>NC_064922.1:385896059-387246059 GCF_023897955.1 Schistocerca gregaria | reverse complement strand
TACGCGCCTTTAAAGATATGAACAAAGGTCTCTGAGATCGTGTCCGAGGTCTGTGAAGCAAAGTGAGAAATATATAAGACAAAACTGACGTTCATTAGTTTTATGAGCCTACTCAAAATTTCCTTGAAGTGAGCATCTCTGGCTTAATTTGTTAAATTTTTTATAATTGTTTTTCTTTTTGCGTTGTTGGACACTTAGGTAAGACCATACCACAGTATTCCATCATAAGATAGTGGATTAGTCTCATAAATTTGAAATAAATTTCAGTTTTTGTAAGAAATTGAGGTGTTGCGTTTTTCGTGCCTGTCACTGTGACGATTCCAGTCACCATACTTGCCCTCGCTCAGCACACTTTAATTACTTCACAAGTATTAGGACAAATCCGATCACAGCCCGGGTAACCACATGCAACTCGTTTCTGGACGCTCTTCCCTTTTTTTTTTTTTTTTACAGAATAAAAAAATAAAAGACGACGGCAGGCCACGAGAGTGTTAGGTTTCCCCATCAATTTCGTAAGGAGATCTATAAGAAGTCAACATTAAACAAAAGAACTCTCCGCAATAAGCGGACAAATAGTGGCGGATCTACAGGATGTTCACCACGATGCAGGTGAGAAGTCACCATCGCACCGCCGTTATGACGACAGCCATGGCTCCTCCCAGGGCGTGCAGTAGCAGTTCCCTTTCGTTATGCCCCAGGGCAGCGGATCTCACTGCGAGCCGCTTCAGAGCACCACGGCAATACAGGCGAGCTCCATCCATTCGTCACTCAAGACCGTACCAAGTGCACAACTACCACCAGGAGCGCACCAGAGCTCACGCCGTCTAAACGGAGCCATCAGCCTTATTTCTCTGGCGGTCGCTCACCAAGCGAGGACTACTGAGCTTCCGCTCCCCTCCCTCATACTCTCTCGTCGCAACCAGATAGTTGACGGCTATCGATAAACGAGCAAAGAGAAGGTGTTGTGGAAGGTAGGAGACGAGATACTGGCAGAAGAAAAGCTGAGGACCGGGCGTGAGTCGTGCTTCGGTAGCTCAGATGGTAGAGCACTTGCCCGCGAAAGGCAGAGGTCCCGATTTCGAGTCTCGGTCGGGCACACAGTTTTATTCTGCCAGGAAGTTTCATATCAGCGCACACTCCGCTGCAGAGTGAAAATCTCATTCTGGAGCAAAGAGAATATTCGCGCGAAGATAAAATCGAAGTGCCGCGCCACTGCTCACAAACACACACGACTATTTTAAGGAGCGCGACTAAATGTAAGTTTTTTCAGATTTACTATCTGTATATATTGTCCAACTGGTCAACACTAAGACAAAAACTCCACATCAACGTGTTAAAGTTGAAGATATACAGGTTTTAATCCTGAACGCAACACTCAATAACACTGTGTCCAAGAAACAACTATTCGCTCGGACGACACGTGTACAGCCGAGGTTAACACGTAATTGGTCAATTCGATGGACCCAGCAGTCACAGCACTTACTAGCACTGTATTCGAGAAACAACTGTTTGCTTGGATGACACATATACAGCCGAGGTTATCACATGACGTATACAGTATTCATACATTGAGGATGTTATTTCATTACTTTCATCAAGGTGTGTTCTGATACTTCAGTTAGCGGTTCCACCTCATACTTGCGTGTTGAATGTTTCAGAATGACAGCAGAATTGCTAAGACTAATCAGACAAGATTTTCACGTGTTAGGTTCGTTACGCAGGTAGCTGGACAACGCCGATCTTAATCCAAGATATAAGACATTAAAATTTTAATGTTATGTGTAGATAAAGGATTCACAGCAATCAATGACAATGATGTTGCTTGTTTGCATTATTCCATATCAAGGTTTAACTTAATATGATAATTTCACAAAGGTGTTGTGTTTAGATGTTACGTATATTTCAGGTTCTCATAAATAATAAAGACTTATTTCACATTTCGCAATGGTGCCTGAGCTTCACCGAAACTAGTCATTTAATCTTTCTGTAATTTACTGCGACTGTGGCTTGACTACTCTACTGAATTCAAATAAATTTGAAAATAACTCTTGCGAACCATTGCTGGACTGAACGTGACACTGAACAGGACCAACAGAAGGACAGAACAAAAATAATGGCTGTATGAATAACCACAGGTTAGTTTGGCCCATGGAACAGCGTTCTAGAACTGCTAAAAACCACAAGTGGCACACACTTGAAGAGACACTCACTAGTCTCTCGCAAGCCTACGTACAAAGTTTCGGAAATCAATATTAAGCGAAGAATCTAGGAATATATTACAGCACCCCACATATCACTCACTTAGGGACAGATGGGAGAAGATTAGGTTAATTAGAACACGCACAATCATTCATTCTTCTGACGCCCCATACGTAAATGGAACGGGAAGATACGCAAATACATGGTACAACGGGAAGTACCCTCGGCCACGTACTTCACTTCTCAGTGGTGCATAGTATCATTGTGTGTTGTTGGAACTGAGGGGGTGTGGGGGGAAGGGCATCACAAGCAACAATGTTGCGTTTCATCGGACCGCGTAAATCCAAAGAAATCCGAAACGCTAGATATACTTAGGGAAGAAGTCTTGTGAGATATTTCTCGCCTCGGTATCTAATAGTTAACGTAGCACGTCATGGACGCTATTTAGTTCTGAAGGCCAGAGCTCTTATCCTAGGCGCTTGCTCAGAAGGCGGCAGCGATGGTCTCGCAAAGATAGCTTTCACTCGACCGTGCGCCCTTGCCTAGCCAAGGTGTGTCCGTTCCCGTCTTCTTTGTTGGCCTTCATGACTGAACGCAGTGCTGCAAGACACTATAAGGGACTTGTCGAGTGCTGAGCGCAGTATCTGATACGTGTCTCCTAGGCAAACGTGCTGCCCGTACGTTGTGATAATTTCCCTACCTCGATGGGGACACAGATAGGACTGCCTTTAAACACAGAAAATTGCGACCATCTAGCCAAGTGGAGTGCATGTCAAGTCTGCGAGCGCTACAGTGAAGACGTGAAACACTCCTCGCCGGAATCCATTACTTGTTTCTATGGCCAGTCGCCCGTCACACCGTTCAGTCACGACGTGGCTAGTACATTGAGATTTACATGTTTTTGTTCTGAATAGTTGTTTTCGTCAAACTCTGTAGCTGAACGTTTAGCGTCTGTGGGAGGACTATAACGAGTGGACTAAGCCTTCTGAAACCTATTGAGGACCTACTTTTCGAGTAGTTTTGGCTCAAGGTTCTGAAAGCTGGAAACTGGTGCGGAAGCGGTGTGCTGGCCACGAGTCACTCCACACCACATCCAAATTACGTCCCGTGGCAGAGGCTGACACGTCGGCTGATCGCAGAGGACCTTTTGTTTTACTTGGTTATTTTTTGTTCAGAGATGTACTACATCAGCAAGGGATTTGAACCTTAAGATTTCGTTGACTTTAAAGAGGTAGGAATCGCCCAGTCTTACAAGTGTAGCGAAGGAACAGGCTTCGTCCTGTCTAACGCGGATCGACAAAACGCAATGTTTAAGGCACTGGACTAGCTTTCTGTAGGAATAGGTGGTTCGGAATGCCCGTTCGGACATTCAGATTTAGGTTTTTGTACGTACGCAGTGTGGCCAAGTTCCGTTAGGACTGTGGGTCTGAAAAATAAAAGTCCTGGATTATGCTCACAAAATCACTGTATTTTTTCAAAATAGTATGAATCAAAACACAGCGGAAATCGTTTTAAAGGTGTTTGAAACAGTCACTGTAGTTCAGTACAGTACAGTAGTCGAGTACAGTTTTCTTTCATATTCTTAACTGCGTCATAACGGTGTCCTTTCATTGCCGACAGAACAACCAGAAACAGGCTGGAGCCAAATTCGGCGAACACAGTCGGTGAGCCAGGATTGGGATCCATTTGCTGACTAAAACTTCATGCAAAGTCTTTGGTTTGTGGGCTGGGGTGTCGTCATGGAAGAGTAACCGCCGGCCTTTGAGGCCGAGCGGTTCTAGGCGCTTCAGTCCGGAAACGCTCTGCTGCTGCGGTCGCAGGTTCGAATCCTGCCTCAGGCATGGATGTGTGTGATGTCCTTAGGTTAGTTAGGTTTAAGTAGTTCTAAGTCTAGGGTATTGGTGACCTCAAATGTTAAGCCCATAGTGCTTAGAGCCATTTGAACCATTTGAAGAGCAACCAGAAGCCTTCATTTGCGTATTCGGGTCGAATTCGACGAATTCTCGCCCACAAACGCTGGAGGACTGAATGCAGCAATGCTAGAGTTCTGAATTTCTACGCAGCTGCTTTTGAAATTTAAAGGATGGTAATGCCGCAGCTCACCACGCGATAGCATTGCGGTCTGGAATTTCACTCAAGCAGTCCTAAAGGAACGGGTACACCTGTGTATCATAAATAAGTTACGATGATTGCAGAGATTGCTCCTGTGGAAAAGGCGTGGTCGATTTATTGTCCCTTCCGTCTCCAAGCTGAGTTTGTCTCCGTCTCTAACGACCTCGTGAAGTGGTGGTTCAACCATAACCTTCCTGCTTTCCTCTGTGGTTTGTTTAATGACCTGTGTCCGCAGTCAGCTGAAATGGCTTTAAGAAACAGCGGTAAACTTAAAAATGAATGGCCGGCGGTGTGTAGGAAGCCTGCTGTTCCCGATTGATTAATTGATTGATCTGCCAGGAAGTTTCAATTGATTGATTGACTGGCTGAGGGGGGTTATGGGACTAAACGTGCTGTTCCCGAATACAAGTCCTGCCGCATCTAAATCAGTAGTTTCAAATCATAGTAGTGCAACTGCTGCATCCCACCTCTTCAGTGATCTGTCTTGTAACACATTATCTACGCCTGCCCTTGTGATTCTCTCCATCCGTCATCCCTTCAACTACTGTTGCCGGCAAGGAGTCATGTCGTATTATATGCCCAATGATTCTATCTCATCGTTTCATTATGTTCGTTACTAGGCACTTTTTTTCTTGCTGACGCATTCCAAGACGCGTTCATACCTTACTGCATCAGCTCACCTAATCTAGAACAGTCTCCTGTAATCTCACATTCCAAAGACTTCCAATTGTCTTACTACTGTCTTCTTCTTTGTCTGCATTTCGCCCCCATACAGAGTTGTGCTCCAAAAAAGAGCTTTTCATGAATTTTTCCTGGTCTCGGGGTTTATAATTTGTATGTTAACAGCCCTTTATTTTTATAAGGAGCCCGTATGCTTTCTACATTACTTGATATTATGTCTTTTTGTACCTTCCTTTTCTATTTGTTGTACTTCCGAGCAGCAAAATTCGTCCACCTCTTCAAGAGTCTCTTGTCCCAGTGTCCACCTATTTCGAACACCATTGCCTTAGTTTTCTTTTATTTTGTATGTGTATGTTATGGCCATCAATTAGCACTTGCTCCATTTCTTTAAGCACCTGACTCAGTTACTGCTTATTTCGGGCGACTAAACAAGGTCATCCACGGACCATACCATGCTGATTTTTTGTCCGTGGTAAACCACTTTCACATCGAGATAACTGTTTACATCCCTCATTGCCTCTTCAATAAACTAATTAATTATCAGCACTGACAATGATAAGCACTAACTGATACCTTTCACGATTTTTTGTCTTGCATTACTTTATAATATTAGAAGCCAAAATCGTTTGATGTGACATAGCTTATTTCATGACCAGTTTCGACAGTAACTAGCTGTCATCCTCACATGTCTCCCAGAAATATGATTAATCAGTTTCGTCGACATACTGAAAATATTCTCCAATTACAATAATGCAGCTCCATAGTGGTTTGTCAAATACATAAAACTTGTTAAGTAAAATATCCAAAGCACCAATACGGAGTCATGGACAAAAGCAGGTAGATCGACGACAACTCAGGAAGACTTGTATCATTCCAACGGTATTGACTAGTCCATTCCGCTTTGCATAAAGAGAATTAGTCACCCTGCTATCCCTGTGGTTGACACTACATTGCCTAACAATATGAAAGGATACACGTTAGCGTATCCGAACGCGTCTCCGCGACCGAATGGAACCCTCGAATTTCGATGGTGTTTCCCTCGTGTTATTACCGAATACGTCTTTGAAATAAATGTGTCGATGGATATAAATTGCCCTGAATGTCTGATATTGTATTCGGAAGTAACAGGACCAGTGCTAATGGGGGTTTGATTTGAATTGGTCCTGCAGGCGTTCTCAGAGGGCCTAATTGGTTAACACGAGTGCTTACGATAAGTAGGGAAACCGTATTAGAATACAGGTCTGGTACAGCCTTCCACTTATCGTGAGTTACAAATAATATCGATATTAACGTCGTTCTACTGTTTTGCATAACACACAATTATGTGTAGGTGAAATCGATACGTTCTCCAAGGGCAAAAACGTAAACAGATTGTAATACGCGACTAGTTATCAGTTGTGCTTATTGGACTCAAGAGTTGAGGATACACAGTGATGAAGTCGTTTTCTGTTTGTATACCGCTGTTTGCGTGAAAAATTCACGTCGTACAACACTGCTTGTGCAACGCCTTACCTGGAGCTAGTCTGCGAAGAAACTGTTCTACATCAGAAATCTGATCCTTTCAATCTGTAAACGAGCACGCAATTACTGCTGACAATTTAAAAGAAATTATATCTCCTGACACTGTTATGAACAACTAAATGAACGAGAACAACAGTCTGCGAACCGAAAGACGGTTTTACTGGTAGGGTCTTCACTTCCTTAATTTCAGCATGCTCGTTATCTCGTGAATGCTTCTCAAACGTCGGTCTCAAGCTATATTTAACCTTGTCTGATAACTGATTAATTATTTTGTATTCGTCAGTATTTTAGGTTCTTTTAGAGTATATTCCATTTCTTTCCATCCTGTACAATCCACTCTACCACTGGACAGCCGGGACAGCCGGCCGCGGTGGTCTCGCGGTTCTAGGCGCTCAGTCCGGAACCGAGCGACTGCTACGGTCGCAGGTTCGAATCCTGCATTTGGCATGGATGTGTGTGATGTCCTTAGGTTAGTTAGGTTTAAGTAGTTCTAAGTTCTAGGGAACTGATGACCATATATGTTAAGTCCCATACTGCTCAGAGCCATTGGAACCACTGGACATTTAGTGCATTAATCTCCGACGCATTTGTGGTGTTTATACGTCCCTAAAATTCTTATCCTTCGGTTTTCCTCTTCTTTACCAGCCTGACTAATTCTGGATACAGTAAGGCGTAAACAGCCAATCAGTCCGATCTACTGATATTTCGAGGCGTTATTGAGCACTCAGATCGTTTTACACACGTCGGTTTCTTGTAATGATTGGTAGCTTGATTTTTAAAATCCTTTAATAAAGTCATATTTAATATGGTACCAGAATCGATTTTTTTGCCTTCCTAGCTTCCGGTAGTCACACTTAATCAGTAACGCACACATCTATAGGGACCGATGACCTCAGCAGTTTGGTCCATTGGACATTCACACACATTTGAAAGCACACATCTAGTCACCTCTTCCTCACTAAATTTTAAATTTTTTCATATATCTTTTGTATCATTCCCACTTTGGATTAGCGTGCCATTATTATTCATCGTGCGTCCCATAACCTTTGTCTTCCTTGTTTTTATTTGTGGACAGAGGTATTACGAATTCCAAGTATCCACTTGATAATCTTTCTTTAGATTTTGTAATGTTTCAGCTAGTATACGGAACGTAAAATCTGGTAAGGAAAATCGATTTGTTTGTTGTTTTCTTTTTCCTTGTAGAGGATTTTCGAAAATTTGCCCGTTGATAATCTTCGACAGTAGCCGTAGGGGTGCTGATATTTGCAGGAAACTGACCGTAAGCAACGTTATCGTTCTTGTGAATGTTGCACTCAAGGTGAAAATAATACCTTGAGCTGACAAAAGACATGGAATAACGATAAGCACATATCCATAGGACATTCTATTTCGGAAATCTTTAAGGAATTCCATATTTCGAGATCACAGTGTCCAGAGTGTGCCGAGAATACCTCTCACCACGGACAACTCAGTTACCGACGGCCTTCACTTAACGACCGAGAGCAGCGGTGCTTGCGTAGAGATGTCAGTGCTACCAGACATGCAACACTGCTTGAAATACCCGCAGAAATCAATGTGGGACTTAGAACGAACGTAAATGCATTGCGAGGGTCGGGCGAAATTTGTCGTTAATCGGTTGTGGCAGCAGACGACCGAGGCCTTTGCTAACAACACGACATTGCCTGTAGCTCCTCTCCTGGGCTCGTGACCACATTGGTTGGATTCTAGACGACTTTAAAACCGTGACCTGGTCAGATGATTCCCGATTTCAGTTGGTTTGGAGTGTGGCACAGACCCCACGAAGCCGTTACTCTAGTTGTCAACAAGGCACTGTGCAAACTGGTGCGCGGGATTAGCCGAGCGGTCTCAGGCGCTGCAGTCATGGACTGTGAGGCTGGTCCCGGCGGAGGTTAGAGTCCTCCCTTCGGCATGGGTGAGTGTGTTTGTCCTTAGGATAGTTTAGGTTAAGTAGTGTGTAAGCTTAGGGACTGATGACCTTAGCTGTTAAATCCCATAAGATTTCACACACATTGGAATTTTTTTTTATTTTTACTTTATTTATTTATTTATTTTTTGCAAGTTGGTGGTGGCTCCATAAAGGTGTGGGCTGTGTTTATATGGATTGGGCCGGGTTCTCTGGACAACTGAACCAATCACTGACTGAAAACGGTTATGTTAGGCTACTAGGGGACCATTTGCAGCTATTCATGGACTTCATGTTCCGCAATTGTTTGCGGGCCGTTGGAAGAACATTCTGTAGAACTCGAGAGAATGACTTGGCCACCTACATTTCCCGACATGAATCCCACCGAACATTCATGGGAAATAATCGAGAGGTCAGTTCGTGCACAAAATCGTCCCCCGGCAAAACTTTCGCGATATGGACGGCTTACTGAGTCAGTATGGCTCAATATTTCTGCAGAGGACTTCCAACGACTTCTTAAGTCTATGCCACGTTGAACTGCTGCACTAGGCCGGGCAAAGGTGGTCTGACACGATAATGGGAGGTATGCCGTGACCTCTGTCACCCCAGTGCACACTTACGCACACCGCTGACATACCCCGCGAAGGGAAGATGCATGCGTGTGCAAGGGATAGAGAAAACCTTTCCAATTATGCGGCTGAACCCGTCCTTTGGGGTCTCCCAGTCCTTCTGCCACACAACTTTACTTTAATCCCAAATAAAAGTATGGGACTATTTGTAACAGCAGTGAAACGTAACCAACAACATCCCCATAATTTGGTATCGCTGCAGGGCGTAATCATCAATGAGTGGTTGCAGCTGGATGTGATATACTTCAAAGCAGATGTGGGTTGTGTTCTTCGATGAACTGAGGCCAACGTCAAGCCTACATCGACTGTGGGAAAAACCGGAACAGAAGAGAATCGAAGCATTAGAGATGTGATGCTGCAAACAAATGTTGAATTAGGTGTACTGATAACATAAGGACTGAGTTTGTTCTCCGCAGAATCGCAGAAGACAGGAGTTGAAACTTCTTTATTTACATGTGTGAGTCTGTACTTTAATTGCTGAATGACTGAGACCCGCAATATCCTAGAGCAACGTAATCTGACTGCTCAAAGAAAGGATAACCTGACTTCAAATTATTAATTCAAAAGAATGGCCCTGACTAAAAGGAAGTCCTAACAATAACCTAAACATTTCGTTAAGCACTTACCTCACAAAAATCTTCATTACGCGAACTACTGCAATACAGCGAACGTCAATGTTGCCAGCTAAATAAAATATTCTAACAACTGAAGGCACTAGCTACTAATAGGCATGTAGTTAGCAAAGGAAACCCGGCCGCTGCAGCCGAGCGGTTCTAAGCTCTTCAGTCCGGAACCACGCAGCTGCTACTGTCGCAGGCTCGAATCCTGCCTCGGGCATGGATGTGTGTGATGTCCTTAGGTTAGTTAGATTTAAGTAGTGCTAAGTCTAGGGGGCTGATGACCTCAGATGTTAGGTCCCATAGTGATTGGAGCCATTTCAATCTTTTTGCTAGCAAAGGAAAGATTTTGTTGCAAACCAAATAATGTATTTTTTACCTTAATAACGTGACATCCACTTCAGACACGAGTATAAATCGTCATTGACATCTAGTACAAAGGTATATAATCATGAATAATATACAACCTTCAAGTCGAACACTTCAGACCTCTATCCTCCATCATTGCTAACTTCTCACATGTAACATCCATCACTGGTGGCTGTTCACCTCCAACCGCCCAACAGTGCTTCCACCGCTGCTAGCGACTAACTTCCAACTGCCCAACAGTACCGGCGATTAACTTGCAACAACGAGTCCGACCAGCCACAGAGTCTCTTACAAAGAAGCACAGTCAGAGATCCAATGCAAAGCGATACGCAGTGCTGCCAACACAGAGACAGCCCACTTACAGAGTAAATGGAACACAATGACAAGAAGAGGGGACGGGATTATAGGGCATCTGTTAAGACATCAGGGAACAACTTGCGTGGTACTAAAGGGAGCTGTAGAGAGTAAAAACTGTAGAGGAAGACAAGGATTGGAATACATACATCCAGCAAATAATTGTGGACGTATGTTACAATTGCTACCCTGAGATGAAAAGGGTAGCACAGAAGAGAAATTCGTGGTGGGCGGCATCAAACCAATCAGTAGTCTGGTGACTCAAAAAAAAAAAAAAAAAAAATCAAGCCCGGAGATGGTGTTTTACACGATATTAGTGTGATGTCTCCTGGGAGTGACATTTTTTTTGTGCGGCATGCTTGTTAAGGTTTTTGTTGGGAGGTGGTGTAAACAGGGGCTAGACGTGTTGAGTTGCACCGAAAAGAATATGAGTGCAAACAAAGACAAAAAATTTGCCAGATTACGGAAGCAACGATAAGAAAACGTGCAGAGATTTCCATTTGGACAGCACACAATAGAGTCCAAAGTTTGCGCCCACCAGCTTGCAGATTGCTTCCGCGTTGACGACAGAAGAGCGACCGCCGCTGCCGGCGTCGGATTGCTGAAGCGCCGGCCAGCTGCGTGGCCATCAGCACTTGTGGGGGCAGCGGACAATTACGTCGGTCAATTCGCGTGCGCCGTGGCCTAGCTGCGTCGGCGTCTAGACGGATTGTTTCTGTCTCCGCAACAAGTCGGGCCGTTAAGGCAAACAGTTTGCGCAGCAGCTCATTCGACGTCATCTGGGCAAAGTCCCACTCAGGCCAACTTCGATGACAAAAAGTGGAGAAAGAACATCATTCTGAATGCTGAGGGCATGTTCACAAACAAGAAACTTGGGCGAAGGCGCTTGTATTTCTCAACTGCTGCCTTCCTTCTGTATCTGACCACTGTGACAAACATAAGATTAATGCTCATAGAGCCGTTATTGTACCATTTCTTTACAGCTGTAAGTATCTTACTTTCAGCTATGTAGATGTCGATGCAACAGGTAATCCTACAACTGATTTGTCTGTAATGGATCTGTAAGTGATGAACTTCACTTTCGACACCATGGCTACAAACAAGTACAGAGTAGTAACGCAGTACAATAATGGTATCATTATGTTCTACATAATTATTACAATGCAGCTTTAGTGTTCCGATCGGTCTCAGTTGATATCATCCCATGTCATTCCATCGTCATTGCTTTCTTCCTTACTGGCAACACTCACCTCAGTTTAATGCACTTAATATGCACTACTGGCCATAACGAAATTTAACCAATTTTCCCCAGTATATAATTCCCATTTGCTGAATGCAAAACTTGTGGATGTAGGGTATAGCAATCATGTGACTATAAAAGTCCGAGTCAGACCTGAAAGCGCACTCAGACAGCCTAACAGCTAAAGCTGCTGCTGCCGAAAAGTAGAAAGTCCGGGTTCGAATCCCAGTCCGGCGTACATTTTCAGTTGTCGCTAAACTGTCACTGCATTGCACATTCAACAAAGCTGATCGGTTTGCGCTGATGTCATTTCATGTTGTTTATCTTCATTGATTTCACCCACATTTACACCAACTCATTTCAACAAGAAGAACTTTAGTATCAAGGATAACCCACTCTAAAAATGCTGTCAATTCAGCAGCAGTATATGGGATGAAAGTCCTTTCCATGAAAGAGCCTACTGCATTCTCTCAGCATGGACACTAAAATAACGAGGAACAGAAGATGGGCTATGCGAGAGTAATGATGAGGAAGAAGTAATAGGAACTAGAAGGAGTGGAAATGATGAGGCAAAGGCATTAGATGACAGCTTAAATACTGGAAGATCACGAAGACAAATTGCAAGAAAGAGATTAAAAAAGCTGGGAGAGGAATGGCAAGGAAACGATGAGAGAAACTGTAGAAGAAGTTATGATTAAGGTTGAAAGCCTCTGAAAGTAGAATGAGAAAGAGATGAAAATATCTGGGAAGAAATTAATGAGGAAAAGATGAAAGGATCTATCAGTAAAATGACGAGGATAAGGGAAAAGGATTTGCTTGAGAAACTGCGAGGAAACGATGATAAGAATTGGAATGAATGGCGAGAAATGTATGAGAGGAACTAGAAGAGAAATTTTGAACCATAGATAAAATGAATTCAAAGAGAAATGGCGAGGAAGGGAAGAGAAATTGTGGCAAGGAATTTCAGGAGTTTGTAGTGAAAGGCATCTAGAAAACCTTGGAATCGCAGTGTATAGAAGACGGTGCGCTAAAGAAGGTATCGTCGAACGCAGCGACTGGATGTAGAGCTGCGAAAAGGTGTCGAATAAGAAGTAGTTCTCGTCAAGCTTGATTTAATTACCGTTTGCAACTAAACCACAATTATAAGCCGGAGACCTCCACAGTTCTGATCTTTCAATCTCGGGAACAGGGCAACGCATAAATACTCTGGCCTACGTTATCATTGATTACTTATGTCACTGGCTGCGAAGTGTGAAGGAAACGAAGCTTCAGAACAAACTGCTACGTTTATCCGTTGGGGATATTATTAAGCTATACCGATTTAGGACCCCCTAACCATAACATAGCGTCAGTAGACACCTGGGAATCCACTTGCTCTTATATTTTCCGCCTAGACTCTGTTGCCATGCGGGTGTTTCAGCGGTACCTTTGATGTTGCCGGAGATGCTTTTGTGCTTCAGAAACTGACAAGCGCTATGCGAAGAATCTGGCGAAGAAACTTGCCCTTCCGTTGTTGGAGATATACGAGAGTGTGCTGGAATAGTAGCAGGGAAGCACTTGATGTGTTGCTCTGAAGATCGATTGCCTAAGCCTTTCACAACGCCAGGCATGAATATTTATCACTTATAATAAGAGGTACTTCCACATAGTTCAGCTAATCATTTATCAGCCTAATGACCCTGATTCTTAAGCGCTTCCTCCTGACACACCCAAACATACATAAACACTCACTCTCTCTCTCTCTCTCTCTCTCTCTCTCTCTCTCTCTCACACACACACACACACACACACATTGATTGATTTGCTATACTGTGTTACATTTTTCTGTATTTTACGTCTTCCTTATTATGAACTTTTTTCCATGCTGTCCATCATATTTCTTATCTTGTGCAAAACTCTTTGCCTCTTCTGATCTGCCGGTCGGTGTGGCCGAGTGGTTCTAGGCGCTTCAGTCTGGAACCGCACGACCGCTACGGTCGCAGGATCGAATCCTGCCACGGGCATGGATGTGTGTAATGTCCTTAGTTAGGTTTAAGTAGTTCTGGTCGAAGTAGAGAGGATATAAAATGTAGACTGGCAATGGCAAGGAAAGCGTTTCTGAAGAAGAGAAATTTGTTAACATCGAGTATAGATTTATGTATCAGGAAGTCGTTTCTGAAAGTATTTGTTTGGATTGTAGCCATGTATGGAAGTGAAACATGGACGATAACTAGTTTGGACAAGAAGAGAATAGAAGCTTTCGAAATGTGGTGCTACAGAAGAATACTGAAGATAAGGTGGATAGATCACGTAACTAATGAGGAGGTATTGAATAGGATTGGGGAGAAGAGAAGTTTGTGGCACAACTTGACTGGAAGAAGGGATCGGTTGGTAGGACATGTTTTGAGGCATCAAGGGATCACAAATTTAGCATTGGAGGGCAGTGTGGAGGGTAAAAATCGTAGAGGGAGACCGAGAGATCAGTACACTAAGCAGATTCAGAAGGATGTAGGTTGCAGTAGGTACTGGGAGATGAAGCAGCTTGCACAGGATAGAGTAGCATGGAGAGCTGCATCAAACCAGTCTCAGGACTGAAGACAACAACAACAACAACAACAACAAGTTCTAGGGGACTGATGACCTTCGCCGTTAAGTCCCATAGTGTTCAGAGCCATTTGAACCATTTTTTCCCCTTCAGATCTATTGTTCCCAGTGATGGCGGTAATGTATTTTTTATATTCAAATCATTGTTTGTCCCACAGTTTTTCGTTTGTGCTTCTTCATCCAGCACCAATCAACTATTCCTGGATCCTATAACATATGTTCATTCTTGATGTTAGTGTTTTCCCTGCTTTTTTTCATATTCTTTCAAATACCTCAAAATTCCGTATTTCATTTGTGCACTAACTATTTAACATACTTGTCTAAATAGATCATATCGTTGAAGTCCGCCACTAACTATCATATAATTGACGAATTTCATATTTAAATGACGCTGGTATTCGAATTGAACGGAAAAAGCGAAAATAATCAGCGAAACGAGACTCGAACCAGCGATTACCAGTCTGTAGTGCTACTTCGTTATTTGGGCTCAACCATTCCTTTCTATTCCTTACGTTAACACACACAATTTATCGTCACCAGTAACGATACGGGATAGGGATGGTCGGTATTGTTCACAAGTCAATTGATGATGACGAGCATACACAGTCAATTTTCGAACCTTCCCCATTGTATGCAGATGTTTCACTATGGTGGAGTGATCACAGTTCGTCACATTTGCCAGTTCTTGAGTACACTGACGTGGATTATTGTCGGTTAATGCGTTTAAACGATATTCACCAAACCCCGAAGCTGTTCTTGAACGTGGAGAGACACTAATGTCGAAAATGATCCACCATAAAACGAGAATACCATTTTCTTGCCGTGCTCTGCGCAATGGTATTATCCCCACACACGGCGCAATTGTGTCTGACTGCCTCCGCTACCAGTGACCACTGAATTGAACTTAAACAGAAGAATATGTCGGAAATGTTTCGATTCCTCCACTTGACACTCCAGTTTCTGGCATCCACAGCTCCACTCACTCTCTCCCAACGACCCCAAATGTTAGCTCAAGTAGCCACAGTGAATTCCAAATAAAAAATGGCAACCGATAAATAAACCCACGACAACAGGAAAATCAAAATGCAAAACAAAAACACTACGTACGGTTTCACCAACCCAGTACATAGCGGTTAATGCGACTTTGTGATCATCTTTACATAGAACGTGCGCGGAACAGGTGCAATGCAGACTTCCACAACTAAGGTATCTTCAAAGTCACCCATCGTTGTCAATTTGGAGAGAGCTAACACCATCACGGAGTTTGAAGATCGGAGTTTACTTTTTCGTGTTGATAGCTAAAAACTATGTAACTTACGAACGTAGATTTCAGTGCTGTGACTATGGTTGCACCTCCTACATCGCGTAACCCTCGAACAGGAGTTTCCGCATTCCCCTGCGTCATCTGGCGTCCTTGCCTTCGCAGCGCTAAGAGGTAAGGCAAAGCGACAGAGCTACGCGTGATGCGAGTCAGCACGCAAACACGGGGCGCTGATGTCGCTGTCTGCAGGTACCGGCACAGAGGTTAAAACGACGTATACATCTGTACACCACAGGTCGCGCCGATGTCTGCTGCGTCCAGAGGAACGTAAACAGCCTGGCGAATTACTCTATATTCTCTCCACGGCGAGAAGTTACTTCAATGCAACTATCGCGTTACATATCCCAAACAACTAAGGATAGAAACTCGATATTTGGATAGGATATTGATATTATGCTGTAAGTGTCGTTTATAAAGGAATTTTTCGAAATTCCACCCCTATGGGAGTGAAATAAGGGATGAAAGGTTTTTTGAAAATATGTCGCAACTACGACAATTTTGAAGCTACACCTATGGGAATTGGTATTTGGTTTCCAAGTTCGAAATCATGAAATGCGTTTTAAATCATCTTTTGGGAAATTAACTTCTGTGGGTGAAAGTCGTTTTTAAAATAAATCATTACTGAAGAACTAATACAGCATTTTTAAAGCTACATCTATGAAAATTGGTATTCGACTTCTTGGCTGCAAAAAAAGGAAAGTCTTTCAGTGTTTTGAAAATTCAACCCCTAAGGAATGAAAGAGGGGATGAAATATTTTAAGAAAATATTTTGTTATGAAAGCATTTTGAAAGCTATGTCTCTGAAAATTTGAATTTGACTTTTGGGTTGGAAATAAGAAACTCGCATTTCACTGTTTCTTGTAAATTCAATCCTTAAGGTGGTGAAATAGGGCCGGACATAATTGCCCAGTACGAACCGCTAAGGATAGATCTAGAAATTTGGTGAGGGCATGGATCTTATACTATAGGTAATGTTTAAGAAGGGATTCTTCGAAATTCCATTCCAAAGGGGATAAAATAGAGGATGAAAGGCTTTTTGGAAATACATCGCTATTGAGGCAATTTTGAAGTTAGAACTACTAAAATTGCTATCTGGTTTCTCAGTCAGAAATTAAAAAATAGGTTGTTTCACTGTTTTTGAAAATTCAATCACCAAGGGGGTGAAATAAGGAATGAAAATTTTTAAGAAAATATTTCGTTCTATTAAAAAAATTTTAAAGCTGAATCTATGAAAGCTGGTATTTCATATAACGGTTAGATACAAAGAAATATGTGTTAGAGAATGAAAGTTGGTATAGAAATATCTCCACCAGAATGCAAAAGCCCTGCAGCTCTGGCCCTTATGCAAGCAGTTATTCGGCTTGGCAGTGATAGAGAGAATTTTGGATGTCCTCCTGAGGGATATCATGTCAGATCCTATCCAACTGACGCATTAGACCGTCAACATCCCGAGCTGGTTGGAGAGCCTTACCCAAAATTCTCCAAATGTTCTCAACTGGGGAGAGATCCGGCGACCTAACAGGCCAAGGTAGGGTTTGCCAAACACGAAGGCAGGAAGTAGAAAATCTCATTGTGTGTGGGCGGACACTTTATTGCTGTAATGTAGGGCCGTAGAGTATCGTCGACGTACCGATGTACTGTAAGGATGCGGCGAATGATAACCAAAGGGGTCCTGGTATGAAAATAAATGGTGCCCCAGACCATCGCTCCCTGGTTGTCGATCCGCATGGCGGGCGACAGTCAGCTTGGTATCCCACCGCTGTACAGGCCTTGTCCAGACTCGACTTCGCTAGTTCAAATGGTTCTAAGCACTATGGGACTTAACATCTGAGGTCATCAGTCCCCTAGACCTAGAACTACTTAAACCTAACTAACTGCCGGCCGGGGTGTCTCCGAGCATTATGCGACGGCCACTCCGACAGGCCGGGGTAGCCGAGCGGTTCTAGGCGCTACAGTCTGGAACCGCGCGACCGCTACGGCCGCAGGTTCGAATCCTGTCTCGGGCATGGATGTGTGTGACGTCCTTAGGTTGGTTAGGTTTAAGTAGTTCTAAGTTCTAGGGGACTGATGACCTCAGAAGTTAAGTCCCATAGTGCTCGGAGCCATTTTGAACCTAACTAACTTCTTAAACCTAACTAACCTAAGGACATCACACACATCCATGGCCGAGGCTGGATTCCAACCTGCGACTATAGCAGCAGCGAGGCCCCGGACTGAAGCACCTAGAACCTGCGGCCACAGCGGCCGGGGGCTGAGTTCGAAGCGGGACTTATCACAGAAGACAATTCTACTCCAGTAAATGAGATTCCAAGCTGAAGACATGTCTGGAAACGCTCTGGCCAGTGGAGGGATATTAACGTGACCGACGCCCACTATACGGCCCGAAACTGGGAGTGATGGTCTGGTGTGCCATTGCTTTTCATAGCAGGACTCATTTGGTTGTCATCTGCTGCAGCCTTGCAACGCAGTGGTACGTCGACGATATTCTACGGCCCGTTTTATTGCCCTTCGTTGCAAGCCACCCTGGGATCACATTTCAGCAAGATAATGCCCATCTGCATACTGCTTATCTTCCTGCTTGCCAAACCATAACCTGACCAGCAAGGTAGTCGTATCTACCAGAATTGCCGATCCCTTACACCAAAGTACTCTGTAAACATCTTTCAACAAACCCCGAAATTTTGATGGTGGGATTCAGGTTCACGCTGTACACCTTTGACAGCACATGGTATGTTCTAAATTTCTGATCTCAGATAAACTCTCCGAAAAGACATGTTCGTCTATTTCAAAGGCCATGTTCGCTGGCAGAGCTCCATATCTCTTAAATTATTCAGAGAAAGCCTCTTAAAGCTGCCTGAAACAGTCTTAGTAATATTTTTTATTATTTTTGTTTAGTTTCGATCTTCAGTAATCATTGCGCAACAAATATAACGTGGGAGGGCGATTCTGTGACATCAAAAGTGCTGCCGTTCAGTTTCTCCAACCCAGATGCTTGGTACTCGTTCACTGAGTACTTCTGATGTCAACGAATAATTCTTCCATAGTCTGTTGATAATGGTTGTCGACCTGATGATGATTTCAGATCGATATTAGTCAAGAGTAAGAAACAGGTTTTACCGATTTTGACGTGTCTACTCTCATTTTTTCAATTGTATCTGAGCTGTAGGCGCGAAAAATCTGCCTCGTCTCTGCTGTTCCACTGTGCGGTAACACTATCTGGAAGAATGCCTAAAGGGCTAAGCTAAACGTTCTCACCTCACGCCGGTCCCTCCAACGCCCTTGGTGATGCTCGCGTCCCAAGCTCCAGAGATTTTATCCTTATAACCTGGAACAAATCGCGTTGGACGCGCACATCTTCTGAGTCCTAAACAGGCACTGTCGTAATAAATATTTCTCTTTTATGGCCGTAGTAAAAATAGCGGTCGTGGGAATGCCTGCAGGAGTTTTTGTAGAAGTTGGATATTACTGAGGAATAGGCGGACTTGGTGTTCTGATGGTGAACCACGTGCCAGGAAACCGAAAGACCGAGGGATCGAATCTCGTTCGGGTCACGGAACATTCCAGTCTGCCTTCAACCTAACCTTTACCTTAGAATGCCGTAAGATTTGTCAGGAACGAAATGTGGTTAAACTGTAGGTACCCTTTCTTCATTAAGGTTCCTGAGGTTGTCTGGAGACAACCACGTAGCCGAGGTGAAAAAGTGCACGGAATTATTATAATAATAATAATCATTATTAACAGTTATACCTAAATTCTTCTTTCTTGAATGATTGAATGATTATGTCTGAAGTCTTCTTTCAGACATAACCTGCCTATTTGGAAAACGGTGAATCGATATAAATAAACGCAACGTCACACTGGATTAAAACAATGTGTTTGTGCTTACGTCTTTGAAGCTACTTTCCCTTCAAATTATGTACTTCATCAGTGACGCAATCACACGTACGTTACTACAAGTTTTCAAAATCCTTTCAGTAAACTGGCTTCAGCAAACACGCGGTATTTTCTATCGCTTCTTCCTGATTCTCAAAACTTGAATAGGATAAGAACGACGATAAGGGGCTAGTCTGTATTACGTAAACATGTGTCGACACAGCTGTCCGCCCCGAAGTCAAAAGTGCAGCCTGAGGCGAGTATCCTAATCATGCTAAAGGCCGTAAATAAAAATGGCTCGCATCACTTCCCTAAACACCGACATGCGCCGGTTTCTTCTCTACTGACTGGGTAAGGTGTCTCTGCGCTTAAATTTGATCTACCATCGAGGGATTTTTATTTTAAATTATCAGTTAATTATTGCACGTTCAAAATGAAGGACGTATCGCCTTTTGCCTCCGGAAGTCTAACCTGATACCTTCAGGCGGAGAACCCAACTACGGGGAGCGGAGAAGGGAAGGAGAAGAAAGGTACCGCCATTTTTACTTATGGTAACCAGTGATGCCGAGAACGAGGAGGGCGAGTGCCTCAAGCTACTCCACGAGATCTGATACAAACGGTGGGGAGTCTTGTGTTTGTGTGTCGTCAGGTAGACACTTATCTACATTTCCCTCACTATCGCGACGATACGTTATGCAGTTTGAGATTCGGCCCATTGTAGAGTTCTGGCCTATTAGCCTGTTTTGAGACTGCATTGATAAAAAATAGAGAAAAGTTGAAATTACTTCAGCTGTTCTAAACAGTGTCGCTCCCATTTGAGTACAACGCACAGTGTGTTCATACAACCACTTGAAACAGTGAGAAAAGTCCGTTTTGGAACGATGTTCAGCTGAAGCATCACAGTGGCTTGAATGTCAGTTTTTTCGTCACTCTGTCGTTTTGTGGTAGCTACGTATTGATAACACTGATTGACTGTACGTTCGTATACTTTCGCGAACTGTTCACGACTGAGCTGCAGGTTACTTGGACATTGCACCATGAGGCAGCGGGTTGAAGTAAAATACTTTTGTTTTCTGCAAATGTAATGATATGTTGTTTTCTATCCAACTTTAGAAACAATTTCGATATGTTAGCTACGTTTAATAGAGTTCAGTGTATCACCTCATATGAACCAAATGTAGTGAGCAGGCACATTATCACTGCAAACTCTTCAGATTTTATACTGTGGAGTACTAGGAAATTTAAACATCATAGTCACTATGACAAATATCTAAATAGACATTTCACCATCGAGCTGTGATATGAAACAATAATGCAAGAAAGAAATCAGTTCCGTGCGACAATTAGTCTCCTCTGAATCGAATAAGAGGTATTATATAAGGTTCTGAAGAAAATGCGGTAATGCAGAACAAGACGTTTTTAATTTTTAAAGCAAAAAGCCGGAAAGCTAATTTCAGGAATTTCTGTAGCTATGCTTCATTTACATACAGTATTTTCTGCAGTTTAATGAACATTTACTGTTTACAGCAAGAAGATTGGAAAACTCATTTGTCTCATGTACTGCTACAGTCGCCTTGTGGGAACTGCTCACTATTTTCCGGTGTGGTCGTTTCTCTTATTAGTGATCATTATATATTTATAACTTTAACAGTACGTCAAACAACTGTTTACTTGTAGGTAAGCGCTACACCTAAAAGGCACAATTAATAAAATACACAAAACATAACTGTTCGCCTTTGGATACAGACACAGCTACTCACTCGACTTCAGTATGGCAGACTTCACGCACATGCACAAAATTTTGGCGCATGGGTTGCAGCCTAGTTTCCATTCTGTAGACTTTCTATCCTTTGACTGTGGTGTCAGGAAGTAAATACGGAAATAAAGTTAAATAATAGAATAAAAATTTGCCAGATCCTGAAGAAGCAAACCCCTTACTGTCCGACATGAACGCTAGGGAAAAGAAAGAAAGACAATACCACGTCAAAATTCGTAACGAGAGCTGCAGAAATCGTATTTAAATAACAGGAAAAAAGTCTTGCCATTGTAAAGAAATATTGTGAGAGTAAGGATGTGACCGTAGTTGCGATTTACCACATTACCTACAGTATGAGAGCTAGCCAATGAGAACAAGGTGTCCTTAATCTGTCAACGCAGCCGTTTTGACAAATTCGCCCGCCCTCCCGTTTTGTAAGTGGGTCTGGCACCGACCTTGCCTTATTAGATCACGCAGCGGGCACAGAGCCAAGTTGACCGGCGGCCTTGCATCGCTGTTTACGTTCGTCCTGTTCCGAATGCCTGGCCTAACTCAGCCACGGAACCATCGGTGCTGCCACGCAGGTTTTTGGCGGTCACTTCGGATGACGCATAGTATAAGTGGATACATATCTGCTGCGGACGGCCGTAGAAGCCTTTTTCCGCGTCTATATGACATAAATCGTGCCACGATAAGCTACAGCAAGCTGCCGTTCTTGATTGAAATTCTTGCACAAGTACTAATCTGCAATTCTAGCACACATAAATTAATATAGCGGCTGCACCTTCACTGTTCTCGCGTGTAAATGACGCGTAATGCAATCACGGCACATGACTACCCATATTTGATAGTCAACTTGTTGTGTGCGCTAGAACAGCTACTTTAATGGCCCCTTTGTGGTAACTTTCAGATTACGTAGAATATGGAAAACGGATATCAATCAACGTCGCCGTAAATTATTTACACTCGAGCAGTTCAGTCATGCTGCTCCTTAACTGCCGCTACACGCAGCCGCCTCCGTGGCGTAGTGGCTATTCCTATTGGCTAGCGACGCGGAAGTCCCGAGTTCGAGTCCGGTGCTGGAAAGCTATGCACTAACGCGAAGATTTTATTTAATTGTTGTATGGACACGAGTACACATATCGTGGCGACTGAATGAGCAGAGTTTTATCGAATAATGGCCTAGGTATCTTATCCACTTGATTAATACGCTTGACATCAGTGTATTCCTTGCCAGATGAATACAACGCTTCAGCATGAAAGTCAAATAGCAAATAAATAAGAGAGATACGTCCGTAGTGGCAAAAATGGATATTAGAGTTTTTAATTCTTTTTAGTAATATGACGTAATGCCACTGGGAAACCGTCATCGTACTGCAATCTATCAATAATAATAATCCATCTTAACCATACAACAGTTTTATTGATTTTCCAATTTCGAATCTCAAAGTCCTCTTCAAATAATAGAATCAAATACTTACATTTAAAAATATAATGGGAAGATACAGGTTGCTGTGTGTAGTTCTTGAATATACATACGAGAAAGGTCAGTATTAAGTTCAAATGGTTCAAATGGCTCTGAGCACTATGGGACTCAACTGCTGTGGTCATTAGTCCCCTAGAACTTAGAACTACTTAAACCTAACTAACCTAAGGACATCACACACATCCATGCCCGAGGCAGGATTCGAACCTGCGACCGTAGCAGGCGCACGGTTCCGGACTGCGCGCCTAGAAGCGCGAGACCAGTGCGGCCGGCTCAGTATTAAGTACAATTCGATCTACAGCTTAGTACTGTGTGACGTACGTACAAATTCGAAAGAATACCTTCTAGCATGATAGATGAACTAACCAACAAGCTGGTAATCCTAAATGTGGTACAACGTCGTAGCTTACCGTCAAACCAATTTGTAATGTGTAAAACTACTTGTAAATTATACAAAAAAGAATACACGAAAACTAATGTGCATAGACTGCCTTCTGTGAAGGGCAAACTGCAAAAATCTTCATAAAACGTGTTAAAATGCTATATGAGATAGCAGAAGGAAGCACGACATCAGACTGTTTCATACAGCTGGATATGTTGTTTAGTCGTGTAATTGGAAAGGACTACTACGTTCGTGTGCCATGGGATCTTTCTCTCATTGTAATGTGGATGACCGTGACAAATGCGTGTACAGATCGATTAAGTCAAGGAAAACAATGTAAACTGTAGATTCTTCTGTAACATGGTCCATTTTTTCTACTCTCTGTATGTATTTGTAACAAAACATGAGCATTTATTTTATAATTCCATGGCAGTAATCATTATACAATGCAAATTTTGTAAGCAGAAGCATTAACTTATACCTAATTTCTGTTTTCGTTGTTTCAGGTAAGCCACCATGTATGATCGACGTGAGATTCAACCGTGTCAGCGTGCAGTTATCATATTCCGCTAGCATGCCAGGAACAGTCCAGACACTCCGGTTCACTGTAAGTTGTTTTCAATCTACGGGGATAACAAATTAAGTACACTTATGTGTAAAACTTAAGAACGAAAGTAACTTTCGCGTGATGCGTCACTGAAGAGTAACATGGCTCGATGAAACTTTGACCGTATATAGAAAGAACTGATACAGTATAGCACACCGCATAATGTGTCACTGACGACTAACGTGGCTCGATGAACTAACCAACAAGCTGGTAATCCAAAATGTGGTACAGCGTCGTAGCTTACCGTCAAACCAATTTGTAATGTATAAAACTGCTTGAAAATTGTACAAAAAAGAATACACGAAAACTAATGTGCATAGACTGCCTTCTGTGAAGGGAAAACTGCAAAAACCTTCATAAATGTTAAAATGCTATATGAGTTAGCAGAAGGAAGGACGACATCAGACTGTTTAAAACATAGAAAGCACCGATACAGTATAGCACAGAAGATAACTGAAAGAAATACACAATGAGGCGAACACAAGCAACTTATTCAAAGACTATAATTACACTAAAATCACCGCGGTTTTGATTGTCTCCAGGACATAACAAAAGGCGGGACATAGTTCTTAATAGGGTATGTGATCATTACAGACAGAATGCATCCTTTGAAACGTGCTCCCATGCTCACTGATAGGTTGGCAACGAAATCTTGCGGCAGGGCGTTCCATTCCTCTACCAACGGCCGCGTGGTTGAAGGCGCTCGTGGACGTACTGCTGTACGTCTCATCAATAGATAGACCAGTGTAGTTGCGAATATCCTCTCGTTCCAGGAGCTTCTCTGTGCGTCGGCCATGGTGGCCGAGCGGTTCTAAGCGCTACAGTTTGGAACCGCGCGACCGCTATGGTCGCAGGTTCGAATTCTGCCTTAGGTGAGTTAGGTTTGTGTAGTTCTAAGTTCTAGGGGACTAATGACCTCAGAAGTTAAGTCCCATAGTGCTCAGAGCCATTTGAACCATTTTTTCTACCTGTGCAGTTCGAAGCTGTCGCTCATTGTGATCTATAAAAATGAACACAGGAGCCAATGCACCTACAAAAAGACCCATCTGGGGAAGGAGTACAGTGTCACAACAACAATGTTTGGTGAGTGTATTGTGTTCAAAGATCTGGAGGTCAGTAAGCCCAGGCAACATTATGCCCCTCCACACGATAACACCTGGACCACGAAAACAATCGTGTTCGACAATGGTGGGCATACCTTTCAATTTATCGAGAGATGGGAACCCGTAATGCACTCAGGAACATTGTCGACCATGATCGTATTGGTAGTCTAGATGTTATGGTCTGGGGGCCATAATGTTGCATGGGCTTACTGACCTCCCCATCGAACAGCAGAGAGGGATGAACTCTTGGAACGAGAGGATTGGTTTGGCCTGCCCATTCTCCCGACTTCCCATCAAGCACGTTTGGAATGCATTGGGGAGACATGTTCCAGGACATCCACTTGGACCAACGACTATCCAGCAGGTGTCAAACGCTCTGGTGGTGGAATGGAACGCCGAACCACATCAACTTTTTAACAACTTCGCGGCCAGCGGGGTGCACGTTGGAAAGCATGTTTTGCCATCCATTGTAATCACTCTACAAAGAACCATGTTCTGCCTTTTGCAATGTCCAGGGGAACATCGTAAATCGAGGTGACTTTGAATAAAATGAGTCATTCCTGTTTGTCTAGTTAAGCCATTACCTAACAGGGAAGGCTACCACGGCACGTTCTGATGACCAACCTGCACTATCCAAGGCCTTAGAACATAGAGTCCAAGACCAGCTAACAAACTACTTAAGTACAAACACCCAACTAGACGAACACCAATTAGTTTTCCGTAAACATCGCAGTACATCTGCCTTAATAGAGGTAACAGATGACCCGATGCTTGCCATGGATGCACGAGAAGCAACTATCAAGAGCTTGATAGATTTCAACAAAGCCTTTGGCACTGTCACTATAACATTTTACTTGTTCGCAAATTATGCTGTAATTTACCGTCTAGTAAGGTCATCCGAAGACCAGTATCAGCTGCAAAGCGATTTAGAAAAGATTGCTGCATGGTGTGTCAGGTGGCAGTTGACTCTAAATAACGAAAATTGTGAGATGATCCACATGAGTTCCAAAAGAAATCCGTTGGAATTCGATTACTCGATAAATAGTACAATTCTCAAGGCTGTCAATTCAACTAAGTACTTGGGTGTTAAAATTACGAACAACTTCAGTTGGAAGGACCACATAGATAATATTGTCGGGAAGGCGAGCCAAAGGTTGCGTTTCATTGGCAGGACACTTAGAAGATGCAACAAGCCCACTAAAGAGACAGCTTACACTACACTCGTTCGTCCTCTGTTAGAATATTGCTGCGCGGTGTGGGATCCTTACCAGGTGGGATTGACGGAGGACATCGAAAGGGTGCAATAAAGGGCAGCTCGTTTTGTATTATCACGTAATAGGGGAGAGAGTGTGGCAAATATGATACGCGAGTTGGGATGGAAGTCATTAAAGCAAAGACGTTTTTCGTCGCGGCGAGATCTATTTACGAAATTTCAGTCACCAACTTTCTCTTCCGAATGCGAAAATATTTTGTCGAGCCGAACCTACATAGGCAGGAATGATCATCAAAATAAAATAAGAGGTGTTCGTTTTTCCCGTGCGCTGTTCGGGAGTGGAATGGTAGAGAGACAGTATGGTTGTGGTTCGATGAACCCTCTGCCAAGAACTTAAATGTGAATTGCAGAGTAATCATGTAGGTGTAGCAGACTAAACTTCTCGCCAAATGCAGTGTAGTGGTTTCACTCATACCTGACGTCTCTCCAACACTGTGCCATGTCCGGCACCATAAAGTCACAATGGAGGCAGACAGTATCAGGCGACCGCCGTGCTTCGGTATTACGCCCTGTACCCTTCTGACAGTACGTAAATGATGTGTCTTTAGTCTTGCCCTATTGAAAATATCACAAATACGCTGATGACCTCCAGTTACATCTAAGTGTAAAACCTATAAACCTGAAGATAGCGGTCGAGAATCTCAATACCGTCCTGTGTGCATTATCAAAATGGGCGTAGGATATAGGTTAAAGCTCAGCGCATCCAAAATCCAAGCGCTACTTGGTAGTCATTCTTGGTTCATTAGCCAGAAATTTCGGGAATTCCTACCATCTTTAATTCTAAAAGGGACAAATATCAATTTCTCTCCTTTAGCAAAGAGCCTAGGAGTAATGATAGATGAACATCTAAATTGGACTGAGCACATAACTGCAATGTTCAGGAATGCATCAGCATTTGTCCGTCAAGTCGTCTGCTCCTGAGCGAAGGGATAGTTTCGAGTAAACCATATATCTACCGACGCCAGTTATTTAATATTTGCACAGGAGATCGGATTTCTCCCAGTTAACGTTGCTCAAGGAGCCTGAAGGTGGTGTAATCGAACACCGAAACTCGTTGCGTAAATAGATTAAATGCAAAAGAAACGCCTGTAGGTGTTTTAATTTCCATTTCATAACTATTGCTTATAAACCTTACTCCTAATAATTTAAAATGTACAATTTAACTCAATGTTTCGACACCTTTTACAGAATATCCGAGTCAAAAATTATGTCCATTGCGTTAATTTCCTCTCTGAAAGCCACACGCTAGTGTTACCGACAGTCCATGTCTTCCACAGTAACACTTGTGTCACCTGCAAACAGAAAAATTTTGAGTCATCGGTCACGATCATTGACATATATCAAGAAAAGCAACCGATCGAGACAGGAAACTCTTTCACATTTGCAGAGATGAACGTACCTGCACACCACAGATTAGTGTCGAGGGCAGCAACAAACCAGTCTTCGGACTGAAGATCACAAGAAAATCGACGACCAGAACGGTTCCCATAGCGTGACTGGAAGTGCTCAGAATAGCATGTGCAGTGAAAGTATTCACTGCTCAAATTCCGGGGAAAAACTCCATACCCCCGAGCTGCACCTGATGATATGGGTGCAAGCCACGAACCGGTAGTGCCACAGTAAAACTGATTCGAAATATAGCTGTTTTCGAAGTTATTGCTACAAAATTTCAACCAGGATTACGAACGGCACAGTGTCAGGAATTTTGGCTGGGAATAGTATCCGGTACGTTCAGCAGCAGTTGATCTATGTATCCCCAGAATACTTGGAAAAAAAATTAAAAATGGGAATTGTGATGTATTACACTTTTATTTTAATATGTTTTTCTTAGGAACTATTCTTTGCTTTACAGGATATATTGCATTTTTCACTGACGCCAAGTGGATTGTTTGCATCTTTCTAGAATGCTAATACAATTCTTTTTGGTTTATTAGTCCCCATTTCCTTTTATATTCATTGGTCTTACAGTTTAAAATCACATAGTTACTGTACGCAATTTGTTTTGCTTTCTCGCTGTATCTATAAAAATGCTGTCAATAGCATTGTTGATTACCATAACTGTTTGTAATAAATTCTAGGAGGGATAATTTGATTATATGAAACGAGATGGGACTTGAGTATACCTGTGTAATAGATTTGCCATGAATATACAAATTAAAATGTCCACTTAATATTAATGTCCTGTAGGTCAATCTATTTAGAAAGTAAAAAACTTGAATAATGCGACTAATTGTTTCACCAATAGCTTAGAATCAACAGATGGAGCACAGTGTATCGTTACTGTTACTATGAACTTCCTATCAGTTCTGCTTCTACAGCACAAGCTTCAACATGCTAATCACCGCGCAAAGTCGGGGCGTGTAATTTGTGTCACTTCTTCGTATAAACTGCATTTCCAACTTCTACTTCATTTCTCACAACAGCAGGTGCTTTCTGAATAACTATTAACTGTAATGTAGAGATCTTAATGTGTGCAAAGCAAAAAATAATAAACTACACAGCCACGCTTAGTAACTAGAGAAACGTGTCACAGCCATATTGTCGCACATCGCTGCTAACCACCAGGGCAGTCGTACCGCATACACGAAACGCATGCGATCCGTGGGATTTCCATCGATTAGTTTTCAGCGATAGATCGCTGCGATTTGCCCACACTCGTTCGATCTATGAAGCAGTCGCATGCCCATTCAAAGAAAAGCTGCGATCCAGCGCTCGTGAATGCCGCCTGTAAAGGTGGGCAGATGAAATGCAAGTCCGCACTTGGCGCAGAGCTAGCGGGCAGATGGCCAGTGCTGCAGGCTCGGGTGGGGGGAGGGGAAGACACTCGGCCCCGATGCGCAGGTTATCAGTTTTATCCGGCACCGGTGTAGCATGATGGCCCGCCATGTTGGCTAGCGTGAGCGGCGCTGCCATCGATCAGTGAGTGGCAGAGCGTGCCTTCCGTGTCCTGCTGTGACTGGTGTCATGCCACCGCTTGTGAGTACGCCACCAGTCTTCTTCGCTGTCTCATGAATTCTTCCTATCAAGCATGTTCTGAACGCGTCACACTTTGCGTATTACTCTTTATGAGTTGTTTTCTTACGTCCGCACTGGCGCAAACGCTCTTGCAACTATCACTTTTTAACGGTCTCGTTTAAAGAATCGCAGAAGCGCTTGCAGTAGCATGTCACTTTATGAGCTCGTAATCAGAAGTGCGATTCCGTCCTCACACGGCTGTCTGAGATTACCATAAGTTTTTCTCAGTTACTTCAGGCGAATATTCCCGCGTTCCCATTGAGAGTGCTAGCGGCGTGGTGGAGTAGCAGTGACGTCATTGCTTATAAGCCGCGGAACCTTATCTCGTGCAGATAAAGAAAGCAGCTGTTATTAAAAATTTTAAGAGTCGTAAAGTAGTGCCGTATCAACTTATAAAATACATAAAAATGTAAAAAATACTAAAATAACCGACGTTGTGACCGTGCTGAGCATCTGTCCTCAGTCTGCTCTGATAAAGGCCTCTGGGACAAGGCCAAAACGTAGGCTATTATAGTATTTTTCGTGTTTTAAGTTTTTTACAAGATGACGCGGGGGTACAACCCCAAGGATTGTAATGGAGACTGACACCTGGATGCAAAAGACTGCGTACTTATGGCACATAGTACTTGGATCGTAGCCAGAGAACGTGCTCCTAAGGTCAGAAAAGAATCAGTCGCTCAGCCTTATTGATCAGTTCGCCCGAGGCATCTCTCACCTGTGTGGTTGCAGTTGTTAGTAGAGCCTCCAAAATTATTACATGTCAGATTAGGTGTGTAGTTCCTTTTACACATCCAAGTTGAGGAGATAGTGGACTTGTAATATTTCCGATAAATATAAAATATATGATGTTTGTTAAACAAAAGTTCTTGTGCTTACATTCAATGTCCTAACCGTTTACTCGTAATATAGTTCTTAGCGACTTGTGTGTCTTGAAAGGAGGGTATAAGATGAACATCAACAATACGAGGATAATGGAATGTGGTCGAATTAAGTGCGGTGATGCTGAGGGAATTAGATTAGGAAATGAGACACTTAAAGTAGTAAAGGAGTTTTGCTATTTGGGGGGCAAAATAACTGATGATGGTCGAAGTAGAGAGGATATAAAAAGTAGACTGGCAATGGAAACGAAAGCGTTTCTGAAGAAGAGAAATTTGTTAGCATCGAATATAGATTTAAGTGTTAGAAAGTCGTTTATGAAAGTATTTGTATGGAGTGTGGCCATGTATGGAAGTGAAACATGGACGATGAATAGTTTGGACAAGAAGTGAATAGAAGCTTTCGAAATGTGGTGCTACAGAAGAATGCTGAAGATTAGATGGGTAGATCACATAACTAATTAGGAGGTATTGAATAACATTGGGGAGAAGAGAAGTTTGTGGCACAACTTGACTAGAAGAAGGGATCGGTTGGTAGGATATGTTCTGAGACATCAAGGGATCACCAATTTAGTACTGAAGGGCAGCGTGGAGGGTAAAAATCGTAGAGGGCGACCAAGAGATGAACACACTAAGCAGATGCAGAAGGATGTAGGTTGCAGTAGGTACTGGGAGATGAAGGACCTTGCACAGGATAGAGTAGCATGGAAAGCTGCATCAAACCAGTCTCAGTACTAACGACCACAAGAAAAACAACAGCGACTACAAACGACTAAATAAATTAAACTCTTTTACAGTGTAACAACAAAAGTTGTCATGCACATTTAGAGATATACAGGGTGGTCCATTGATAGTGACCAGGCCAAATATCTCACGAAAGCGAAAAAAGTGGTCCAACTAAAACATTCATATTTCTTTACGTACTACACGAATATGTAATAAAAATGGTGGTTCCTATTTTAAAAAACGCAGTTGAAATCCGTTTGACCTATGGCAGCGCCTTTTAGCGGGCCAACCATAGCGCCATCTGGTTTCCCCCTTCAAGCTAGACAAGTTTCGTTCTTAGTATTTTTTTCGTTTGACGCTAACTTCTTGAGATATATGGCCCGGTCACGATCAATGGACCACCCTGTATACTAGTGCTAGCCAAGGTATGTATTTATTCCAATCTTCTATTTGTCCATCGCGTTCTTCCCCTTCTTTCTGTCGATCTCCTACTTTCACCCTCTCTCTCTGTGCACCTCCTCCACCCCAACTCTCTTTCCATCTCGAGCCTCTCTCTGTTCTACATCTCTGCTTGTCTATCTGCTACCCCCCCCCCCCCCTTCCCTATGTCCAACTGCACCTCTGTCCGTCTACTGCCCCCTCTAATTTCATCTCTTCCTCCATCCTTTCTTTGACCATCTCTCCCTCTCGCTCTTCATCTCCTCCTCACTCCTCGGTCTGACCATCTCCTCTTCTTTCCTTTCTCCGTCTGTTTCCTCCTCCCCCCTCTGCGCCCATCTCCTTCTCTATTTCCTATTTCCCTCTCACATTCTCTTAGTCCATCTCCTTGCCCCCCCCCCCCCCCCCGCTCCCCACTATCTGTACGCTCTCTGTCTGTTGTCTGTCCATCTCCAACTCCTCCCTACATCCGAATAGGAGACTAGTGGTTCTTACCCTCACATTATTACTTTCTATGTCGTACGTAACTATGTGTCCAAATTTGATTGATATCTTTTCAGGGATTTAGGATGAGATTTTCACCCGTGGCTTTGCCTATGTATGCACGTGTCATATGTACTTCACGTATATTTAAACTATCGAAACATATTTTACACTAATGTATTTGCACACATGTTTCACCAGTATCTATAGCGAATTTCGCTCTCAGAATTTCGCAGCTCAGTGTCTATCACATCCTGAGCTGTGTGTCCTACAATCTTATTCTTTTTTTTTTTTTTAGGTAGATTTTGCGACTTACGTGAATACTGTGTGCGAAATATGTGACGTGGCCGGCGAGAGTGACCGAGCGGTTCTAGGCGCTACATTCTGGAACTGCGCTGCCGCTACGGTCGCAGGTTCTAATCCTGCCTCGGGCATGGCTGTGTGTGATGTCCTTAGGTTAGTTAGGTTTAACTAGTTCTAAGTTCTAGGGGACTAATGACCTCAGAAGTTAAGTCCCTTTGTGCTCAGAGCCATTTGAACCATTTTTTTGTGTGCTGTGCAGAGTTCAAATGGTTCAAATGGCTGTGAGAACTATGGGACTTAACATCTATGGTCATCAGTCCCCTAGAAATTAGAACTACTTAAACCTAAGTAACCTAAGGACATCACACAACACCCAGTCATCACGAGGCAGAGAAAATCACTGACCCCGCCGGGAATCGAACCCGGGAACCCGGGCGCGGGAAGCGACAACGCTACCGCACGACCACGGGCTGCGGACGTGCAGAGTTAGTACAAAGAAGTAAAAAATTTAAACATGCATGATTCGGGAGTTTTTCACGCATTCAGTGTTTATGACGTCGTATCCCTGCATTATGTGTCGTACAATGACATAATTTTGCTGGTACATTCAATGGTATATATGAATATACCACTAAATATAATGTTCTTCTGGGTGTCCTTTAACTGCACTATTTAGCTAAATCTTTCATTGCTGGCAAGTTGCTGAAAAGTATGAGTTCTGGAACAATGGAATTTTTTTTACTACAGTAAGTATGTTTAAATGCCTGTGCATTTTATTCTCGTTCCTCGTATTGAATTCGAGGAATGACCTCTAGCTGAGAAACAAACCATTAAAGGAAATGTTATTTACAACAAAATTTCATTAAGGAATAAACATACTGAGACGTAGTAGTTAGTACACGACCTATCTGTAAATTACACTTTAAATTTTCATTGTCTTTCAGTTACAAATTATTACCAGGCATAATCTAGCCAGTGACTTCTCAATCCGAACATAGGCTTTTTCGTAATATATTTTTCACAGAGATGTGCCTGAGACTGTCGTGGTTATTCAAGACATGTCTCTGTATAATTTTAAATAACTGCCGAGAGGATTACTACTCGACTACCACTGCTTTCTCGAAAGAGTAATGGAAACGCCGTATTCGGTTTTCGACAACGTGCGAAGCGAATTTACGTCAGGTGAGAAAATGCCTGTGATTTATCTACGTACTGTTGCTAACAGTTCGCCGTTAGGCTGTACGTGGCCGGTTTTATTACCGATTTGGGAGTCGAAAGAGGTAACTTGGTAGGGGCAGGAATTTGCCCTCGCGCTTAATTGCGTCTAGGCGCCAGGATGATGCATGGCGCTGGAAATGTGATAACTTCTTGGAACGGTGATGGCCATCAGGGATGGAGTGTGGGGAGGCATTTCCGAGAGCGCGCAGGTGAAGGGCGTTCGGGCTCGGCGCGGTTAATTTCTCACGTGCCGGCCTGCTGCCGGGCAAGTCCCAGGGGCTGGATGGCGCCATGCTATGGCGCGTTGACTGAGCCAGGGGAATCGTATTCTGGAGAACGGCGCTTCATATCTCGGTCCGGGCATCCGAGTTCATTGCTTTGAAAAGTAAATGTTTCTGAAAACCACTGCAGCTGTAATTTAGGTATTTTTATGACTCCACAACCAGTCTGGTATAAATGAACATCATCAGGTGAGCGAAAGTTCACCAACAGTAACTATGGAAATGGAAATGAGCGTGTGCCGTCATTGGCCGGGAGGCCCTTTGCGGGGCAGGTCCGGCCGCCTTCGTGCAGGTCTTATTACATTCGACGCCACATTGGGCGACCTGCGCCCCGGATGGGGATGAAATGATGATGAGGACAACACAACACCCAGTACCTGTGCGGAGAAAATCCCTGTCCCAGTCGGGAATCGAACCCGGGCCCGGAGGACGGCAATCCGTCACGCTGACCACATAGCTATCGGGGCGGACTTCGTAACTATTATTGTGTCAGTTACGAAGATTGTTGGTGAACCTTTGATCACTTGATGATGTTCATGTAGAACGAGACAGGTTGTGGCACAGTACCTTAATTGCAGCTGTGGTGATTTTCATCAGCCAACGGCCTTGCCGCAGTGGTAAATGCGCTTACTCTCAGATCATCGAAGTAAAGCGCTGACGAGCGTGGCTGGCGCTTGGATTGGTGACCGTCTTGGTCTGCAAATGGGGTGCACTCAGCCCTTGTGAAATCAATTAGCTACTTATTGCAGAAGTAGCGGCGTCGGTCACGAAAGATGACAACGGCCAGGAGCGCGGTATGCTGACAACATGTCACATCCAGTGACGCCTGTTGGCTTAGAATGACACGGCAGTCGGTCGGTACCGTAGGGCATTCCGATGCCTTTTCGAACGTCGTTAACTTTAGTTAATTAACATTTACCTTATACAGCTGCGGAACACAAGATCATCACGATTATTTCCTTTGAAAAGGACACGTATGATGTTCTTTCCCTTCTCCCTTCCCCTTCTCGAAACTATGATCTCGTATGTACACTACTGGCCATTAAAATTGCTACACCTTGGAGAAATGCAGATCATAAACGGGGATTCATTGGACAAATATATTATATTAGAACTGACATCTGATTACATTTTCACGCAATTTGGAAGCATAGATCCTGAGAAATCAGTACCCAGAACAACCACCTCTGGCCGTAATAACGGCCTTGATACGCCTGGGCATTGAGTCAAACAGAGCTTGGATGGCGTGCACGGGTACAGCTGCCATGCACCTTCAACACGATACCACCGTTCATCAAGTGTAGTGACTGGCGTATTGTGACGAGCTAGTTGCTCGGCCACCATTGACCAGACGTTTTCAATTGGTGAGAGATATGGAGAATGTGTTGGCCAGGGCAGCAGTCGAACATTTTCTGTATCCAGAAAGGCCCGTGCAGGACCTGCGACATGCCGTCGTGCATTATCCTGCTGAAATGTAGGGTTTTGTAGGGATCGAATGAAGGGTAGAGCCATGGGTCGTAAAACATCTGTAACGTCCACTGTTCAAAGTGCCGTCAATGTGAACAACAGGTGACCGCGACGTGTAACCAATGGCCGCACCTCATACCATCACGCCGGGTGATACGCCGGTATGGCGATGACGAATACACGCTTCCAATGTGCGTTCACAGCGATGTCGCCAAACACGAATGCGACCATAATGATGCTGTAAACGGAACCTGGATTCATCCGAAAAAATGACGTTTTGCCATTCGTGCACCCAGGTTCATCGTTGAGTACACCATCAGAGGCGCTCCTGTCTGTGATGTAACGTCAAGGGTAACCGCAGCCATGGTCTCCAAGCTGCAGCTGCAAAGGCCGTCGAACTGTTCGCGCAGATGGTTGTTGTCTTGCATACGTCCTATTTGTTGACTCAGGGATCGAGACGTGGCTGCACGATGCGTTACAGCCATGCGGATAAGATACCCGTCATTTCGACTACTAGTGATACGAGGCCGTCGGGATCCAGCATTGCGTTCCGTATTAACCCTCCTGAACCCCCCGATTCCATATTCTGCTAACAGTCATTGGATCTCGACCAACGCGAGCAGCAATGTCGCGATACGATAAACCGCAATCGCGATAGGCTGCAATCCGACCTTTATCAAAGTTGGATACATGATGGTACGCATTTCTCCTCCGTACACGAGGCATCACAACAACGTTTCACCAGGCAACCCCGGTGAGCTGCTGTTTGTGTATGAGAAATCGGTTGGAAACTTTCCTCATGTCAGCACGTTGTAGGTGTCGCCACCGGCGCTAACCTTGTGTGAATGCTCTGAAAAGCTAATCATTTGCATATCACAGTATCTTCTTCCTGTCGGTTAAATTTCGCGTCTGTAGCATGTCATCTTCGTGGTGTAGCAATTTTAATGGCCAGTAGTGCAATTACCTCGTGATGAACTCTACTATTCCTTCCTCCCATTTGTTCCATGGTCCATATACTGCACTTACACAATGTTACTGTTTTGCAAAAAAGTATTTCATATTCTGAATGAGTCTTGGACTTTGCGTCTGCAGTGATCTCTCCAGACAAGTGAGAACCGTGCGCCAGACAGGTACTTGAACCTATGTCCATGCCTTTCTCGGAAGATGCTATTGCAGGAAAAACAATCAGATTTTTAATAAGAGCGTTGATCCTGCTGTGTTCAAGTTATAATCCTTATATTTCTACTGATAGCCACGTTTTTTGCATGGTAGTGTTTTATTTGGCGTACCCCATGGACAGTGCGGAAGACAGCAGTATTAATTGAAATCTTAAGCCTTCCTCAGGTGATGTAGTTACCTATGTGTTAATTTTGTCTGGTAAAAATCGCAGTAATATGTTGCTAGATCCCGAAAAAATACCTAACTGCTAGATAAGCCTGGTATCTTGGTCTTAATGTAGAGAAATGCAAAGTTTTATGCTTTGCTAAACTTTAAAAAACGTGGTATTCTTTGACTGCAGGATTTATGGCTCACATCCAGACTGAGATATGTCTCACAAATAATTGGAAATGATAATGTATGAAAGTATGAAATGGGGTAACCAACAAGGTCAGCTGAAATTTAAAGTGGCAGACTACGATTCATTGATAGGATACTAGGAAACTGTAGTCTATGTACAAAAATATAAAAAAAGATAGCATGGAAAAACACTTGGCGTGTATTTAATTGTTTCCCAAATGTATGGGATCCACATCAACGCGGACTAACGGAGAAAGTGTCGCGTGTCCGAGGAATGGCGTTGTGGATGGCCACTAGTTTGTTTGACTAGCTGGAGGGTGTAATAGAAAGTTGAGAAAAGCTTAATTTGGTAAACGCTCGAAAAAACGCGGTACATCTCGGGAGTACCTACTCAGAAAGCTCCAAGACTATGGTTTGGAACAGAAGCTACCAATAGTCTCCAGCCTGCGACGCATCTATCCTGCATTGGAGATTGTACAGATGAAATTAATCAAGTAACAGCTCGCTTTAAGATGTGGAAACGTTCTTGTCACGTTCTGTCCTCGAATGGGCAGGAAGAAGCCTTAAGATGCGCTAAAATAAAAAGTTTACTTTGCCATAAACTTAGGAGTATAGATGTAGACGCTGACGTACAGGAACGAAGTCGCTTTCTAAATTTCCACTGCTTCAGCCGGTACCTCTTGCTGCTTCATACCTGCGTCCCACATAAGCCGAATATTCGCACCGCTTCGTTAACTGAACAAACACACCTGATGCAAGCATGCGGCCAGCTGTATCAACAGGCTGTACAGTCCGGGCACACAGGGCGATGCGACGGTCGCAGGTCCGTAGGCTCTCCTCACATAAGACTGCAAACCAAATGTAGTCTAATAAAACTAGAAGCCTCTCGGAGTAACGTATCCAGCAATCTAACAGAAGCTTTTATGTGCATTGCATTGCAATCAGTTAATTCACAGATTCTTGTAAAATGAACTTGGCTGTATGTTTCGGTTCCACAGAACTGCTACTCAAGTGACATCCATATTTCAGAAATAAACAGTTCGTTGTAGCTCGTATGCTTTCATTACTCAGCAAGTATTTGAAGGCTCAAAATAATTTCTTCTGCAAACTATTCCTCTTCTTGCGGTAATTTTTTTATGTCTTATGTTTTCCGACCACTGAGGGCGTACTACCGCAGTCAAATAGAAACAGTTGAAAGAAACGAATAATAATTGCGCACCATATAACTGTGTACAAGGAAAAGGATATAATTGTGGACCCAGCATGAACCTCTCTTCTACGAGGGGTCACTCCAAAAGAAATGCACACTATTTTTGTAAAAATACAGTTTTAATTCTGCATGTGTGAAAGTCTTGCAGTGTGTAGATACGTCCTTCCCGCTTGTTTTCAAACTTAGTTCAACCTGTTCCCGTGAGTGGCGCCGTCACAGCATGTCTTCAAGATGGCTGCCACACTTCGTGAGAAGCAACGTGCTGTCATAGAACTCCTGTGCTGTGAAAACGAGACAGTGGGGAACAGTTGAAAAAGGTGTATGGAAATGCTGCTATCGATCGCAGTACAGTTAGTCGGTGGGCAAGCAGGTTACGCGATGAAAGCGGGCACGGCAATATTGAGGATTGTCCTCGCAGCGGCAGGCCTCGTACTGCACACACTCCAGACAATGTGCAGAGAGTTAACGAATTGGTGACTGCTGACAGACGCATCACAGTGAATAAGCTGTCACGCTACGTTGGGATTGGGGAAGGAAGTGTTTGCAGGATACTGAAAGCGTTGGCGTTAAAAAAAGTTAGTGCCACGTGGGTTCCCAGGATGTTGGCAATGGCTCACAAAGAAACAACAAAAACAGTATGCATTGAACTTTTCGAACAGTATGAGAATGCTGGAGATGAATTTCTTGGAAAAATTGTGACAGGTGATGAAATATGGCTCCATCATTTTTCGCCAGAGACGAAGTGGAGCGGCATCATGCAAATTCACCCAAGGGAAAAAAAAAATCAAAACCACACCTTCTGCTGGGAACGGTATGGCTATGGTGTTTTTGATTCCGAAGGACTCTTGCTTGTGGACATCATGCCAAGTGGAACCACCATAAATTCTGATGCATGTGTGACGACACTGAAGAAACTTCAAGCTCGACTGAGTCGTGTTCGAACACATCGGCTAAAGCAGGATGTTTTGCTGTTGTACGACAATGCACGGTCACATGTCAGTCAAAAAACCATGGAAGCGCTCACAAAACTCGGATGGACAACACTGAAACACCCGCCTTATCGTCCTGATCTGGGTCTTTGGGAAACTGAAAGACTCTCGTCGTGGAACAAGGTTTGCAGATGATGACTTCCTTGCGTACGCTACCAGACAGTGGCTCCAACAGGTTGGTCCAGAATTTGACCGTGCGGGTACACAGGCGCTGGTTCCAAGATGGCGTAAGGCAGTTGAGAGGGATCGAAAGTATGGGGAGAAATGAAAATATTGTTCCTAAAGGCTGTATCTACACACTGTAAAAGTTTCAAAGATGTAGAATAAAAGATGGATTTAAAAAAAGAAATAGTGTGCATTTCTTTTGGAGTGATCCTCGTAATTTATTCCTGAAACAAGACAACATTCATGTCTAGCTTATTATACACATGTAATATGTACAGTTTAACAGAACTGGATAGCTCACTTAGCAAGACACTTATGCGGTATGGCATATGTGTGAGTCAATCGGTTCTCACTTAAGAAATACAGCATGTCATGCATCGCATTGTACCGATTTCTCTCAGATGGGTCTCTGAGATGTGGAAAGAAGCAAAGAAAGTGCGATACATCTCTCAGTGCAATGAACTAAAATTACGAAACTTTATTAACTAGTAACATTGCTAATGTTAATTATACTACATGCTGATACTTCAGTTTTAAGAGTATCTATAGAGATACTCTTGAATGGAGTGGAAGAGTTTCCGAGCAGACAGTTCTATAATGCGCTCATAAAACTCAACTATATTACGCACAAGACACTTATTAAGATCTGACAGCTTGTTCAATACGTGTGTACGTATATGTCAGACTCCTCTATTACTAATTTAACCGTTTTATAGTGTTTTTTCGGTCCTGATATTAGAGTCATGCTTTGCAGTATTTTTTGAGAGATGAGAAGATTGGTAACTGTCAAGACATAAATAAACAGAAGTACTATGAAACAGCTGACGAGATATTTAAATGACCTCTAGTTGTAATCATGCGTACTGGAAACGTATGTGAACGGAGATGCTTATTTAATACTGGCGTATGGTTCTCCACTTCTCGTTATATACCTCTAGTCCCGAAACTGAACACTATTGTCTTCTAGTTCAGTGTTTCGTAACTGTGAATTATACGAGAAATACCGAGCGACATGTACTGAACACTCAAACTTTAATGATCATCCATTTACCTTCAAATGTCTTTTGAAAATTTCCTATGTTTGACCAGTTACCTTTCGCAGAGAACTGATCCTGTACATATATCATTTCTGAAAAAAAAATCATCATTGGGTTCTTAGGAGAATGCAAGTGGCAAATTATTTATGTATATTACAAACAACAAAGGGCAAAAATTGAAATCTTATGGTACACTATGTCTGATTGCTTCAAAACTCGATAACTAGTTGTTATGTAATCAATATGGAACTGATACACACTTGTTTGTGACATGGATATAAGATAAAAACCATGGTCTTGTTGCGACTTCTATTTCACAATATTTTAACTTTTACATATCATGGCTAACATAGTGAAAAATCTTAGATAAATCACTAAATACAGTATTCCAAATGGCAATAATTTAATTTATTATTATCTGGTAACATCTGTCTATTCAGTTAACATTCCAAATGAGATCCAAGCAGTTTCTTTCTGTGTACTAATAATTAAGTGTTCATGGATTTTATTGTACTCATACTTTTTAATATATATAAAGATGACTGGGATCTGCCACTTTTTTATTTTCATTAACTAGTTATCGAGCGTTTTCCGATCACTCTTCAGATGAAGCATGCGTCATCTGAAGATGAGCCTGAAAGGGTTAGAAAACTATTTAATGAAAATAAACAAATATTCAATAAGCGACTCGTTACAGTTATTTGTATTTATATTAAGTTAATTTATTGTCACAGTATTCTACAGAAACCACAGTGGATGAGTTTAATCTAATTTATTGGGTATGACTGCTTGACAGTTTTTGGAAATGCTCAAACTTCCTGGCAGATAAAATTCTATAGAAATGCTGTTTCCACAAGTTATGCAGAGAACGTCTATGGAATTTGGGAGGTAGGAGATGAAATAATGGCGGCAGTAAAGTTATGCGGGCAGCTCGGGAGTTGTGTTCGGATAGCTCAGTCGGTTGAGGACATGCCCGCGAAAGGCAAATGTGCCAGTTTCGAATCCCCGTCCGGCACACAGCTTTAACGTGCAAGGAAGTTGCAGATCAGGGCACACTCCGATGCGAAGTGAAAATTCGTTCTTTGAGAACGCTGGCACTGGTGAGAAGGGCCCCCTACCCTACTCGATAAAAAAAAAAAAAATGCGAGGCAGCAGCTGTGGGAATAATACGAAACATGACGATTAAACAACAACAAAACCCATCGCTTGGAGTGTCAAAGCATCTGTTTGTTTATATGTGCAACTGGAAATAACACGGCGAACCGGAGTGTGTATTGGGCGCTCCGTTTGCGAGCTACCGCTGTAGACGCGGGCGTCCCTTCCGGCGCGCGGGGGTGTTTTTCCAAGGGAGGTTACTGAAAGCCTCCCCCAGCAGGCGTGAATGCCCGCGGCGAACCTGTTGTCCGCTGCCCTCCGCCACTCAATGGCGCGCGGCGCTCCCTACCACAGCACCTGCCACTTCCCCTACTCTGCGCTACTCATTTGTCACTCGCACTCGAGTCTGCCACAGACCAGCCGTCCGCGGCAAACAACTGCCCCGCACGTTGCGCATGCGCTCTTTGACTCCGTTCTGGGACTCGCTTTGTCTCTCTCTCTCTCTTCCATTACGTGGAGTGGCTCTCGACACGAACCAGCTATTCACGGTTCGCCAATCGCTCCGACCACGGTTCAATGCCGCGCACTGCCAGTGTACGATACAAACAGACAATGAAACTGCCGAATTACTCTGTGACAAAGCTGTTGTTATCGATTGTCAACATTTCTGTGGACATTCTCGACGTGTGCAGTATCTGTAAAATACACCCCTCACGCTCACTAACCACAACTGAGTCTGTCGGGAATAAAAACTTCGTAAAAGGAAAGGTCCGAAATTATGATTTACTCCCGTTCGTAGTTTCAATCTCGTACGTAATTTTAGCTTGCCGTACTTGAACCTCACTCGGTTTCGAACATTGTGACCTTTCTTCAAAATAGTAGGTGGGATGAGAGACAGCTATTATCAACCTGAAAGACTAGAGCATAGCCAACGAAAGTCACGGGCGATGTTCATCTACCGGTCATAGGTTGGCAACGCGTCGCTTTCCCGTATCCACTAAGATGATTCTCTGACAATGTATTTCTAGCGCCGAAATTGAAACCATTGTCTTCTTTGTTGTTCTTCGGTGTATTAGTGAGTTTTGAAAGAAATATTTTGTGATTATGGCAGGGTGTGCTGTAAAGTGGACTAATCTAAGAGATTTAGTCCTGCACAGCGATATCGTCCGTTTGTGCGTGTCTCGTGGATTAATTGCAGAGATACGAAAATGTATCAAACGTAGTGGTGAAATGACCTTTTAAAGTGCCAAAGGTTTGTGTGGATGGACTCATCTGGAAGTGCAGCAAAAGCCGTCACTTTTAGTAAGTGGATCAATGTTTTTGAATTCCATCGTGGGAGATGGTGGTTCGATATGTTAAAATACATTGATCCACCTACCTTCTCCCGTGATATAATTAAAAAACGTTGATCCACTTAGTGTGTTTGCACATATCGACTGCGTAGTAACACAGAGCACAGAAATATTTCATTGCTTTTTCGAATATACCATGGGTTGCGACGCTGAATTTGGTTTGTAGACACTACCACAGTTTAGGTAGCTGTGACTCAAACAAGGAGCAATTACATTTACAATCCTCGTTTACAGCAGTGTTTCACCCTTTCTTTTGAATGTATTAATTCGGAAAACGTCGTCTGCATGCTGCTCCCTCATTGACTGTCTAACACAAACAGGTGACATTCCTTCTTTTCTTCCCATCATACCTCGTGGCAAGCGCCCGACAACATTCCTACACGGTACAAATAAGTACGCCACTGGCCCTATTATATAGTTTTAACATAGGTTTGAGCACCGCGGTGCTTTACCAGATAGCTACATCTACATGATTCTTCTTCAATTCACAATTAAGCGCCTGGCAGAGCGTTCATCGAACCACCTTCAACCTATTTCTCTACCGTTCCACTCTCGAATAGCGCGCGAGAAGACGAACAATTAAATTTTTCTGTGCGAGCTCTAATTTCTGTTGTTTTATTTTGATGGTCATTCCTCCATATGTAGGTGGACACGAACAAAATGTTTTTACACTTTGCAGAGAAAGTTGGTGACTGAAATTTCATGAGAAGATCCTACCGCAACGAAAAACTCCTTTGTTTTAATGATTGCCATTTCACGTATCATTTCCGTGATGCTCTCTCTCCTAGTTACGCGATAGTAGAAAACTAGTGTCCTTCTTTGAACTTTCTCGAGTCCTCCGTCTATCCTGTCAGATGCGTATCCCGAACCGCAAAGTAATACTCCAGAAGAGACGTACATGATTAGTGTAGGCAGTCACTCTTTAGTAGACCTGTTTCATTTTCTCAATGTTCTGCCAGTAAATCACAGTCTCTCTTTTGCTTTACCCACAACATTATCTATGTCATCGTTCCAATTAAAGTTATTCGTAATTGTAATCCCTAAATATTAGTTGAACTTACAGCCTTTAGATCTGTGTGATTTGTCATGTAACCGAAATTTTGCGGATTCCTTTTGGTACTCATGTGTATGATTGTTAAAATTCATAGTAAAACCTTCAGCTGTCATTTATTTCGCACAATTCGTTACTAGCAAGGTAGCTGGCATGGACGGCAGAAAGTTAAACAAAAGTAATTTGCTCTTTTAAGCCCACCGTGGTACGTAAAAAATTCTTATAATAATAACTATGTACGATAAAACTATGTACGATAATTTTCGTCAGTAAGCAGGTCCACATCGACAGACAGTAACGCACTCATTTGTATGAATTCACACATTTCATTACTTAGTTTATTATTTACGTAGTGACATGTTTAATGACCACGAAAATTATACACTGTCTGACTGAGAGTATACCCAGTCCATTACATGTAAACACAGGCTAGACCATTACGGATCCACCACCAGCTTTCACAGTGTCTTGTTGATAACTGAGGTCCATGGCTTCGAGGGGTCTGCACCACACCCGAATCCTACTCCCAGCTCTTACCTACTGAAATCGGGACTCATCTGATCAGGCCACTGTTTTCCAGTCTTGTAATGTCTAACCGATATGGTCGCGTGCGCAGGAAGGGCGCTGCAGTCGATGGTATTCTTGATACCTGTTACAAACTGGACACAATGGGAAGGACCAGGCCCCTTTGCTTTTTTCTTTTATCACTCGTTTATTACACCAGAGAAATACACATTTTAAGACAAAATTTAACTACATGAAATATTGCTCCCAGTAAAGGTTAACATAAGCAGTGACAAAACTTAGTTGTCTTAAGGGTTTCTGCTGGCAACAAATTTTAAGGAGGCAATGTAAGGTTTATATCAGTTTAGCTCAAACACGTAGCTAGTGATTGAATCACGACACAGACACTTCAACAATTCGGTAACAAATAAATAGCGTGAATTTGTACTCACAGTTTCCAACTAATCAACAGCCTTGCCACTGAATAAGTAGTTGGCCATTTGGAACGAATTAACAACACCCCGCAACTAGGCAACTAGGGGAGTTAATACCAACAGTCTTTAAATGTCTTGCTCCCCATTAAATAAACAAATTTACAGTAATTAAATAAATAACAAATCAAACACACTACGCTCCACTCAAACTCTTCAGTGGGAGCCAAGCCAAAATGAAGATTCCATTAACTGACTAGCACTGAAGCCACACTAATGCTCATCTCTGTGTTCTCAGACACACATGGGGCAAACTTATACAAGACAAGATTTTGAAGGGAGCACATCAGTAAAACCGGTAGTGGAGCTAACTCGTGGCACTGAAAATTAAGGTACTAGACCAGGGCACAAGGTGGTATAAAATGAAGTTGCCTTAGCGCTATTTGCGCTCCAAAATATCAATTCAAATGGCCAATTCAAAATTAAGTACACATAAACCAGCATTAATTAACGAGGAGTGACACCAGGTCGCTCGAAGGGATGACAACACTTAATTGAAAAGACAAATGCTGGAAGCGGCAGTAACATCAAACACCTTCTCCGAGTTTTAACCAGGAGTCACTTCGCGCTAAACAACTAAACATTTAACCAAGCACATGGAAGGAACCGCAAAGAGAAAATTCAAATAAAACCCCCAAAAGATTATACAGGACAGGGAACCCCAACTATTTAAGTTTAAAAGAATTAGCTCTCCCCAAAGGCAGTGTAAACGACGCGAAGGCCACACTTAAGAGGCCACCAAAGTTGGTTACAAAAGGTCTTATACATTTGCTCCTTTTCTTTAAAGAAACACAAGGCTGCTTATCTTCTGCTGGACGTCCGGTATGGCTCGTGTAGGATACACCAGGCAGCAATCCAAGCTAGGCGGACTCAAGGCACGACGAGCAAAGTCAGGAGAGCAGGCAGCCAGGTAGCCAACACATATCCTCCATGCTGAACCGGCAGACCGCGTACAACCAACTCCACATATACGTGGTTGCTTCCCATATCGCACCTCGCGGCGTCTCAGCAAGTAGCCCGAGCAAACGTCAACTGCCACTCGCCCCGCGAATGCGGAAAACAACGAGGCAAGCAAAGATAAGAAACATTGAAGGGATCGATAATGGACATCCAAGAGACTGGCGCACCAGTAACGAGTTCCACGGCGCAATTCTGTTAGCAAAGGCACTCGCGTTGGTCGTTTTGTGCCTTACCCATTGACGCCAAATTTCGCCGCACTGCCCTAACGGATATGTTCGTCGTACGTCTCACATTGATTTTTTGCGGTTGTTTCACGCAGTATTGCTTGTCTGTTAGATCTGACAACTCTACGCAAATTCCGCTGCTCTCGGTCGTTAAGTGAAGGCCATCGACCACAGCGTTGTTCGAGGTGGGAGGTAATGCCTGACTTCCGTTCTTATGGTTCAAATGGCTCTGAGCACTATGGGATTAAACATCTATGGCCATCAGTCCCCTAGAACTTAGAACTACTTAAAGCTAACTAACCTAAGGACAGCACACAACACCCAGTCATCACGAGGCAGAGAAAATCCCCCCCCCCCTTTCGTATGTTAATATTGTTTACTCTATAATGTTGTTTTTCAGAAGAAACTATAGTTTTTTGTATTCCTTATGATCTTAATGCATTTGTCTAAAAATAAACGCAGCCGAGACGTATCTGTACACGGCGTCGCTACAGATGTAAAGCGCGCGCCGCAGCAGGGCATGTACTACATTGTGAAACAGCCTGTAGAAACGCCTCGTGACGAAGCTGGGTAGGCAGAGTGGGGACTCGCTCGCTCGCTCTTCAGTTTACCGACAGACTTATATTCTCGGCACAGTTTTGACACCGTGGATCTCGGAATACTGAATTCCCTTACGATTTCTGAAACGAAACTCCCCATGCTTGTAGCTCCAACTATCATTCCGCGTTGAACGTCTGTGTTCGGCCAAAATCACGACGGCAATCTTTTCACACGAATCACTTGAGTGCAAACGACAGCTCCGCTATGCACTGTGATACTACCGCCATCTGTATATGTTGCATGTCGCTATCCCATGACTCTTGACACCTCAGAGTAGATGCATATTTGATGTGAGTGGATGCATCCACAACTGTGGCTGCACGTGTGTCCGCCACGTGCAGGGTGGGGCTGTCCTCGCCGGCTGTGGGCGCAGCCCGGCCGTGCGGTCTGACCATGCCCGGCTGGCTGTATAGTATATGGTGTCCCCAGGGCGGCGCAGAGGCTCCCTGGTGGACGTTTCCGGTGGGCGAGCTGCTGGGGTCCCACGGCGCTGCTGAGCCGCCTTCTGCGAAAGCCAGACCGCCTGCTGCAGCCGTGGGCGTCGCCGACACTTCCTCCTGCTCACCGGCACCGCCGAGCACCCGTTATCACCCGAAAACCAAGTCTCCGTTCTTAACGACATGTTTGTCAAGAGGCGTGACTCGATAGTGCAACAAAAAAAAAAAAGGACAAACAGACACCTCGTACATCACTTCCTGTGATTAATCCACTATTACCGACTGTCCCTTTTTTTTAGGACGCAAATATTTTATTTCTTCTTCTTTCGTTTCACCCACTTTGGGGTACGCTGGTTCAATCATATCTTTGTGCGTTGTTCTTTTCTTAGGACCCAGTATTTCTTCATTCTTTCTGATCTTCTTCCGAGATGAAGGGTTTGGACTTTTGTGTGGATTTGTCTTACAACCTTATGTTGTCATCTTTAGTAATTAATTTAGCAGTTCGATCAATAAGTGAATTTTCTGAAATCTTTAATTCCACTAGGTCTTTCTCAGTTTCTTTAAACCAGTTGGGCTTCGTTTTTCGGGTACGGAAGAAGTCAAAGATTTGTTTAGTTAATATCTTGGAATTCATTCTGAGAAGATGGCCATAAAAATTAATTCTCCTTTTTCTCGTAGAATCTGAAAGTTTTTCAATTTTCTTGTAGAGAGTTTCATTTTTTATGTATATAATCTTATTGTCTTGAAATTTTGGTCCAATGATTTTTCTTAAAATTTTTCTTTCCTTTAGCTCAAGTTTCTCCATTTGGCCTTTGAAATTCATTGCTTCTGTCTTAATCACTGTCTTGTAATGTCTAATTTTGGACCCCCATGAAAGGGATTTTTTGTTGTATGTATACTTTGTTATTTGGAAGGCCAATTCAAGTTTATTTTTTCTGGATTCCATTGCTTTGCTTTCCCCAGCATTCCAACTAATCCATTCTCCGAGATACTTGAATTCTTTTACTATTTCAATCTTCTGTTCTTGAACATTGAGGTATTTACATGAGTGCTTGATGTTTGTCAATATATTAGTTTTTTCAAAGGAGATGTGAAGACCAGTTTTAGCTGCTTGTTTCTTTAGTTCAAGGATTTGCTCCCGTGCTTCTTCTATTGTTTCAGCAAACAGGACCATATCATCTGCAAAATCAATGCAATTTACTTTAAGGTTCTTCTTTTGCAACCCATGTATTTATTTATACGTAAACAACTGATTTTTGCTTCGATTGTTGTGAATAAAGATTGAACTGACTGAAGTGATGCATGTCGATTCAAAAGAAATTTACTTATATTTACTATCAAAAATTTCTAGCATTTGTGGACTTGGAGAAAGCTTTTGACAATGTTGACTGGAATACTCTCTTTCAAATTCTAAAGGTGGCAGGGGTAAAATACAGGGAGCGAAAGGCTATCTACAATTTGTACAGAAACCAGATGGCAGTTATAGGAGTTGAGGGGCATGAAAGGGAAGCAGTGGCTGGGAATGGAGTGAGACAGGGTTGTAGCCTCTCCCCAATGTTATTCAATGTGTATATTGAGCAAGCAGTAAAGGAAACAAAAGAAAAAATTGGAGTAGGAATTAAAATCCATGGAGAAGAAGTGAAAACTTTGAGGTTCACCGATGACATTGTAATTCTGGCAGAGACAGCAAAGGACTTGGAAGAGCAGTTGAACGGAATGGACATTGTCTTGAAAGGAGGATATAACATGAACATCAACAAAAGCAAAACGAGGACAATGGAACGTAGTCGAATTAAGACGGGTGATGCTGAGGGAATTAGATTAAGAAATGAGACACTTAAAGTAGTAAAGGAGTTTTGCTATTTGGAGAGAGAGCAAAATGGTCGAAGTAGAGAGGATATAAAATGTAGACTGGCAATGGCAAGGAAAGCGTTTCTGAAGAAGAGGAATTTGTTAACATCGAGTATATATTTAAGTGTCAGGAAGTCGTTTCTGAAAGTATTTGTATGGAGTGTGGCCATGTATGGAAGTGAAACACGGACGATAAATAGTTTTGACAAGAAGAGAATAGAAGCTTTCGAAATGTGGTGCTACAGAATAATGCTGAAGATTAGATGGGTAGATCACGTAACTAATGAGGAGGTATTGAATAGAGTAGGGGAGAAGAGGAGTTTGTGGCACAACTTGACAAGAAGAAGGGACCGGTTGGTAGGGCATATTCTGAGGCATAAAGGGATCACAAATTTAGCAATGGAGGGCAGCGTGGAGGGTAAAAATCGTAGAGGGAGACCAAGAGATGAATACATTAAGCAGAATCTGAAGGATGGAGGTTGCAGTAGGTACTGGGAGATGACGAAGCTTGCACAGGATAGAGTAGCATGGAGAGCTGCATCAAACCAGTCTCAGGACTGAAGACCACAACAACAACAACAATCAAAAACAGACTTGATCACAATTTATTTATTACGGAGACCTGTTTCCAACACTGCTGTGGTCATCTTCAGACCAACGAGTAAGGACCTCCTTCTGCTCGAGAATTGAGTAGTGATTCTCCAGCAGAAGGAGGTCCTCACTCGTTGGTAGCAGTTACTTCTGTAAAATATCTGGGAGTATGCGTACGGAACGATTTGAATTGGAATGATCATATAAAATTAATTGTTGGTAAGGCGGGTGCCAGGTTGAGATTCATTGGGAGAGTCCTTAGAAAGTGTAGTCCATCAACAAAGGAGGTGGCTTACAAAACACTCGTTCGACCTATACTTGAGTATTGCTCATCAGTGTGGGGTCTGTACCAGGTCGGGTTGACAGAGGAGATAGAGAAGATCCAAAGAAGAGCGGTGCGCTTCGTCACAGGGTTATTTGGTAAGCGTGATAGCGTTACGGAGATGTTTAGCATACTCAAGTGGCAGACTCTGCAAGAGAGGCGCTCTGCATCGCGGTGTAGCTTGCTGTCCAAGTTTCGAGAGGGTGGGTTTCTGGATGAGGCATCCAATATATTGCTTCCCCCTACTTATACCTCCCGAGGAGATCACGAATCTAAAATTAGAGACATTCGAGTGCGCACGGAGGCTTTCCGGCAGCCGTTCTTCTCGCGAACCATACGCGACTGGAACAGGAAAGGGGGGTAATGACAGTGGCACGTAGAGTGCTCTCCGCTACACACCTTTGGGTGGCTTGCGGAGTATAAATGTATATGTAGATTGGTCTGAAGATGACCACAGTAGTGGTCGAAACCGGTCACCGTAATAAATGAATTGGGATCAAGACTGTTTTTGACAGTAAATATTTGTAACACTTCGATCACTGTTCACTCCCACAATGTATTCTAAAGTAATGAAAAGAAATTATTTTTCTTTAATTAACTTGTTTTAGAAAATGAACTAATTTACCTGTTTACTATCTTCGTACTTAGGTACACTGTATGCCTACTGGTAGTTTCTGTATAACAGTTAATTCTCGTATTGTTGTCTGAGTGTGTGTTATGAACATGCGAATGGCCATGTAAAAGTATATTTCATATTTCCTTGAGTAAGTGACATATCAATTTTTTATGCGTCCCAATAATGTTACATTATCAATCCTTGGAAGATGTGCGTATTTCAGAATTGGAGAGCTACGAAAGGAATGAGCAATGGCGATTACTTAAAACTGGCGTGTATTCCACCCATTGTAGGTGAAATAACGGATGAATAAGACAGTGAGGAATATCCACTGGACAATGACAATATTGTATAAGACGTAGCAGGTACTTTAGAATTTATAACCAGAAGAGATTAAGCTAATTTTACAGATTTACCTCCAGAACTGTTTTGGACGAGCTGCTCGTCCTGCTCCGCCGCTCCCAAGTGCAGAGGACTCGTTTAAGCGAGGCACCTGGACTTTCCTGAAGCGCTATTGACGTGGTTACACACCCTTGTCCGTTGACCTCTAACTATTGTAGACGAGTTACTTCCACACCTCGATGATTAGAAAAGTTTCGAGTATTTATCATACAACAAGTTTGTCTATTTGTATGCTATCACTTGCAAATAAATAAAGCTTGTTTCAATAACTTCAACCATTTACGAAATATGACGATTTTCATGAACACATAATTCCCGATGAGAGAGATGTAAATGGCCACTTATCACTCGATTTTGTCTGTTGGATGTAAAGATCAATAACTCTAGAAAGCAATGGGATACTCTTTTGCTCTTCATTTTATATACACTACTGGCCATTAAAATTGCTACACCACGAAGATGACGTGCTACAGAGGCGAAATTTAACCGACAGCAAGAAGATGCTGTGACATGCAGATGATTAGCTTTTGCAGAGCATTCACACTACGTTGGCGCCGGTGGCGACACCTATAACGTGGTGACATGAGGAAAGTTTCCTACCGATTTCTCATACACAAACAGCAGTTGACCGGCGTTGCCTGGAGAAACGTTGTTGCGATGCCTCGGGTAAGGAAGAGAAATGCTTACCATCACGTTTCCGACTTTGATAAAGGTCGGATTGTAGCCTATCGCGATTGCGGTTTATCGTATCGCGACATTGCTGCTCGCGTCGGTCGAGATTCAATGACTGTTTGCAGAATATGGTATCGGTGGGTTAATGAGGGTAATCCCAACGGCCTCGTATCACCAGCAGTCGAAATGACGGGCATCTTATGCGTATGGCTGTAACGGATTGTGCAGCCACGTCTCGATTCCTAAGTCAACAGATGGAGACGGTTACGAGACAACAACCATCTGCGCGAACAGTTCGACGATGTTGGCAGCAGCATGGACTATCAGCTCGGAGACCATGGCTGCTGTTACCCTTGACGCTGCATCACATACAGGAGCGTGTGCGATGGTGTACTCAACGACGAACATGGGTGCACGAATGGTAAAACGTCATTTTTTCGGATGAATCCAGGTTCTGTTTACAGCATCGTGATAGTCGCATCCGTGTTTGGCGACATCGCGGTGAATGGAAGCGTGTAATCGTCATGGCTATACTGGCGTATCACCCGGCGTGATGGTATGAGCTGCCATTGGTTACACGTCTCGGTCACCTCTTGTTTGCATTGTCGGCACTTTGAACAGTGGACGTTACATTTCAGAAGTGTTACTACCTGTGGCTCTACCCTTCATTCGATCTCTGCGAAACCCTACATTTCAGCAAGATAATGCGTGACCGCATGTTGCAGGTCCTGTACGGGCCTTTCTGGATACAGGAAACGTTCGATTGCTGCCCTGGCCAGTACATTCTCCAGATGTCTCAGCCCGCATCTCGTGGTCGTGCGGTAGCGTTCTCGCTTCCCGCTGCCGGGTTCCTGGGTTCGATTTCCGGCGGGGTCAGGAATTTTCTCTGCCTCGTGATGGCTAGGTGTTTTGTGTTGTCCTTAGGTTAGTTAGTTTTAAGTAGTTCTATGTTCTAGGGGACTGATGACCATAGATGTTAAGTCCCATAGTGCTCAGAGCCATTTGAACCAGATCTCTCACCAGCTGAAAACGTCTGGTCAATGGTGGCTGAGCAACTGGCGCGTCACAATAGGCCAGTCACTACTCTTGATGAACTGTGGTATCGTGTTGAAGCTGCATGAGCAGCTGTACCTGTACACGCCGTCCAAGCTTTGTTTGACTCAATGCCCAGACGTATCAAGGCCGTTATTACGGCCAGAGATGGTTGTTCTGGGTACTGATTTCTCAGGATCTATGCACCCAAATTGCGTGAAAATGTAATCACATGTCAGTTCTAGTACAATATATTTGTCCAATGAATACCTGTTTATCATCTGCATTTTTCTTGGTGCAGCAATTTTAATAGTCAGTAGTGTATTTCCTCATATGCGTATGACAAGAGAAAGCAAACGTAAATCACTCACTAAAAGAATTATGGTTCCCGTGCAGCAGAAGGAAGGAAACGGATCTGCTGGGTCGTGCAGGTGGGGGTGGAGGGACGTGGCGCCAGCACATTCCTGAGGGCCGCTCCCACGGCGTCCTCTTGCAGGTCGGCGCGGCGTGGCCCGCTGTAACGAGATGCTGCCGAAATGGCCCGTGGGGTCTTTTGAAGGCTGCCGCCTCTGCGCTGCAAATGGGCTGCAGGTGCCCACCGCCCACCGGGACGCAGCGAAAGTGGTCGCTCCAGATGGCCGGCAGGAGTCAAGGCCACGGCCGGGACGGGCTGGGCTACCGGCTACCTGCCCCTGTCCCTGGCTGACGAGCTGTTCACGAAATTAGAGGAGCTATCAGGTTCAGGTTCAGGTTCAGCCCCCCCATGAACCATGGACCTTGCCGTTGGTGGGGAGGCTTGCGTGCCTCAGCGATACAGATGGCCGTACCGTAGGTACAACCACAACGGAGGGGTATCTGTTGAGAGGCCAGACAAACGTGTGGTTCCTGAAGAGGGGCAGCAGCCTTTTCAGTAGTTGCAGGGGCAACAGTCTGGATGATTGACTGATCTGGCCTTGCAACATTAACCAAAACGGCCTTGCTGTGCTGGTACTGCGAACGGCTGAAAGCAAGGGGAAACTACAGCCGTAATTTTTCCCGAGGACATGCAGCTTTACTGTATGATTAAATGATGATGGCATCCTCTTGGGTAAAATATTCCGGAGGTAAAATAGTCCCCCATTCGGATCTCCGGGCGGGGACTACTCAGGAGGATGTCGTTATCAGGAGAAAGAAAACTGGCGTTCTACGGATCGGAGCGTGGAATGTCAGATCCCTTAATCGGGCAGGTAGGTTAGAAAATTTAAAAAGGGAAATGGATAGGTTAAAGTTAGATATAGTGGGAATTAGTGAAGTTCGGTGGCAGGAGGAACAAGACTTCTGGTCAGGTGACTACAGGGTTATAAACACAAAATCAAATAGGGGTAATGCAGGAGTAGGTTTAATAATGAATAGGAAAATAGGAATGCGGGTAAGCTACTACAAACAGCATAGTGAACGCATTATTGTGGCCAAGATAGATACGAAGCCCACACCTACTACAGTAGTACAAGTTTATATGCCAACTAGCTCTGCAGATGATGAAGAAATTGAAGAAATGTACGATGAAATAAAAGAAATTATTCAGATAGTGAAGGGAGACGAAAATTTAATAGTAATGGGAGACTGGAATTCGAGTGTAGGAAAAGGGAGAGAAGGAAACATAGTAGGTGAATATGGATTGGGGCTAAGAAATGAAAGAGGAAGCCGCCTAGTAGAATTTTGCACAGAGCACAACTTAATCATAGCTAACACTTGGTTTAAGAATCATGAAAGAAGGTTGTATACGTGGAAGAACCCTGGAGATACTAAAAGGTATCAGATAGATTATATAATGGTAAGACAGAGATTTAGGAACCAGGTTTTAAGTTGTAAGACATTTCCAGGGGCAGATGTGGACTCTGACCACAATCTATTGGTTATGACCTGTAGATTAAAACTGAAGAAACTGCAAAAATGTGGGAAATTAAGGAGATGGGACCTGGATAAACTGAAAGAACCAGAGGTTGTACAGAGTTTCAGAGAGAGCATAAGGGAACAATTGACAGGAATAGGGGAAAGAAATACAGTAGAAGAAGAATGGGTAGCTCTGAGGGATGTAGTAGTGAAGGCAGCAGAGGATAAAGTAGGTACAAAGACGAGGACTGCTAGAAATCCTTGGGTAACAGAAGAAATATTGAATTTAATTGATGAAAGGAGAAAATATAAAAATGCAGTAAATGAAGCAGGCAAAAAGGAATACAAACGTCTCAAAAATGAGATCGACAGGAAGTGCAAAATGGCTAAACAGGGATGGCTAGAGGACAAATGTAAGGATGTAGAAGCTTATCTCACTAGGGGTAAGATAGATACTGCCTACAGGAAAATTAAAGAGACCTTTGGAGAGAAGAGAACCACGTGTATGAATATCAAGAGCTCAGATGGCAGCCCAGTTCTAAGCAAAGAAGGGAAGGCAGAAAGGTGGAAGGAGTATATAGAAGGCTTATACAAGGGCGATGTACTTGAGGACAATATTATGGAAATAGAAGAGGATGTAGATGAAGACGAAATGGGAGATACGATACTGCGTGAAGAGTTTGACAGAGCACTGAAAGACCTGAGTCGAAACAAGGCCCCCGGAGTAGACAACATTCCATTAGAACTACTGACGGGCTTGGGAGAGCCAGTCATGACAAGACTCTACCAGCTGGTGAGCAAGATGTATGAGACAGGCGAAATACCCTCAGACTTCAAGAAGAATATAATAATTCCAATCCCAAAGAAAGCAGGTGCTGACAGATGTGAAAATTACCGAACTATCAGTTTAATAAGCCACGGCTGCAAAATACTAACGCGAATTCTTTACAGACGAATGGAAAAACTGGTAGATGCAGACCTCGGGGAGGATCAGTTTGGATTCCGTCGAAATGTTGGAACACGTGAGGCAATACTGACCTTACGACTTATCTTAGAAGAAAGATTAAGAAAAGGCAAACCTACGTTTCTAGCATTTGTAGACTTAGAGAAAGCTTTTGACAATGTTGACTGGAATACTCTTTTTCAAATTCTAAAGGTGGCAGGGGTAAAATACAGGGAGCGAAAGGCTATTTATAATTTGTACAGAAACCAGATGGCAGTAATAAGAGTCGAGGGGCATGAAAGGGAAGCAGTGGTTGGGAAAGGAGTGAGACAGGGTTGTAGCCTCTCCCCGATGTTATTCAATCTGTATATTGAGCAAGCAGTAAAGGAAACAAAAGAAAAATTTGGAGTAGGTATTAAAATTCATGGAGACGAAGTAAAAACTTTGAGGTTCGCCGATGACATTGTAATTCTGTCAGAGACGGCAAAGGACTTGGAAGAGCAGTTGAATGGAATGGACAGTGTCTTGAAAGGAGGATATAAGATGAACATTAACAAAAGCAAAACGAGGATAATGGAATGTAGTCAAATTAAATCGGGTGATGCTGAGGGAATTAGATTAGGAAATGAGACACTTAAAGTAGTAAAGGAGTTTTGCTATTTAGGAAGTAAAATAACTGATGATGGTCGAAGTAGAGAGGATATAAAATGTAGACTGGCAATGGCAAGGAAAGCGTTTCTGAAGAAGAGAAATTTGTTAACATCGAATATAGATTTATGTATCAGGAAGTCGTTTCTGAAAGTATTTGTTTGGAGTGTAGCCATGTATGGAAGTGAAACATGGACGATAACTAGTTTGGACAAGAAGAGAATAGAAGCTTTCGAAATGTGGTGCTACAGAAGAATACTGAAGATAAGGTGGATAGATCACGTAACTAATGAGGAGGTATTGAATAGGATTGGGGAGAAGAGAAGTTTGTGGCACAACTTGACTAGAAGAAGGGATCGGTTGGTAGGACATGTTTTGAGGCATCAAGGGATCACAAATTTAGCATTGGAGGGCAGCGTGGAGGGTAAAAATCGTAGAGGGAGACCGAGAGATGAGTACACTAAGCAGATTCAGAAGGATGTAGGTTGCAGTAGGTACTGGGAGATGAAGCAGCTTGCGCAGGATAGAGTAGCATGGAGAGCTGCATCAAACCAGTCTCAGGACTGAAGACAATAACAACAACAACATCAGGTTCAGAGCTAAACAGCCTATAAATTAACGGTCAGCTTTTGCGGCCGCCGTAATATCAGTTAAAAACTTATTTGGTAATCGTACCGCGTCATCTTCAATAATAATTTTCCGAACGTTTCGGCTCAGTTCTGGGAGCCTTATCCGGGGATCTCTTCACTGTGCTTCCAGGTAGTAGGCTCCTGTGGTGGAGCCGATACTGTGGGAAGATCAGTACTAAGGATGCTGCGGTACGTAAAAAGCGCAAACATGTACGCTACAGGTCATTATATGTTGCAACTTTATCCTTAAAAATAATATTAGTACTGCGGCAGCAGATGAGATCTTCCTGTGATCTGCCCTTAGCTGTTCCTCATTTGTGAAGACGCTACATCAAACATCAGTCCATCAGCAAACGTATTAAATACACGTAACACAAGGTAACTGACGATCGCCGAAGTAGGGAGCATGTAAAAAGACAGACTCCTAGAAACAAGAAAAGAATTTCTGGAAAAGAGGACTTTGTTGACGTTTGATTTAAGTTTTAGGAACTCTTTTTCGGAAGGCATTTGGAGTGCAACCTAGCACGGAAGTGAAAAGTGGACGATAAACAGTTCAGGCAAGACAAGAGTAGAAGAGAAGGTTTTGAACTCTAGTGCTGCAGAAGAGTGCTGAAGATTAGGTGAGTAATGAGATAACTAATGACGAGGCACTGAATCATATTGGAAGGAGCTTGACTAAAAGGAGGGATCAGCTGATACGACGCGTCCTGAGCACCAAGGATTTGGTAAAGGAAAGAACTGTGTTAAGTGTTTGGGGGAGAGGGAGGAGGGGGGCGGGGAGCAAAAATTGTAGTAGAGGAGACCAAGGCTGGAATGCAGTAAGTATGTTTAACTGTATGTAGGTTGTTATGCAGAGATGAAGAGCATCGCACTGGATAGACTCACCTGGAGACTGGCATCAAACCAATCTCAAATGGTTCAAATGGCTCTGACCACTATGGGACTTAACATCTGAGGTCATCAGTCCCCTACAACTTAGAACTACTTAAACCTAACCAACCTGAGGACATTACAGACATCCATGCCCGAGGCAGAATTCGAACCTGCGACCGTAGCAGTCACGCAGTTCCAGACTGAAGCGCCTAGAACCGCTCGGTCACAAGGACCGGGTGGAAACCAATAATCACGCCTTTTTGGACGCCAGATAAATTGTTCCGTTTCCGCATTATGACAACGACTGCACTGTTTTCCGCGTCCCCACCCCTCCCCCTCCGCCACACGCTTTGTATACTCACAGCTACTAGTGCTGCCACCTGCCGTCAGCGAGTGATTATTGCACGTCGACGTCGAACATGGGCGGTGGTCGCTTTAATGTGACAGAATCGTATACCTCCCCATGTTCGTCGCCTCATCTACATTTTCAGGATGGGGATTGTGGCAACCAAAACGAATACAAAATGCTTTGAAAATATTTGGCATTTCAGATTCCACGACAGCTCGCCATTGATGTTCAACAATAAAAATGGCTCTGTCGTCGTTTCTTTTTGCCGTGGCCCTGTTGTACGGCTTATGTTCTCGTTCTCTGTCGGCCACATATTTTCATTTCTGTATAGAGACCCACCCACAGGACTGGCAGTCAGTTATTTGTAATAGATATTGCTCTTTATAAAAATGCGAATTCATTTAAAACATTTACCACTTGTACAAGGAGTCTCGGCTGCGCCTATCGATGTCGTTTTATGCAACACGCAATGTTGAACCTCGCCTTCATAAACCACGGATGAGATTTTCATATTCTCTCGCTCGCTAACTACGAGCCCCACAGAAAAAAAATGAAAAGGTCTTCTTTGTAGGAAATTAAATGTAGTTAAATTTTGTACTGGGGTACGTTTTCACAAGAGCTATCAAGAAAAACGTACAAAAGTGACCAAACGCACCCCTACTCCCACACTCAGCCTACAACCCTCAGATTTCTAGTATATTTTTCATGGCACTCCCGCCTACCACCAAATATGCAAGTGCACGAGTTATTTCCCACGTTCGAGCTTTTTCGGTCTTCAAAGACCAGCCTTATTACGCCACCAGCTTAGATGAGCACTTACAAATTGTAAAATTGACGTTACCATCAAGTTTACCTAAGGGTTTTGTGAATTTTAACAGCATCAAATAAACAATTACATTGTTGTAATCATCATATCTCTTGGTTACGAAACTACTGTTCTTGTAAGGGTTAAATTTATATCGAACTGCCGAGGTAACTAGTTTTAGCGTAACGTTTACAGAAGTCGTTTTTCTGTCGTAGTCCTCAAGGTACCGTCTAAACTAATAACGTTATCGAAAAAGCCGACTATGCTGGTGGCGTAATAGCCCAATTTGTACAGTGATATGAGGCAGCGCCGCAAACAACATACTAGAAATCCTCACTGGTGAGGGATGAGTACGGGGGTGGAGGTGCGTGTGAAGGTCACTTTTGTGCATTTTTCTTGCATAACTCAAAAACCGTGGCCTCCAGCAAAAACGTATCCCAGCGCAAAATTTATGATAAATTTCCTACAGAAAGGTCCTGTTTATTTTTTTCTGTAGGGCCAACAGTTCTCGCATAACAAGCTAGAGAAATCACGCGTGGTTTTTGAAGGCCAGATAGTGACATTGCGATATCCTGGCTGTGTCGGTCTCTTACTATTAATGATTTATAAAAGAAAGGAAGGGAGGTAGATATCTGACGTTCCGAGAGATGGAACACAAGCTCACTTTCGAGAAAGGATGTCGGTAATTTCTTCTTCGAAGGGGGAACCACAAGATGGTCGGACATGGGTTTGCAACACCAAAGAGTGTGGCAGAGAATAGTCGAAGACGGCGTCCGAGCGTGGGCCCACATCGAAAAAGCGACCATACTGTCGAACGATGGCTTTCCTATGAAAGTGCTGGAAGTACGAGGCATTCCGTGGAAGTAAAATGTAACACTTCAGGTGATGAAGTGACAATGATCGGTACAGTTCTCTTCTGCTCTATGTGCACATTTCCATAGTGGTTAACTGGAGAAAATTACATAATCATCCATTTACAAAAATTCGTCCAACGTAATGGACTTCGTTACGATTGGGTCCCAATAAGTCCAAGAACAAGAAGAAATCAAATACGACAGCTACAAGATGCTATTAACAGCTATCAATCGTTCTTTAGTGAAACCGATAGCTCCGCAGTTATATGCGAGGGAACACATGAGTGTTAAAATTGTCCCTCCCACACCACCTTACTCTACCCATAAAAATAAAAAAGGAGCATTCCTTGTTCGGAATGTAACCGGTAAGGACTCTGTCTTAATGAAAGCTATCCATTAATATACGAGTGAGTAGTTTCTCATAGTAGCAGATACTCCCCTTAAAATCCGGAAATGGTTTTCATACATTAGTTCAAAAAATGGTTCAAATGGCTCTGAGCAATATGGGACTTAAAATCTTAGGTCATCAGTCCCCTAGGACTTAGAACTACTTAAACCTAACTAACCTAGGGACATCACACACATCCATGCCCGAGGCAGGATTCTAGCCTGCGACCGTAGCAGTCCCACGGTTCCGGACTGCAGCGCCTAGAACCGCACGGCCACAACGGCCGGCGTTACATTAGTTGTTTCAGCAATGAAACAAACTATATTTCCTACCATTGAAATTTCGGTAATGGCTTTCTGGGTCTGATAACCTCTAAGTCGCCAAAACACTGAAGTTCATCTTTCCTTCTTCCTGTAGTATTAACACAATATTTGTTGTGGTCTCTATTTCGTGACTGGCAGTGTATCTTCCAAAATATGTTCGTTCGTTTTGAAATAGACTCGAATCTGTACTCGTGACATCTGCATAGTGCATCTATCATCTCAACGATTACATTAAAAAATTTGAAAACATTTTTTGTCTCCAGCACTGGATTCCAGGAACTTATCGCTTCGGGACGCATACACTACAGAAGTTCGTAGTTGTTATGATCGTCTGTCACGTTTATCGCCAGCAGCTCTGATAAGTTTCCGATGGCGGAATCTTTTGATTGCTGGCTCTAAACACTTCTAGGTACTGCTGTACATTGTTCGGGGATATCATCGCTCACACTTTCCTGGGATTAAATACAGACGTTGCGCTACAGTGGCACCTTGATGAAGTCAGCCTGAAAATATTATGCTCCTCGTAATTTAAAAAAATGGTTCAAATGGCTCTGAGTACTATGGGACTTAACATCTATGGATCAGTCCCCTAGAACTTAGAACTACTTACACCTAACTAACCTAAGGACATCACACAACACCCAGTCATCACGTCCTCGTCATTTAACAAATGGCTCTGAGCACTATGGGACTTAACTGCTGAGGTCATCAGTCCCCTAGAACTTAGAACTACTTAAACCTAACTAACCTAAGGACATCACACACATCCATACCCGAGGCAAGATTCGAACCTGCGCGTCATTTAACAATCTTCTACCGCAATGATTTCAACACTTTTTTTCTGTTGTAGGTGTAACAAAACGAGCCATTTTCTTCCGCATAATCTGTTTACATTAACGCAGACTTGAAAAGGATTCTTAAGAAGAATGACAACATTGCACGCAGTAATAATTTGTTAATGTACATAGAGAGTGGTTTATTGTTATGTAGACGTTAAAAAGTGTTTTGTACTTTCGTTAATAAACTATTTCTTGTATGTCACGCATCGAAACGATGTTTGTACAACAACACCCATCCAAAACCAATGGCTCTCTGAGTTTAGTTATCCGTTAACTCGAAAAACTGTCTTGTCCGTGAAAAGTCACACTTATTAAAGCATTTTGTTTTACATTTACCCCGGCTAACATTTTTAAATTCTGTGTATCAGGTCGTTTCTTTACCTCCTACCTGGATTTTTTGTCTGTTAAAGGCTGTATTTTTTATGTAACACTGCGGCAATAGTTGATAACTATTGGTAGGTGGTGGGTGTCTTTAAATGCGTGATTATCGAAAACTGTGGATCTTTTTTTCTATATGAGAGAGTCTTTATCGAAGGCAAACATTATACATTCATCGTTGTTGTCCCGTGTATTTTTTTCTTCGTTCCGTATAAAAACATGACACACACATACAAATCTCATAACAGTCAATTGAACATCCGCATGACGTGGCTGAGGCCAAAAAGTAAATAAATAAATCTGTAGGAGGGCAGTAGTTGTTGAGATCACCGCCAGTAACTTTCTTTTTACTATGTTTAAATTACATTTACCGACAAATTATCGCTTTGCAGTACACTCCAAATTCGTCATTTTATTTCAAACTACCATATTTTTTGGATATCATTGCATTTGATGAATCGAGATGTTATCGAAGAATTTATCGCTTCAAAACGTGTTAGATTCCACATGATAGAGGTACTCAGGGTGCCCTCCGCCACACACCGTCAGGTGGCTTGCGGTGTATGGATGTAGATGTAAAATTCCTAGTTGTAAGGAAAACAGAGTGAAGAGAGGTCTGTGTAATGATTTTGGATTATTTAGACAAAATCGACTTATCTCAAAGAGTAAATAATGGAAATCGTTAGGTGGTTTGTTAGATTAATAGAAATGTGGTAATCTTAAAGTTGCACGGCGCTTGTTGCCAGTAAGGCAGTTCGTAGCGTTTTGCGTTGTGTAGATGTAGATGAAGGCGCAGTAGTTAATGCTGCAGTTTCCAAAGTAAACAACTCTACGTTTTAGCAGAATATTTGCTGGAAAAATATGTACATAATATTTCATAATAGTCTTCAGCAGTTCCATTTGCCAAGGCTTATTTTCATTCTGACACATGTGTATTCTGTAGTGTGATCGCCACACTGGATGTGTAGATATAATTAAAAAAAAAACACTGAAGATGGCACACAAGAAACGGAACACGTATGGCTAACCGAGCGAGGTGGCGCAGTGGTTAGCACACTGGACTCGCATTCGGGAGGACGACGGTTCAATCCCGTCTCCGGCCATCCTGATTTAGGTTTTCCCTGATTTCCCTAAATCGTTTCGGGCAAATGCCGGGATGGTTCCTTTGAAAGGGCACGGCCGATTTCCTTCCCAATCCTTCCCTAACCCGAGCTTGCGCTCCGTCTCTAATGACCACGTTGTCGACGGGACGTTAAACACTAACCACCACCACCACCACGTATGGCTAATACTTAAAAAAATAAGAAAACCGCCTTACAAGATCGCTTTCTGTTATTAATGAAGGATAGTAATTGTTAATGCACAGGATTTTACATGAATTTCCAGTAGATTTATTATTTTTAATGTAGCGCTAACGGGAACAAAAGCGAAATTATCTGTCATTCTTAGTTTTTTCTGCTGGACCCTACACAGTTGACTTTTCATTTCCCATAAAAATTTCTACATTCACTAAAAGCCGAATGAATCTAACGTGCTTTTCTTCTAACGAAGATTTTCTAATATTAAAATTCACGTTTACGTCGTGTTCCTATTTGACTGTAGCACTGTCTCGGTATATTATGACACTGCAGAGGAAGTTAATTAATAGCTGATTTTCTATCATGAAAATTCGAATTTTCTGTTGCTGATAACCAAATGCCTTTTCGGGTTATTGTGGAGTTCCGAGGAGTGAAGCATTACTGGGAGGTTAACCCTCTCGGACATGAATTTTTTCTGTCCGGAAGAATTCTTTTCTTTAAGCTGTAATGCTCTTAGATGATTTTGTAATCATTTTAGACTCAAGATTTGTACAAAAATATGTACTCGTTTTCAAAATTATAATTTTCAGACTTGGTTTCTTTTTATGGACTAAAATAACTAATTCGGAAATATTCACTGTTGTAATGAATTAACTAATAATTCACTAACCAACACGCAAAATAAAAACAGTAATATTCAATTATACAGCGGACTTTAACTAACGAACCACTTCCGTTTATTCTGGCGGTCACAAGGTGCTTCATTGACTTGTTGATACATTTTATAGTGATACCAAACAGTTGGCAACACTTATACATAATGAAAAGATTTAACATTCGCAACTGCGTATATGAGGTCTCCACTGGGGAAAAATATTTCTGTTGCAACTAAGACATATTAAAAGTTAATGCATACAGTTGTAACCAGAGTGTCTGAAAGGTTTAAGAAAAGTGATCATTGAGACACTTGAGAGGCCGTTCCTCGGTGTTAGGAAGACAGTACCTATTCTAATACGCAATTGTTTGCGTCCATTTTTGCTCTCATACTTGGTTTCAATAAAAGAGACCTGGCTGGAAGCTGTGTAGTGAACAGTACATTTTTACATTATGAAAAGCCGGTGTATATTACCTGTGTTGCTGTATTAGAGTAAGGCAGCAGAACTTTTTTCTGTTCTGTTTCATAGAGTGGTAATTGTATTTTCAGGTATCAGTCATGCATCGTCAGTAATCACAGTGTGGAAATAAAACAGGTAGTGCAAAAGCGATAGCAATAATTCTGTTTTTATTGTAGTAATAGAACAACCGTCACGTATTACGGCATAGTACTGTACATGATGCTTTACTTGCAATTCAGTACATTTTTCTTTTTTCGCGCGAGTGGAAAACATTTCTGTTCCCTGTACTGAATTAATTCGTGCACCCCTTTCGTTAATTGCTTGAAGTGTTCACAGTTGGTCAAACGAGATTAAGCCTTTAATTAAGGGCAAACTCGTTTGCATCAAGTGTAAAATCGTTCTGCTAATTACAGTGAGCTCTGATGTCACAGTTATTTTTTATTCGAAGTGAGTTAAATTTGGCAGAGAGTGGTTGATTAATTTTACCGCGCCCGGTTTCTGGGCAGAGTGAACCAGCTGTCGGACTTCTGTTATGTCATCAATTGTTATAACATGATTTCTGCGTGCTGCCGCTGCAATAAGTTGCGGCAATTACTTAAATTCACCCTGCAATAAAAACAGCTAATGATAGTTTTGTTTACAAACTGAAGTTACAGTTGCAGTTTCCAAACACATTCGCAGTAACTAAAGAGAAATTAAATGTCTATACCGCAAGAGCAATCGCAAAATGGTTTCCTTAAATGCGGCATTCCTCAATACTATTGGATTCTCTCTCTCTCTCTCTCTCTCTCTCTCTCTCTCTCTCTCTCTCTCTCTCTGTTTTTACTATTAAAGGCTGAAGCGAAACGAATTCATTCGCTTTTGGTTCGGTGTAAGTAATACTGTGTACATTAGTCACATGGAGAATATCTGAGGCGTAAATTAATTCGCACTAGAGTGCGGGAAACGGTCTTAGAGGAGGTTATTTTACTTTGCGTGGTCCGAACTACATGTCTTAAGTTTCGTTATGACGCGGGAGCTATGAAATAGCAATTTATTTTCTCGTTATTAATCCCCAGATTCAACGTTGTTGTTCTTTGTCACTTTCAGTTGGGGTTCAAATAGATTCGATTCTTCAGGAGGAAGAACACTGCGAGTGCTTTAAAAAATGCCACGAAAATTTACGTCAAGACAGCTCGTATTCTTTTCTGGAAGTAATATCGTGCTGTTCGTTGATGCAGCCACTTTACTGCAACACTAATATCTGTAATCCCATGCGCAATGTGAGGATAATCCACATACTAACGAAAAAGAATGTTTTTTAACATTGTTTTCGTGTGAATGTTTAGGATGGTGATATTGTGAGCAGTCCAAACACCTCGTTGTCTTCCGAAATCGCCGTACAAGAGTCGTTTATGGAGGTTTTATATGTGACAAATACTGTGTCATTGGAAGACTATATATGTTCTTATGATGAAGTCCTTGAATATTCTACCCATCACATAACACATCCTCTGACTATAGAATGACCTGAACAGTAGAAATCGTAAATTTATTGAATGTCACAGAACCTTGTCTGTTTGGATTTTTGTTTGTGGGCTTCATGAAAAGCGCTATCTAAACTTCTAAAAGTAAAAACTTGAGAAGAAGTCGTTGCTTGCACTGTGAGCAATTCTATTTTCGTAAAAAGAAAAAAAATGGTTCAAATGGCTCTGAGCACTATGGGACTTAACTTCTGAGGTCATGAGTCCCCTAGAGCTTAGAACTACTTAAACCTAACTATCTAAGGACATCACACACATCCATGCCCGAGGCAGAATTCGAACCTGCGACCGTAGCGGTCGCGGTTCCAGACTGTAGTGCCTAGAACCGCTCGGCCACACCGGCCGGCTACTTTCGTAAAGGTAACGCCAAGACTTTCTCCCAAGAGGTAAAGATAAAATAGTGAAAAGTCCATCACGAGGAGAGCCTGAAAGGCTTTCGATTTGACAGTAAATGATGGTATTTTTAGGTAAAAGGTTCTTCTATTATTATATTTCGGCCTTTGGTCACTACATCATGTCCGATAGTTTCCTAGTGAGTAGATTCTGGAACGTCTGTCAAACATATACTTGCGACTGCCATAAGTCTATTTTCCAAACAAAATTTCTTTACATATGGGAGTAGACGTAAGTCAGGTGGTGGTTCATATGTTGAATGAGGTGGGTGCTTCAACAAGTTGTATTTCAGATTCTTCTGTTGTCACATTGCCAGAGCACCATCGGCTGTGTCGACTGGTTCATAGTCCTGACTAATTTGATCCAGAAGACCTACATGGTGCCCATCAGTTACTGTTCTAGCATTTGCAATGTAATTAATAAAATATTCTTTTTCATATACTTGGTTCCACTATAAAATACCGGGCTCGTACTCGGATGATGCGGGATTCAAATACTTGTCCGGCCATAACATTTAGATTCCTGTGCTTTTCCTAAATCACTAATCTCGAATGCCAAATTTTATCCTTCAAAAGGGGGCACTTTCGAATCTCTTTCTCTCATCTTTGTCGACTTAGAACATATGACGCGTCTCTAACGGCCCAAACGTCGACAGAACATTAAACACTGATCTTCCATAATCGTATCACTGGGATACTGTTCTGTGGAGTGGATAACATATCAGATTGAAAAGCGATATTGAGGAAGATTATCACAAATAGTCACATTGAGTAATGAAAAATTCAGAATAATCAGAACCTGCAAGCGCTCGAAGAAAGACATATGTTATCAAGTCCAAACTTTCGATGGGATACTCAAGTATCTGTTTTACTGTTGATGTGGGATTCAGGCACAGCAGTTTACATATCACTCCCACAGGAGTAATAAAGATAAGACCGTGCCGTCAATACCTTGCCCAAGGGCATGTATGCATTTCTTAAGTCCATCAGTCACTGCTAAGAGAAGAAATAGTATTATGTCGTACAATGAAAAGAAGCCTCTGACATATATATAACAGCGATTTGCAGATATCTGACGTAGATATGGATTTACAACTAATTACCTTTCCGCTGTATTTTTCAGTGGATCACACAGCTGTCTTAGAATACTGACTCCTCTGCGTTAGTTGATGCAGTAGTACAGCCAGTAGAAACTTGTAAGTTTTAAGTACAAGCAGAGAAGTGTTTACGTCTTGCTCCTTAACATGGGTGTTAGCCTGTTCACGAGTTACCGGCGCAGAGCAGTATCCAGCAAACGGGGAAGATGTAATGCTGCTGTATTTCTTCAGTCCACCAGGTTACGGCGACTTTCAGGTCCGTATAATATCTCTTTCATTTTATTTGTATTGTATGATCTGTAACAGTTTTAGGAAAAGGCAGCTAACTGAAAAAGAACTAGAATGGACCTTTGTCTTTGCGACGTAAAATGCAGTCACATAATTATGATGGTAAGTTAATATTATATTTTCAGCAATACTACAGTTTGCTCACGGATCAAAGATTTGTACATTCCATTTCCTCACACATGTAACATCGAAATCAATAACAAAAACATTCGAGGACTAAAGAACAACAGTTGTGCGGCGTCCTGAAATACGCCATATTAGGATCTCTGGTCGGGTGGCAAGCGTAAAATAGTGTGCAGTTCACGACTCTGGAATATCAGTTCTTAATGAAAATAATAACTAATATTAAATGTATAGCACACTAAATTACAAAAAATGTTAATTTCGTATTGTTAGAAAACGCAATAAAATTTGGCTGTACTTGTGACTGCCCAAGAGTTAGCAGCACCGAAAATCCTTAAGGTATGGGTCGCACAGTCTACAGCGGCCGATGTTAGTGACCAATTTTAGTCCAATGCGCTAGGCCAGTCCATTCGCTTGTTCGGAAGGCGAGCCGATAAGTGTTTTCCACCTTTCGGCAAGTCAGGGATGACAGCAACGAGGCGCGCGCCTTGCAGTCTTTCTCAAATAATTCTACATTAATTCGTACAAAATTTTCATTTTGCTTTACTTATAGCCTTATGTGTCAGGTTCGTGATGACGTACCCATCATTTCGTTAATGGTGATAGTTATGACGATATTTACGTCACCAAACTGCAGAAAACTCATCTGACGTAGCACATTCAGTTGAAACAGTGCTGCGCCAGCGCTAAAGCCAGAGTGAAATATCCACGACATTCCTCGTATTTCATAAACGGTTTCAGATATCGAAATGAGATTTTGGTAAATGATAGCACGCAAAGAGAAGAGTATTTTATCACATCATTATTATATAAAACTTCATTATTTACTGTGTTATTCCAGTAACTAAAGAAAGAATGTAAATTGTAACAGCCATCAATATCTGGTGAAACGAGAAATGCTGGCAGTGTTGGAACAACATGTGCTGATATTACACTTTTTTGTACTGAGTATGTGCTTTTTTATAAGTCACTGAGTTTATTTTTCCTCAGTTCCTCATTTAATAAGCATAAAAACCGCTCTCTCAGAATTCTCTCGCATTTGTGTCTGCACGTGTTTGTGAGGTGAGATGGAGTAAACTCTGCTGAATTTTGGCAAAAGAAGCAAATTTTAACATGGCAGCAAACGGAATGTGTATGTTTTACTCAATATTCTGTACTCTGAAAGTTATAAATGGTTAACAAGCCAGGCGAAAATAAATTGCTGCGTTTTCAATGAAATTCTTTTTAGATACTAGCGAAAGCAGAGGTGACAGTAGATCTTTTTAAATGGTCACCTTGCAAATGTGGGAGTGAAGTGCCCAACTTAATATTTACAAAAAATGTGAGTATAGGCTTCAGTTTAGAACGACACTTCCCCTCCTGCGCTCGTCATTTCCCCTACAATGCCTGCCCTTAACCCCCACCACTACTGCTCTCCCCACTCATTCCCTGCTGTCTGCGCCTTTACCAGCGTCGGAATTCGGCGCGGACTATACGCAGGTCACTCAAATATGATTATTTTTGTTGAGCCACATCTTTTTTCTGTGTACTTAATCATCAATGAGATTGTACATGAAGTACATGTAAGAATCTGTGAATGAGTGTGAACAATTGCGTGCAATTTACATCTTTAGTCACTACAGGTTTGAAGATTCATTCCTGAATCTCTTTATGAACTTGAAAATTCACAGCAGTGACACAATGCTCTCGAGCATGGCTGGATTTGGTTTCATATTGTGAAACAATTAATTTGGTTTGGTTAATTAGGTCATTTCTAGCGACATGTGGAGTAATGTATACCATCAAAAAATCAAGGCACGTGAAATGAGGACAACTAGTTGGCCAATTCGACCTGTCCAGATACCCATTGTTGACCAAAGTCGACAGTTTGTTGGCAGATAGACAATACATTGTGATGGGAGTCCATCATATTAAAAAGTGTGGTTTCCAAGCAACTTGCGGTACTGTGTCTAGTAGCTCAGCAAGTGCAGTATGCAGGAAAATTCTCTATGTTGCATTAATAAAGTTTGCTGACAAAAGTGCAGGTCCTAGAATACGACCAACTCCACTCCAGCCCACATCACGTAAACCTTCTTGGTGATTATACGACAGCGGTCGCACGTGGATTCCTTTTGCCATGTGTGATTATTCGAATTGTTGAAATAATCAGCATCGTAAAGTAGGCTACATCTTTGAAGTAAGCATATTTATGGACACCGGTATCGTTATATATAACACAGTTCCATACCAAGTGCGAAATAGTTTGGTTCTTGTGCTTGCAACGTCTGCAAGTGTCACATGTGTGTTATGTACTCCTACTACGCAGTCTAAATGCAGAAGTGACCTGGCACAGATCGAGTGCTGGTTGATCGTGGATTCTCAGTATGTCCATTGTTCTCACATCAATTGTTCTACCTAAAGCAACGTCTGGAACAATACTCCCCTTTCACAAAGCCATGGGTAAAGTGCAGTCGGTACTGGAATGTGCATGCCTATGGACACGACGAATGTCTTTTCCATTTCCTCTGACCAAACCACATAATCATGTCAGTAAGAGCAAATACGTTGCACGCTATGCCGTATTCAGACCGTAAAATAACAAGAACTGCTTATCACAAACGCTCATGTGTTGCACAACAAACTAATTTATTAACTGGCTCCAGCCATTGAATACAATGACTAATGGTTCAGTCTCTTGCATACAATACATAAGAGATCGATTGAAAATTAAATACTTTTTTAATTGTGTATTAATTTTGAGAAAGCCCTCGATAGAATTTTTAAAGAAAAAAATCCATGGAGTACAATGGACTGTAGAAGACGCTCCTTACATCTGAGATGAGCCATTCAGAGCATGTACGAAAACATATTATTTGTTTTTGGATCTTGGTGGAAAACTGACAGACATAGCCCTAACAAACAAAGGATTTAAGTCGTGCGATGCTGAGGGAATTATGTTAGAAAACGAGACACTAGGAGTAGCGGACTAGTTATGCTATTTGAGCAGCATGATAACAGATGATGGCCGAAGTAGAAAGGATTTAGTAGCAGCAAGAAAAGCATTTTCGAAAAAGATAAATTTGCTGTCGTCGAATATAAATTAAAATGTAAGGACGTCTTTTCCGAAGGTGTTTGAAGCGTAGCCCTGTACAGAAGTGAAACAAAGACACTAAGCACTATAAACAAGAAGAGGAGATGAGCTTTTTAAATGTGCTACTACAGAAGAATGCGGAAGTGGCCTTCCTTCAGGGCTTTGAGCTGAGGCGAGTAAGCTCAGCACAAAGCCCTGAGGAATGCCTTTTGCAATGGTGGCTGAAACGTCAGACAATTTTATGTGTTGACAATGCGATCAACAGCCCAGAAGAATTTTATTGACAGTGATAACGGCTGCGAAAGCCTACACTTACAGATGCGATTAAAGTTTTATAAGACTGTTGCCTATGAATACTATTATGAAGAAGTGAATCATGGATGGTAAACATGAAGCACGGAATGCATATCCAGAGCAAGGAGATAAAAGTTTCTACAAAGTATTAAAGGACATAAAAGAACTGTCCGAATTAGAAATACTGTTATAAGAAATGAACATTATCAGCGTAAGGCAATAGAAGATAGTAATAAAAGTTGGACTTAGCAACGACGAAGAATGGATCCTGAAATATACGAATGAAAAGGGAAAAAAACAAATACACACGCAATGCAAAATAGAACCAGCACCTCGGAAAAGCGAGGAAAGGATGGGAACTGCAGCAAATAGTAAATAGCTTAAAATGGAAAGTGAAGAGGAAGAAGAAATGATCCTTTGGTTGTGTGCTGCCATTCCTTAAAGATTGTCGGTGTAGTCTCGAAAGAGTGAATATGTTACGGTAAAAGTAAGATGACTGGTAAATCCTAGTTCACCGGTATAACTTAACATTACCATCGCATGTGGTAATAGTCCGAAATTTCTTAATACACTCCTGGAAATTGAAATAAGAACACCGTGAATTCATTGTCCCAGGAAGGGGAAACTTTATTGACACATTCCTGGGGTCAGATACATCACATGATCACACTGACAGAACGACAGGCACATAGACACAGGCAACAGAGCATGCACAATGTCGGCACTAGTACAGTGTATATCCACCTTTCGCAGCAATGCAGGCTGATATTCTCCCATGGAGACGATCATAGAGATGCTGGATGTAGTCCTGTGGAACGGCTTGCCATGCCATTTCCACCTGGCGCCTCAGTTGGACCAGCGTTCGTGCTGGACGTGCAGACCGCGTGAGACGACGCTTCATCCAGTCCCAAACATGCTCAATGGGGGACAGATCCGGAGATCTTGCTGGCCAGGGTAGCTGACTTACACCTTCTAAAGCACGTTGGGTGGCACGGGATACATGCGGACGTGCATTGTCCTGTTGGAACAGCAAGTTCCCTTGCCGGTCTAGGAATGGTTGAACGATGGGTTCGATGACGGTTTGGATGTACCGTGCACTATTCAGTGTCCCCTCGACGATCACCAGAGGTGTACGGCCAGTGTAGGAGATCGCTCCCCACACCATGATGCCGGGTGTTGGCCCTGTGTGCCTCGGTCGTATGCATCCTGATTGTGGCGCTCACCTGCACGGCGCCAAACACGCATACGACCATCATTGGCACCAAGGCAGAAGCGACTCTCATCGCTGAAGACGACACGTCTCCATTCGTCCCTCCATTCACGCCTGTCGCGACACCACTGGAGGCGGGCTGCACGATGTTGGGGCGTGAGCGGAAGACGGCCTAACGGTGTGCGGGACCGTAGCCCAGCTTCATGGAGACGGTTGCGAATGGTCCTCGCCGATACCCCAGGAGCAACAGTGTCCCTAATTTGCTGGGAAGTGGCGGTGCGGTCCCCTACGGCACTGCGTAGGATCCTACGGTGTTGGCGTGCATCCGTGCGTCGCTGCGGTCCGGTCCCAGGTCGACGGGCACGTGCACCTTCCGCCGACCACTGGCGACAACATCGATGTACTGTGGAGACCTCACGCCCCACGTGATGAGCAATTCGGCGGTACGTCCACCCGGCCTCTCACATGCCCACTATACGCCCTCGCTCAAAGTCCGTCAACTGCACATACGGTTCACGTCCACGCTGTCGCGGCATGCTACCAGTGTTAAAGACTGCGATGGAGCTCCGTATGCCACGGCAAACTGGCTGACACTGACGGCGGCGGTGCACAAATGCTGCGCAGCTAGCGCCATTCGACGGCCAACTGCACATACGGTTCACGTCCACGCTGTCGCCGCATGCTACCAGTGTTAAAGACTGCGATGGAGCTCCGTATGCCACGGCAAACTGGCTGACACTGACTGCGGCGGTGCACAAATGCTGCGCAGCTAGCACCATTCGACGGCCAACACCGCGGTTCCTGGTGTGTCCGCTGTGCCGTGCGTGTGATCATTGCTTGTACAGCCCTCTCGCAGTGTCCGGAGCAAGTATGGTGGGTCTGACACACCGGTGTCAATGTGTCCTTTTTTCCATTTCCAGGAGTGTATATGCATAGATTTCGAACTTTTACCAAAAGATGTTGGTAAATCTTAGGATTTACCCACGTGATTGAGGTGCAGGTTCAGACATGGACATGTTTCTTTGTTGGCAATTTTTTGTTCAGAAGCTGATCACAGCAGCATAGCTTCAGTCTGTCCCTAGTATCGTGCGCGCGTGTACGGTTGTCCTTGGGAATCGTTTCAGTGGTATTGTTTCTTGCGCATCGTTATATCAGAATACGTGATATTATGCGCTACATATTTAATGAACTTTTAATTTAATCAGTGAATAAGAACGACAACAATTTTAATCTAACTGCTGAGCAGTATAATAGTTTGTTAAGTGAAGTGAAGATGCAAAAACGGTTGCCAATAAAAAATCTGTTCACCACAGATGTTTGAAGCGATATGATGATCTTAACATTGGAGGGAAACTCTTTATCAGTGTCTGTTGGAGAAGAAGAAATTCGTTGTTACGTTTCAAGTTGGTCCGAGAGGCTCCCAAAGATCATCGGTTGCAAGCAAAGAAAATGAAAGCAGATTCAGGTAACAAAATTCCAAAACCTTCACATGCACAGAATGTGAGGACTAATGTACGGGATGTAGCGTGGGGAAAAATAATGCAAAGTCAATAACAGCAGTGGCGATAAATATTTATGATAATGAATTTTATCAGCTTGGTACCCAATCCGGTAAACTGAAGTCATTGTACTCAGGAACGAGTTTACATAGCGCAAAGAAAATTTTGTAAGTGTCGAAGAAGTGGGCGGAGAAGAAAGTAGTGTATTTGAAGTGGTTGCCAAACTATCTATCGTTCATGGACAAATGTCCAGAAGGTGCATTTATTTAAAACACTGCTCATCTAAAAAATGTTTGTGCAATTTTGTTCCGTGTTATGTAATTCTAAATGCCACAACAGTCAATGTCGTTGTGACAAAATTTACAAGGTTTACAACATTGCTTCCGCCGTTTTTTCCTCAATATTTGAGGCTTTAATGAAACAAATTGGTTACACATGTATCATTCAGAGTATTTTCCATCGCTGGCCACTACTTTCTCCCATCTTTCGGGCAGTGTACGAATCTCGCATTGAAAAAATTGTTTATCTTTTGTAGCGATCCACGAATCGATCCAATTTGTGCCCTCTTCATGATATCGGAAGTGTCGGTCAGCCAGGCCATGCGCCATTGATCTAAACAGGTGATAGTCAGAGGGAACAATGTCTGGCGGCTCGTGATCGTGCGGTAGCGTTCTCCCTTCCCACGCCTGGGTTCCCGGGTTCGATTCCCGGCTGGGTCAGGGATTTTCTCTGCCTCGTGATGACTGGGTGTTGTGTGATGTCCTTAGGTTAGTTAGGTTTAAGTAGTTCTAAGTTCTAGGGGACTGATGACCATAGATGTTAAGTCCCATTGTGCTCAGAGCCATTTGAACCATTTTTGAACAATGTCTGGAGTATAGGGCGGGTGGGGTAGGACTTCCCATTGTAACGTTTCCAAGCATGTTTTGACCTCTTTTGCAACGTAGGGTCGAGCGTTGTCGTGCTGCAAAATCATTTTATCGTGCCTCTCGCTGTATTGCGGCAGTTTGGCTTTTAATGCTCAGCTCAAACGCATTAATTGCGTCCGATAACGAGCACCTGTGGATGTTTCACACCTCATAGTACACGACGCTGAGCTGGTGCCACCAAATGCAGAGCATGAGCTTGGAGCCATGAATTTTCGGTTTGGCTGTCGACGTGGAAGCATGGCCGGGATATCTCCATGATTTTTTTGCGTTTAGGGTTATCATAAGGGACCCATTTTTCGTTCTCATTCAGACTGCGATGCAGAAATCACTTCCGTTTTTGCCGCTGAACCAATTGTTCACAAACAGACACGCGCCGTTCAATTTATTCGTTTCAGCTCCCACGAGACCCAAGTTCCTTCTTTCTGAAGGACTCCCATAGCCTTGAGACTTTTGAAATGGCTTACTGTGTATTCCCAGTAATTGTGCCAATTCTTCTTGAGTTTGACGCGAGTCTTCACTCAGCAGTGTCTCCAGTCCTGCATCTTCGAAAACATTCTCTCTTCCACAACTATGCCGGTCTAAGACGTTAACTTCACCATTCTTGAAGCGTTGAAACCGTCACGACACGTTCTTTCACTTACAGCGTCCCTACGATACGTACTTGATAGCATTCGATGAGACTCAGCCGCTGTTTTCTTTATATTGAAACAAAAGTGTAACACCTCCCATAAATGACGAGAATGAGGATCGTAAACTGACATTTTCAATCTAGAACAACTTTATGATGCAGGCACAAATCGACTAACGTTTGAATGAGGTTATGTTGACCGAGGTCCAACGTAACTGCCTGACCTCTGCGATCTGTTTCTTTCGACCGCTACTTACCGTAGTCGCCACCTCTCGGCAATCGGCGGAAGCAAAGTTGTACACCTTGTAACATTCACAAAGTTACCTTTTAATAACATTTTTGTTATAACTATAACATTTTTTTCTAATTTCAATATGAAATATTGTTCATTATAGTCACAATGGAATGTAAGACTATTTAAATAATGTTATTTTACAATCAGTACAAACTATTTCATTAACTCCCAAGGTGATTTTTTAAATGCATGCGGGTTTACGAGTTAATATGGGTAAATCCTAACCTTTACGAAAGTCTCTTGATGAAAGTTCGAGATTGATGCATGTAATAAGATATTTCGGCCGGCCGGTGTGGCCGTACGGTTCTAGGCGCTTCAGTCTGGAACCGCGCGACCGCTACGGTCGCAGGTTCGAATCCTGCCCGGGCATAGATGAGTGTGGTGTCCTTAGGTTGTTAGGTTTGAGTAGTTCTAAGTTTGAGGGGACTGATGACCTCATATGTTAAGTCCCATAGTGCTCAGAGCCAATAAGAAATTCTGAACTTTTACCATACCACGATGATAAATGTTGAGTTTTACCACTAAATTTTAGGATTTACCAATCATCTTAACATTTACAGTAAGCACCTTCCTAGAACGCAAAGGATTAGCTCTAGAACGTGCAAGACGCACTAGGAGGTCAGCATCATACTCGGCGCCTCTCTACTATCGCCCAGAGAGAACAAGTAATGTTTTACAGGCATGTCAGCTGGCGCCGACGCTATAGCCTGAACTGGCAACTTTCGCGCGCTTACCACCTAACACTAAAACTGATGCTTGCCCCAAGAACTTCGCTACTTGCGTTGCGCATGCGCACAGGGTACTTTCCTCCTTCCCTGGCCCTCGCCCAACTGACAGCGGTCATCTTGTGGCGCGACAATAGTGCGTGCTTTTGGAGAGTACACCACGCACCACAATGCGTTTTACCTCTAGACCCCGTATTTATGTTCGGCTCTGCTGAATATTCTTTTTCTGAAGTATACAATGAGCGTGTGTAGCTTTCGGTAGGAAAGCGTCAGCTACATGGCACACTCGTCGGCGTCGGCTCCGCGCCTGCCCATTGCAAAGCGGCTGGCCTGGTGTTTGTTACGCAGGCAGCCACGTGGCGTAAGAGGTGCCCCGGTCCCAGTGGGCCGGCACGCCGCCTGTTTACCGACGCGGTTATCACACGGAGGCGCCACCGAGAGCCGCCGGCTATTTATCGGGGACACGGGGTCGGTGCGGGAGATATACAGAGGGGCAGGGGCGTCTAGAAGGGAGAGATACCAGCGCGTCTCCGGAATTCTGGAGGAGCCAGGCGCCGCTGCACACTAACACTTGTCACGCTGGCCTGGCGAGTCTGAGGCTAAAAATAACTGCTCCTGGAGTAGATACCGTGCATACTTCGGCTGGGACAGGGCGGGAGGCTCCTCATTGGCACATGATACTCGTGATCAGGGCTTTCCTAACTGTATGAAAGTTGTGAATAACGCCGGATGAAGGAAGCCAGAGTGATAATAAGGACAGGGTAGGATAGAGCACGTCGAACCGAGCCAAGGTCTCCATTCCACCACAGGTCGGGAATGCACAGTTGTCAGACAACAGCCGTAAAACAACACCAGTCAGCAAAGGGTGCGCGTAAACGATTGCAGTTACATTGAAGAGCCAAAGAAACTGGTATAGGCATGCCATTCAAATACAGAGATATGTAAACATGCAGAATTCGGCGCTGCGGGCGATAAAGCCTATATAAGATAAGTGTCTGGCGCAGTACTTAGATCGGTTACTACTGCTACAATGGCAACTTATCAAGATTTAATTGAGTTTGAACGTGTTTTAGTCAGCGCTCTAGCGATGGAACACAGCATCTCCGCGGTAGCGATGAAATGGCGACCATTTCACGGGTGTGCCGTGAATATCAGGAATCCGGTAAAACATCAAATTTCCGACATCGCTGCGGCCGGAAAAACATACTATAAGAACGGGATCAACGACGACTGAAGAGAATCGTTCACGCGACAGAAGTGCATCCCTTTCGTAAATTGATGCAGATTTGAATGATGGGCCATTCAACGAAATATCACCGATATGGGCTTTCGGAGCCGAAGGCCCGCTCATGTATCCTTGATGACTGCACGACACAAAGCCGTATGCCTCGCCTGGGCCCGTGAACACCGACATTGGATGACTGGAAACATGTTGTCTGGTCGAACGAGTCTCGTTTCATATTGTATCGAGCGGATGGATGCGCCCGGGTATGGAGACAGTCTCATGAATCTATGGATCCTGCTAGACTGCAGGGGACTGTTCAAGCTGATGGCGGCTCTGTAATGGTTGGGGCGTGTGCAGTTGGAGTGATATGGGACCCCTGATACGTCTATATACTACTGACAGGTGACACGTACCTAACCATCATGTTTGATCATTTGCATTCCGAAGGACTTGGGAAATTCCAGCGGGACAATGCGATGCCCCATACGTCCAGAATTGCTACAGAGTGGCTCTGGGAACACTCTTCTGAGTTTAAACACTTCTGCTGGTCACCAAACCCCCCAGACGTGAACATTATTGAGCATATCTGTGATGCCTTGCAACATCCTGTTCAGAAGAGACCTCTATCCCCTCGCACTCTTACGGATTTACGGACAGCCGTTCAGGATTGATGGTGTCAATTTCCTCCAGCACTACTCTAGACATTGGTCGAGTCCATGCCACTTCTACGTGCTCGCGGGACTCCTACACGATGTTAGGCGGGTATACCAGTTTCTGTGGCTCTTCAGTGTATATAAACATCCCCTACTAAATACTTGATATACTAGAGAGCGCAGCCGCTAATTAAATTAGACGAAGAAAATTATTTCAGCTGATCAGTCAAATCCAAACAAACTCTGAATTCCTATTCACAACTGGTTACGTTAGAAGCGAATTTTCTGTGATGTATTCTGGGTAAAGCTGAAGTATTAAATTTTTGACCCTAAACGTACCGTAATCACATTAATGTGTTAAGATAATAAGCATAATACAGCGGCAGCGTAGTGGGACAAAACAGCACTGCAGGCACGTCTAAACACATTTGCATCGGATTAAATTGCGCGTGCTCGTTGCCGATTGGCAGACCTGTTATGGTCGTAGCTTCTTAGCGGTACATTTCAGACTGATGGGTATGCGGAAAATTTGCCTGATTCGACGAACGCTACACTGCTGAGACATTATTTTTCAGGCTATTTTTCTTCACTCTGTATCCTGTGTAGCAAAAATGAAGAGCAGTTCTTAGAGGTCGGATTCTTCGAGAAAAAGGAAAAGCATATATCGATATGAGACAGGAAATAATAGATTCCGAGCCGTGAGATCGTCATGCATAGTATGTCGGTTGGTGTGTGTTCAAATGAATGTGAGCTCTTAAGGGACCAATCTGCAGAGGTCATCGGTCCCTAGACTTATACACTACTTAAACTACCTTAAACTAACCTATGCTAAGGACAACACACACACCCACGCGCGAGGAAGGACTCGAACCTCCGGCGGGAGGGTGCGCGCAGTCAGTGACATGGCTCCTCTAACAGCGCGGCTTTAGGTTGGTGCAACTGTCCACTGTTGCTCTTGCAGTCTTCAGTTCCAAGACTTTCACCTAGATCTGCGTCTACACGATGACTCTGCAGCTCACGATTAAGTGCCTGGCAGAGGATTCATCGAACTTACTTCAAGCTATTTCTCTACCGTTCCACTCTCGAACGGTGCGTGGGAAAAACGAGCACGGATAATACAAAACGAGCTTCCCTTCTTTGAACTCCCACAACGTTATCTTTGTGATCGTTCCTATTTAAGTTATTCGTAATTATAAGCCCTAAGCATTTAGTTGAATTTACAGCCTTTAGATTTGAGTGATTTATCGTGTAACCGAAATTTAGCGGATTTCTTCCATAGTACTCCTGTGGATGACTTCACACTTTTCATTGTTTCGAGTCAATTAACACTTTTCGCACTCAACAGACGTCTTGTCTAAATCATTTTGCTATTGGTTGTCAACATCTGATGTCCTTACAAGTCGATAAATGAACAATAACATCTGCAAATACTGTTAGAGAGTAATAGGGCTACCCAAACTGTCTCCTATGTCGTTTACGTACATCAGTAACAATAGCGGGTCTCTAACACTTCCTTCGGGAACGCCTGATATTGCTTCTGTTTTAATCGATGACTTTTCGTCAGTTACTGCGAACTGTTACTTTTCTGACAGGAAATCACGAAACCAGTCGCACAGCTGCAGCTCTACTCCATTGGCACGCACTTTGATTAGCAGTCGCTTGTGCGGAACGGTGTAGAAAGCCTTCTGTAGATCTAAAAATATGGGAACAGTTTGACATCCCCTGTTGATAACAGTCATTACTTGGTGAGAATAAAGCGCTACTTGTTTTTATAAGAACGATATTTTCTGGACCTGTGTTAGCTATTTATCAGTACATGGTGTTTTTCTTCTCAAAGTAATTCATAATGTGCGGAACAGTATATGTTCAAAAACCCTACTGAAAATAGACGTCAGTAATACGGGACTGTTGAGTGGTCTACTCCTATTTTCTTTCTTGGGTGTGACTTGCGTAGTATATATGTCCGCGTTCCATTGTGGAAGGCGTGCCATTTGTAATTATGGTCTTGTGGAATTCAGAGCATCGAGCATTAGCTGACGAGGTGTATTAAAAAATTAACGAGTCTGGCATCACATGTTCAGCGAATGCTTCGTCACCATTTCGAGTTGAAACGACGCGATGTTCTGGATTATTGGACAGTTGTACAGTGGATGCAACAATTCGGAACTACCACATCATGTGCAAAGAAAAAAAAGCCCGGGACGATACAGGACGCAGCGTGCCGCTCATCTCAAGTCCACGCCGTTTGCTGCCAGACACGCCATGGCACTGACAATATCAGATCGTTCCCTGCGGCGCATGATCTGTGAATAACCTGCACATCCACACATCTTGAACGCAAGGGCAGGATACGTACAGCTGTGTAGGAGGTCCCACTGAGTAATGATGAATAAATTGATGTCTACATCTACGTCTACAGCTATATGGATACTCTGCAAATCACATTTAAGTGCATGGCAGAGGGTTCATCGTACCACGTTCACAATAATTCGCTAACATTCCAATCTCGTACGCCGCGCGGAAAAATCGAACACCTATATCTTTCCGTGCGAACTGTGTATTTCTAATTTTATTATGAAGTTCGGTTCTCTCTATGTAGGTCGACATCAACAAAATATTTTCGCATTCGGAGGAGAAAACTGGTGATTCAAATTTCGTGTGAAGATTCTGCCGCAACGAGTCGTAGACTCACCTTAGATGATGTTGCCCGCAGCTGGCAACGAAACGTTAGGGAGAAGTGTTTCTACTATTGGACCACGGCCTCTTAGCCCGGAAGTTTTAATTACTGAAGGCGCCGGCCGTAAAAGCCTACACGCTATGATTAGAAAAACGCCTTAGTTTTAATGATGTACACCCCGAAGCCTCTATCATGTCAGTGACACTCTGTCCCCTATTTCGCGATAATACAAAAGGTGCTGCCCTCCTTTGAACTTTCTCGATGTACTCCGTCAGTCCTATCTGGCAAAGATTCCACACCGCGCTGGAATATTCTAAAAGCGTAGTGTAGGCAGTCTCTTTAGTAGATCTTTCACATTTCCTAAATGTCCTTCCAATGAAACGCTGTCTTTGGTTAGCTTTCCCCACAACATTTGCTATGTATTCGTTCCAACTTAAGTTGTTCATAATTGTAGTTCCTAGGTATTTAGTTGAATTTACTGCCTTTGGATTTGACTGATTTGCCGTATAACCGACGTTTAACGTATTTCTTCTAGGACTCATGTGGATGACCTCACACTTTTCGTTATTTATGGTCAACTGCCAATTTTTGCACCATGCTGCTATTTTTTCTAAATAGTTTTGCAATTTGTTTTCATCTTCTGATGACTTTACTAGTTGATAAACGACAGAATCATCTGCAAACAACCTAAGGCAGCTGCTCAGGTTGTCTCCTAAATTGTTTATATAGGTAAAGAACAGCAAAGGTCTATAACTCTACCTTGGGGAACGCCAGAAATCACATATGTTTCACTCGATGACTTATTGATAATTACTACGAACTGTGAGCTCTCTGGCAGGAAATCACAAATCCAGTCACATAACTGGGACGATATTCCATAACCACGCTATTTCACCACATGCCGCTTCGGCGGTACAGTGTTAAAAGCCCTTTGGAAATCTAGAAATACGGAATCAATTTGAAATCCCTTGTCAATAGCACACAACACTTCATGGGAGTAAAGAGCTAGTTGTGTTTCACAAGATCGATGTTTTCTAAATCCGTGTTGACTGTCTGTTAATAGACCGTTCTCTTCGAGGTAATTCATAATGGTCGAACACAAAACATGTTTCAAAAATCCTGCTGCATATCGACGTTAATGATATGGGACTGTAATTTAGTGGTTTACTCGTACTACCTTTTTTGAATATTGGTGCGACCTGCGCAACTTTGCATATCATATAGATATTCAAGAAAGGTGGTAGGTGCTTTCGTTCGCCGCCTGAATGAATATGTGGAAAGTGAGGGTGACATCCTGTACTGTGTTGTACTCAAAACGAAGTAAAGAGCGTATATGATATGTAATGGGATATTTTTTTACAATGTGTGTTTCAATAAACATGTCCGTTTGTTTTCAGGTTTTATCCTTTTTGCATCTTGCTATTCAATCTGCTGGTCTCTGCACATAAAAATATTACGCTTATGCTAAATTATTTTTGGGGTGGGAGAGTGATAACTCCCTGATCTGCCACCCCTCCCTTGGATTTTAGTATGTCATCAGGGCATCGTCATGATTAGTTTACTTCAGCTGAAGTGGAGAGTATATAGCGGTAATAGCAGGACAGCCAGTCACCAATAGAACAGATTACACGTCACCGCCGTCGCCAATACTTGTGCCTTTGTTCATCAGGCGAGTTAGTCAGTGAGCTGTTACACAGGGGGAGGGAACGGACGGCAGATAACGGCTGCATTTCCACGCGGCGGGATGCGGCAAACAAAAACAAATGACAGCTCTGAGTCACGCCTGGGGCGTATCTCGTTTGCGGAAATGGAGACGCGCGCGGAGCCTGAAGAACCCGGCTTCCTGATCCCTCGGCATCAGACGCCAGTTGGCCGGGAATGATCTGGGCTGGGGACGGCTTTCCGCTCATCATGCGAACCCGGCCGGCCGGCTTGGGGTGTCTTTATCAGCCGCGTGACTCACAGACTGCTGCTGTAATGCTGGCGCCTGATTCACCCCGTGAGTCCCTATTGTCTTTCGCCCTGGCGAGAATTAGGCGTCAACCACACGCCGGGTCCCACTGTTCCGTGACGGCTGCGCCCAGGGTAGACGTGCGCTCCTGTCGCATTCGAGGCCCGACCGGAGCACGGGCGAGCGTGAAAGGAACAGAGGGGGAGCAAGAGAAAAGAAGCCGTGACAATGAGCCTCAGTCTGCTGCAGGCAAGCAGGTCTACATTGCGCTCTCTGGAGATAATGAGCTCAGGCGACTGCGTACAGCCATGTGCTATTTTTAGGTTTACTTATTCGGACAGTAAGACCACTATTACACTGTCAAATTTTCTTTGACACAGGTTCTTTGTCAAATAAAAATTGACAGTGAACAAGGAACTTTGTCAAAGTTAGTCACTGGTCAAATTGTCTTTGATCAAATCTAGCGCCTCGTCTTAGATTTAAAGACAGAAAACGTTCGTCTTCTGTTTACTGTACGGAGAAGCGCAACCGCTTGGAGCGCTAGCATCGCTGCATCTGTCTGGCATCTGATGTTTACCAATGTCGCTTTGAAATATATACGGTGCATCGTAGTTACAACGAAATTGACAGAAATGTACCAGGCAGATGAAGCAGTGTATAGCTTGAGGCATCCCGAATACAAAAACAGAATAAGAAGCAGCGAGAACGAAAACATTTACGGAGACCATTAACCGTGAAACACGGCCAGGATGCACCTCCGTTGATATAAAGGACAAAATCTAAAACTTGTGAAGAAAAAAAAAAATTTAGTGACTATAGTATGTACGAAACAGTTATTTGCCTTCGGATATTGCGTCTTCAGCGGTTTATAAGTAGCGTCACACATTTCTAGTATTATTTTCGTCAATGTGCGCTGCGGTATTACAGTGTTGTACAGCAAACTAGTGTCTCCTGTTGTAAGAAATCGTACTGTTACGGCAAGTCTGCCTTTTACAGGAATAGCTTTTGTGAGGTGAGCGTTCTGCTTCGTAATATCAGGAGCCACTTTCCGTTCACAAGTAATTTTCATACGGCTTTACGTCTTCGACATGCAGCTCACGTAACAGATATTTTTGGATGCTTTTAGGATCTCGCCTTGAAACCCATGACCTCGCCCAAGTACATTTCCTCTTTGTTTTCTTCTGCTCCTCTTCCAAATGTAAATACAATGAGGTTGTGATACACGCAACAGCAGAGCACAGTAATGTCTTCGTCGGCTATTCTGACGGAGCTATGACGTCAAAGATCTTTGTAAAAGGACATTTGATGACAACGTAATACCCCGATTTGTGCCACGTCAAATATCTTCGTCAAAGAAAATATGATGAATATTTGATCACGTTACTTTGTCAAAGAAAAATTTTTAGTGTAACACATTTATAAAAATGGTTCAAATGGCTCTGAGCACTATGGGACTCAACTGCTGTGGTCATTAGTCTCCTAGAACTTAGAACTACTTAAACCTAACTAACCTAAGGACATCACACACATCCATGCCCGAGGCAGGATTCGAACCTGCGACCGTAGCAGTCGCACGGTTCCGGACTGCGCGCCTAGAACCGCGAGACTACCGCGGCCGGCTAACACATTTATACAAAGCAGTAATTCATTCATATAAATGTGTTATGTTAGTTTATTTTACCACTGCAGAAACTGAAGATACATGTAATTTGCCAGCTGAAGATAGTTGCAAACCCGAAATGCATATTAGTATAACTAAAACACAATGAAGAAAGTGGTTGGTCACTGTATTTTTTATAGTAAAATAGTCAAAGTGTGGGCTACACCCCTATGTCAGGCATGGATCCAGGATTCGGTTTTAAGGATTTTAATAATAATAACAGTGTTACAGTGATACGAACTTGATTACATCTGTGGTTAGTACAACGCTTAAGCATAACTTTCAAGAAAGTGCAGCTCTGGGAAATACATCGTTTAAAAATCATTTGACCATAACTTTGAAAAGTATGAGTGGACCCCAAAAAGTAAGTTACACATTATTATGGCAAGCCGAGTACCTTATCTCAACATAGTCGCTAAGTCTCTGAAAACAACGGTCGAAACGTCTTCCCAGTCGCTCAACTCCTCGACGATAGAAATCTGCTCCTTAATCACGAAGCCATCCCTCACCGCTGGAAAATCTCTTTCTCTGTATATTTTGTTTCAGCTTGCCCAAAATATGGACATTGCTTGGTGAAAGATCTGTAGTTCCTCATGAGAGCACCCACGTCTGTGCAGCCTTTATCAAATTGTCGGCACCATTTCACTACCACTGGAGGCGACACTGCATTTGGTATATGCACTGCCAGAATTTCACGGTGAATCTGTGTGCGGTTTAGCCGTTTTGCTCACTCCCAAGAACGCTACTGTCGCGTGTGCTTCAACTTTTCAGTATGCTCCCAGTTGTCGCATATGTCACTCCCACACTGTTATGCGCTTGTTATCTGTACCGCATCAGAACCTGCAATATATACTGTTTCCTGACAATCCGTCATTCTTATTCCACAATGATCTTAGCATTGGACGACATATTTAACTTACTTTCAGAAGTTCCTAAGTGCACTAATATACACAAAAGTAAAAACGCTTATTCTAAAATGTTTTATTAATCAGTACCTTATAACACGCATGTAAATCGACATCAGCGTAGTCTACAAGGACATATATGAGAAAAATGGGCAATATATTAAAGATGATTACCGGCTGTTTTAGTTGAGTTCCATTTTTCAGACAGCAACTGTGTCCAGAATGAGAGAAGGGACATGAACGATATATTATCACTACTGTAAGTCTGAAAGAAAAGTGTTGTGGTGGACGTCGGTCCGTCAGCGTGATGTGAAGAGAGAAATTTTCCTACACAATGAGGATACACCGTGTGCCCTAAACGTAATCTCCTAAGCGGCTCAAGAGCGAAAATATGCACTGAAGAAATTTAGACACAGTAGCTGTGTGTGTCTGTTTCGTTCTTATTTTTAAGGGTACACCGACGTGAAGGTCTGGTGCGGTAGTATCTTTGACCCCTCACCCCAGGGTGTCACGATATTTCAAGACTAGGGCCACCCCCACTCGATGCTGTATTGTCCTCAGGATCCCCGACCTGCGCAGGTGTCTGCGTTGTGTTCAGACGCATTTCTGGGACCTGAGCGCTGCGCGTCCTCTTATAAAGGCGACACGGACGCCGGTACGTGTGTCGGGGCGAGCTTTCCCGTATCAGCAGTCGTGTACCGGCGGCGTGGACTCGATATAACACACGACAGCTGGCTCCTTCTGAGCTGCAATAAACTACTGTCACGGAATGCCTGAGGTCCTAGCACAGGCATTCGTGTCGCGGCGCAGTAGCTAAGAGGCCCCACACATTCTCAGTACTGATAGAGCAATACTGAGTATTGTGCTCAATATTGACCGTGAGAGATCAGCATTAATGGTCTGCACAACATATTGAAGAAAATTGCACGATTTTATAAATACTGACGATCTTTCAATATATTGTTCTGTGTGAGGGTGGTATTACGTAATGCAGGGCCATTTCTGCCGAGACCTAGAGAAATTCAGTTAACTCCGAACGAATTTCCGCAAAGAACTGAAGAAAGTAAATGACACAAGATCAGGAAATGGGCCGGAAGATGTGTATGAAAGCACCAAGTGGTACTCTGAAGACATGAAGCTCTTGATCGATCAGGAAACGCCAAATAGCTTGTTCTCCACGACATCGGAGCAAAACTGAAGACTCGGGAGCAGTGATACTATTCAGAAATGTTTTCTTTATTTGTAGCAGTTCTCTGATTGGCAAATAATATCAAGCAAACGTGTCCAGTGAGCATTGGTTAGCTGGGGGTAAAGCCCAAAATGGTTCAAATGGCTCTGAGCACTATGGGACTTAACATCTGAGGTCATCAGTTCCCTAGAACTTAGAACTACTTAAACCTAATTAACCTAAGGACGTCACACACATCCATGCCCGAGGCAGGATTCGAACCTGCTATAGTAGCGGTCGCGCGGGTGGTAAAGCCCAGCGTGGGGTAAAAACCAGTATTGAGTTTTTGAACTGGCCGCCACCGATTCAGCAAGATATCACCTTGTGGCAGGTTTGTCTTACTGTATCTTATTTTTCCATGGAAATTCGTCCCGGCAGGCGAGGTAAGTCTGTTTTTTACTACTTAAATGTAGCTTGTCTGATATTTAACTTGAACATTGTATGATGTAGATTTTGAAAAGAAGAATCAACTAATTACTCATTGACACAACTGCATTTTATCTTCACTTTCGCGTGGCAATAATAGTTCCAGTTGGTCCCCAGAATCAGCATGGCGCATTTGTGAGAAAATGGCGGAATGGGGAAATTCCCGCAGGTGTTTAGGGATAAACACCTCGGCTCCAACAGTGTGACGACAGTTTCATGATCCTACAATTCTTTTGCAACACAGGAAGAGTCATTCATTGGCAAGGACTATGTGATAAAAAAGTGTTGAAACCCGCAAGGATGAATACAGCACGATTCCAAACCGCGATAACTTTTTCAGACGACCTAACAAAGCCCAGTATTTACATAGATAGCTTAACCTGTCATTAATTCTTTCGGGTTATCCTGATAATTCTCCTTTCGTGGAGAAGTAAGTATTTTTGTACAGGTACTTTTGAGCTTCATGTTCAAATTTATGAGATTTTTAAGTAAAATACTGTCTCGGGTAACTTGGCTGCAATACAATAACGGGACACAGAGTTATTTCAAGTGTTTTTATTATAAAACCATCTATTTTTACCTATGTTTATCACAAATGACTCAAGGACCTGCAAGTTGTGCTTTACACCCATTATGTGGCATAAAACGCCTACATTTTTCTATTCCTAAACTTTAAATTTATGTGTAACAAATAATCACGCAGAGCTGTAATTACGATGTGTTTTATGTAACAACCCAATCTATGACTTTAATTCGAAATCGCGTGAAAAGCTAGCCTTCGTTGATTACAATGTAAGAGAAACTGAAGATTGCGTTGCTTTACCCCCACCTACCTTACATGTTTATTTTCTTGCAATAGTTGTCACACACTGGCATACGATCATGTACTCTTTCAGCAGCATAACTTTTTTATTTCGTTTGCAACTTTAGTTACAGTAGAGAAATGCTTAGAAGACGTCACCTATACAGGATAAATGATACAGGTCACGTCTTTAATTGTAATTATTTACGAATCTTCGCTGCCCTGGTCCATTGAAATGCACATAGAAATCTTCTCGGACTTGCTTCGCCCGTTCTGTATGATTTCTGGGGCAAGCAACATAGTCGCAATACACATCCACATCGTCGATCGCCTACATGTTCCCTTTGAAGGCGGAGCTCTAACTAACGCGTAAGTAAATACTGTGCAATAATATTGTGTAGCTCTTGTCGTCGAACTCTCGTGCAATATATTGTCACAACGTTATTGTGTCAATGATACTGGCCGCGTGAGGGCAGCGAGACGATGGACATCCAATCGAGAAGACCGGGGTTCAAACCTGTGCCGGTTCTGTAATTTCTCTATGTCGATAAAAGGTGAATGCAGAGGTGGTTTCTTTGAAAAGGATATGGCCGCTTTCCTGTCCGACCGAAACATATCCTAGGTGGTTTTTTGTTTCTACTGGTCTCGTCGCCGACTGGGTGTTAGTTGCTAACCCTCCTTTTTAATCGTGGTTTCATACGCACATACAAAGACAAAAGTTATTGTATTGTATTCACTACTTTAACAGTAATGCATCCTCACCTTCTAGTTAATCGAACTAGCAATCCAAAATGCGTTTATCTAAGGTACTTTTCAAATATGCAGTTTCCAAAATCAACAATACATTGGTAGCACTTTCTTTGTACTGATCTCCAAGGAGAAGCGTATTACCCCCCACCCCTTCCCCCTCTGCGGCAAAACCATTTACATCATCCACACCTATAACCGGCAAGCCAAATTACGGTGTGTAGCATTGGGTACTTCTGGTGTTACTACCATATCCCCCTTCCATTTCTCCCCTTTCATTTCTCTTTCTCATTGGAAGAACGACTGTAAGACCTCAAATTTCTGTGATTTTCCTCTTTGTGATCGTTCCACGAGACGTACAGGTATGTAGGAGGAAGCTATATTTTTTCCCGACTCTTCCTGGAACGTGCATTCCCTGATGCACGTCTCTCTTGTAGCGTTAGCAAAGGGAGTCTGTTGAGGACTTAAATAACGTTCTCGAGCTTACTGAACGCCCCCCTGATTATAAGAGGCGCTTTGCACTGGTTTTCTTTATTTCTTCCATTAATCCAACATGACAGGGGTCTCAGACTGATGAACTCAAGAATCGGAAGTAACCACCATGCTCTCCACATTATCAGGCCGTAGCTCTAAACAAGGTCCTGACCACTCGTTAAAACTAATGTCGGCTCGCGCCACCACAGCAGTAGGGAGAGGTGAACAAGTTTGTCTTCTGAAAGCGGGAAGTGACTAAGCTGCAGCGACATGGAACATACATAGACCTTTCCTGGATACTAGCGCACAGGCACGCCCAGCAAAATGAGAACGGGGACTCCTTGTAAATGTGCACAACTCACAAATGGCACTTACTTATCCCCGGTTTCAATGCATCAGGCCACACTCCTGAATTGAGAGCAGGGCCTTATAGTTTGTGGGAAGAAACACGCCGCCTGTAAAATAACCTGAAACCCATCCCGTTCCACGCGTCAAAGATCGCACTATGCGAAGCTGCAAGCCAGTGGACGCGTCACATTCGCAGAGAAAGCTTAGAAAACATATGAAATTAAATTTAGAGCTTGTTGGACGTCGCGAAGTGTTCTCATTATCAAACACCAAATGAGTAGACTCCGGGCTATTTGCGCTAGTTTCTCTCGCATCTCAGTGTTTACGGCTCCGTATCTCCTGAGCTATTTATCGTACAATATAATTTTGCAGGTAAATTCAGTAGTAAATGTGGTAACTATATGCAGAATTTGTAACTATAGAGTTAGTAGTAAAGAAGCAAAGAATTAATACGTCAGGCTTGATGCTCCAGTTTTACTGCATGAACAGCGAAAATGGGCCAATGATTCCTTTGGAAGAAATGGCGGCCCAGACCAGTACTTTTTGAGGATGCAGGGACGATGGGACTGCAACATGGGGCTTTTCGGTTCCCCATATGCGCCAGTTCTGTTTATTGACGAAGCCGTCCAGGTAAAAATAAGCTTCGTCAGTAAACCAAAAGCTGCCCACATGCATATCGCCGTCATCAATCCTGTGCACTATATCGTTAGCGAATGTCTCTCGTGCTGCAATGGTAGCGGCGCTGAGGGGTTGCCGCGTTTGAATTTTGTATGGATAGAGGTGTAAACTCTGGCGCATGAGACGATACGTGGACGTTGGCGTCATTTGGACCGCAGCTGCAACACGGCGAACGGAAACCCGAGGCCGCTGTTGGATCACCTGCTGCACTAGCTGCGCATTGCCCTCTGTGGTTGCCGTACACGGTCGCCCTACCTTTCCAGCACGTTCATCCATAACGTTCCCAGTCCGTTGAAATTTTTCAAACAGATGCTTTATTGTATCGCTTTTCGGTCCTTTGGTTACATTAAACCTCCGTTGGAAACTTCTTCTTGTTGCAACAACACTGTGTTCTAGGCGGTGGAATTCCAACACCAGAAAAATCCCCTGTTCTAACAGCAGAAATACGACGTACAGAATGGCGCACCCACAGACTGCGTTGTCTTCTGTATCTTTCACATCACTTGCAGCGCCATCTGTTGTTGAAAATGGTAACTACTGTAATTTCGAAAGTTTGTCCGCCTGAAAATGTACTGTTGTCCCAAGCATATTGCAACAAACGGTGTATTTCTATCGCTGCTCGTTTAGTTTTTATTGCCGTTTCAAATATACCGGTCATTTTTGAAACACCCTGTAAGTGTCGGTTGGATGCTACGTATACGAAAGGCCGACAGGGAAAAAATCGTTTGAGAAAAATGTTAGTGAGTGTGAAGGAGTGGTAGGGGGGATGGAGAACCCTGTGTACAGGAGAGCGATCCTAACGATCCACATTCGCCGTCTTTGTTCCCGGTTACGGCAAGCTGTGCCTGAGACGTACAGTATATCAGCAACAGTTTAGTGCCTGTCCGCGACGGTGACCCGTAATTGGACCGACGTCTGGGAGGCGAGGTTTGTTTTTCAGACGTCTCCGGAGCTGTTTGCGCTGTCCTTCGCAGAAATGTCGCCGCAGCCGGTGTCGCGCATACGTCACGCCTACGCGAACTTTCCGAAAACAGCCAGCGCCGTGGCAGACCACTCACTGCGAGAAACGATGGGTGCCGCTTAGCCTGCCTGCTGTATACGGTCAATGGCCGGGATACACCGCAGCTGCGAGACCAGGGCTCAATCTGAGCACCGTTGTACAGTTCTTAACCACTCTCTTGTCTGCACTCAGTCCATCAGGGCATTATTTGTTTATACAGGGTAGCGTAACTGGTTCAAAGTAAGCACCGTGACAAGGCTGAATCAAAATATCAGACTTCCAGACAGATAATAACTGTGTCCCACACCGGTATTCGTATCAGGACCCTTGTATTTCGCCGGCAATGCACTTACCTACTGTGCTATCCTGGCACTACTTACGGCCCACCATCGCAGCTGTAGTTCTGACAGCGCTTCTCTGCCACTTTCCAACCTTCATATTCCTCTCCATGCCTGTTGGTTCAAAAATGGTTCAAATGGCTCTGAGCACTATGGGACTCAACTGCTGTGGTCATTAGTCCCCTAGAACTTAGAACTACTTAAACCTAACTAACCTAAGGACATCACACACATCCATGCCCGAGGCAGGATTTGAACCTGCGACCGTAGCAGTCGCACGGTTCCGGACTGCGCGCCTAGAACCGCGAGGCCACCGCGGCCGGCATGCCTGTTGGACAGGGACTCCTGTTTACCAGTTACGCATCTTTTGTTACGATAAAGTTCAGTTAAGGTAAATCTGTAATTGACCCGCAGATTGCTTCGAAAACCTTAGTACTCTTCGTGGGACGCTCGTATGGGAAGTGTTATGCTCTTGCCGTCCGCTGATATTTTTGCTGATTTACTGTCAGATATTTAGCGTCGAACGATGCTGCAGTTTGCAATTTTTCACGTGAAAAGTTGTTGTCAGAGCAGAAAGAAGCGCAAGGGACAGCAAGAACGACTTAGGACCTACTGAGGACTGAAGCCTGGATCTTGGATTTATAATGTGCCACTTACCGACTTAGCTACCGAGACAAATTCGTTTTGAGTAAATTCTGCTTACTTCGCGTGGGTCTGCATTGGTCAAAACTACTGATATTTCGTTTGAGAACAAATACTGCATATGCGGTAATGTGCGAAACTATCTCGAAGCTTGTCGTAACTGAACATTAGCATCTCTGTATTCAGGTGGTTGTGCAATTACTAAATAGCCAGTTGAAGGCATGTCTGTATCGATATCTTCTTTTGGAACTGGAATGACTGTAGATACATTCTGAGTCCTTGTCTCTGAAAGACTGTAATAAATCTGCTCTCAAAGTGTTTTTCGTTAGTCTTGCAAATGTTGTTGTTTACGACCAGTTAGTGAAACAGCAGATCCCAGGCGTTTAAGAATCAGTCAGATTAACATGAGCTTCACACTTGATCATCTATTACCACAGCAGTTAATTAAGACGAACAAACGGAAGGACGATATTTCTCGTCGGTTACACAAGTCGCGTACGTGAAATTCACGAGTAAGAAACTACATTTTCACACGACTTCTCTCTTTATAATCTCAAGTTCCATGTATTATTCTATTTTAAAACATTTATGCCACTTATGTATTTTCGCAGGTTTAACAGATGATTTAGAACCAAGCTATGTATACTTATTACAATATCATTAACAACCAAATATTTCTGCCTTATATGTAAGTATCATCACTGACGATATAGTAACAGCAGAAAACTAGTGTGATGTCGCTACAGCGAGAAATATGTACGAAAACTTTGCTCGCAGAATCGCGGTTTGGTGGGAGGGGGGGGGGGGGGGGGCATCTTGGGCCAATGTTCCTGTTTCAGCTAGGAAGTTTTATGGTTTAGCCCGGACCGACGGCCATTTGTATAGCCATTTGAACATCTGCTGTACTGTAGCTATATTACAGTGTATCAAACAGCAGAGCCGGTGCCAAGACAGATTGTTCGAATCGATTAATTCCTTTTGCAATAGATTTTAATTGGGCTGAAATTAATGCTCAGCTAATAGCACAATTTGTATGTGCATCATTCGGATTTTATTTGTAAGAACAATCACCCTCCTTCGAATTTTACGTGCAAAAACAGTCACCTTTAAATAACACACGAGTGGAGAGAGAGAGACTGATGGTTCAAATGTGGTCCACCGGTACATCGGACCTTAGCCTAAGATGAGTTTGAGAAAAAAATAGTGTTTCCTTTGGGTTTTACGTGCAAGAAACACGTTTTTCTGGCATGTTTTTGAAGCGCACCAATTCTATACTTTAATATTGAAGGAATCAAAATCAAATCTGTGTGAATTCCTAAGGGACCAAGCTGACGCCCTGGGTCCCTAGACTTACACAGTACTTGAACTAACTTATGATAAGAACACACACACCCAAGCCCGAGGGAGGACTCGAATCTCCGGCGGGAGGGGCTACGCAAACAGTGACCGCCACTCCGTGCGGCTTTGGAGGAATCGGTTCAAACTTTGCCACGAAGGTAGTTAAAGGGATAAAGTCAAAACGAAACTTTTTTCTCCAATAATATTTGTCCGTTGTCGAGAAACGATGGTTTAAAATCGGTCTAAATGTAATACTTAAAATACGTTCTTAGGTGAATTGAGAGCACGAAAAAGGTTTAAAATGAATCAAATCAGCAAAAAAATGTATTCTTGTGATGAAATTGAAAGCTCACTTTCAAAATTGTCCGTTGTCGAGATACGATGGTTTAAAATCGATCTAAATGTAATACGTCAAATACTTTCTTAGGTGAGTTGAGTGCGCGAAAAAGGTTTAAAATGAATCAAATCAGCAAAAAAATGTATTCTTATGATGAAATTGAAAGCTCACTTTCAAAAATGTAGCTTCTTTGGGATTTTACGTGCAAAAAAATTCGTTTTTTGTGTTTTTTACACACGTCACTTCTGTGTTTCAAACTTGTGCGAATCGATTTGTATTTTTTAAGAAGGCAGGCAAATACATGTACTTAAAGGTCATCCAGTTGTTTTGTGGAAGCCTTGTCCATTGCCACGATGTGAGCAACATGGTTCGACAGACAATAAAAAAAAAAACATATGCCGAATCAGTAGTAGCCCGATTCAACAAAAAGTCTATATCGGTTGCTCAAGATATGGCGGTCTAATGTCAAAATTGTGGGCGACTAAAAGACATATATGGCAGTTTCAGAGGCATTTAAATCAGAACATATCCGCGATTTTCTACGAGCAAGCCCTACATCCACAGTGCAGTGAACTCTGTTACCTGCAAGGTGCTGCCACACCCGCATATTGCTGTTTATAGGCTAAAGTCCCTGATCCTGTGCATCAAAATCTAGAAAATTCGTCAGCTATAGTAAACAATATCTAACTAAAAGGTAAAACGTTTTATGGCGGGAGGGGGGGGGGAGTTGCGGGGGAGGGATAAAATTTCTGGGGATGGATGTATTATATTACATGACACAGGTACTAATAGTAACAAATAAAGCGCGAATATGTCAAGATCTTTTCATTGAAATGTCTTTGAAGCTGCCTGATAAGTTGAAAAGCTGGTACCCTTCTTTTACACCCCTTACTCTGCCCGGGACATAGTCGCATTTTTTGTGCTAAGATAGGAGCATGTTTGATATTCATCAACGAATATTTAAGTAATAGGAAAGAGCTAATGAATCGTGGTATATTTTGTCTGACATTGGCCGCCCGTAGAGGATAGAACGTAAGGTTCCGAAACATTCAAGGTATCGTGTGTCGGACGTATAATGTTGACTTTTCGGCTACCGGTTAGTCCAAATAATTTTATCTCCGACTGAATCCACATGAATAATAGACGATTTATGACTACCGTAGATTTCCAAATATTTATTTCTGGGAAGGTTAGTGATGGGACAGCTACATCTTTTGCACATGTACTCTGCAAATCACTATGAAGCGTCCTTTATTAGGTTTTCTCCTCATCCACAAGAACTATACTTCTATACTGTCTCTTTCCGTGCTGTTATTAGACTAATTATGTCTTCATGGTCATTACGAGAACAGAAATGAAGAATATTTGTCAATTCTGTCCTGAAAAGTAGTTCTTACAATTTTCCAAAAAGGTTTCAAAAATATATTTGTCACTTAACTTCGAAACTGTAAGACAGTTATTGTTTGATGTCCGTTTCAATGTGAGTGTTCCGGAGTAGTTCGAGCAAGTATCCCAAATGTTTCTCACCAGGACAAAATGCCCTCCAGTCTATGCTTGTTGTGACTCTTGCTTTCTTTGCAGAACCTTGTCATCTACACTACTGGCCATTAAAATTGCTGCTCCATGAAGATGACGTGCTACAGACGCGAAATTTAACCGACAGGAAGAAGATGCTGTGATATGCAGATCAATAGCTTTTCAGAGCATTCACACAACGTTGGCGCCGGTGGTGACATCTACAATGTGCTGACATGAGGAAAGTTTCCAACCGATTTCTCATACACAAACAGCAGTTGACCGGCGTTGCCTGGTGAAACTTTGTTGTGATGCCTCGTATAAGGAGGAGAAATGCGTACCATCACGTTTCCAACTTTGATAAAGGTCGGATTGTAGCCCATCGCGATTGCGGTTTATCGAATCGCGACATTGCTGCTCGCGTTGGTCGAGATCCAATGACTGTTAGCAGAATATGGAATCGGTGGGTTCCGGAGGGTAATACGGAACGCCGCGCTGGATCCCAACGGCCTCGTATCACTAGCAGTCGAGATTACAGGCATCTTATCCGCATGGCTGTAACGGATCGTGCAGCCACGTCTCGATCCCTGAGTCAACAGATGGGGACATTAGCTAGACAACAACCATCTGCACGAACAGTTCGACGACGTTTGCAGCAACATGGACTATCAGCTCGGAGACCATGGCTGCGGTTACCCTTGATGCTGCATCACAGAAAGGACCGCCTGCGATGGTGTACTCGACGACGAACCTGGGTGCACGAATGGCAAAACCTCATTTTTTCGGATGAATCCATGTTCTGTTTACAGCATCATGATGGTCGTATCCGTGTTTGGCGACATCGCGGTGAACGCACATTAGAAGCGTGTATTCGTCATCGCCATACTGGCGTATCACCCGGCGTGATGGTATGCGGTGCCATTGGTTACACGTCTCGGTCATCTCTTGTTCGCATTGACGGCACAGTGAACAGTGGACGTTACATTTCAGAAGTGTTACGACCCGTGGCTCTACCCTTCATTCGATCCTTGCGAAACCCTACATTTCAGCAGAATAATGCACGACCGCACGTTGCAGGTCCTGTACGGGCCTTTCTGGATACCGAAAATGTTCGACTGCTGCCCTGGCCAGCAAATTCTCCAGATCTCTCACCAATTGAAAACGTCTGGTCAATGGTGGCCAAGCAACTGGCTCATCACAATACGCCAGTCACTACTCTTGATGAACTGTGGTATCGTGTTGAAGCGGCATGAGCAGCTGTACCTGTACACGCCGTCCAAGCTCTGTTTGACTCAATGCCCAGACGTATCAAGGCCGTTATTACGGCCAGGGATGGTTGATCTGGGTTCTGATTTCTCAGGCTGTATGCACCCAAATTGCGTGAAAATGTAATCACATGCCAGTTCTAGTATAATATATTTGTCCAATGAATACCCGTTTATCATCTGCATTTCTTCTTGGTGTTGCAATTTTAATGGCCAGTAGTATATTTGAGCATATCCAACCCATTACACAAGAAACCACTTCGAAAGACTTGTGAGTCGCTTCCGCGAGGGGGCCCTGTTCTGAAATGTCGAGCTATAAGCGTAGGAGGCGTCAGACTTGCGTTCGTCGAGTAGCCCAGCGTAGGTGTTTCCAGTTACTCGGCAGCTGCAAGCACGCAACCCTGCGGAGGATGCTTCACGCAAGACGCGTTAAAAGCGCGTCGAACGGAACGGCAGACCTGTAGAAAAACGATGCCAAGGTGTATGTGAGTGGGAGCTACTAGTACAGGGTGACACAAAAGTGTTCGCAGCTGGAAACACCGCAGAACAGGGACGGCGAGCCGCAGAAATGTGACGGTGTCAGACGTCGATTCACTTGCAGAATACTGGGGCAACGCTGTCGGGTTACAAAGGTGACTGCTTGCGTAACACTTTCGGCACTCCATCTCAGAACATTGCTCAGTTGTGAGTGACCCATACCAAAAAGGACCAACAGGAGATACTGAAAAAATACAAAGAAGGGCTGGACGACCGATAACAGATTTATTTGACTCACGGCAGAGCGTCACGGAAATGTCGCAAAACCTGAACTTGCAGGCGTTTGAAGACAGACGTCAACCACTAATCGGAAATATACTTGCGAAGTTTTGAGAAACAGGGTTAAGTGGAGAATCTTTTTCAAAAATGCATCACAATTCACAATTGTTGTCACTTCTGATATTGTCGTTGAGACATTGTAATATCTTTATTTTTTACATCAGAATTTTACAAGTTTCCATAATTTCGTGTAGCCTTGTTTAAGAGAAAGTCGCGACATCGCACACTGAAAGACAGTCCTGGGTAGTTACATAACAATTAGTCAATAACTTTCATCCCAAGAACCGGAGCCGTCTCCTAACATCCAAGTACGCTGAATTCACCTGCATTACAGTTTTTCCTTGTCAGCACAACCTAAGACTGTGAATTTATTTGAAGAGACAAATGAAGAAGTGTGAGAGGAGAGCAGTTCTTGGCACACTGTTGTAAAATGGAAAGGTAAAATTACTGAACATCTGTTGAGACATGGGGGCACCTAAAACAATAATTGAGGGATATATCAATGGAAAAAGAACTAGAGAAACACCACGACTGAAGTACATAGATAAAATTGTAAGTGATGACGATCGTAGACCTTACTCAAAAACGATGCAAAAGGCATAGAGGCCTAAAGACTAAGATACGCTGACAACCAGACTTTGCCTACAAATCCTTGCACTAAATGAAGCAATAAATTAATGACAAAACTCATGGTGCCAATTAAAATGTCACAGACAGCGGCAGCAGTTCGCAGCATCTCATTTACAAGAAAAAATTTTCAACCACTAATGGCCTAGATAACTGCCTGTTAGAAGGCAGATTACAAACTTCTATTTGCTGTGTCCAAAGTGTATTTTGATAATTTCTTTTAGTTTTGCAGAATTTTTGAGAAGGCCTCGCCTTTTGTATTATCTGGTAGACTCACATTTCCCTATAGTTTTGGGCAACAAAGGGTTCATGTTGTTTCGCACTTACTATCAGACGACGGTTACCCGCTTTACTTGCGTTGTTTGCTATCTGTCCTTCGGGAGAAATTGAGCTGTAATCTCCAGCGACGTGGTGACCGCAACAGTATAAGAGTGCGGTGCATGTTTTCCTGTCTTTATTTAACAGGGAAGTTCCCACGGACATTATGTAGTCTTCATTATGATTGAGCACGCAGTTGTCGAGAGCTGTGACACAGATACTCCTGCATATCACAATATCTGGAACAATGCTCGTTATTTGCTTCCTGATAAAAATGTTTTGTGAGCTGTGACACAGATAGTCCTGCAACGTCATAGTATCTGGAATAGTGATCGTTATTTGTTTCGTTATAAAAATATTTTATTGAGCATCTGATATATTTTTCACTTTTTCTCCTGTAAGATGTATGCAGTAGTAAATCAGTTGTCTCAACTGAGAAAGTTAAATCAAGTGGCGAAAATTTGTTCTTGTACATAGTTCCACGTCATCAATTTAAATTACGAGTATATACACCCTAAGACAAAAAAAAGGACACACCACGAAGGAAGTATCCGAATAGGACGGAAATCAAGGGCTGTTATGTACGTGTACAGACAAACAAATGATAACGATTTCAGAAAAACTGGATGATTTATTCAAGAGAAAGAGATTCACAAATTGAGCAAGTCAGTACAGCGTTAGTTCACCTCTGACCCTTATACAAGCTGCTATTCGGCTTGGCATTGACTGATGAAGTTGTTGATGTCCTGAGTGATGTCGTGTCAAATTCCGTCCAATTGACACGTTAGATCGTTAAAATCCAGACTGGTTGGAGGACCCTGCCCATAATGCTCAAAACGTTCCCAGCTGGGGAGAGATCCGGAGATCTAGCTAGCCAGGATAATGTTTGGTGGGAGGGGGGGGGGGGGTCATTGCATACTCGCTATAGAGGTTTTTCACGTTCTGCGCAATACGTCAGCGTCGAGAAACCCCACTCAGTTCGCGTGCGCGCTTACGGGTTGAAGCGAGTAAGTTTTGTATTGTTAACGTTTATTTTCATGTTCCATCGAGTTTATTCTTTCTGTTTGACATTAACAATGCCGAACTGTGCTGCGGCTGTGTGTGGCAACTCCAATCAGAAGACTAACGGTAGTAGTGTTGCCTAGCGTTAAGTTCCCCAAAGATCATGAAACATGTGCTCGGTGGGTTCATATCTGTGTAAGAAGTGATAGTGTTAACATTACAAATGCTACTGTCTGTACCATACATTTTAAAGAAGACTATTATGTACGTTATCCCCAAGCTGAATTATTGAAACTTCAGCCAAAGAAGATCTTAAAGCCGACTGCAGTTCTTACATTGCACCTTACTAAAGCCACTTCTGCTGCTGCTTCATCCTCTGTCCAACAAAGAAGTGACAGAAGAAAAGATCGTGAAACACGTAAATGTGCACTTAACACGCTACCATCATTGTCACTCAAGAAAAAGAAAGTAGATGCAAGCACAGAAACAGGAAAGGCCGTATCGAAGATCCCTGAAAAAGAATTATCACTACTGAGAGAAAAAAGTAGCTTTTAATAGCTGAAAACAATACGGGGGAGTCGCGCGGGCCGTGACAAGACGCCCTAGGTCGCGCGGCTCTGATATTGCAATCATTTGTTTGTTTGCACATCTACCGATTTCGGCCCCATTGGGATAATTCATTCGTTGGGCGTCGTTTTTCTTGTCTTATTGTCTTAGAGTATATGAAGATTCCAAACACCGCATCATGATTCGTAGGTGCTGTCGTGAGAGGAGCGCCCTTATTGTTCAGACCAGTTTAACGTAATTGTACCTCCTGATAGCCATGTCGTTGGAAAAACGAAGGGAAGTTAAGGTTTAACATCCTGTTGACGACAAAATCACTAGATACGGAACACAAGGTCATAGTGGGGAAGGATATCACCAGAGGCCTTTCAAAGGAACCATCACGGCATACGCCTAAGCCGGTTTTAGGGAAGTCACGATGAACCTAAATCTCGAAGGTCGGACTGGGATACGACTCTCTACTCCCGAATAAAAGTCCAGCGTCGTACAATTGCGCCAACTCGCTTGGTAGTTCGTTGACGCTTGATTAACGTATGTGCAACGTAACTAAGTAATGGTAGGGAGTCATGGATGGAATGTGTAAACTATGATGACGAATTAGTCAGTATAGAAAGCTTCGAGACTGCATTAACAAAAAGAAAAAAAATAGATAAACGTTAAAATGGTGGTTTTCGTGCTTAATGCATTAACAAAAAATAGATAAACGTTAAGATGGTGGTTTTGATTCCACATGATTACAACCCACAGAATGTTCATCTAACGATGTGAAATTGTCAGCAAAGTCCCACTATTTAATATTACCTGCTCAGAACTGGCTCGTGGAATGCACTTCTGTTGTTTACAGTTATTAATTCAAGTTACCACCTTTGTTACTGCGCTGACGTCGCTTATAGCCAGGAAAATAATCGGTCTCGTAACTTTTTAGACGGATATCTTGTAGCTGCACGCTACAAGACGATTTCTAGCCTGTCAAGGTATTGTTCACCTGTTTTCTTTTTTCCCCGATTGAACGCATATTATATTCTGAACACGATAAAATCTGCCACACAGCACTCGGACAGGTTGGAAATCATCTTGCAGCATGCAAGTATTCTACATCTTCTGCATTAGTTTTATAATGATAAAGATTTTATAAGTTGCATCTAATGTACGTATTACCATGAAACAGGGGAGAGAGTGCCGTGGATGTGATACACGAATTGGGGTGGCAGTCATTAAAACAAAGTCGTTTTTCGTTGCGCAGTACCTTCTCGTGAAATGTCTGTCAGCGACTTTCTCTTCAGAGTGTGGAAATATTTTGTCGGCGTCCATCTATATAGGGAGAAATGATCATCATCATAATAAAATGAGAGAAATAAGAGCTCACACGGAAAGAGAAATTCGTTTTTCCTGCGCGCTGTTCGAGAGTGGAACAGTAGAGAAATAGCTTGACGGTGGTTCGATGAACCCTATGCCAAGCACTTCATTGTGAATTGCAGAGTAATCATGTAGATGAACTTGATAAAACACAATTAATTGGTTTCGAGATACCGTGCCATCTTCAGATGGGTAATATTTTTCGTTACATAGTTATTTTGGTTAACAGCATGTCATCTGCTCCACAATATGTTCCAGTAGACAGCGGTTAGCTTTGTTGTCGTCCATGTTGTTTTCTAGCTGGTTGTATATGTTCTTGAATTTCACCATATCACACATATTGTAAAGCTGTAGAGAAAAACGACAAGTGTAAAACAGATGTGCGATGCTCAACACGCACTTTAACAGTATAGTGAGGTTTGCCACAGCTACTTTTTTACAATATGTGTATTGTGTTGGAATTCAAGAACATATACATCCATCTAAAAAACCACATCGACCACAACAAAGCGTATTGCTGTCTACTGGAACATGTTGTGCAGTAGACGACATGTTGTTAACCAAAACATCTATGGAACGAAAACTGTTAGCCATCTGAAGATAGGCATGGTAGCTCGAAACCGGCTAGAACAGTAAAATAAAATCTTCAAAAAGTATTTGTGACTCGTTGCGTCATTTACCAACGAGCATAAATGTTTCCAGAACGAGATTTTCACTCTGCAGCGGAGTGTGCGCTGATATGAAACTTCCTGGAAGATTAAAACTGTGTGCCAGACCGAGACTCGAACTCGGGACCTTTGCCTTTCGCGGGCAAGTGTTCTACCAACTGAGCTACCCAAGCACGACTCAGGCCCTGTCCTCACAGCTTTACTTCTGCCAGTACCTCGTCTCTGGCCTTCCAAACTTTACAGAAGCTCTCCTGCGAACCCTACAGAACTAGCACTCCTGAAAGAAAGGATATTGCGGAGACATGGCGTAGCCACAGCCTGGGGGATGTTTCCAGAATTAGATTTTCATTCTGCAGCGGAGAGTGCGCTGATATGGAACTTCCTGGCAGATTAAATCTATGTACTCATTCTGGAAACATCCCCCAGGTTGTGGCTAAGCCATGTCTGCGCAATATCCTTTCCTTCAGGAGTGCTAATTCTGTAGGGTTCGCAGGAGAGCTTCTGTAAAGTTTGGAAGGTAGGAGACGAGGTACTGGCAGAAGTAAAGCTGTGAGGACGGGGCGTGAGTCGTGCTTGGGTGGCTCAGTTGGTAGAGCACTTGCCCGCGAAAGGCAAAGGTCCCGTGTTCGAGTCTCGGTCCGGCACACAGTTTTAATCTGCCAGGAAGTTTCGAGCATAAATGTTGTCGACGGAGTTCGAGTTCGGCCTGTATGCTGCAGCGTAACTCGAGTGCGTGCAGTGACCGCAGCGTTAGAAGCAAAAACAGTAAACCCGAGTTCAGTATCATGTAGCTATAATCAGGTTACATGTGCCTCAAAAGGCAAGGGTGCAAGATACTTGGTAAGAGTCAATGAGTTTTAACAAGTGTAGTGTTGGCCGCTGCTGATGGGTGTGGGTAGAAGGTCGAGTTTGTAAATAGTGGAGTCGTCAGGAGGCCGGGCGGCGGCCTTGCGGGTTCCTCCGCCTCCATTATAAATAGCGGCCGACGGCGAGGTGGTCCGCGGAAGACGAGCTTCCGGAAGCGGCTCTGAGTCAGAGGCGCTGCCTGCCACGGCTACGTCACCAGAGAAAGGCGGCGCGGAGCTGCTGACGTCACAGCGGCTGGGCTGCAGCGGGCAGCGTTCCGGGGAGCCGCTACGTGCTCTCGCTGGCCGTGCAGGCAGTCGCAGGGGGGCTTATCGCCGGAAACACAAGAATCTGGGAGTCCGGCGGTGGTCGTGACCACAACGCGTCACTGAGAACGCTAGGCGGTTGTGGCTGTACGCCGTAGACCAGAGCTTCCCAACGTGTGGTCCGGCGGCTGTTTCTAGGGGGTCAGCGGCCACCCTTTACCAAATCGTGTAAAATAATGAGTAAAATTATTGAATAACAATGTGAAAATGAAATTCATCACTATTTTTTTGTGTGGAAAAAATGTGTACTTTTACTTCAGGTCATATTTCCAAGCATCCTTTGCGGTTCCTAAGTGAGAACGCATGACAGTTTAGTGCCGGCGAATGCGGCTTCTCTGATCGACTGTTTCGCAACAATACGGGGGTCGTTTGTGCGCCAGCTCAAGGCGGTAGATGCGCTGAAACCTTTTACGCATGCGCGGAGGGACCTTTGTCGACCAACCAAAACACTCGCTGCACTTTTGCGGCCCCAGGCATCATTAAATGTTAAACTTGCTTTGTCAATGCACTACCAATTTCATAAACCGATTTTTCATTCATCTCTAAACCAAAGACTATTGATACTTCGGGTGGGGGTTGGGGGGGGGGGGGGAGTGGAGAGGGGGGAGGAGCGAGGGGGGTGTCATTGGAAACAGACTAGGGGTCTGTCATGGATTTTCGACTGAAGAAGGGGTCCACCAGCTGAAAAGGTTGGGAAGCCCTGCCGTAGACTATATACAAAAGTGATATCACCATACAACAAACCATTATGTCGTGACTAATAATAGTTTGTGACAGACTGGTATTATAAACCGGATTTCCTGTCTTACATGAACAGTCGTCTTAACCACTGTTTTCCTTAACTTCTTCCGTTTGTAAAAACGTAATCTACTAACATTAAACTGCTAACCCGGAGCGTAACATTACTTATGGGTTCCCTATTTAACAGCTTCCAGAGGTAGCAAAATTTAAGTTTCTACATTTCGTACAGTTATTGACCGAATTGAAAAATTTGGAAAGGCATTATAATCTACTCATTACGAACTAGAATCTTGTTTTAAAGGTTAAATACAACAAGTCAAGAACTGTACTTAGAAACTGTGTATATGTCTTGAGGTAGCGTAAATCACAGAGTGGAAATTACCCAGACTATATTCTGAAGGTGGCAGGGGGTAAAATACAGGGAGCGAAAGGCTATTTACAATTTGTACAGAAACCTGATGGCAGTTATAAGAGTCGCGGGACATGAAAGGGAAGCAGTCGTTGGGAAGGGAGCGAGACAGGGTTCTAGCCTTTCCCCGATGTTATTCAATCTGTATATTGGGCAAGCAGTAAAGGAAACAAAAGAAAAATTCGGAGTAGGTATTAAAACCCATGGAGAAGAAATAAAAACTTTGAGGTTCGCCGAAGACATTGTAATTCTGTCAGAGACAGCAAAGGAGTTGGAAGAGCAGTTGAACGGAATGGACAGTGTCTTGAAAGGAGGATATAAGATGAACATCAACAAAAGCAAAACGAGGATAATGGAATGTAGTCGAATTAAGTCGGGTGATGCTGAGGGAATTAGATTAGGAAATGAGACACTTAAAGTAGTAAAGCAGTTTTGCTATTTGGGGAGCAAAATAACTGATGATGGTCGAAGTAGAGAGGATACAAAATGTAGATTGGCAATGGCAAGGAAAGCGATTCTGAAGAAGAGAAATTTGTTAACATCGAATATAGATTTAAGTGTTAGGAAGTCGTTTCTGAAAGTATTTGTATGGAGTGTGGCCATGTATGGAAGTGAAGCATGGACGATAAATAGTTTGGACAAGAAGAGAATAGAAGCTTTCGAAATGTGGTGCTACAGAATAATGCTGAAGATTAGATGGGTAGATCATATAACTAATGAAGAGGTATTGAATAGAATTGGGGAGAAGAGGAGTTTGTGACACAACTTGACTAGAAGAAGGGATCGGTTGGTAGGACATGTTCTGAGGCATCAAGGGATCACCAATTTAGTACTGGAGGGCAGCATGGAGGGTAAAAATCGTAGAGGGAGACCAAGAGGTGAATGCACCAAGTAGATTCAAAAGGATGTAGGTTGCAGTAGGACTGGGAGATGAAGAAGCTTGCACAGGATAGAGTAGCATGGAGAGCTGCATCAAATCAGTCTCAGGACTGAAGAACACAACAACTACAACATATTCATCCAGTTTTTGAGAGTGAGAGAACCTAACCACTTCCAATGAACTTTACACATAATTTCAAATCCTTACGAAAATTTCCTCGCTGATATCACCCACAAACTAATGAAAGGAAAACTGTTTACTCTATTCTACATTTTCGCTGTTCATACAGCAAAACTGCAACATCACGCATGGCGTTTCAATATATCTCTTCTTTAGTACTGATTCTAATAACAACACATGTTGCAGACAATATCTACACACACCACTGAACGCAGCTGCTAAATTATATCGTTGTACTATACATAGTTCAGGAGACATGACTTTTTATACTGGGAGTTCGATTCTTTAAATGATCTTTGGTGAGGTTCACTACTGTATAGCTAAATAAGATCCTCATTTCATCACTTAAAGTTGTTCTTTCTGTAGATTCAATAAAAACTCCCCGAAATATAAAAGTTAAATCATTCATTTTGCTAGCAAACTGATGCTTTTGCGAGAGTTAAAACACTCATTCAAAGGAAAATCTCAGAATGAAAAAGAACTATTCCAGTGTCACTTTGTAAGCGTCCTATTCGGTCAGCGATTTTCTATCCCAACTGTTACGCTAGTAATCCGTTCTTGACAAGTGGACCGGATTCCTAAACCTGACAGGGCTAAACCTCACATGGGACGCATTATAAATAATGTGTGTGGGCCTAAACAATTTCGGGGCGGTAAGAACATAGTTCATCGAAGTCACTGCTTTGATTAGCAGTTGAGCCACGCGCATGGCCGCTTCCATACGGCATCTCCAGTTCCAGTACACCACACTAGTACAAGGGCATGCTAAGTAACCTTGCAGATGTTTACGAACACACATGACTATGTTCTGAAAGTGGTTCATACAAAGTTATGAGTTACACTTTACTCAGTTCTGTGTATACAGATTTACCACAGACCATGGCGGAGCGCTATCGTAGTTATAAGCCTGTATATTCTGCGGTACTTCTACGAGGTTCCATTTTTTATTACCAAAATCGTGCATCCAGTTTAGTCCTGGTGCAGCTGAATGCTCTTATATGAATATGCCTGATCATATTACGGAAATATTTTCCGAGTTGTTGGTCTTGTTGGCCAGGCATCATCACATGAGTGGGGGGTGTGTCTCCTAAAAGTAGTCGGGCGCATTTTTTTCTGATGTTTCAGCAGATACTTGCAATTTCGCTTTTGCATTGTGTTGCTGGAGTCAGTCCAAGGAAATACTGCCCGTCTCGTCTTTCGTGCGACGCACAATTTCAGCTGAAAGCGTCGGTCTTTCCAGTTGCAAACAAGATGGTTTTTAAAGCGGAGTTTTACGTGCCCATTCGTTAGGGCGATCCCAGATTACTCTAGTGCACTATTTTTTTTAGCAGTATGTATTAACAGGGACAGAAAAATACGAAGAAAAAGCAGTATTCCAGCAGCGAATCAGTAGCGCTGCTACGTGGCGGTAGCAGATAGTGCGGGCCAGGACAGCGCTACTCAGTCGCTGCTTGAGTACTGCTTTTTCTTCGTATTTTTCTGTCTCTGTTAATACATACTGCTGAAACAAATATTGCACTAGACTAATCTGGAACCGCTCTATAGAATGGGCACGTAAATATGTGTTGAAACACGTGAGAGAAGGCGCCTGACGACTCTCATGAGAGGCACCTTATATGTCGTTACTATAGTGAGGCGCTCTCTGTTCACCGGATATTATTAGAGCGCTCTTTTATGAAGTAAATTACTCGCTTTTACACTACTGAAACCACATTAAAATAATATTTCCACTTAATAGTAACTCCACGTTCTTAGTATAATGCGGCCATCCAGTCGCACGACCTACGGTTTATGCCACACTAGACGATTTCCGTTGATGAAGTTAAACGATTTTTGTCGCTGTCAGAAATAGAACTAACAGATCCAAACGGAAGGCACCACGCTGGGCTGAAACGGTCGCTCCGTGAAGCTCCGCTTGAGTTGTCTCTTTGGAATGGGCCGAGAGGTGCAGTATTTGTCTCACGGCGATTCTCTCTGGCTGCCCTTCCACACCTGAAAGTTTTTGTCCCCTGTCGCGCAGCAGCCTCGAGGTTTAGTCGACTCTGTTTCTTTCGTGTGTCGTAATGTCTGAAAACTATGTAGTAAATTACGTCCCAATGGGTCATTTGGCCCGTTCAAAAATATTCAAATGTGTGTAAAATCTTATGGGACTTAACTGCTAAGGTATCAGTCCCTAAGCTTACACACTACTTAACCTAAAGTATCCTAAGGACAAATACACACGCCCATGCCCGAGGGAGGACTCGAACCTCCGCCGGGACTAGCATCACAGTCCATGACTGCAGCACTTGGCCAGTGAACTTACAATAACTGAGATGCAGAAATATCTCTGTATCTAAAACACAAAATCTCCCGATTATGAAGCTCGTTTGTCAGCTACGTCGACATCAACGTCCACGCAAATCTCAACACCTGGGAGTCCTATTCCTTATTTTTCACAGATAACTGGAGTGGTCAATGAAGAAATGATATTATCATTTGAAGACACCTAGAAAAGATTAAGCAATTGCTGTGAAATTGTAACAAACTTGTTTATTATATCCTAGTTCATGTTGTGTTTATATCTGTACTAAAAAATTACTTACTCTGTTTCATATTAGAAACTTACTCCAATATTAATGCCAGTTTCTCTTATGTACCAACACAATCACATGTTACCTTCTTTCTTTTGTTACTTTTTAATATTCGACAGCAGTAAGATGAAAGATGCTACAGCATACACTAATAATCAAATATATTTGGTGTAACAATACATACTTCTTTTCGTAATAATTCTATAAATCGGTCAATTTTGTAAGCAGTTACTATTCTGCAACGATGAACAACATATGCTTCTGCACCTATATATTTAAGTTTAGGATGACAGCTCATTTTGCAAGGTGCGTCTCCCACGCTGGCTGCACGACAACTGCAAGAGGCACAGATTTTTGTTGGATGTGTGACATCAAGTTTTCATTTTGTTTGTGACTTCATCCGTCTCTATGTTGTGTTAATAATCGTTTCAAGTGTGGCACACTTCGGCAATTATTTCAGCCGCAAATATTATGTAACGGCAAAAATCACCTTGTGTGGCATTAGTCTTAAGCCGGCTCACTCTAACCCGGGCTGCCAGCACGTAACGGCGGCCAGCGTGAAAACGCGGAGACGATGAACATTTGCTTTCAAACATCGTGAGTGCATAACTTGAAATGTTTGAAGGTAAGGTAACGTCGAAATAACAGTGTCCTTAATTTCCATTGTTTCCACTCGACAGTTTATTCAAGTGTGATTTTTAGAAAATTATGAATTCTTATTTTATATTGCACCGTTCAAACTTTAAAAATAAAAAATACGAGTATTTTATTTTTTATTGCAAGAAATTTTAATTTGTTGCGAATACTGTCATTTTAATGCAACTATTAATTAAAAGTAAAATGATGTCATATCAACTGAAAAATTATGATTTAATATTTGTCCATTAACAATTATTTTGGTCAATAAATATATAGGTAAAATAAAAGTAAAAAAATGTTACTACTAACGAGATTCAAAAAACTTTTACGCTGTACACTTAGCTACCAACACTTGTATTAATAAAATACAAATGTTTAATGCTTCACAGCGTTCGAAGATTTTTCTTCTTTCGTCATTCGACGCACTGCTTCAGGAAACTGATGTCTAGGCACTAACCTTCACGTTTTATGTGTAAGTATGAATAAAATCATCGAAGGGAGCCTACCGAAAGATCGCCTTGTGAGATCTTTCTTAATACACCACTGGCGAAATCTGCACTTGCAACTCGTCAAATATTATATGGTGTGAGTCGAGAGTGAATACTCGTATTGTAGCACTCGAACATTGGAATTGTGCTCGGAAACAATGGCTCAACATCTTCGTACGCTTTCCATATTACTGTGTTCTTACCAACATAGTTACTGTTGTTCTGATCTTCAGTCCGAAAGCTGCTTTGATGCAACTTCCCACGCTAGTGCGTCCTGTGCAAGACTCTTGCGTCTATTTTATCAAAACAGGATATACTTGTCAATAAGGAGCGGCCACAAATTTTATTTCCAGAGAATGCACTTATTTTCAGTCTTTCGGTCACCGTTTTATTCTCTCAGAATTAATGGTTTCAGATATTGTAGCCCATCTTCTGAACTGTTACAGGTCATAAAAATAAATGAACATTGTGCTACCCTGAGGTTTCTTCCGTGTTTTCGAGATCGACGCTGCGTGGAGATACTTTCCGCCTGGCATTTATGCAAGTCACTGTACGAGGTTTGACGGAAAAGAAGAGACAACACGCCTCAGAAGTTTTTTAACTGTTTCTCAGTAACAAAATCCGTTTGTCAATGTAGGACATCCTTCGTGATGTTTTATATCTAATGATCTGGGATGTTTTACGTATAAATTATTTACAGATTTTACTTTTAAATCAAATCGTACGTGCAAAGGGCACACTGTAACACTAGAGGGTCTGTATACCAATCAAATTTCTTTCAAATTTTAACGTAAATCGACGGCATATGAGGTCATTTTTAGTATACATCCTGATAACTTTACGTTAAGACTGGTTACTCTGTAACTACAACGTTTGTATTGTGAATATACATAATTCTTTTAGTTTTTTGATATTGTAAACGCAAGTTTAGAAACTAATTGTAATTTACTTTTACGTTTTTTAACATATCTGAAGATGGGTGACGCTACCGAAACGGTAATTTCGAGATATGGAAAGACAGACAAAATAAATGTATTTTCTCATCATCTCTATTTAACTACTGCGGCCTAAATCCATTGAAACCTGCTTATTGTGATGTTCGATCGCTGCTATATCGGCTAACAGGAGGCAACCAACACCCGTGCTTGACGTCAGTAAATACTGGCGAAACAGTTTGCGTGTCGATCTAGACGTAGCTGGTAACGTAAAGTCTACCAGGGTCGTAATTTTACTAGCAGACGATTTATTCCGGTAGTCGTAAATTTCGTGATCGCAGGGCTATGCGCCGATACCGTGGGTTAACACCATAGTTCATTGGGATCCATTACGACGTGAAGCAGGGTCCGTACGAAGGACGGACAAGCAAACGAGCGACTAGATTTCGCAAAGCATTTAAACTGATCCTCAGACACGGAGATATATTCTTCCCTAATTTTTTCCTACGTTACTGCCTTTTTAGTTCAGTTTTATATGAATAAAATTTAGGCGCCTTTGAACATATTTACTTGTAATCGGTATCATCATATAAATGGTATTAATAGAGCATGAGTAAGTAAAATATTACCAAAATCAAGCCAGCAAAAAAACTTAAAATAAGGCGTTTATATTGTCAAAATTATTTTTCAAATGGTTCAAATGGCTCTAAGCACTATGGGACCTAACTTCTGAGGTCTTCAGTCCCCTAAAACTCAGAACTACTTAAACCTAACTAACCTAAGGACATTACACACATCCATGCCCGACGCAGGATTCGAACCTGCGAGCGTAGCAAATTACTTTGCATTTTACATCAAATTACATTGTACGATTAAATAATTTATTAAAAATGAAAAATATAATCTTATTAGAGAGTCCATCTTTTGATTTTCAGCTCCTTGTACTGGCTGTGTTTGCAGTTAAAATTGTTGGGTGTGGGGTCCGCCAGTTATGCAGAACACCATTTTTCTCAGTACCCAAACATGTTTCGACACCACTGTGCCATCATCAGTGGTTTTTCGTTTTTATTTAAGTGATTATAAAATTGTTAAATGATTATAAAATTATGTGCATTTTTAGTTCAAAAAATGTTTTTGTTAAATGATTATAAAATTTGTTAAATGATTTTTGTTAAATGATTATAAAATTATGTGCATTTTTAGTTCAAAAAACAGATCGTTTGTTTTTGTAAATACCTTTAAATTTCGTGTGCATGAATTTTCTGGATCACTTTTGTGTTAATTACTACAGGTAGCTTGTCATCTGCAACCAAACGATGTAAGTTTATTTGCTGGGAGTTAACGTATATTCTAGAATGTAATTTAGTTTTTCGCGATGTTTTTGCGCCTATTTTCGTGTTTACTTACGTTTTCGTGTGGCAAGCACTTCCACTCTCCGCATCATGCTGAGATGTTGTGATGCACACGAAACTATAACAAGTATTTTCCACAAATAACGTTCCAAAAACACTTTTCACTACACATGTTATGTATCCCAGTACACATTACAAACCACAATCACACTGTGTTCTGGTGCACGGACTCCACGCTCACTCTTACCACATGCACCGTGCGTGTGTCTATCAGTCACTCTTCACCAGGTGACGCTGCTGCCCCCTTGACGGGTTTTTATCAATTCTAGGTCTGGCTTATCAGTGCATGTATATAATTTTGCTGAACGAGGGAAAAACTCTTTTCCTTCGCCGTAATAGCAGCGCTGAAACGCATGGTTCTCGATTCTCAAAACGTCGCCGATTAGTAGAATGCCTTCAGTCGCAGACACTTGAAAGTACCCGATAATCCGTGGGGACGACACTGCAGTAAAATAATCTCGGTGAGACGCCCGCTACACCCTCTGGGCAGAATAGGTAATAGAATTGTAGAAAGGGCCAAGGGTTGAAGTCAGTTTCTGCTTCTAATGGTCATTTATTGTAATTTAGCAACTCTTTCACGGCTGAAGGCCTCCAACAATAAATCTTAACAAGATAAAAATCCAATTAAGGTAGCAATAAAATAATTCAAAAAACAACATACGCAAAGTGCAATACAAATAGCTGAGGGCCACAAGTAATTTCCAAAATTTCAAAATATATTACCATAATCTTTAAAGGCAGAAGGCAGCAGTCTTCAAGCTTGAAAGATAAATTTAGCAGATAATTAAACCCCGGTGGAACTCAGAAGGCCTCCAGGGAGGTCGGTCTGCCCTCGTTCACTTAGGTGAGACAGGTGGTGAGCCCAACTACACTTGATGCGTCGGAACCCAACCAGGGGGCAGCCACGGATCGACCGACACAACAACTTGTTTCCCGTCAATCAGTACATGAGAACCCCAACCGGCAATGTTACAAACGAGATAATCCACAATGGAGTACGTCCTTCTGAATCTGCTTACTGTATTCATCTCTTCGTCTCCCTCTACGAATTTTACCCTCCACGGTGCCCTACAATACTAAATTGGTGATCCCTTGATGCCTCAGAACATGTCCTACCAACCGATCCCTTCTTCAGGTCAAGTTGTGCCACAAACTTCTCTTCTCCTCAATCCTATTCAATACTTCCTCATAAGTTATGTGATCTACCCATTTAATCTTCAGCATTCTTATGTAGCACCACATTTCGAAAGCTTCTATTCTCTTCTTGTCCAAACTATTTATAGTCCATGTTTCACTTCCATACATGGCTACACTCCATACAAATACTTTCAGAAATGACTTCCTGACACTTAAATCTATACTCGATGTTAACAAGTTTCTCTTTTTCAGAAACGCTTTCCTTGCCATTGCCAGTCCACATTTTATATCCTCTCTACTTCGACCATCATCAGTTATTTTGCTCCCCAAATAGCAAAACTCCTTTACTACTTTAAGTGTCTCATTTCCTAATCTAATACCCTCAACATCACCCGACTTAATTCGACTACATTCCATTATCCTCGTTTTGCTTTTCTTGATGTTTATTTTATATACTCCTTTCAAGACACTATTTATTCCGTTCAACGGCTCTTCCAAGTCCTTTGCTGTCGCTGACAGAATTACGATGTCATCTTCTCCATGGATTTCAATACCTACTCCAAATTTTTCTTTTGTTTCCTTTACTGCTTGCTCAATATACAGATTGAATAACATCGGGAGGGGCCACAACCCTGTCTCACTCCCTTCCCAACCACTGCTTCCCTTTCATGCCCCTCGACTCTTATAACTGCCATCAGGTTTCTGTACAAATTATAAATAGCCTTTCGCTCCCTGTATTTTACCCCTGCCACCTTCAGAATTTGAAGGAGAGTATTCCAGTCAACATTGTCAAAAGCTTTCTCTAAGTCTACAAATGCTAGAAACGTAGGTTTGCCTTTTCTTAATCTTTCTTCTAAGATAAGTCGTAGGGTCAGTATTGCCTCACGTGTTCCAACATTTCTACGGAAGCCAAACTGATCTTCCCCGAGATCAGCTTCTACTAGTTTTTCCATTCGTCTGTAAAGAATTCGTGTTAGTATTTTGCAGCTGTGACTTATTAATCTGATAGTTCGGTAATTTTCACATCTGTCAACACCTGCTTTCTTTGCGACTGGAATTATTATATTCTTCTTGTAGTCTGAGGCTATTTCGCCTGTATCATACATCTTGCTCACCAGATGGTAGAGTTTTGTAATGACTGGCTCTCCCGAGGCCGTCAGTAGTTCCAATGGAATGTTGTCTACTCCGGGGGCATTGTTTCGACTCAGGTCTTTCAGTGCTTTGTCAAACTCTACACGCAGTATCGTATCTCCCATTTCATCTTCATCTACATCCTCTTCCAATTCCATAATATTGTCCTCAAGTATATCGCCCTTGTATAGACCCTCTATATACTCCTTCCACCTTTCTGCTTTATCTTCTTTGCTTAGAACTGGGTTTCTATCCGAGCTCTTGATGTTCATACAAGTGGTTCTCCTATCTCCAAAGGTCTCTGTAATTTTCCTGTAGGCAGTATCTATCTTACCCCTAGTGAGGTAAGCCTCTACATCCTTACATTTGTTCTCTAGCCATGCCTGCTTAGCCATTTTGCACTTCCTGTCGATCTCATTTTTGAGACGTCTGTATTCCTTTTTGCCTGCTTCATTTACTGCATTTTTATATTTTCTCCTTTCATCAATTAAATTCAATATTTCTTCTGTCACCCAAGGATTTCTACTAGCCCTCGTCTTTTTGCCTACTTGATCCTCTGTTGCCTTCACTACTACATCCCTTAAAGCTACCCATTCTTCTTCTACTGTATTTCTTTCCCCCATTCCTGTCAATTGCTCCCTTATGCTCTCCCTGAAACTCTATACAACCTCTGGTTCTTTCAGTTTATCCAGGTCCCATCTCCGTAAATTCCCACCAATAGATTGTGGTCAGAGTCCACATCTGCTCCTGGAAATGTCTTACAATTTAAAACCTGGTTTCTAAATCTCTGACTTACCATTATATAATCTATCTGATACTTTTTAGTATCTCCAGGGTTCTTCCATGTATACAGCCTTCTTTTATGATTCTTGAACCAAGTCTTACCTATGATTACGTTGTTCTCTGTGCAAAATTCTACCAGGTGTCTTCCTCTTTCATTTCTTTGCCCCAGTCCATATTCACCTACTACGTTTCCTTCTCTCCCTTTCCCTACTATCGAATTCCAGTCACCCATCACTATTAAATTTTCATCTCCCTTCACTATCTGAATAATTTCTTTTATTTGATCATACATTTCTTCAATTTCTTCGTCATCTGCAGAGCTAGTTGGCATATAAACTTGTACTACTGTAGTAGGTGTGGGCTTCGTATCTATCTTGGCCACAATAATGCGTTCACTTTGCTGTTTATAGTAGCTTACCCGCATTCCCATTTTCCTATTCATTATTAAAGCTACTCCTGCATTACCCCTATGTGATTTTGTGTTTATAACCCTGGTAGTCACCTGACCAGAAGTCTTGTTCCTCTTGCCACCGAACTTCACTAATTCCCACTATATCTAACTTTAACCTATCCATTTCCCTTTTTAAATTTTCTAACCTACCTGCCCGATTAAGGGATCTGACATTCCACGCTCCGATCCGTAGAACGCCAGTTTTCTTTCTCCTGATAACGACATCCTCTTGAGTAGTCCCCGCCCGGAGATACGAATGTGGGACTATTTTACCTCCGGAATATTTTACCCAAGAGGACGCCATCATCATTTAATCGGGGTACGTATTAGCTGCCAAAATTACACACCATGTCGGCCAGCGACAACAGGTGAGGAAAGGACGCTGCCTGAAATTACGTTAGTGGCCAGGGCAGGAAACCAGAACACTAACGGCCACAAGACAGAAAATTCCACTGGCGCACTCAAATCGTAGTCGACCAAGATAGTTAATTGCACCGCATGGCGGCTATATCTCAGCAATAGAACCACTGGGTGTTGCTCACCGGTAAACCTCCCCAACAGCAAACCATCGAAGCGAACCACCACAACACGAATAGACGTGGCTTGGGTAGCTGAAAGCACTACTCAACTTTGACGTCCTGAGTCGGCGAACCACGAAGCTCGTAGCGGTCGGACAGCTCCACACACGCTCCGACACTGCGCAGGGGCTGCCAGTGGCCCCAGCCAACACCGACTCAAAGGAAGGCCTCGGCGCTTGTTGGTGACGTCACGTCAGCTAGGCATAGCGAACGCCAGGTCTGTTTGCAGGCAGAAGCGCCTGGGCGTGCTTATCACTATAAATCTCTTTTTTTTGGACAAACTGTTTGGTATTGTTTTTGATTCTGCAGTTTTATTTAGATGTAAGATTTTCTTACTATCGTAAAGCTGCAAATGAAGATCACAGTTCTGTATTACTGAATCCTGTCGAAACAAACGTAGATCAATATGAGAAGATGCTTAGCAAGCTTTGGAAATTTTACATACAAGAAACTATATTTACTTGATCCATTTTGCTATCGAAACTTACCCCAACCTCCTTACAATGAACTCGTTCATTTATTTATTTATTTTCGTTTGACATCGTCACTGGAAATGTGAACTAATTTACATGTGTAAATTGTTGCCAATCATTAGATTACAGTCGTTTTCAACGAAAGGAATTGGCTCTGAGCACTATGGGACTTAACATCTAAGGTCATCAGTCCCCTAGAACTTAGAACTACTTAAACCTAACCAACCTAAGGACATCACAGACATCCATGCCCGAGACAGGATTCGAACCTGCGACCGTAGCGGTCGCTCGGTTCCGGACTGAAGCGCCTAGAACCGCTTGGTTCAAATTGCTCTGAGTACTATGGGACTTAACATCTATGGTCATTAGTCCCCTAGAACTTAGAACTACTTAAACCTAACTAACCTAAGGGCGTCACACAACATCCAGTCATCACGAGGCAGAGAAAAGCCCTGACCCCGCCGGGAATCGAACCCGGGAACCCGGGCGTGGGAAGCGAGAACGCTACCGCACGACCACGAGCTGAGAACTGCTTGGCCACCACGGCCGGCAACGGAAGGAATTCTAAACAGGAAACAAAATAGCTTCATATATCGAAATTACTGCTGAGTTTAAACTTTTTTAAACATGCTCGTTAGAAAAGATAATTATTCCCCTCTTGCAACTGAAAGGAGAAACTTCATAAGATAAAAAATTTTATTCGATAAAACAAGTATCTCTCTTTTGCCTCTTCTTCTGTCCCCCATCCCCTCCCCCAACGTGTACAATCGCAAGATATTTCTTTAACATTCAGTGCTCCTCACCCCATAGTCAACCAAGATACCTAAAGAAGAGCACTAATATGTTCACAGTTTCTTGTAAAAGCAACCCAGTGCAAGCGTTATTACTTCCTCAGATTTACAAGTAAGGTAAGAAAGCACGAATTCTGTTGTTGCTCGACCATGAAGTTGTTTTTGTATGTCAATCCTTAAAACAGGTGGAAATTTAGGTTCAGGAGTACACTATTTGTTAAGAAGTGTAATGAATTGCACAATTAATTGATTGCCGGCCGGTGTGGCCGTGCGGTTCTAGGCGCTTCAGTCTGGAACCGCGTGACGGTTACGGCCGCAGGTTCGAATCCTGCCTCGGGCATGGATGTTTGTGATGTCCTTAGGTTGGTTAGGTTTAAGTAGTTGTGAGTTCTAGGGGACTGATGACCACAGATGTTAAGTCCCATGGTGCTCAGAGCCATTTGAACCATTTGCTTAATTGATTGCAGAAATCTCTCAGAACAATGTGTGTTGGTCAACTAGCGCCAATAGTTTCACTTTTTCCTGTGTAAGAGAGGGAGACACCACCACTATGAGTATGCCTGTAACAGACCTGGCGTTCGCCGTACCTAGCTGACGTGACGTCAGGAACAAGCGCCGAGGCCTTCCTTTGAGTCGGTGTTGCCCCAGCAGACTGCACCGCGAGGACAATTTCCCTCGTCCGCAACAACCCACCGACTCACTCCAGACCCCTTGCCGGAAACCATATGCACCAAACCAAAGATGGTACACTGCTCAAATATACACTCCTGGAAATTGAAATAAGAACACCGTGAATTCATTGTCCCAGGAAGGGGAAACTTTATTGACACATTCCTGGTGTCAGATACATCACATTATCACACTGACAGAACCACAGGCACATAGACACAGGCAACAGAACATGCACAATGTCGGCACTAGTACAGTGCATATCCACCTTTCGCAGCAATGCAGGCTGCTATTCTCCCATGGAGACGATCGTAGAGATGCTGGATGTAGTCCTGTGGAATGGCTTGCCATGCCATTTCCACCTGGGGCCTCAGTTGGACCAGCGTTCGTGCTGGACGTGCAGACCGCGTGAGACGACGCTTCATCCAGTCCCAAACATGCTCAATGAGGGACAGATCCGGAGATCTTGCTGGCCAGGGTAGTTGACTTACACCTTCTAGAGCACGTTGGGTGGCACGGGATACATGCGGACGTGCATTGTCCTGTTGGAACAGCAAGTTCCCTTGCCGGTCTAGGAATGGTAGAACGATGGGTTCGATGACGGTTTGGATGTACCGTGCACTATTCAGTGTACCCTCGACGATCACCAGAGGTGTACAGCCAGTGTAGGAGATCGCTCCCCACACCATGATGCCGGGTGTTGGCCCTGTGTGCCTCGGTCGTATGCAGTCCTGATTGTGGCGCTCACCTGCACGGCGCCAAACACGCATACGACCATCATTGGCAACAAGGCAGAAGCGACTCTCATCGCTGAAGACGACACGTCTCCATTCGTCCCTCCATTCACGCCTGTCGCGACACCACTGGAGGCGGGCTGCACGATGTTGGGGCGTGAGCGGAAGACGGCCTAACGCTGTGCGGGACCGTAGCCCAGCTTCATGGAGACGGTTGCGAATGGTCCTCGCCGATACCCCAGGAGCAACAGTGTCCCTAATTTGCTGGGAAGTGGCGGTGCGGTCCCCTACGGCACTGCGTAGGATCCTACGGTCTTGGCGTGCATCCTTGCGTCGGCTGCGGTCCGGTCCCAGGTCGACGGGCACGTGCACCTTCCGCCGACCACTGGCGACAACATCGATGTACTGTGGAGACCTCACGCCCCACGTGTTGAGCAATTCGGCGGTACGTCCACCCGGCCTCCCGCATGCCCACTATACGCCCTCGCTCAAAGTCCGTCAAGTGCACATACGGTTCGCGTCCACGCTGTCGCGGCATGCTACCAGTGTTAAAGATTGCGATGGAGCTCCGTATGCCACGGCAAACTGGCTGACACTGTCGGCGGCGGTGCTCAAATGCTGCGCAGCTAGCGCCATTAGACGGCCAACAACGTGGTTCCTTGAGTGTGCGCTGTGCCGTGCGTGTGATCATTGCTTGTACAGCCTTCTCGCAGTGTCCGGAGCAAGTATGGTGGGTCTGACACACTGGTGTCAATGTGTTCTTTTTTCCATTTCCAGGAGTGTAGATACACGTCATTGCTGCCACACGTAGAAGGAAGAAGAACCACGGCGTAACCGCGACAAGGGCAAGAAACCAAACACAGATAGACAGCGAAGTTCACGAAAACGCATAGTTGGGAGAGAGCACAACTCACTCGGATTAATAACTGCGTCAAGCTGCAAATTGTCCGACGTTATACATAGCAGGCACGCTCGTGTCTTCCTCTAGAATATCCTACGCTGTCCAACATCAGTACTGTATAAAAATTTGTCTCGCCTCGTAGGCATACGACGATGCGCCACGCCTCGCACTTGAGTCTACTGTAGTGCTGTCGGGCCATCTTCGTCGAACAATCTACTTTATTGCACACATAGCCGTTTACCAGAAAGAAGCGTGTGTAAGCGTGTTTGTAGGACGCGGTGACGCAGGACGGCATGGTGACGGGCGTTTTAAAATCCAGTTATTCCCAGCAGGTTTCCTAATAGCGACGGCGTAACGAAAGCACTCGGCAGGTGTCATTAAGGCGCGTCCCCCTTATGTCGCTACAAATTACTGCTGACGTGGGCGGTGAGTCCAACTGTCACATATGACGCCTTCCCACATAGCTGCATTTGGTGGAGTACCGCACATTCATTATAATAACGCTCAGAACCTCATTTGCATAGTTCAAAATGACAACTCGAAGTACAGTTCATTTTGCAGTTGCCGTTTATTACCGCAGCCACAATATTTTACGCAGTGCAGTGAATGTATTCGCCAGATGTGGCACAGTAAATAGGTATTTCTGCAGGTGCTAGGCGTTGTGGTACACTAGCCACTACGTTGTGCACACATAGCTCAGGAATTGCTGAAGGAAGTCGACGACGATCTGGAACTTCTAAAGTAGGTTATAACAGCTGGCGAAACATGGCTATACGAATATGACATCGAAACCAAGGCCCAATCGTCCCAATGGAAACTGTCTAAAGAGCCAAGACAAAAAAAAATCGACAGTATCGATCACAAGTGAAGATTTTTCTCACAGTTTTCTTTGATTACAGTAGGATAGTACATCACGAGTTCCTGCCATGGTCTTAAGGTGAAGCCGTCCGCTGTGGCCGAGCCGTTCTAGGCGCTTCAGTCTGGAAACGCACGACCGCTACGGTCGCAGAATCGAATCCTGCCTCTGGCATGGATGTCTGTGATGTCCTTAGGTTAGTTAGGTTTAAGTAGTTCTAAGTTCTAGGAGACTGATGACATCAGATGTTAAGTCCTATAGCGCTCAGGGCCGTTTGAACCATCTTAAGGTCAATAAGGAATACTACGTGGAAGCCATGCGGCATTTACGTGAAGCAATCCAAAGAAAACGTCTAGAACTGGGGCAAAACCACTTGTGGAAATGGTATCACCATAATGCTCCCGCTCACATCTAAATGCCTTTTGGCAAAAGACGAAACCTTAATGTTGCCTCAGCCACCCTATTCGCCGGACATGGCACCCTGAGACTTTTTTCTATTCCCAAGGCTGAAGAGAACCAGGAAAGGCCGGCCGAGGTGGCAGAGCGGTTCGAATCCTGACTCGGGCATGGATGTGTGTGATGTCCTTAGGTTAGTTAGTTCTGGGGACTCATGACCTCAGATGTTAAGTCCCATAGTGCTCAGAGCCATTTGAACCAGTTTTTTGAACCAGGAAAGGACGTCATTTTGCCATGATCGATAAAAAGAGAATCGCTGGAGGAGCTGAACACTATAACGCAAAATGAGTTCCAGAAATGCTTTCAAGCTTCGAAAAAGCGCTGGCACAAATCTTATGTCTAATGGGGATTACTGTGCAGGGGACAAAGTTGATGTTGATGAATAAATAAAGATTCATTAAGAAAAACAAAAATTCTCGTTTGTTTTTTATCACACCTCATACTTTGAAGTGTTACAGTGGGACAAATTAATTTGTACAAACCGTTATAGCTACAGAACACTGAACTGCATTTTCGGTTAACTAACTTTTGCCGCAGCCTGCGGAAGCGTTATAAACCGTCATAGAAAAGTGTCGTTTTTTTTATCTTGGCCTGTTGTGAAGGCAGCGAGTGGTGGCGCCGCAGCGCGGGCGCCACGCACGCGGTGTTATTTAGGGAGCGGCCACGTGCCGTCTCCCACAGCGCACTGGCGGCTCCAGTCTTTGTCCAGATAACTGCCCGAGCCGCGCCACACACGCGCCGCCCGCGATCGATAGCCCGGCGCGGCGGAAGTGGCGAGCTGCACCACGGGTCTGTCACCTGCGCGTCTCTCTCGGTGTCAGGCGTTACAGAGCAGCTCTTGGCCCCCAGAATAGCTCAACCGACAACGGATGCCATCGCCATCCTCACGTGACATCCTATCGCGTCTATCTCGCCTCTCCGCCAAATTTTCGAAGTCAGTTAAGTACGCACCACAGTTTTACCTTTGTTTGTACAGATGGATTCCGGCAAGAGAATGTCCTCGGTTGTTCCGAAGTTGCCGGCCGGTGTGGCCGAGCGGTTCTAGGCGCTTCAGTCTGGAACCGCACGGCCGCTACGGCACAGGTTCGAATCCTGCCTCGGGCATGGATGTCTGTGATGTACTTAGGTTTGTTAGGTTTGAGTAGTTCTAAGTTCTAGGGGACTGATCACTTCAGATATTATGTCCCATAGTGTTCAGAGCCATTTTAGCCGTTTTGAATTCCGCTGTTTTCCCTGATAGGTTTTGTAAAGTGCGTCTTCTGGAACACTTTACAAATTGTCATGAGGAATTATATGGCATTCTGATGACACTGGCGAGGAGGTGAACTTTTGCTGGGTACCTGGCCACTTTGGCATACATGGTCGACAGAGCCGCCAAGAAAGCATGTCGGGATGGTACTGTCCATCAATGTCCCATCCCGTTGCATGCCATCATCCCATTTTCTGACAGACGCATCATGCGTCAGTGGGAGACTGAATGGTTGCAGGTAACAGACAACAAATTGCGGTCGATCAAATCGGCCACAAAGGCATGGCGCACTTCATGTCAGCCTCACCGCTGGAAGGAGGTTCTGCTTGCCAGATTGCGCATCGGGCATAGCCCTTTAACGCGTGGTTTCCTCCTCCGGCGGGAGGATTAACCACTCCGTGAAGTTTGTCGCGTCGCGCGGGAATAGCCGAGCGGTCTCAGGCGCTGCTGTCATGGACTGTGCGGCTGGTCCCGGCGGAGGTTAGAGTCCTCCCTCGGGCATGGGTGTACGTGTTTGTCCTTAAGATAATTTAGGTTAAGTAGCGTGTAAACTTAGTGACTGATGACCTTAGCAGTCCCATAAGATTTCACACACACACACAAGTTTGTGGCGTGCCACTTTCAGTTCAACACACGTATCTACTTGTGTCCGACATACTGATATTAGGACAGCTCTCCGTCTCGAAGGAGATCTGCCCGCCATCCTCGCAGATACTGATTCCAGTGTTACAAGGGTGGTTAAATTTTGTGAACTGTCAGGCCTCATCCCTAAATTGGTGGGAAAGGGAGGCAGACTTTAATACATTATAAACTGCTCGGCATGCGGTGGCAGCCTTCGTCCTCGCCCATGAGATTAGCATGCTGACTTTTCGTCATGGTGCTGATGTCCATGATATCGAGCGCGTCTTCCCTCAATTCATCATCACCATTTTCGAGGTCAGCGGTTAAGTGATCCGCTGGTCAGGTATTACATCTGTCAGTAGACGGCACTGTTAGATATGCCACTCTCTTTATAGCAACTTGAAGTTTGTTGCGGACACTGGCGAGGTGCCTGAATGTCTGTTGAGAAATAGCAGTCCATTATTCCTCAAATGCCGAAACTAGAAAAGGTACAGATGTTGGACGCTGTAATCTGGAGCGAATTTGACATTTTCATTCAAATGTATTCAATTGTGTTCAGATCAGGAATTTCGCAGCCCAATCTGTTTCAGGAATGTTATTGTCCACAAACCATTGCCTCACATACGCTGCTTTATGACAGGGTCCACTGTCATGGTGATGCAATCATTGTCTCCCAACTGTTCCTCTACTACACATAATACACAATGCTGTAAAATTAGTACATATCTTTCTGCATATAGCGTTTTCTTAAGCGAAATAAGCAGATCACATCCTAATCACAACGATTACCTCTATACCGTAACACCATCTTCTCTGCATTTCACTGTTGATACTGCACATGTTGGTGGGTAACATTTTTCAGGCATTCGCCAAACCCAAACCCTTCCGTCATATTGCCACAGAGTACAGTGTGATTCGTCAGTCCAAATCACTCGTTTCCGGCCACCACTGTCTGTCGCGATCAAACACCCAAAAGAATTTTATTCATGCTCTCACTTTTGTATGGAGCCACAGTCATATATAATTTTTCGAAAGATATAACCGCCATTTGACTGTAGAACAGTTTTTATTTCACACCCTAAATTTTGGCTGTAGGCCATTATCAAGTACTAGAACTGAAAGAGATTAAAGTACAATAAAAGGACAAGTATCAGACAAAGCATCAGAATAATAGCAGGAAAAACAGTTAAAGCAGTATACGGACTGCATGATTTAAGTAAGAGAACAAATCAGGTGGTTATATCTGGTGGTTATATCTTTCAAAAGGAAAGAAATTTTTTTCTAATCGACACTGGCCTTGCTAGTTATGAAACATTTTAGACTTATTAGGACGCTTACCGATGGAATTAACAGTTGTTCTGAGACGACTGTATCAGACAACCAATAATTCGTCCGAGAGTCATAAAGAAATCACTTAAACGAGAATATTGAAACGAGACGACTGTGTGGTTCATTATTGTTTGATGCAACAGTTTTCTGGTCTGATTATGAGCTATTCGATGGATCGTAACAGGCACAACAGTGAGGAAGCCCACAGTTTGCTTCAGACATGCAGGAATAAAACGCTTATAATTGAAAAATAACGGGAATTTTGTAGTTCCTCGTGTTGTATTAGTACGATTCGCACGTTGTTGTATTCGTAAACATGTTTCAAACATGTATGTTCAGTGTTACCCATATCGTACATTTTGTCTGTTGTAGGCTGTCAAATAGGTTAAATGTGTCTTTGTAATATCAGTGATTATTTATTTTATATAAAACAATATCAGAGAATTTCTATTACATTTTGCATTAAGGAGGGAATAAAGCGAGGCAACTTTTTATAAATGTTAAATATTGTATCTGATGAGTCTTCTGAGTGTAAACCAAGGGTTTAGAGTGGCATAACTGTTTCGAAAAAGGCCGTGAAGACGTTGAAGATGAGGAGCTCTGTAGACGCCTAAACACTTCATCAAACGATGAAATCGCGGGAAAAGTGAAAGTAGTTATTATGAACGAAACCAAAATCACAGTCAACGAGGTACTATTATCAACTGGGTCGTGGCATGAAATTTTGTTGGAGACAGCAGCGAATGCAAATTTTAAGCTGTCGCTAGATGAAGTGACAAGCGACACAGAATTACCGAAATGTTTCGTGACAGATTCTGAACACCGAGTTACGAACAAGATGTCGAAACTAAGGCCAAGGCATAAAAAAATTTCCATAAATGCGGACAAATCTTAAGGTAATGCTCATCGTGTTCTTCGGTTTTAACGGGATCATGAGCTCTTGCCACAAAGGTCAAATGATCAGTTGTTGTTGTTGTGGTCTTCAGTCCTGAGACTGGTTTGATGCAGCTCTCCATGCTACTCTATCCTGTGCAAGTTTCTTCATCTCCCAGTACCTACTGCAACCTACATCCTTCTGAATCTGCTTAGTGTAGTCATCTCTTGGTCTCCCTCTACGATTTTTACCCTCCACGCTGCCCTCCAATACTAAATTGGTGATCCCTTGATGCCTCAGAACATGTCCTACCAACCGATCCCTTCAGAAAAGAGTATTATTTACAAGTTTAACACCGTTTCCGTGAAGCAAACACAGAACGGTTCGGATCTATGGCGAAACAATTTACGGCGTTTGCGCCACGATAATATACCTGCTCATACTTCGTTATTTGTTCGTGAATTTTTAACCAAGAGCAGAATTGTAATAATTGACAGACATGCCCTCATGTGAGTTTTTTCTCTCTTCAAAAATAAAAAAAAACCTTAAGATGCCGTCGTTTCACAAGCGTAGGCCAGGTTACAAACGGATCACTGAGAGAGTTGAAATCCCAAACATTGAACCATCGAGTTACCGAAGTAGACCAGGTTACAAACGGATCGCTGAGAGAGTTAAAATCCCAAACATCGAACCATCGAGTTACCGAAGTAGACCAGGTTACAAACGGATCGCTGAGAGTGTTAAAATCCCAAACATTGAACCATCGAGTTACCGAAGTAGACCAGGTTACAAACGGATCGCTGAGAGAGTTAAAATCCCAAACATCGAACTATCGAGTTACCGAAGTGTTTCGGGAACTGTTTTGAAGGGGATAAAATTTATGTAGACCAACAAACAAAATTATTTCCAAAAAAAAAAAAAAACGTTTGCATTATCAGTTGAACACAGCTCGTATTTTGTAAGGACCAGAAATGCATTATAAACCAGACGACAAGCGGCAGCGTACGTTAGTTTCACGATAGAGACGAAGACGCCCCATTATTGAGGTATTATCACAAGTAATGCAACTGAAATCTTTCAGCAACATTGTCCCTGTTTTTCCTTCCGGTTCCTGTTTTAATTCGAAGTGTCCGTCTGAAAGAATGAGTACCCCGTGCTAGCGACGTATTTCTTTTTTTTCGTGCTGTCTCTCTGATGCACCACTGACGCGGACGTCTGCGTCTGGCTGCTTTTATCTCTTTTTTGTGAATTTCTTGTGGTGCCGCCTTTCCTTCTTGGTTTATTTGCTCTGGGTGCCCGGGAGCCTGAGTAATCAACGGACGCCATTAAGCGGATTGCGGCGTTGCGGATACAATTGCGCGTCTACCGGAAGATGGGCACCTCTCCCCGCCTCGCACCGCCTGTAATTTTAATCTCTGGAAACGGGGAGGGGGGAGTCTCGTTTGCTTGCCAACGGCATAATCTCTACCGGCATTCCGGAGGAGCAGGCGGTAAAACAACCGTGGCGCCTGAATTGCCTCATTGTCAAACTAAAAGGAAAAGAAGACAATTTTTTCCTCACTCTCTGCAAAGAAAAGAGGCAGGCTTTCGCTCTTTATTCGGCGTGACGTAGCGTGACTGTTCTTTGATGCGCGGATGATAATATTAGTTTATTTTCATCACCAGCCTCAAGGCTGATTTGAACAGCAATGTACTCTGGTACGTCTACGTCTTCATATACCTGTACTGCTTAAGACCGGCTCACACTGATTCTTGTTCCAGTTGCGAGTGGTTTGTGGAAAGAGAACGACTGTTGGCTAGCTTCCATACGAGCTGGAATGTCTATTCTTTTAATCCCATGCTCTTTTCGTGAGATATATGTAGGAGAGAACAGTGTATTGGTTGACTCTTCTACGAACGTACGTGATTAGAACTTCAAGTGGAGGTTCTGGTAGATAGGCTCGAAATTTGAGTGAAGTTAACAATTTTATTTTTTATACAAGGCTTGTTTTTTGTTAAAATGGGGCTTTTACCACTTCATCCATGTAAAAGGTCTGCAGTGTCTGTGGTGGACTGTCTCAGAGACAATGTTTCCACATGCGCAGGTGAACGAGTGTTTGACGAACGGATGTCACGTCGCCTCTAGAAATCCATACGGGGCGATCGGCGGTCTGCTGTTAGACCGCCGTCGATTTGAAATCAGGCGCAGTAACTCATTTCTGCCAGGAGCGTCCGGGGACAAATGTAATGCATATACTTCGGTAGACGATGACTGTCCCGCGTCTCAGTGACTACCCAACACTCTTGACTACTCCGTGTATTTTATTTTTCGCAGATGTGAAGAACGTTAATTGTGGAAGCTTTCATTCTCATTTGCTTTGATGGAAATGTCAGTGCCTTCCATTAACGGAAAGCATTCGAATGACTTAGTTTTATGAACGCTTTTTGTTATTATGTGCTGTAAACTTTCACCTCCGTGTTTATTTCAGAGAATGGAGCCGAGTTGTTTGTTTCACGTGGCGTGCGTATAATATATGTAATTATAAATAAATCATAATTTAATCAAATGAAGTATCAGATGTCTTAGGTCACTGAATTTGTAGTGGATATTCTTTAATTTTCTGTTTCCGCTTTATTTCCATATTAGCATCATTTGCCAGTAGGGTGTGCATCGATTTCTTCGTTTTGCTTCAATATGGGCAACGTTCAAAACAAAAGCCGAGAAATCTCTTGCAGGATATATATGACTTTGATGACTTTCTGGCACAACCACGTCATGGCTAATGTTCTGTGGATTTTTACTTATTTTTAAGTCTTAACAACATTGTCTTGACATAGATAAAAGATATTATATGAAGTAACCTTCCGTTCAGTGGATGAGTGAATAGGCGTTAGCAGATATTTGTCCATGTCTGCGAGAACGATATTCATATACACGATGTCCCAGGAGGAATTATCAGTGTTCAGGGATGTGACAAGAACCGTAATTCGTATCAGGGAAATCTTAGTAAACATGAGCTCTGTAACGTATACCGTAATCCGTTGGAATTCGATTACTCGATAAATAGTGCAATTCTCAAGGCTGTCAATTCAACTAAGTACCTGAGTGTTAAAATTACGAACAATTTCAGTTGGAAAGACCACATAGATAATATTGTGGGGAAGGCGAGCCAAAGGTTGCATTTCATTGACAGAACACTTAGAAGATGCAACAAGTCCACTAAAGAGACAGCTTACACTACACTCGTTCGTCCTCTGTTAGAATAATGCTGCGCGGTGTGGGATCGTTACCAGGTGGGATTGATGGAGGACATCGAAAGGGTGCAAAAAAGGGCAGCTCGTTTTGTATTATCACGTAATAGGGGAGAGAGTGTGCCAGATATGATACTCGAGTTGGGATGGAAGTCATTAAAGCAAAGACGTTTTTCGTCGCGGCGAGATCTATTTACGAAATTTCAGTCACCAACTTTCTCTTCCGAATGCGAAAATATTTCGTAGAGCCCAGTCTACATACGTAGGAATGATCATCAAAATAAAATAAGAGAAATCAGAGGTCGAACAGAAAGGTTTAGGTGTTCGTTTTTCCCGCGCGCTGTTCGGGAGTGGAATGGTAGAGATACAGTATGATTGTGGTTCGATGAACCCTCTGCCAAGCACTTAAATGTGATTTGCAGAGTAGTCATGCAGATGTAGATGTGCCTTAAGAGCTATGAGCACTTGTCCAGTATAAGAGAAGACTTTCATAGTAGCGAAGATGAAAAAGTGCCCATAGCTTTTAAGGTATGCATTTTATAGCCCATGTTCATTAGACTGTCTCACTTCGAATGACCGTTCCTGTTGTGTTCCATAATTATGGTTACCTGATATGATCGTTCAGTCTGGAAGCGATCTGTAATTTTTTATTGTAGTCTTCTTTTGAAAACAAATTTATTTGCCAGGATCGCTATATTAACACAATTGCTGGATTACTAGTTTCGGGAATATGTATTGCCATCCTCAGATTCATGAAACCGGGCAGTGGTAGGTACATCATACAATGCTTACACCACTCTGTCACGTGACGGCTGCGCAGTACTGACCATTCGTCCTGGGACATCCTGTATACGGCCACCGGTGAAAAGGATTGGTGTTTGTTTCTTCAGTTAACGGAGAATTTCTCAGCTTGTCGCGGAAAGAGCCGAAGAGATATCGTCTAAGTACGAGTCATCGGAAGTGCTCAGCCTTGGCGACATCCGCCGTACTTTACGCATTTGGACGTCACAGAAAATGTCATGCCAGTTGGAATTTTCAGCTAATCGCTAATATCACCTTCTCACTTCTACATCTACATCTACATGGTTACTCTGCAATTCACACTTAAGTGCCTGGTCCATCGAACCATTTTCGTACTACTTCTCTACCATTCCACTCTCGAATGGCCCGTGGGAAAAAGGAACACCTAAATCATTCCGTTCGAGCTCTGATTTCTCTTATTTTATTATGATGATCATTCCTCCGTGCGTAGGTGGATGTCAACAAAATATTTACGCATTTGGAAGAGAAAGTTGGTGATTGAAATTTCGTAAATAGATCTCGCCACAAAGAAAACCGCCTTTGTTTCAGTGACTGCCACCCCAACTCGCGTATCATATCAGTGACACTATCAACCCTGTTGCGCGATAACACGAAACGAGCTGCCCTGCTTTGCACTTTTTCTGTGTCCTCCGTCAATCCTACCTGGTAAGGACCCCATACCACGCAGCAATATTCCAACAGAGGACGGACAAGTGTAACGTAATCTGTCTCTTTCGTGGGTTTGACGCTCTTTTAAGTGTTCTGCCAACAAAGCGCAGTCTTTGTTTCGCCTTCCCCACAATATTACCTATGTGGTCTTTGCAATTTAAGTTGCTCGTAATTGTAATTCCTAGGTATTTAGTCGAACTGACAGCTCTTAGATTTGTGCGATTTATCGTATACCCTAAATTTATCGAATTTCTTTCAGTACGCAGGTGGATGACCTCGCACTTTTCTTTTTTTTTTAGTGCTAATTGCCACTTTTGGCACCATACAGAAATTCTCTCTAGATTATTTTGTAATTGGAATTGATCGTCTGATGATTTTACTACACGGTAAATTACAGCATCATCTGCAAACAATCTAATGGGGGTGCTCAAATTATTACCTAGTTCATTTTTATAAATCAGGAACAGCAGTGGGCCTATGACACTACCTTGCGGAACGCCAGATATCACTTCTGTTCTACTCGATGATTTACCGTCTATCGCTACGAACTGTGACCTCTCTGAGAGGAAATCACAAAACCAGTCACACAACTGAGGCGATACTCCATATGCACGCAGTATGATTAATAGTCGCTTGTGAGAAACGGTATCAAAAGCCTTCTGGAAATTTAGGAATATGGACTCGATCTGAGATCCCTTGTCGACAGCACTCATTACTTCATGGAAATAAAGAGCTAGCTGTGTTGCACAAGAACGATATTTTCAGAATCCGTGTTGGCTGTGTATCAATAAGTAATTTTCTTCAAGGTGATTCATAATGTTCGAGAACAGTATATGCTCCAAAATCCTACAGCAAATTGAGGTCAGTGATATTGGCCTGTAGTTCAGTGGGTTACTCCTATTTCCCTTATTGAATATTCCTGTGACCTGTGCTACTTTCCAGTCTTTAGGAACAGACCTTTCGTCAAGTGAGCGATTGTATATGATTGCTAAGAAGGGCGCTATTGCGTCTGCATACTCTGACAGGAACCTCATTGGTGTACTGTCTAGACCGGAAGACTTGCCTTTCTTAAGTGATTTGAGTTCTTTCGCAACACCTAAGATATCTACTTTTATGTCACTCATGCTAACAGCTGTTTTGGTTTCGAATTCTGGAATATTTACTTTGTCTTCTTTCGTGAAGGGATTACGGAAAACTGTATTTAGTAACTCCGCTTTAGCGGCACCATCATCGGTAACATTTCCATCGCTATCGTGCAGTGACGGTATTGACTGTTTTTTGCCACTGGTGTACTTTACATACGACCAGAATCTTTTTGGGTTTTCTATCGTAATTTGAGACAATATTTCGCTATGAAAATTATTAAAAGCATCTCGCATTTACGTCCGCACTAAATTTCGAGCTTCCGTGAAACATAGCCAGTCTTTGGGATTTGCGTTCTCCTGAATTTGCATTCTGCAACAGTGTTCTGACGTTTTATGTACCATGATGGATTAGTCCCATCTCTTATTAACTTATGTGGTATAAATCTATATATTGCTGTCGATACTGTATCTTTGAATTTGAGCCATATCTGGTCTACACTTACATAATTAGCTTGGAAGGAATGGAGACTCTCTCTTAGGAAGGCATCAAGCAAATTTTTATCTATTGTTTTAAATAGATATATTTTGCCTCTATTTTTAGTGGTTTTGGTTGATATGGTTTTGAGCCTCTCTACAATGACCTTGTGTTCACTAATCCCTGTATCCGTCACGACGCTCTCTATTAGATCAGGATTATTTGTGGCTAAGAGGTCAAGTTTGTTTTCGCAACCATTTACAATTCGTATGGGCTCATTAACTAATTGTTCAAAGTAGTTCTCAGAGAAAACATTAAGTACAACTTCGGAAGATGTTTTCTGTCTACCAACGGCTTTGACCATGTATTTTCGCCAACAAAACGAGGGTAGATTGAAGTCTCCACCAATTATAACTGTACGAGTGGGGTACTTATTTGTTCAAATGGTTCAAATGGCTCTGAGCACTATGGGACTTAACATCTATGGTCATCTCTCCCCTAGAACATAGAACTACTTAAACCTAACTAACCTAAGGACATCACACAACACCCAGCCATCACGAGGCAGACAAAATCCCTGACCCCGCCGGGAATCGAACCCGGGAACTTACTCATTTGTCATGAGATTCATATTTTCTTTGAAGCGGTCAGCTATTATATCATCTGAGTCGGGGGGTCGGTAGAAGGAGCCAATTATTATTATGGTACGACTGTTGAGTATAACCTCTAGCCATAGTAATTCGCAGGAATTATCTATTTCAAACTACTACCAACAGATTAGATTAGATTAGATTAATACTTGTTCCATAGATCATGAATACGACACTTCGTAATGATGTGGAACGTGTCAGGTTAATGAAAGATGTCTGTACAAGATGTTACATTACACAAAATATTGCATGACACTAATGCTTAAGTTAGTTTTTTTCCATCCCTTAATTTATATCTAAAACTTCAGCCAATGAGTAGGAGTTGTCATCTAGAAATTCTTTTAATTTATTTTTAAATGTTGGTTGATTATCTGTCAGGCTTTTGATGCTGTTTGGTTGGTGACCAAAGACTTTTGTGGCAGCATAATTTACCCCTTTCTGTGCCAAAGTCAGATTTAACGCTGCATAGTGAAGATCATCCTTTCTCCTGATGTTATAGCTATGCACGCTGCTATTATTTTTGAACTGGGTAGGATTATTAACAACAAATTTCATAAGTGAATATATATACTGTGAGGATCCCTAGATCCTTAAATAGATGTCTGCAGGATGACCGTGGGTGGGCTCCAGCAATTATTCTGATTACACTTTTTTGAGCAATGAATACTTTTCTACTCAACGATGAATTACCCCAGAATATGATACCATACGAAAGCAGTGAAGGAAAGAAGGCATAGTAAGCTAATTTACTGAGATTATTATCACCAAAATTTGCAAACACACCACCACCTACTTTATTTAATCTATCCATTCTGAACACGGTTTGCGCCTCTGTAAAAATTTCGGCAGAATTTGATCTCCGACTTTAGCCAGTTTTCGGTTCCTATAATGAGGAGGTAGAAGGAACCAAAACAAGAAAAAATAGTCTAATGAATATGGGCTTTAAAATGTTCCTTTATGAGTTGTAAGCACTTTTTCAGTAGAAGAGATGTGTTTCACAACGGTCGGCTGCGGTGGCCGAGCGGTTCTAGGCTCTACAGTCTGGAACCGCGCGGCCGCTACTGTCGCAGGTTCGAATCCTGCCTCAGACATGGATGTGTGTGATGTCCTCAGGTTAGTTAGGTTTAAGTAGTTCTAAGTTCTAGGGGACTGATGACCTCAGAAGTTAAGTCTCATAGTACTCAGAGCCATTTGAACCATTCTTTTGTTTCACAACCGCGAAGATGAACAAGTGCCATAGCTCTTAAGGTATGGACTATAGTGCTCGTTTTTGTTGCCCTTTGTTTCGTTTTGGTCCATATTACCACCTCTCAGACTGTTGAATGGAAAGAGCTTGCAGTACAAGATATTTGTTTCACAGAATCGAAGATGGAAATTGCTCATAGCTCTTAAGGTATGAATTATAGAGCCCATTCTTACTGTACTTTATTCCTGTCATGTCGATGAATATTACCGTTCCTCCTAGGACACAATGGGTGAGTGTTATAAAGTGGATATTTTTCTGAAGAAGTGCGAACGATAAGCAGTAAATACAGAAAAGAAGCTGAAGCTTTAGAAATATGATTCTGCAGAAGAGTGCCTTACATAATATGGCTAACTCCGATAAATAATGAAGAGGTGTGAAATCGTGGAAACAAAAAAAAATGACACAACGGGACTAAAGGAGGGGATAGCTTGATAGGACGTTTCTGAAGGCATGAAGGAATAGCTGATCCGGTATTTGAGGAAGCTGTGAGGAAGGGGGAGGGTAAAAATCGTATTGGGTGATTGTGAACCAAGGTTTGAATATAGTAAGCAGATTCAAATGGATGTAGGTTGCAGTGGTTGCGCAAAGATTAACAGTGATGTACTGGATAGATTACCGTGGAGAGTTGCATCATATCAGACTTCGGGCTGAAGATCACAACAACAGCAGGGCTGGTGCACGCATTTATCTCTCTTATCTCTTTCTCACGGTCCCTAAGCGGATTATAAGACAGAGGTAGCAGAACTGTAGCACACGTTTTCTCGAATATCTGTTCTCTAAATTTACCCGACAAGCTTTTGCTAGAAACGCGTCGCCTTCCACGGAACTTCTCATTTAAGGTCACTGGACGTCTGCATTATACTGTCATATGAGCTGCGCTGACATGAATCTAACAGCGCTTCTCTGAACTCATTTGAAATATGGCATCATGTCTACTTGATATGGAATGCTCTAGAAGTGGTTGCACTCGAGTCTTTTCAGATGTTCCGTACTTGATCAAAAACCTGTCAACGAATCCAAGTAGCTGGCCGTTGTAGCCGAGCGGCTCTAGACGCTTCAGTCCGGAACCGCGCTGCTGCGATCGCAGGTTCGAATCCTAGCTCGGGTATGGATGTGTGTGTTGTCCTTAGATTAGTTAGGTTTAAGTAGTTCTAAGTTCTAGGGGACTGATGATCTCAGATGTTAAGTCCCACAGTGCTCAGAGCCATTTGAACCATTTGAACGAATCCAAGTCTTCGTTCGGTCTCTCTAAAACCGAATTTACATCGCTTCACGGTATTACGACTAAATATTGAAAATATGTCACGGAAAATAAAGGTAGTCCAAGGAATAAGGTTTCGTCTACGACAAGGTCATTGGACCAGGCGCAACGTCAGATGGCGCAATGACAAGGAAAGATATTAGACCTGTTCTTTCCTATAGCTGTTGACGGAAAACGCAAATCTGGGAAGCGGACGGGGATCTGAACCGTCATCCCCGAGAATGCTAGTCCAGTGTACGATGTGATGGTCTGTAGAAACTTACCGCTAAACCTGTAATCGGATATGGTGGGATTTTTTTGGTTCTTCATTTACAATATGTTCCACTTCTGCCACAGGTATATCAAGCGAAACTGTTATCTGAGACGTCGTAAAATATTAAAAGTAGTTTACAAAATGTGACGGTCACGCATCCATAAGAATGTTGTACCTGTTTTTTATTTTTTTATTTTTTTATTTTACTTTTTTTTTACAGACGGAATCGTGAGCCTCAGGCTCTGACAGGACTGCGTTTCTATTAATTTCTTCGTTTCTAAATAACCACAAAAAATTAATATTTTCATTTATACAGTATGAACATTAATAAAACCGACAAACTGCAGGGACAGATTCCTAACTGGAAATGGAGAAAAAAAGGTGATATGAATGTATGTCCGGAAATGGTCAACAAATCGTCCCGAAACACAGTAAAGTGCTGCAAAGTCTCCACGTCACAACAGATATTCAAAGTGGTCTCCATGGGACTGCAGGTATTATAGATAGTAGCAGCTGTCATGCAGGATACGCTTAATTGTACTTTGGCTTACACCGTGTTGGTGGGTCACTTGCCTGGAGCTTCAACTGAGGTTATTCTCAATATCCTGCAGAACCCGGTCCTCCAACTCTGGTGTACGCACATTCCGCCGCTTCCCTGCACGTTCATCTGCCTGAAAGGATTCACGATCACACGAACGCCGAAAAAGGGCGTGAAATATTGTATGACATTTACTTATTTTGGAATAGCCACCGTTTCCGTCTGCTCGGCCGCACTCAAACACCATTTCGGTTTGTTCCCGATATGAATGGCGGACCATTCTGTTGCTTACAGTACGCTGCCATCCACCGTGGCAACGGTGCGTTTCCGAACAGATGTTCACTGGGCCTTTCATTACCCCATTTCCAGTCAGGAATCGGTCCGTGCATTTTGTCAGTTTTATTAATGTTCACCTTGTATGCACGAAGCCAACGGTCTTGCCGCATTGGTAACACCGGTTATCGTCAGATCACCGAAGTTAAGCGCTGTCGGGCTGGGCTAGCACTTGGATGGGTGACCGTCCGGTGTGCCGAGCGCTGCTGGCAAGCGGGGTGCACTCAGCCCTTGTGAGGCAAACTGAGGAGCCACTTGATTGAGAAGTATCGGCTCCGGTCTCGGAAACTGACATACGGCCGGGAGAGCGGTGTGCTGACGATGTGCCCCTCCATATCCGCATCCAGTGACGCATGTGGTGAGGATGACACGGCGGCCGGTAGGCAACGTTGGGCCTTCATGGCCTGTTCGGGAGGAGAGTTCTGTATGCACAAAGCCTTATCGGCTTGTGCACTTCGTATTATTCATTATTTTTCGCAATGTTTCGCTATTGTGCTGTATCATCATGTAACAGTTGATGCATGCACCACCATCATGTCCTTGACTGGGGTAAGTTCTTGTAATTTTTACGGAGACTTGTTCCTGCTCTTATTCGGCGCTTAACTTTCAGACCATTTCTTTCTCACTACATTTTAGGATCTCCATCCTAAAAAAAAAATGGTTCAAATGGCTCTGGGCACTATGGGACTTAACATCTGTGGTCATCAGTCCCCTAGAACTTAGAACTAATTAAACCTAACTAACCTAAGGACATCACACACATCCATGCCCGAGGCAGAATTCGAACCTGCGACCGTAGCAGTCGCGCAATCTCCATCCTCTCCTTACCGTTTTCTAATGCTTGTAATCCAAATAGCGGTGTGAACCAGGCTAGGTATGCGTGTCAGGTATGTTCTTCATCATTCGGGAGATAATCCTCTTCTTGGAAGATTTATTTATAGTTTTTTCTAATGTGCGCTTCATGCCATCAACTGAAGGGCCACTTATAGTGAAACATGGGACTTCTGGTAATGGATAGTTGTCTTTGTAGAATTCTCTTGATTAAAGATACGCTACAAACAGTGAACGAGGCATTCCACTCAGGAATGAATGAAGATAGTCTACGCAGGATTCACTTGTCAAGTGACGAATAAAAAGCTGTGAAAATTGTGGATGAATAACCGGGACCGATGAAAAAAAATGATGTAAAAAAACAGAAAATAAATTTAAGTATCAATAATTCGGCATTGGTGAAGCTGCAATAAGGTGAGAATGTCTAGTTTCCTTGGTTCGCGTCAAACGTGTTCTGAATCCGTTCATGGGCACTGACGTTTCAGGAGAGTGTTGAACCCGAGTCTGGATATTCAAGTATATTTGCTACGGGACGAATATCATGAGCCACGACTGCCAGTTAAGTAACAGACATCTTCAGTGATTGTCTTCTGAGTTGGAGCCGGCTTTGTGGCCGAGCAGTTCTAGGCGGTTCAGTCTGGAACTGCGGGACCGCTGCGGTCGCAGGTTCGAATCCTGCCTACGGCATGAATGTGTGTGATGTCCTTAGGTTAGTTAGGTTTAAGTAGTTCTAAGTTCTAGGGGACTGATGACCTCAGATGTTGAGTCCCATAGTGCTCAGAGCCATTTGAACAATTTTTTTTCTGAGTTGGATGGGCAGATCAGCAAAGAAACACTGTACATTCCTTGCAATATATGGATAAGTATTGCCTTGCTGGGATATAACTTCATGAACGCATGTTTCTCTCTGTCTCTCTCCCCGTCTTCCCGCGCTTGCGTGTATGTGTGTGTGTGTGTGTGTGTGTGTGTGAGAGAGAGAGAGAGAGAGAGAGAGAGAGAGAGAGAGCGCTGGAAGAGGGAGGTGTTAATTTACCGAACCTCCAGTGAGATGAGTGTGGCAAATTGCTTCACCCCGCTTCCCGATACTCTGTGTGCCACAGATCAGTGGAACTAGCTTGTCAAAACAAGTAAAAAGTTGTGACAGTCACAGCCCCCCCAAATCACTGAAGCAAGATGACAGGTGGTTGGAATCCATCAAGGCTTGGAGTGTTGCGTTCTGTCAGGTTTATCCTGCTTAGCTACTCCATTGTCCCTAATGACCTAATGATGGACGGCTTTAAGGGCAAGCTCACAAAAAGAGGGCTCTGCCGTCTACGTGGGAGATGTAGCTGAAGATACTGTGCTCCTGCGGTTCGTGGAGACTATTGTTTCTTGCCGAGCTGCGGTGCGGTTCCAAAATAACGCGGCAGCGCGGCGCCAAACTGCCTGGAGGCTCGTTCGGATGCTGGAGTGAGTGTGACTTGGCCGGAGGGCAGAAGAACCCGTTCCTCGCTACGCCTCGCACTAAAAATACCGCCGCAGTCAGCATTGTGGACGCGCCGCGTCACCGGCTGCGACTGCCGACTGCGGCCGCTCTGCTCGGCGAGGCCGCTGGCGCAGCTACACACGTCAGCGCGGCCGCTATCTGTGTGTGTGTGTGTGAGCCGCTGCTGCTGTCGTGTGCGGACTCGGCCGGGCAAAGCCAGTCTGGCGGCGAACGCGCCGGCGTTACCAGTGTGCTGTGAAGTGCTGCGCGGTGCACATGCGCGCTAGCTCACCTGTAGGAGCGAAACTCGTGTGCGCGTTGCTAGGCGGCCAGTGAGTTTTGTGTTATGCTCGACGCATCGACTTCCAGGCAGCACAGGTGTCGCACTGATCGAACGAGATGAAATACGTAAGTAACAGCTTCTGTTGCTGCAGTTCTACTGAGCAGCATACCGTTTCTATGACTCGGCCGGGAGTGCGTGGCGCTGTTTCGCTTCGCTCGTTCTTCTGTTCGCAAATTAAGATTACACCAGATGGTTAGCTGTTATGTCACTACTCTCCATTACATTTGTGTGACAAGAACAGCGCTTGTCGGTAATTTTCACAGCACCGATGGCGATGTCTTTGTATTGGGAGAGCGTTATGAATTGCCGTCCATTCCCCTTTGCATTTTTCATACTTGATGTCCGATATAAGTACGTAACAGTCGCTGTTAATACTCGTCGGAGATTTGTCTATTGTATAATACATCTTCTCTGAATTTATTTCGCGGGTTTAGTTGTACATGACGAAACGTGCTTTACACAAGAACGTGTATCTTAGAGTTATGATGTAGATCAATCTGTTGCCACATTATTTTCCGTGTGAGTGCTTCTCGTACATTTCAGGATAAAAAAAAAAAGACATCAACGAAACCAATATTTTTGTGTAATGGTGTTCTATCATTAAGTAATATGTCCGTGGCAGTGTTGGTGAAACTGTCGCAAGTTTTTGTGCTACTTTTGCGAAACGGAGAACTTTGTTATTATACCCAACCTTTCGTAATCAATTGACTGTCACTACTGTGCATATTACCACTAAAAAGTTTCAGTATATGGTAAATAAAATTTATCGATATTATCCAGATATCGAAAAACCGGCGACCTTTCAGCAGTCTTTCCTACGTAAAACATAGTTTTCGTATTTTGAACCAGTTATGATGTTATGAAGATGTTCGTGGTATGTGTGTGCTTACGTTACGAATTACAATTGAAAATGGGTATTAATATGTAAAACATTAAGTACATCAAATGAAAGAAAATAATCAATGACAATGTTTTTCATTATTAACATTCTATCCCTAATAACAAGTTTTCGCAGTTTCACCGTGTCATCTGTATTGCTTTAACTCAGTTTTCTTCATTACGAGCGTTCACTGAAAGATACCTAAAGCGCATGCAACAAATAAAAGCGTACCCTTCATAAGTTCAGTTTTATTTTCGTTAATGCATTCTGAATACCCCTATTTAGAATAGTACGAGAAAAAGGTGAGTTGAAACGCAACTTGTCGGGGAAAAGATATTTTGTTGAAAGACGAGCCGTATCGCGCGAAAAAAAAAAAAATCTGATTGTGGAGTCAGAGTTAATTATGTTCGCGCAGCAGAATTCGAAGGCTAAATGACTGGTTGTCAGTCAGTGTGACACAACAGTTTCAAAACATCGCGTCCGCTGAGCGGAAAAGACGCTCTTTTCGCTGCAGAATAGTGTTTGTAACATCACGTCACGCTAGAACAACTTTGTCGATCAAAATATCAATACTAACCTAAATTAATTTTAAAAAATTGAGCAGCACAACTCAAAGCTTGCATTTTGATATTTTATACATGAAACCCATAATTCTCGGGATCGCCGGGACAGTGAGAACTGTCATATTTTCCTATAAAGACAAGCATACGAGCTTAAGTCCCTGTACCATATGCTATATATTCGCACAATTTACGTATACATCTACGTCTCTGCAAATCACCGTTAAGTGATAATTCTCTGTTATTCCAATTTCGAAAGGTGCGCGAGAAAAACCAGCATCTATATCCTTCCGTGCGAGCTGTGATTTCCCTTATTTTATTATGATGATAGTTTCTCCCTATGTGGGTCGGCGTCAAAAATATATTTTCGCATTCGAAAAACGAAATTTCCGTTAAATAGGCTTAACGACTAAATTGTCAAATCTCCTCAATCTGCATCTGTTCGTTTCGTATTGAAAATATGGTTTAAAGGTCGACAGATAGCCCATGATCCTAAAAGAAACAGTTCCTAAAAGATATGAATATGTCAGAAGAAAATCGATCGTAACACTTTGAAATAACGATGTGTAGGAATTGGTTCAATGACATTCGAAACAACTCTACCATTTGTCTATCCAACGTGCCAAATTGAAAAAAAAAAGATTAGAGTGTTGGCATGCCTTTTTATTTTACTTTTACAGAAAGGTGAGTTCACTCATAGAGCTGCTGGAATTTTCGCTGTACAGTCAAGAACTGAAGATGACGTAATATAAATTCATTGCGTCTTCCCGTGTGCATTTCTCTTATCTCAGGCGCACTTATTTGGCTTTGTTATTCCACGAGCGTAATCATCAGACGCGCCGGCTGTCACGTACCGCTATCCAAAGTCTGCCCACGTAGCCTTGAGTGATTCAGCGAAACACCACAATCAGTTTTGATATCTCCTAGTTGCAGGTGTACCTATAGTCAGCCTCTAGCCGGGAGTCGATATTTCCATAATTACGGATCTGAAATGTATTGCAGCCCCATCAGCTGCAGGAAGCTTAGAGCTGAACTTTCCGTCGACATAAGAATCGCTGGAGCCAAGGCAGTTGCGCGGTTTCTCAAGGATATGGGAAGAAATACGGCTAGGCCTGGATGAAGGAAAAACCTCAAGTGAAATTGGGAAACGCGCGGAAAACTAAGTAAAAATGGAACAACGAAGATTTGGACTCTTTTTATTTCAAATACGATCCCAGTTGTTAAAAGCTGCACCATTTCGCTAGATTTCTTTGAAAACTATGTGTGTCATCCGTCTGAATGATGACCCAGCTTGTGGCAAGTAATTTTTGAGTGCCCAGACGAAAATGTACGAGTATGTGGTAGCAATTAGTAAACATCATATTTTGATTTTATATGATTACATAAATGTCTTTTCTAGACTTTTCGAAGAACTCCGTCTTCAGCTAATTCATCCACGTTACTCTTACATGGTTGTTTTCTACCCATCTTCCATTACGTCGTTTTAATCGATATTCTCTCATCTGTTGGGATCTCCGTATGATTAAAACCATTATAGAATTTGACATGATGAAGGGAAGTTTTCCAAGTGTAAACAGGATTAAGACAAGGAAATGGATTATCACCTACCCTTTTCAATCTGTCTCTCGAAAAGGTGATATGGGAAATCAACAAAGAGAATTTTCAGGGTGTTCAAATCTATGATGAAAATATGACATATCTGGTCTATTCAGATGACATTTCTCTAATAAGAATAGGTGAAAAGAAGTATTCAGACCTAGGTATTAGTGTCTCCGAGAGCTGGGCTGTAAATTAGTATTGAAAAGACTGAGCACGTGGCCATAAAAAGAAATCTCCATAACTCCGAAGATCTGACAGCGAACTGTGACAGGTATAAGTATGTGAAAGAATTCAAATATCTTGGATCAGTTTTTTTTTTCTGAAGTAACGTCAATTGAAGCAAAGAATGAGGCGAGACTGCAGGTGGGAAGCATGTGCTACCTGTATTACTCTCTAAACTTTGTATTAAAATGTAGAAATATTTCTCAATAACTACCACTAAGACTTTATAAAACATTGATACTGCTAGTGGAACTAAATGATTGTCAAACCTGGAGCAGTGGAACACAAGACCTCAATCGACTGCTTGTATTTGAGAGTAAGGTCTTCAGGAAAATACGTGGGGCAGGTTGGGATCCAACTACAGGAGAGTGGAAATTCGCAACGATACAGAACTAGAAGAGCTACACAAGAAGCCAACATCGTTACAGTGCTTAAGAGAAAAAGCCTCGAATGGGCTGGACTTGTAGTGAGATTGATACAGACTAGATGGCCAAAAGATCCAGTAGACTGGACCCTATCAGGCATCAGACCAGTCTAGAAAGAGTGTTTGAGAGAGATAGTAGAAGAGAGAAGCGGATGGAGAGCCCTAACTGTGTCACGCGTTCCTCTGGGCCTGATCGTTTAAGTAAGTTGGTTGGGAACGAGCAAAGAACTCCCGTGCTCCAAGTACCATCCGTTCGCTTGGTTATATGTCACCCACCACGACTTCATTTTCATTACAGCCATTTCTGCTCCATTCAGTACATCTAGTCTACTGTTTACTGTCATTTCTCCATTGCCCGCTGAGAAGCCCTCGGTTTTCACATTAATAAATCCATGTCACATTGTCATACACTGAGGTGACAAAAGTCATGGCTTGGCACTATGCACATATACAGATGGCGGCAGTATCGTGTACACAAGGTATAAAAAGACAGCACATCGGCGGACCTGTCAGGTGGTTCATTTGTAAAGGTCTCCGACGTGATTGTGGCCTCACGACGGGAGTTAGGACTTCGGTAGTTGGAGCTAGACGCATGGGACATTTCATTTCGGAAATAATTACGAAATTCAATATTCCGAGAACCATAGATCCATTGTGGGCCGAGATTACCAAATTTTAATTTCTTACCACGGACAACACAGTGGCCGACGGTCTTCTCCTAACGACCGAGAGCAGCGACGTTTTCGTAGTTGCAGTGCTAACAGACAAGCAGCACTGTGTGAAAGAACCTCAGAAATTAATGTGGGACGTACGACGAACGTATCCGTAAAGACAGTATGACGAAATGGGCAATGGCAGCAGACGACCGACATGATTGTCTTTCTTAACTGCACGACGTCTCTTGCAGCGCCTTTCCTCGGCTCGTCACCATATTGGTTGGACATTAGACGATTGGTAAACCTCGCCTGGTCAGAATAGTCCCGATTTTAGGTGGTGATAGGATTCAAGTATGGCGCAGGCTCCTCGAAGCTATGGACCCAAATTGTCCAGAAGACACTCTGTAAGTTGGCGGTGGCTCCACAATGGCGTGAACTGTGTTTACATGGAATGAACTGGGCCCCCTGGTCCAAGTGAACCGATCATTGACTGAAAATGGTTCTGTTCGGCTACTTGAAGACCATTTGCAGCCATTCATGAACTTCATGTTCTCAAACGAGGGAACTTTTTATGGATGACAGTGCGCCGTGTCATCGAGACACAATTGTTAGCGACTGGTTTGAAGACCATACTGAATAATTTGAACGAATGGTTTAGTCACCCAGATCACCCAGCATGAATTCCATCGAACATTTTATGGGACATAATCGAGAGGTCGGTTCGTGCACTAAACCCTGCACTGACAACACTTTCGCAATTATGCAGAACTATAGAGGCAGCATGGCTCATTATTTCTGCAATGGACTTCCAACGACTTGTTGAGTCCACGAACTACGCCGGGCAAAAGGAGGCCCGGCACGATATTAGGGGTTATCTATGACTTTTTTCATCTCAGTGTAAGTCAAAACTGGTAACGCATACCGAATGTGCACTTCCTGGCTCAGATACATAGCAGTTTTCTAGTTGAAAACTATCAAATTCACTCACTAAAAGTAGTCGTGACCATTTTCACTCTTCCGTTCATTTCTTTTACTCTCAATGTAGGCATTTCAGCTGTTGTAAATAAAAAAAACTCTCCAACTCGTTCTATCGTGTAACATTAAATTTACACCGTGTTCGTTGTTCACTATTCTAGTTTTGTATTTGTTTTATATGCCTGCTCTCCTGCTTATATGAGCTCCGTCAGTTAATGTTAAAATTGATCCGCACTAGAGGCAAACAGTACACTGCTAGTAGGAAAAGAAAGTTCACTGAGACATGTTCCAACAAAACGTATTTCTTCTTTTTTTTTCATTTTAAGGAGACTCGAAACTACTTCTAGGATTGCTTGAGAATAGATTTGGTGATGTGGAATCTCCTTGTTTAACTTTTTTTATACACTGAAAAAGAATTCTAACGAATACGGCTTGATTTGGAGACTCTGTATCGATATTTTATGCTGTGCTCTTTGTCAGCTTCTCATCTTTTCTTATACTGTACATACTGTAAGCAGGTAGAAAAATGTTCCTTCTGTCTATTTCAGATCTGCAGATGATTGCTAGTACAATCAAAACCTGCAATATCAGCTAATAAACTTGCCATTTGGACAAATAAAGATTTATTGAATTTAACTTCCCCTGCCCTTATTTCTGTGTTGCAACAATATTTTACGTGGCTGTCTTTTCAGTGTTTGACAACAGCACCCAAAAAAGCTGCTGCATCGTACGAAATAGGTTAGAACAAATTAGGATTCTTTTCCCATATATAAACGGAAAATGCAAGTAGAGTGACGTAGCAAATAACGTACTTAAGCAGGAAAAAAAAAAACGATCGACTGTCACATATGAAAACAAAAAGAATAACAGTGCGGTGCTACTGATTGCGGCCAAGTATGTAACTGGAAATAAAGTAAGTGAAGAGGGCACAAGCGCAAGTGATGATCTGTTTATCAGGAACTCATGTTAGCCGTCTGTGCTGTCAGTACATGTCAAAAGACAAAATGTACTCTGCCCAACTTCTTGACCAGTATGCAATCGAGAGCCAGCGACAATAGGAAACGTCTGCGTGCCAGGCAGATACTAGCCGAGCACAAACAGCTGTCGGATTTGCGATAAGTGCCGCTAAGCAAATCAGCACTGTGTTTCGACAGCGGCCTTCAACCGTTCAGTGCCACCTACTCCCGTGAGATTATGCGTGGAGCGATGTGACGTCACAATACGAAGTTTGCCCCGGATCTGATGTAATACACCTGTTCTCCGCAAGCCGCCTTGTGGTGTGTGGCTGTGGGTACATTGCATATCACTCTCGCTGGCCCCTTTCCTGTTCTGGGTGGGAATCCTGCGCGGGAAGAACAGTGTTGATACACCTTCGTGTGGATTTTAATCTCCCTAATTCTAACTTCATGTTCTTTTAGCGAGATATGCATAGGAAAAAGCATTATTTTGGCTGACTTTTCTCAGAATTTTAACCGTAAATAACAACGCCACTCTTGTAGTGCCTGCCATTGGAGTTAGACGACCGTCCCCGTGATGCTTTCGGCCTTAACGGACCTTCCAAGAAACGTGCTCTTCTTTCGATCTTCTTAATTTCCTCTACCAGTCCTATCTGGTAAGAGCCACAGTTTGAGGATTAACATCAAAGTATCGCCAGAGCGAGAGTTTTGTAAGCTACCTGCCTCGTGGGTAGACTAGAGGCCTACTTCGTGAGGAGTCTTCCAACGATACTTTATGTCTTTTACTTTTTGTACGGTTAGTACTATATGGTCGGAGCACTTTAAATCTCACTGGCTCTTACTCCCACATATTTAAAGGATGTGGCTATTTTCTGTGATTGTTATGCAATTACGATGTCATATAACAACGGGTCTTCGCGCGTGTTATACGATATAATGTTAGTGTATTTATGGTAATGGTCAACTGATAATCCCTGCGCCAAGCCTCGATCTTTTGCAGGTCTTCCTGCATTTCGCTACAAATTTCTAACTTTGCGATTCTTCTTCATAGCTTGATAGACGAACAGCCTCATTGAATTTCCGACGCTGAACTCTAGGTAGTTTATGTAAATTGCGAAAAGTAATAGCCCTATAACACTCTTTTAATAGGCACCCGACGTTACTTTTACTTCTGAAAATTTCTCTCCGTTAAGAGTAATAGGCTGTGTTCTTTTTGCTAGCAACTATTCAGTCCAAACTGAAAGCTTGTCTGATCGTAAGCTTATATTTTGCTCAGAAGGCGACAGTACGAAACTGTATCGAACGTAATAAGTGAATGTGATAGAAAAATGGGCAACGGTATCGATTGCTTTATGGAACGACGGAGTGAGCCGGCTTTCACGTGATCGTTGTCTGCAGAATCCATATTGGTTCTCCGTCACCAGAAAGGTGAGCATAAAACAACGGGCCGACGTAAGCAATATAGCCCTATAGGTGCGTCCTTTCAATGAACCTTCTTGGAAACAGAGGTACTTTGTTGCGTTGCTGGAAAAAGTTACTTAATTCGCAAAACACCATTGCCCCCGTAACAAAGATGCAATTTGATCTTGTAATTGTGTTGAGCAAGTGGTGGTGGCTATCTGTTGCAGGCAGATAGACTGTATTTTATACTAAGACCAAACAAAGGGATTTTCTTTTCAGATGCAAGTGTTAACGTCTGACATCAGAAACCGCAATAATCTTTCAGAGCCGGCAGGAATGCGATAAAGCCTTCTTATATCAGTTCAAAATAATTTGCTTTATCTTTTATCTCAGTTTTCTGTTGATAAGAAGTGCAAGCATGCTACCTGAAGGAGATGTTTTTCCTTTTTTCAGTCCCTGTCACTCAGTACTCACATAGTTATAGTTATTGTGATGTCCTTCACAGCTGACATGTTTATCTTAGTTCGTACGTAATATCCTTCTCCCCTCCTCCCCCCCCCCCCCCCCCCCGCGCCTCCCTACCCTACCCGACCTCCTCATTTGTGAAATCCTCTCTTTCGATGTACCAAGTTTCAGTACCTTTCTCGATCTAGCTGTCTGTTCTATAACTCACTCAGAGCCATTTCCCTGGTGTATTATTTTTTTTCATTTCTTAAGAAAATATTGCATCTAGTCCGGTGTCATATCCTCCATAGAGCATTAATTTATTTTCTTTATAGTGGCGTCCTTGTCCAGCTGCATTTTATGCTTCCTTATTTATATTTTTTCCCGTTCGTGGAACCCTTAGCAATCGCCCGGAACCCTAAGGCTTCACTCTTCACGAACATGTTCGTTAGTATTTCACGGACGGGTTATGATAGTTGTTTGGATGGTTTCACTGTGACAACCTTGATTTTGCATCAGCTTAATCGCAAATTGGGATCTGTTTTATCTTACATACAGTGATATGGTCTATGATCGAAACCGGTAGATGATACATAGGTTAAATACAGTAAAACAGCTGATGGTTGAAATGCATTTTCTGAAATGCTGTTCATGTTACAAAGTAACTGAAATATGCGCAGTATTCAGAAAACTCAACAATATGCAATAAAAAATATGGTACATGAATGTGAATCTATAAGTCGCTGACGAACGTAGACCCATGGTACATCGAAAAAACTATATCGATTTATTTTCGTGATGAAATAAACAAGCCCGCATCTCGTGGTCGTGCGGTAGCGTTCTCGCTTCCCACTCCCGGGTTCGATTCCCGGCGGGGTCAGGGATTTTCTCTGTCTCGTGATGGCTGGGTGTTGTGTGATGTCCTTAGGTTAGTTTGGTTTAAGTAGTTCTAAGTTCTAGGGGACTGATGACCATAGATGTTAAGTCCCATAGTGCTCAGAGGCATTTTTGAAATAAACAGTTATTCACTGGATGATGTAAGGGGTATTAGCATATTACATCAATTGCAAACACAAACACGTTCTACCTTCAAATTACTAAAAAAGAAAAAAAAACGAAATTACCTTTACTCCTCGAAGGCATGCTGAAACTGTGATAAACAGCCTTCTTTCTCATTTACAGAGAGAAGATGCAGAAACGAAAACTTCTGATACTGAGAAAGCATGTGTTGTGGAATATATGCTGCATTCAGACAGAGCAGTATAAATTTATTCCCTGAGCTAAACAGAAGTGAAATATAATGTCGGAGGTCTTTTTGACCGGTGTAGTGCAGCAACTCGACGTGGCGTGGACCCACGAGTCATTGGAAGCCCCCTGCAGAAATATTCAGCAGTGTAGCCCTTACAGCTGCCCATAACTGCGGAAGTGTTGCTGGTGCAGGATTTTGAACACGAACTGAGCTCTCGATTATGTCCCATAAAGCCGGCCGATGTGGCCGTGCGGTTCTAGGCGCTTCAGTCTGGAACCGCGTGACCGCTACGGTCGCAGGTTCTAATCCTGCCTCGGGCCTGGATGTGTGTGATGTCCTTAGGTTAGTTAGGTTTAAGTAGTTCTAAGTTCTAGGGGACTGATGACCACAGATGTTAAGTCCCATAGTGCTCAGAGACATTTGAACCGTTTTGAATCATGTCCCATAAATCCTTCGCTCGAATTGTCCAGAATGTTCTTCAAACCAATGGCAAACAAAAAATGGTTCAAATGTCTCTAAGCACTATGGGACTTAACATCTGAGGTTATCAGTCCCCTAGACTTAGAACTACTTAAACGTAACTAACATAAGGACATCACACAAGTCCATGCCAGAGGCAGGATTCGAATCTGCGACAGTAGCAGCATCGTGTTTCCGGAATGAAGCGTCTAGAGCCGCTCGGTCACCGCGGTCGGCGTATAATGGCAAACAATTGCGTCCCGATGACATGGCGTATTGTCATCCATAAAATTTCCATCGTTGTTTCGGAACACGAAGTCCATGAACGTGTGCAGATGGTATCCAAGTAGCTGAACTTAACCATTTCCAGTTAACAATTGGTTCAGTTGGACCAGAGGACCCAGTTCGTTCCATGTAAAGACTGCCCACACCGCTATGGAGCCACCAGCGGCTTGCACAGTGCCTTGTTGACAACTGCGATCCATGCCTTCTTGGGGTTTGCGTCGCACTCAGATCCTACCATCACCTCTTACCTGGCAAAACCGGGACCCCAGACTACGATTTCCCACTCGTCTAGGGTCCAACCGACGTGATCACGAGCTCAGGAGAGGCGTTACAGACGGTGCCGTGCTTCAGGAAAGGCGCTCGCGTCCCTCGTCTGCTGTCATGGTCCATTAACGCCAAATTTCGCTGTGCTGTCTTAACAGATACGTTCGTCGTACATCCCGCATTGCTTTATGCGGTTAAATGGTTCAAATGGCTCTGAGCACTATGGGACTCAACAGCTGAGGTCATAAGTCTCGTAGAACTTAGAACTACTTAAACCTAACTAACCTAAGGACATCACACACATCCATGCCCGAGGCAGGATTCGAACCTGCGACCGTAGCAGTCGCGCGGTTCCGGACTGAAGTGCCCAGAACCGCTCGGCTACCGTGGCCGGCTTTATGCGGTTATTTCACCGCAGTGTTGCTCGTCTGTTAGCACTGACCACTGTGCGCGAACGCCGCTGCTTTCAGTCGTTAAGTGAGGGTCATCAGCGATTGCGTTGTCCGTGGTGAGAGGTAATGCCTGAAATATGGTGTTCTCGGCACACTCTTGACGCTGTGGATCTCGGAACATTGAATACCCTAACGATTTCCCAAACTCAATTCTCGTCGTACAGCCATATCCACATCGGAGACGTTTTCACATGTATTACCTGAATACAAATAGTTGCTCCGCCAATCCACTGCCCTTTGTATACCTTGTGTACGCGATATTACCGCCATCTGTATATATGCATATCGGTACCACGTGACTCTTGTTATCTAAGCGTATTTTAGGTAATTACAACACATTCTAAAGACATTGTAGTGAGAAATTACTAAAACACGATCCAAAATTACCTTTATTTCTCGAAGATTTGCTTATATACTTTTGCTACCCCGTCAGTGCCCTGCAACGCCACCAGGGTGCATCGAACGTCGCGGTGGACTATGGTCATAATATTTTGGCTCATCAGTGTGTATGGCGTTAGTTCCACCTACTTCGTGTAGTTACACTGAAACATGTACATATCCAGTAACGTAACTACCTACCAATGTTACAGTTGTTGCATGCCGCCTTCATGAAGTTGTAATTTAAATGGCAAGTAACATAGTTCCTTAGTAAGGCGAGCCACTTCTTTTGTTGACTATTGTAGTGTTGACCGTACAAGATACAGACCGCGAACCTTGTGGAGGTAAAGATACCAAACCTGACAAGGGAACCTCCCCATCGCATTCCCCTCAGATTTAGTTATATTTTGGCACAGTGGATAGGCCTTGAAAAATTGAACACAGATCAATCGAGAAAACAGGACGACGTTGTGTGGAACTACGAAAAAATAATCAAAATATTCAAACTGAGTAGTCCATGCGCAAGTTAGGCAACATCAAGGATTCTCTGAGCTCAGGAGCCCCGTGGTCCCGTGGTTTGCGTGAGCAGCTGTCGAACGAGCGTTCCTTGGTTCAAGCCTTCCCCCGGGTGAAATGTTTACTTTCTTCGTTTTCGCAAAGTTATGACCCGTCCGTTCGTTCATTGACGTCTCTGTTCACTGTAGTAAGTTTAGTGTCTGTGTTTTGCGACCGCACCGCAAAACCGTGCGATTAGTAGACGAAAGGAAGCTCCTCTCCAATGGGAACCGAAAACATTTGATCGCAAGGTCATAGGTCAACCGATTCCTCCACAGGTAAATATTGATTGACCTTGTTATTGAAGTCGCGAGCTATATTTGCTGGATTCATATTGCCCACGGAATACATCTCACGTATTTAAGGCACTCTCGTCCAAAGTAGCGAACAGTGAACTGCCAGCCAGGGAGCCTCGTTAGCAGGAATACTCTCTCTTCCGTGCACTGTAGTCGACTGACGTCGTGTGTTTCGATGTTTGTTTAGGTGTGGCGTCCCCATACTACGGCGCAGTTACCTCGCATCGGACGGACGGATGGACAGATGATAATTGTCTCCAAATAAAAAATTAAACTTTTCGCTCGACGGAAGACTTGAACCAAGGACCTCTCATTGCGCAACTGCTCAAGCTAACCACGGGACCACGGCGCTCCTGAGCTCACACTATCCTTGATGTTGCCTATCTTGCACATGGACTACTCAGTTTGTATATTTTGCTTATTTTTTTCATAGTTCCACACAACATCTTCCTGTTTTCTCGATTGATCTGTGTTCAGTTTCTCAAGGCCTATCCACTGTGCCAACTTATAACTGAACCTGAGGGGGGTGCGGTGGGGAGGTTCCCTTGTATCAGTGTCAGAGTTAAAATCGACATGGCATTTGACACGGGAATGTGTCGATGACGACGGCGCAGCTGGAAAGAAGGTCGAGGTGGTAATGTCGGTGCGAGCATTCCTGTCGGCGCGCGGCAAGCACTCACCGCACGCACGCACGCGCTTGCCTTTGCGCGACCCGGCAGTCGGCGTGACGCCCATGACGATTACCGACGGCGGCGCCGTCGCCAGCGGCCGTGTTCCTGGCGGTGCCCGATAGCCGCCGCAGCGAAACGTGTGCCGTGAAGTAATCCCGGTGACAGGGACACGCCGCCCGCAGGCGGAAGGGCTTCAAAGGCCTGCGTGTCCGGCGCTGCGGTGACGTGTCCTAAGGAAATTAAAACACCTCTGTATCCTCTGGCGACCCCTCCGGGCATATGTCGTATATTCGACGTTATTCTCAGAACAACTTATAGTTTTTCGAAGGAGCCAAATACATTATCTGATTAAATAATACATTAGTACTAGCCATTAAAATTGCTACACCAGGAAGAAATGCAGACGATAAACAGGTATTCATTGGACAAATATATTATACCAGAACTGACATGTGATTACATTTTCATGCAATTTGGGTGCATAGATCCTGAGAAATCAGTACCCAGAACAACCACCTCTGGTCGTAACAACGGTCGTTATACGCCTGGGCATTCAGTCAAACAAAGCTTGGATGGCGTGTACAGGTACAGCTGCACATGCAACTTCAACACGATACCACAGTTCATCAAGAGTAGTGACTGGCGTATTGTGACGAGCCAGTTGCTCGGCCACCATTGACCAGACGTTTTCAATTAGTGAGAGATCTGAAGAATGTGCTGGCCACGGCAACAGCCGAAAATTTTTTGTATTTTTAAAAGGTCCGTACAGGACCTGCAACATGCGGTCGTGCATTATTCTGCTGAAATGTAGGGTTTCGCAGGGATCGAATGAAGGGTAGAGCCACAGGTCGTAACACATCTGAAATGTAACGTCCACTGTTCAAAGTGCCGTCAATGCGAACAAGAGGTGACAGAGACGTGTAACCAATGGCACCCCATACCATCACGCCAGGTGATACGCCAGAATGGCGATGAGGAATACACGCTTCCAATGTGCGTTTACCGCCATGTCGCCAAACACGGATGCGACGATCATGATGCTGTTAACAGAACCTGGATTCATCCGAAAAAATGACGTTTTGCCATTCGTGCTCCCAGGTTCGTCGTTGAGTAAACTATCGCAGGTGCTCCTGTCTGTAATGCAGCGCCAAGGGTAACCGCAGCCATGTTCCCCGAGCTGTTCGTGCAGATGGTTGTTGTGTTGCAAACGTCCCCATCTCTTGACTCAGGGATCGAGATGTGGCTGCACGATCCGTTACAGCCATGCGGATAAGATGCCTGTCATCTCGACTCCTTGTGATACGAGGCCGTTGGGATCCAGCACTGCGTTCCGTATTACCCTCCTGAACCCACGGATTCCATATTCTGCTAACAGTCATTGGATGTCGACCAACGCGAGCAGCAATGTCGCGATACGATAAACCGCAATCGCCATAGGCTACAATCCGACCTTTATCAAAGTGGGAAACGTGATGGTACGCATTTCTCCTCCTCACACGAAGCATCACAACAACGTTTCACCAGGCAACGCCGGCAACTGCTGTTTGTGTATGAGAAATCGGTTGGAAACTTTCCTCATGCCAGCACGTTATAGGTGTCGCCACCGGCGCCAACCTTGTGTGAATGCTCTGAAAAGCTAATCATTTGCATATCACAGCACCTTCTTCCTGTCGGTTAAATTTAGCGTCTGTAGCACGTCATCTTCGTGGTGCAGCAATTTTAATGGCCAGTAGTGTACATTAGTAAAGTGTGGGTGTATAACCTTCACATTTATGTCGGCTTACAGTCTGTTGGAGACACTTTCAGTGAGATGTCTGAGTGCCTGCGGAGGAATGGCAGCGTATTCTTCTTAAATACCGGAAACCTGAGAAGGTAGTGATGTTGGGTGCTGGAATCTGAAGCTAAATCGACGTTCTAACTCAAATCCAACACGTTCCATAGGGCCAGCCGCTGTGGACGAGCGGTTCTAGGCCTTTCAGTCCAGAACCGTGCTGCTGCTACAGTCGCAGGTTCGAATCCTGCCTCGGGCATGGATGTGTGTGATGTCCTTAGGTTAGTTAGCTTTAAGCAGTTCTAAGTTTGCTCAGAGTCATTTGAACCATTCGTTCCATTGGGTTGATGTCGGGATTCTGGGCTTTTGCTTAAGTGGAATAAAGGGACAGCACCCGAGCCGCTGAAAACTCCTCGATACTATAACACCACCTTTTCGTACTTCAGTTGCTACTATACATTATGGCAGGTAACGTTCTCCAGCCATTTACAAACTCAAATCCTTCCATCGGACTGCCACAGGATTTATCACTCGAGATCACTCGTTGGTACGCATCCACTGCCCAGTGGCGTCGCTCTATACTGCAAGGGTAGTGGCTTATGGGGAGCTGCTCGACCGCTGTACCGTAATCTTTTCAACTGCTGGACTGCTGGCAGCACTCTGGCAGCCACGAGTGATTGCTTTCGCTGATTTCATGCGAGTTTTTGCAACCACCGTCCGCAATGCTAGACTGCCCATGTCAGTCGGACATGAGATCTGCCTAGTCCTGGTTTAGGTATGGTTGTTCCTTGTCTCCACTTCATAATTACTTCACCAACAGCCGCTTTGGGCAGCTTTAGAATGGTTGAGGTGTCCTTGATGGAGTTGTTACTCAGGTGATAACCAGTTCTCATCCGACGTCACTGAGCTCTCCTTACCGAGACATTCTGCTGCTAACGCTTCTCTCTAACAACACAGTACTCACTGACTTGTTTTGTACTCGCGGGTCCGCCTCTCGTGGCGTCTGGGAGTAAATTCGGGATGACGTGGCAGTGTCCGGATACTTCCGATCATCTAGTGTTCAGTTGCTTCCCCACTAGCCGAGCACTGCTACAGGGAGAGAATTTTTGTACAGTATTGCTAATTTAACTTCATTTATTTCTTGAACAGTGTTGAAATGTTAAAATTTCCCTGATACTGACTGTACCAAGAAAATGTTCTGAAAGCTGATTTAAATTCCTCAGACTGTGTTTTCTGGGAAATATCACATTTCATACATGCGGTTTGCCTGGACCTTTTCTAAATCTCTCTTGTCTTGTTGAATTCAGAATATAATTTTGTGTCGTTCCGTGTTCTTATATTAAATCTTCGTGCGTAAGTCCTTTTGCTGGGATTCTGTGGATGTGGCCGTAATATTTTAATATTCTCTTTGAATTTGTGCCGCTTAGTGAGATAGTTTTTCTGTTGTTTTCTGGGATTTTAGTGTGTAATCATCTTCGGTTCTGTTTGGACCTTTATCCTAGTTTCGCTGCCGGCCGCTGTGGCCGAGCGGTTCTGGGCGCTTCAGTCCGGAACCGCGCAACCGCTACGGTCGCAGGTTCGAATCCTGTCTCGGCCATGGATGTGTGTGATGTCCTTAATTTAGTTAGGTTTAAGTAGGTCCAAGTCTAGGGGACTGATGACCTCAGATGTTAAGTTCCATAGTGTCCAGAGCGATTTGAGCCATTTGAACCTAATTTTGCGTTTCTCTTTCGGGATGTTTTCGATGCCCTCCCGCCGGAGGTTCGAGTCCTCCCTCGGGCATGGATGTGTGTGTTGTTCTTAGCATGAGTTAGTTTAAATAGTGTATAAGTCTAGGGACAGATGACCTCAGCAGTTTGCCCCCTTAGGAATTCACACAAATCTGAACATTTGTTTTCGATGTCGCCTTGTATGTCTGAGGGTTTTGCTGGTGTGCAAGATTCGTGCTTTGATAACTATATTGTTGTCTCTGATTTTTATGTGTGCACGGAGACATTCTGTTGTTACAGATGTCGTGAGTTTCTCACAGGCCCTCTTGAATTACTATGGGCGAATTCTTTATACTTGTTTTCCTCCTCCCACAGTTTCAAGTACCTCAAAAATGTGATTCTTGAGTTTCTTCCGGCGTATTTGATAATCAAAATATCCACGGGTGTACTGCCGGTCTATAGTGTCCAACGGGCACAATATTTCGGCGATCAAACATGTCGCCATCATCAGGTGAACTGACGGACTGAGCTCCTGTGAACGCGCCGGCACGGAGATCCGTACGCTATGGCTGCTCAGGGCATAGCGTACGGATCTCCGTGCCGGCGCGTTCACAGGAGCTCAGTCCGTCAGTTCACCTGACGATGGCGACATGTTTGATCGCGGAAATATTGTGCCCGTTTGACACTATAGACCGGCAGTACACCCGTGGATATTTTGATTACCTCAAAAATATGCAAATGTGTGTGAAATCTCATGCGACTTAACTGCTAAGGTCATCAGTCCCTAAGGTTACACACTACTTAACCTAAATTATCCTAAGGACAAACACACACATCCATGCCCGAGGAGGGAGGACTCGAACCTCCGCCGGGACCAGCCGCACAGTCGATGACTGCAGCGTCGTAGACCGCTCGGCTAATCCCCCGCGGGTCAAGTATCTCGCCTAAGTAATGAAGCAGTGGACTCACTCGATCTGACCATACTTTGTGGACAATTCTGGATGCTGAGTTTTGAGCTCATGTATTTGACCATACGAGTAGACAAGCACTAGTCACAAACTGTTGTTAGTGTGCATAACAATAGTATCCTGCAGTGACTCCTTCTGACAGCTAATGTGACCCTTTCCACATCCCCGAAGGGTCTCCTTCGTCTTGGGATTTACGGAAAACAGTGCGTGAATGAGTGGTTGAAATGAATGAGTGAGTGTCAGAGTGGAGATGAACAGACTGAAATGCCAGCGTAGATAGTAGCGCTCGTAACGACGGTGATATGACCGCTGTCCACCCGCGTGGCACTTGTCGGCCCGGAGAGCGGTGCCGGAACGTCAGGAAACAGGCGGCTGCCGCTGTTTGTCTGCAAATATTTGGGGGCATCGGCCAGGCGCGTGCTGTGTGCTCGGAAAAGGCCGCGCCGGATTTCCTGTCGCTGGACACATATTTGAGTGGGGCCAGCCTGGATGCGCGCACTCGCCGCTGCTCGTTGCTCGAGCTTGAAGGACGAGGCCACCTCAGCGACTGGCCATCGTCGCTTTACTTCATACTTACAGCAGATGAAGCTCCGTGCCCAACACCGATGCAGTACGACGGAATCTCGAAGTTAAAAAAATCGCATTTGAAATTTTAAAGATTTTGGAGCACTCTCAAGTACAACACATTTCGAGCGTTTTTGGCAGAAGCACCAGTAGCTGGTTAAAATGGCTCTAAGCACTATGGGACTGAAGTAATCAGTCACCTAGACTTAGAACTACTTAAACCTAACTAACCTAAGGACATGACACACATCCATGCCCAAGGCAGGATTCGAACCTGCGACCACAGCAGCAGCGCGGTTCCGGACTGAAGCGCCTAGAACCGCGCGGCCATAGCGGCCGGCCCACCGGTAGCTGAGTGCGTGGCGTGGACGCGAAGTCGGCGTTTGGATACTCAATAGGATCGATAGTTTTTTAGATTTTTTGGAATTCTATAGTTTTTTCAACCAAATTTTTTAGAAAAATTTTTTATTTTAAATTACTGATCGTATGAAACTTAAATTTGGTATTTACTTATTGTTAAAGAAAATAAAATGTTCCCTATATAACAGTGATACTGTTCAATCTCATAAAATAAAAAAGTATTTCATTTCTTACTTGTTTTTCGTATTTTTATAACAATTTTTAACTTCCTGCCTATACTTCCAGTTTCGTGAAGTTAGTAATTGAAAATAAAACAAGAAATTTTTATTAAAAATATGGTTTCATCTTTTAACTCACATTTACATTTGTTGATAAAGATGAAATTCAAATAAAAGTTTAAAAAGGTGCTACTAACGAGATTCGAGCCAACGACTTTGGGACTACAAAAATCTTGCCCTATACATTATGCTCGCTGTGACAATGGTAACTAGCTAGGGATATTTTATATTTACGTGCGCTGAAAGTGATTTAATTTGAAAGGTTGATTTTTAATTTTTTATTTATTTATATTTTTTTATTTCACAGTACTGTTTTAGCAAACTGATGTCCAGGAGTTGCCTTTCAAGTCCTATAAGTATAATTAAAATCAAAGAGGGCGACTGTAAAGTCTTCTTGAGAGTGGTAGCCAAGACCTAACGGGAACGTCGTTGGCCCTTTAAACACTGTCTACAATTTAAGTTGATGAAGAAGTTGCTGCTGCTAAAATTAACTAAACTTTGCGCTCATGGTACACTATTATGGCGCAAAGGTTTGAGATGCTCACCGCCACTCACGTGTCGTGGTCTGATGCAAATTATGCGAGTCACTGCCGCGAACTACGTAGCGCGTGGATACCAAGATCTCCTCTAAATCGACGGCCCAAAACATAGTAGGGGGTGAACGCTACGACTGCATGCTAGATGCGATCAAATAAGTGCCAACAAACTGAGCTAGAATGGTCTTAAATAACAACAAACAGAATTATAAATCAAAATCTAGGTTGAGAAAGCTAGCTGTGGTAAGACTAGACACACACGAGCGACGTATTACCGCGAGCTCGCAGCGTAGTTTCCTAGCGTGTTTTAGCAAGACATGTGAAACTGTGGAGGCTTGTACACTACGACAATGAAACTGCCAACTCGCCGTGAGGACAATACCTCGCCGATCGCACTCGTTGTGGGAGAACTGGGCGGTGCACACGTCAGCCTGCCATGGATGCAACACGTTTTAACATCGATTTGTAAATTGGAGAGCTGAAGAAACGTGCTGAAATGTGGGACACATGTCGCGACGTTTACCATGATAGGACCGAGAAGAGGTGCACGGTTTCACATATGCGAAAAGTACGCAAAACAAATGAAGCACCTGCAGTCGTCGTTTTGATGTTACTTTATTATATTGCGACCAATTTCGCTGACTCATTACACCACTTCAGGCCTTAACTGACGCTGACGGGGTGAATTTCAATTGTATACCATATCCCATCAGTGGTGAACATCTATGCAACCTACATTCGCTTGAACTTGTTTACTGTTTTCATCCCCCCACCCCACTACCCCAGCCACTTTCGTATATATGCAAGTAGTGCGTAGTGCAAAAGCTTCTTTTTTTTAAGAATTATAATCCAGCTCGCTTATACGTCTTTCAGTTACAGTGTGGTCAACTGCAGCATCGTAAGCCAGGAAGACGATCGGTTTCTTCTGAGGTACACTTGTGAAGGTCCAGTTAGGTGCGGGTCTTTTATTGCAGAGTGTTTATTTGTATGTGCGTTAAAGTATGTTTCAAGTTACTCTCTGGTAAAGAACATTTGAGCCGTCACCAAAAATCGCACTCCCGAACTATGATGTGTTTCTGAAACTAATGAAGACTAAAGTAACTTTTTATTTCAAACCACTTTCGTGTATCAGGAGTGTTAAGCAATGTATGTTTTCATCATTTGCGTGCATTTGCTTGTAACTAATGTAAAGTTTTAAACTGTCATTATTGACACTTATAAACTAGAACAGTTGTCTGTTTTGGGGAATTTCAGCTTTTAATTCAGTTGTTTTTTTGAGAGAATCGGGCATTCGCTGAACGTTCACATTACACAGTCAGATGCTTATTCAGGATCCTAGTAACGTATTTTGTCTTGGTCTCTTAAAAGCGGTGGTCCACCCAAGCGGAATTATGTGTTCTTGTGGTCTTCAATTCCAAAACGGGATTAATGCAGCTCTCTACACCAGTCTATGCTGATCAAGCCTCTTCACTCCTCCATAACCGCTCAACCAACATCCGTTTCAACCTGCTTTCTGTACTAGGGCCTTGGTCTCCCAATACTACTTGGCCCCCCCTCCCGCCTATATCCCACCATTACCAAATTAACAATTCCTTGATGCCTCAAGACGAGTCATATCAACCCATCCATTATTTTGATTATGTTCTTTTCTCTCCAGTGCGATTCATTTCCTCTGCATTAGTTATCCATTCTACCCACCGCACTACTCTTGAACATTCTTCTGTAACACGATATTTTCAAAGCTTCTCTTCTCTGCTTCTGTGAATTGTTTCTTGTCCACGTTACCCGTATGTGCTAGGCTACGCTCCATACAAATATCTTCAGAAAAGATGAACTGACACTTATATTTATATTCGCTGTTAACACTTTTTTTCAGGAAGCTTTTCTTGTTGTTGCCATTGTCGGTTATTTTGCTGCCCGATTAACAAAACTCTTCTATTGTTTTTAGTGCCTTATTTCCTAATCAGATTCCTTCAGCACCATGCGATGTACTTCGACTACACTCTTTACTGTTACTTCACTTTTGTTGATGTTCATCATACAACCACTTTTCCAGACAGTAACGATTCCACTGAATTGATGTAAGCCTTATTCATGAACCTTCATTCGGTTTCCAAATTTCTCCTTGATTTCCGTTGCTGCTTGCTCCCTGCACGGGCTAAATAAGGTAGGGAAGTGGCTAAAGTCCTGCCTTACGCCATCCTTAAATGCACTGGTGTGCAAAAATTAAGGACGAAAATAACTTTCGCGTGACGTATAACGCCAAAATCAAAAATGGTTCAAATGGCTCTGAGCACTATGGGACTTAACATCTGAGGTCATCAGTCCCCTGGAACTTAGAACTACTTAAACCTAACTGACCAAAGGACATCACAAAAATCTATGCCCGAGGCAGGATTCGAACCTAACGCCAAGTATCGTAGCTCGATGAAACGTGGGCCATACGCAGAAGGAACCTGCTATGACATGTTACAGAAGGCAGGTGGAAGAAATACTCAATGACACGAACAAAAAGAAAAGGCAAAAATTGCACTGAAATCACCGGTATTCTTGATGGTTCCCTGGACTTTACATACGACAGGACATGGTCCTTAATCGGGCGTTTCTTCGTCACAGACGGTCGCGTATGCTCTGCTACGTACACCCATGCTGGCCACAAGCTTGTTAAGGAGTTCTTGGGTGGGCGTTCCATTCCTCCAAAAGCGCGGTTGACAACTACTGGGGCATGTGGACGTGGTTGCAGTGTGTCTCCCCAATGCATCCCACACTTGCTCGAATGGGATTTAAGCGGGGGGGGGGGGGGGGGGGGGGGAGGGGGAGGGGGCGGCGGCGAGCGGGCAGATCAGTCCATTGACTGAATGTTCCAGGAGTTCCTCCACCTGCGCTATTCCATGGGGTCGCGTATTGTCATCCATAAAAATGAATTAAAGGACCAATGCACACGTGAAAAGACGCACATTGGGAAGGAGTTACTATAACTTTCAGCGTGTAAGAGTCGTTGTTAAAACATTTGGAGGTCAGTGCGCCCATGCAGCTTTATGCCGTTCCATACAATAACCCCCGGACCACCAAAACGATCGTCTTCGACAATGTCCCTGGTTGCATTACGTGTTCCCACATCTCGCCATGTGAGAATACGTCCAGCATTGTCGAATATCCCGTCGAGCACATGTGGTATGCGTTAGAGAGTCCACATGCACCAACTACCACCCAGCAGTTGTCACTCGAGGTGGTGAAGGAATGGCACGCTGCACAGCAAGAACTTCTGAACAGCCTTGTGGCCAGCATGGGAGCGCGTTGCTGAGCATAGCGCCATGTAAAAATTACTTTCGTCCTCAATCACACCAGTGTATTTCCTCCCTTTCGTATCCTTCAGCTCTTAAAACTGGAGTCTTCTTTCTGTTCAAGTTGTAGGTAACACTTTGCTCCGAGTATTTTATCGCCGATCCAGTGAGAGGGGCCGGGCAAGTAGAATTGTTCCAGCAATCGCACTCCCTGTAGGAATGTTGGCAGCTTCACGCAGCGAATACCGTTTCGCTTGCGGGCCGCTGTCAGACGCGGGTGGTCCGTGCGCTTATCTGGCGGTTCCTGGGAACACCGGCGTACGTCAGCCGCCGCGCCCGCTGTCACCGTGCCACCCCACGCTTATCTGCGCTCGCGTCACTTGTTTGCCCTGTCCGCGCTGCTCCGCTCCGGGGTTCGCACAGTAATTGCACACAGATAACGCGGCACCCTAAATTTACAGCTCTGACACTGTGCGTGTTTCCGCGGAATTCGGCGACTTCCACAATTATGCTCGTGGATTACTTGGCGCTTATTTCTTTCTAACTACTGTACCTCGGCGAAAACATTCTACTGCGTAACCCACCACTCATATATTTCTCAGCTTGTGTATCTGGGAGCATAGGTAATTTAGGTTGAAATATTACACAAGGATGTTTTCCAGCAGCAACATAGAGAACTGCCTCATTTTGGTGGGTGCGTGTGGAAGATCTTAAATTAAAAGGTTTTCTTCCTTAGTTTGAATTGTCGAGATAACTCCATGATATTGACGATTCTTTAATCTGCAGCAGATTTTTTTTTTTTTTTTGTAGATGGACTTCGCAAAATGTAGAGTGCATTACTTGAAAATAAAACAATTTCGTACTGTCACAAGATGGGTGGTAACAAACATTAGCTGCTATGAAGATGTTACAGCAATAGAATATATTATAATCTTATAAAAATTGTTCATTAGTTCCTGCTTGTGCGACATGCTATATGATTGTGCAGTGACGTATAACAAAAGGGCAATTTACCTACTGTACTGCTTTTGTTCTGGTGTGTACAATAGCTCGCTTAAGATAAGAACTAAACTCCTCCCTGATAGGCCAAGAAGGCCCAACGGTACCGACCGGCTGCCGAATCATCCTCAGTTCACAGGTGTCAATGGATGTGGATATGGAGGGGCATGTGGTCAGCACACAGCTCTCCCGGATGTATGTCAGTTTACGGCTTTGCTCAAGATACACTGAAAAATTAGGTAACTTTTCCAGCAAAATGTCAAGTAGCATGTGATTATATACAGGATGGTCCAGGAGGAACGGCCATTTCCCAGTGATGTGACAGAACGATCATTCGAAGCCAAAAACGTCTTTTATAGATGACTATCAAAGAATACCTTAAGCGCTATGACCACTTTTTCATCTGTCAAACACGTCTCTTCCGCTGAACAATCACTCGTAGCTCTTCAGGTATGCGTTTTAGAGTCCATGTTAACAATTTTTTTTCCTTCGAGTGATCGTTTCTGTCATATCGCTCAATATTGTCCATTCCTTGTGGGACACCATGTTTAAAAAAGGATCCCATGTGAACAACAGCTGCTGTGCCGAAATTACATACTAGGATTTTTGTAGTTGTAATACAATTTGGGCTCACATTGCATGGAACAAACATGTACAAATCAGATAACGATTTTGTAAATACCCAACTTCCGTTACGTATACTGGTATTGCAGCGTATTAACGATCTGCGAAGGTCACGTTACGAGAAACGGGATGTTAAAACTGGTGTAGCACAAAACGAAATGAGGACTGAGTTTGCCGGCCGTTGTGGCCGAGTGGTTCTAGGCGATTTAGTCTGGAACCGCGCGACCGCTACCGTCGCAGGTTCGAATGGATGTGTGTGATGTCCTTAGGTTAGTTAGGTTTAAGTAGTTCTAAGTTTGAGGGGACTGATGACCTCATATGTTAAGTCCCATAGTCCTCAGAGCCATTTGAACCATTTCGGGACTGAGCTTCTTTCTCAGCAGCCTATGGACAAACAGACCATTAAGTCACCGCTCCAAAACATTCACGTAGTGGTGAGGAAAGTCGTAAACGGGACGAACCCGAATCCATCGACAAAATTTCGGAAGCTGTACAGGGAAATAATCAGATTATTTTGTATAGGGGATCCGTGGTCTTCGATTGTTTTGTTTTAGGGCGCAAAAACAACTAGTCATACGCGCCCATGTCAAAACTGTAGAACACGAAGACAAAGTGGCCTCCGATGGCCTGTAACTGCATTTCGGTTATTCAGGCTGGAGTATAACTGCAGTAACTCCGCTCCGTTTGATTTCTTACACCCTATTCCCTCTCCATTTTGTACCTGTATAGCATTGAAAATATCTGCACAACAGAGTAAACTCCGATGGTGTGCGTCGTGTGTGTTGTTTGGAAAAAAACTTGTCCTTTTCCTTGCTGTACTTGTTGTTGACAACAATAATGACCACTGTATTTTTTGCCCTCGTGGCTGCCTTCTGTCACACGTTTGTTTCATCAATAGTGTTAGTTGTGCTTCAACAGTGATAACAGTAGTATGCTTAGGTTTACTGCTGAACACTTTCCTATATGCACCTCGTGCATGGCTTCGCCGACGTCAATGGTACAGGGGCGCAACGACTCAATATTAAGCTATTCCCGCAGCGATGGCAACCGCATCACAGAACTTGAGCGTGTAAGACAGTCGACGGTGCGTCGCTATACATTCTGCGGTGAGCATTGTGGTCGAAATATTGAACTATACCTGTAAGTGGACAGTTCTGCATTTATTACGATTTGTATTGTACACGTACACAACATGTTGAACATATTATGATTAAGTTTTTGTATGTCTATCCTTCTTGTTGATGGTTTGTTGGAATACAGCCGTTCGCTTACGCAATACAGTGAAAGACGGGCAGCTGTCATTTTGATGTTATTTGTTACATTGCAACTTGTTTCGGTGGCTCAGTACACCACTTCAGGCCTTAACTGACGCTGAGAAAGTGAACTCCAATCGTATACGCGACCCCATCAGTGGCCTACATCTGTGAGCTGGATTTCGTAGAATACTGTAACAGCGATGTTGGTTGTTCGTGGCTGCGGACACAGCATCGCTGTTATTTTCAGCATAGCCTTCGTATTTCAAGATAGGGAGATATAAGAGCCAGGACTGCAACGACGACCTCCGCAGCTGAAAAATAACCAAGGGATTAATGTAGTTGGTGACATTTTGTTAACCTTAACAGTAACAAAGAATTTTCTTTAGCTCTTCCTTTTGATGGTTGACAGTGAGCACCAGTGGCTCGAAAGACGTCGCAAACAAATGTAAAAAATAACAGACACATTTTTACTAGTTGTAATAAATATGTGTGAATTGATTAGACTAAGTGATGGAAAACAACGCATTCAGTAGGCTAATGTACACAGTCTGTCCAAAAAGTTAAGAGATTGATTTTATTCGCAGCATATAAGCGATGTTAGCGTAGTATTTCCGGTGGCAGCTTGAAGTGACAACGTAGGCGCAAGATTCGCGCCCGCACAGTCGTGAGCAGGCAGTGTTAAGTAGTAGATGTGCAGCCGTAGTGTATAAATGCTGTTGTCACAAACCGCAGAGGAGCAACATCTCTGAATTAAGTATTCAAGAAATTATCCAGAATGCTCTGAGGAAGAGAAAAGTCTGTGCGAAGTTTGTCTCGCACCCATTGACGCCCCCCAAAAAAAAGCAACTACGCATGGATGTCTACTGCTATGATGTTGAAATGCAAGCCGCGAACAGTTTTTTTCTGGGTATAAAGAAAAGAAAACCATCATCACGGATGGCGAGACTTGGTGTTATCAATACGAATCCTCCACAGAACAACGAAGTGCAAAAATTTACGTGAAGGCTTAACGCTGTGACGTCCTGATTCTCAGACCAACGTGATGCACAAGTTGAACAGCATCCCAAAGAAGAACTTTTCTCACCTAATTTTTAATAGCACAATTGGACGAAATACAGTAGTATGCCTCAGTCCAAATTCCTATTCACGCCTCAGCCCACTTTGGTAAACCTCTTAAACTCGAGCCGGCCGGGGTGGCCGAGCGGTTCTAGGCGCTTCAGTCTGGAACCGCACGACCGCTACAGTCACAGGTTCGAATCCTGCCTCGGGCATGGATGTGTGTGATGTCCTTAGGTTAGTTAGGTTTAAGTAGTCTAAGTTCTAGGGGACTGATGACCTCAGAAGTTAAGTCCCATAGTGCTGAGAGCCATTTGAACCATTTGAAGATTAAACTCGAACAACATCGCAGAGGCTCTCCAGCTGTATTCGAAAGGCACTTCAGCATCGAACCAAACGGGTATCTTGCTTGAAACCCAGTCAGAGGTGATTTTAATCAAATCAAACTGTAAGGTTCCAGAGACGTTTTGAAGTCTCCAACATCTATGATTTATTACGCGGACTGAAGAGACTAATGAAAATTTTCGTACATCCATATTTAAACTGGATGATGGTGGGACATCAGCTGGTATAATTTTAATTAAAAATGAAACTCCTCCAGCTGTACTTAAGATTTCATATTTATTCAGCTACTAGTTTTGACGTTGCGTCAACGCCATCTACAGGCCCGAAGAGGAGTTTCATTTTTAATTAAAAAAAAATAATGAAAATTTGCACCAAGGCTGACATTCGAATCCGAATCTCCTGCTCGCTACGCAGGTGCGCCAACCACTTCGCCACCCTGGCACAGGGGCTTTGAACAACTGCACGGACTACCCTAACACGCTTCCCTCCTCCAACTAGTCAGCTGAAGACCCGTGTTCCATTGGCACAAATTTTCATTAATCGCTTCAGTCTGCATATATACATCATAGTGTTGGAGACTTGAAAACGTCTCTGAAACCATATAGTTTCGTTTGTTTGGCGATTTTTCTGACTTTTCGCTAGCACGAGTGGTTGGTATTGTCAGAGCTTTAGCCTCCGTAGCTGGTGGTGGACTGGAGTCGAGCTTTGCGGACTCAGATTTTATGTAACTGGCGCGCCAACGTCCAGGGGCTTTTCCGTGGTCATTACCGCTGCGGTTCTCCTCTTGCTACCTGCAATGGTCGTTTCGCTACAGCACGGGAATCCAGTACCCGCTCGCCTTGAGGCTTTATTCTTTAATGTTGAAGCTATTGTCATTCGCCGACAGGGAAGTTCTTGTTGTAGAGAAGAGCTGTACACCTGCTTGTACGGGGCAGCTATAGAAATACACAAACATGTAGGAGGGGGGAACTGCAGCGGTAACGACCATGGAACATTCTTGGACGTTGGCGCACAGTCGTACATCAGCTGCGACCGTGAGCTCGACTCCAGTCCGCCACCAGCACTAAAGGGTGAAACTTTGACAATTCCAGCCACTGACGCTGGTAAAACGACAGCAAAATAAACAAAAAAAAATGTCGGCTGAAGAACCAGAGACAGAAGCCACCTGGCAATTTGTCACGTTTCTTGTCACAGTTTCACAAGGTCGTTCTGTACCTTCTACTCAAGTAGAACATCTGGAGTATTAAAACCACCGTATTAACTTTTATCTATGTTTTATTAATGCAGTTTCGAAACTTTTTGAACTAAGCAGAGTGTTACGGTATACTGATAATTTTTACTTATGGACCGTCTGACAGCAACTGAATAAAACACAATTTTAGTGCCATACGCGTTTCGCCTTTATTTTCTGCAAGGCATCATCAGCGGCCTGGAATATGTACATATGTTTGCTATTTAATTTACATTTAGGTCACTGTACCTACAGGTTATAAACAATTCTGGTGGTTGGTATTTCCTATTAAGTAGTAATGTTTTGAACTGTACTTACAGGTTGCGTGGACAATTTCCTACATATTACGCTCCTGTTGCATTTTTGGTGTTGTTCTTCTTCTTATGAATGCCAATTTGCGGTTTTTTCCCACATTCCACAGCACTATGAACTGAACGCTGGTTTCACTGCAATATTTTGGTTTCTGTTGCCGACTGTCAAATGTTTTTGCCAAAGATTGAATGTTATTGCCAAACTTTCCAGTGTAATTATTGAAGCATCTGTGTGTGTGTGTGTGTGTGTGTGTGTGTGTGTGTGTGTGTGTGTGTGTGTCCAGAAGGTGAAGGGGGAAGAGTGTTTTTGTTTTACCTTATCATTTCCTTTATTAAGTTAGTAGGGAGCCTGTGCTGATGTGTGTTTGTTCATTTATCACATGTTTGTTTTCAGCTATGGCTTTCTGGATGTGGAAGTTTTCTTGCGTTTGTATATGATGATTGTCATCGTTGCTTTTTCCCATTATTTTCATGTCTTGTTCCATGTTTGCAAGATGATGGTTATGGTGTTTTAAATGTTCTGCAAATGTGGAATGGTTTGTTTCGTACTTCCAACGTCTGATATGTTCTTTGTATCGTGTTTTAAAATTCCTGCACGTTATGCCTATATATACTGCATCACAACTTTGACATTCAAGTTTATATATTCCTGATTGTTGGAATTTGTCCCTCTTGGTAGCCGTTTGGCTTAGGTGTGATTGGAAGGTTTGCCCAGACTTATATGCTATTTTGAAGCCCTGTCTCTTTAGGATGTTTGCAACTCTGTGTGTTAGTTTGAGTGTGTAGGTCATGGTGTACCATCTGGTTCTTTTCTGCGTGTGTTTGTGGAGTGTGTTTGTAGTTTTTCAGCTTGTGAGTTCTCTTGTATTCTGGAAATGTTGTGTTTCTTTCGTATTTGTGTTTTTATTTTTTGATTGAGCCTTAGTACTACATGTGTGTTATACCCATTGTTCCTAGCTACTTGTATCACTGTACTCATGTCTTGTTCATAGTTTCTCTTGTTGAGTGGGATTCTGTTTAATCCATGTAACATATGTCTTAGTGTTGCAAGTTTCTGGCTGTGCGGGTGGTTGGATGTGGAATGTGTTATTGTGTCTGTGGCTGTTGGTTTTCTAAAGATGTTAAATGTATGTTTGCCATTTTCTTTTTATATTGTAATGTCAAGAAAATTTATTTGATTTCCTTTTTCAAGTGTGAATTTTATGTTCTGATGACTGTGTTCAGTGTGTTGCGGTGCCTCGCGGGACTGTTTAGTGACGCCGCCGTGTTGTGTTTGTTGCAGAACTGCGTGGCGCGCGCGCTGTACGACAACATCGCAGAGTCGCCGGACGAGCTGGCATTCCGGCGCGGCGACCTTCTCACCGTACTCGAGCAAAACACGGCCGGCATCCAGGGCTGGTGGCTCTGCTCGCTGCGCGGACGGCAGGTGAGTCGCGGTAAACCTCGCCCTCTCCAATCCGCATCCGTAATCGATAACACACGCATGACAGGTGGCTCTCGACTCGGACGAAGCTGATTCTAACCGTTGCGCTTGGAAAAATTTTCACCACCAATATTTGGCCAACAAGGGTAGGACTTCCTGAACGCCAAACTTTGCGCCAATGCTTCGGATTAAATTTCAGACCTCTTCGTAGTGTCTCCTAGAGTAAAAGCATGTACAGGGTGACAATTATTAAGTACGAAATAAAATCGTTATAACTTCTGAACTGTTTACGTTAGGACGTTAAAACTGCACGGTTGGCCGCAGGGCATGTTGGGAAATAGTATGCGCTGTATGGTTTGGTTTAGCGACGAAGCCCCCTTTCATTTCGTTGGGTTCGTCAATAAGCAAAACTGGCGCATTTCGGGGACTGAGAATCCGCATTTCGCGATCGGGAAGTCTCTTCACCTTCAACGGGTGTCTATGTGGTGTGCAATGTCCAGTCACGGAATAAGCGATGCGATATTCCTTCATGGAACGTTGACTACCGAACTGTTCGTGAAGGTTTTGGAAGACAATTTTATTTCCATTACACAAAGTGACCCTGATTTCGAAAAGATGTCGTTCATGCAGGATGGAGCTCTCGACCCCACCGAAGCAGGATAGTGTTTGATATCCTGGGGTAGCACTTTGGGGACCCTAATATGACTCTGGGTTACCCAGAGGCAACTGTCATAAGCCTCGATTGGCCGCCATATTCTCCGGATCTGAACACTTGCGACTCCCTTTTGTTGGGCTATGTTAAAGACAAAGTTTACAGTAAAAGCCCCAAAACTACCGCTGAGGTGAAAAAAGTCATTCAGTACGTCATCGACAGCATCGATGTTCCGACGCTTCGCTATTCGCCTGCTACATCATCACCAATCGTTCAGATGGTTCAAATGGCTCTGAGCACTATGAGACTTAACATCTGAGGTCATCAGTCCCCTAAAACTTAGAACTACATTAACCTCACTAACCTAAGGAGATCACACACATCCATGCCCGAGGCACGATTCGAACCTGCTACCGTAGCGGTCATGCGGTTCCAGACTGAAGCGCCTAGAAGCACTCGACCACTCCGGCCGGCTGAGTGTCTTCAACACGTGGTGAAACCAAGGTGAAACAAGCAGACGTCCTGGGTTTGGGGTGGCCATCTCTCATTACAGAGACGGACGTCGTAAGCTGGACAGACCGGTAAAACAAGACAGGCGGTGAGCTGTGGTGGAACTACCAGCAGATTTTAATGCTGGACAGAGTACAAGTGTGTCTAAACACACAGTACACCGAACACTCCTAACGATGGTCCTCCGCAGCCGACGACCCATGCATGTGCCATTGTTACACCACGACTTCAGCAACTACGACTAAACCGGGCATGTGACCATAGGCACTGGACGTTGGTGCAGTGGCAGAGCGTTGTATGGTCTTATGAATCCCGATAAGTTCCTCATCATGCCGATGGGAAGGCGCGAGTCGGTCGTCTTCCATGGGAACAGCTCCATGGCACATTTACTGCAGGACGGAGACAAGCTAGCAGCGACTCCATTATGCTCTGCGGATATTCATTTGGACATCTGGGATCCAGTGGAGCTAGTGCAAGGCACAATGACGCCAAGGAGTATCGTGCACTGGTTGCAGACACCCGGTCGTAACGATCGTGTTTACCGACGGCATTGGCATTTTTCAGCGAGATAAGGCGCCTTTTGACAAGGCCAGGGGTGTGACGGAGTGGTTCGAGCAACATAGTGGCGAGTTCCAATTGATGTGCTGGCCCTCCCAACTCGCCAGATCTGAATCCGATCGAACACGTCTGGGATGTGATTGAACGCGGCGTCACAGCTCATCGACCCCCTCCCCGGAGATTACGGGAACTAGGTGACTTGTGTGTGCAGATGTGGTGCCAACACCCTCCAGCGAAGTACCAATACCTCATTGCTTCCATGTGACGACGCATCGCTGCTCTTATCCTGCTCTTATCCGTGCCAAACATGGACACACCGCCTACGACGTTGGTGGTTATAATGTTCTGGCTGGGCAGTGTATTGCGGCGAATAGACGATGAATGTATAAGGAAGCACTATGCTAATTGCAACAGATACCAAGATACTGAGACGGTCACTTGATGGGAGATGGTTAGAATTAGAAAACATGAACGATCCACACAGAAGCGTGTTGATGGCGAGCCTGATATGTTGTTGTTGTTGTGGTCTTCAGTCCTGAGAGTGGTTTGATGCAGCTCTCCATGATACTCTATCCTGTGCAAGCTTCTTCATCTCCCAGTACCTACTGTAGCCTACATCTTTCTGAATCTGCTTAGTGTATTCATCTCTTGGTCGCCCTCTACGATTTTTGACCTCCACGCTGCCCTCCAGTACTAAATTGGTGATCCCTTGATGCCTCAGAAAATGTCCTACCAACCGATCCCTTCTTCTCGTCAAGTTGTGCCACAATCTCCTCCTCAATTCTATTCAATACCTCCTCATTAGTTATGAGATCTACCCATCTAATCTTCAGCATTATTCTGTAGCACCACATTTAGAAAGCTTCTATTCTCTTCTTGTCTAAACTATTTATCGTCCATGTTTCACTTCCATACATGGCTACACTCCATACAAATACTTTCAGAAACGACTTCCTGACACTTAAATCAATACTCGATGTTAACAAATTTCTCTTCTTCAGGAACGCTTTCCTTGCCATTGCCAGGCTACATTTTATATCCTCTCTACTTCGGCCATCATCAGTTATTTTGCTCCCCAAATAGCAAAACTCCTTTACTACTTTAAGTGTCTCATTTCCTAATCTAATTCCCTCAGCATCATCCGACTTAATTCGACTACATTCCATTATCCTCGTTTTACTTTTGTTCATGTTCATCATATACCCTCCTTTCCAGACACTGTCCATACCGTTCAACTGCTCTTCCAAGTCCTTTGCTGTCTCTGACAGAATTACAATGTCATCGGCAAACCTCAAAGTTTTTATTACTTCTCCGTGGATTTTAATACCTACTCCGAAATTTCTTTTGTTTCCTTTACTGCTTGCTGAATAAACAGATTGAATAGCTTCGGGGAGAGGCTACAACCCTGTCTCACTCCCTTCCCAACCACTGCTTCCCTTTCATGCCCCTCGACTCTTATAACTGCCATCAGGTTTCTGTACAAATTGTAAATAGCATTTCGCTCCCTGTATTTGACACCTGCCACCTTCAGAATTTGCAAGAGAGTATTCCAGTCAACATTGTCAAAAGCTTTCTCTAAATCTACAAATGCTAGTAATGTAGGTTTGCCTTTCCTTAATCTATTTTCTAAGATAAGTCTTAGGCTCAGTACTGCTTCACGTGATCCAACATTTCTATTGAATCCAAACTGATCTTCCCCGAGGTCAGCTTCTACCAGTTTTTCCATTCGTCTGTAAAGAATTCGCATGAGTATTTTGCAGCTGTGACTTATTAAACTGATTATTCGGTTATTTTCACATCTGTCAACACCTGCTTTTTTTGGGATTGGAATTACTATATTCTTCTTGAAGTCTGAGGGAATTTCGCCTATCTCATACATCTTGCTCACCAGATGGTAGAGTTTTGTTAGGCCTGGCTCTCCCAAGGCTGTCAGAAGTTCTAATGGAATGTTGTGTGTTCCCGTGGCCTTGTTTCGACTTAGGTCATTCAGTGCCCTGTCAAACTCTTCACGCAGTATCTTATCTCCCTTTTCAACTTCATCTACCTCCTCTTCCATTTCCATAATATTGTCCACAAGATCATCGGCCCTGTATAGACACTCTATATGCTCCTTCCAGATGTAGGGGAAAGAAAAGAAGAGGCCTTTATCCTGACGTTGGTGTCAAATGCCTAATTATATGGTCATGAGTATGCGATTGAACAGTCAGAAAGATTGTGACGAACACTATGAAATCTGGGAGGTGGGCCTAGGAGCCACAGCAAAGCGCAAGCAGTAAGCAGCAGCTGTGTATCCGGCCGCCGGCCATATCCGGCTGCAGGGGGTCGACGGCTGGGGCAGCGACCAGGGACTGCGCAAAAAACGCCGCGAACTCTGAGACCGCTGGCGAGCCAGCGCTCTGCATCTGGTCTGCAGATCACTCATCACTCTGAAGAGATGCTGAACGTGCAAACTCCTTTGCACTCTCTCTATAGCTAGACATGGATTTGAATCATTGCTGGTCTATAGGTCCTCTAAAACAGCAGGAGCGCCTTATCCTTAAAACGTAAAGCTCGTGTCATTTCGCTCCGACAGAATGTTTTTATGAGTAGAGTCATTTATCGTTCGCAGAAACGAAAACGTACTACGAAGAATTTCACAGTCGGCGTTCGGATGGTATTCGACGGGGATGACTTGCCACTCTTCTTGTACTGCCCGTATATGTCAAAATGATTCAAATGGCTCTGAGCACTATGGGACTTAAATTCTGAGGTCATCAGTCCCCCTAGACTTAGAACTACTTAAACCTAACTAACGCAAGGACATCACACCCATCCATGCCCGAGGCAGGATTCAAACCTGCGACCGTAGCAACAGCGCGGTCCGGACTGAAGCGCCTAGAACCGCTTGGCCACAGTGGCCGGCCCGTATATGTCGTCCAGTGATTGTGAAATACGGTAGAATAGATGTTCCAACGTTTTCTTGTTATTATTTTTTGCCTGCCTTTGTGACAGCTTAGTCACCATCGTAAAGGCTTTCGACACTACCACGTCATCGGCTAGTAAGACACAATACAGGTAGGAACTTCGCAAATGTGTGACTCGCTCGATGAACGTATAACACAACCCAGTGCGTTGTAGTGACCGTCCCGGATAGTCGAGCGCCTTAAAACACCGCTTTGGGGATTCGGGGAGTCGAGCTTGCTGCAGCTCGTATCCGCCTCTGGGATTAACGAGGAGCCGCGCGGGATTAGCCGAGCGGTCTAGGGCGCTGCAGTCGTGCCTTTGGCTCTGAGCACTAGGAGACTTAACTTCTGAGGTCATCAGTCCCCTAGAACTTAGAACTACTGAAACCTAACTAACCTAAGGACATCACACACATCCATGCCCGAGGCAGTATTCGAACCTGCGACCGTAGCGGTCGCGCGGATCCAGACTGCAGTCATGGACTGTGCGGCTGGCCCCGGAGGAGGTTCGAGTCCTCCCTCGGGCATGGGTGTGTCTGTTTGTCCTTAGGACAATTTAGGTTAAGTAGTGTGTAAGCTTGGGGACTGATGAGTTTAGCAGTTAAGTCCCATAAGATTTCACACACATTTGAACATTTGATTAACGAGGAGGGCTGTTGGGTGAGCCGTTCGGCCTGGATGTAGTTTTAGGCGGTTTCCCACACCCATCTAAGTAAACATCTGGCTGGTACCCTTATCCCGTCTCAGATACACGCCACGAAAACATTTAGAAAACGTATCCATACTTGAGCACAATTTTACTCTAGACAAAGACAACGGGGTACAGAGCTTTCCGTCCCGGGGGGTGGGTGGGGGGGGGTGGGGGGGGGGGGGCATTCGGGGATTCTCGGCATCAGGGAGAGCATACGCACCAACTACCGCCCTATAGATGACACAGGGGAAGAAGAAGCACACAGTACGCTATACTGGACGGTTATTGTTCTACAGAAATGAACGTAACATAGAGTGTATTCCAAAGAAACGTAATATGACGTCTAATACTCTCTATCGCGTAATCGATTTATCAGACAGCGTCAGCTGCACTGTCACATTCTTCACCGACAATACTGTTTAGAGGAAAGTATCGTCGTTGATCATCGAAAGAAAATGAAGAAATACTGGGACAGAATTTCCACCTAGTGTAATCAGTATGCTGATAAATATGAGATAATACCAACAGAAAAAACAAAGTGCCTGATAATATCAGATTACAACGCTAGCGATAAAAATCACTAGCACATCACTTCACAGAGCTATTCTGGGGCAATACTAAGAAGTTATATGAAATGGGGCAATCACATATTAGAGAAAGCGGGTTCACCTGTAAAGGAAATCGCATACAAGGTCTTAATGTAGTCAATTCTAGAGTTCTAATTTTCTATCTTAGTGGATGGCGGGAACGCAACCGTGTCGTGATTTGCAATTATAAATAAATTAGCTTCTGGCTGCAAGGATGGTTTTTTAATTTCTTTATTGCAAATCGATCGTGGGACTGGCAGTCCCATCATCACTTCACAGAACTATTCTGGGGCAATCGATGTTAGGTTTTGTTTTCTCCGGGAACACACCTAGCTCCCGCTGAGGTGCCATTTTGTGTGGTGTTGTGCACGCGAGTCTTGCACGTTTGCTGGGGGATGATGATCCATCAGTAACGCATCAAGATAGCGAGAAGTTGACTTGCCGAAACATCCCGCCTTCTGGACGATGCCCCCGCCTTAACATCTGATAAATATTCAGAATCACCTGGTACACTGGCGATTTCATCTGCAGTCTGTGTTTTGAGTTGAGCTAGGGTTCTTGGTCCAGTCTGGCACACGACGCTCCTCAGATGTCCCTTTGAAAACAAGTCACAGACGGAAATGTGCGGAATCTGGAGCAACCGAAGGATGTTGGCGTCCTTTGACATTACACGATACCCAAATAAACGTTTTTCATAGACTGTGTGGCAGTGTTAGCGGTGGCTCTGTCCTGTTGAAGCCAAGTATGCTGAATGTCAAGGTTTGGAAATGTGGAGATTAGAAACCAGAAACGTCTCTAACATGTTGACATTAATGTTCAGTCGACATAGTAGAAGCAATGGCGAACCTCTCGCTGTGCAGCTGTGGAGCTGGAGGCGGGGCGACTGCACGCGCTACACCGGTCCACTTCTCCATGGTCACTAAATGTCCGTTACTGATGGCGTCTTTCCTTCATTTCTGCTGTCGCTGAAGGGCTGCCAACATAAACTTCCAATTTTCCTCTTTTTCTGCGCCACCCTGTACTCTTTCTCTCTTCCGTCCTTAGTTGGTTCTGAAACCTTCCCGTCTCCTCCATACCTCTTTTGTTACACAGCCTTCCCTTCTACAATAACCTATGTAACCTTCCCTTAGGATTTCTATCTCTTGCTTAATAATAACAAATTAAATCTTCCCTTTGAAATTTATTCTCTTTGTCAATCTTCGCATACAAAATTTAATTGCTGCTTATTAAAAGTAATTTTCTGATTATTTCGACGAAACATAGAATCTGTCGTCGTCGTGGCCCTCAGTCGTTACCTGCAATAACCCAGAACTGTTCCTTACCTTTTTACTGTTACTGGACCGCCATCTGACTGCTACATCGAACTCCCACATGAATATACTTACTCTGGTTTACTATACTCTACTAACTGCTGGTGGGCTTTTATAATAAGTGGCTGTACTTACTACCAAAGCTGATGTTATTCTTTATTAGCAAAGCTGAAGTTATTCTTTAATTAATTTGACTGAAGTTATGTAATTCATAGTTACACTTTTTCTTGACAACAATAAAATTTTTGCAAAGTTTTATGTTGATGGTTTTTGGGATGGATTATAATCAGTAATGCAACATTGCTGGCAAAAAATTAATTATATTCTGAAAACGCTTCAAATATTTACTGCTGGTAATGAAATGATTTTATAAACGTTCAAATGGGACTTACCTTTTACAATAATCTTACAACTAGCATTGCGCAAATATACCTTCAGTAGACTTGAGATTCGCAAAGAAAATAATTCAATAATATTAGTTCGTCTTATGATAATAGTTAGTTGATGTCTCTGTACACCTCTTTATAATCTCTTGTAAATCATACCTGGTGGCTGGCAGGCACACTACTCCTCTCAACCTCTCGCTTCAGACCTGCTGCCAACTCGCTTCACATCTCGCTTACTACTGACTTCCTACGAACGCTAAAGTGCGGTCTCTCATGCCAACAATGTTTTCTGGTGCAGACAATCCCTGCTGCGGCCTTTCCCGCTCTTTTCTTAAAATGTATCCATATGTGGTCTCTCGCGCCCTTTTTAAAATTATATCAATTTGCGGTCTCTCTTGCCAACAATACTTTGGTGCAGACATTCCCTGCTACCACAATTATTTCCAACATGATATTAATTATTCCTACTTAATCCTATTAATAAAATATGAACATCTTTCATAAATTGTGATTTGACAGTAGACAATACACGCCTTACAGTTTTGACAAAAATTAACTTGTTAATAACAAGATGTTTGTCGGTGAAAGGATCAGCTGCTTTCTGTTTTGTTAGAAGTATAGCGTACGCAACATTCTTCTTAGCCTTACTGTGATAGGACATCGATTTAATGTTCCTGGAACAAGGGTAGCTTTCATATACTCGAATAAACTTTTCCAGAAATTTGCGATTGATCCGATCCACATCGCTCGTCATAGTGCCGGTACGAAACATTCCTCATATTTGTTGTTTGCTTGTATAAGTTTTCACGTTTCGTTTTGGTATGCTGGTAGCGTTAGAATTCAGTCAGTATCAGGCAGCTTGAACAGGCCAAATGCTGGCGCAAAATTCTCTACTCACCGTCAAGTATGCATGGAGAAAATGCTAGCTCACGCATGCTTGTGATGCTCACTTAAGCTTGTAGCCATATTTAGAAATCGAGAATATACGAAAACACCAGTTTGTTAACGATAAAGCTTGAGGTAAATAGGCTGTATTCTGGGGCACCTAGAGAAGTCTGTTTATCCATCAAGTTTCGATTGGAATAATGGTTAGAGTATTTTCGGACATGAATAGGAACAGCTGAATACATGTGAACGTCACAAAGAACGAAGAAATTTGATCGTGTGTCACTTTTAATAGTCTTACTTGGATATGAAAATGTAGTCAGTCACCGAACGCAAGTGCTGGCGCCATGTGATTTTCACGTACCGTGCTGGATATCGTTCTGAACGCTGCTTACGTGATAGCGAACGTGTAGTAGGTGTGTGTTTACGGCTCTGAAATGGATAAAAGGCTTCCTGGACATATTTTGTGTTACGAAACCTGCCACTATTTACAACCGTGTCGTGTCGTCGCGCCTACTCAGACCTGTTTGTAGTTGGTGTGGTCTTCAGTCCGAAGACTGGTCAGATGTTCCCCACGCTAGTCTATCCAGTGCCAGCCTCTTCATCTCTGCATAAATACTCCAATCTGCAACCCTTCGAACCTGCCTCCTGGAGTCAAGTCTTGGTCTTCCTTTACGATGTTCATGCCAACACTTCCATCCATTGCCACAATCATTTATCAACCGAGCCCTTCTTTCAGTAAAATAAATAAATAAATAAATAAATAAATAAATAAAAGTAAAATCATACGGCATAGATGGGTGGGAGACCCCGAAGGGTAGATTCACGCACCTATTTGGAACGGTTTTTTACTATTCTTCGCGCACAATAGCACCTTTACTTCGCAATGTCTGAGACTTATATTTTTGAGTGTGTGTGTGTGTGTGTGTGTGTGTGTGTGTGTGTGTGTGTGTGTGGTGTTATGTTTGTTCTGGATAATGGGGTGACGGCGAGAGAAGACAGAGGGTGAACCCCGGTACCGCCACATAGTCTGCTCCTCTCGAAAAGCACGAAAGAGGCCGCCGAGTTTAACGCCCCCATCCGACGGACAGAACACAATCGACAGTGTCACATCCCCTCACTTCATGAGACACTGCGGAGAGGTTTGGAATTTTCATCCAAGACATTGGCGGAAACACTGGTGGTCGGGACATTACGCCACCAACCCTCCTCCTCTACGCCATAAAGGCAACGGGAAGACGAACAACAGCACGTAGCATACCCGAGAGATACGCATCCATGTACTGGTCGCACCTAACTTTGTCTAAGTTCGGTGATCTGACGAGAACCGGTGTATTCAATGAGGCAAGGCCGAAATCCGATTCCGTACCTATTCATTAGTTATAGGTAACCGTCACAATTCTTCTGAGACACCACGTTTCAAAAGTTACCGTTCTCTTATTGTCTATACTGTTTATCGTTCAGATTCTACTTCCTTTCGAGGTTCTACTCCAGACAAATACTTCCAGAAAACAATTCCTATCACTTAACCATGGACAGAATTATGAAGCATATAGGCAAACAATTCTAAATGATTCAAATGGCTCTGAGCACTATGGGACTTAACATCTGAGGTCATCAGTCCCCTAGGACTTAGAACTACTTAAACCTAACTAACCTAAGGACATCACACACATCCATGCCCGAGGAAGGATTCGAACCTGCGAACAGTTGTAAATACTATATTTCTGTTACTTAAGGAAGTCAACAACATACATTAATTCATGTTTATATATTTTGCTGCATTAAATATTTGTTGTATTAGGCATTTAAAGATGTACTTGAATTAAATGTTGTCTTGTGAGTAATTACATTTATACTTTGCTCACGTATGAAAATATTTAAGATTTTGAAACTTTTCACCCCTCATACTTTATATTATTTACGAAAGTTCAGGAAACAATTCTTTTTCTTTTCAATGCACAAATTTACATTACGCTTAATTGGTGGACTTCCTTTGCGATTTGGCAACCTGCATCTACCTTTCTTCTCAGACATGATTGGGCAGTCTCCAACTTTGTCTTTTCGAACAAACTTTTTGGGAATTTGCTTTGATCTATGACCTATTTCCTTCTTCTTTGCATATTCATTATTTACAACTGAAGGAGGTCTTCCTACCTTTCTCCCACTTACATCCTTGTTCACTTTGTACAGGGCATCAGCCAACTAAGCTTTGAACCGACAAAATAGCCTCTGCTTATTTTTGGGTACACCAAGAGAGTCACAGTCCCCTCTCTACAATAGCCACGCATTTACTACCACCTTATCAAGGAAATTAAAATGATAGCATTCCTTCCATATGGTGATGATTCTATACAGTGAATCTGGAAGAGCCACTCCTCCGGTAATTGATGGACAGTTAACTTCAAGTCTTTCTTTGTTCTTCTTATGCCATCGGTTCAGCGTACTTTGGTGTTACTTGAGTAGCCACTCATGGAATTGGCATAACCTTCTACACCAGTCTCACGAGCGACTATACTCCTTTCTATGAAATGCTGCAGGATTTTACAAAATGTACTTTAACCATCAGTTCGCAGCTCGTGGTCGCGAGGTAGCGTTCTCGCTTCCCACTCCCGGGTTCCCGGGTTCGATTCCCGGCGGGGTCAGGGATTTTCTCTGCCTCGTGATGACTGGGAGTTGTGTGATGTCCTTAGGTTAGTTAGGTTTAAGTAGTTCTACGTTCTAGGGGACTGATGACCATAGATGTTAAGTCCCATAGTGCTCAGAGCCATTTGAAACATTTTTGAACTTTAACCATCATCTGTTTATTTGTCCCATTAGTGATCTACCGGTTTTGGTTACTAACCATCATCCAGATGTAGGATCAGTAGATCAGTAATGGGATCGGTAGATCAGTAATGGGACATATGAACAGCTGATGGTTAAAGTGCATTTTGTTAAATAATTTACGGCTGTTGAACCTCGCCTTATGGAAACGCTACAGGATTCATCATATAAAAAAAAAAAAAGTTTGCTTGCGAATGCCTAAGTTGACAAATTTGTTACTTCTGAAAAATATGCTCCTCAAGGTCTAGGAGTGAAGTCTTTTTTACACATATATACCTCAAAATTCCCTCTATTACGTAATATGTACTTAAAGTTGATAACGTACATTTTTCTAGATCGATAATTGTAAATATCAACAGCTGAACAATCATCCACCCCATTCAGGACTCCCGAGATGCGATTGGCAATTGTTCAACTAATTGAAAAAATCCTAACAGTGCGGCACCACTTCCTATATTTGTAGTCTGGGGCGTTACGAATGTTCTACGCACAGCGACTGCAAGGAAATGCTGCTCGCTTTGCAGGTACAGCAATGCACTGTAAGCGTTACAGATTTGTCGAGCTCGTCCGTAGAGGCCTAAGCTTGCGTTAAATGTTTTTGTCTGCAGTGAGTACCTGGGCCACGGCCTTCATTCGGCAGACAATCCGCTTATCGGCTACAAGTCCTGGACTGGCAAAGAAGAGCGATGCACAGTAGACAGCGCAGGGCTTGCAGAACGAGAGTAGCTGTGCTTCGAGTCGCTTTCGTGACGGTCGTAGGCGAACCGTTGCTTAAGACGAAATTGCAATGTATGCGGCTGTGCCCCGGATTTCTCCGTCTGACGGATTTGCGGGGGTTTTAAAGAGAGAAAGCGCGCAGCGCTGTGTGGTTACACGACCGGCGCCCGCCGGCTTTACTGCGCAAAATCCTGTGTTTTAACTTCAGAATGCCCGAGTCCCGCGAGAAGTGCCTTTCATTCCGGTGCCGGCAGCCACCGCAACGTTATTACAGACCATACGCCGTACGACTTGCCTCACATGTGACTCAACTTTAAATATTCACCTCTAGCGCGGAAGAGACAAAGAGTGTCGCTCTGGAGTGCGCAGTAATGTTTAGTTTCATGTTTTCCAGCTTGCCTTTTGTTAGCTACAAAGAAGTAGCTCCATGGAACGCTGGTTTGCGCGGAAATTGGTATACAACTTTTCGATTCCTTTCAGCATTATTTGTACGTTGTTGGCTTGCCGTAACACGAAACGGGAGGCAGTATTACACACGCACTGCATTTTGATACATTGCACGGGGGATACCGAGAACGAAGTAACCGAGTTATAATGAGCATATAGTACTAAATGGTTTCAGAAAGTAATGAAAACTTTTATTTTTTGTAAAAAATGTTATTTATTCGTCTAGATGAATGTTACACTCTTCAAAATAGACTCCAATGGGTATTATACAGATATATCCTTGAAACTTTTCTGAAACTCTATCTTTAGGATAGCTTTTATCTTTCACAGTGATGCGTTGTTAATCTCGCCTACCGTTGTAAAACGACAGCCCTTTAAGGTTTCCTTTTGGGAACAGAACAAATTGTATGGGGGCTATGTCTGGTGAATATAAAGCCTGAGGCATCTTACAGTATTATTTTTGGCCAAAAATTCACGAACAAGCAGCGGTATGTGAGCAGGTGCGTTATTGTTGTGTTAAAGCCATGACCTGTTTACTTATGAAGAAACAGTCACGATAGCAAAATGGGATTTATTTTAAACGACCCGTTTCGTCACATACTGCAGGCCATCCTGAGACTGAGTGCACAATATGCTGGAGCTGGCGACGTGCTGAGAAGCTGCTCATTGTCAAGACGATAACTGCTCACAGTACGCAGCGGCTCAGCACGTCGCCGGCTCCAACAAATGGTGCAATCAGTCTGAAGGTAACCTACTGTATGAACCGAAATCGGCCATTTTAAATGAATGACATTTTGCGATTGCGGCTGTTTCTTCACAAGTAATTATCACAAGTCAGATCGCTGACACTCCCAACCATATTTTGTTAAAACCATGAATTATTACTCAAAAGCCGCGCGGGATTAGCCGAGCGGTCTCAGGCGCTGCAGTCATGGACTGTGCGACTGCTCCCGGCGGAGGTTAGAGTACTCCCTCGGGCATGGGTGTGTGTTTGTCCTCAGGGGAAAATTTAGGTTAAGTAATGTGTAAGCTTAGAAGTTAAGTCACATAAGATTTCACACACTTTTGAACATTTGTTACTCAGAAGTATGGGGATTTTTATAGGGCTGCTTCACGCAGACGGTGTTGAACTTTTCAACAGCACTCGCGTTGAGCGCCACAGCTGATTAAAACTAATATTTATGACTAATGAAAAGCACCATAGATGTATGGTAACACGTTTATTGTGGTACGGCCGGTTTAGTTCTTAGAACTTGATCATTAATATTAAACAGTACACCTTATTGATCGCTCGAGCTCGTGGCAAGAACTAATGGTGCACTCTGCCGTTAAAATCAAAGAGTACATTGAATAAAACCTTCACATTTGTCCACAACTGAACTTTTTCGCTGTTGGTGGTCTTGAATAGTTCCTCTGGTACCAATGAACCTTAGTTTCGACGTCGAATTCGCAAGCCCACGTTTCTTCGTCTGACACGTTACAGTAATTGCACATCTTTGTTGACTTCATCTAGCGACTTCTGAGCAATTTGCATTCGCCGCTGTTTTTGTTCAAAATTCAGTAGTGCTGGAATAAATTTTGCTGTCACAAAACACCCGGAAAAGTTCATGGCATGAGCCAACTGGTACGCCAGCATCAACGAGGACTACTCTTATTGCGATTTCGCGATCGTTGATGAACATTTCTTTATACGGCGTAGAAAAATTTCCGCTACCAGTCACAATAGAAGATCATTTATTCGTCAGGCGACCGGTTTCGAGCTTGTGACCATCCTCAGCTGTTTATACATTCATGCATCTGTTTATATTGCTGGAGGTAAATAAAGATGAAGCATGCTTATTATAATGATGCAGTGGTGTCAGTTTTTCCACTCAGTTGCGTATTTATCATTTTCACGTCCCTGTTTCAGTTTTTTTTTTAAATTTAGCTGTATATTTCACTACTATGTCGTGCACTCGTAATATACACCGTGTTTACATACAAACATGTAGGCTATGGTCAAAGAACTTAGATGTACGAGGTGCAAAGATGTTACTCATGCAGAAACATGTAGGTTATGGTGAAAGAACTTAGCTAAGTGCTTTGACCATAACCTACATGTTTGTATGTAAACGCTGTGTATATGACGAGTGCACGACACAGTAGTGAAATATGCAGCTAAATTTTAGAAAAACCGAAACATGGACGTGAAATTTATAACAAATGTACAACTGAGTGGAAAAACTGACACCACTGCATAATTATAATAAGGATGCTTCATCTTTATTGATCTCCAGCGATATAAACATGTACATGAATGTATAAACATCTGAGGATGTGCAGAAGGCCGAAACCCTGTCGTGTGACTAATAAATAATCTTCTGTTGTGAGGGTAGCGGAAATATTTTACACCCCATTAAGGAACAGTCACAGAGTTCAAGAGCATCCACTATAGATAAAATTCACTTAACATTTCTTTGCTTTTTTCCATGATTTTATTGGCTGACGAAGTGTAGGGGATGTCCAGGGCGCTCGCCGTCTTCGACGTCTTCACCGCTTCTTTGATACGCTTTTATCACTCGTGAACCACCAGTTTTACTCATAGCTGACACACCATAAGCAATAATTAGCATTTCTAAAACTTCACTGCATTCTGTTTCGCGATCCATTTTTGTACAATTTAATAATCGCCGATACTACCAAAGTACATGTAGGCTTTCCAACAGCTGACAACAGACTAAATATTTGATTTGGCTATCAATGTATACATACTTTCCAAAGGTGCACAAACAAAACACGGAAAAAATCATGCGAACCGGACTAATACAATACACAATATTACAAATTTCCCGTTACTTTTTGAACGCATCACCGAGTGACGTGGCGCATTGGTTAGCACATTGGACTCGCATTCGCTAGGTCGACGGTTCAAACCCGCGTCCGGCCATCCTGATTTCGGTTTTCCGTGATTTCCCTAAATCCTCTGAAATGACACAGCCGATTTCCTTTCCCATCCTTACCTCATCCGATGGGACTGATGACCTCGCTGATTGGTCCCCTTCCCCAAATCAACGAACCAACCATCGAACACATCTCGTACGCGAGAAACCCCTGTAATTAGGCCGACCCGCACGGCAGAACACTAAACAAGTCGATGTCGGGCCGGCAGCTTGTCAGCTTTGAAACACGACTATGGCGGGGGAACGTAACGCACGGTGTTATTTTCTTGCAGGGTATATGTCCCGGTAACAGGCTGCGTCTGTTGGCCGGTGTGTACGACACGGGAGGCGAGACCGTGGTGGCAGACCTCAACACCCTGCAGCGGCAGGGCAAGCGTCGCAGCTGGCATGTGCAGCCCAACAAGGTGAGTGAGTACACGGTCTTCCATTTGATTTATTACTCTCACCTCTCACCGCTAAGTAAAGTTCACCTCTCACCGCTAAGCAGTGTTCACAGGGAAATGCAGGCGAAACTGCACTGCGCAGACTGCCTTGGCTCTCGTATTTACAACGTTTACATAATATTTTTTTCCGAAGGATTAACAAAGAATAATCAAATGCCATTAAAACCCTTTTTATATAGAAAATTGCGTAATTTCTTTAGTAATTCTTGATAACAAACATGTTCTCATTAGTTCAATGCCATACACCGATATCGTGAACTTTCTGAAATACGTGAGGATGAAGACCATTATCTATTTACAGAGCACCTGATGATGCCAATATGCCGAAATGGGCTCATCGTGAATGATATAAACTAAAAACAATTTACTGGGCAGTGTAGCTGGCTATTGTTAATAATAATCATGCCATTAAAACATATATTTTGCGCCGCGGGCCCCAAAGAAAAAAAAACATTAATTAAACGGAAGATTACTCTCGTATTCGCGTGTTTTCACTTTTAGAAATAATATCATTTCGGGCCTCCTTTTTTCCGACGTAGTGCAACAAAAGGACGTGGCATGGACTGAACAGGTGATCGGAAGTCCCCTGCAGAAATACTGAGCCGTGCTACCTCTATAGCATCCATAATTGCAAAATGTTTCCGGTGCAGGATATTGTGCACGAAGTGAGCTCTCGATTATGTCCCATAAATGTTCAATGGGATATGAGTCGGGCTATCCGGGTGGTCGAACCATTCGTTTCAAATGTCCAGAACGTTCTTCAAACCAATCACGAACTATTGTGTCCCGTTGACATGGCACATTGTTATCCATAAAAATTCCATCGTTGTTTGGGAACATGAAGTTCATGAATGGCTGCAAATGATTAATGATAGGTTCAGCTGTATCAGAGGATCCAGTCCATTCCACGTAAACACGGCCCACGCCATTATGGAGCCACCGCCGGCTTGCAAGGTGCCTTGTTGACAACTTCGGTGGGTCTGCGCCACACTCGAACCGTACTCCTGGTTTTCCAATCGTCCGGGATCCGATCTACGTATATGGTCACGAGCCCAGGGAAGGCGCTGTAGGCCATGCCGTGCTGTTAGCAAAGGCACTCGCGTCGGTCTTCAGCCGCATTGTCCTAACGCATACGTTCACCATACGTCCTACATTGATTTCTGCGGTTACTTCAACCAGTGCTGCTTGTCTGTTAGCACTGACAACTCTCTGCAATTGCCGCTGCTCTCGGTCGTTGATTGAAAGCCAACACCTATCGAAACTTCATTAAACTATAGACGCTGAACGGGGAATATTCCAGAATGTCACACAACAAATTTCGAATTTTTTCAATCGAAACTGGCCGAGAAAAAATATATGTCGCATTAATTATTGAACGCCCCAAAATCATCCACTGTGTATCCTCCTCGCACCATCTGGCAATTCGATTAAAGGTCAGAAGGCTTCTCCGCTTTCATGTTGGGAAGAGGGCTGTTGTAACTCGCGCTATACGCCCCTTTGACCAAGCTGAGGGCGGTAGAAGCAGCAGAAATTACGTATGGGATTTGGGTCAGCGAGGAAGTGGGACTGGAGAGTGAGAGAGAGAGAGAGAGAGAGAGAGAGAGAGAGAGAGAGAGGGAGGGGGGGGGGGGGGCAGGCCTCCTCCCAGGAGACCCGGAACAGGACACAGAGAGGCGGTTGATTGGATTGGATTTACGACGCCGGCCGCCTGTTGCCGAGCGACAGCAGCGTCCAGCGAGCGGACCAATCAAGCAGGGGAAAATGCTCGGCGGGGCTCGCCCCGCGTTTCAGGGTCGAGTCATCTCCTGCCCCACGGGGTTCTCCGCACTACGGCTCTCCACTTACTGAGGCGGAAAAGGGGGGATCTGGTGGTTGATTGACTTCTCTCTCCTTGTGCTTATCCTGTCGTATGGTGTCTGATGTTTCCACTTTTGCAAATTTATGTTTTCCGATCTTGTGGACGGCTGCCCTTCCAGTCACCACAGCCGTTAGATAACGTAAGGCAAGGTATTCGTGTGAGCCATCTGTCTGTGAATAATCGTGTAAACTTTGCGATGATGTCCGCCGTTGGCGAGCGCAGGTAGACAGCCCTGGTACAGAGAAGAAACAAAAGTTTATTGAACACAATTTCCATAAAAATGTTCTCCACAATGAAACAAAAGAAAGGATGGTTTTTCGGTAAGTGAAACAACGTTAATGCTACTCCTTCAGTAAGTGAAACAAAGTATATGATGGTTCATAAATAACGGAGCCGCTTAGACTTCGGGAATCACAAAGTAAATCAACAAGTTGCGTGATGTTTAAAAAAGATTTCGACAAACTTCAGTGAGCACAACATCAAAATCCTAAAAGCTTTACGTTAAAAACAGTTAATTAAGTTTCCGTAGTCACATGCTCGTAACTTCTGGTTAAAACGGAAAAATAAGCTTCTCACATCAGGCTTAAAATAAAAATAAAAATCCAAGCTTCAGTTAAGAAGAACAAACACTTAAAAACACTTATGGTGTACTTCGCTCAAGAAGTATTGAGAGACAACAGTAATGAAATATCTAAGCCTGACAAAGATACGTCTGGTCTGATACTAGTTAGTCAGCTAGAACAACAACTGTACAATTATACCAAGCCTCAACGAGCACATTGTTGATGACTTAAGAGTCCCAGATGAGGAGGCAGCTTTCTGTCCAGGACACGATGGCCCCCTCCTTGACGCGGCATAGTGTATATCTCCAGATAGGTGGTGGCGACGGAACTGCTCTCCAGAACTTATTAGTCAGCCTAAATCGCCGCCCCACGGTCCTATTTTTGGCACGTGGTAATGCAGATGCATGAAGAGGTGCGATTTGCCAATGACGTTGAATGCCTCTGTTGGTCTAGCTGAAGAGTTCTGGGGTTGCGAAGATCCGTGTCGTCTGCGCTGTAGGGGCCGAGCTCGCTGCAACCTGCATGGCGAATAAGCTATGCGGGGTGCCTTGTTCTGTGTGTTACAATGTTATGATTATTAGTGTATCGTATTTTCTGAGCTGGAGAACAGCCCAGCATGTGCCTTAACGAGCGTGGAAAACCACCTAAAATCCAAATTCTGGCTGGCCGGCGTACCAGAGCAACAATCATTAATCTGCCGCAGGGTGTGGTATTTGACTCACCTCCCTATTACGGAAGCTGTCACACGGTGCCTTAAACTATAGGAGCAGGTCTTCCCTTAGATTTATTCACTTTTTTAAAACAAACCTACCACAAAGACATTTTCAGACGGCTTAACCCTAGAGCACTAAAGAGGGGAAAATATTATATTACTGTTATTACTATTAAATCGTGGTAAATTTCACTGCTCCAAAGTTTATTCAAAGCAAGTCATAATTTTAGGCTATGCACTTCTTAATTACAATTGTTAGATCCCCATACAACGTAAGTACAAAATGCTTTGTTTTATGCCCTATAAGGCCAATTTTACTGCTCAAAATGTTGTAGGAAAAGAAGTCATGCTATGATGTGCACTAGTTACAAATCTCTGTAATTATTATGACTCCAGGAATACTTTATACACAAAAAAAGGTGTGTTTTATTTTCTCTCACTGTCACCCACGGATTCTTCATTCGAGTCCTCATTTGCTGCTTCAACATAATTGTCACCTGCACACACAACATTACCTTCTTGAAGAAAGTCTGCCTCTTGAAACTTCCTGGCAGATTAAAACTGTGTGCCGGACCGAGACTCGAACTCGGGACCCTTGCCTTTCGCGGGCAAGTGCTCTGCCATCGGAGGTACCCAAGCACAACTCACGCCCCGTCCACATAGCTTCACTTCCGCCAGTACCTCGTCTCCTACTTTCCAAACTTCACAGAAGCTCTCCTGCGAACCTCACAGAACTAGCACTCCTGGAAGAAAGGATGCGCGTACTGCTTCACGTGTAGTGCTTCCTTCGTTGGGCCAAATAGCTGTTTCGAATTGTTGTATGAAATTATAATGTACTGCGAGAACTCACATTTTCAAGCGATTAGTAAGTATAAAAAGACGTTGCTTTTATTAAAAATTAAATTAAGTATTCGTTAATTAACATTTATAATTGGTAATAAATATGGATATGGTATGTAAATAAAAGTAGAACAAAGTTCCGACTAGCGCGAATTGAATCAACAACTTAACGATTACTAGTTTTTCACGCGATACACCCAACCATTCTTTTATACCAGCCGTTTTATTCGTATGCGTAAATCATCAAAGGCTTTTTTTTTTTCTAGAATTGGACCGTACTGGTTTTTGTTTTTGATGGACACCTCTCCCCTCCGCACCCCCCTAGATGCAGTGAGACTACCCTGGTTAAATATGGAAAAGGGGAGAGTTCCTTGAGCACGGAATGCCAAAACTAAAATATATGTACCGAGTGTGGAACTCCTGTGCACCGCGACGCGAGTCTAGACTGTTACCCCTGATCCGCCCGCTCCGCTAGTCCATTTACATGCGGCCCATAGAGAGAGAGCAGACCGCCTGCAGGTGTTCACGCTCCACCGCCCTGGCTCGTTAGCACGACTAATGAGGCCTCCAGTCCTGCAAGTCCGATCGCCTCTGACTGCAGCCGCTGCCTGTCCTGGCTGTTTGCCTAGCTTCCACCTACTGGCTGTTTTCTTTTCCACTTAGCCTTCCAGCTACTCAGCCCGAAGAATCTCCACGGCTCCAGAAAAAGAGCACATCCATATCGTCCGTCTACGAGACGCTGCTGGCTATATCCCACTAACAGGAAGTAAGATTATAGTTCAGCATCTCGTCGATATCGACGTCACTAAAGTACCGGGTGATCAAAAAGTCTATATAAATTTGAAAACTGAATAAATCACGGAATAATATACATAGAGAGGTACAAGTTGACACACATGCTTGGAATGACATGGGCTTTTATTAGAACCAAACAAATACAAAGTTCAATAAATGTCCGACAGATGGCGCTTCATCTGATCAGAATAGCAATAATTAGCATAACAAAGTAAGACAAAGCAAAGATGATGTTCTTTACAGTAAATGCTCAATATTTCCACCATCATTCCTCAACAATAGCTGTAGTCGAGGAATAATGTTGTGAACAGCACTGTAAAGCATGTCAAGAGTTATGGTGAGGCATTGGCGTCGGATGTTGTCCTTCAGCGTCCCTAGAGGTGTCGGTCGATCACGATACACTTGCGACTTCAGGTAACCCCAAAGCCAATAAGCGCACGGACTGAGGTCTGAGGACATGGGAGGCCAAGCATGACGAAAGTGGAGGTTACGCACACTATCATCACCAAACGATGCGCGCAAGAGATCTTTCACGTGTCTAGCAATACTTTTTTTTTGGTTCATTCCAAGCATGTGTGTCAATTTTTACCTCTCTATCTACATTATTCCGTGGTTTATAAAGTTTTCAAATTTATACTGACATTTTGATCACCCGGTACTTGCTATTTTGGAGAAGAAAAGGAGAGCAAATCAGTCACAACCTCGTTTGAAGGCCCAAGGTCACATAGATCTCATCTGATTTACAGAGGTTTCACCAAACCTAATTTGGGATGGGGATTTGAACGCCGCTTGTCTGAATTAGGAGTCCATTGTATTAGCCATTGTGCCAACACAGAAAAATTTAACTGTGTACTCTCAGACGATGCGTACGCGTCACCGGACGTCCCACGTACCAAAAAAAAATCTTCTCGGCCCTCAAATCGCATAAATTCGGATAAAATTCTCGAGCTTTCGGAGGGTATCTCCGCCATCGTCGGCAGGAGTAAACAACCGCTGATTGCCGGAGCTGACGCGGTTTTTCGGTAATATAGGCACGATTGCAGCCTCTGGTACCAGTCAGAGATGGCCGAAACGACGCGTACGCAGGTGGTTGGGCAGCTCGTAGTAGCTCAGGCCCACTGCGTGACCGTGTGACGTCAGGTGGCACGAGGGGCCGGTGCCATGTTTGAATCTGCCTCTCGCGCCTCCCTACAAGCGTCTAGCACCCGTCTTTTGTCCTTTGTGATATTCAGAGCCCGCTCCAACGCTCTACTAAGTATGTATCCCAGGTCTCTGTTAAAACTGTTGCTTATATTCCAATCTCAGCCGCCTCCTTTAAAACGAAGTCCAATATGTTGACGCTTGAGCCAAGACTCTCGTGTTTTCAAACTGCATTTTCTGTTCGGTTTCCAGAAAATGCTCTGCTATGGTCGACTTGTCAAGCTCCCTTTATTGTACTTGTGCTCGGTACAACGCTCTAAAATTGTGCGAACTGCATGAGCTATATAGATGCTACCGCATTCGCAAGGGATACAGCACGCGCTGCGCACACGAAGAAAAAAAAGGTTGAAATGGCTCTAACCACTATAGGACTGAACATCTGAGGTCATCAGTCCCCTAGACTTAGAACTAAGTAAACCTAACTAACCTAAGGATATCACTTACATCCATGCCCGAGGCAGGATTAGAACCTGCGGCCGTAGCAGCAGCGCCGTTATGGACTGAAGAGCCCAGAACCGCTCGGCCACAGCGGCCGGCGCACACGAAGATCCATGTCGAATTTAACACGGCACAGCACACCCCATACGTCGTAACTTGCTGCTCGTTGGCACATAGTAGGCAGGAAAGCACCCGTCTTTGCCACCTCTGCCGTTTCACAAGGCGTCCTTCTTCGGTGGCACCTGAAAGCGTTTGCATGTCCCTCTTGCTTTAACCATTCTCTCTGAACACGTGTCTCAAGTGCTGCAGCTCAGACTGTAATTTGTGGTCGTGAGAAAAAACTTTCGCTCTGTATATGTATATTACCGTCTACAGGACCGCTTTCTGCTGTACAGGATGGTGAAAACTATCGGCGTTCAAGTATCGATCAGTGTGCGTCTGTTTCCTGTAACTGCATGACCAAACGATCTTCTGCCTTCCGCCCAACTAAAACATCGAAGAACTGTAGCTTGACATCCTTCTGCATGTCGATTGTAAATTTAATGTTGGAATGGACAACGTTCATGTGATGGACGAAATGCTACAGTGCATTTTCCAATGGCAGAGGTAGCCATCGAATTTTATTAGAGTTGACGCGGGTAGAAAACCGAGGATATATATAATCAGGAGTGGAGAGGTTATACGAAGTATAGTGTCACATACTTTCGTCCGCACCATGACTATTCAATTAACGGTGAGTTACCGATTTTGGTTTGTAACTGGTGGTGAGGACCAACGTATGTGACGCTATACTTTGTATGATATACTGAAGATGGGCTGCCCCCGACAGCGTCAAATATAATTTGTTCAACAACAAACGGTCAATTCATTTCAAGCGGACCATTCAACAGTGACACAAGGAGCACGCTCAGTTTGCATTATTGGCCTCAGGCCTCTTCCGCTACTTTGTCAGCGCTCTAGTTAACTGTTTTCAGAGATTTGTGGCCAGTAGTGCAATCGACGAGCAATAAGATACATTTAATTATGGTGAGGGTCACCTGCCAGTCCTCAGTAATCTGACACTGGTGTTGGGTTCATCCTAGATGTAGGCGAAGATGTCATAAACTCCAGTGTTATTTTGAGTACCACAGTGCATTACTAGGTATGGTTCTATTGAAGTTGGTACACCTTTGCCTTCCTCCGACCTTGGAACTGACTTACCCAGTCACTCGTAGGGAGCCTTCTAGTTTTATGTGAACGCCGAACCACGATGCAATACGGTTTCTTCGTAACGTTGACAGGTGAAAGAAACGATAGGTAACATACACTCCTGGAAATGGAAAAAAGAACACATTGACACCGGTGTGTCAGACCCACCACACTTGCTCCGGACACTGCGAGAGGGCTGTACGAGCAATGATCACACGCACGGCACAACGGACACACCAGGAACCGCGGTGTTGGCCGTCGAATGGCGCTAGCTGCGCAGCATTTGTGCACCGCCGCCGTCAGTGTCAGCCAGTTTGCCGTGGCATACGGAGCTCCATAGCAGTCTTTAACACTGGTAGCATGCCGCGACAGCGTGGACGTGAACCGTATGTGCAGTTGACGGACTTTGAGCGAGGGCGTATAGTGGGCATGTGAGAGGCCGGGTGGACGTACCGCCGAATTGCTCATCACGTGGGGCGTGAGGTCTCCACAGTACATCGATGTTGTCGCCAGTGGTCGGTGGAAGGTGCACGTGCCCGTCGACCTGGGACCGGACCGCAGCGACGCACGCCAAGACCGTAGGATCCTACGCAGTGCCGTAGGGGACCGCACCGCCACTTCCCAGCAAATTAGGGACACTGTTGCTCCTGGGGTATCGGCGAGGACCATTCGCAACCGTCTCCATGAAGCTGGGCTACGGTCCCGCACACCGTTAGGCCGTCTTCCGCTCACGCCCCAACATCGTGCAGCCCGCCTCCAGTGGTGTCGCGACAGGCGTGAATGGAGGGACGAATGGAGACGTGTCGTCTTCAGCGATGAGAGTCGCTTCTGCCTTGGTGCCAATGATGGTCGTATGCGTGTTTGGCGCCGTGCAGGTGAGCGCCACAATCAGGACTGCATACGACCGAGGCACACAGGGCCAACACCCGGCATCATGGTGTGGGGAGCGATCTCCTACACTGGCCGTACACCTCTGGTGATCGTCGAGAGGACACTGAATAGTGCACGGTACATCCAAACTGTCATCGAACCCATCGCTCTACCGTTCCTAGACCGGCAAGGGAACTTGCTGTTCCAACAGGACAGTGCACGTCCGCATGTATCCCGTGCCACCCAACGTGCTCTAGAAGGTGTAAGTCAACTACCCTGGCCAGCAAGATCTCCGGATCTGTCCCCCATTGAGCATGTTTGGGACTGGATGAAGCGTCGTCTCACGCGGTCTGCACGCCATGACGAACGCTGGTCCATCTGAGGCGCCAGGTGGAAATGGCACGGCAAGCCGTTCCACAGGACTACATCCAGCATCTCTACGATCGTCTCCATGGGAGAATAGCAGCCTGCATTGCTGCGAAAGGCGGATATACACTGTACTAGTGCCGACATTGTGCATGCTCTGTTGCCTGTGTCTATGTGTCTGTGGTTCTGTCAGTGTGATCATGTGATGTATCTGACCCCAGGAATGTGTCAATAAAGTTTCCCCTTCCTGGGACAATGAATTCACGGTGTTCTTATTTCAATTTCCAGGAGTGTATGAAAATTCTAAGACAGACCTGGGATCGAATCCGGAACCTTCAGACATATCGGCGTTTCACCAACGCGCCACACTCCTAGATTGCAGTTGACTGGGATAGAGGTGTTGATTTGCTTCCGACGTCGGCGTATTGTCCAGATTTCTCTGCGCCGCTCGCCTTTTGACGGGTTGCCGTTATCCCGGAAGGAGCAAAGCGGATCGGGGCCTGCTAGAACCAGTTAACTGTTGATTGCGAGTTTGTAATTAAGGCAGCAGGCAGGTAGTATCGCGAATCGCCGGAGCAGGGGAAGGTGGAGGGCAAGTTATTACTGGCGGCGCTGCGATAACGCCGTAACGAGACGGGCGCGCCCGTAATAAACTGTCGCCATGGCAACCCAGATCGATTGTTGGGGGTACCTGCAGGAGGGGGCTCCACGGAACAGCCCTCCAGGGAGCAACTTCCCGCCAGCTCTTCTCGTGCGGGCGCGCCGAGACGCTGACGCGCGCTGCTTTGCCGGCTATCCCAGGCGGAACTCCGTGCCCTGCAAGTCAGGTTGCGCGTACAGAGACGCACGCAGACTTCGTGAAGCAGTCGTAAATGTCGTATTACTTTTTACATTAAAACACAGGAATCTGTCAGGAATACAAAATTTCTTTAGTTTTGTGAACGACTCATTTGAAGTATTTAACATTGATAAGCAGATCTTTAGAAACTAACAACCATATTGTTGCACCGTATTTATTCGGCACTGTCAAGAAACATACCCGTTACCGCTTGCTTTCGTTACTAAACGTCATTACTATTGTAGCCATTACATTTACTTTTTTTTGCTGACATATCAAGTTGTAGGTGTAACTGTGCTTGTAAATGCATCATCTGAATGGGTCTCTTACTTGAACAGATTTTTCTCTTCTACATAGTCATGAGCAATCACCATGGCTGTGCTGGCATTAACATCAACAACTGCAGTTGCAATAGTTGAACTCGTCGTATCAAAATATGTGACGATATGGTGTTTTCATTGACATAGTTTATAATACTTCATAACGTTCACAATATTTAACTGAAATTGTATGTCTCTTCACAAACTGTCGGCGAATTAATCATATCTGAAGATAACAATCAAGTGCTGAAACTGGTGGTGTGAACACTGTAATTTTTAAGGGAACTTGGATGTAATAAATTAATATATATTTTATTTGCCTTTCTGTCTTTCCCACCCTGTTGTAATGTGGGCGTTTTCTACACAGTGTTTTTTGCACCTTTTTTCACTTTACTGTAACAGTATTATCGTTCATACACACTGTAAAAGACGTAAAACATTACTGTTTCACAACTTATACTGTTGCCGACTTCTCCCACCAATTTATTTTCCCCCAGAGGGACAGGATTATTATTTAACATTGGACTTAAGTACTAAAGTCAGGGGAACGTGAGTGCCCTTGTTTTCTCCTCTTCAATACCCCCCCCACCCCCCTTGACTTACATGTGAGGGGGGAAGTGAGTAGCTCTTGCAAATACTTTTTACTGACAGCAAAGACGAAGATTAGGATTTAAGGTCACGTCGACGATAAGTTCATTCGAGACGCAGCACAATATCGGACTTTAAACGGTGCGGAAAGCAAATCGACCTGTTTCTTAGCAGCATTCACGCCATTTGTCTTATACGATTTAGGGCAACTACGGAAGACCTAAGTCAGGATGGCAAGACGGGGATTTGAAATGCCGTCCTTCCAAATGCAAGTTGTTGATCGGAGCAAACTGTGAAGATCATTTTGCAGTTGTTAGAATGAAGGTACTTGGCGAACGGTATTTTAGTAGTTAGAAGACTCGTGTCAACGTCAGAGGCAGCTTTACATTGTTTTCTTTGAAAGAGCTACAACAGCGTTAGAAAGCAAAGAGGTAAAGATGAAAAAGAAAACTACTGAAGTAGTTTGTTCCAATAATGAGTAGCAGCATAGAATGAATCTTTTAGTCTGTAGCAATGTGTACACTGTTTGAAATTTTCAGGCATATCAAAACTGTGTGTCGTATCGGGAAACGAACTCGGAACCTTCAAATTAGGGTGTGATGCTCTACCGATTGACTTATCCAGGCACGACTACAACTTTACTGCTGCCTTCCAAACTTCAAACTCGTCCGGCACACAGTTTCGTCCTTCCAGGGAATGTCAGTAGTAGCATAGCCACACATTAACTTTGCGTAAAGTGGCTTGGCAAGGTAATGAAAACTGTTCTTATACATACAGGCTGATTCATAGGGCTACGAGCAAACTGAAGGAACTGAGAGAGGAGTCGAAATAAAACAGCTTTGGAATAGGAACTTTGGAAATAATCCAGAATCAGTGAGTGAGTGAGAGAGAGAGAGAGAGAGAGAGAGAGAGAGAGAGAGAGAGAGAGAGAGAGAGAGAGAAGTCACATACAAGATCTGCATCGGACAAGCTATTCCAGAGGTGTCAGAAGGTGTATCACTTAACATGCGTGGTCCGATGTGAATGCAGCAAGACGGAGAACATGCACACTTCTCTATGCAAGTAAGTGACATATCCAATGCCACATGTCCCTGGCGTTGGCGCTTCGGCTGGACGACGGTTCAAATCCGCGACCGATCATCTAGATGCTTTCGTAATTCCCCTAAATCGGTCCAGGAAAATGCTGGGTTGGTTCCTTTGAAAAAGCATGAAAGAGCATGGCCGATTTCCTTCCCCGTCCTTAAAACAATCCTAATGATGTCGATGTCGACGGTACGTTAAACCCCTGATGGATCGGAAAGAGGTCCAGTTGCATGTCCATATCGCTCTTCTGACTTTTTTCCTTTTTGGTAGGCCATATCAAAATCCTTGTGTACGTCACACCAGTTGCCGTGCAGTGTCTGATGCTCGAACGATGCCTTGTGTACTTGGCAGAGTGCGCCAGAGCTTTCTGCGAAGATTTTATGCCTGTATTGAATGTAGTGGTAGCTATTTTGAACATCTTCTGTAATGTTGAGTAAACAGTACATTCTGGCACGGGGTTACTTTCAAAGCAGTTGCTATTCGACTCTTCTATTTGCTCCTTAAATTTGTATGTAACATCTATATGTACATGGATACTCTGCAAATCATATTTAAGTGCCTGGCCAAGGATTCATCGAACCACCTTCATACTTCTCTGTTTTTCTAATCTCGTAAATTGCGCGGAAAAAACTAACACCTATATCTTTCCGTGCGAACTCTGATTTCCCTTATTTTACTATGATGATCGTGACTCCCTATGTAGGTCGGCGTCAACAAAATATTTTCGCTTTCGGAGGAGAAAGTTGGTGATTGAAATCTCGTGGGGAGATTCAGCCGTAACGAAAAACGCCTTTGTTTTAATGATGTCCTTCCATAATCCTGTATCATTTCAGTGACACTCTCTCCCCTATTTCGCGATAATACAAAACATGCTGCCCTTCTTTTAACTTTTTCGATGTACTCCGTCAATCCTATCTGGTAAGGATTCCACACCGCGCTGCATTATTCTAAAAGAGGACGGAGAACCGTAGTGTAGGCAGCCTCTTTAGTAGATCTGTTACATTTAAGTGTTCTGCCAATAAAACGCGGTCTTTGGTTAGCCTTCCCCACAATATTTTCTGTGTGTTCTTTCTAATTTAAGTTGTTCGTAATTGTCATTCCTAGGTGTTTAGTTGAATTTACGGCCTTCAGATTTGACTGATTTAACGTGTAACCGAAATTTAACAGATTCCTTTTAGCACTCATATGGATGAACTCACACTTTTCGTTATTTGGAGTCAATTTCCAGTTTTCACACAATACAGATAGCCTTCTGTATCCCCTTGTATAAAGTGAGATTCAGATCGCAGTTATGTAATGCAATGATAACCAACACTCTTGTAGACTGCCAACGTTTCTGAGATGTGAATTTATGCTGATTCGTTATAACTGAACCAAAATAGTAGAAGGAATATGGCATGAAAAACAGTTGCTGGCGAATCTTGGTCGGAACCACGAGTGATCCTACAAGGAAGGCATGTTAGTTCCTTTGATTCGATTTTTTTTAAGTCTGTCAATAAAATGATTAGCAACGATAATGGTCGAGCAGAAGCAGTCAGAATTGTCGCGTCATACAGATAATTTCGTATAACGTAACAATAACTCGCAGGAAATGTACCGATTAATGGGCATTTCATAGGCAGAGATGTCGCCATTCTGCACCAGATTATTCCATCGTGTCGCCTTTTTGGGCAACGGGAGACATGGCTCTGAGCACTATGAAATGGTTCAAATGGCTCTGAGCACTATGGGACTTAACATCTTTGGTCATCTGTCCCCTAGAACTTAGAACTACTTAAACCTAACTAACCTAAGGACATCACACACATCCATGCCCGAGGCAGGATTCGAACCTGCGACCGTAGCGATCGCGCGATTCCAGACTGAAGCGCCTAGAACCGCTCGCTCACTCCGGCCGGCGCCGGGAGATATTTCAGCGAGTCCTGGTGACAGGTGACTTCCACGTGGTGTCCAGTGGAGAGCCAAATTTACACGCTTATTTCGGGAAGCCGGAACGATCGTGGGACGAGAGTGCGCAGATTCGCGAAACTAAATCTGACAAGCCGGATCCTCGCCCAAGTGTCGTAGCGCCTCTAAACTTGGATCCAGCCGGACGCTTCACTCGTTCGTGAGGCTGATGTGCCGCCGGCTGCAGATGCGAACGTACACCGTGCCCAACAAACCTGCGTGGACGCAAAATCTTGATTCCATGCGAAGACCGCAGGATCTCCCGGAAATAGAATGGGATTAACTCAGTTGCGTAATCATGTAAAGGCAAACACAGCGTAACCAGTCACTAAATCGTATTTTTTTAACTTACGACGCATTTCGGATACTTTGCTGCAGAATCATGTGTACATCTACATAGATACTCCGCAAGATAGTGTGTGCTTCTTGGTGGAGGGTACCTTCTACCACAACTAATCATTTCCTTTCCTGTTCCACTCGAAAATGGTGCAAGGGAGAAAAGATTGTCTATGTGTTTCCGTAGGAGTCCTATTTTATCTTATCTTCGTCGTCCTTACGCGAAATCTACAGTGGCAGTAGTAGAATCACTCAACAGTCAACTTCAAATGCCGGTTCGTAAATTTTCTAAACAATGTTTCGCGAAAAGTACGCCGTCTTACCTCCAGGGTTACCCATTTGAGTTCACGAAGCATCTCCGTAGTAGTCGCGCCTTCTTTGACCCTACCAGTAACAAATCTAGCCGCGCGGTCTGACGCGTCTTTTCAGGGTCACTCCGTCGGAGGTTCGAGTCCTCTCTGGGGCATGGATGTGTGTGTTGTCCTTAGCCTAAGTCAGTTTAAGTTAGATTAAGTAGCGCGTAAGATTAGGGACCGATGACCTAGGCAGGTTGGTCTCATAAAAACTTACCACAAATTTCCACAGAAATCTAGCAGCCTGCCTCTGAACTGATTCGATGGCTTCCTTTAATCCGACCTTGTGGGAATTCCAAACACTCGAGCAGTTCTCATGAATGATCGGACTGGTACTCTATGCGCGATCTCCTTTGCAGATGAAATACACTTTCCTAAAATTCTGCCAATAAGCTGAAGTCGACAATTCTTCTGCCCTAATGGCGTTCTTATGTGTTCGGTCCATTTGATATCGCTCTGCAACGATATGCCTAGATATTTAATCGACATCACAGGGTGAAACAACACAGTACTAATGCTGTATTCGAACATTATGTGTTTGTCTTTCCTACCCATATGCATTAACTTACACTTTTCCTCATTTAGAGGAAGTTCCCATCCATTATTTTCCATGGCTGGGCCTAGGATTTAACTCGTGGTCTGTCTTTCTCTTATTTCTAATTTCTCGGTTTTCTATCCATAGCAGGGCGTGCAGGCTGCGGCATACAGAGCTTCCTGACATTAAGTGATACTGATTTCTTCCTGTACACACTTTTGGTTTGTTGATATGCAGTTTACATTTTTCTAACCCTTGATGCATAAGATTCTTTCTCAGAGGTGTTTGCCTCTATCCACTCACTTAGATATTCAAACTTCTCCATCAGATTGATTTCCCCTTCTTCTGCCTCAAGTATTCTGGACGCTGATTTGAAAAGTTTGTTTAAAAAAAATACTTTTCTCGAAGGAGATCTGGAGTCGTGAGTTTGGTGTTTGTGGCGTAAGTTCATTTAATTGTTCTGCAGGTAATAAACTGTGTTTTGATTTGTATTTTAGACACAGCCTACCAGACATGTGTATGTGTCGAGTACTTATTTTGCGAAATGTTTCTAAAGTGGGCTTATTCCAATGCGGAATTTCCGTTCGCTGTGTGTGTGTGTGTGTGTGTGTGTGTGTGTGTGTGTGTACGGGGCACTTTCTGAGCATGAGACATCGAGAGAGTGCTTGAGGTGGGTCACATCCCGAATTTTCTCATGGTTTACATGACCTTCAGGTGGCTCGAAAGGTGAAAGGTGGAAGTCAAGGAATTTGAGGTTCGTGGACCGGTCTACGCCGATTAGCAGGATGGTTAGGAAACTGAATGTTGAATCAGACGCGCAGCCATGCCACGGTGAAAGTAGATAGAGAAAGTTCTATAAGGAGGCTGTACCACTTCACAAAGCATCTCCGATGCTTTAGAATTATGTTTCGGACTAGCATTCGAACCCGGACCGTTCTCTTTCACTGGACGTGCTCTTGCCGAATGAGCTAGCGAGACACCACTCACTTGCCCTCGTCAGTTTCGTTTCCGCCACTACCTCTACCCTACTTACTAACAAAACCTACTCATCGAAAGCCAATACGCGTAAAATACGCGCCGTAGCAAGTATCGTACTTGCGTTCTTGATACACCAAATTGTCGCCTTCGACCCTTAAAAAAATCCATTGAGGTCTACGTATCGTAGACTGCTTTATTTTAGCTGAACGTCTATGTATTAAGACTATTCCAGATGGCTACTTCAACAGAATCTGGTTACTCATTAATGAAGTGTTGACCACAGTGTCTAACTTGCTATCCTATAAAAAAGAAATAAAAACTTTGACACGCAGGCAGTACGCAGCATATTATCCTAGGGTAGTAGTTGTCTAAAGACCGATAACTAATATCCTGTGTGCCACAGGGAGTGTAATAGTAGCATCACAATTCACGTTATGAATTAGAGGCTTCGCAGATACTTTTAGTTTCTATATTCGATTTTTTTACGAATGATGCTGTAGTGTCTGAGGAAGTTTCGCTGCATGTAACTTTTAGTAGTGTGTAGTTATACCTGGCAAAATAATAGTCTGACGAAAAGACTGGCACCTAGTTTTTTATGTAGGGAAATGTAGATTTGTGCACTTTACGAGACATAATAATGTGGTAGCCTTTTACTATGCCATTTAGGAGTCACAACTAGATGTAGTCTTGCCATACAAATGCCGAGACTTGAACTAGAACGGTCACATTAGTTCAGTTGTAAGGTTAGTAAAGCACCCAGATATTTCTGACGTGGCGGTTTCTCTCGGCGTTGGTCAAACTATAACGTGTCGTAGTACTGTAACAAGTACATAAATGATAAAGGGACGCGCAGTCCGGAACCGTGCGACTGCTACGGTCGCAGGTTCGAATCCTGCCTCGGGCATGGATGTGTGTGATGTCCTTAGGTTGGTTAGGTTTAAGTAGTTTTACGTTCTAGGGGACTAATTACCACAGCAGTTGAGTCCCATAGTGCTCAGAGCCATTTGAACCATTTGGTAAAGGGACGGTGTACAGTTTCTTGCAGTGATCCGTAACGTCACCATGAAACTTGAGCTCGCAGAGTAATTAGAAGGCAGAAATGACTAAGTCGTGTCATTGTAACTGACCTCCATTGAGAATTTCAGAAACGTAATTAAAGGATATGCTTGCACTGTGTATTTTTGTTGTTAATTCAAGAGGGTGTCGGGGCAGATATACATTACGAAGAAACCGTTTGGAAAGAGACTAGGTCTGCATGCTGAAGTCGGCAAATTCCGCCGCTTTTCCGGTGGAAGTGCACCGCTCCCTAAGGAATCCGTCTGTAACCTTTACCCGGTTCGAGAGTAGAAAAAAATTGATGCCACTTCCTGCGGCAGTGATGACTGGGTAGAAACGACGCTACGCGCTGCTACAACCATGTCAACAACAACAACATTCTTTCTTGTTTACGGACGACCCATTGGGGCAACGGCCTCCCAGTGGTTGTGCTAACGGCGACAAGTAGCGAGTCAGATAAACGCTATTGTATTCATAGAAGGCCAGAGCAAGCAGCTCGCGGTCGCGGCTATAAATAGCAGCCTTCCCCTCACCCCTCTCTCCCTCCCCCCCCCCCCTCCTCTTCCCCACTACTAACTGGCGTGTTCTTTACCCTTTACGATCGCCTCGCGGTGTCCTTGTGGCTTGTCCTGCCTCGGGCACTGAGGCCAACGAGCTTAGATGTTGCTGGAGAGGTGCGCGGAAAGCTATACTCCCGCCAGCTGGAGTTCCAGTGGCGGCGACTCCTAGATCCTCTGCCAGCGTTTGGGTACTGGACAACTACTGCTCAGTGCATTATGTCAAACAAACTTTTTTTTTAATTTTTAGACCAAGCAGCTTCTCTACTGGAATAAACATGTATCAGGCAGGCGGCGACCAGGTTCATGGCATGTTTCTTAACCTCCAGATAGCTTTGGATATAGTCGTACTAGCTGAAGATATGAACGAAAGTAAGATTGGATTGAAGGCGGCTTCCTCCAAGCAAACGATAGAGTCCTACAATTGTCGTACAGTCGAGCTAAAAACTTGCCACTTGTCCTGTACAGTAAAGCAGTGTGCGTGATTTACGTAGAGTCTGTTTCTCTACTTTTCTTGAGTTGCTGGCCTCGGTGGCCGACCGGTTCTAGGTGCTACAGTCTGGAACCGCGCGACCGCTTCGGTCACAGGTTCGAATCCTGCCTCGGGCATGGATGTGTGTGATGTCTTTAAGTTAGTTAGGTTTCAGTAGTTCTAAGTTCTGGGGGACTGATGACCTCAGAAGTTAAGTCCCATAGTGTTCAGAGCCATTTGAACCCATTTTTTCTTGAGTTAGTTACAGCAGTTACTGGCGCTTGTTATTTCATTAATGTTTCCACCGATGTAAGGCTGCCAATCATGCGTTCAGTATCCTTTCTCACAGCTCCTGTGGCATTTTGCTCCAAGTTCAAAACGACGCCCTGTCACTAAATCTGTAGCTCGGTTACAATTCACCTAAGATATGTAGCAATAACTCTGCTGTCAAGTGCTGAAAACCTTATCGATATCCTTATATGGAATCTCTAGTTACATTGGGAAAAGTTTGAGTTGTGATAATTTTTACATTTCTGGTAACACCCCCTCCCCACCCCTCCGGTCACATCTTTCAGCTATCACTTCGGAAATAGCGAAAAACTGGCACTATACGATGTCGAAAATCGTAATTAAATACATCAAACTTTCTTTTATTTATCAAACAGCTTTTCATGTTGCTTCACGAGTCCAGGTGTGCCCGATTTCAGACCTCTCCGCTACAGAAAAATACGGCGATATGTATTGTATCAAGCGCGCTGCTGATTACGTCATCTTCTACACATGTTGCATTTGCCGTGACTGAGCGTGCAACCGGAAGAAATTTCTGTAGTGTGCCGTAGCTATGACGACATGAATCACCGCAAGCGGGCGCTAACTCATTGCTAATTCCAGGCCACGGGTGGCTATCCTGAACACTGTGACGTCACTAACGGTGATGTGATAATGCCGAACGAAATTGGCGATCACGCCCCGAGAACGTGGACATCGCTTCCTGTTGGTATATATGTGGTGACCACCATACACTGTAAGTCCCTTTAGGACTTACGTATTTTTGTATCCTCTGCTTTCGATTTAAACTTTCTGACCATTTCACCGGGAATCCATCATTCAACAACCTATGTGTCGCGCGTACCCGGCAGTGCGACGATTTTGGGGAATAATAGCAAAAGGCGTATTAGTTTTGTATATAATAAATGAAAAGCGCTAGTTTTCTTATATTCTACTGTATTAATTTAATGTGTTTGCCGGTTTCGGCTTACAAGGCCATCATCAGGCATTTATTGACTGTTGCCGCCAAAGAAGTTACAGTGTTTACAAATGACATTGGAAAAGAAGTTAAACATCTAGATTGAAGCACAAACGCGCTTTAAATGACATCTTTGACAGTGTGGTGCTAATGCAACGTAAAAAGTAAAAAGGTGAACAATAAATAAATATAAAGGGAGTCAACAAGAAAAAACTTTAAGACAAAACACACAATAGTTATATTAATAAACAAAACCAATAAAATAAAATGAGTACTGTTCTATACATTTACCTTGAGGTGCAAGCTTGCATTGTGTGTCCCGATTTGTAAAGCTGTTCACTTAACGCGACATAAAAATGTTGTACCCTTTCAGTATACCACTCATGAGACACAACTAGGATTAGTCTTGCTCTGGGAATAATAATGTGTAGAGATAAGAACTGGAACGATGACATTAGCTCAGTTGATAAATAGCTGTCAGAAATTTCGGGATATGATGGTATTAGCTCAGTTGTAAAATCAGACTAGTTTAGAAGCAATTTTTATTCCTTAGACCCATGGTGCAAAATGGCTCTGAGCACTATGGGACTTAACATCTGTGGTCATTAGTCCTCTAGAACTTAGAACTACTTAAACCTAACTACCCTAAGGTCATCACACACATCCATGCCCGAGGCAGGATTCGAACCGGCGACCGTAGCTTAGATCCATGGTATGAAATCCACAAGCATATGGAACATGATATAAAACAAGAATACACAATACATATTGACAAAGAATAAGAGAGTTGCCAATGCAGCGCAGCGTCTCCAGAGATCACGAGTGAAGTGGTTCTGAAGGATGTGAAATAAATAAAAATAAATCTTAACAAATTTTCATTTAAAAAGTAATGACAGATTTGCCTGGGTGACAGTGAAAAAGTTTTGAAAGGTTTGAAATGGTGATTAAAGTTTGTTGGGAGTTGCTAAGTACTCTCATTCTTAAATACTAGATAAATATAGTCAGGGTGGTTTGCGTACCGTGAGTTACGCTGCGTCAAGATGTATCACAGATTCTAATTTTAACACTAGACTTGTTGTGCTAAACCCTTAATGTAAAATTATTCCTCTTATTGAGTAAATAATAACAGCATTTTCAATGTTTAAATTCGGTCAGCAATTATAGGGAATGTTAGAAACCAAATTTTTGTTGCCCCCGGAGCAGTTACATAGGCAGCCTGTAGCGCTGACTTTGCAACGGGTTAGTCGTTTGTTAGTACTTATGTTAAGACGAAATGGTCAGCTTAGGATAGGAAAAAACGGAGGCAGCGTCAAACCAGCCCGAAGGTTGATAACTACAAAAGTTAAAGTGTTGTTACGTTGTTCGCTTACAGAACTAAAAATGGTTGAAATGGCTCTGAGCACTATGGGACTTAACATCTGAGGTCATCAGTCCCCTAGCACTTAGAACTACTTAAACCTAACTAACCTAATGACATCACACACAGCCATGCTCGAGGCAGGATTCGAACCTGCGACCGTAGCGGTCGCGCTCTTCCAGACTGTAGCGCCTAGAACCGCCCGGCCACCCCGGCCCGCTGGACAGAAACAGGCGCAGGATGAGTAGGAAGGCGACCCAGTGGCGGAGACCGCAGGCGGCCGGCACAGCACGTGCTGCGGTCTGCGTCGCGGTGTATAAACGGAGACCGGCTTTGCTTGTACTCACTCTCCCCCACTTCTTGCCTGCCATACATGCTTCACTCAAAAACCGCTTACGAAACGCAGAATTTCTCTCCGACCTTTGAGAAAGGTTTAGTGTTCGTCAGTAACGAGACCAGTAAGAAGCATAAAATTGGCTTCCTGCTTCTGTTTTAATAAGGATACATTGCCGTGTAATATAATCTAGACCGGTTTACGGTGGAACGTTTGCAGAAGTTAATCCAAGGGATGATACGATTCTAATAATGACGTTATGTATGTAGGGGCAACGAAACATCACCGAAAAAAATTCGGAAATTGTCGAGGGGTGTTTTCTGCGTGTTTTGGTACAGGAAACGTGTAGTCTCTGGTGGCTCGTTACAGAGTAATAATGTAAATATACGGGTGCGCCAAAGAAACTGGTACACGCATGCGTAATCAAATACACAGATATGTAAACAGGCAGAATATGGCGCTGCGGTCGGCAACGCCTATATGAGACAACAAGTGTCTGGCGCAGTTATTAGATCAATTACTGCTGATACAATGGCAGATTATCAAGATTTAAGTGAGTTTGAACGTGGTGTAATTTTTCGGTGCACGAGCGATGGGACACAGCATCTCCGAGGTAGCGATGAAGTGGGGATTTTCCCGTATGGCCATTTCACAAGAGTACCGTGAGTATCAGGAATCCGGTAAAACATCAAATTTTCCACATCGCTACGGCCGGAAGAAGGTCCTGCGAGAAGGGACCAACGACGACTGAAGAGAATCGTTCAACGTGACAGAAATGCAACCCTCCCGCAGATGACTGCAGATTTCAGTACTAGGCCATCAACAAATGTCAGCGTGTGAACCATTCGACGCAGCATCATCGATATGGGCATTTGGAGTCGAAGGCCCACGCGTGTACCCTTGATGACTGCACGACACAAAGCTTTACGCCTCGCCTGGGCCCGTCAACACAGACATTGGACTGTTGATGATTGGAAACATGTTACCTGGTTGGACGAGTCTCGTTTCAAATTGTATCTAGCGGATGTACGTGTACAACCTCATGATTCCAATGACCGTGCATGTCAGCAGGGCACTGTGCAAACTGGTGGAGGCTCTGTAATTGTGTGAGGCGTGTGCGGCTGGAGTAATATGGGACCTCTGATACATGTGGATACGATTCTGACAGGTGACACGTACGTAAGCAACCTGTATGATCAACTGCAGCCATTCATGTCCATTGTGAATTCCGACGGACTTGGGAAATTCCAGCACGACATTGTGATACCCGACACGTCCAGAATTGCATCAGAGTGGCTCCAGAAAAATTCTTCTGAGTTTAAACACTTCCGCTGCCCACCAAACTCCCCAGACACGAACATTATTGAGCGTATGTGGGATGTCTTGCAAAGTGCTATTCAGATGAGATCTCCATGGCCTCGTACTCTTACAGATTTTTGGCAGCCCTGCAGGATTCATAGTGTCAGTTCCCTACAGCACTGCTTCAGACGTCGTGTTGCGGCATTTCTGCATGCTCACGGTGGCCCTACACCATATTACGGATGTGTACCTGTTTCTTTGGCTCTTCAGTGTATAATTTATTCGGTTTTTTTATTCAAATTGTCCTCATCTATACCTGAGTGGTCAGAGTCTGAGTCATGCGGTGGACTCTGGCTCAAAGCCCGTTACTGCAAAGGATATTTCATTAATGTGAAGACTGGAATGGAGTTACTTCCAGCTTCGTGATGTACGTTGAGCTACTTGAATAAGTAGCGGCTCCATGTTGGCAACGGTCGGGAGAGCGGTGTGCGGTGTGCTAAACCCATACCCCATCATACTGCATCCGCAAGACGCCACATGGCAGAGGATGACACGGCGGCCGGTCGACATCGCATGGTGTTGAGAGCCTGATCGTTGAGTTAATTTGTTTTGTTTGTTATCGTAATTACTTTCGTTGTGTAAAACTGCCTTCATAAAAATGAAAAACCTGTATTACAGAATCATAAAAACTGCCGTGTATCACTGGTACCGTGCGACTAACACTGTCGAAAAACATACTGATGACAGAACTGAGGAGCACTGAATGCAAGCTTGAGGGCGACAGTAAAGTGATCATTTGTGTTGGCGACAGGAAGCATCGAAAGTTCCCCGACAAGACACACAAAGCAGTCCGTCGACGTTTTTACTTTTGTTAGTGCAATGGAAATGCAAACGCAGATGGGTTAAAAAAATCTATCGAAATGAAATTAACATGTAACGAGGCACCGGACACTGTGGGTCTTTGGTACCAGAATACTCACAAAATATCCCTGAATAGTAGAAATTTTGTCGACGGGGCTCGAATTGTAACTGTTTAACACTGTGAGTTAGACGTCGTCCCACGACCCAAGAAATAAATTTATAGGACGCTGGTGAAAGTTAATGTATCCAAAGGACTGAGAGTTATCCACTCATTTATATTCATAGTTGGATTAGTTTGATACCCAACAGGTAAGCGCGATTTAATCAATATTTCTAAAGTTTATATTTTTATATTACTAATATGACAAATGATACACCTCATTTGAATTAATGATCTGAAATTATGTTCTCATACGATTAAAGCCAAAAAAATGATTAAGAAAGAAAGGTAGAATATTTTTCCAGAAGGTACAATATTCTTATTCACTTACCATTGACAGTAAAAATAAAGAAAGGACAAAATGCAGAACAACTGAGAAAAACCACTTGGTTATTAACAGAAAGAGTCAACAAATCGAGCCATCGACTAATACCCCTCAAAGTGAAGAAGCAGGAAATGGAAAAAGAAACAATTATCCAGCTCTGATGACATCTGTTAATGCTACATTTCCGTACAGAATTAAACATTTGTCATATTACTGAATGTATCACATAATTTTCGTTGGTCTGTCTTCTATTTTTAATGTTGAAAGGTGATATTAAAATATAACAATTTCGCCATGAGAGATACATTTATTAGATTGCCTGTGTAAAGTTATAAACAGATTTATCATTTCACTAAATGAACGTGGGATGCTTCCGAAGACCATACTTAGATTGGCCGGTGGAAGTGGCTCCGCCTAGAATTGAATCTATTCACTCATGTCTATGCAGTTTGGCTCCTTATTGCGCAGGCACGCCAGTGGGTTGCAGGATTTGCTGACTCATTTCAGGACTCGCAAGTTTCACGCTTAAGAAGCAAAAAACCCTCTCCTCTGGCAGAGAACATTCCGTATTTCCTTTCCGACTTTATATGCGTTTGGGTAAATACATGGATAGCTAAGCATACCTACAATATAAAATGGTCGCGTCGGTCAGGTTCTATTACAATCGCTCAGCCCCGTAAAATTGAATGTAGTCTCATAAAGCCACCGAGGTCTAGTTTGAGTGCGGATAAGAGGAAACGAAGATGGTAATGAAGTTGTAATACTGGAGGCTTTAGGAATGGATGCTTATCAGGTGTACTATATTTACGGGAGGGGGGGGGGCGGGGGAGTGTGTTCAATAAGTAGTGCAACACATTTAAAAAAAAAAAATCAGGTTGGTTTTCTTCAGGTTTCCAGTACACCATATTATTCCCCACTCTTTTGACTACAAAACCGTGTTTTCCGACATAATCTCTGTGCAGTGCTACAGCCTTATCCCATCTTACAGGAAGGGCTTAAATGCCCCCATGGTCTCACTCTACTTGTCGACGTCGGAGCAAGCATATCATTTGCATATCATCCATGTAGCCAATTGGATATTTGTTGTGGCTGGTCCCGGCGGAGGCTCGAGTCCTCCCTCGGGCATGCGTGTGTGTGTTTGTCCTTAGGATAATTTAGGTTAAGTAGTGTGTAAGCTTAGTGACTAATGACCTTCGCAGTTAAGTCCCATAAGATTTCACACACATTTGAACATTTTTTGGATATTTGTTGCATACCGATTTCATGGTGCTGCAGTCATAATGGCGGATCTCAGGCTGTGGATATAGGAAAATTCAGTGGGATAGTTCGCCGGTCGCGGTGGCCGTGCGGTTCTAGGCACTGCAGTCCGGAACCGCGGGACTGCTACGGTCGCAGGTTCGAATCCCGTCTCGGGCATGGATGTGTGTGATGTCCTTAGGTTAGTTAGGTTTAAGTAGTTCTAAGTTCTAGAGGACTGATGACCACAGATGTTAAGTCCCGTAGTGCTCAGAACCAATTGAACAATTTTTTTTTTTTTTTTTTTTTTTTTTTTAAGTGGGATAGTTCAATCGTGATTTAATTCGGGCTGTTTCCGAGTAACCATTTGTGCGTGCGCTGTCCCAGTAGGCAGGAGACGGCGCCCCAGTGCACCTAGCACCTGCTTCCTCGTTAGGTGGGCCCCGAGACTGCACGGCGTGGGTTTGTCGTGGGCGGAGAGCGAGCCCCGCCCTGCACTGGCACAAGGTGCGGAGGCGTGTCGCGGCACCGTGGAGCGTGTGGGCAGCGCACATGCGGCGACAGAGCACGCTGTGCGTCTTTGCTTCCTCGAGTTCTCCGCCGCTTAAACGGATGGCCAATGTTTGTGGTATTTCTGCATGAAGCAGCTCTTATGATAATCTGTCTAAGGTCCGATCGGGCGCAAATGCTGCAAAGAGAGTCTGAGTGGCGGAGTGTAGCAACAGTGCAGAATTGTAACGTAGTTGAAACTTCCTGGCACATTAAAACTGTGAGCCCGACAGAGATTCGAACTCGGGACCTTTGCCTTACGCGGGTAAGTGCTCTACCATCAGAGCTACCGAAGCACGACTCACGCCCGGTCCTCACAGCTTTACTTCTGCCAGTATCTCGTCTCCTACCTTCCAAACTTTACAGAAGCTCTCCTGCGAACGTTGCAGAACTAGCACTCCTGAAAGAAAGGATACTGCAGAGACATGGCTTAGCCACAGCCTGGGGGATGTTTCCAGAATGAGATTTTCACTCTGCGGCGGAGTGTGCGCAGATATGAAACTTCCTGGCAGATTAAAACTGTGTGCCCGACCGAGACTCGAACTCGGGACCTTTGCCTTTCGCGGGCAAGTGCTCTACCATCAGAGCTACCGAAGCACGACTCACGCCCTGTCCTCACAGCTTTACTTCTGCCAGTATCTCGTCTCCTACCTTCCAAACTTTACAGAAGCTCTCCTGCGCACGTTGCAGAACTAGCACTCCTGAAAGAAAGGATACTGCAGAGACATGGCTTAGCCACAGCCTGGGGGATGTTTCCAGAATAAGATTTTCACTCTTCAGCGGAGTGTGCGCTGTTATGAAACTTTGGTAGAGCACTTGCCCGCGTAAGGCACAGGTCCTGAGTTCGAGTCTCGGTCCGGCACACAGTTTTAATCTGCCAGGAAGTTTCATATCAGCGCAGACTCCGCTACAGAGTGAAAATCTCATTCTGGAAACATCCTCCAGGCTGTGGCTAGGCCATGTCTCTGCAGTATCCTTTCTTTCAGGAGTGTTCGTTCTCAAGGTTCGCAGGAGAGCTTCTGTAAAGTTTGGAAGGTAGGAGACGAGATACTGGCAGAGGTAAAGCTGTGAGGACCGGGCGTGAGTCGTGCTTCGGTAGCTCAGATGGTAGAGCACTTGCCCGCGAAAGGCAAACGTCCCGAGTTCGAGTCTCGGTCGAGCACATAGTTTTAATCTGCCAGGAAGTTTCATATCAGCGCACACTCTCTGCAGAGTGAAAATCTCATTCTTGTAACGTAGTTGTTGTAAATCTCTTTCTGTTCACTTCTTTCATTTAATTCAGTTTTCTGTTATTTATTTATTTAAATTTCTCTATGTGGCACGACTAAAATTCTTGGAGGATCACATACGGTTAACAAGGCATCGGTTGGTCGGTAAGTTGGGAGTTTAGGGCCTAAACAGCGAGGTCGACAGTCCCTTGGTTAAGAAATGAGACATCTCCAGTTAGTGACGTCAGCCAGAAATTTGATCGAATTGCGAAAGTATGCAGGAGTAGCAAAATCGAGCTATTGAAAGCAACATGCCAGAGCTGACAAATAATTTAAAGAGAAGTAAGTACAGGGTAGTCAAAAAGCCAGTATAAGAAAAAGGTTCAAATGGCTCTGAGCACTATGGGATTTAACATCTGTGGTCATCAGTCCCCTAGAACTTAGAACTCCTTAAACCTAACTAACCTAAGGACATCACACACAGCCATGCCCGAGGCAGGATTCGAACATGCGACCGCAGCGGTCACGCGGTTCCGCACTGAAGCGCCTACAACCGCACGGCCACACCGGCTGGCAGTCAGAATAAATTTGAAAACTTAATAAACTACGGAATAATATAGATAGAGAGGTAAAAATTGACATACATACTTGGAATGACACGGGGTTTTATTAGAACAAAAATAAAATAAAATAAAATAAAATAAAATAAAGTTCACAAAATGTCCGACAGATGGCGCTGGACAGCAAAACTGCTACCGTGACGGGTGAGACGTACGCCGATATATTACAGAATCACAACATCCCCAGCCGGGCTGATAAACACCTGCTGGAACGTACGATGTTTATGCAGGATGGCGGTCCACCCCAAATTGCTAGACGCGTGAAAGATCTCTTGCGCGCGTTGTTTGCTGATGATCGTGTGCTCAGCCGCCACTTACGTCATGCTTGGCCTCCCAGATCCCCCGACCTCAGTCCGTGTGATTATTGGCTTTGGGGTTACCTGAAGTCGCAAGTGTACCGTGATCGACCGACATCTCTAGGGATGCTGAAAGACGACACCCGACGACAGTGCCTCACCATAACCCCGGACATGCTTTACAGTGCTGTTCACAACATTATTCCTCGACCACAGCTATTGTTGAGGAATGATGGTGGACATATTGAGCATTTCCTGTAAAGAACATCTTTGTTATGCTAATTATTGCTATTCTGATCAGATGAAGCGCCATCTGTCTGACATTTTTTGAACTTTTGTATTTTTTTAGTTCCAATTAAACCCCATGGCATTCCGCATGTCAATTTGTACCTCTCTATCTACATTTTTCCGTGATTTATTCAGTTTTCAAATTTATACTGACTTTTTGATCACCCGGTATATGGGATGAACCGCTTAGGTCTCACCTGTAGCTAGAGAAATGCCACCCGCACCTCCCCCCCTCCCCGTCCTCCTCCCCCTCCTCCCCTCCCCATACCATCCGATAAGGGCAATGACAGTTACAGTGTAAAGAATGTCATCTAGCGTGGAGAATCGTAACAGTGAAAGAGATGATGAGTTCCCATACTCCGAGGAGCGTAGGGGACGATGTGGGAGACCCGCACCGTTATACTAGGCCGGGTCCTAGCGGAGGTAGTTTGCCATTGCCTTCCTCCGACCGTAATGATGATGATGATGACGACGACACAACAACACCGAGTCATCTCGAGGCAGGGAAAATCCCTGACCCCGCCAGGTATCGAACCCGGGAGCCCGTGCGCGGGAAGCGAGAACGCTACCTCAAGACCACGTTGTACCAAATTTTATGAAGGCTAAAAGAGTAACAGATATCACTTGCACCGGTAATGAAACTAGGCGAGAGAGGCAATGAGGTCAGTAGGTAGGTGGCCAAGGGTACAGAGTAACATATCTTTGTCTGTGCCAAGGCCAGGGGAGCGTCCCTCGGGCTCTGCATGCGACGGCGGCCGATCCTCCCTCCGCCGTCCCACCACCGATTCAAGTCAAAGTCATAGACAGGGCAGCAGCACCACCTATTCATCAGTGCCCTACCTCTAAAACGAAAAGCTGCAGTGGCAGATAAAAAGAGTAACCGTGTCTAAAAGCAATTAAAACAGAGTAAAAGAGGAATGAACAACGCAGCTGGTAAAGAAAGAAGTACCCCGGACCCATGATGCGGTGGAAGACGCACAGTCCCAACCACACTGTTCCGCACTGAAAGTAGTTGGTCAGGTAACGAGGGGGCGTGGGGTCGAAAAGTTTCTAGCCTAACAAATAAAGAACGACAGAAATTTCATAATAGCAATTTATTTTTCAGTATAATACACGTGTACACTAATTCACTTGCGGGCACGCTCAGATAACTTCTGCAAACAATTGAAATAAAAGATCTTCGATTTAGAGTCCAACCAAGCGTTCACAGCTTCAATCACTGCATCATTGTCTAATCGTCGTCCTTTGAGGTCTTTTCTTAGGATTGGGAAAATAAAAAAGTGTGATGGAGCCAAATCTGAAGAATATGACGGATGACGTAACAATTCGAAACCGCAGTCACGCAGAGGTTCCAGTATTGCGAGGGCTTCGTGCGCCGGTGCTTGTCCTGATGCAAAAGAACTCCGCACGCCAATTTTCCGCACCTTTTTCTTAATTTAAGTCTTCTCTCAAACGGCGCAGAAGGGTGCAGTAGTAGGATGCATTGATAGTTACGCCCTTTTGCGAGTAATCCGCCATAATTACCCCTTCTGCATCCCAGAAGACCGATGTCATCACCTTACCGGCTGATTTTTGCACCCGCAATTTTTTTGGAGTCTGGGATGAAGGATTTTGTTTTGTTTCAGGATCAAAGTGGTGAACCCAGGTCCGTCCATTGTCACATACCTTGCCAAAAAGGCGTCATCATTCGCTTCAAATTGGCGGACGATTTCTTCACAACACTGCACAGGCTCCCGTCTCCGATCTGCACTCAAGTCTTTCGGGACCCACCGAGACGGAACTTTCCGCTTTCCCAAAATATCCTCAACAATGTCATGAGCACGCCCATGGGAGATTCCAAGTGTGGTTTCAATGTGCTGCAACACTGTTCAACGACCCTGCAAAATCGTATCGTGAATTGCAGTCACTGTTTCATCGGTGACAGGACTCCCGCTCCTTGGCGCATCTTCCACGCTCGTTCTTCCACGTTTGAAGACGGACACCCAGTTTTTCACTGTTGTTTAAGATGGAGCACCGTCCTTAAGCGTATTCCTCACGCCCTCCGCAGTTGTCTTGGGCGTCATTCTCTTCAAATGAAAATATTCAATCACATCGCGGTTCTTGATACTCTCGATATTCCTCATTTTACTTACACTACGGTCAAAACTAACGAATCTGGAGTCGCGAAATTTGACTTGCATACCCACAAAGGGTCACCATAAAAGTAGACGGTGTTGTTTGCGCGAGACATTACGGTAACTATTTCGGACTAGAAACTTTTCGACCGCCCCTCGTATATGTGAGAACAAAAACCACTTTCACGGAATAAACGGAGCCTAACCACATGGTCGATTATACATCGTCCGCTGAAACCACGCCGTGAGGGTGACGAAAGGCTACAGTATCGAGAAACCAGCATAATCGTCGTCGGGCTACCATCATTTTAAGCTGTTTGCAAAGCACGTTGGTGAGGCTAATCAGTCGGTATCTGCCTGGTTTAAAGACTGGGACCGTGATACTATGTTGCTAAATACAGTTGAAGACCTCGAGTAGATGGCGTCTTTGAGTAACACACAGAGGTTGGATCATCTGATTAGGACTCGACTCGGGGCCAGAATGCAACTAGAATTCAGAGCAGGTTCCGTAGCGACCTGTGAATTTAGTCAGCGCAGGTAGCGGGGAAGTGTTTAATCGAGCATAGCCAATTGCAGCAGTAGCCAGACATTCTTCACGAGCCGTCCTCGTTTAGAAAGAACAGTTGACTGACAGATATCGCGGCTGCTGTTCCCTGCCAGTCACATCGCCTTGCATTCAAATGTCTTCCAAAACTGTGCACTCCGGTTGAAAACCGACAGTGTGACGCCATTTGCGCGGCTGCGCATATAGTATGTAGTGCTATCCCTTTCATTAGATGTGCTCACTGTTGCTGGTGTACGAGTCGTCATCCATCGTCATCTGCCAGGGAGTTTCGTTTCAGCGCACACTCCGCTACAGAGTGAGAAATTCGTAGAATGCTTTTTTTTTGTTCGTTTTGTGAAGTGCGGAATTTTATATTTCTGAACGTTTAAAGCAATTTGTCAACCATTTCACCATTCTGAAATCTTACAAAGAACTGACTGAATAGGTGTGCACCTCTTTTCAGCCGGTGCTTCATTGTAGATAACTACAGCATCTACGAAAACTGAAGTTACTGTTGACCTTAACCGCAAGGTCACTAATTTACAACACGAATATCAACCCCAACATCCTAGGACCATTCTTAAATTTTGCTTGATATCTCATACGATGCTACTCTCGTTTATAAGTGTTTGTATTGTAATTTTGCTTTTCGGAAGTCAAGAAACAACGGATCTACTTGACTGCTTTGCACCATGGATTTCAAGATGTTATGTGAGAAAAGCGCGTGATGGGTTTTGCATGACCCATATTTTCGGAATCCATGCTTGTTGGCATGGAGTAGTTCATTCTGTACGAGAGAGTTCATCACTACACGAAATTGTTTCCATTGCAGCTAAATGACGCGGTACAAGAACAGCGGTCGTAAAAAGATCCCAACCTAAAGGGATCGGAGGCGAGCGTTACGCGTTGTCAATGACAACCGGTTTCAAACCCGTCCGTAACCGCTGCTGTCAGTCAATGTAGATCCCTCTCAGACAATTTCCGAGCTGACATTCCGAAGGGAACTGCATGCAATGTCACGTTTGGAATCCGAGTACCTAGCAACTTGCAAGTGCTCACAGCGGTACGTAAAATTGTGCGTTTCCTACATGTCAAACACAGCAGAAATCGGACAGTAGCTGATTAAATGCGTGCAGTGTTGTCCGATGAGTCGCCATTTTTTTCTCTTTATCGAGTGTAACGATGGCCCAATGGGGTGTTGACCCGCATAGTATAGACTGTATAGTTAAAAAATGGTTCAAATGGCTCTGAGCACTATGGGACTTAACATCTATGGTCATCAGTCCCCTAGAACTTAGAACTACTTAAACCTAACTAACCTAAGGACATCACACAATACCCAGCCATCACGAGGCAGAGAAAATCCCTGACCCCGCCGGGAATCGAACCCGGGAACCCGGGCGTGGGAAGACTGTATAGTTCCCGAAGGACGTTGTTCTGTGATGTTTAGGATTCTTATTTCTTCCCTTGACTTGGGCCCACTCATTAAGGCTCCACGAACTTGAACCAGCGCCTTAATTGATTCTTCCGTCGGTTCTTGGCACGAAAACGCTATAATAAATGAAAATCACTCCACTGTTTATATTCTATAATATTAATTTATTGCGTTAACTGGTTTTCCGCTTGCAAGACCATGGTCAGACTTTAACCGTTTGTCGCCGCCACTTCTTTGGCCATCATTAGACTTTAACCGACTATTTTCGCCTCTTCTTTGGTGACAGTAATCAGTGACAGTCAGATGATGGTGATGCAAAGCGAAAGCCGGTTAAGACAATAAGTTAATCCTGTAGAACATTTATTACGACTCTGTATATTTATTTGAGGCCCTCGGAATGACAAGAGAATTATTTATTTATTGCTTTAACAATGCCTCCGCCATCCTGTGATTCTGCAGTGGGTCATTATATTCTGTCCATACTTCAGATACTCAATATGATATTGAATATATAATACTGAGCATCTACTGCTAAATACTGCAGTGAGAAATGTAGAAATCAAAGAAAGCAATAGGAGCGAAGCAAAATGAAAGAAAAAATCCACCACCACCACAGGAACTTCTGTTCCTATTCTGTTACATTGGTTATTAGAAATCTTGAAATTAGAAGTCTTGAAATTATTCAAGACTTTTGACAATGCAGATATCTACACATGTTTTTATACCTACACGAAACTATTGTCACATAATCCTGTGTGGCTCTGCAGCGCTCCAGCCTTCATGTTACCAGTCGGGTTCTTCTTCTTCCTCCTCCTCTTCTTCTTCTTTTTCTTCATCGTCTTATTTTTATCATTATCATCAGCATCATCATTATCTGTAATATCCACGTTGTTCTTGGTGGTCGAGCTGTTATGTTGCATCTTGTCTTTAAACGTCAAGGTACTGGATATTTTTATTTTTTTCCTTATTGTGGACCCTTTTCTCTGTCTGTTCTTCCTAGTGAAAAAAATTTACTTTCTTTTGAGTCACGGAATTGCGGAATTTGTGTCTATCAAATTATAATTTCACACAAAACTTTAAAAAAAATAAAAAAATAAAAAAAATTAAATTAAAAAAAAAAGAAATCAGTGCCATGTGAGAGCCGAGCAGAGTGACAGGCGGGGCGGAGACACCGTGGCCGGGCCTCAGGATTCGACCCCTGCCTACTTATTCTCCACGCAGCCCGCAGCTGGCTGTGTCCGTTCTTTCCCGTAAGGTAACATAAAGAAACTGAGAGAAACAGAGCCCTGGTTTTATAATAAACGTGTTATTACGTTGAAAAAGATGTAATATGTGTATCCGACTGATACCCGAACTCGCATGGTCGAATCTCAATAGTTGCACGTTTTTTTCCTTGGTAGGAGATGTTTTAGCTGAGTGAACACAGCGCCTGGAAGTGAACTGAGGAGCTGCTTGAGTGAGAAGTTTTCATCTGACTACGCACTGAATATACACATGACTCTTCTTATTTATTCCAATGTAAGTCCGTTTCCTTGCAGCTGTATTTTTGTCGTACTTTGATGTTTATCTCGTATATATTGCCGATTTGAAGACAATAATACGTCTTCTCTTGGGCGTTTTTCATGAATACGAGCTTAGAAACAAAGAGACCGCAGGATCGAATCTCGATCGGATCCCGAATTTTTCAGTCTTTGTTCTAACCTAGCTTCACCTCTCAAAGATGTCAGCAGTCGCCAGAAACGACACGCGGTTCGGATTCCACGTTAAACTGTAGGCTCTCTTTCCCGATTGAATAACTGGGATAGGTCATGAACACCTAACTTGCTGAGGTTGTGTCCAGTTCAAAAACTTTCACCAGACCAATGAGCCACACGAATTTACTATTATTGTCGTACCATCATCATCATCATCATCAATAATGTCCGATGAGCTTTCCTCTTCAGTGTTCTTGCTCGAGATGGTTCTGCTGCTGCTCTTCTCGTACGAATACGCTCCAAAGCTCTTTGATGTTGACTCATTTGGTTACAAGGTGTATTGTCGCAAAATTCGGCATCGATACCCCTATGCTCACTCATACTGCAGTACTCTTCATATTGTATTGGCAGCAGAGTTAAGTAACTTCAACCCTTTGATATCTTCTCCACTTCTGTCCACGCTCAGATCAACCAATCTGTTCTCCGTTTCGCCTCGCGGGCTAGCCGCTCGGTCTATGGCACCTTGCCTCGGTTCGCGCGGCTCCCGCCCCGTTGGAGGTTCGAGTATTCCCTCGGGCATGGGTCATGGGTGTGTGTGTTGCCTTTACAATGGTTGAAATGGACCTGCATTCACAGTCAACTGTAATTCCTGCAGGATTTAATAACCAACAATCATTGCCAGTTTCTCCCTTTCTGTTTGGTAGGAAGTGCATTATCGTAATTTATACAAAATAGAAAGGAAGAGGTTTGTAGCCTATCCCCGCTATTATTCAATATGCGCATTGACCAAACAGTAGTCCGCAGCTCGTGGTCGTGCGGTAGCGTTCTCGCTTCCCACGCCCGGGTTCCCGGGTTCGATTCCCGGCGGTGTCAGGGATTTTCTCTGCCTCGTGATGACTGGGTGTTGTGTTACTTTAAGTAGTGTGTAAGCCTAGGGACCGATGAACTCAGCGGTTTGGTTCCATAGGAACATACCACAAATTAAATTAAATTCTCCGCTTCTGATGTAGTAGTTGTTGTTGTTGTCCGTAGTCTGAAGATTGGTTTGATGTAGCTGTCCTTGCTACTCTATCCTGTGTGAGCCTCTTCCTCTCTGAATAGCTGCGGCTCCCCCCGTTGGGCAGCCGGCCGCGGTGGCAGTGCGGTTCTAGGCGCTTCAGTCCGGAACCGCAGGACTGCTACGGTCGCAGGTTCGAATCCTGCTTCGGGCATGGATGTGTGTGACGTCCTTAGGTTAGTTAGGTTTAAGTAGTTCTAAGTTCTAGGGGACTGATGATCTAAGATGTTAAGTCCCATAGTGCTCAGAGCCATTTGAACCCCCCGTTGGGGGTTCGAGTCCTCCCTCGGACATGGGTGTGTGTGTGTTGTTCATAGTGTAAGTTAGTTTAACGTAGCTTAAGTAGCGTGTAGGCTTAGGGACCGATGACCTCAGCAGTTTGGTTCGATAAGACCTTACCACAAATATCAGGTATATCAACCGAATAGCTACTGCAACTTACATCCTTCTGAATCTAATAGCTACTGCAACTTACATCCTTCTTAATCTGCTTACCGTAATCGTCTCCTGGTCTCCCTCTATGATTTCTCCCCCCCCCCCCCCCCCCACGCTTCCCTCTAATACTAAGTTGGTGATCCCTTGATGTCTCAGAATGTGTCTAACAACCGATCCCACCTTCGAGTCAGTTTGTGGCGCAAATTTCTTTTCGCTCCAGTTTCATTCAGTACCTCCTCAATTAGTACGTGAACTACCAAAGCAATCTTCAGCATTCTTCTGTAGCACCACATTTCAGAAGCTTGTTTTCTCTTGTTGTCTAAATTGTTTATCGTCCATGTTTCACTTCCATACGTGGGTACACTCCATACAAATAGTTTGGGAAAAGACTTCCTAACACTTAAATGTACATTCGATGTTAACAAATTTCTCTTCTTCACAAACGCTTTTCTTAATACTGCCAGTCTATATTTTATATCCTCTCTACTTCAGTCAACATCAGTTATTGCTATCCAAATAGCAAAACGCGTCTTCTACTTTAAGTGCCTCATTTCCTAATCTACTTTGCTTTTGTTGATGTTCACCTTATGTCCTCTTCTCAAGATACTGTTCTTCCAAGTCCTTTGCTATCTCTGAGAGAATTACGATGTCATCGGCAAATCTCTAAGTTTTTATTTATTCTCCCTGGACTTTGATTCCTCCTCCAAACCCGGCTGGTGTGACCGAGCGGCTCTAGGCGCTACAGTCTGGAACCGCGCGACCGCTACGCTCACAGGATCGCTTCCTACCTTGGGCATGGATGTGTGTGATATCCTTAGCTAGGTTTAAGAAGTGCTAAGTTCTAGAGGACTGATGACCTCAGATGTTAAGTCCCTTAGTGCTCAGTGCCCTTTGAACCTCCTCCAAATTTTTATTTGCTTTTCTTTACTGTTTGGTTGGTTCAAATGGCTGTGAGCACTATGGGACTTAACATCTATGGTCATCAGTCCCCTAGAACTTAGAACTACTTAAACCTAACTAACCTAAGGTCATCACACAACACCCAGTCATCACGAGGCAGAGAAAATCCCTGACACCGCCGGGAATCGAACCCGGGAACCCGGGCGTGGGAAGCGAGAACGCTACCGCACGACCACGAGCTGCGGACTACTGTTTGGTCAATGCGCATATTGAATAATAGCGGGGATAGGCTACAAACCTCTTCCTTTCTATTTTGTATAAATTACGATAAAGCGCTTCCTACCAAACAGAAAGGGAGAAACTGCCAATGACTGTTGGTTATTAAATCTTGCAGGAATTACAGTAGACTGTGAAAGCAGGTCCATTTCAACCATTGGGAAGGCACTGTCGCTTGCATCCTCTGCTAGCGCTGTGGTTACATGTGGGGCATATTTGTCATGGAGTTCTCACACAAGGGCGTGGCCCTAGAAGTGGGAGCTGCTACACGGCGCCGCGCTCTTGCTCGTCTCCGTTATTTCTTCGGGGCGCTCAAAAAATGTTTGTGTTGGGCGAGAGTGACGTTTTGTTTACAAATAGCGGCCGGTGAGTGACGGGGAGAGGGCGCGGGCAGCCCCGCGATAGCTGCGGGCGGGGGTGTTCCGGGGCCGCGCAACCCCTCGATCGATAGGCAGGCTGCGTTGCCCGGCAACGCGGCTTCTGGGCGGGGAGGCCTCCCCGGCGTTGCCACGCACTCCGCCGTACGCGCTCTATCTGGGGCACGCGGGCACGCCTCTGCGGAATACGAAATCGCGAAAAAAATACGCGAGTCGCGCGGCTGGAGTGCACCGCACGGCTTCATCAGCAGAAAAGCGCGCGCTGCTATTCGTCGCTAACTCGAGAGACTGTTAGCGTCGCACCTTCCATTCAGGACCGCACGGGCGTCTGCTGAATGAAATAACGCAGTACCGCTTTCGTAATGAGATATGGATTGTGGCCGAGGATTTTTTCGAGAAACAAGCGTAACGGCTGTCAGTAGAGTGCGGAGTAACTTCGAATCTTCCACGAGATAGTGTAAACGGATTTAGGAAGCATCGCTCGTGCGAAACTCACCTTGTCCTTTTCTCACACGGTGTCCTGCGAATCATGGATAAAGGGTAACATCCGGATGCAATATACCTAGATTTCCGGAAAGTGTTTGATATCGCGGCCCACAGCAGTCTGTTAACCCTTTGACTACCATTGGGACGTGCAGAGTGACAATTATTGAACTACATGAAATAAAATCTTTATAACTCCTGAACGGTGTGCGTTAGAACGTTCAAACTGCACGGCTGACCGCGGGGCATGTGGGAATTAGTATGCCCATGCGTGGTTTAGTTTAGCGACGAAGTCCATTTTCATTTGGCTAGGTTCGTCAATAAGTAAAATTGTCGCATTTGAGAGACTGAGAGCCCGCGTTTTGCGTTCGAGAAGTCAATGGTGAACTGCGTGGTGTGCAATGTCCAGTCACGGAATAATTGGTGCAATATTCCTTGATAGCGCGTTGACCACCGAACGGTACGTGAAAGTTCCGGAAGATGGTTTCCTCCCCATTATCCAAAGTGTCCCTGATTTCGACAAGATTCATGCAGGACGGAGCTGGACTCCATCGAAGGAGGAGAGTGATGTCCTGGAGAAACACTTTGGGGGACCGCGTTCTGGTTCTGGTGTGGGTTTCGATTGGCCGCCATATTCTCCAGAACTGAACAAATCCGACTCCTTTTTGTGGGGCGATATTAAAGACAAGGCGTACAGCTATAACCGCAAAAGAAAACAACCATTCAGGAGGCTATCGACAGCATCGATGTTCCGACACTTCAGCGCTTCATACCGTTTTTCGCTATTTGTCCGCGCCACATCATCGTCAATGATGGCAGGCATAGCTACCGTCTCAAAACCTAAATCCGAATATCTGTCGGGAATGAAGTGTGTGCACGCCGTAGTTGCTAACTAATTTAGGTTTATTTCCATTAGTTCAGTAATTGACGCCCTGAATGTGTCCCACGGTAGAGTATCAGAGAAACAGTTGAAATCTATTGCACATGTTATTACTATGTATTGACTTCGTAGTGATAAAGGGAGTCCTACTAATGGTTAGCAGAATTCTTATAGATACATACAGCACATCTAGGTTGTGCTGTCCTCAAGTTTCACTGTTAACCCTCGTCTCCGTATTGTCACATCGCATTAGTTCGCACCTGCAGATAGGCAACCTAATTAGCAGATTGGCAAAGCGGACTGCCTTCGCCTTCGCCCATTTATATGGACCACGCCAAAAAACGTTTCTTCCACAAGCAAAGTAAAAAAGGCGCTAAACAAACAACCAAACATTAACCGCTACGATTTTCTTTCTTGTAGCGTAATTCATTACGAAGATATGAAAAGCAGTATGCCTCTCAAAGGACACCCTATATTTCTTATTCGCTAAACCACTTCCTCTCCTGAACATCTGTTCAAAAGATATATCGAAGTCCACTATGCACGTAAACATAACGCTGCTAAGATCGTAACACAAGATCGACTGTGGCTGTCTTGTACTAGCAGACACAGCGGGTACCTTGAGTAACCTAATTCGTCCACTTGCTGAAGCTTACAGCCAAAAAAATGAAAAATAGAGAGAGAGAGAGAGAGAGAGAGAGAGAGAGAGAGAGAGAGAGAGAGAGAGAGAAACATTTCTATTTATTTCTCCTCATTGGTGTACATCGTACTCAAACAAACCTTCTACTGAGGACTGTTGACTGACTGACCGGCGTACATTCCCCTTGTGTTTCCATTTCTGTACTATGAACTACAGCAAGTCACACCAACGTCATTGTGGCAGATTCATTCTAAAGAAACCCCAGGTCGTGGCTAAGCAATTTCTCCGCGATATCTTCCCTTACAAGAATACTACTCCAGGAGGGTATCTGTCTTTCCCTAACGACAGCTGAAATTGGTGCGTTAAACTATATCCTGTGCAAACTAAGAGCCACATGGTGTGGTGGCCACAAGCGAACACGCTGCGGTCACTTGCTTGGTGTATTCTGTACCAGAACATTGTGTGCCCACTTGCTTAACAGCTGCCTTGCAAGACGATTGATGTGCGACTGAACCACACAATGAGACTGACATCAGGAGCCATTGAGTCCAGTCCGCTCCACTGGTTTACCAGCACACTGCGATATTTCTCTGCCACACCACAGATGAAAACAGACAACGCGACGTCTTCAGCGCGGCTGAGGATATAGTATGTACTGCTATCCCTTTCATTTGATGTGCTTACTGTTCCTGGTGTTCGAGATGTCATCCTGGAGGTCGGTCTTAATGAAAATGTTGCCACTTATACGAAAAGATATGGAGATGATATCACTTTTACCAATACAATTAAACTTTTCTGCTTGGCTGCTATGTCAGCACGGAGGTGACGGATTTGAGATGACAGACTAATACTGGTCCTATCTCAAAGTAATACTTTTAAACGATGCGTCTGTTCTCGAAAAATTTGTCCTCACCATTCTACAAAGAAAATAATTATGCCTCTTGGACAGGCAACAGTTTCCACAATGCGATATAGGAAAAACTACGAGAAAATCCTAGTAAGTTTCGTTACTATGATACGTCGATGAACAGATTCAAACTTTCCATACAGTCTGTAGTAGATCAGTCTTGTGTCGTAATGGCGTTTTATCTGTTCAAGTAGTCTGTATCCGAGATAGGGTCGTATTCTCATTGCATGTACGTCAAAGGATCTTCGAGATACATAATGAAACGGCCGGACAGGGCACACTGATATAAATTAATCATTATGGATAGGAGTAATAACATTTGGGAAGGTAACCTGACTGGCATACACAGCAAAAAATGTTACCGCCCTTCACAGGAATGAATCATATAACACTTAGTGTGTAACTAGCACGCACCTGCTGATAGCAGGAAGCTACTGGAACGCGTCGCGATAATAAGTGTTGGAATAAAAACGTGACTGAATTTGAAAATGTGTTTCACTTAATTCTGTTATTCCCATTAATACCATTCATGTAATTTCAGTACTGATTGCTACTCTAACAATGAAAACGGTTATGTTCAGACGCTCATTCTTGTTTTGCTACTTGCCTGAACTAGAATGGTGTATGAAAAATGAAGCTTCAAACATCTACGTCTGTTTTCTGCAAACCAGTGGATAGTGCGCGGAAAAGGGCACTTTCCCCGGTACCACTTAAGACGGCTTCTTCCCTCTCCACTCCCGTACGGAAGGCGGGAAGAATCATTGCCTTAGTGCTTATGTGTGAACTGTAATTACTGATCATGTATTTGTGATCCGCGTGGGAGCGACACATTCGAAACAGTTGCAAAAATGGTTCAAATGGCTCTGAGCACTATGGGACTTAACATCTGAGGTCATGTCCCCTAGAACTTAGAACTACTTAAACCTAACTAACCTAAGGACATCACACACATCGATACCCGATGCAGGATTCGAACCTGCGACCGTAGCGCCGGCCGGGGCGGCCGGCGGTTCTAGGCGCTACATGTTGTAACCGCGTGACCGCTACGGTCGCAGGTTCGGATCGTGCCTCGGCCATGAGTGTGTGTGATGTCCTTCGGTTAGTTAGGTTTAAGTAGTTTTAAGTTCTAGGGGACATGACCTCAGATGTTAAGTCCCATAGTGCTCAGAGCCATTTGAACTTTTTTTTTTTTTTGCGACCGTAGCGGTCGCGCGGTTCCCGACTGAAGCGCCTAGAATTGCTCGGCCACCGTCAATACCGACACTGGACTGTTGACGACTGGAAGCATGTTGCCTGGTCGGACGAGGCTCGTTTGAAATTGTATCGAGGACGCCGGCCGCGGTAGTCTCGCGGTTCTAGGCGCGCAGTCCGGAGCCGTGCGGCTGCTACGGTCGCAGGCTCGAATCCTGCCTCGGGCATGTATGTGTGTGATGTCCTTAGGTTAGTTAGGTTTAAGTAGTTCTAAGTTCTAGGGGACTGATGAGCTAAGCAGTTGAGTCCCATAGTGCTCAGAGCCATTTGAACCATTTTTTTTTTTTTTTTTGTATCGCGGGCATGGACGTATACGGGTATGGTGACAACCTTATCAATCCATGGACCCTGGATGTCAGCAGGAGACTATTCAAGCTGGTGGAGGCTCTGTGGTGGTGTGGGCGTGTGCAGTTGGAGTGATATGGGGCTCCTGGTACGTCTAGATACGACGGTGACAGGGGGCACGTATGTAAGCATCCTGTCTTATCACCTGCATCTATTCATGCCCATTGTGTATTCCGAGGGACTTTGGCAATTCCAGCAGGACACTGCGATACGCCACATGTCCAGAATTGCTACAGAGTGGCTCCAGGAACACTCTTCTGAGTTTAAACACTTCCGGGCCGGCCGTAGTGGCCGTGCGGTTCTAGTCGCTTCAGTCCGGAAACGTGCGACTGCTACGGTCTAAGGTTCGAATCCTGCCTCGGGCATGGATGTGTATGAAGTCCTTAGATTTAAGTAGTTCTAAGTTATAGGTGACTGATGACCTCCGATGTTAAGTCCGATAGTGGTCAGAGCCATTTGAACCATTGAAACACATCCTCTGGCCACGAAACTCCCCAGACATGAACATTATTGGGCATAGCTGGGTTGCCTTGTAACTTGCTGTTCATGAGATATCTCCGCCCCCTTTTACGGATTTATGGACAGCCCTGCAGGATTGATGGTGTCAGTTCCCTCCAGCACTACTTCTGACGTTAGTCGGACCCATGCCACGTCGTGTTGCGGCACTTCTGCGTGCTCCCGGGAGCCCTAGGCGATGTTAGATTGGTGTACCGGTTTTTTTTTGGCTCTTCAGTGTAAATACTAAGGGTGTTCATTTCATTGTAATTTCAATGTAACGATTTGCATGGTCACCGATGGTATCTGTTCTTTCGGACACACAAACAGTGCCCGAACTCTTGCGGGAATCGGCAACGAGCCGCGGGTAACGAGTATAATGGGCGGGGGCACTACGAATGTAGTGCGGGACAATACGTTGAGAATGTGGGTTTCGCGGGAGGCGTTCCAGAGATAAATCGCTCAGTCTCTCTATCCTCTGTGTCCTCGGTGGCTCAGATGGATAGAGCGTCTGCCGTGTAAGCAGGACATCGCGGGTTCGAGTCCCGGTCGGGGCACACATTTTCATCTGTCCCCGTCGACGTATGTCAACGCCTGTAAGGCAGCTAAGGGTGTTCATTTCATTGTAATCTTTAGTGTAATTTCTGAAATATGGACGTGCCAAATGGGAGGATTCTTTTTGGTACACCCTGTAGATAGGACGTGGGCTCTAAAGTAATATTTTTTTGTTTGTTTCTTATGAAATAAGTTTAAAATATGGCAAGTGTCCTCTTTTCATCGTAAACTATAGAAAGTGCCCTCTTTCTTGCTTTTGCAATATATGGTAACCCCGGGTGCGCTCATGCTCCCTCGCACTGCCGCCCCGCGCCCTGCTCTGCCCTCAGCTAAGTGCCGGCCGTCGTGTTGCAGGTGCTGACCCCGCAGAAGGTGGGCGACGTGTACCTGTACGACCTGCCGCCGCAGCGCGGGCCCTCCGCAGCCAGCGCCGCCGTGGCCGCACAGGAGAAGTACGACGTGCCGCCCGGCTCCTCGCACGTCGTGCTGCCGCCGGAGCCCGTCACCTCGCAAGGTAAGCACCGGCTGCTCGCCAGCCGCGCATCGAGTCTCACTCCTACAAAAAGCGAGATTTCTGAAGAAGGTCACAAAATCTTTACAATGCACACAATCCAATCAAAACTATGGGGACACCCATACGTAATGCGAACTTGACCTCTAGATGTCACGAGAGGCGGACGCGCCAGTAAAGGAAACTGGGACAACTGTGTTATCAGTAGAGAAGCAGTAACAGTCGAATCGGTCAGCCAGGGAAGCTCAGCGACTTCGAAAGTGGACTAGTGTGATCGGATATCACCTGTCTCACAAACCCGTCGGGTGTGTAGGGTTTGGTAACTTTCAACTATGACTATTCGTTAATCTTGGCTAAGGTGCTCTACGGAGCAAGTGTTCGTAGCTGTTAAGGTACGCACATTAGAGGCCACGTTTATTGGAATTTTTTTTTCTCGTTTTTGTCTACACTACCATCACTGAACGTTACCAACACTACTCTCTTCGCAACACAAGAACCGGTACATGTATTCGACTGTCAGAGGTACCAGAACGGTTTTCGTTTATAACTTTCGACTCGTTTGTTTCCGGTACAGGGATCCTTACTTCAAATTAATACAGTTATCATTCTCCATCATCCTCAGAAGTCTGTAACATCATCACGGAATCACCCCGTGAATACGTACATTTACAGACGCCCGCACCTATAACTTTGACTCTCTGTAGTCTCGTTGGATGACGTTTCCAAACATGGGTTCCTATTCAAAATACGATGTACTCACTCCCTCTACAAGTCCTAGAAGTCTGTAACGGGAATTTCCGACCACCCTGTATATGTGGTGTCTGTTCTTTCAGACACGTCCGACTGCATCATCTGTCCAGTCTTTGTGTTCCTTTGTCCATTGAAGACGTTCAGCCTTGTGTGCAGCTGTGAACAACATACTTTTGCGAGGTGCTCGACTCCAAATTTCGATTGCGTGTAGTCTCGTTCATAATTTTCATTCACAAACAGGCCGATACGGACATCTATTCAAAGACAGAAGCAGTTCCTGTCGAGTGTCAAACCGACGGTCAGTGCAAAGGTGTGATTCTCGTCTCGACCACAATTCGTACGCCGTATTACCTGGCTGCTAATGGTACAACATTCCTTGCAGACACAGACACACTGAACATTCCGAATTGTTATACCAACAAACTGCGCAAATTAATTCGCAGTGTAGGCCTAGACGCGTCGAAACACTATAGCCATTGAAACTCCCCCGCAGATTAAAACTGTTAGCGAACCGAGATTCGAACTCGGGACCTTCACGTTTCTCGGGCAAGTGCTCTACGATAGCTATTTCTTCCTTTCTGACACGTTTCCACGATGGTCTGTCGTATTGCTCTGATATCAAACCTCTGACTGGCACGTGCACACTACTTCACTGCCATTCCTAACGAAGTGGTTGAGGGTCACGCGGCTGCCTAACACCAGATGCACGAGGTCTGTTCAAAAAAGTCCGGAACTTCGTCTACAAAATTTTTATACCCTTATCTTTTACTTATTGTGCATAGTCTCCTTCGAAATACTCTCCTCCACAATTAATACACCGGTCCCAACGTCGTTTCGACTTCCAGAAGCAGTCTTGGTAGGCCTCCTGCTGGATCGCGCGAAGCGCCGTCTACGAATTTTCTTTTACCTCGTCTGTCGTTGCAAATCTTCGCCATTTCAACGGGGTTTTCAACTTTGAAAATAAAAAAAAGTCCGCATAGGCCAGGCCTCTCATTTGTGCGATCCGAAAGTTCTTCACAGACGCGTTGCAAAGATCTTTCTGGTGTCGACTCATGAGCTGTCGCGCGAACTTGACTGCAACACGATGCATTCCAAGATGCTGTGTCAGGATTTCGTGACATTACTGAAATGTTACATTGTTGGTTTAAATGGGTCTAAGCACTATGGGATTTAACATCTGAGGTCATCAGTCCTCTAGACTTAGAACAACGTAAACCTAAGTAACCTAAGGACATCACACACATCCATGACCGAGGCTGGATTGGAACCTGCGACCGTACCAGCAGCGCCTTACATTCTTCTGCAATCTCTCTTCGATTGGCTCTCACAATTTCGTTACCGTCCTGACCCGAGCGTCGTCGGTAGACTTCGAAGAGTCGAAGGGCGTGCAAATGAGAGTTATCTTTAACTTCCGTCCGGCCATTTTTAAACCGTGTGAACCATTAGTAACACCGAGTAAGGCTTTCCATCATTTGGTGTACCTCTGTAAAGGTTTTCTTGAGCTTCCACTTGAAATTTAATGCAGACGCGTTGCTCTTCTAACTCTGCCATCTCGGGATTCGCAAAATTGTGCGACGCAACATTCTACTCAATACAGAACTGAACAGTAACTAAGAGTCATACAACAACCAAACTTCCGGCAGGTACGCATTAAACATAGGCGTGTGCAAGAATGCCAGCCGCATTTCGCTGCAACACACCATTGATGACCGGGCGTTGTGAGCGAGCGGTTCTAGGTGCTTCAGTGCGGAACTGCCCTGCTGCTACGGTCGCGGGTTGGAATCCTGCCTCGAGCATGGATGTGTGTCATGTTCTTAGGTTAGTTAGGTTTAAGTACGAGGGTAATCGCAAAAGTAAGATCTCCAATTTTTTTATAAGTACATAGATCTGTTTATTTCTACCATGGTTTACATCAGTTCACAGCTTGAACATTTTCGACATAATCTCCATTTCTGTCGATGCATTTTTATAGACGCAGTGACAGTTTTTGTATGCCCATGTGATAGCAGCTCGCCAACATGCTGTTCAGAAAATTGTGAACCTCTTCTTTCACCTCGTCGTCGGAACTAATCGCTTTCCGGCCAAATGTTCTCGTCACCCATGACAACTGAGTCGAGAAAGTTGTCCTGTTCAGTTGCAAGCCGCTGAAGAAATACGCGGTAAGCATCAACTCGTTGCCGCATGTCGTCTTCAGTCAGCATGAGTGGCACCCATCTTGCGCACACCTACCGGTAGTTCAGTGTTTCCGGTAAAATTCTGTGAGCGGTGCTTCGGGAAACCTCAGGAACCAACGTGCAGAGATCATCCAGGGTGATCCGCCGATTTTCACGCATACTTCGCTCAACCTTCAACACTTTCTCCTCAGAAATCGACTCTCTCCCGCTCCTTTGTTCGTCGTGAATTTCGGTCCGACCAGCTGGAAACTCTCTACACCACTTACGAACATTTTTGACATCCATGCACGACTCACCATACACTTCCGTCAATTGGCATGGATTTCAATCGGCGCAGTGCGCTTTGCGTTCAAAAACCGAATAATTGCGCGGTAACATCCAACGGGAACTTGTAAGGTGCCTCTTACGTGAGGAAGACATTTTTACCAGTTTTAATAAATATTTCTCATATTGATGTATTCACGATAGTTCGGAAGTGCTGAAGTCCTTAGCCGGCCACGAGTCGGAGAGCATTTCCGACGCTGGCTAGCTAAGTGACGAAGCGACCATATGTCAGCGCTTGGACCTTAGCAACAAGAGGCAGCGTGGGAAATATACATGACGGGAAGTACGGCCATCTTGGCGCCAAAGTCACCGACTTTGTTTATTTATATTTAATCATTAAAGTCATTTATGACAACATGAATACCAGGAGGAACCTCTGGCTGTTTAAAGCTATTTATCATAATTTTCCCTTGTTAAAATTGACACCCGTTCATTAACAAATGTATATTTTAGGAAGTACGAACTTGATCGGAAATCCACGAACTGTGACGAAACTAGTAAGAGATAAGGACTGCGCACCAAAGTCGGCATTCGGCGTTAAGAGATCTTCCTGTCTTGTTCGATGGTAGCCATGCTGTCGGTTACGAGTAGTTTGTGACATGAGTGTTTCATTATTGATCTAAAAGGAATAAAAATGATATTACGGTATTCTGAATGTTAATTTCGAGTAAATAGATACCCTAAAGTTGATCGACAGCAATGTCAGATAATTAGCTTCCAGCGACAGAGACATCCAATGCGCCAATGAAGAATCTGCACGGGACGACATTTACGAGAGCTGCACTGAGCACGGGTAGGAGGATCAAGGAAGGTCCGACTTACGCTCGCAAATTCCGGGTGGAAATGCTGACCAGTTATACTGTACGTCACATATGCCACCCTCTACGGACTCGCGGCTAAGCTGAGTAATAACAGTATCAGTTTAGAAGCGAGGGTATCTTGCAGACTCCATTCTCAATGGCTGCCAAGCCAAGACTGAGCACCTCAGAGCGGCGTGCGCATGTTTACACACAGCGCGTGAAGCACTCTTCACAACAGTGTGGCCAAATACCACACAAACAGAGTTGTGTACTTATAAAAAAAAATAGGAGACCTTACTTTTGGGATTACCCTCGTAGTTTTAAGTCTAGTGGACTGATGACCTCAGATGCTAAGTCCCATAGGGCTTACAAGGGAACCTCCCCATCGCAATCCCCCCCCCCCCCCCCCCTCAGATTTAGTTATAAGTTGGCACAGTGAATAGGCCTTAAAAAACTGAACACAGATCAACCGAGAAAACAGGAAGACGTTGTGTGGAACTATGAAAAAAATAAACAAAATATACAAACTAAGTAGTCCATGCGCAACATATGGAAGATCAAGGATAGAGAGCTCAGGAACGCCGTGGTACGGTGGTCAGCGTGAGAAGCTGCGGAGCGAGAGGTCCGTAGTTCAAACCTTCCCTCGAGTGAAAAGTTTAATTTTTTTTATTTTCGGACAATTAGCAAAGTTCAGGCACTCACACATAATCAACTTCGCTCTGCAAAATTCCAGAACATGTTCAGATTTGCTTGGACATATGCAGAATTTGACGGTCTACACACGGAAAAATTTGAAAACGGTAAAAACATATGTTTTGACAGAGCACAGAGAAAACTGTGCGACTGTTATACTGTTGCATTCATTTGTTGCAGTTTATGTGACAAACTCTTCTGTTTTCATCACTTTTTTGGGAGTGATTATCACATCCACAAGAAAACCTAAATCGGGCAAGGTACAAGAATCTTTTTACACATTCGCCAAGTGTACAAGTTAGGTGGGTCGACAACATATTCGTCTCTTTTTTGGGAGTGATTATCACATCCACAAGAAAACCTAAATCGGGCAAGGTACAAGAATCTTTTTACACATTCGCCAAACTGTACAAGTTAGGTGGGTCGACAACATATTCGTCTCATGTGACGCACATGCCGTCACCAGTGTCGTATAGAATATATCAGACAAGTTTTCCTGTGGAGGAATCGGTTGACCTATGACCTTGCGATCAAATGGTTCAAATGGCTCTGAGCACTATGGAACTTAACATCTATGGTCATCAGTCCCCTAGAACTTAGAACTACTTAAACCTAACTAACCTAAGGACAACACACAACACCCAGCCATCACGAGGCAGAGAAAATCCCTGACCCCGCCGGGAATCGAACCCGGGAACCCGGGCGCGGGAAGCGAGAACGCTACCGCACGACCACGAGATGCAGGCGCGATCAAATGTTTCCGGTTCCAATTGGAGAGGCACGTCCTTTCGTCTACTAATCGCAGGTTTTTGCGGTACGGTCGCAAAACGCAGACACTAAACTTATTACAGTGAACAGAGACGTCAGTGAACGGACGGACAGATGACAACTTTGCGAAAATAAAGTAAACTTTTTCTCTCGATGCACGACTTGAGCCAAGGACCTATCGTTCCGCAGCTACTCAAACTAACCACGGGACCACGGCGCTCCTGAGCTCACAGTATCCTTGATGTTGCCTACCTTGTGCATGGAGTACTCAGTTTGTATATTTTGCTTATATTTTTTCATAGTTCCACACAACTTGTTCCTGTTTTCTCGATTGATCTGTGTTCAGTTTTTCAAGGCCTATCCACGGTGCCAACGTATAACTAAATCTGAGGGTGGTGCGGTGGGGAGGTTCCCATGTTGGAGCCATTTGAACCAAAACCATTAGAGCGAAAGTACAAAATCGGGAACTTTTTGAACATACCTCGTACAGTATCACCTCGTAGAGTATCTGCAGGCCTCCAAATCGGTTAGCTTTAGGGGGGTGGAGGTTGACTAAAATTTTGTCCGGTCAGCTAGTGTTACAACCTAAACGAGACGGCTATACTTATAAGACGCTTGACGTGCGAGCTGGCTAAGTGGTGTCAGTTCGTTAAACACGCGCACAAGAGTGTGAGCGCCACGAGTCCATTGTTGTGGACGTCATTAGAAGTGGTGCGGTATCTTTAGTCGTCGAGAAGCGGGGCGAGGCCCAGAGCAGAGCAGGGGCTGGAGCGGCCGCTGACGAGCGGGCTGTGTTGCAGACGACGCGTCGGACGACGGCGAGAGTTACGACGTGCCGCGCGGCTACTACGACGTGCCGAGGCCGGCGCGGCCGCTGCCCAGCAGGCCGCACACGCCGACGGCGCCGCCGACGCTGACGCCGAGCCCGACGCCGCCGCCGTCGCGGACGGGGTCGCCCGGTCTGACGCGGAGCGCGCCTTGTCGCTTTGCAGGCGGGGAGTCGTACGACGTGCCGCGCGGCTGCTACGACACGCCGCGCTACCCGCGGCCCACGGCCGTCGTGCCGCCCGCCCCCGCCGCCCCCGCCGGCCCGCAGCCCTGCCCGGACAGCTACGACGTGCCGCGGCCGCTGGGCGCGCCGCTCACGCCCTCCTCGTCGGCGTCGTCGCTGACGGCCGACTCGTCGCTGCCCGGCTCCAACCGCTCCAGCCTGCTCGCCGCCGAGTACGACGTGCCGCGCCCCCAGCGGCCCGCCTTCGCCACGCCGCCACCGCCCCCGCCGCAGACGCCCCCGCAGCCCGACAAGCAGCAGCAACACCAGCAACAGGTGAGTAGCACTACTTCGTCTGTAGCAGTCCGCCTGCACGACACACAGCCCCATTCCTGCCCAAGTGTGGTCTGTCTGCAGCGTTGCGAGCGGTTTCACGTCCTATCGATGGCGATGTCATGAGAGGCTAAAGCCGTCGGCACACGGACCGTACTGTCGAACGTTAACGTTGAGCGTGCTAAGTTCAACGTGGTGCTGAACGCTCAGGAACGATGCGACTTGTGCATACGGTACGTGGGCCCCGACGTGGTTAGACACTGGACTCGCATTCCGGAAAACGAAGGTTCAATCGCGCATCCGGCCATCCTGATTTAGGTTTTCCGTGATTTCCCTAAATCACTCCAGGCAAATGCCGGGATGGTCCCTCTGAAAGGCCACGGCCGACTTCCTTCCCCATCCTTCCCTAAACCGATGAGATCGATGACCACGCTGTCTGGCCTCCTTCCCCAAACAACCAAACCAAAACCCGCGACGTGTTATACGCGATCGCAACGCACTCCAGCGGCAGTTGAGGGATGTTTCTAGTTCGTAAATCACACTGTTTACTCATCGGGCACGCATAAAATTCCCACGCTAGCTCTATTAAAACGCACATTTCGTACACGAAAAGGAAAGTACCTTGTCCAATCAATAAGGACACATGCTTATAAAAGTTCCATTTAAGACATTGCGTTACAAATTTGGAATATTTCTCCGCATAAGATAAACATTATTTCATTATTCCCACATTTTAGCTAAACCCTAAGGTCAGTCTTACTTGATAACTGTGCCTACCAAGTAGCAGAATATTTGCAACATGTGAATTACGAAGCGTAAAAGAAAAAGGAGCAAATTATCTTTACACAAGTAGTTGTCCTGTAGATTAAGCCAATCGAACAAAATCACCCCTCAAAAAAGGGTGGACTTATATTTACATAGCATCAAATATTATAGTATATACTTATATAAAACTAATAATGAAGTACCAGAACCTAATAAAAACACTAATGTTAGGAAAAAAATTTGGAAGTGGCAAGTCGCGAAGCAGCGCCCGAACAAACAACTCAATAGTGGATAGTGACACTAGCCATTACGCTACAGCAACTTCGTACCCCTTTCGTCTCACCATAGTATGTTACCCGTTGCTGAAAACCTTAATGTACATATGTTACTAATTGAAATTTAATTATAACAAACTGTACCGAGAACAATACGGTTTGAGTGTATCTTCAGTGTGTCGCTGCCTTCAAATAGGCTACTCTCACAATACGCAAGTTACAATAATTCTTTTGCCACGAATATGATGTTTCTCATTATTTTATTGGAATGAATCACACAACTAACAACGGGTTTTCCAGTGGTTCTCAATTTGCTGGTGCTCAGAAACTCCATATATACATATAGGCTTGAATTGAATGCCAATATGGTGTCTCACAACTCTGTATTGAAGGGAGACGGCGTGCGTGTGACGTAGATGGCGTTCGGAAAGACTCCTGAACGTGCTATTCCACGCTATGACGTCAGAAACTCGGGATACTCAACGCTCAACGTTCGGATGCACGGTCCTTGTGCCGACGGCTTAAGCATGATCTTGGATACAGGAAGGATGTTAAAAGAGAGGCCAACGTATCGCTTACGTGCTTACACTGAGTTTAAAAAAGTTATGTGATAGCGGTATGCACGTATACAGATGGCAGTAGTATCACATTGTATTGTATTGTATTGTTTGGAACTGGGGACCTACAGACGCGGAGAGGCTTCGCCCCGCCGTAGCCCTCAGTGCTTTACAGTCCCACAACAGGCTACCAACAAGTGTCAGCATGCGAACCATTCATCGAAATATCATCAGCCGGCCGCTGTGGACGAGCGGTTCTAGGCGCTTCAGTCCGAACCGCGCTGCTGCTACCGTCGCAGGTTCGAATCCTGCCTCGAACGTGGATGTGTGTGATGTCCTTAGATTAGTTATGTTTAAGTAGTTCTAAGTCTAGGGGGCTGATGATCTCAGACGTTAAGTCCCATAGTGCCTAGAGCCATTTGAACCATTTTTGAAATTCATCAACATGAGCTTTCGGAGCCGAACGCCCGGACGTGTACCCTTGATGACTGCAGGACACAAAGCTTTACGCCTCGCATGGGCCCATCAACACCGACAATGGACTGTTGATGGCTGGAAACAGGTTGCCTGGTCGGATGAGTCTCGTTTCAAATTGTATCGAGCGGATGGACGTGTATGGGTATGGAGTCAGCCTCATGAATCCATGGACCCTGCACGTCAGCAAGGGACTGTTCAAGCTGGTGGAGGCTCTGTAATGGTGTGGGGCGTGTGAAGTTGAAGCTAATTGTTCCTGGAGAGCAAATTCCCTCGTTCTTCTTGGCGAGAAAAGCCGATCTAGATATGCTGCGTTCGGCAGCCTGCACACGTTATTCGTCAGCTTTTCGGCAAATATGCTTGCGTGCATACTGCAATATAAATCAGTTTGTGAACGTGCGTCACCGTCCCACGGCAGCCATCACACTGCTTCGAACAGTGGGCTGTAGAAACTTTCGTAACGCACGGATTAAAAACTTTTCTTCCCAACCTTCTAGACACATATAACTTAAAAAAAAGCAATTAAAAATCGAATTTTCGACCATTTTGAATGAGAAGAACCTGGTCTTAACACGTCCATGACGGCGTGTACCGCCGGGTGGCTCACGCTAAAACATCTCATCGAAAGGCGTCTACCACCGATGGTTCACGCTATACTTTTATCAGTTGTGCTCCTAGCAATACAATAAGGTGTGATGTATTACCTATCAGCCAGGTGTAACGAAGAGCTCTGAATACCTGAACAAATAAAATATCACATAATTTGCAATCAATTTAGCGTAAAATTATTTTATATGATCTCTCGTTTGAAAAATAATTGGTCAATATGTTAAAATGGTAGCCTAGGGCGTTTGAATACGAAAACCACCCTACGGGGTGACAATGAAAAGCAGCCCCAAGATGAAAGGAAGCATGAAAATGCGCGTCGCTCTATAGCGAGAAACACGATTCGCAGCGCTGGCGTGAACGTGTTAATAGAACTGCCTGTGTAAAACAGCTTCAGACGTCATTACTTCTCAAATGAGTTAACTGTTAATTATTTTACGCTTAGCATCTAAAACCTTATGCTGAGGAAGCAGAACCCTAATTAGGATGGTTATTGAACCATAGACTAATGAAAAAGTCGAAACTAAAACTGATAAACGAAAGAAGTGACAACTCCTTTATAAGTTCATGTAAGACATTTTGGCAGATCGCTCGTAAACTTATTTATACTTATTTTATAGGTACCTGCAGTAGTATACGTGGATAGCGAAATGGGAATCGAAATAATAAATGAAAATATATTGTGTGGTGCTGAAATTTTAGCGCATGAACAACGAACATTTAGTAGGCTATAAACTGTTTCCCTTTCATTATTTTGTGGGACCGTAAGAAAAACATTACAGAAGGTTCGAAATTATGTTTTCAGTTTGTTGCAAGTCGCTAACTGTTCTCGTTCTTAAATACTAGATAAACTCGTATACAGTCTAGGTAATTTGCGAATTTGCGCGTCGTGAGCTATGATGCCTCAGTACTTATACATGGTTTCCAACTGTAATACTTGGACGTAATGTGTTAAACTTTTAACACATAATTACGATAACACTTTAAATTTTTTAAATTCGATCAATAATTATATGAAATACTGAAAATCAAATTTTTCGTGCCTCTAGGAGCCATTAGATAGGCAAACAGCAACTGGGGTGGGCTGACCAAGTGACCGTTTAGCCGTTTAGTTGTATAGTTTATTATCCTTAGTTAGTTAGTTAGTTAGTTAGGTACATGTTCCATTGATCATTTGAACGATTCTTTTATTGGTAAGATGTGAAACGAGCCAGTTTACACGATATTTATACTTAATTAGTGGTAACATTAATGATCACATTATGATTTTACTCCTACTCTTGCAAAAACGCTTATTTCTTTTAACTGACTGCCAGTTTTAAGTAGAAATTCGTCAATGGAATAAGAGCTGTCCAAGAGGTATGATTTTAAATTAAATTTAAAGCTTGCTTCGCTGCCTGTCAGACATTTTACATTGCTGGGAAAATGATCAAAAAATTTTGGTATACTGAGCCACTGACAGCTTTAACAAGGGGTAATGAAGATCATTTACCGCTGTAGTGTTATGAGGTATGTACATCACTGTTCTTCTCAAATTGTGATAGATTATTTATGACAAATTTCATTAGCGAATATATATATTGTGGCGGCGCAGTTAAAATGGCTAGCTCCTTGAAGATGTACATACATGGGTGAACACCGCATATTATTCTTACTGCTCGTGTTTGTGCAATCAATACTTTATTTCTAAGTGATGAGTTACCCCAGAAAATTATTCCGTATGGCACTACTGGGTGGAAATATGCCAAATACGTCAGAAAGCTGATACGTCTATTTCCAAGATTAGTAACTGAACTTAATCGTTTCAGAAACTCGGTAATATGCTACTTGCAGTTCAAGTTTTCAATACGTACAGCCAAAAATTTGGAGCATTCTATACTATTCACTGAATCCTGCTCATGTGCTACATCTGCTGAGTCTTGTACACAAGGAAGCAAGGGAGAAGACGTTGTTATATTTGGTGGGTATCCTCTATTCTACAACGCAAATGCACACGTGGATTAATACAGTGCTTTATTTATATGAACTGAAAACATGTACTTAACTTGAATGGAGTCCATGTTTTGTGGTACAAGCTCATCAATAATAGTCCTTTTACCGACTGATGTAATGTCAAAATCGGTAATCTCGCCATTACAAACTTTAGTTTCTCACTGCTAGTAAAGTACAATTCTGGTTGAGGTAAACTAATTCCGCTATAATAATAATCATTAATCTGATCACTATGTACTGTAGTAGCCTGTGATGACCTAAATCCGCTCTGTGAGTAAACTGACAGACGCCAAACTGGATGATTGAGGGAGGCCCTCCAGTCAGTGGCGACCTAAATACATCCCGTTGACCAGGCGTTGGCGGCGCATTCCTTGTAGATGTGTCTCTGGCCTCTTTACGCTTCATCTTTGCCGTCTGGTCTGCTGGCGACAGCTTACGCCAGCCTAACATCAGAGGTTGGACAAAACTGAATGCAGTGCGATTTTTCAAAATTTAGGGCAGTCCATTTTTAGAGAACCAATTTCGTTTACCAACTCTTCTGACATTTTCTCTCTAATGAGATTTGTTATAATACTTACGTCATCTGCAGAAAGTATCAGTTTTGCTTCTTGAGTGTTAATTGGAGGTCAATGAAATAGGACTGGGCCCAAAATTGAACCCTGTGTGACAGCATTTGTGCTGTTTCCTCAGTCACTAAAATTTTCTACCTCTCCGACAGTTCCTGAATTATTCAGCACAACCTTTTGCCTTCCTCTTTGTCAAGTATGATTCGAATCAGCTGTGTGTAAAGCCATCAGTTCAATAAAACTTGCGTTTTTCCAAGAGAGTATCATGACCTACACAATCAGACGTCTCGGAAAAACAAAAATACCAACTGTAGCTTGTACTATGTGATGAGTGAATGTCCAAATAGCATTCTCGGTCCAGAAATCCTACCGGAGGATGTTGCGCCCAAACGTCTCGGCTTCTCTCATCCCGTAGGTGAATTATACGAGGGTATTTCGGAAAGTAAAGATACACCTTACGCCAGAGGAACAGAAGAGTTTTGGCGATCAAGTTGGCAACACTGGTGTTAACCTTGAACCGTTAGCTTTCTCCTCGTGGTCGTTCGGCAGTTGAACGTTACTTCTGGTTGGAGTACGTCGTGTTTAATTAAAATGGCTGCGCCGATTTAGAATCCCGCCAAATGCGAAGTGCGCTCCGTCATACGTTTTCTTCATGCAAACAGTCAGCAACAAGTGGATATTCACAAAGAAATTGTTTCTGTTTATGGGAACATTATGAATCGACAAAATGTAGCGAAATGGTGTCGTCATTTCTCTGAAGGTAGGACCGATGTTCATGACAAACAAAGAACAGGTCGGCCACCTGTGATCTCTGATGCCCTTCTTCGGAGAACGGAGGGAGCAATTCGTGCGAATAGACGTCCCACATTGAAAGAATTGCATCAGATCATACCGGACGTGTCAATGACAACTCTTTATGACGTTGTGACTGTGAAGTTAGGGTGCAGGAAATTGTGTGCGCGCTGGGTTCCAAAACTGTTAAAGGAAGAACACAAAAAGAAAAGGATGGTCTTTGCACTCGACTTCCTCACACGCTATGCTGAAGCAGGTGATGAGTTCCTTGATCACATTGACAGGTGATGAGACGTGGGTTTATCCCATACACCTGAATCCAAGCAACAATCAATGCAATGGCGCCATTCGAATTCACCAAAAGCCAAGAAATGCAAAACGTCGATTTCAGCGAAGAAAATCATGGCTTCTGTTTTCTGGGACAGACAAGGCATTCTTCTGATGGAATTTGTGCCTCCTGGAACGACAATTAATGCTGTTGCATACTGCAAGACTTTGAAACGTCTTCGAATGGCAATTCAAAACAAACGCAGAGGAATGCTGACAAGTGGAGTCCGCTTGCTTCATGACAACGCTCGGCCTCACACAGCGCTCGTAACGAAAGCACTACTCAGACAATTGAAGTGGGACGTATTGGACCATCCGCCATACAGCCCGGACCTTGCGCCCACCGACTTCCACGTCTTCCGTTACCTGAAGTCACATCTTGTTGGAAAACCATTCCACGACGATGAAGTTGACATGTGGTTCCGACAACAGGCGGCAACCTTCTATGACTCTGGGATACAAAAGCTTGTGCACCGACTTACCAAATGCTTGGATAATGGGGATGATTATGTCGAAAAATAACAAATAATCCAGTTAGTAAGATGTAACTGACGTTTTCTAAATAAATGTTCTATTTAAGGACTGCGAGCCGTTGTATCTGTACTTTTCGAAATGCCCTCGTGTAACATAGTAACGGTTGCAGCTGTACGACGTGCCGCCGGCGAGCAGCCCGCTGCCGCTGGAGCTGGGCTCCGCGCTGGACTCGCTGGAGCGGCTGCAGGCGGAGGCGGCGGGCGCGACGTCGCGGCTCCTGGGGCTGGCGGGCCCGCAGTGGCGGCGGCGCGACCGCCTGGAGGCGCGCCTCATGGACGTGCGGCTGGCGGCGGTGCGGCTGCGCTCGTCGCTGCACGACCTGGCCGACTTCTGCGAGGGCGCGCTGGGCAACGCGGCGCGCGCGCCCGACAAGGCGCTCGCCCCCAAGCTGCGGCCGCTGGCGCGCGCGCTGCGGGACGCCGACCGCCTCGTGCAGGACGCGGCCGCGCAGCTCGACGCCGCCAACTGGGACCTCGACCGCCTCGCCAGGGACCAGGTCGGCACTTCTCTGCTCCCCTCCCGGCCGAACTGCAAGCGCGTGATGCCCAGCCGTCTACCATGTGCGGCGGCGGGGCGAATAAATTCTATGCCGCATTTGTTTATACACCAATGCCCACTAAAACTGTTACACCGAGAAGAAATGCAGATGATAAACGGGTACTCACTGGACAAATATATTATACTAGAACTGACATGTTGAGTACATTTTCACGCAATTTGGGTGCATAGATCCCGAGAAATCAGTACCCGGAACAACCACCTCTGGCCGTAATAACGGCCTTGATACGGATGGCGTGTACAGGTACAGCTGCCCATGCAGCTTCGACACGATGCTACAGTTCATCGAGACTAGTGACTCGCGTATTGTGACGAGCCAGTCGCTCGGCCACCGTTGACCAGATGTTCTCAATTGGTGAGAGATCTGGAGAATGTGCTGGTCAGAGCAGCAGTTGAACATTTTCTGTATCCATAAAGTCCCGTACAGGACCTGCAACATACGGTCGTGCATTATCTTGCTGAAATGTAGGGTTTCACAGGGATCAAATGAAGAGTAGAGCCACTGGTCATAACACATCTGAAATGTAACGTCCACTGTTCAAAGTGCCGTCAGTGCGAATAAGGGGTGACCGCAACGTGTAACCAATAGCACCCCATACCATCACGCCTACGCCAGTATGGCGATGACGAATACACGCTTCCAATGTGCGTTCACCGTGATGTTGCCAAACACAGGCGCGACCATCATGATGTTGTAAATGGAACCTAGATTCATCTGAAAAAATGACGTTTTGCCATTCGTGCACCCAGGTTCGTCGTTGAGTACACCGTCGCAGGCGCTCCTGTCTGTGACGCAGCGTCGAGGATAACCGCAGCCACGGTCTCCGAGCTGATAGTCTGTGCTGTTGCAAATGTCATCGAACTGTTTGTGCAGATGGTTGTTGTCTTGCAAACGTCCCCATCTGTTGACTCAGGGATCGAGACGTGGCTGCACGATCTGTTACAGCCGTGCAGATAAGATGCCTGTCATCTCGACTGCTAGTGATACGAGGCAGTTGGGATCCAGCACAGTGTTCTGTATTACCCTCCTGAAGCCACCAATTCCATATTCTGCTAACAGTCATTGGATCTCGACCAACGCGAGCAGCAATGTCACGATACGATAAACCACAATCGTGATAGGCTATAATCTGACCTCTATCAAAGTCGGAAACTTGATGGTACGCATTTCTCCTCCTTACACGAGGCATCACAACAACGTTTCACCAGGCAACCCCAGTCAACTGCTTTTTGTGTATGGGAAATCGGTTGGAAACTTTCCTCATGTCGGCACGTTATAGGTGTCGCCACTGGTGCCAACCTTGTGTAATTGCTCTGAAAAGCTAATCATCTGCATGTCACAGCATCTTCTTCCTGTCAGTTAAATTTCGCATCTGTAACACATCATCTTTGCGGTATGGCAATTTTAATGGCCAGTAGTGTATTAGTGCAGTGTCTGTATAGTTAGAGCAGTGTTTCTTCAGACACGCATGCATGTCCAAAGGAACATCTTTTTTTTTTTTTATTGTAACTTATGTAACCTATTACCTAGTAAGAAAAGTGGGTGCTACTTTCTAGACATTACTACTGACTTAGAGTAACAGTGATTTCTACATTTATAGTATACTTTTACAACAACATGTTACAAAAAACTGCCCTCTTAGTCACCCAGATATCTGGGAGTGTTGCCCATCCCTACCGCGAGGAGGTGGGCCATCTACTACCTTAGAAAACCTCTGCCATTTTACATTTATTTTTCTTCCCTCCACCACCCTTATTTAACACAAAGACTACTTTACAAAAGAATCTACTCCTACACAATGTGAAACTTAACTTGTGCTTCTGCACTATATACACAAAAACTATTTTACGAGGAATCTACTGCTACGAATGTGGATCTGAACTTGCGCTTCTGTGCTAACATAAACCAAAAAAGTTTTACAAACAAAATCAGAAAACATGGAGAAAATCAGTGTATACCAAGTATTTACAATTTGTACAATTACAGTTTGCAATTTATACAGCTCAGTGTCTGGTCGAGTTTGTGTCTTGATCGGGTTTGAGTTTGTACTGCAAGAAGTTAACCCTTCTATTGGAATCCCCCCTTGGGGCAGCACTCGTGTCTATGTTTCCATAGACCAGGGAGCCCCTCGATCATCTTCCTTCTTGCCCTCTTTGCGGTCCCCCAGACCATGTAAGTCCCCCATTGGAGATAGGCAGACAGGCACCCTAGCCAACGGCAATCCAGAGGGCAATGAGAACCTGCCATTCCGCTCTCCATGGGGATGTAACTGTTGGTTTTTGCCACTGATAATGCACAATACTCCTCAGTCAATCCTGAGGAGTACGGCTTTTATCTAGTAATTCAGTAGTTTTATTCAAATATTTATTTTGAAAACTGTGAGACTTGGTCAGCCAGACTTTGTAGTGTGCTGTAAGTTTCAGGGTTTCTTAATGCTTCCATTATTGGTGTATTTTGTAGTTCTTGCCTTGCCTCAAAGGCAACCGGATTGAACTCTGGGCATGCCAGGACAATATGCTTAGGCGTCCCTTCAGGGGCACCACAGACACATTCAGACATAGGACGGCTCCCTATCCTATGGAAATATGTAGGGTAGGGACCGTGTCCTGTTAAAAAATGAACAATACTTGGTGTTGGTACAAAATGTCCAAAGGAACAGATACTACAAAAGATTGGATTCGCATATTGCGAATACAGTTATGCAACAGCTATACAATATACCAGGAACACATGAAAATTTGTCCGGACAAGGACTCGAACCTGGGTTTTGCCACTTGTTGTGGGCAGTCACCTCTTCAGCTATCCGAGTGCACAGTTTTCAGGGCAAAGTGAAGGCAAGATGATGATGAAAACTAAATGTAGGATGTATCAAAAAGAATCATCAAATTTTAAAAAATTATAACTATTTCAGATATGTGCATGAACAATGTAATGTTGGAAAGAGCAAACTCTTGAGTTTTACACGGTTCCCGCTAGGTAGCAGCAGTGTGTGTTCACTTCATTGAACAACAGAATGTGTTTTGTGTTCTACCCTTTGTGCAGTTTGGGTTGGTAATAACTGATCAGCATGACTTTTGTACTATGTATAATGTGGATCCTCCTACAGTGCAGAGCATTCGATGATGGCATGAACAATTCCAAGAAACTGGTTGTCTGTGTAAAGGTTAATTGCCTGGCCATTCCTGAGTGTCTGAGACAGACATCAAGTGCATTGGGCATAGTTTCACAAGAAGTCCGCAGAAATCTATTTGCCATGCAGCTCAAACATGACCTCTGTGTCCATCTGGGTGTGTTGCGCCAACACTTACACATGAAACCATACAAAATTCACTACTGCAAGCTCTTCATGAAGGTAACAAACAACACGTGTTGAGTTCTGTAATTGTGCTCTTGGCAAGATGAAGGATGACAGTTTTCTCCCACACTCAGCGTTTAGTGACGAGGGAACATGCATTTAAATTGAAAGGCGCTGTCATAATGTGAGGATATGGGGTACAGAACAACCACATGAAGTTGTACAACAAGAGAGACACTCTCCAAAATTTAATGTGTTTTGTGCAGTTTCATGGGAAAGGGTTTGTGGTCCATTTTTCTTTGCCGAGAACTTGTTACAGGAAGCCCATATCATGATATGCTTCAGAACTTTCTTTTCACACAGTTCGAGACTGATTTAAATGACTTCATTTACCAACAGGATGGGGCACCATCACACTGGCATCTGGAAGTACAAGAATTTTTAAATCAAAGAATTACAGTGGATCAGTCATACTGGACCAAACAATTCAGCCTTACATTACTGGGTTCCAAGGTCACTACATCTGACTGTATGTGATTGTTTCTTGTGGGAGTTTATAAAAGACTCTGTTTATGTGTCTTTGTTACCAACAACAATGAATGAACTGAGATGTCACATAACAGCAGTTGTGGAAGCTGCAACTCAAGACATGCTCGCTACAATATGGGAACAATATCAATACTGCATTGACATAAGCCATGCATCTCAAGGGAGATTACTGAACCCCTATGAAAAGATATCAAAAAAAATTTGCGAGATTCCCGTTCATCAAAAAACAAAATTCCTTGTATATGTTTATTAGTTTCAGAAATATAGACTTGCCAAATACACCCTGTGTATCTTTCCCTGTGCACAGACCACAAATTGTGTGAACACTATCAGATGTACACACTGGGACATGGAGATCTGGTCAGTCACATAAACTTGCTTAGACAGCCGAAGTGGTTAAGGCAACTACTCGCGACAGCCAAACAAATTTCGTTTGTTTCTGGAAAACTGCATAGCTGTTGTGTAACTGTATTCTCAATTTCAAAATTTATTTATATAGCATATGGCAACAAACATGAGGATTGCACAGATTTGTTATCAGTGATTACGTCCAAAACTTATGGTATATATAGGACTTGACAGAAATCTACATCTACATCTACATCCATACTCCGCAAGCCACCTGACGGTGTGTGGCGGAGGGTACCCTGAGTACCTCTATTGGTTCTCCCTTCTATTCCAGTCTCGGTATTGTACGTGGAAAGAAGGATTGTCGGTATGCTTCTGTGTGGGCTCTAATCTCTCTGATTTTATCCTCATGGTCTCTTCGCGAGATATACGTAGGAGGGAGCAATATACTGCTTGACTCTTCGGTGAAGGTATGTTCTTGAAACTTTAACAAAATGAGACACATAAGTGGGAGCTACAGATGGCCAGTCATGTGGAGAAAATAGCATTTGTGGTAGGGTTCAGGTGACGGATGTGCCATGTATGTTGGCATAGCTTCCCAGCAATGGTTGACGTTGTGAAAAGAGTGCACAGCACTAATCCGCAGATCCTATACAGAAATTTTTGTTTTTGTTTTCAGGTTTTACGTTACTTAAACTGCTAATAAACAGAATTATGTTCATCATATTGTGTTTATTAATATTTTCATGAAAGACGTGAGAAGGGAAGGGAAAGAAAAATTTGTTATTGCAACTAAATTTTCATGAAAGGATTGTAAGGCTCACACTAGAACTTCATATACAAAGTTAGATTCTCTTATTATTTCACAATTGATGATTTATACGTGCTAGATTGATGGTCATCATAAACACAGTCTAGCAGTAGTTCTCTTAGCATTTTTCACACATTACAAACACTGCATTTTTATAGTGATATTGATGTGTTAAAGTTTCTATAGTAAAACAGTATTCTCACTGTGTTTTTTACGATATTCTTGAAATATTCACATTATTCAATCAACAGCTAGCAAGGAAATGAGCTCTGTAGCTGTAATTGCATTGACTCCAATGGCCAGTGGGCTATTTTACCCACACCAGGGATCTATCGTTAAAGTGCAGTTACTGGAGGCTATTCAGAGGTCAAAATGAAACCAATGGAATACCAATTCATATATGCATTAATTAAAATTGCTTTTTGGAAATTTACTTGCAAAGTCCTCGAGATGCTATAAGTACAATCCCTTCTTGTAAATTTATTTTGTAATCTCAAATTTTCTTTTGCCTTTCCTTTTCATACCTTTTATGAAAATATTAAGAAATGAAATATATTGAGTATTATTTTAGTTTATTTGCAGTGCAAATAAGGTAAAAACTGAAAATAATAAATTGCCACCATTCTGTACTCTTTCTGGTGCACCAACTGCTGCTTGGGGACTGCACTTCACGGATACCAAAACTGTTGTTTTTCCTAAAATTTGGTCATGTGGAGCTCCCTCTTCTGTCGCTTTCATTTCTGGCCAAGCCCTGCGTATACCATAAATTATGATGAAATTGGTGATGAAGAGTATGCATGATTCCCTTGTAAGTACTTTTCACTGTTAATTACATTACACTATTTCTCAACACTTAAGACATAATAACAAACTTACATCCTATATGCTCTGTTGTTGCATTCTTCACTAACGAGTTCCATAGTCTGCCTCATTGTGCAGCAGTGGGACTGGTGATGGCAGCATTCCTCATTTAAATAAGTGAATATGCACATCTTCCATGTCCTGTTCTCTGTGGGTTGAGAGTTGAGTATATCTTGCGGGGTTGATCGAACCCAGGGGCTTTCTCAATAACATGAGCTAACAACTGGCATGTTGTTGAGGCGTGTTGGAGCCATTTCCTCCCCCAGAAACTGGTGACTGTTAATCCCAGTGAGACTATTTGCAAGTGCAAGAGGAGGATACCTTGAACAAATAGATTCTGAAATCAGGAAAATCAGAATGCAGTTGAAGTCCAGGGCTTCCTTGGATCTGGTTGTATTGCATGATCGAGGCTTCTTTCCATTGCAGATATTGGGGTGATATGCGACATAGGACGGGCAGCCATATAGTGGAAGTAGACATGATTGTTCCCAAAATGATATGCATAGTATTAATAAGCTGGACATAAATTTTGTTTACATGAGCACTGTGTGATCATGCCAGTGCACAATACTCTGACGCGGAGTACACTGAGCTCAGTGCAGAAGTCTGCAGAGTTATTGCTGATTGCCCCTGTGGGGTTCCACAAAGTTTTTGAATGAGATTATTTCTTGTCCTCAGTTTACAGGCAGTGTTTGTGAGGTATGATTTAAAAGACAGAATTCTATGTAGTGTGACATCCACATACGTTGTCTCCTTATTATGGCTAAGATGTTTGTCATTAGTATAGATATCCAGACTCTACTTGAGTGTCTGTTATTGAGATAGAAGCAATTCACTTCTGTTTTAGTGGCATTAAGTTTAACACTCAATTTTCAGAAGTATCCTGCCAGTGCAGACTTTTCTTCTGAAGTTTCAAAACAAATGTTTCTTGTTTCTATAGTGCAATCTTTAGCAAAACCAATTTTTTTACAAACTGTTTCTGGCTAAACAGCAGTGGGGCTAATACCAAGCCTTGAGGTAAGGCATTTTGGAGGAATTTCTGGTTACCAATTTTGTTTCCCATGATGACCTGGAATCCTCCCTTATCAATCAAGTTCTCAATAAGCTTTGTAACTTTTCTGGAATACAGTTATCTTCATTAGCTTATAGAACAGGCCTATTCTCCAGATGGTATTGTAGGCTGCTGATAGATCAATGAAAGCCATGGATGTTTTCTTTTGAAAGCCCACTTTAGTATGTGAATTGAGAGCCAGGACTTAAACAACATAGCTTCAATTGGCATGAAAGCCAGCCTGTTCTACCGGCACAGCCATGAGTATCATTTGACCAGTCCTGTTAAGCAATACTAATTCTAGAAGTTTTTTACAACACTAAGCAGTGCAATGGTACAATAGCTTTGCAGAAGACCTTCAGGTTTACTGAACTTTGGGGTAACAATTATCTTGGCACACTTGAATAAGAACTGGCGGAAACTGCTGATGATGACTGACTTGTATAGTGGCTTGCATTGCCACGAAGAACTCCCACAGATACAGAAAGGCCACAAAACTGCAGTATGTGCAGGCTCAACGGTATTCCTCAACAGTCTACTAAGATGCTCCAACATCACCTCACTGGGCACATGCATTATGGAGTACTCATTGACTCACTTGTGGGCTGGCACAACTATAGAATGGGCTAACCTCCAGGCAGCCTACTCTATTGCACACTTCTGTGCTTGTATAAACCAATTGCACACTACTGTCTGTGGAAACAAGGCCATGGCAATATTGTCATAAAACTACAGGTGGTGGATATGTTGGGATGGGCACGTTACAGCAAGGTCTTCAGTGCCCATATACACTACAGCCCTTCTGCCTGAATGCCCACTACTGCCCATGGGTGCTCAGCAGGCACTCGAGTAGGAATAGCCATCCTAGATTATATTCAAAATCTCTCAACAGTGTCTCGTGAAGTGAGGGCATCTGACCCTGTAAATAGGTTCATTAAGCTCGGCAGATGTGTTGATGCACTTCGAGAGGAGTATGCTATGTACCCACACTGAGTTTCACTCTCTCTCATCATCATCGTATAACAAAAACAGAACGGTATACTATACACTGATCAGCAAGAACATTATGACCACCTACCCAATAGCCTGTATGTTCACATTTGGCATGGAGAACACTGGCAATGCACTGTGGCATGGAAGCATTGGGGTCTTGTTAGGTCACTGGAGGGAGTTTGCATTACATTTGCACACACAATTCATCTAATTTTGATAAATTCTGGGGCTGGGGTGATGAGCTCCTATGCCGCATTCAATCAAATCCCCAAAGTATTCAGATCTGGTGAGTCGGAAGGCCAGCACATTAATTAAAACTCGCTACTGTGTTACTTGAACAACTCCATTACACTCCTGGCCTCGGGACATGGCACATTATCTTTTTGAAAAACACCACTACCTTCAGGAAACCTGATTGTCATGAAGGAGTGTATATGGTCCACAACCAGTATACACCACTCCTTGGCCAATGCCTTGGACAAGCTCCACTGGACCCATGGATCCATGGATGTCCAAGTCAATGGTTCCCATCGCATAATGGAGCTGCTGCCAGCTTGTCTCCATCCCACAGTACAGGTGTCAAGGAGCTGTTCCCCTGGAAGATGATGGATTCACACCCTCCCATCAGCATGATAAAGAAGGTATCAGGATTCATCACACCGTGCAATGCTGTGCCATTGTGCCAACACCCAGTGCCAATGGTCACATGCCCACTTCAGTCATATTTGCCAATGTAGTGGTGTTAACATTGGCACATGCATGGGTTGTCAGCTGCAGAGGCCCATCATTAGGAGTGTTCAGTGCACTGTGTGTTCAGACACACTTGTACTTTGGCCAGCATTATAATCTGATGTTAATTCCACCACAGTTTGCTTCCTGTTGTGTTTCACCAGACTGCCCAGGCTAGGACGTGGGACATTGGTAATGAGAGGTGGATGCCCAATCTTGTGATGTCTGGACATGGTTTTGCCTTGGTTTCGGCGCATGTTGAAGACACTGATCACAAAACTTCTTGAACACCTGTCGAGTCGTGCAGTTTCTGAAATGCTCGTGTTGAGCCTCTGACCCCTAACAATCTGCCCTCACTCAACCTCAGATAGACACCGCGCCTTCCCATTCAAAAAAACGGGCAGCATGCTCACTGATACTACATGCACTGTGCCTGTGTCTGACTTGCAATCATTCCTTGCCAAGAGATGCTGCTATTGCCAGGACAGGTTTATATCAATAGTATGTCAGTGGTCATAATGTTCTAGCTGATCAATCCATTACTCTTGCCTACACTCCACAAATATACATGTGACACAGCTCTAAAATATCTGCAAGGAAAGGGCCAATGTGTGCAGAGGAAGAATACCTTTCCTTTGCCAGATGGCTCAACCCACTCTGTGGGATATCCTAGCCAACAATGCCAATTGACATTTACGCTTTTCACTGTTGCTTACTCAGCTTTGCTGTGTTGATGCAGTGCTCTAGAATGGGATGTGGTGTCAATGTCAAAATCAGTGTCAGTGTTTGCAGTGAAGAAAGTTTTGGTGTTAACATTGATGAGGCGTCATCTGCTGATGTAAAACATTGAACTTTTTTCTTTTTTTGCATGACCCATTGCAAAAGTTCCATGAAGTCCTCATTACTTTTTCCATGGGCAATGTTCTAGAAAATCAGCCAGATATGTGAAAGATAAAATGTTTTACATTTTACAATGTGCAATACCTGGACAAAGGAAAAGCTCACACTCTGCATAAATTGATGAACGAACTTTCCTTAAATACCATTTTGTTAGCAGTGAAAAACTCATCTCTACTGAAGGAGAAAACAACATTCGTTTTTTTACTTTATTTGCCCTCTTGAAAGCAAATAAGCAAAAGTCTAATATAAAATGGCTCAATGTGTTGCCTTTTTAATATTATTTGATGCAGTTGCATGTATATATTTTCTCTTGCAAATAAATGTTGATCTTTTGAAATGTCTGGATAATATTTTTCATCTTGTTTCACTTCTCGTCAGTTTATCATATGAACTTTGTAATGAACATCAGTTAAGAAGTTTGTTTTGCCCAATAATAAACTTTATAATGACTAATTTTTAATTCTGTTTTTATGTAACAGATGTATCTCATAATCTCGCTTTCACTGTTTTGTGCTGCGATAAGAGGAGAAAAATTGAGTTGATGTGTTCATTCTGTTGATGTCAAGTACGATCCAACCTTTATGCATCGGTGGTTTACCCAAACAGCATATTGAAAACTTCTCTTTAAATCTTCTGTGGTGTCAAGTGATGTCACACTTATGGCTGTGCCCAGAAACTGCGCACTGTCAGCGCTGAGTGGGTGTGCATCATTAATTATGCAACATATTCATATACAGATGTACCTGGAAACATTAATTGGTGGACCAATAGATTAATTATGTGACCTGCCACATTTGTAAACTCATTCATAAAATTGTTTTAAATAAGAGTTGCCATCCTCACTCTGATCCATGAGACAGGGTTAAACTTCTCACTTCTCTAAAGTCAATAATTAAAGCCCTTCACTGTGTAACTGTTCTCAAGAAGATTCCAGGATCTGACTCCTGGACTAGAATATTTGTTGTTAATCCCCACAATAACAAAGTAGGAATATGATTTAGAGTCATCAGGGAAAAGGCAACACAAAAAGACCACACTTAAATTTCCAAGGGTGTACAATTTATTGGTTTCAATTAAACATCTGCAAGTCCATCTCATCCAGTAATCACCATCATCCACCTAGCTGCTTGCCTTCACAATGTATTGTGAGGTCTGTGTCTATGGAGCAAGTGAACATTCACCAAACGGCAACACTGGAGAGAACTCAATCAGAAATCTACACCTAGACGCAGGAACACACTTTCAGATTCTCTCAGTTTTCCGTACTGCAAGAAACAGCTTTACTGATTGAAACAATCACCTTCTCTCAAATTCTAAAGTACAGCACAAAACATGACAGCCACCCCAGACGACAAACAACTTCTACATTCTATGAGAAGTGATGGCAAACTCCAAATTTTGCAAGCTGTAAAAGCACTCCATAAAATTATTTTATATCTACATCTACATTTATACTCCACAAGCCACCCAGCAGTGTGTGGCGGAGGGCACTTTACATGCCACTGTCATTACCTCCCTTTTCTGTTCCACTCGCGAATAGTTCACGGGAAGAACGACTGCCGGATAGCCTCCGTGTGCGCTCGAATCTCTGTAATTTTATATTCATGATCTCCTCGGGAAGTATAAGTAGGGGGAAGCAATATATTCGATACCTCATCCAGAAACACACCCTCTCGAAACTTGGACAGCAAGCTACACCGTGATGCAGAGTAACTCTCTTGAAGAGTCTGCCACTTGAGTTTGCTAAACATCTCCGTTACGCTATCATGCTTACCAAATAACCCTGTGAAGAAACGCGCCACTCTTCTTTCGATCTTCTCTATCTCCTTTGTCAACTCGACCTGGTACGGATCCCACACTGATGAGCAATACTCAAGTATAGGCCGAACGGGTGTTTTGTAAGCCACCTCCTTTGTTGATGGACTACATCCAGGCCTTTCTGCCAAAAAGCCTCAGGAACTGAATACAACTATTTCATTTGGCTATTTACTGCTCCTGCTAACAACACTTCCCTGGAAATTGCTGCTTCCTGCCCTAATTATTCAAAGTCTCTTTCCAAGAGCTGCTGGAAACAACCTGACACAATGGAAAGTTGCAGGCCTTTAAGCCAGCCAAGTAGGCTCTGACCTCAACCTGTGCAGAAGAATAAGAGAAAAACCAGCCCATCATCCCCAGGCTGAACAAAAAAAAAACACTTTTTATATTGGCACATACTAATCCACTCTCCACTGCATGATGATGCACTCTAAGTTTGCTGCCGTGTGCATTCTTCTCAGCAACGGACAACTGCAAGTGCTGTGAGCCTTGCACAGTCTGGAGCATTACAGTGAGACTACCCAGTTTACTGAGTAGAGAATTAATCTTTAGCAGTTTTTAATTGTAAATAATAACACTGTTTCAGATGTTGTGTGCATGTTTACGTATTATTTTTAAAGCACTGGAAATAATAGACAAATGACAAAATTAAATGTATTTTTGAATTTTTATCTATTTATAATTGACATATGTTTTATTCCATTCTAATCTGTTGTAAATTATTACAAATCTGCATCACAATATCATCGACAGAGATTGTTTGTTTTACATTATAAACAAAGCTCAACCAAGATTTGACTGTAAGTAATCCACTCTTCTTTTCTAGCCCTAACATGATTAGAGCAAACTAGAGCTAGCTCTCCAGAATGAGATTTTCACTCTGCAGCGGAGTGTGCGCTGATACGAAACTTCCTGGCAGATTAAAACTGTGTGCCCGACCGAGACTCGAACTCGGGACCTTTGCCTTTCGCGGGCAAGTGCTCTACCAACTGAGCTACCGAAGCACGACTCACGTCCGGTACTCACAGCTTTACTTCTGCCAGTATCCATCTCCTACCTTCCAAACCTTACAGAAGCTCTTCTGCGAACCTTGCAGAACTAGCACTCCTGAAAGAAAGGATACTGCGGAGACATGGCTTAGTCACAGCCTGGGGGATGTTTCCAGAATGAGATTTTCACTCTGCAGCAGAGTGTGCGCTGATATGAAACTTCCTGGCAGATTAAAACTGTGTGCCCGACCGAGACTCGAACTCGGGACCTTTGCCTTTCGCGGGCAAGTGCTCTACCAACTGAGCTACCGAAGCACGACTCACATCCGGTACTCACAGCTTTACTTCTGCCAGTATCCGTCTCCTACCTTCCAAACTTTACAGAAGCTCTTCTGCGAACCTTGCAGAACTAGCACTCCTGAAAGAAAGGAGCTAGCTCTTCTTACACTACAGCCAAATCACCTCAGAGTTTCAAGATAAGTTGCTCTTTTTCTAGTACTGTGTAATGGTACTGATAGTCATGGCATTTTCAGAACTGAAACACATCATTCCTCCAGGAAATTCTACTAGAATATCCCATATGAGGACAATGTTAACATTCGTCACACTGATTGCCATTTCTGACAATTAGGTGACGATGTGCACACTTGTCCATTTTGATAGTCAAGACATTCTGATAAACAGCATATTCAGTTGTCAAAACCTAATAATTTTTAAACCAGAGTTTTTGATAAAATAGTTCAGAAATGAGGATTATTTAGTGACAATTGCAGAATATAATTTAAATTTAACTTTTGAGCCTAAAATTTTGTTGAATAAAAATAAGCTTCAAATCTGTAGTTGACATATGTTTCATTGATTAAATATATGTCTTGAATTTATAAAGACTAATGATTGTTACTTCATGGATAACCCTTACAACAGTTTGTCAACCAGTTCTTAGATTTCACATGCCTTTGTGCCACCGTGCTGCTGCTCTCCTCTCTCTATGTTCATAATATTCACCTCCACATATAAATGACTACTTGATACTGGGTGTGGCATGAATATTGTTCATACATTCTGAGAGCTAAATACACTGTTATGATGACACTGTGATGTAAACTGTGATGAGTACTGCATGAAAAGTGATAAAATAAGGAAGGTTGCCAGCTTTGCAAAAATTACTATTTATGAACACTATAACTTATAAAAAGCATTGAAATTTAGCATTTAAAAAACATTATGTTTCTGTTTTCTTAAGATGCTGAACTTTTGTGATAGAGGTCTTACATCTGTTTGTGCCCTCAGGGTGAAGAGAACTGCCGCACACCTGATGCTCTGGACCAGCTGGTTGCATGTGCGCGTGCTCTCACAGAGGATGTGCGCCAAGCTGCCTCCTTCATCCAGGGCAACTCAACGTTACTATTCAAGCGTGCTGCTTCACCTCCACCGCCAAGCAGTGGTTCTGATTGGCTGGAGGACTATGACTATGTCAACCTAGAGTCACGAGAAAGTGTTGCACGGCAAGATGCAGAGATCCTCGACTCCCTGCCAGCTGAGTTGCGTAAATCGTATGACGCTCTTGTCAAGGAGGCAGAGTCTGCTGCTGTCATAGGTGAGTCACTAGCATTGCAACAAAAAAGCTAGTAGCAAATAGAACTATTTAAGTGAAATAAACAGCTTCCCTTGTGTGTGTGTGTGTGTGTGTGTGTGCGTGTGTGTGTGTGTGTGTGTGCGTGTGTGTGTGTGTGTGTGTGTGTGTGTGTGTGATTTTTAAAACACTGAAAATAACAGACCAATGACAAAATTAAATGTATTTTTGAATTTTTATCTATTTCTAATTGACACACACACACACACACACACACACACACACACACACACACACACACTCTCTCTCTCTCTCTCTCTCTCTCTCTCTCTCTCTCTCTCCCCCCCCCCCCCCCCCCCCCCTCTTGTCCTGAGATATGTCATATCAGTCTTTTAAAAAAAACTGAATTTTTCACTTATAAACTTGTTCATATAGTGTTGGGTGAAGCCAACTGAGAAGTTCCTTCCCTCATTCTTCATGATGTCATAGCGTTGCAAAAAGTATCCTATGTGTTTATGGCCGGTGTGCAGACAAAAATTATGCCACATATTACGCTACCAATAATTATTAGAAAAGCAAATGTTTACTGATGGACGCGGATCAATTCTTGGCTATGATACCCTCATAAATTGGTCTTAGTAAGGCTTACTAGCCTCAATAACACCAGTGAAGCAAGATTAGAATAGTCGCTACTCTAACATCAGTGACAACTACTGTGTGGAAATCGAATTGTACACAGAAACATATTATTGCTAGGTATGTCTCTTCAGTCAATACCAGTTCCAGCTAGATAACAGCACCATAGTTTACAAAGAAGATCTCTCTACCAATCATAAGCATATGCATTAACCCATAATTCTATTCTAAAAATCATAAATAAGTGATTCACATTTCTTGCCCTTACATGGGAAACACACTTGTCAAGTCTTTAACCTATTTGTACTGAAAGTAAAAGTTTGTTAATCTCTGTGATATATAGAAACATGGAATACTCTTAAACATCACCTCCTCTCTAGAAAGACCAGGATTCTACCTTCTGCACCCAGGAGGATGGCCACCTGACTCCCAAATTTAGATCTCCAAGCACGTACTGAAATTTGTTAAACACGTATCTTTCAGCCACTCTGACCTGAGGTGTCACTGTCATTGGTCATCCTCTGTTTTTCACTAATAGCACTTAATTGGTAAATTTTGTCCTTTGGCACAGATTTCTGCACTATTATTACTTACTTAATGTCACTAGGAGATTACCTGATTTCACTGGAAAGTCTGACTTAAGTGAGTCTAGCAAACTCTGACCATAATATTCAGTATGCATTGTGAATCTCCTGGATAAATCACATTATGTGGAGCTGCAAATAACTCTGTCTGAGGTGCTACCAAAAAGCTTCCAAAATACACCAGTAAATAACATTGAATTTTACCCGGCTGTTATTCACCAGTCACCTTCAAAGCCACACATGCTGCTCCCAGTGGTTTTTCATTAACTGAACACTCTCTGGAATGCACTGTTTGAGAGACAATTTATCACCACTCGCAGTTCTGCATGAATCTCCTCAACTGTGTGAAATCTTCAGCCTTTAAACTTGAGTTTCATTCTAGGGAACAAGCAAAAGTAGCTCGGCTCAAGGTCAGCTGAATATGATGGATGAGGAACAATGGTAATTTTGTTTTTTGCCAGGAATGCCTGGAAGATCAATTCATTGTGTGACCTTGCATTTTCTTGATGGAGGAATCTGTAACATGTGTGCCACTCTTCTGGACGTTTTCATCACACATCCTCCCGTATGTACCTCGGAACATGGTAGAACACGGCATTGACAGATTGAAAAGGAGGGATGAACTTCTTATCGACAGTGCCTTCCATGGTGAAGAAACATATGAGCATTGATTTCACATTATTCTACATTTGCTGGACTTTGTTGGGATGGAGTGATCATGAATCTTTCCATTGTAACAACAGTTGTTTGTCTTCTGGATCAAACACATAAACCAAGCATTCATTAATAGTTCACTTTCATGCCTTTCTTGAAGTTCTCTGCATATTCACACACATTGTTGTTTCTGCTCTCTGAGAGAATTTTTAGCATAAATTTTTTCTGCAATCCATTGCATGCACAGTTTGTTGGACAAAATCCTCTGAGGAGTCCCATAAGGCAGCCCCACATGTTGGGTATGTCCTGGACAGTCTGCCTATGATCTTATAGCACCATATTATGATCAGCAGTGACACTGTCAGAATTAATGCCAGTTAACAGCCATCCTGAATAGGGAACATCGTCAAATGATGTTATGCCATCTAGAAAACATTTAACACAGTGATAAGTTTGACTGTGACCCAAGGTATCTTCCCCAAATACTTGCTTCAAATGTGTTATATGTTACTGAAATGGTTTCTCAGAGTTTGAAACAAAAGTTTATGCACATATATTACTCCCAGACATCTTCTGTCATTAATTTTGCAAGAAACAGAACACACAACAATGGAGAAATGAACAAAATAGCGAAACGTGACCACCTAGCATAAAGCCTGTTGAAGTGCTGACCCACAAAGAATATATGAGGTATCTCTTTAGGTCATTATGTCATGTTAGCTAGATTTTACATACTATGCATACATTTTGGGAACTTCTGGGTAGCACTTCATATCAGGTTTCATTATTATACAAAAGGGAAATTCCACTATGCAACAGAGTGACATTCTATTGACATAACATTGGCAGTACAGAAAACTATTTCATTGTTTCACATTGTTGAAACTTCAATTAGTTTCCAAGACATTGATCTTTGAGTAAAAGGTAGCTGAGGACTTACAGAAGCAATGATAAACTGTGAAATTTTGTGTGGAAATAACAAAAACTTGTACAGAAATATTTGGAAAAAATCCTTATCGTTTAGGTTGTACAACTAGTTAAAAATGGCTCAACAATGATTGCTAGTTGAAGAAGATGGTTCTCAACAGGGCAGGTTTTTCATCTCAACTGATAGAATTAACAGATTTGTCCAGTGAAAGGTCCACTTCATTTCTACCATATTTCTTGAAAAATATTTTATAGAAGTATAAAACTGGGAACTACATACGAAAGCATAATTATTGGTGGCTTCAAATTATTTAGATCTCAAGCCACAAAGTGTAAGTTATGGTATTTCAGTGAGCACCAGCAAATGAAAAAAAGTTTTAAGTAGAAAAATAAGGCACTGATGTATTTAACTTTTAAAATGAGTTACATAATGATTACTTCATGTGTTATTTAGCTCTAATGATACGAAGGTACTTACGTTGCATTATCTAACGTAATGTTCCTTGTTAACATTTTTTATTGTGAAAGGATAATGTAATGATAAGTTCTATATTGGATGTCTTGTGCCTTATTTCACCATTTCCTTAATGATTTTCTTATCAGTTGCATTGTTTAAAAAAAGAGTCTGCAAAAAATGTTACGTTTTATGTGCACAGTTATATGTTCTTTCTTTCATGGGACTCCAGAACGCAGTGATAGTGAGTGATAGATGACACTGTGGTACAGGGTACACAACACACTTTATTTCATAGAAACACTATACATACAAGGATACATGACCTAACACACTTGAGCACAGAGTGAACTGCACTGCTACCATCAACCAACAGAGATAAACTTGCAAGTTACTTGCTCTGGCCAGCGATACTAACGTTCCCAAGCTTTCATTGTTGTTCGATTCCTCTGAAACAATATCTCATGTCAAGATTTTGATAACAGTACAAAATATTTTTTTTCTAAATATCTTTTCCCTAATGATATGAAATGAAAACCACTAATTGTTAGGACACAAAACATACAGTATTTAGGAAAGATTGCTGCTTCCTATAAAGAAGACACATTAAGTTGCAGAAAGGAAAAGGCACAATTAAAAGACTCTCGCATATAGCTTTTGGCCATAGCCTTCATCAAGAGAGAGAGAGAGAGAGAGAGAGAGAGAGAGAGAGAGAGAGCGCACACACACACACACACACACACACACACACACACACACACACACACACCAACCAACCAACACCAGCATCTCACGCCAGAGTGAGACATCACATGGGATGCAGGTAGCAATCTGGAGAGGGTGGAGGAGGGGAATCGATAGTAGTGTTGTCCTTACAACGCATTCACCGCTCCCGTAATTATCCCAGCATCAACCTACGGTAACATACTAAACACACACCCTCCAACCAACAGTTTCCACCCGATACGCTGGCAGTTCTTTGTGTGTGTGTGTGTGTGTGTGTGTGTGTGTGTGTGTGTGTGTGTGTGTGTGTGTGTGTTAGTAAATAGCAATGTAGCAATCTATCTTTTCCTACATTGTTGATATTCCTACCTGGAGTTTCCATTGTTTGATTAGCATTTAAGAAAATTAAGATCTGTTCTCACATTAATGTCATAAGTGTAAAATATTGTTTGTAGTTTGTTACATTGGAAGGCTGCTATGTCATGACAGAAGTGCACTATCATCATGGGAATAATGAAGATTTTTATTTTTCCTTTTCAGGAGAGCCTAAACAAACCACCGAAACAACACCACCAGCAGATGGAAGTTCTGAGCTGGATGCCAACGATCGACAGGTTTTAGCATTTTATGCTGCACAAACAGCCACACATTCTGCATTATTGACCCACGCTATTGATGCATTTCTCCAGACTGTTGAACGTAATCAGCCACCGAAAGTGTTTTTGGCACATGGAAAGTTTGTAGTCCTCAGTGCCCATCGCCTAGTGCATATTGGTGACACTGTCCACCGGAATGTTGTCCACCCAGGTGTGCGTGCACGAGTCCTCACCTGTGCAAATGCACTAAGTGAAGCTCTTGCCACAACTGTTGCAAAGACCAAACGTGCTGCTCTTCATTTCCCTTCTGTCACAGCAGTGCAGGAGATGGTTGACTCAGTTGTGGATGTTTCCCATCTTGCTCGAGATCTCAAACTTAGCCTTATTCACCAGTAATAGCAAAACATATTGCATAAGGCATTAAATTGAAAGATGAACAATTTTGAGGTGGGTTTTTTCCCTGATAGTCATGAAATGTGACTGATTATTCATTCCTGTGAAGTAATTGACATGCCTGTGGAACAATTTCCCCTATGAAAGATGAACTTTTGATTGCACAAGGACAGTGCAAATGTCTGTATAATCTGAGCAGCCTGCTTAATAGTAATCAGAGTATCAATAATGGCGTCCGCAGTGTAGAATAAGGGTGAGAGGAAGTTTGTGCTCATAGTTTGAAAATACTTACTGTGCTATTACTATGTTCATCAGTAACAGTTTCATTCACTGCATATAAGCAGATTTGAAGTAAGATGAATAATGAGTGTGTATCTATGGTATAATATTGTATGATGTGCAAATATTTGTTGTTCTTTTTTCTCATTCTGAACATTTGCTATAGAAAAGTATTACAATGTTTACGCCTTTGAAGGAACATAGTTGTAGATATGCAGCTATACTGTAGCAGCTCTTGTAATATATTATCTTCTTCCATGTATTGTAGAATCTTAAAAGTCATTTAAGACTGACAGATAATTTATTGCCATTGAGCATGTCATTATATAGATTTGCTGATAAATTTGTGTATTTATAATGTCCTTTTTAATCAAAAGCTGAAGGAAGGTGGAAGAAATGTAATTTTCTGCGGAATTTCCATCTTTGAAGATGTGGAGTGCTGTTGATGATGATTTATTTTCATGCTGATTTATGTAATATTCAGCTACTGAACAGTTTAGCAGTTTTACTGCTCTGCTGTTAAAATATACTGGCTGTATCCTGTATTTCAGTACAATAAATGTAATGTATTATATAAAAAAATTAAGTAATTTCAGTGTATACTTGTCATCGTAATAAAATTGCGTATCATAAAGAATTTAACTGTATGAATTGTACTGTGGGGGGCTGCTAGAGATTCTTTTCTCTGAAAATCATGTTGCTTCCAAAACTCCACCATTCTGTCTTCAGACTTGCTAATCAGGAGTGACCAGCCACCATGTCATCCACAGCCAATGGTGCCATTTGGATGTGGTATGGATGAGCATGGAGTCAGCACACCCTCTCCCGGCTGTTGCAGGCCTTGAAACCACTACTTCTCATTCAAGCAGCTCCTCCATTGGCATCATGAGGCTCAGTGGAGCCTATTCCATTCCTCACACCAAGGAAAACATTCCAGCAGTGCCAGTAATTGAACCCTGATCCTCCACAAGGGAATCGGCCTCACTGCTTATACAACTATGAAGACAAATCAGATAGCTTCCAAAGGCTCTTAAATATCAGAAAATATTTTGCCTAATGAATAACATTAAATTTTAAGTAATAATTGGCATATTCCAATGAGAATGTGTAAACCTGCCATAAGATGAGAGTAATAGGATTTCTGTCTCAACAGTCTCCAACAAAAACTGCTGCAAAACAGTTCCAATAAATTTTATGTAACTCCTATCCTCACTAAGGTAGGATAAACTCTGTAGATTTATGCATCTACACCATTTGTTATGTTGATCATAATGGATAACTGGAGGCTGGTGTGTAATCTGATTACAGTAAACCATTTTGCACTTCAATCTTGGAACCACATAGCAATTAAGTAAAGGTCCTCTTATGACCTACTGTCTAGCAAAACATCATCCACCTTCATTGAAACAAATCACAAACCATTGCTTGGAATTGTCTCAAGTTCTTATACTTCCCTACAGTCTTTTACACCACCTGTGAATCCTGCAGTTTGACACAATTAACATACAGGCATTTAAAAGTTCTTCAAATCTATTGTTAATTTGCAGTTCTTTTTCATAGTGATGATCAAGTGCAGCTTCAGTATATCCACATTCAACTCAAAGTTCATGTAAGGGTCCATAATGTAGCATGATCCATGCAGTTTCAGAATGCAATGCATTAATGTATATGACTTCCCACAAAAAAAGTATGATACAGTGAATATCCCACAGCACACAGAATGACATAGTGTGTATGAAACTTGCTCACAAAAATCATTTAGGGTTTTGGCTTAGTTTTCTAATCTAGATTGTCAAAGTAATTGTGTTCTAGGTGGGAGAGGAGTAGGAATTGATTTGAGACTTTCCAGGAAGTGATAGGTGTCTTTTATGTAGTACAGGAGGCTGTATATGATGTATTGGAGGTGTTGATCAACCAGGACTGAGATGTGTTCATAGGGTCACTAAAGCTGGCTATATGAGACAACCAGGAGGGTTGAATAGGTAGCAAGTGAATGGGTGTGGATCAGGAGATAAGAATTTCTCTGGAAGCAGTTGTGAATTCTGGTGAATGACCTAGGGTTTTCAGCATTTTTTGCAACTCAATTTGGATGGAATGAAAGGGGTTATTAGGAGCAACTTTGTCTATTGAGGTGTCCAAGAGCTGACAAGACCTCTCTGCCATATACACATCATGATCAAGTACCATAGTACCATAGTAGTAGATCCCTTGTCTACAGGAAATGGCTAGGGACTCAGCTTGAAAAGTTTGGTATTTCAGTGAAAGTTCTCAGGAAGGATTGAGAGGTAAGGTGGGAATTAAGGAATTCCTGGGATTGCCTAGAAATGATGGTTTTGGAAAAGAGGTGTAGGAACTGTTTGGCATATGTGTTGTAACTATTCCAGTCAATGTTTGATGCTCACTCCGTTGGTGTGCTTTGCGAATGGATGGTGAAATGTTCCAGTTGAGGTTACTGATGAGAAGAGTATATCTTTGGCTAGGGCTTTGTGGTTGAATATGGATGAGGAGCTGAATGTATGGCCTTTGGAGAAAAGTGGATACCTTAGGTTTGGAGAGGGATTTGGAAGAGAGTTTTAGGACTGAATAATGGCCAGGGTTGTAAGGTGTTGAAGTTTGATTAGGGATATAGCTGGGCTTAGACAGGAAATATTTTGGGATTGGGAAGTTAAGTTAGTAGGCCAGGCTGGGCTCACTAATTAAAAATGAGGAGTGGTAGGTGGCAGTGTTGTGTGACAAATGATTGCACCTTGACAGACTGCTGCGGCTCACTCTAAATGTTACATATTAAACAGATTTTTATAAATATTTTTTCCTAATTAACCCAGAAATGTTGGAATTTCCTAGTAATGCTATCAGTACCTACAATACATACCCATGCAGTCAATTCAGTTATGTCTTTGTCATGACTTTTGACATGAACTTAGATGAACAGAACTTAGAATACATCCTGAAATCTCTGAGGTACACAAGCTTCTGTGCTGATAATTATACATATGGATACTGTGGATGTCTTAAGTTTCATTACCTCTTAGCAAGAATGTTCCATTTTGAGGAAATATGTCCATCTACACACCTGAGTACAGGAAGGGATTGGTTGATAAGGTACATCCTAAGCTATCAAGGAATAGTCAGTTTTACAATGGAGGGTTGTGTGGAGGGTTAAAAATATTAGAGGGAAGCTAAGGCTCAAATACAGTAAGCAGGTGCAAATGGATGTAGGCTGCAGTGATTATGCAGAGATGAAGAGACTTGAGCAAGGTAGACTCATAAGGAGAGCTGCATCAAACCAGAGCAACATTTACTTTTAATAAGGCATATAAATATTTAAAAGAGAATTTGTTACACTAAAAAATTATTATAGGCAAATGAAGAAACGCCCTGAGTAAATTGGCCTTGCAATTGTGAATGGAGGCACTCATGTTCTGGATGATACACGCTAAGGCAAACAAAAAATAAACTATGCACCATGAAGGAATTATACAAATGAGTTGAATATCAGTAGACATGCTGTACATGTACAGACAAACAAATGATTACACTTCCAGAAAAATTACAATTATTGAAGATAAACCGTTTCACAAATTGAGCAAGTCAATAACATATTGTTCCAGCTCTGGCAGTTATTGGCTTGGCATTGATTGATAGTATTGATGGATGTCCTCCTGAGGAATATTATAACAAATTCTATCCAGTTGATGTGTTAGACCATCAAAATCCTGAACTGGTTTGAGGGCCCAATATGCTCCAAATTTTCTCAATTTGAGAGAGATCTGGTGACCTTACTGGCCAAGGGATGGCTGGCAAGCAGAGACTTGAGTAGAAGTGCGATTATTTTGACTGCCAAAATTTTTGGGAAAATTTTTAAAGGTGTTGAGGAAGGTAGAATGTAAGGCAGCTGGTACCCCACTTTTTAGTCAGAGTCTTTTAAATAGTAGCATATTGCCTTTTTTGTATTCGAATAGGAATATTTTTCATTGTTTCTCTTCTTTTCCCTGCTACAGCAAGCCAAGCCATTGATAAGAAAAGAACTTTGTGTGTCAGTAAAATTTACATAGTTTAATTATGTGAAATTGAAATAACACAAAACTAATTTTAAACCTCAGACCAGATTTTATGTGAACTAAAAGTTTGCATGTGCTTCTTCAGTAAACAACATAGGTTTCCCAGAACCCTTCTGATGGTAACAGAGGCACTTTACAGCATATTTCTCCATGCTGCATCACTTTATAAACTACATTTTTACCTCAGACCAGATTTTACATGCATATTTTACATGTACAACTTTGAACCTCAGCATATTGCGAACAGATAAAGATACCAAGAAAATTTTCAAGGTTATTTGAGTTTGGGATCTTAGGAATATATCGAAAAATTTCAGCCATTCCCCATGTACAGCCATTTTGTAAGCCTTGATTAGGTTTTGGTCCACTGATGATGGCGAAAATATAGTTCTCCAAGGAACTGCCCATGAACTAATGGTGCCCCCATAAGTCCCATCAAGCCTACTGTAGACCACATCACATACGAGAAGAACAAACTGATTTGCACTCATTGCCTAAGCAGAAGGAAGTGTACAATATTCTGTAATGTAGGGTAGTGGCATTAAGATAATCCTTCTGTTGAGTACACAAATGGTCCCTAGCCAAAAGCCTATCCAAAACACTTGACCCTATATTTTTACAATCAATAGAACCTGAGGTATGAGCAGCAGAAAATCTTATTTTTATCCATGGTGTTTTGGAGCAAATGAGATATGCATGCTGTCACATGCATACAAACTTTCCACAGAGACCCCCATTAAATATAAACAATAACAGAGGGTTAAACTCAAGGATACCACAATAAGTTAGCAAAGCTTTACTGTCCCTTAAATGTTTGAGACAATACTTTTTCTTTAATTTATAGGAAAACTAAACCTTTAAACTTGATCAACATTAGAAAAATTGCCCCCTTCCAAAGGTACTTAAGGAATTTAACAACTATATTCCTTATTTTAAAATCAATATTACAATGATTACAATGTGCATAACACTTTTGACAGTAAAAAAAAGAAAGAGAGCATTAACAAATCAACAAACACAAGAGAAACCAAGTGCATATTCGAACCCAATAAAGGGTTAGAAACACATGGATTAGCCAAAGCACAATAACTGCCCTGAGCTCAGCCCACCCCGCAAATGGTTGCTCATTGCAGAACAAATTTTAAAACACATGCATAAAATATATATTAAATTTACATACCAAATAAATGGCAAGTAGCACATGACTGTCCAGACATGGCAGAGAGAATTAGGGCGGGCAACTGAGCCCATGTGTTTGCCAGTACTTAAGATTAAGAGAGTAACATTTATATAACAAAATAAATTACAACATGCACATGGGCCCTTTAATGCTGACTGAGAAACCCACAGCACATAACTGAATGTTTCTTAACTGACAGTGAGAAATAAAACTTGAGTATGTGCACCAGTAGTGCAGATAAAGGCAAATCTGACAAATAAATATTTTAAAAATACCTAAACCTACAAATGATGATGAAAAATTTTAATGATAGCTAAACCTAGGAAACAAATGCACCAGTAGCGCAGGTAAAAGCACATCTTTCTAGAAAAGGTACCCACAAACAGATCTAGGTAAAATGCAAGTTCTTTAACAACTGATTCAATGTTTAACTTATTACTGTTATGTTAATCCACATTAAAAACATCAACAAAATTAATGGACAGTAGCATAAGCCAGACTAGCTTATAGCAAGAACACCAAATGCACAGAGATTTTCATAAACTACGATGGACACTTTACTGCACAAAAGAAATGACACTCACTATTACTCTTGCATTGGTCCTATGAGAATTAGGGCTATAATGCAGTAGGCAGCCACTAAAATAATATAAATTTCATTGTAGCCCATGTACGAGACAGGATGTCCTGGTTACAGGAGCAAGTAGAACATGCCAGATTGCACAGCAGTCAGCTGGCTGTGCACAGCCAGTTGTGAGCTGGGTGCCTCATTGAGAATGTATGGCTGCCTTCAGTCTCTGCACACTTGTCAAAGCAGCCAGACATTGTTTCTATCCTGAACAAGCTTCACAATGACTGTCAGTACAGATGAATTGATTCAAAAATTGTAAGCCAAAAGCAATATGGGATGTGTCTCATGAAGAATACAGCAATCATGACATGAAGGGAAGATGGGAGGAATATGACTAAAAATGAAAAGAATGAATTTGGTAAGTTATTTTTTGTCTATTACAAAACAACAGTTTGTTATATGTACAGTAGGAGAGAAGAGTGTATCAGAGTACACTAAACAATAATATACTCTAATTCACATGGGTGCAATAATAGTTGCATTATCTGATTGCTTTATATACTTACTACACAAAAGCATTTCCATTTTGCCATGCTAGCAGATTTTCATTCACAAAATAATCCACAAACAGATCCCTATAGGCTGATGATTGGCTCCCTCTACTAATAAGATCTCAGGGAATTTCCAATTGTGGAGGGATATACTGAGTGTCTTCAAATTTATATCCATCTCTTTCTCACACATAATTGTGTAAAACACAGCATGTTTTTATTATCACACTTGAAAATTCTTCTCAAACATCTTTTGGGTGATACAAAATTCTCCATTTATTTGCCAGAATGCCAAATGTACATTATAGAGACCAAGTGCCTCATCTCCAATAATGACATATGGCATCAGTACTCAACTGTTTCATTGGGGCTTTTCTCTGGTGTTAGTAAATCTTTATTGACAAGTTTTTCATGCAAAACTGATTGCTCACAAACAGATGAGTCACTACATTTCTCGTATGCTCCGACATGTATATAAGTAAACTTACAATCCGCATCACTTAAAGCAAGTAAAACAATGGAAAAATAATTTTTATAATTATAGTAAGTGAGCCTAAAGATTGCAGCTTTTTTATACGTTATGCATTTTTATTAAAACCATTTGCTATCTCAATCCATCTTTCCTCATATCATTCCAGAAACAATATTTGTCTCATGTTTTCCCAAGTCACCAAGCAAGTTTCATATATGACTTCTCAGATGGTGGTATATCCCAACTGAAAACTATGAGTCAGTGGTGCAGTAGTTAACCTTTCCTCCAAACCCCTCTCCCAATCCGAAACCTCTGTCCTATCCAAAGGCCTCACCTTCAGCCCCACTCCCAGGTTCAACCAAACTGCCCCTGTCAAGGATTTACTGTCCTACACTCGTAGTCTCTGCTGGAAATATCACTTTGCCACGAAGAAAAACAATCCTGATCCCACTCCTAATGATCCAACTCCCCAAGACACTATCCAAATTGAACCCTGCCTGCAACAGTTCCGTCCTCCATCACAGCGGGACCCACCTCCTCTTCCTCAAAATCACTCTCTCCAAACCTTCCAGGAATTTCTCACTTCCAGCCTTGCCTCTCAATCTTTCTTGAAAAACCTTAATCCTACTCCCAACATCACCACAGCCGAATCCCAGGCTATCCGTGATCTGAAAGCTGACCAATCCATCATCATTCTTCCGGCTGACAAGGGTTCCACGACCGTGGTACTTGATTGTCGGGAGTATGTGGCTGAGGGACTGCGTCAGCTTTCAGACAACTCTACATACAAAGTTTGCCGAGGTAATCCCATTCCTGATGTCCAGGCGGAGCTTCAAGGAATCCTCAGAACCTTAGGCCCCCTACAAAACCTTTCACCTGACTCCATCAAACTCCTCACCCCACCGACACCTCGCACTCCTACCTTCTACCTACTTCCTAAAATTCACAAACCCAAACATCCTGGCCGCCCCATTGTAGCTGGTTACCAAGCCCCCACAGAACGTATCTCTGCCTACGTAGATCAACACCTTCAACCCATTACATGCAGTCTCCCATCCTTCATCAAAGACACCAACCACTTTCTCGAATGCCTGGAATCCGTACCCAGCCTGTTACCCCCGGAAACCATCCTTGTAACCATTGATGCCACTTCCCTATACATGAATATCCCGCACGTCCAGGGCCTCGCTGCAATGGAGCACTTCCTTTCACGCCGATCACCTGCCACCCTACCTAAAACCTCTTTCCTCGTCACCTTAGCCAGCTTCATCCTGACCCACAACTTCTTCACTTTTGAAGGCCAGACACACCAACAATTAAAGGGAACAGCCATGGATACCAGGATGGCCCCCTCGTATGCCAACCTATTTATGGGTCGCTTAGAGGAAGCCTTCTTGGTTACCCAAGCCTGCCAACCCAAAGTTTGGTACAGATTTATTGATGACATCTTCATGATCTGGACTCACAGTGAAGAACAACTCCAGAATTTCCTCTCCAACCTCAACTCCTTTGGTTCCATCAGATTCACCTGGTCCTACTCCAAATCCCATGCCACTTTCCTAGACGTTGACCTCCATCTGTCCAATGGCCAGCTGCACACATCCGTCCACATCAAACCCACCAACAAGCAACAGTACCTCCATTATGACAGCTGCCACCCATTCCATATCAAACGGTCCCTTCCCTACAGCCTAGGCCTTCGTGGCAAACGAATCTGCTCCAGTCCTGAATCCCTCGACCCTTACACCAACAACCTGAAAACAGCTTTCGCATCCCGCAACTACCCTCCCAACCTGGTACAGAAGCAGATAACCAGAGCCACTTCCTCATCCCCTCAAACCCAGAATCTCTCACAGAAGAACCCCAAAAGTGCCCCACTTGTGACAGAATACTTCCCTGGACTGGATCAGACCTTGAATGTGGCTCTCCAGCAGGGATACGACTTCCTAAAATCCTGCCCCGAAATGAGATCCATCCTTCATAAAATCCTCCCCACTCCACCAAGAGTGTCTTTCCGCCGTCCACCTAACCTTCGTGACCTCTTGGTTCATCCCTATGAAATCCCCAAACCACCTTCCCTACCCTCTGGCTCCTACCCTTGCAACCGCCCCCGGTGTAAAACCTGTCCTATGCACCCTCCTACCACCACCTACTCCAGTCCTGTAACCCGGAAGGTGTACACGATCAAAGGGAGAGCCACATGTGAAAGCACCCACGTGATTTACCAACTGACCTGCCTGCACTGTGACGCTTTCTATGTGGGAATGACCAGCAACAAACTGTCCATTCGCATGAATGGACACAGGCAGACAGTGTTTGTTGGTAATGAGGATCACCCTGTGGCTAAACATGCCTTGATGCACGGCTAGCACATCTTGGCACAGTGTTACACCGTCCGAGTTATCTGGATACTTCCCACCAACACCAACCTATCTGAACTCCGGAGATGGGAACTCGCCGTTCAGTATATCCTCTCTTCCAGAATGAGATTTTCACTCTGCAGCGGAGTGTGCGCTGATATGAAACTTCCTGGCAGATTAAAACTGTGTGCCCGACCGAGACTCGAACTCGGGACCTTTGCCTTTCGCGGGCAAGTGTTCTACCATCTGAGCTACCGAGGCACGACTCACGCCCGGCACTCACAGCTTTACTTCTGCCAGTATCCGTCTCCTACCTTCCAAACTTTACAGAAGCTCTCCTGCGAACCTTGCAGAACTAGCACTCCTGAAAGAAAGGATATTGCGGAGACATGGCTTAGCCACAGGCTGGGGGATGTTTCCAGAATGAGATTTTCACTCCGCTGCAGAGTGAAAATCTCATTCTGGAAACATCCCCCAGGCTGTGGCTAAGCCATGTCTCCACAATATCCTTTCTTTCAGGAGTGCTAGTTCTGCAAGGTTCGCAGGAGAGCTTCTGTAAAGTTTGGAAGGTAGGAGACGGATACTGGCAGAAGTAAAGCTGTGAGTGCCGGGCGTGAGTCGTGCTTCGGTAGCTCAGATGGTAGAACACTTGCCCGCGAAAGGCAAAGGTCCCGAGTTCGAGTCTCGGTCGGGCACACAGTTTTAATCTGCCAGGAAGTTTCATATCAGCGCACACTCCGCTGCAGAGTGAAAATCTCATTCTGGAAACATCCCCCAGGCTGTGGCTAAGCCATGTCTCCGCAATATCCTTTCTTTCAGGAGTGCTAGTTCTGCAAGGTTCGCAGGAGAGCTTCTGTAAAGTTTGGAAGGTAGGAGACGGATACTGGCAGAAGTAAAGCTGTGAGTGCCGGGCGTGAGTCGTGCTTCGGTAGCTCAGATTGTAGAACACTTGCCCGCGAAAGGCAAAGGTCCCGAGTTCGAGTCTCGGTCGGGCACACAGTTTTAATCTGCCAGGAAGTTTCATATCCTCTCTTCTCGATATCCGCCAGGCCTCAACCTCCGCTAATTTCAAGTTGCCGCCGCTCATACCTCACCTGTCTTTCAACAACTTCTTTGCCTCTGTACTTCCACCTCGACTGACATCTCTGCCCTTACTCTTTGCCTTTAAATATGTCTGCTTGTGTCTGTGTATGTGCGGATGGATATGTGTGTGTGTGTGTGTGCGAGTGTACACCTGTCCTTTTTTTCCCCTAAGGGAAGTCTTTCCGCTCCCAGGATTGGAATGACTCCTTACCCTCTCCCTTAAAACCCACATCCTTTCATTTTTCCCTCTCCTTCCCTCTTTCCTGACGAAGCAACTGCCAGTTGCGAAAGCTCGTAATTCTGTGTGTGTGTTTGTGTGATTTGTTCATGTGCCTGTCTGCCGGCGCTTTCCCGCTTGGTAAGTCTTGGAATCTTTGTTTTTAATATATATATATATATATATATATATATATATATATATATATATATATACTAAATGAGCATGAGCAGCGATAGAAATACGCCGTTTGTTGCAATATGCTTGGGACAACAGTACATTTTCAGGCAGACAAACTTTCGAAATTACAGTAGTTATAATTGTCAACAACAGATGGCACTGCGGTCTGGGAAACTCTATAGTACGATATTTTCCACATATCCACCATGCGTAGCAATAATATGGCGTAGTCTCTGAATGAAATTACCCGAAACCTTTGACAACGTTTCTGGCGGAATGGCTTCACATGCAGATGAGATGTACTGCTTCAGCTGTTCAATTGTTTCTGGATTCTGGCGGTACACTTGAAAGTGTCCCCACAGAAAGAAGTCACAGGGGTTCATGTCTGGCGAATAGGGAGGCCAATCCACGCCACCTCCTGATGTTTTGGATAGCCCAAAGCAATCACACGATCATCGAAATATTCATTCAGGAAATTAAAGACGTCGGCCGTGCGATGTGGCCGGGCACCATCTTGCATAAACCACGAGGTGTTCACAGTGTCGTCTAAGGCAGTTTGTACTGCCACAAATTCACGAAGAATGTCCAGATAGCGTGATGCAGTAATCATTTCGGATCTGAAAAATGGGCCAATGATTCCTTTGGAAGAAATGGCGGCCCAGACCAGTACTTTTTGAGGATGCAGGGACGATGGGACTGCAACATGGGGCTTTTCGGTTACCCATATGCGCCAGTTCTGTTTATTGACGAAGCCGTCCAGGTAAAAATAAGTTTCGTCAGTAAACCAAATGCTGCCCACATGCATATCGCTGTCATCAATCCTGTGCACTATATCGTTAGCGAATGTCTCTGGTCAGCAATGGTAGTGGCGCTGAGGGGTTGCCGTGTTTGAATTTTGTATGGATAGAGGTGTAAACTCTGGCGCATGAGACGATACGTGGACGTTGGCGTCATTTGGACCGCAGCTGCAACATGGCGAAAGGAAACCCGAGGCCGCTGTTGGATCACCTGCTGCACTAGCTGCACGTTGCCCTCTGTGGTTGTCGTACGCGGTCGCCCTACCTTTCCAGCACATTCATCCGTCACGTTCCCAGTCCGTTGAAATTTTTCAAACAGATCCTTTATTGTATCGCTTTTCGGTCCTTTGGTTACATTAAACCTCTGTTGAAAACTTCGTCCTGTTGCAACAACACTGTGTTCTAGGCGGTGGAATTCCAACACCAGAAAAATCCTCTGTTCTAAGGAATAAACCATGTTGTCCACAGCACACTTGCACGTTGTGAACAGTACACGCTTACAGCAGAAAGACGACGTACAGAATGGCGCACCCACAGACTGCGTTGTCTTCTATATCGTTCACATCACTTGCAGCGCCATCTGTTGTTGAAAATTGTAACTACTGTAATTTCGACAGTTTGTCCGCCTGAAAATGTACTGTTGTCCCAAGCATATTGCAACAAACGGTGTATTTCTATCGGTGCTCGTTTAGTTTTTATTGCCGTTTCAGATATACCGGTCATTTTTGAAACACCCTGTATATAGTACAAAAAAAATTACAGTGTCTTAAGGAAACTGTTAAAACTCAAGCTAGCCTGGTTGAAACAGACATTGCTGAAAGTAATGAAGAGGATGGTGGTGTACAAATTCATTCACCTGTTACAAAAGACAAGTAGAAAACTAATGAAGACAGTTTGATGATGTACTTATGCAGAGCATCACAATGAGGGAAGGTAATAAAGGAACCAAGCATCTGATTCAGATTGACTAGTTCTGCTTTCATTGTGAGAAGAAATTAAAAAGATTCCAGAACATCATAGGCTAACTACAAAAATGGGGATAACTGATGTCATATAAAGGACACAAATTATTCCACTGGAAGCTCTTCACGATAACCAGTCTGAAAATGTGCCAGTAACATCAATCACTGGACCATATAGCTGTAGGGTCTAGGAGACCTTAGCACAGAGCAAAGGAAAGTTGCCATGGTTATTCCATGCCTGTTCCAGACAGGCACAAAATTGGTGTTGAATGTGTTAGTATCACCTACTGACTAAATTGTATCAACTCAAAATTCTGAAATACTTGACCTGTTTCAGTAATAAGTACTACAAGAACATTAACGTTTGAATTTTTTTCAAATGTTTTTTAAATTTACCATATAAAATTACAATAATTTTCAAATTATCATATACATGGACTCATTTTAAAACTACACTCCTGGAAACGGAAAAAAGAACACATTGACACCGGTGTGTCAGACCCACCATACTTGCTCCGGACACTGCGAGAAGGCTGTACAAGCAATGATCACACGCACGGCACAGCGGACACACCAGGAACCGCGGTGTTGGCCGTCGAATGGCGCTAGCTGCGCAGCATTTGTGCACCGCCGCCGTCAGTGTCAACCAGTTTGCCGTGGCATACGGAGCTCCATCGCAGTCCTTAACACTGGTAGCATGCCGCGACAGCGTGGACGTGAACCGTATGTGCAGTTGACGGACTTTGAGCGAGGGCGTATAGTGGGCATGCAGGAGGCCGGGTGGACGTACCGCCGAATTGCTCAACACGTGGGGCGTGACGTCTCCACAGTACATCGATGTTGTCGCCAGTGGTCAGCGGAAGGTGCACGTGCCCGTCGACCTGGGACCGGACCGCAGCGACGCACGGATGCACGCCAAGACCGTAGGATCCTACGCAGTGCCGTAGGGGACCGCACCGCCCCTTCCCAGCAAATTAGGGACACTGTTGCTCCTGGGGTATCAGCGAGGACCATTCGCAACCGTCTCCATGAAGCTGGGCTACGGTCCCGCACACCGTTAGGCCGTCTTCCGCTCACGCCCCAACATCGTGCAGCCTGCCTCCAGTGGCGTCGCGACAGGCGTGAATGGAGGGACGAATGGAGACGTGTCGTCTTCAGCGATGAGAGTCGCTTCTGCCTTTGTGCCAATGAGGGTCGTATGCGTGTTTGGCGCCGTGCAGGTGAGCGCCACAATCAGGACTGCATACGACCGAGGCACACAGGGCCAACACCCGGCATCATGGTGTGGGGAGCGATCTCCTACACTGGCCGTACACCTCTGGTGATTGTCGAGGGGACACTGAATAGTGCACGGTACATCCAAACCGTCATCGAACCCATCGTTCTACCATACCTAGACTGGCAAGGGAACTTGCTGTTCCAACAGGACAATGCACGTCCGCATGTATCCCGTGCCACCCAACGTGCTCTAGAAGGTGTAAGTCAACTACCCTGGCCAGCAAGATCTCCGGATCTGTCCCCCATTGAGCATGTTTGGGACTGGATGAAGTGTCGTCTCACGCGGTCTGCACGTCCAGCACGAACGCTGGTCCAACTGAGGCGCCAGGTGGAAATGGCATGGCAAGCCGTTCCACAGGACTACATCCAGCATCTCTATGATCGTCTCCATGGGAGAATAGCAGCCTGCATTGCTGCGAAAGGTGGATATACACTGTACTAGTGCCGACATTGTGCATGCTATGTTGCCTGTGTCTATGTGCCTGTGGTTCTGTCAGTGTGATCATGTGATGTATCTGACCCCAGGAATGTGTCAATAAAGTTTCCCCTTCCTGGGACAATGAATTCACGGTGTTCTTATTTCAATTTCCAGGAGTGTATCATTTCTGTTCTGTTTTTATTCATTTTCAGTTTTTTCAAATTCTTAGCATTAAAATTTAAGAGCCAGGGGAGAAAATGGTGATAGTTCATTTTTTCCAAAATTTTGGTGCTTAACTGCTGTTGATTTTTTTAATGGTATGTTTTCTCATTGGTGCAACCATTAGTAGTTAGTGCCATATACCTCTGGAATTATTAGTTGCCATATAATAATGCAAGAATAAATATCTTGTAAGAAATAAGTAAATTGTGACTACCACCATTTTACCCCCTGATCCTTCAATATTTTCAAATATTATTAAAAATAAACTTTCATTTTTGTTTTTTCTACTCACCTCAAACCAATTAACAATTTTTCTTCTGGCTTTACATAAGCTCACATCTGAGTATCAGTAGTGATAATAGAATTTTTTGTATTTTCCAAAAGTTTATCAAATGATTGCTCTGACATTCTTATATAGCTAAAAAACAATATGATTAGTTTTGAAGATGCTTTCAATAATTTTTAAATAACCTTTTGTGTGCAACTCCACAAGAAGAGGATGAATCCAAAATCTTTTAACATCTTTCATATCAAACTCACTCAGATGATCGGTCCTGACTGACTATCAGCTAGCTATCTAAATGAGATCTCAACATTTTGACTGCTGTAATGCATTACAGCCCTTAAGGATGGTGTATGTGATCACATCCATCAACCAAGGCAGCAGGAAACAGGTCTAGTTGAACTCTAACAAACGACCCCTACCGCAAAGGCAGAGGGAAGTGCCAGACTTTTGGTAGTAATAGACATGCTGCCCATTGTAAGCATCCATCATTCAGGCATGACAAGTGGACCCTGCATGACTAGCAAGTTCAGGCTACAATCCAGACAAATGCTCTCACTGGCAGTGAAACCCCAGCAGCCTTCTAGAGGTTGCTTAAGTCTCGCTTATGGTGCCACAAGACTGCCACTTACCAAGATGTCAGAGAAGTCATAGCTAGGCAAAGAGACTCAAAGAACTATCACAAGGGCAAGAATCAATATGAGTCTGTGCACATGGTTCAGTTCTCCTTCATTTGAAGGAAAACCAGGGAGGGGGGTGATGGTGACAAGACCCCAACATTTAAGGGCCCAATTACCAGGGCTAACTCTGAACTGACATAAATGTGCCCTGAGCTGTCTCTTAGTGGCTCTGTTTAGAACAAGGAAACTGATTGGGAATATCACTTTGATGACATCATATGACCCCAAAAAGAGGGGGAACATCATAGCAGTCACCTTCTGGTCAGTCTTACTCTAAGCCCAGGAATTCTTTGCACAAAAACATCACCAACCTTTAGTAAGGCCAGGCACCTACCTCTGTTATACCAGGAAGCCGCCCTCTGGTGTGCAAGGTGAATATTGTTTCTAACAGTTTCTACTGTTCCCTGATGACATTGGAATTAATATCTTCAGGAAGGTGTTAATCTGTAGACCACAGGTTTGAGATAGTCAAGTTAACCAGAAACACAAACATCAATAAAGCAGGTGTAGTTTTGTGTATTTCATGCACAGCTGTATTGCATGCACAATTAAGCCAGTTGATGGTCAGATCCCACTTTGCCTGAGACTGTACGTGGAGGTGATTCCAAGTTATGATTAACTTTTACCTCAAATGGTGGCAGTGGATAATAAGGCTGGTTGTAATGTGAGAAATTGAACTATTAAAACGAAACCTTCTGAATTTCTGGAATAAAAATGTTGGTGCATTATTATTCACTGGATGTCCTAAACACCAATAATATTTTGGTAAGGTGCTGAATGGTAAGCCCGATTGTCATAGGCTTACTTGGAAGCAACTAAACAAAATGGATAAATGCTTCAAGCATCACAAATATGTATTGGTTACTGCTTTCAGTACAGAGGAGAGGCCTGAGGTAGCAGATAAACAGCTTATCAGTAGGGCTCTCTACCTAACTGGAACACAGACTGCCCCTGCAGGTATCAGATTAGGTTTAGCCATTCTGCATTCCTGTCATTGGCTGACAAACTTTCTTATGTCAGCATTTAAACTTGGTCATCTTAAATTCCCCTTAATCCTCATGAATGTTTTATAAGTATCCCAAAATCTCCTACATAGAGATTGGTGAAAGTACTTAAAAATCATTGGAACCAATTCCTTCAGAAGACAAGTCTTCACTTTTCTGTCATAGCTGGTGTGGTAACACAAGGCCTTTCTTGATGGAATATTGTGGTAACTGTTGACCATCAAAAAACTATTGGTTCATGTTATTTACCTCAGATTTTTCATCTTGCTTCTATTTTAAGTCACTGAAGAATGCAGGTATCTTGCTGAGGACTGCAGAAACACATGGATTTCTGGCTATTTTCTGGGGTTTCAACAACTTCTGATTCACAGCAGAACATGCAACGGAGGGCACCAGCAACTTAGTTGTCTGCATCTTTGATATGCTGCATTTAAAAGTGGGAGGTGGAAATACTAACCTCACAGGGAGTAATCCTGTCTGCTATACAGTACCCAGATTAAAGCCTGGTTATTTGTTTCCATCTGAGATAGTTTGCTTTCAGGATAGAACATAAATTCTCAAATCCGAATAGGATACTCGAGGCCTCCAGTTCATATTAAGAGCACTTAACATCAGCAGACTATAAGAACCTCAATGTGTAGGTGACCATCTTCCATTATCCATTACACTCTTGGAGTACCACAGCCACTATCCTTGAATTAGAGACATCAGTTTGCAAAATAAACTCTCAGTCAAAATTAGGAACAGCGACAACAGGAGCACTAGCCAAGGTCATTTTCAAGGTGTTGAATATGGATTGCTGGCTGTCGGTCCACAAAAATTTTTCAGCTTTTTGGCATGACTGATTCATGATGCACCCAACTGGACAAAATTAGTGATAAATTTATGAAAAAAATCGTCATTTGTATAATCCTTGCCATCACCTTCTTGTCTTTAGTCGAAGGGAATTGGTAGACAGCCTTAGTGCAATCCTGACTGAGCCTGATTCATTCATCCATCATGATTTGTACCAAAAAAGGAAATCTCTCAACAGGCCTAATTTACTTTGGAAGGTATCACAATCAGTCTAGCTTTGCATAAACAACGCATGACCTGACATAAGTCATCAAGATGTTGATCATATGTCTTACTTAATTTGAGCTCTCCTAACACAGAATCCAGCAAACATAACAGCACAGTCTTCCTGGTAGCCAACCCAAAAGTTACACAACTATATTCAGGTTCCAGCCAGTATGAAATGAAGTGAAAGGCTTTGACTCTTTGGATAGCTGCACCTGATAATAGGTGTGATTAAGATTGAGAATGGTGATATACCGAGCTCCTGAAAACCAAGTAAAATAGTTATGGAGGTTGAATAATGACAGCAATTCTAATATCACTTTTCAGTTAAGGAAGCAGTAATCAGCCACTGTTGCCACTGGGCTTAGGAACTAGAAAAATCGAGATTGTAAGATCGTATGCGCATTGGAGATATTGTGGGCATGCAGATGGCTGCTCATGATGTCGGAGCATGCATGGCTCAGAATCTGCAGAACAGTGCGGCATGCTATGGAGCTCCATCCATGGCAAAGTTCTGTGATCAGGGAACTTGGTAAATGAGGAGACCAGTAGAAAACACAGAACTGGATTTGACTCAGAAGACCATGAGAGTCTGTTCTTGTCATAGGTTTTAAGAAGATATTGTCAGTCAGAAATTAAACCAATTTGAATTGTAGTAATAAATCCTTGTTTATGAACCTACACATACCTATTACTATGTAACAGTAGTCATTCCACAGGAGAAGTCTGGTGGCAGGTGTGGTTCCTCCACAAAAAGTGAGAAGTTTGTATCATGAAGGGGAGAGAATCCTCACTCAGGGCAACCATGGATTTGTGAATCTATGAACAAATACAAGTACGACATTTCACAGAAGGAAAGAAGACAAAATAACCAGTCAAATGATATCCCCTGACAAGCATGCAGAAAATTCACAAAAACCTAGGTATAAACATGTGGTACTAATCTGCAAAGCTGAGTTATAACTGCAGTGATAAAAACAGACACTGGTAAGGTGAAACAGTGTGTGCTATTATGCCACAAAAAACAGTAAGAATCACATAAAAGTTCCAACTGAATGTGTTTTATTCTGTTACACAGTGGAATATTAATATTTACCAGTGTAAACTATAATTTTTTCGTTCAAGAACAATTTAACTGCAGTAACAAGAATTAATAACATGTTGCCACACATATAAACAACCGATAATGAGTTTATCTTTGCCTTTAAATATGTCTGCTTTTGTGTGTGTGTGTGTGTGTGTGTGTGTGTGTGTGTGTGTGTGCGTGCGCGCGCGCGTGCGTGCGTGCGCGAGCATATACCTATCCTTTTTCCCCCTAAGGTAAGTCTTTCCGCTCCCGGGATTGGAATGACTCCTTACCCTCTCCCTTAAAACCCACATCCTTTCATCTTTCCTTTTCCTTCCCTCTTTCCTGACGAAGCAGCCGCCGGTTGTGAAAGCTCAAATTCTGTGTGTGTGTTTGTGTTTTATTCATTGTGCCTATCTACCGGCGCTTTCCCGCTTGGTAAGTCTTGGAATCTTTGTTTTTAACACAATATATTTATTTATATATGTAGATGACAAAGCAGTTATATCAAAACCTGGGAGGATCAAATATACACATTGGATAAACTAATACCTCTAATGTATTCACAGGAAATAACCTAAAACTGTCTAAATCTCAATTTGGCAGGACTGAAGTTAAATTTTTATGACATGTGATAAACAGAGCAGGGATGAGACCAGACCCACATAAGTTAGATGCAATTAGTAAATGTTTGCAATTCTCAAACAAAAAACATCTGTGAGCATATTTTGGTATGGTTGGATTTTACAGAAAGTTTTTGAACAAATCAGTCCTAAATGCACAACATATGACAGTTATTGAAACAATATTCAGTGTGGCGATGGACACAAGAATGCACAGCTGAATTCTTAGCTATCAGGGACAATTTAATATCAGCACCATTACTGGAGCACCCTGATTTCAGCCAACCCTTCCACCTTGCAACAGATGCCTCAGATTATGGCCTCAGGGCCCAGCTGTACCAAGAAACATGATCAAGTGTTATAGCTGAACACAAACCTGTAGCATTTGCATGCTGTATGCTCACAGATACTTATATAAATTGTGGCATAACAGAAAAAGAGACATTAGCAATAGTACGGGCTTTTAAAAAGTTTAAATACCTATTAGCAGGACACAAGACTACTGTCCACAGTGATCACAAATCATTAACACTGCTCTTAAAAAGTAAGCCGATACACAGTAAGCTCACTAGGTGGGCATTGTTCTTGCAGGAATTCAATTTTTCTATAAGTTACCTCAAAGGCAAGGAAAATATAGTACCAGGTGCATTGTCATGCTTTCCAACAGGTTTACCACCACAAGATTTCAGAGACTGTGGCACTTTTTCAGAGTATTTTTTTTTTTTAACAAACAGTTTAGATAGGGATTTATAAATTTCTGTCATAACCTGCAAACAGAGCAACATGGACATCAACCACTACTTAAACATATTCAACAGTTAGAAAATAGGGCTAGTGAGTTCAACGCCAGGTGTAAGCTTCAAAGAGGCATACTATTCCACAAGAGTCACACTTTGAGTAACTGGTTGTTCTGTATTCCCTTCAACTGTATTGACTGAACAATATGGTACATGTGTCTAAAATATCTTCACTTTGGCCCTAAGAAATGCATCATGGACATTAAAAAGCTTTATTACTTTAAGAACATGCATGAATGAGTTAAAAAAATTTACAGCAGTGTGAGACATATCAGAAAGTAAAAATACAGATGACAAAAATGCACACCTTACTTCATCCACAATACCCAGTGAGTTATGCAACCTAGTAGCAGAGGACATCTATGTTCCACTGCTTCGGGGGCAGAGAAGTATGCTACATGTATTTTACCTAATGTGTTTTTATCACATTATATTTTGTGCATAAATGATGACTACATCTAAGCCCACAGTAGCGACATCTAGGTAGGATGTAGGCAAACAGATTTCTGGTAGCTACTGTACTTCAGTAGCCAGTTGCAATAATGACTGTGTGGACGATGTGGCCTATTCTACACCTTATTTTAGATCTGTATGACAATGCTGTGCTGATTATATTTATATGTTTCGACAATGCCATTATGGCCTTATCACTTTAGGACATGGTGTAGAAAAAGTACATTTTACCACATTTTATCTGTACATTTCCCTGGTTGTATGATAGTATATTGTGATACGTATTGCTGCATTGTGTTGAAAGACACACTGATCACTAGGTGTATATATTTGTATGTTGTAGATCTGAGGATGGTCATTATGGACTGAAACCGGTCATTGTCAAAAGAACTGATATTGTGATCAAAGATTGGAATAAAAAAACATTTGACTCAATACACACTTTTAACAAAAGAAGATTGAGTAAAGAAAAACAATTATAATAATGTAAGGAGTGGTATGAGACCAAGTAGCATGGTTTTACCTTGCTCTGCTACATGCTCATGGATATCAGCATCCAACCAAGCCCATGGCTTCAGTTTATAGTAACAGTACACAAGCTGCTGTCATCCTAAAAATCTATAAAGTGACTGAGAAATGTTTCACTGTTGGTTGGAACATCTAGTTCTCAGCATTACCTCCAGGTAATAAAACACTTGAAGGAGTATGCCATTAAAACAGAGCTACACAGCACCCTCAGCTATAGCAAAGATTTGTATTATGCAGGAGTATTATAAATATTCCCAAAGAAGAATGGGAAGATGAGTGGGTGCAAGAAGCTGTTACTGACATGCAAAATATGATGAAAAGGGTAGATGACGAATTGGTGCAAAATAATGTCTTTATTCTTACATTCAGCACCACAACACTTCCAGAGTGTATTATGGCAGGTTACATTTGCTTTAACATGAGGCCTTACATATCCAGCCCTATGCACTGTTTTAAATGCCAGTGCTTTGGGCACTTTACCCTGGCATGTAAGGGAGCAGCCAGTGGGAGCAAACTGATAAGGCAATCCATGAAGGAATTTGTTCATCTCCTTCGAAGTTCCGTAATTGTTCAAGGGCTCACCATGACTGCCTTAAAGAAAAATGGATACAAGAGCGAAAAATAATGACGGTGGGGCATGTCACAACAACGGATACACGCAGCAGCAGATGGGGCGCCAGCGTTCCAGTCCAAGGCAGGTCGCTGGTTCAACTGAGGCCAACGTGGGGTCCACAGCCAGCCAGTGGTGGGCCATGGCACGGCTCACTACCGCGGACAGTCATCTTGACTCCCAACATGCACCGGAGACATCCAGGGCAAGGGCCACAGATTCAACTGGCGGATCGCAGGTTCTTGTTGTTGCCGCAACCCAAGCCATGCCGGTGGGGATGCCCAGGGGGGAGGGGAGGCCACATTGAAATTGCCAATGGATGGCACTGAGGTAGTGCAGAATGAAGGCTGCTGAGTCGGCTGCCAGCACAGCCATGACATTATCATATCATTGCGGCCGTACAACACCTACACATTAGCAGAGCACTTGACGGGTCGCTGAGGTGGCATCCTCAGCATTGTGGGACCTGGTGAGACAGACCGAGGGAAACACGGCACTGTAGTTGGAAACAATAAATCACTTGGAAAGCTCAGATGAGTCTTAATACGGTGCCTTCTACCCCTTCCCACTACATTTGGTGTCAGAATAGTGGACGTCATCTATACAGTACGATGTCAAGCCCACTGCCTGCATTACAGTCACAAAATGTAGTGAGTGTTGACCAATTTTTCTTTTTGAGTGTTGGACTTTTTTGTGTGTTTTTGAGTATGGTTCATGGCAATCATTGTAGATGTTTTGCATGGCCATAGTATTTTTGTTGTCAGAGTAAGTGTTAGTGTAATGGGGGAATAAGATTTTTTTTCATGGCATTTAATTACCTTTCTATTGGTTTGAGTATAATGATACTGAGTATGCTGGTACTGGAGTTGGGTTATTTTTTACTTAATTGTTTTGTTTTGAGATTAACGGGTAACAAAAACAACACAATGGCAGGGTCAGGGATGCAAGGTGTGTCGGAACCAGAAGCGGTATGGATTTTGTTGGAAAAGGTAGCACAGTTGACAGTGGACAGTACGCAGTTGAGGAGTGAATTAACATCTAAAAGTGAGCGGAAAACCACATCGGATCAGTTGTTGTTGCCTAGGATGCCACAGCAGGAGATTGATCCAGCTGCTGCGAGTTTGATTATTCCATTTTCTGGCAAGGCATCTGAGGATGTGCGTTTGTTTTTGGATGACGTGGAAACTCCAGCTGTAATGAATGGTTGGTCTGATGAACAGTTGTTACATGTAGCCAAGATTAGATTAACGGGTGAAGCGAAGACATGTGTAAGGTGTTCTGAGGCCTTAAGGAAGCCAGGACAGTTTAAGCAGTTGAAGGAGGGGCTTTTACAAAGGTACAAGAAACAGAATAGTGCTCAGTACTTTAGGGAGAGATTGAGTACAATGATGAAGAGACAGAGGGAGATGGTAGAGAAATTTGCGGACATAATGAGTATACTTACGAGTTGGGTCAGAGTGATTAAGCGAATGGTGTTCTATTGCAGGAGGCCAAGCAAAGTGTACTTGATGTATTTTTGAGGGGGTTACTGGTGCATATGTCACTGAAAGTGTGTGAAGGGACTCCGAAAGATTTTTATTCGGTCATTCAGCTGGCAATCCAATATGAGGAAATAGACATGGCAATGGCGGTTTATCATAGACAAACAGTGTTTACAGTGGGTATAAAATGTTATAAGTGTTGTCATGTGGCACATGTGCAGAGGCAATGTACCCAGTCACCAAGGAATAGAGGAAGGGGTGGAAATTAGCAGCATGGAGGATGGAGAGGAGGAGTTAGTAGAGGTGGACAAACGTTAAACAGCAGAGGGGGCGCAAGACCCACCTAAGGGAGCTCCACTTTAATTTCAATGCTACAAATATGTATGCAGATGTGGAATGTTTAGTGGTAGGATCCATAGGAACTAAAATATTTAAGATTTTATTGGGCACAGGGGCACAAGTGTCAGTAGCTACTAAGAGTTTAATGGGATGAAGGAAGTTAGACCCACCACGTTATAGGTTGTGTGGAGTGGGGGATAAGAGGGTCATACCTTTGGGGTCAGTGACAGTTGATTTTTTCATAGGGAAAGTCCGATTTGATGCATGCATGGAGGTAGTACCATGGGTAAGCGAGGCCTACGACATGATCCTGGGAGTAGATTTCTTACATCAACATCATGCCAAAATTGACCTTGGACAACAAACTGCGGAGCTTGGTGGAATGTTATTTCAGCTACGGGAAACTGTTGTCGATACAGAGCTGTTGCAAGGAGCATTCAACGTAATGAACAAACCAATCGAACCGCATACATTAGCATTAAGGCTTAATTTGCATGAGTGTGTGTCTGGTGGCACCGGAAAGTCGCTTTGGGTAAGTGTGGAATCGAATCTACCTGTGGGTATGGTATGTGTTGTTGAACCATTCGAGGATAATGAATTTTTGGATCCATTAGGTTGTTTTGTGAAACGTAGTATTGTATGCATACAAGAGGGAAACGACAGGCAAGTAGTCCCCGTGAACATGGATAATTTTAGTGCTGTAGATGTGGATCTGATAAAAAGAGTTTTAGTTGTGAATTTGGATGTATCAGACAATGAAGACTGGTGTTCAAGAGGTAGGTGTAGGGATCAACCACTAAATGCCAATAGAACTGCATTGTGTAACAAAGTTAAGCATTTGAAAGGAGAAGAAAAAGAGCATGTGGGAGAATTGTTGTGGGAATTTAAGCATTTGTTTTTTCCGCAAGGGCCGTTACCTACAACTCCATTAGCTCAACAAAGGAGACCAACAGGTAATGAAGCACCTGTTTACTGTGAACCATACAGAATACCAAGGTATTTGCAGCCGTTTGTGGAGCATTTCAATGATCAGTAGCTTGCGGAAGGTATTATAGAGTATAGTAAAAGTTGCTGGGGAGCGGGCATTGTCATCGTGCCTAAAAAATCTATGGATGGAACTAAGAAATACAGGTTCTGTTGTGACTACCGATACCTCAATAACAAGACAGTAATGGACGCATACCCCATTCCAAACATATCAGAGACTTTGGATCACTTAGGACAGTGCCAGTACCTTTCTACGATGGATTTGACAAGTGGTTATCATTAGTTAGAGGTGGCTCCAGAGGATTGTCCAAAAACTGCTTTCTCTACTCCTGGAGGCCATTACCAGTACATCAGAATGCCATTTGGTTTGAAAAACGCTCTGGCAATGTTTCAGAGGTTGCTAGACAGTATCTTGAGGGGTTTGAAACCATGGCAGTGTCTTGTGTATTTGGATGACATTATAGTGTTTTCAAGTAATATGGAGCAATGTAGACAGAGGTTAAGGGACATTTTTATGAGGTTATGAGCAGCTCATTTGACGTTGAGCCTGGAGAAGTGACATTTTGCATTGGAATAAGTAAAATATTTGGGTCACATTATCTGTAAGGATGGAGTGTGAACAGATTCAAGGTTGGTACAGGCTGTAAGGGATTTTTGGGAACCAAAAACAGTTAAGGAAGTGCAGTCATTAATTGGAATCTGCAATTCCTATTGAAAGTTCATGAAGGGATTTGCAGATTTAGCACAGCCATTGATGTGATTGTTAGGGAAGGTTGTGAAATTTAAGTGGACAGAAGAGTGTCAGAAAGCATTTGACAAACTGAAAGAAGTGTTGAGATCAAGTCCAGTTCTTGTGTTTCCAGATTTTGAAAAGGAGTTTATATTAGCACGCAATGGATAGAATCAAGCACTGATGGGAAACAACATCCTGCAGCCTATGCGTCTAGGCAGTTGAATGCAGCAGAGAGGATTACTCAACAACAGAGAGAGAGAGTTGCGTAGCGTAATCTATGGAATCACATTTTTAAATGTTATTTATATGGGATAAGATTTCGGGTAGTGACAGATGATGCATCATGTGGTTGTTGGGGTTGAAGGAACCATCCACTAGACTCACTAATTGGACTGTGAGGCTTAGTGAATTCAACTACGAGGTGGTGCACAAGCCTGGGAAGAAGCACGGTAATGCGGATGCACTGAGTAGAAAGGTGGCAAAAGTAGAAGTCATAGGTTATGACCTAGTAGTATGGCAAGAATTGCAGGACACGCACAATGATTGTAAATTGCATTGGACACAGCCACAATTTAATATGTATGATGGTCTTCTGTGCAGGGAAATGAAGTTAGGACCAAGGGTAGTAGAGCCAGTGAAGCTGAGGGATGAGGTTTTAAAGGAAGCACATGATCACATGTTATCTGGTCATGGAGGATGTAGAGTGATGAATAGGACAGTGGTGGAGAGGTACTGGTGGAGAGGTACTGGTGGAGAGGTACTGGTGGAGAGGTAGGAAAGTAGATGTAGATCAGTATGTCAAGAATTGTATACCACATGCACAGAGAGCAGATTTGAATCAGAAACAAATACAGCTACAACGATTGCCGGAAGAGACATGTCCATTTTCTATGTTGGGGATCGATGACTTAGGACCTTTCAGGCGAACACCATTGGGGAACAGATTTGTTCTGACAATAATATACCATTTTTTGAGGTATGTGGAGATGGTGGCTATGCCAAATCAACAGGCAGCAATGGTCGCACAAGCATTAGTAAACAACTGGATTTTGAAGTTTGGTGTACAAGAGACAATAGTTACTGACCAAGGGACCAACTTCATGGTGGATTTAATGAAGGAACTGTGTAAATTGTTGAATGTAAAGAAGTTGAGGATGAGCGTGTTGCATCCACAGGCCAAAATAAGGACAGAACGGGTACACAGAACAATCGGGAAGATTCTGAGTTTTTATGTGGATTCTCATCACCATCAGTGGGATGAGTATTTGAAGCATATTGTATGCACATACAATGCAAAAGTCCATACCAATACCGGTTTGTCTCCGTATGAGGTAGTGTACGTGCAAAAAATGGCATTATCATTTGATTTAGTGAAGCTACAGAAAGGAAAGACCAGTGAATCTGTACGTCAATTCACGAGGCCAATTCAAGATGTTTGGAAGCAGGTACAAAAGGCGAGTATGAAGGCTTTGGAAAGGCAGGAAGACACTGTGAAGTGGAAAGGAAGTTTACTGCAGTATAGAGTATGGCAATGGGTAATGGTATCCAGCCCCTATACGCCAAAAGGGAAAATGAAGAAGTTCGTCACGAGGTATCAAGGACCATACCAAGTTGTTAAAACCATATCCCCTGTTAATATTAAGCTCCAGCTGCCAACTATAACAACGATAGTACACATTGCATGATTACAGCCATTTATGGGTTGTCCAGATGTGATTCAAGGCATGTCACAGGAAGGGAAGAGGAAGAAAGAGAGAGTGAAGAGAGAGTGAAGAGAGGTGCCTAGGATAGAGGAAACCAGGAAGATAGAGTACAGCATGAAGTACCGTATGCTTTGTGATCCAGAAAGTAGTAGAGTATTTGTAGATTTTTCTGTTTTATTGTTATATATCATTGGGTTTGTGTAGATTAATTAGGCATTGTATTTTTGTATATGTATTTTCAAGTATTGTGATCCTGCTAGGGACAGCAGTCTTTTTGAAGAAGGAGGAAGGGTGATGGTGATCCCTGTCCTCAGGTCATTGAAAAGGGGAGCATTGAGCAAGTTAGTAGAAGTAAAAAAAACTGGAGAGGTATTGCTGATCTCGGCAGTTAACAGCCGGTACGTCGAGATGACAAGGGAGGAATTACGGAGCTGCCATAGAGGGAAGGTATGTCCAGCCAGGGTGATAAGAACCAATCCGGACACATGCATGGTGCAGTTATTTTTAGCCAGGAGGGAAGAAATAGATTGTATGAGGGACATCCTGGAGCCAAAATTGAGCTTGCAATGGGTCGGGATGCATTGGATCTTCTCCACCTAAGAAAAACTAATAGTAGTAGCAAGGTGTTTTGAGCAGGGAGTATTTGCCAAAGCAAAATGTATAGAGCTCAAGGGGAGCAGAATTTTAATCAATGGAACTGTGTGTAACACAACAGGACCAACCTTACACCTGCCAGCATAAATTTCAGGAGCCACGCAATTGAATGTTATACAGAGACAGCTGTACTGGCCAGAAGAAACTTTAGAGTTTTTGCCAAGGCAGAATCTGACCTTGTTAAATCAAACTCTGGAGTCAGGTCTGTTGAGATCCGTAAACCAGTTCATTTTAGACCAAGAGGGGTGCATATCAGCCGAACAGCTTGTGCAACATGTCGCTCAGTATAGGGAAAGGCAACAGCAAATAATGATCATTTTAGCACCTCTGTGCCAAGTGTCTTCGCAGCCTTTTTTTATGTGTTGTTTTCATTCTGATCAGGCGGAGAGCCTATCCCAAGAGGGAACCGAGGGTAGTCCAAGTCCCAGTGGATTGGATACTGAGGGTGTGAGGGGTGCAGATAAGGGGTTGATCGAGCAGTGGTCATCCAGTAAGGATTTTTTTTACTTTTTGTTTCATGTCATGTGTTTTAAGGGGCAATAGACCACATTTAAGTTTTCTAAAAATACGGAAATACGTAATAGGTACTGACCCAAATAAGTTAAGATTTAGTAAAAGGTCGACTCAGTGACAATGTCTTTCCGAATGAGGGAATAATGTAGCGGCACTACCATTTGGGATAGGAAAAGTCAGTTTTGGTGTGATATTCCTGAGCGCACAAGTTACAGCCAGGTGCTGGCCTGTTGACAGTAAGTTATGCTACCAGTGGTTTCAAAGTAAAATAGAGACTACAGGAGCATAGAACCACCGGAAAAAGTACATGCAGCAGTTTGCATGGCGCAAGTTGCAGGCAGAAGGGGCCCACTGGCCAACCTAAGTGTTATGAGTATGTGACACAGAGTGGTGTGTTTAGCAAGACAGAGGCGCACATAGCATATAAATAGGTGCCAGTTCACTAACAAAGCATTCAAGTGTGACAGCTCTTCTGGACGGCAGTGCGTGTCACACCACCGGCTACACACAGCAGCAGACGGGGCGTCAGTGTTCCAGTCCACAGCAGGTTGCTGGTTCGAACCTCTGAGGCTAACGCAGGGTTTGCAGCCAGCCAGCAGCGGGCCACACCACAGCTCCCAACATGCACCAGAGACATCCAGCGTGGGGGCCGCAGATTCAGCTGCTGGATCGCAGGCGCTTGTTGTCGCCGCAACCCAAGCTACTCTGATGGGGATGCACGGAATGGGTCACCTTGCAGTTGTTAGCGGGTGGCATGGAGGCAGCATAGGAAGAAGGCTGCTGAGTCGGCTGCCGGCACAGCCGTGATGTCGTCATATGATTGCGGCCGTACAAGGCCGACACATTAGCAGAGCACTTGATGGGTCGCTGAGGTGGTGTCCTCAGCAATATGACCTGGCGACACAGACTGAGGGTAATGCGGCACTGTAGTTGGAAACAATAAATCACTTGGAAAGATCGGATGAATCTTAATGTGGTGCCTTCCACCCCTTCCCACTACACCACAGAATTTGGGGAGTGGACAGGATGCACCTGCTCCAGCTTTATAATGCTTGAGTGATATCACTGCTAGACTATGGGTGCACGGTGTAGGGGTCAGCAGATCTTCTTATGTGAATATCACTGATGCTATCCACTATGAGGGGATCAGGGTGGCCACAGGTGCCTGCAGGTCCACCCCCATACCCAGTCTCTATACTGAGGCTCGGGAACCACCACTCACCATCTGGTGGCAACTTCTTATGGTGCATCCAGCACTGTTCCAAATTTGCCAGCATACCATATGGTTGTTAGTCCCTTTCTTAAATCATCCAGCTGCACCAAGGCCATTTGGAATTCACTTGAAGTTTGAGGTGGAGTCACTTTGTGTGGGGCAAGTACAAACCTAAATCCAAAACTGGAACTGACTGACACCCTGGTTACTGAAGAAAACTTCTGCATTCTGGCCCTAGACAGACTATCATGTCATCCTCTGCCAGTAGTGCCATTGGTTATGTTATGGAGGTGCATATGGTCAGTACATGACTCTCTCAGTCATCGTCAGGTTTTTTTGACATTTTAACCACTACTTATCAGTCAAGTAGCTCTTCAGTTAGCTTCACAAGGCTGAGTGCATCCCATACCAGTTGTTTCACCACAGAAAAATTTGTGGAAGTAGTGGGAATCAAACCTGGAACTCACGTCAGTCAGCCTCAAAGAGCCAAGAAGGCAGATGGTTGTTGCAGAGCCCCAGAGTAATTTTAGATTTAGTGACATAAAGGAGAAACTGCATCCCTGCAACTCTTTTTTAATACATTATTTTAGAACATTTTTAATGAGCACAACAACTAAGCAGCTGTGTTTGTGCAAGCGTCTAAACACAGGCACTCCCTTGGCTGCTCTGATATTTTCCACAATCATCTCCTCAAAATCTGGTTACTTATAGAATTCACTGTGTTCTATAGAGCATTATATGGGAGGTGTTGCAAATGCTCAATTCCTTGTCTGTTCTGTTTGGAGAAGGTAGTGTTTTTCTGCTGCGAACATGTGTATTGAGGGAAACAATATGGCAGATGTAATTGCTAAATCTACAGAGCAGGAACCAACTTGTTTTGCCAACTTACTTATTAAGGAAACTACAGTAAACCACCAACAGAAACACATTCTTCAAAACCATCAAAACACTAAGGATACCTTCTGTGGATCAAGCAAATAACAACTAATTCCTACAATCAGGGTTCCCTTAAACTCTGTATCCATAAAACTGTTAGCAGCTGGTAGCTAGCGTAACCAGACGGGAGTGACATATCATAATTGTTGTGGAAGAGGGGATGATCGAGGTGGCATATTGCGGAACCAGCTGAGTTCCTCTGCACTTGTCTAGTTGAGAACAGCCCACTGAATGGCTGGGTGCCACCTTATCTAGCCCCAGGTGGAAGGATATTTCCGGGACTATTTGCACACACGTCATCACCACGTAATAGTTATTTTATTGTCACACCCCAGTCCTCTGCTGTTGGTGGATGCCCTCTGATGGACAGTGGCTGCAACTACATGTTTGTTGTCAACTGTGATACTTGCTGGTAAATAGTCTTGCGTTGGCCAGACTTCGTAGCGGAGCCAGCAACCCGCATCGCTAGTCTGTCTGCGATGTTGCTTCTGCACTAGGCATCTGTGGTGACTGAAGCAGTAATAGCCTTGGAGGTGTGTTGCAATAATTGGACTTGACTTCCGCAAGGCATTCGATACAGTCCCCCACAGTCGTTTAATGAAAGAAGTAAGAGCATATGGACTAGCAGACCAATTTTGTGGTTGGATTGAAGAGTTCCTAGATAACAGAACGCAGCATGTCATTCTCAATGGAGAGAAGTCCTCCGAAGTAAGAGTGATTTCAGGTGTGCCGCAGGGGAGTGTCATAGGACCATTGCTATTCACAATATACATAAATGACCTTGTGGATGACATTGGAAGTTCACTGAGCTTTTTGGAGATGATGCTGTGGTGTATCGAGAGGTTGTAACAATGGAAAATTGTACTGAAATGCAGGAGGATCTGCAGCGAATTGACGCATGGTGCAGGGAATGGCAAATGGATCTCAATGTAGACAAGTGTAATGTGCTGTGAATACATAGAAACATAGATCCCTTATCATTTAGCTACAAAATAGCAGGTCAGCAATTGGAAGCAGTTAATTCCATAAATTATCTGGGAGTACGCATTAGGAGTGATTTAAAATGGAATGATCATATAAAGTTGATCATTGGTAAAGCAGATGACAGACTGAGATTCATTGGAAGAATTCTAAGGAAATGAAATCCGAAAACAAAGGAAGTAGGTTACAGTACGCTTGTTCGTCCACTGCTTGAATACTGCTCAGCAGTGTGGGATCTGTACCAGATGGGGTTGATAGAAGAGAGAGAGAGAAAATCCAACGGAGAGCAGCGCGCTTCATTACAGGATCATTTAGTAATCGTGAAAGTGTTAATGAGATGATAGATATACTCCAGTGGAAGACTCTGCAGGAGAGACGCTCAGTAGCTCGGTATGGGCTTTTGTTAATGTTTTGAGAACATACCTTCACCGAAGAGTCAAGCAGTATATTCCTCCCTCCTACGTACATCTCGCAAAGAGACCATGAGGATAAAATCAGAGAGATTAGAGCGCACACAGAAGCATACTGACAATCCTTCTAACCACAAACAATACGAGACTGGAATACAAGGGAGAACCGATAGAGGTACTCAATGTACCCTCTGCCACACACCGTCAGGTGGCTTGCGGAGTATGGATGTAGATGTAATTCAATGTGGCACCTGCTGACACGCCAGCATCATACTGCTGAGGTACGAGCCATGTGCAGAAGGGAAGAAAAGTGATTGCATGTATGGTATGCTGACAAATTTAGTAAAGTCAGCAGCTCAGCCACGGCATATCCCCTTCGAACCATGCAAAAGGGGTGAAGTCCTTCTTCTCTGCACATAGGGTATAGCCTTATGATGCATGTCTTCTTCCTCCAGCAAGACATTCCACTGTGTGGCACTTTTTGCGTACAGCATACAGTCCACAAATATTTTGTTGACTGTGTTACACATTCAGACAAGAGAGCAGCATCTGATTTACCTACAGATTAGGGCTATATTTTAACTGTCAATGGCAAAAATGAGGGACAACTTTTAATGTTCTGTGAAATATTTTTGAGAAAAGTTTTTAATGTGTTATCTGGAGGGCTGGCTCATCCATACTTTTGCAAGTTTTTAGCTAGCCACTTACCCCTGTGTAATTATTTTAGGTTTTCTCTTTTATTACTTGGGTTTTAACTGCCGGTTCTAGAACATCTGACCAAATTAAGGGTAGTTTAAAGGATGTGAAACAGTGGGATTCTGCAGTGACCTTGAGTAGTATTGTAAAAGGCTACTAAAAAACAAATCACCGAACAACGTGGTACCTCATATCGTGAACAAATTAAGGAAAAACTGACTTTTTAGCTGAGAGAATTTCAACATCCTCCCCATAGTCTGGACTTGGGACCAAGCAACTTTTATCTCTTTCACAAGATGAAGTCCTAACTGGCTACTAAACACTTCACAACCAACAATGAGTTCAAGTATGTGGTCAAGAAGTGGCTGAAACACCAGTAGACAACATTCTTTGTTAAAGGAATAACAACACTGGTGTCACAGTATGACAAATCTTTGAATTCAAGTGGCAACAACATGGAGAAGTAATGTCAACATTTAAGTACAGATTGTTTATAAAATTGTTTATGTACTTTTCTTCTTTTTTTTAACTGTCATTTGGTGGTTAATTTATCAATAGCCCTCGTAGAGCAAATCTCAGTCTAGGCAATATTCATAAACGAAGGCAATGTGTTGTGATCCACTGAAAAAAGTTGTGTGTTGCTCTTCTCTACATTGATTTTGTATTTATTATTATTCTACTAAAAGTTATTTAATAAAAAAGAAAAGAAGTAAGTAGTTTGTACCACAAATGACTGTCATAATCAAAGTAATGTAAGTCTACACAAGCAACTGTCGTATACCTGAGGCTAACAAAAATCAAACCTGCAATTGCCACCCAACTACTGAGTGATCCTCACAACCAGGACTAGCCCATGGAGGCATACACTGCACATAATATGGATCTTTCTTACAGCCATCAGTTCAGTGGATATTCAAAAAGTAACTGATGGACTTTCTTTCCCTTTGCACAATGTACCAGTTTCCCCACACACCAGCCATTTGAAGGGGTTGGCAAAATAAAGTGATACTCCTCAGTTAGTAAGGATAAGACTGATCATTTGTGTTTTTGAATGTATCACATGCTTGTAACATGTAATTCCCTATGGGCCACTGTCCACTAAGCAAACTATGTTATTACATTTACTTTCATATGGACATACTCTTCGATACAAGGAGAAATATTGACCAGCACTGTGGAGTGGTGATCTGGAACCTCTGTGACCAAAATGCCAAGTCAGACCGAGCAATCATTCATTGTAGTTGCCTCTTGTATTTTCGTATATTATTTTCATATCACATATTATTTTCACATTGAATATTACCATATGGAATTGTACTTCCAATTTGGCAAACCCGATAGCAGTGGATGCCATATTATTTGAATACTGTCTTGAACCACACTACTGTGCATTAACAATGGACACAAAGTTTAACCCGTTCACTGTTCCACACAGTTCTATGGCTACAAATTCAACCATAACAAATACAGTGCAGTGTGCCCATTGCCTCAGGCAACAAACTATGTGGGATATGGAGCAAAAAGTGTGTACAAATGCCTCATCAAAAAATACAATGACTATGAATCAACAATGGCTGCCATCACGGCCTTTATTAACAGATTTACAAGTAGACCCCATGACAGCCTGCTTACAGGACAAAGTCACATTCGGTTTTTGTAAGAATGGACATGTTGCCGACTGTGTCTTCCGTGTCTGCTGCACCACAATCACTTATGCTCAGAACACAGCCTTCTCATTTATGCAACATTCGTGCAAGGCCAATTGTATGTACATTTCTTCAACTGTGCCACAATCGATGGACCCAGCATTGATTGCACCATACAATGTTTCCAGTGCTACATTAGATATTGGGATTCACACGGCAGTCTTCCGCTACACCACAAGAGGAGATCCTACCATTCCGACGTAAACCAGTGTCTTTGTTACTGAATGTATTTTCACCACAGTGGGCATTGTTGATGACAATTCAAAGTTTGTAAATCTAATCTGTCACCTTGTGAAACATGAGGAACTGATAAGTGAATCATTCAATCTCCTGCACTGCTCAACAAATACGACACAGGAAAACAGCTATACTAAAACATACTGCCCTCACCCCAGAACAACAGGTGTAGCAAGTCATTTGAGCTGAACAGCTCAATAAAGGAACTCCCTCACAATTATGGCACTGTCTATGATCGCTAGTGGAGCCCTCTCTAATGCCAGACACAACTCTGTTACATTATGGATTTTAAAACTTCCATCTCAGCCATAGATAGCTCTCAATGACTGCGCATGAGGCGGAACCACTGGATAGGAAACGTCACACAATCTTACTGTGCCGCTCTTGCCTGCAACACTGCTGGTATCATATGCAATACAGAGCATCAGCACACAACTGTCTTCAGCCTTGCAATCCCCAAACAACAATTGTGGGAAGAAACAGGTGCACACTGACAAGTCGCTTCCCCTCATCCACAGCAACTTCACTCAATGGACAACTCTACATTTCATATTTTGATACTAATCTCTACTTCCTCATCAATACAAGATCAGATTTGTGCACTGTGCCTCACCTATTATTTGAACCACACACTGCAAATATAGGACTGTAGCTATATGCAGCTAATGACACAGGCATCTGCGTACGTGGCACTTGAAATCTCAAAATGCATCTTTCTGACACATTATACTGTTAATGGACCTTCTACATTGCAGAGCCAGGGGTAGCCTTTCTCTCAAGTTCAACCTCTTGCCTGACCTCCACCATGGTGCCTCATTCCACCATGCCTCCCAACAGCTAATCCTGCGGCATTTTGCTCCAACTTCATTACAGGCTCAGAATTAGAGTTTTGCCTGCCGCTGACCCACATCATGGCCTTTGTCAACCGCATTCTACTACTAATCAGGTATGTTACCATGCTAGAAGAAATGAACACAGCTCAGGATCAACTGTGTGAGACCCTGCCCAATGCACAACAACAATGACTGCACCAAAGGATACACAAAACATTCCTTACACACACACGTGCACATAACCATACCCAACATCTGTCACGTAACTGTGAAAACATGAAGTCACATTCCTTGGCCGTACTCCCAATGCAGGATGCACAAAATTGACTCCAGATTGAATTGAATCAGTTCACCAGCTACTTAATCTGCAAACTTACCATGAACTTCATAGGTTGCTTGGTATTTTGAACTTTTATTGGTGCCACTTATCTCATGCAGCTGAAGTACAGGAAACACTGACAGATGCCCCTGTGGATCCTCACACACAGGGAAGTGAAAAATAGTGTGGCCTGCAGACTGCAAAGGTCAGTCAACCACTTTACAGCGATGGAAGTGCCCTTGACACACCAGATACCAGACCTACAATTACATTTAGGACCGATGTCAGCAACTCGGCTACTGGCGTGGTACTGCAACAGCAGGTAGTGGATAGCACACACCCTCTCACATTTTCCTCTAAAAAACTGATAACTTTGCAACCAAAATTGTCAGCATTCGACCAGGAGTTACTAGCAGTGTGCAAATCCATTGAGTGCTTTCATGAAGCCATAGAAGGGTGCCATGTCATCAGAATGAGATTTTCACTCTGCAGCGGAGTGTGCGCTGATATGAAACTTCCTGGCAGATTAAAACTGTGTGCCCGACCGAGACTCGAACTCGGGACCTTTGCCTTTCGCGGGCAAGTGCTCTACCAACTGAGCTACCGAAGCACAACTCACGTCCGGTACTCACAGCTTTACTTCTGCCAGTATCTGTCTCCTACCTTCCAAACTTTACAGAAGCTCTTCTGCGAAACTTGCAGACCTAGCACTCCTGAAAGAAAGGATACTGCGGAGACATGGCTTAGCCACAGCCTGGGGGATGTTTCCAGAATGAGATTTTCACTCTGCAGCGGAGTGTGCGCTGATATGAAACTTCCTGGCAGATTAAAACTGTGTGCCCGACCGAGACTTGAACTCAGGACCTTTGCCTTTCGCGGGCAAGTGCTCTACCAACTGAGCAACCGAAGCACGACTCACGTCCGGTACTCACAGCTTTACTTCTGCCAGTATCCGTCTCCTACCTTCCAAACTTTACAGAAGCTCTTCTGCGAAACTTGCAGAACTAGCACTCCTGAAAGAAAGGATACTGCGGAGACATGGCTTAGCCACAGCCTGGGGGATGTTTCCAGAATGAGATTTTCACTCTGAAGCGGAGTGTGCGCTGATATGAAACTTCCTGGCAGATTAAAACTGTGTGCCCGACCGAGACTCGAACTCGGGACCTTTGCCTTTCGCGGGCAAGTGCTCTACCAACTGAGCTACCGAAGCACGACTCACGTCCGGTACTCGCAGCTTTACTTCTGCCAGTATCCGTCTCCTACCTTCCAAACTTTACAGAAGCTCTTCTGCGAAACTTGCAGACCTAGCACTCCTGAAAGAAAGGATACTGCGGAGACATGGCTTAGCCACAGCCTGGGGGATGTTTCCAGAATGAGATTTTCACTCTGCAGCGGAGTGTGCGCTGATATGAAACTTCCTGGCAGAAACTGTGTGCCCGACCGAGACTCGAACTCGAGACCTTTGCCTTTCGCGGGCAAGTGCTCTACCAACTGAGCTACCGAAGCACGACTCACGTCCAGTACTCACAGCTTTACTTCTGCCAGTATCCGTCTCCTACCTTCCAAACTTTACAGAAGCTCTTCTGCGAAACTTGCAGAACTAGCACTCCTGCAAGAAAGGATACTGCGGAGACATGGCTTAGCCACAGCCTGGGGGATGTTTCCAGAATGAGATTTTCACTCTGCAGCGGAGTGTGCGCTGGAAGGTAGGAGACGGATACTGGCAGAAGTAAAGCTGTGAGTACCGGACGTGAGTCGTGCTTCGGTTGCTCAGTTGGTAGAGCACTTGCCCGCGAAAGGCAAAGGTCCTGAGTTCAAGTCTCGGTCGGGCACACAGTTTTAATCTACCAGGAAGTTTCATATCAGCGCACACTCCGCTGCAGAGTGAAAATCTCATTCTGGAAACATCCCCCAGGCTGTGGCTAAGCCATGTCTCCGCAGTATCCTTTCTTTCAGGAGTGCTAGGTCTGCAAGTTTCGCAGAAGAGCTTCTGTAAAGTTTGGAAGGTAGGAGACAGATACTGGCAGAAGTAAAGCTGTGAGTACCGGACGTGAGTCGTGCTTCGGTAGCTCAGTTGGTAGAGCACTTGCCCGCGAAAGGCAAAGGTCCCGAGTTCGAGTCTCGGTCGGGCACACAGTTTTAATCTGCCAGGAAGTTTCGTGCCATGTCATCATTTACACTGACCACAAGCCATTAGCAGAGCCCATACAAGACCCTACGGTAAAGGTTAACCCCATGCAATATCAACACTTAGATTTAATCACACAATATTCAAACAACATTTGGCACTTGCACAGAAAAGATAATATAGTAGTGGACTACTTGTCATCAGCGTACATAATCTCTCTCACCCTTGACTATACCAAACTGGCAGGAGGACAAGAAAAGGACCTGTCAGTGCAAGTGTTGCTCATGGACACTTTTTCGTCCAAACTCTCAATCAAACAACAATCAATTCCTGGTTCAAAAGTCAATATCCTTTGTGACATATAGCAACACAGGATCTGCCCAATCCTGCCCAGCACCATGCAGCAAACTGTCTTTAACAGTCTACATAATCTCATGTATCCAGGCATCTGCCCCATGACATGACTAGTAACTGAGAGATTGGTTTGGTCAGGTGTTAGATGCGACTGAACACGCACGTACCTTGACTGCCAATGAACACTGCTTGACAGTTTTGAAATACTGCATGGGCATTTCTACCATGTACACATAGACCTTGTGGAACCATTACTGGAGTCAGAGGACTACAAATACACTGCTTCAGGGCTGACAGAATTTCATGCTGAGTAGAAGCCATTCAGCTAAGAGACATCACAGAGCAGTCCACAGCTAAGTCATTTATCACAGCCTGGATATTGTGTTATGTAACATCTGGGGCATTTCTCACAATCATACAATAGCATAGCATTCTCAAAACAGAGGCTTAGAATACAGATGACATCACACAATGAAGGCAGCTCTCATGTGCCACAGAGTCATGTGGACTGAAGCTGTTCCGTGAATACTCCTTGGTATATGCACGGTGTGTAAAGATCTACAAGCCCCACTCGCAGAGATACTCTATGGTAAGATCCTAACACTACCAGTTGAATTTGTATTACGGGCACCCATGAATGACCCCTCAGATCTTCCGGCAATGGTACAACACATCAAGAACCACAAAGTCAGTTCACCCTCTACCTCCTCTGACACCATGCACCTCTCATCCAAATTGTGCATACATCAGAGTCATGAATTACACAAACATCTTGCTATGTGATGATACCATACAAATGGCATTACAACATCCACACAACAGCCCACTCCGAGTGGTCAAACAGGGAACCCATATCTATGACATTGATATCAATGGAAACACCACGACACTTATCACTGAAGATGATATGAATACACTACAGAATTACAATGACCTAGACATCGAATTTAGCTGTGAATCATGTCCAGCCCAATCATAAACGCTCACAATCAACGTACAACGCTATCATCCAGATGAAACTTTGGTCAAGTTAGTTGAGAATGATTTTTGCATTGAAGTGAAACACATCTACCCACAAAGCTTGACTAAGGTGATTGCTATCAGTTCCCTCGACTTCCGCCAACAGTGGCTTTCACTGTAGTGTCATCACATCTCTCACTCATGGGCAAACTGTCAATCAGTCTTCCCACTAACACCACAAACAATGTGGTTATCCTGGAAATGCATCCTGACCACTCTGTGACAATCAACTGTTGAGCTACGGTCGGACACCAGACCATCCTTCATGATTCATGTCATACCAGATGCCGGCCATCTCCACGCTCCAACAAGCCCTGCCGATCAACATCTTATATGCCTCACAGGTGACAACCTTCAATCACACCCTCCAGTACTCTGCTCTCTGGGGTTGGGGGGTTCTCTCTGGGGGACATTGAGAAATCGATGTACACACTGCCATCAGAGTTGCAGTGTGGGGATGTGGAACCTCTGTGTCACGATGCCAGTTCGGACAGAGCAATTGTCAATGGTAGTAGCCTCTTGTATTATCCATGTGTTTATCCATAAATAACAGTGTTTCTATATTATAGTCATGTCACTTATTACCATTTGGAGGTATACTTCCACACATTCTTGTCTTTGAATATTGATTAAACTTATATCATGCAATAACTCAAAGTACACTCTTGTGGGCTACCATGTTCTTTCACCATGCCATTCACTTGTTTGTGAGATAGCTTGTTGACTTACTGTGAAAGAAGTTGAAGCTTCTTAGCATTCCCTGCGTACTGCATCTCTATGATGTAATAAAAAAAATTTAAAAAAAAACTTCTCTCTTGAGATTCTCATTGGAGAAACTTTATGAGAAAAGTGCCATGAAGTTCTCAGGATATGCTCTCTCCTTTCCTATTAACAACTGTTAGTTGTGAACCAGTACAAGCTTAAGTTTTAGTATAAGTCTTAATCTCACATAAAAAAAAAACTTGATGGAATTTCAGATAATTAAAAATGAATTAGACCAGATGTCTCAACTGCATTCCAGCCTCCTGAGTGCTACTGGTAATATGTCACTTCTGCAACTAATTACCAGCAGTGTCCATTCCACACAAAGCACTGTCTATGATACACAAATGATTTACAATGTTTTCATTAGGTATCCGTTAGAGTAAATGCATCCAGAAGACAACTACACAAGGTATGTTTGATTACATTCAAAGAGCTACCAGCAAAGAAAATCAATGGAACTTGATAAAAGACATAGATCTGAAGAGATACTGTGTTAGTATCTTGCATCAAAATATAAAATGCCTCATAAATAAAAAAGGCTAATGCTTAATATCAATACAGGAATATGTGGAAGGTCAGATGATGTATTATACTCAACATAGTATCACTTTGGGTACTAGTTAAATGATACTGCTACAGAACCAAGATTAACGCACAGAGAAGCTATAAATACACGAACAGTGGCATTTAATCCCAGGACACCCAGATCAGTGAATACTGTTCTGTACAGATTTTGTAATGGTATGCCACAACAGATTTGGAAACACATAATCTAGATATAGTGTCAGTTTACAGACTATTGGCAGGAGATAACTATCTCAGTGAAGAGTATAAAAAAAAAAACTTGTCTCCCTTCATCCTATGGTCTGAGTGACCTGCCCTTCATTTCTAAACTTCCCCAACCTATTCCTATTTCTCCCTGAGGAAGGAGCTAAAAATTTCAAAAACAATGATGGTTTCTTTTACTTTTATTTGTTTCTCTCGACAGTAATGAGAATTAAGACTACTACAAGTAAGTTTTGATCATGGTCTCATAATTTTATAGTAAGTGTATTAATAATGTTATGAGGACAAAACTAAGGATTCATTATTTACAGAGATTTTAATAAAGATTTTCCTTTCAAGAGTTCTGGTTAATGTCAGCTAGAGTTGTTGATGGCCTCGTTTGGTTTATCCCATCACGGGTGAAAAGTCAATAACAAAATATGCAAACCAAATTGATACAGAACATTAAGATGAAATACTGTAAAGTAAATCATTAACAATGATTCGATCAAGACAGTTAGAAAACTTATAGGGTAAGTACTCAGAAAATGCAAATCCTTTAACTGAAAATTTAACTCTTTCTCCAACATATTCCTACTGGGTTTTTAGCCCTGTCTTCTCCTACAGCAAATGGTAGTAAAAGTAAACAAAAGCACTAATGGTGGATCAATAACACCAGAGATTTAAGTATGCTGTGGCAGAAATAGGGGGATCTTACTAGTTTGAAGGACATACCCTGATTAAAAGATAAAACTCCATCACCAAAAATAGCATAAAATCATGAAGTCTGTCACTGAAAAATACATTAAATACACATAAAAATAAAAGTATAAAGCAAAAGCAATCTGGGATATTATTAAACAAGGAAAATTAAAATAAAAAATAGTTATTATTTTTAAAAAGGTAAAAGAAATTAAAATGTATGCTGATGTAAGAAAGAGGTTTTTACCTCACAATATTAGAGGTGTTTTAAGCACGTCTGTTCCACTACAAATTTTTTGTTCCCATAAATAAGCTTTGTTTCACTTCCCAGTACCAAGAACCAATTTCGATAATATTATTGCACCTAATAAACTATCAAAAAAACATTTGTAGGCAAAAAACTTCAGTTTTGAGACCTTTTTTTTCAAAAATTCGGTTTTGTGACTTTCCATTTGCTATGTTAAAGCTGATACCTTTTTATTAAGTTTCCAGGTAATCTGATGCCCATTATTCATGTTACCCTTAGGATATTGCCTAAAATGCATTTCATCTCAAAAAGGTCAGAAGCACACTTTTTGAGAAAGGGAATAATGCAATAGGGCCAAGACACTCAGAATATCAATGATCTGTCACTGAACATGACAGATAATCCTCTATTTGCTGATAAAAATACCACTGTGAATTATGTAGAATGTGCTCTAAATGCTTCAGCAAATAAAATAGCAAGTGACATCTGGTCATAGCTCAAAAAGCAAAGATTTTTGCTTAAATGCAACAAAGGGCACTGCACAGGGAGTCCGACAGAGAACTTCCACAGAAGTGATTTCATCACAAGGTGACCAAATAATCAGCAAAGTCAAGCAATTTAAATTGTTGGGAATGAAGACAGATGTAAAACTTTCTTAGTGTAACAGGATGCTGTAGTCTTTATTATAAGAAAATACATATCTTCACTAACACTAAAATGTAAAGTGCTTCTTCACTTCAATTCTTTTTACTCCCTTACATCCTATGGTATCACATTTTGGAGTAACTTTACACTTACAGAGTACTCTCTTAGCCAGAAGAGAAACCATTAGAGCAAGGAGAGATATTAAAAACACAACTTGAAAAGAAGGGATTCATTGAGGGGATACATACAGAGGTATTAAGGAATAATGAACCTGGTACGGGAAGCAAATGTAGTGTATAAATTATAGAGGGTGACTAAGACTTGACCACAGTGAACAGGTTCAGGTAATGTACGTTTCAGTAGCTGAATAGAAATCAAGAGGCTTGCACAGGATACACTTGTGTGGAGAGCTGCATCAAACCAATCTTTTGACTGAAAAAACTAACAGTAACATGTGCTTTATATACTATTGCAAACTATAAAAAGATAGTAGAATACCCACTGAAATATGCCAAAAGTGGAACCTGTAACTTAGAGAAACAAGCAAAAATGTGTGATTGAAATAGTCTATGTGGTCAGATTTTCTGTAAGTACATGTTTATAGTATGCAAAGGTAATGCAGTGAAACATCATGCCAGTAAATTGACTGATGCAACAATTAATAGTAAAAGGAAACATTACTTCATATGACTGTTATTTATGTAAGAAAATTGGTTCTGACATTCAAATTATTACCACAAATACAAACTCTAATGAGAAACAAAACGACAGTAATGCAACTAAGTTCTTCTATATAAAATAGAAAGAAACTTCCACATGGGAAAAATATATTAAAAACAAAGATTCCAAGACTTACCAAGCGGGAAAGCGCCGGTAGACAGGCACAATAAAATAACACACACACAAAATTACGAGCTTTCGCAACTGGCGGTTGCTTGTCACATTTGTCCACACAAGCAGACATATTTTAAATGTCTGCTTGTGTCTGAATATGTATGGATGGATGTGTGTGTGCGCGCGCGCGAGTATATACCTATTCATTTTTCCTCCTAAGGTAAGTCTTTCCGCTCCCGGGATTGGAATGGCTCCTTACCCTCTCCCTTAAAACCCACATCCTTTCATCTTTCCTTCTCCTTCCCTCTGTCCTGACGAAGCAACCGCTGGTTGCGAAAGCTCGTAATTTTGTGTGTGTGTTATTTTATTGTGCCTGTCTACCGGCGCTTTCCCGCTTGGTATCTTTGTTTTTAATATAAGTTCTTCTATATGCACATATAAAAACTACTTCACATTATTAGGCTTCTCTGTTGTGTCACTTATCTCGTTGATCTGAATCCCACATTCAGCCATCCTGACAATTATCCCACTTTGATTATGAGTAGTCATTTGACATTTTTTACTCATAATTAAACGTTTTAAACAATTGGAGGTAATGTGTTTCATCTTACTGGCCAGATCTGATACATAATAATCTTGTTTTGCTTCCTCCCCATTCAATTAACAGCACATGCATGAAGCGTTTCTTGGGCACAAGCTTGATGATTTCAGCTTGCATTGTATGTGGAATCACTAATGTTTCTTTTCAGTCCCTGAACCTGAAAAGAAGTCCATCTCTCAGTAAAAGCTGCAATAAGGACATTCTCTGGGGATGTCCTTGGTTGCTGTCAAACCAGCTTCCTTCTCTTGAGCTTTTATGATTCGAGATATTAAACCATCTACAAAATTAAACAATGTATTCACAATGACTCAAAGTGTCTACATGTTTTATTCTAAAACCAGATCAGTGTCCTATAATGGATGAAGACTTTTTCTAATACGAATGCTCATCTTGCTATTCTTGGTGACAAGCCCTTGTTGGTCTTGGTCTTTTGTGACACAGCCTGTTACAATTGTGACACAGTCTGTTACAATTTTGAAATGTATTCCTAGGATGTACATTTAAAATTTCATTAAGATGTTAACAATGGCTAAGACTTCAGGTTCTCTTGAGGTGTCACATTTTTACTCACATAACAGACTGGACAAAACCCATTTTCATCTGGAGATTATGGCAATAACCCAACACCTTCTTTGCTTGCATTTTTGTGTAGTTCAGTTTTGTATTTTTGTCTGGATGTGATGAACATTTGTCTTTGAGCATCCTGAATACCCGACTCTGCCTTTCTTCAAACTTATATTCCTGATTATTTTTTAGTAAATCAATCATGCTTTCGCAGAGCAATTTAAAATAAATTTCCTGAAGTATCCTATTAGTCTTAGGAAATTTTGTATTGTTGTAATAGATTTCAGTTCTGGGAAGTTTTGTGTAGCTTTTTGTGTCTCAGAAGGAGGTCACATTTGTCTACACTAAGAAAAATTCTCTTCAAGAACTAGCACTTTGGAAAATTGACAGCCTCCTTTTCAATACTTTCTTTTCAAATGACTTTGCTTCCAAATTATTCTAAGTTTTGGATGATCTTTAGTGTAATACTTGTTTACTGTGTAACTCTTTTGACTCATTTTATCCACTTAGACGTTGACTTGAATGATGCAATGTAACTGAATATCTTTTTTGCCCAATCAGTTCTTGTGATTCTTATTATGTATCAACAGATATTTGTGCTCCATGGGTGTGATCTTTTTGGTGTACTTGTACTGCTACTCATTTTTCTTATTCTGCTGAATCCCATCAGTAGTCTTTTGGGTTCCCAGAATTTTCTGAGAACCTTCGTTTCCTTTTTTGCAAGTTCTTCCAACGTTCCCTTTTTTATTTAAAATAAGACACTGAAAAGCACAAAGTTCTCGTGGTTTTTTAATTGAATTATAAATCCTGATTTTGACCATACAGGATACTGCCCGTTTGTGTGTCTGTTCTGTGTTACCTGGCAAGCAAGGTCTAGTTTTCTGACTCTTTCTTTGACTGTCTCTCTTATTCTTGTAAGTATCTGAACCTATCTGTCATTTTAATCTTCCCATATTTTACCTCCAAGTATTTTGCCCTTTGGTTTCTGTGTTCCACATATCCTGCTTGTATGTACGAGACATCAGTGCTCAATTCTCCAGCAATTTCATTAGGTCAAGTAGAGTGTCCCAATTAATCAAAAAACTGAAGCATAAAAGAATAGTTTCAGTATGTGACTGTATTTAAATATTCTAAGATTTTACAGGTTACAGCATGCAACATATCTTTGTACTAAATTGTTAACATGTTGTACTGCTAGTTTCATCATATGAAGTTAAAAACAGCAATTATAATTTACAGTTCGTAAAAGCATTTAACTGCTTTGTGTCAGCTACTGTTTCTAAATAGCTGTGCAAACTGTCATGGTATGAAATTGCAGTCCCCTGAATTTTCCACAACTCAAGATTCCATATGTTTTTGCAAGTCGTTTAAGTATAGGATGATTATAATTACAGTTAAACTTTCAAAACTCTGTAGAAATAACACCACTGATCAGAATGACGTCAAATTGCAACGGAATATTATCGGAGAAGGGGGAAGACGCATAACAAAAAAGGGGGGGGGGGAGTAGTGTGAAAATTGATCAATAGATGGTACTGTATGTGTCAGAATACATAAATGAAAACAAGTCATGCGCACGACCCATTGAAGTTCCAACACACCAGATACATGCCATTCCCCCTTTTGTGGCTGCGGACTGTCTTAATGCAGGATCGTGCTCTGCTTGTAAAGCTGTGTTAGAAGAGTAATGACTGTGAACATGTCGCTCTGCAGAAGTTCCGAACACTGAAGGGTTTGAAAAAAGGCATTGGTCTGATGACTGCCGTGGGTCTGGAGCAAATGATTCAGAAATTCGAAAAGACTAGTTCTTTTGGTGTGCAACTCGGTAGGAGGAGGAAACAAATTGATTCAACATAAGTGGAAGCAGTGGTCACAGCAATGCGGGAGAAGATGAGTGGTGACGTGCAAAAGTGTAGTGCACAGAGAAATGCCCTGACATTGGACATACCTGTGAGCACAGTGCTTAGAATCCTACGAAACATCCTTCTTTGCTATCCACTTGAAATTACCCGTATGCACTAGTTGCTTCCTGTTGACCTGCCAGCATGAGAGACCTTTGCTTTAGAATTTCTTGCTTGCATGGAAGTGGACAGTGATTGGCCATGGACGATTTTGTGGACAGACAAAGGCCACTTCCATCTGACACTATACATCAATACACACAATTGTCAAATATGGGCAACGGAAAACCCACACACAAATCAATCAGTACCACTTCATCCTGAACAGGTCACTGTGTGGTGTGGGTTTACAGCATCATTTATCATAGAGTCACATTTTTTCGAAGAGATAGGTGCTTCCGGTCCTGTTACTTGTACAGTCACTGGTAAGTGCAACTAGAGCCTTTTGAGCAACCACATCATTCCAGATCACCAACAGCATGGTTGGGATCATTTTTATGCAAATGGTGCACCTCCGCACATTGCAAATTCAGTTAAGGAGCAGCTGAATCGCAATTTCGGAAACGCTAGAATTATCAGCAGCCATTTCCCTACAGCCTCGCCGTCCCAATAACCTGATCTTAATTTGTGTGACTTCTGGCTGTGGAGCTATGTGAAAGATGTTGTGTTTAGTGCTCTAATTGCAAACTTAGCTGCATTGAAGGCACTCATTGCACAACACATTCTGAACATGACCCCAGAAACACTTCAATCAGTTGTGGAACATGCTGTTCCTCGATTTCAACTTGTTGCAGAAAATAGTGGACAGCACATTGAGCATGTTTTGTGCCAGTCACACAGAAATTAATATTCCGATTTGATTTGGATTGATGCTTTTTATGTGGTTTTTGGCCTCAGAACAATTAAAAACTGATGCAATTGGTGATTTTTGGCCTCAGGACAATTAAAAACCAATGAGTGATGCTTTTGATGCAGTTTTTTGCCTCAGGACAATCAAAAATCGATATCTTCCCATCTAATGTGATATGACCTTGCCATGGTGGATGTACTTACGTAACCAACAGTATCACACCTGTACACCCATGCACACAGAGTAGAACAGGTTGTTTAACGTCAAACATACACTTAGCATTGTTGTCATTTGTAGTCTACCACTATTAAATTATGATGCTTCAGTGCCATCTATTACTACACTTTGTAAGTATTTATTTTTCTTCTGCCATGTGTTTTCCTCCTCCTGTGATAATATTCCTTTGCAATTTGACATCCTTCTGACCAGTGGTGTTATTTCTGAAGTGGTTTGAAAGTTTAACTTTAATTATAACCACCCTGTATTTGGGAATGGCTAGTTTACAAGCAGGGTATGGAAGCGTCACAATTTAATAGCACTGCAGAAAATATACAAATTTATTCAGTTTTTCACTCCTAACATTACCCTCAAAACTAGTAGTGTAGCACTAAATAAGTTATGAGGCAGTTGCTGGTAGCAGGCTCATTATTTTATGAGAGAATAAGTTTCTTCGCTTAGAGAAACTCAAAAAAGAAATATTTCTTCACTTAAAACTTCTATGCTGAGAGGCCATGGTCCAAGTCTAAAACCATTCACTTATGTTTCACCACTCACATCCATGAGACAGTTTCAAAGTTAAATCAGCAACTACATCAAAAGCTCAAGAGGGTGCCAGATTTATAGCTACCTTTTTCAGCACCCTTTTGAGCTTACCATACAGTTTCCAAAATATTTAACTGAAGTAAACAGCAGCCGTAAAAGTCCGCATTGTATTATAGACATTTTTCTTACTCCAACTACCACTTTGGATACAAATAATCTTCATTCAGTTCAATGCAGATCATTTTATATTAAAATATCCTTACTGCTTGTGTTTTATTTCTTTAATTTACTTCTGCCACAGCTCCTGTAATCATCCTGTCCTCAATCTCCAGTAATCCACCATTCCCATAAAATTCACCTGCCACCTCTTAATTTCACATCCCCTTCAGTGCGAGCCACTCCTCAACAGGTCTGACAACTGTGCATCACATGCCTAGCTTGTTTACCTGCCAACCCTCCTTTCCCGCACTTCTGGCTGACAAACCACACCTCCCTCTGTGCCGCTAGCCACCCAACCCCAGTACCTCTCCCAGCCTCCTATCTGTCTATCCTACTCCCCCCACCACAACCTAGTCCACCTTCTGAAATACAGCACTAGCACTGTTTGTCCTGGCAGCACCATGTAGTGTCATAGACGTGAGTGTGTTTTAATCTAGCTCAAAAATGGATTACTCCAAAAGCTTTCTATCTATCCATGTGGGCCCATCAAGGACTCTACCTTCTGCTTTTCAATTGAGAAAATACAAGTATTAAGTACCAAAGCTACTGGACCCACCTAACAGGGAACTACTATCCCTGTAGTTCTTCCTACCTCTTCCAAGACTAATCTTGAACTCGCAGAAATTTGTAGTATGGAAGCAATATTACAATCCTCTTGCAAACTGACAGTCGTAATATCGTTAATCTATGCTGTAAATGGGTTTGCTTTTCTGTATCCTAAACAAACTAAATTTTGCAGTCCTTTTACTGAGGCAACTTTCACAATTCCTTGGATTAATAGTAGTTTCAATGTTGCTTGCACGACATATTTAATATTCTATTATCACACATGTCAATTTTAACATGGGACCTCAGCATGATAAAGAAACCTTGATTCCCAGTGCTCCTAATAGCAGGTCTAACAGCAAGACATACAGCTGAACCTACTCCCTACCCTCATGCACATCTATGCAGGTCATATTTACTTCCTCTCCATCCTTTGACATAGCTCTGGATTCCAGAATAACAGAATGTTGGCATTAATTACCATGAAAATACAGCACTGCTGTTAGATCAATCTTTATGACAATTTATTAAAGTAATCACATGAAACTGAATTTTCTTCATGATTACAAATTCAAACATTACATACACGAAAGGAAGGTAGGTAGGTAGGTAGGTAGGTAGGTAGGTAGGTAGGTAGGTAGGTAGGTAGGTGGGTGGGTAGGACGGAGGGGACCAATCAGCGAGATTATCGGTCCCATCGGATTAGGGAGGGATGGTGAACAAAGGAAGCTGTGCCCTTTCAAAGGAACCTTCTCAGCATTTGCCTGGAGCAATTTAGAGAAATCATGGAAAACCTAAATCAGGATGAGTGGACATGGGTTTGAACCATTGTCCTCTAGAACTGCGCTACCTCGCTCGGCATGGAGGAAAGAAAACAAATACCTGTAATAGAAAATGCCATGTGCACACAACAAACACAAACTAAACAGGCCATGTTATTAACTAATGCCTACTAACGCATTACTTACTGCTCAACAGTAGAATTAACAGCTTTGGGGGGGGGGGGGGGGCTGGAGGCCAATAATAGAAAGGGGTGGCACTTTAATATACTGTCAACAATTTCTTTATAGGTTAAGCAGAAAGGAGATATCAGGACAGAGGAAGAAAATTAGCCACGTCTTTCAAAATAAACCTTTCCTCAGGTCATTAAACCTCGCATTACCAAGCGGGGTATTCTGATTACCCCAGGTTGATTTTTTCCCTATAATAATGTTATCTGGAGGGCCACATGCCTGTGGTTTCATGACTTTGTACTAAAATGACTGACGCTGAATTCACACTCACGACTGATTTTTTTTGGCTCTACCATTGTTATTCAAACCATTTATTAGTGGAATTGTGAGACTACCCTGCTTGGTATGAAACGTCTTATTTGTAGAAAGAGGATTTTGGGAAATATATGTCATTCATCTTCTTTGTTTAGTTTTGCCATAGATCCAATGTTTTATAATTGTTACTGGTTACTATTGTTGAGTTGAATTTGACGTTCACTGTTGAGCTGACATTACATGAGTCATATCACAAGACACTACACATTCACATGAACAAGTAGAAGTAGAAGACACTGGAGATTTGTTTGTTTCTAGAAGTGGACTACAATTTTGTAGTGAACCACCAAAAGATAGGCGGCATCGATGTCGCAACATTTTGAACATGACATCTGGCCCAGTGAATGATGGAAAAACAATCAGAACAATAACAGAGTCATTTTTATTATTTATCTCACCGGAAATCGTGAGCATCATCGTAGAAGAAACGAGAAGGGAAGCCAAATGAGTAATTTCTTTGTGGAATGCAGTTCATTCTTCGGAAAAAAAAGAGACATGGAGAGATATAAATGCAACTGAAGTGTACGCTGTATTACCAATTCTAATAGGAGCTGGTCGAATTCATCGACATCGCACAAATGCTTCCGATCTGTGGGGAGGCAATGTTGCCTTTTGGCAACCATTCTTTTCTGCTGCCATGTCAAGAAACTGATTTTTGTCTAAACTGAAATTCTTCTGATTTGACAACAGAGACTTGGAAAAACCAAGAACAAGCTACAAGCCATCAGGGTAGTGTTCGACAAATTTCAATCTAACTCGTGGAAGAACTTCTATCCTTAAGAATACTCTTGATGAATGATTAGCAACGTACCGAGGAAACCGCCATTTTAGGGTTTGTATGAAGAGCAAGCCTGGCATTTAAAATTGGGTTTGTGCTGATGTGAAGACATCTTATTTGTTACAGATCCAAATTTACACAGGAATGGTGGAAAATACTCGGGAAGTGAAGCAAGGACAGAGTGTTGTTTTGGATCTGATGGAACCATTTCTGAATAATGGTCAGGGTGTAACAAACTGATAATTTTTTTCACCAATTCTCCATTGGCTACTGAACTACTAAAATGAAACACAACATTGGTTGCGTTCCTATAAGAAAGAGATTCTGAAGGAATTCTTGCCAAACAGAAAAAGAGAAGTTCACTCTTCAATATTTGGTTTCACAAATGACTTGACCCTAGTTTCCTATGTTCCAGGGATGTGAAAGGCAATAATATTACTCTTTAATCAGCATAATGAGTGGTGAAGAAAGTGAACACAAACCCAAAATCATACTGCAGCACAACAAAACCAAAGGTGCTGTAGATAATGGGGACAAAATGACAAGAGAATACAGTTGTGTTAGAGGAACGAGGCAGTGGCCACTAAGAATCTGCATGGAAATGATAGCTATTGCAGCACTGAATGTATATCTTTTGTACACTCAAAGATTTCCTGAATGGCGGAAGAATAACCGAAGCTGATATAAACTCTTCACGACTGAACTGGCATTTGGACTCAGCAAAGGCAACATGGAAGAAAGAGCCAAAAATATCAACGTCCTTCGTAAAGATGTACAAGATGCAGTGAAAACTCGTGGTATTGCAATTCCTACAGCAATGATCCAGAGCCAGTGTTCAAGGTTATCAACACCACGATGATGTCAAGATTGCAAGAGAAACAAAGAGCAGAAAACAAGATTCTGTTGTGTAACGTGCAAGAAACCTGTTTGTAATATACACAGAGAAGAAACTGTTACTGTGAAGTGCAAGCAGTGCAAAAATGCCCTTGACTGAAAAGTTGAAAAAAGTCCTGTGCTATTTTACTGCAGTGACTTAAGGTACATAGATAATTTTCTGCTAAGTACTGCATTTAGTGAAAGATATATTTTTTTTTTTGTACTTTGTATCTCTGACCTGATTAAATACTTCTAATAACGTGAAAAGCTGTTTTTAAATACTAAACAAGCCCATTCAATGGAAATAACGAAATCTGGGAACAAATATTACAATTAAACACAAAACTCTTTTGGGGTAGTCCAAATGCTCCGCTTCGTAAAATAGAGGCGTGAAAAAGCTTGGTAACGGGAGAGTTAAGGGCAATTACAGAAAACGAAGCTGGCTGGCCAAATGAATCTCATGCTCTCAGAATGTAAATCCTGTTTCTTAATACTTGTTCCACAAGAAAACAGAGTGCATATGGTAGAAACACCAGAGTATTTACAGGGGAACTCTTAGTGAACCCAGAAATTTGACGAGTCCACTGAACATGGATCAGATGATGTAGTTTGTCCAATGCAGCAGTTCTTTTTCTTTACAAAGAAAAAATATGGAATTCCCAATTAATTCTTGCACCGCTGCAAAGAAGAGTGAAGCAAATAGTGTCAAATGTGTCAAGAAACAGCTGAAACCAGAATGAGATTTTCTCTCTGCAGGGGAGTGTGTGCTGATATGAAACTTCCTGGCAGATTAAAACTGTGTGCCAGACACACTCGAACTCAGGACCTTTCCCTTTCACGGGCAAGTGCCTGCGAAAGGCAAGGTCCTAAGTTCAAGTCTCGGTCTGGCACAGTTTTAATCTGACAGGAAGTTTCAAACAGCTGAAAGTCTAAAAAGTGTACAAAGCTCTAGTTAGACCCTCTTAACTATAAAACATTGTAGATCCCTCGAACAAACAACCAGGTCAATGGTTGGAAGACAGCATGTGTCACATGCATGTACAAGAAGAGTAGGGGAAGTGATTCACAAAACTGTCCAATATCCTCAACATACATTTGTCATGAAACTTTAGAACATATTGAGAGCTAAAATAATAAGATATCTTAAACAGAATGACCTCTTTCATGCCAGCTAGCGTGGATTCCGAAAACTTCTATTATGTAAATCTCAATCTGCACTTTTCTCATGACATCCTGAAAACACTAGATCAAGGCAGTCAAGGTATTTGTAGAACTTATTGGCTTTTGAAAAGCAATTGCTTCAGTACTGCACCTATGGTTGTTATTGAAAGTAAGATTTCTAACTGAATTGAGGGTTTTTTGTTACAGTGGGCATAGCAGGTTATCTTCGACGGAGTGACATCGACAGATGAAATCATTTCAATTACGTCCCAAGGAAATGTGTTGGACCCTTACTGTTCTTAATGTTGTATATTGATGATGTAACTAATAGTAACCTCAGGCTTTTTGAAGATGATGCAGTTATCTACAATGAAGTATTATCTAAAAAGCTGCACAAATATTCAGTCAGATCTTGATAAAATTTCGAAGTAGGGCAAAAACTGAGAGCTTACTTAAAATGCTGAGAAATGTAAAATCTTGCACTTTACAAAATGAAACATCATAGCATCCTATGACAATATCGATGAGTCACAGTTGGAAGCCATCAACTCATAAAAATATCTTAGTGTACTATTCATAAGTACATGAAATAAAATGACTGCATGGGGTACATCACAGGTACAGCAGCGGACATCGTTAGAATACATGGGAAATGCAATCAGCCTACAAAGGAGATTGCTTGCACAACACTAGTGTAATCCATTGTCGTATATTGCTCATGTTTGAAGGACCAATACCAATACAGACTAACAGGATATACTGTACACAAAAAAAGGCAACACAAAGGGGCAATGACCCAAGCAAAGCATCACAGTTATGCTCAAAAAACTGAATTGTCACTGACACTTGAAGGTAGGCACCAACTAAGCATATATCATGAAAGCCTACTTATGTCAACATGCATCCCACAATGGTTTGCAGAATATGGATGAGGACACACAAAATATATACAGCCAACATACTAACATTGCCATATAACCAAGAAAGATTTGGAATGATGGCAAATGCCCTTTTGATTGTTTTCGTCACTTTCAGTACAAACTCAACCAAACCATGATGGAGGTTACTTCCCTGCCAGTGGCCATTTTTCTCTCTCAGCAACTATAACCCCCCCCCCCCCCCCCCAAATTGAGACGGGGCTGGGTTATGTATAATCACACACACAAAAATAATATATTTGCAATTTAGAACTGAGAGACCAAAGTGTGATGAATTAAAATTATAACAGGTGATATAATTTCACACAACATGGGGAAAATTGCAATAATGGCTATGGACATCACATTCAAATCTGTTAACATGTAAATAAAATGATCAATTGTAAGATATGAGTATGGGGTATGTCACAACCATTGGTCATTGAATCCATTAGTTATTTTTGACAGAATTGTATTTTTCCAAAAACTGCACAGATCATGATTACAAGTAATAATACAGATTAAAGTACTAGAACTTCTCCTTAGTGGTATTTACTCATATAATTAGTAAAAACACTTCCACTGAATTGGAACAAGATATGTTCCAGCTTCCACTTATGTACTGCAACAAGTTTTCACCAAATGACCCAGAAATGATATCACAATCTTTCTGACAAAACTTTATCATCAACATTTTTGGTGTCAATCGTTGTGTTTGTATCACACGAAGGCATCTGGGCTGCAAATAACGATAAATCCCTCTTCATAGCGTACGCATCTTCGCCATCGGCATAGTACTTAGGTTCAATTTCAGAAATTGTGAATTTGAGCGTTGTTGTATAAAGATTTAGGGCAGCTCTGTTACTTTTCCTGACGTGTAATGATACATACTTCGCGTTAAAGCACTCAACCATTGCTCTTGATGCCTGGTCCATTAATTTCTGAGCCAGACCTAGTCTTCGATGGGAACGTTTTACCGCTAACGACGTAATATGACCATGAGGATTGTCTTCACTATCTTCTTCCATTTTAGCGAGCACGTAACCTACAATCTGCCCCTTTTCGTCTTCTGCTACGTAACTTAATTGAGGCCATGACAAACCATGGTAAAAGTAATATTTCATTTGATAATTCTCTGGCAGACACAATAAATTACAATGCTGCATGTTCATTAGGTCTTCCGGTTTCGCGCATCGTATATTCATTTTGATTATTTTCAAATGTATCCTTCAATTACAAATTTTACACAGTTCAGGGCAACAGTTCGGAGTCGTCTGGATGAGAAAATGCGATCACTCTTTCCTGTACTTTCTTCTTGGTCGAGCAGGCCTTTGTTCAGCAGGAGGTTGTGGAGGTTCGTTCATGCCACCAAGCAGTTCCCTTACAAAACGGAACCGCGACAGAAAGAGTTTCCACACGAGGTACCAACCTGTAACCGAGATAGTATTGGTCATTTGACATCGTTTGATGTATAAGGAACACGAAGTCATACAAACAAAACAGCCCTCACCTATAACGACAATCAACAACACTAACAACAAGGCCGAGATCAGAGAGAATATTGCTAATAACAACTCCTTCATAGTAACAGAAAAACTAATGTCTATAAATCACTCCTTTTGTAAATATTTAAAAAATGCTAATTTGAATCATAACACCCAGTCGAATGAGGAGCATGCACTCATCACAGCAAACACGCCATTTTGATTACATACAAAACAGCTGTTAGATTAGAAAAGTAATAATGTCTAAAGGAATGGGAACTACCTCTTCAAAAGATTTCTGGCAAAAGTTAGCACAGTACAAGAAAAGTACCACTGCACCCTTCTTTCCCCTACGCAATCATCGCAAACTGAACGTTCAAAGAGTCACATTATCATCGTACACGACTCAATAAACGACTATCATTCGACCGCGCGAAGCTTATATGTCGACTGGTCGATAATAATATTGTCGATAAAACGAGTAGTTCGCGCTGTTTGTGTTTATTTGCGGACCGGACTTCAATATTGTATTTGAAGTAACAGGTTTGTATCTTTTTAGATAAATCAACATAAAGAAGAAGTATAATTAGGTAGATTTCATTTAAAAGTACCTGTCGAAGATAGAGCGTTTTTCTCTGCAGTGCTATTTAACTGTTTTGTCAATTCTATGAATTTTTGCCAACTGTAGTAAAAAAAATATGCTTTTTCTTTTTAGTGTTAACTATTATAGTTATCGCAATTGAAAGACAAGTAAGAAGATCCACTCATTTCCATTTTTGGAAACTTTACTAGAAAAGATGTAATAACACCATTGTTATGTTTTGAACAACAGTGGGGAATTATTTTCAGAATAGTACAAAATAATTTGACGAAGTTGGGGCTCGACTGTATCACACGCAAAATGAGGATTTCGTAGTTTGTATTTTCACGCATCACGTTCCATTGGGATAACTGTGATAAATAATCTTGTTACTATAATCCAAGCTATGTGAACACAGAAATGAAATCCGATAACTTCATTAAACTGTAGCCACTGCAGATGAAAACACACTCTACTTTTCTGCTAGGAACAACCATTCCCGTAATAGCTTCAACACATTAAAACAAACTTTTCAAGTTATTTTAACTTGTATGTATTTATCATATGTACAGTAGATATGTTCACTTTGTGCTGGTACATACATTGGGCCTACTGCTTTACCAACTTGTAAAATGAGCTGCAGTTAAAATAATAGTAATGATTCAAGGAAACCATTACAGCTGTATAAAAACATTAATGTGTTACAACTGGTTTCGTTATTTCAGAACATAGGTTACCGCATTGTGCTAATATTGTACCGTAATATAAAAGATATGGTTGTTATATGTGACAAAATTGGGGAAACGATGATCACTTAAACATTGCTGTGTTTCTTAATTTTAGTACAAATGCCATGTTGCATGCACTTACTGCTTGCTAGGCGGTCGGCAGAATGTTTATGTCATAATCATTTCTCGATTTTGTCATTAATGTCACATATAACAATTACACCTTTTATGTCATGATACTGATGCAACTCGGCAACCTGATGTTGTTCTGAAAGAACGAAACTGGTTGTGGCACAAGAAATGAGTGTTAATATAGCTAGGGTGATTTTCATTAATTATCAGTGTTAGTGTCAGTCAACTATGGAGCTCAGTGTTACAAAGAAGTTAAGACTTGTAACAAACAACAGAATTTGTTTGAAAGTTTGCCAGCTTTATCGGTTAAACTGTGCAGCAGTGTAACATAGTTGCATTCAAAAGACATCTTTCTTTTTACGTCTGCTCTCAGTTTTGCCAGATTTTGTTTGAAAATGAGTGGCACAGTAGGAGCTGGGGCTCCCTCATTTCACAACCTCCCATCAGATAGCATAATGAAGGTTTTTTCTCACAAAATAATTAATCAAGAGTCCTGTGTTATTTTAAAACTACATAAAGTACAAGATACAACTCTTAATTCTGTTATTGGTGGCAATTTATGAAAAGGGATTGCTAACTTTCATCAAGTGAAGTAATATTTTGTGCCTACAAAGGGACAAAGGGAAGAATGTAGATAGTAATGTATTATGATGAGACCAAACTAAAGTTAAATTTTTCACAGGTATGGCTGGGACAAGTGTTATCAAAGCTGTGCCGTCTCATGACCTGCTCAGTGAACTGCGAGCATTCCTTGCAGGAGCAACCAGGTCAGTGAAGACAAATCCATTAGAACTTGCACGCAGAGCACTGTCATTGCTGAAGACTCTACCAGCTACAAGGGATGCTGTGCTTGAATACTTTTGTACATTATTTGAAGGTTCAGTTTCCAAATACATGAGTGAAACTGCAGCAGGGCAGAAGGTAGGAGAACACCATTTATACTACTGTGTGTTTTCCTTGTAATCATTTTCTGTAATCCTGTGTATGTAAGGCATACTTAGCACATACCTAATTTGGATAGAGAAATCAGTATTGCATTGTATATGCATTTGCAAATGTTGCTGTAAATGTATAATCACCACACAAAAACATAGATTTTATACACCTACATATATACTCTGCTAACAAATGTATGGTGTGTGACCAAGGGTAAATCGTATCACTGTTTGATTTCTTATCCATTCCGTTCACATATTGAGCGAGCAAAAAATAATGGGTATACTTGGTTGTAGGGTACTGTAAGTCAGCTTAGACCCTTGATGAAGTTGCGTTGTGCTGTGATGCGTTTGTCGCGGAATTAAAGTGAAATGTTCTTTTGTACTTGTGGTTGGGGTATATTGGTATCTGGACTAGGGTTGAGCTGTATAGGTTAACTGAAGGTTGGGACCTGGCTTTTATAATTGTGGAGAGGGGTTATTAGTACCACAGTCTAGGGTTGAGCTATATATGTTTACTGGAGATCGGGATACCGGAATTCATACTTGTGGGGGAGAGGGGGCGTTAATGGTAATATGACCTAGGGTTTAGCTATATCGGTTCCATGAATTCGATATTGTACTGCTATGTATACTTCATTGCTATTTATTATTTGAAATAGTAAATGTAATAGTAACTCTGTTCCACATATAGCAGAAACAAAATATAGACAGAAAAGATTATTCCAGTCTTGGGTTGAACTATTTAGGTTTATGAGAATTTGGGGTAACAGCTTTTTTAGTTGTATGTATCATGGTCTAGGATGAGCCATATAGATTAACTGAAGTCTGGCATACCATTACCTTATGATGTGTATGGTTTTATTAGGTTTTATTTTTTGGCAGTTTCGTGTGTTTAGTTTTTTGCAGTGTGTTGCACCATGTACAGTAATGTTGTTTTTGTTATTGAATTATTATTTCTTCCCTCCCAAAACACATGCTTGCCCCAATAACTGCATTGGGTTTAGTCACTGAGCTGGTTTGTGAGTTATTTGTATTTTTGTGACTGTTATGATCAATATTTTGATGGCTATGTTGGATACACTTGAAATAGAGGCTTTTGAAATGGTGATAATGTCATTGGTCAAAGCAGATGGGCGGTATTGCAGACTCTGGTAATTCACCAATAACTGTATATATGCCTCTCTTATCATATTCACATGATCCCTACTAAAGATATAAAATGGTGGCAGCATGGTGATTATACAACCTTCTTTGAATAATGGTTGTCTAAATTTACACACCAGGGTTTTGCAAAAATAATGGCTTCTTTCTTCCAAGGATTTCCATTGAAGTCCGCTGCGTGTTTATGTTGCATGCGGCTGGTCCCGGCGGAGGTTCGAGTCCTCCCTCGGGCATGGGTGTGTGTGTTTGTCCTTAGGATAATTTAGGTTAAGTAGTGTGCAGGCTTAGGGACTGATGACCTTAGCAGTTAAGTCCCATAAGTTTTCACACACATTTTAACATTTTTTCTGTTGGAATTGTGTATGGTCTTCATAGGCCTGTTACAATCCTAGCAGTGTGTGTCCGAATTTGTTCGATATCTATTGTCATGCCCCTTGAAATGTGGGAACAGTGCTCTAGAATTTGACAAACTAGTGTCTTCTGTGCAATTTCAATTGCAGATTCACTGCAGTCTTCCAGAATCCTTCCAACAGAACTTCCATTCACTTTCCCTTATACTGATTTTACATGTTCATTCCATTTTTCTCTCCTTGTGGTCTGCCTTCTAAATGCTATGTGTGGTGTGGGTACTTTTGGCGTCGGCACAAACACAAACAAGGAAGGAGAGAAGTTGCAATGGCTGGTGGCAGGAATCCAAAATGATCTGTATATAACACTTGGATATTAATAGAACACTTTATTTCTAAAAAGAAAAGAAACAAATTTTAACTTCTTGTTATGAGCTGTTTTGATGTGATTCCTGTGCCTCCTAAATGCAATTACTTTGACAGACTATTAATACTCACAGAATGCAGATTAAGTATTGTCTTCCTATTACTCAGTACTGATGCTGTTGAAGTCTCTGACCAAACGGGCCCCGACCAAGGATGGGCAGCTGGTAAGGGTGCTGAACTGTCTTCCTGGAGGTGTGGCACTGCCTGCCCTTTCCATTGGCGTGTGAGTCAGCACCTTCTTGATGGTGTTTTGCATCTTTGCGCTGGGCAGAGTGCAGTCAAATGTTTTAGGACCGCACATTGTTTTATGATGAGCTCAAAATGTTCACCACTAATCTTCTACTCCAGTACTGTTGGATTCTTTCTGTCTCTTATAGGCATTATCATACTTTCATCCACATTTAAAGAACATTGTCACTACTGTAAGTGCAATTTTTGTCCATGTTTTTCTCTGTTTCCACTTTTGAAACGACATCATCATCAAACAATCTTATAGTGTGGCTTATCCTTTCTTATAAATTCTTAATTTATATTGAGAGCGTCAAATGTCCTATTATGCTCCCGAGGAGAACAACCTTCGTTACTTTCATTTCCATAGATCGTTCGTTGTCTAGTATAACTTTTCTTTGTGTTAGTTGAATATTTATCAATCCAGTTACACACTTGGCAAGATACATCATTGGATCATATTTTGGCTAGTGGTTGACTATGTGGTATAGTGTTGAATGACTTTTCTAAGTCTAAGAAGTTAGAATCCACCTGTTTACTTACATATATTGCTTGTGAGATGTTGCGTACCAATAAGGCAAAGTGTGTTTAACATGATCAAACAATGGAAAATCAAGGATGGTATAACAAAATGTTATGGAAAGGATAGACTGTTTACTCACCGTACAGGGGCTGATGTTGAGTCACAGACAGACACAACAAAAAGACTTATACTTCTATATGGTGTGTTTCATATGAGTGCCTTTTCCTGAATCTGTGTTGATTCTTTAAGAGAAGCTTGTTTTCCACCAGAAACTTCATAATGTTTGAGTTCAGAATATGGTCTGGGATTCTGTGACAGACAGCTGCCAAAACAAGTCTTGCTAATTAAATATTAACAAAAAATTGAGCAAGCTGCTGAAACACATCAAGGTAATTAAATATTAGTAGGAAAAATAACTGAATCAGAAAAAATTATTACATAAATTTATAATACAATCACAGTTGACGCATTCCATATGAAATGGACAAATTAAAGATGTCAGGGATATTTATATGCAATTCCATACATTTGGTCTTATACTTATTTTATAAGCAGGAGTGTCCTGTACTCTTTTCCAGTCATACAGGACCATTCATTGCACAGGAGATTTTCAATAAACATGACCTAGGAAAGGAGCTAATCCCACAATGTATTCAGTGTAAAATCTAACTGGAATTCCACCAGTCCCTGGTATCTTCTTCACATTGAGTAGTCTTAATTGTTTTTCAGTATTGGGGCCACTAATATCAATAGCTGTTATTTATGAATCTGCGGAACAGTCAAACAATGCCATAACAGTATTCCCTTGCCTAAATACATTTTAAATGTGGAGTTTCATATTTCATTTTCTTTCTGCTATTATAAGTTTCAGCAACAGATAAATGCCATACAGTATGCATCTATTTAATGAACTGTCTTTTTTATTTTTTAATAACGCAAGAAACAGTTTACTAAATAAATTATTCTTTTGAACAACTACAATTTGTGTCTTAAGTTATAAGTATGAAATTGTTCTTCTAATTGTGTCTGTAGTTTATGTAGTGCATCCTGTTTCAATGTATGTGATAAGTGGCAAACAGAAGGTCTTTAGTCTTAATTCATTCAGTGACAGAATAATCAGTTTACTTAAATTGTAATAGTTTTTATTTAATAGATGATGTAAATAAAATAGAAAGAAACTTCCACATGGGAAAAATATATTAAAAACAAAGATTCCAAGACTTACCAAGCGGGAAAGCGCCGGCAGACAGGCACATGAACAAAACACACAAACACACACACACAGAATTACGAGCTTTCGCAACTGGCAGTTGCTTCGTCAGGAAAGAGGGAAGGAGAGGGAAAAATGAAAGGATGTGGGTTTTAAGGGAGAGGGTAAGGAGTCATTCCAATCCCGGGAGCGGAAAGACTTCCCTTAGGGGAAAAAAAGGACAGGTGTACACTCACGCACACACTCACACACACACACACACACACACACACACACACACACACACACACACACACACACACACACATCCATCTGCACATACACAGACACAAGCAGACATATTTAAAGGCAAAGAGTAAGGGCAGAGATGTCAGTCGAGGCGGAAGTACAGAGGCAAAGAAGTTGTTGAAAGACAGGTGAGGTATGAGCGGCGGCAACTTGAAATTAGCGGAGGTTGAGGCCTGGCGGATATCGAGAAGAGAGGATATACTGAAGGGCGAGTTCTCATCTCCGGAGTTCGGATAGGTTGGTGTTGGTGGGAAGTATCCAGATAACTCGGACGGTGTAACACTGTGCCAAGATGTGCTGGCCGTGCATCAAGGCATGTTTAGCCACAGGGTGATCCTCATTACCAACAAACACTGTCTGCCTGTGTCCATTCATGCGAATGGACAGTTTGTTGCTGGTCATTCCCACATAGAAAGCGTCTCAGTGCAGGCAGGTCAGTTGGTAAATCACGTTTGTGCTTTCACATGTGGCTCTCCCTTTGATCGTGTACACCTTCCGGGTTACAGGACTGGAGTAGGTGGTGGTGGGAGGGTGCATAGGACAGGTTTTACACCGGGGGCGGTTGCAAGGGTAGGAGCCAGAGGGTAGGGAAGGTGGTTTGGGGATCCACTTGTGACAGAATACTTCCCGGGACTGGATCAGACCTTGAATGTGGCTCTCCAGCAGGGATACGACTTCCTAAAATCCTGCCCCGAAATGAGATCCATCCTTCATGAAATCCTCCCCACTCCACCAAGAGTGTCTTTCCGCCGTCCACCTAACCTTCGTAACCTCTTGGTTCATCCCTATGAAATCCTCAAACCACCTTCCCTACCCTCTGGCTCCTACCCTTGCAACTGCCCCCGGTGTAAAACCTGTCCTATGCACCCTCCCACCACCACCTACTCCAGTCCTGTAACCCGGAAGGTGTACACGATCAAAGGGAGAGCCACATGTGAAAGCACCCACGTGATTTACCAACTGACCTGCCTGCACTGTGACGCTTTCTATGTGGGAATGACCAGCAACAAACTGTCCATTCGCATGAATGGACACAGGCAGACAGTGTTTGTTGGTAATGAGGATCACCCTGTGGCTAAACATGCCTTGATGCACGGCCAGCACATCTTGGCACAGTGTTACACCGTCCGAGTTATCTGGATACTTCCCACCAACACCAACCTATCCGAACTCCGGAGATGGGAACTCGCCCTTCAGTGTATCCTCTCTTCTCGATATCCGCCAGGCCTCAACCTCCGCTAATTTCAAGTTGCCGCCGCTCATACCTCACCTGTCTTTCAACTACTTCTTTGCCTCTGTACTTCCGCCTCAACTGACATCTCTGCCCTTACTCTTTGCCTTTAAATATGTCTGCTTGTGTCTGTGTATGTGCGGATGGATATGTGTGTGTGTGTGTGTGTGTGTGTGTGTGTGTGTGTGTGTGTGTGCGTGCGAGTGTACACCTGACCTTTTTTTCCCCTAAGGGAAGTCTTTCCGCTCCCGGGATTGGAATGACTCACCCTCTCCCTTAAAACCCACATCCTTTCATTTTTCCCTCTCCTTCCCTCTTTCCTGACGAAGCAACTGCCAGTTGCGAAAGCTCGTAATTCTGTGTGTGTGTGTGTTTGTGTGTTTTGTTCATGTGCCTGTCTGCCGGCGCTTTCCCGCTTGGTAAGTCTTGGAATCTTTGTTTTTAATATATTTTTATTTAATAGTGTTGATATTACTCAGATAGAGGACAACCACAGCAGTGAGTGCAAGCATGTTGAACACCTCTTCACTAATGCAGAACTACTAAAATTTATTAATGCCATTTTTGTGTTTGAGGAAAGCATAAAGTTTCTCTGAAAAATTCTATTAGTGGTTCAGTTATATAACTCTGCTCTGACAACAGGTTAGTTTGTCATTAGTGTCATTTTGTACACGCATTATTAAAATGTACAATTATTTTGACATTTTTTTATTTCATTAAACTGATCCATATGGCTGGTATTTACAAGAAGGCCTAGAAAGTAACTGTAACACTTATTTTTATGAACATTTATTGTGACCTCTTCTTAAAGGATGCTTTCAAAACTTATGTTAGTTGGTTAGCTATATATTCCATTGAGCATATGAATGGTTTTTTTAATTGAAATTATGTGGAATGAGGCAATTTACAGGATGTGTATACGTGATAATATATATAATTAATGAAGATTTTATTTGTCCGTCTTACTCATGGCAGCTACACTTAAAACTAGTCTTCTTACATTATACTAGTTTTTAAATGAAATTTCGCCCATGGAATAGAAAAGGACTTATCCAGAAGAAATGATTTTAGGTTACATTTAAAACTTGCTTTGCTATCTGTGAAACATTATGTTATCGGGTAAAGATAAAAAATGTTTGTTGCTAGCGTCTGACATCTTTAATAATGGGTAATAAAGGTCATTTTTTTCCTGTTATGTTGTGGACATGGACATCATTATGTTTCTCAAATTGTGATGGTTAATTTATGATGAATTTTATTTGCAACTATTATGCTTGGATGGCACAGTTACAGTACCTAACACCTCAAAGAGGTGCCTGTTAGATGACCGTTGGTGAACACCACATATTATTTTTACTGCTTACTTTTGTGAAGTTAATACTTTGATTCTGAGTTACTGCAGAAAATTATTCATTAATATTAGGAGATTGATTTGTTTGTCCCCAAGACTAGCATTTATGCGAAGGGCAGAAGTAGCTGAGCATAACTGTCTATGGACTTAGAAAAATGCTTCTTCCAGGTAAAGTTTTCATCAGTATGCATAACCAAAAATTTGGAGCATTCTACACTGTTTGCTGGCTGCTGTTTGTGCACTATATCAATTGTTGATATGACTCTGTGGTAGTTGTACAGAAATGAATTTAGGTGTTTTCTCAAAAGTTACTGAATTACAAAATAATTCTATGAGTAACACCACTAAGACTCTCTTCTGTTGCTTTCTTTCTAATTAGGTTTATCATAGCACTACAGTATCTTTAGCGAAAGCACCAGTTCCGTTTCATAAAAGTGGAAGGTAATTCACATATTTAAAGAATAAGAGTGGACCCGAAATTGAACCCTGTGGGATGCCCTTCATTATTTCTCCACAGTTACTAAAATTTTTTCTCCTTCCAACTTTGTTTGAATTATTCAGTGCAACTTTTGGCATTCTATTTGTTAATTATGATTCAAACACGTTGCTTTTAAAGCCATCAATTCCATAAAACTTAGTTTTTCTAAGAGAACAAGATGATCTGTGCAATCAAGCAACTTGGAAAGACCACAAAAAATACTAACTGGTGATATTTTATTATTTAAGGCCTGTAGTATTTACTGAAAGAGCAACATTATTTAAATTTTTCTTGTCATTGTTCTTAATCTTTTAATCTCTCTGGAAAAATTCTCTGTGCCAGTTATTCATTACATGTATCACTAAGGGCATTATATGTTAAGTTAGAACAAACCATCAGACTTGTGTTTGAAATTCCATCAGTACGATCTGAGCTTTTATTTTTTAGAACTTCTATAACTCTGTTAATTTCAGTAAAAGGTATTACTATTATGTTTAATTGTTTGAAGTTTTGTGGGCTGATATTTTTAATACATTGTCTTCAAGTGAACTATTTGATCCTATTTTTGCTAAATGCCTTTTCTGAAAACTACCTAGAACAGATAGTTCAGAACCACACTCATGATGGAAACACGTTAGATCTGATTGCCACAAACAGACCTTAATATTTGAGGTAGTCCACATTGTAACTACTATCAGTAACCTTAACACAGTTATAGCTACAAGGAACACCAAAACACACAGGATAAGTAAAACAAGCAGAAAGATTTATGTGTTCAGAAAACTAGACAGAGAAATAATATTGTCGTACCTCAGTGAGGAGCTGGAAACCTTTAGCTGACAGTAACATGTGGAGATAATATGGCTTAAGTTTAAAAGAGTAGTTGACCATGCACTGGATGGATATGAACCCAATAGAACAGTCCATAATGGGAGAAACTGTCCATGGTATACAGTAACTAGGGGGAAAAAAAAGAAGAAACAGAGACTCATGCATGAAAAGCATAAAACAAAGCATAGGGCTGTAGATAGAGGGATGCTGAATGAAACATGTTTGGCAGTGAAGAGAGCAATACATGAAGTCTTCAGTGATTTCTGTAGCAGATTATTGTCAAATGATCTTTCACAAACCCAAAGAATTGTGGTCACATGTAAAGGCTGTTAGCAGCACTAAAGTCAGTGTCCCCCGTGGGTGAGACTGGAACTGAAGCTGAGAGTAGTAAAATTAAAGCAGAAATGCTTAACTCTGTCTTCAAATGTTCCTTTACAGACAGAATCCCAGTAATATTGCCCCAGCTTAATTCTTGTACCACTGAAAAGATAAGTGAAATAGGTATTGGTGTCAGTGGCATTGAGAAACAGCTGAAAACATTGCAACTGAACAAATCCCCAGGCCCCAAGGTAATCTCTATTAGATTCTTACCCAATTCACAGCTGAGTTAGCTCCCTCTGTATTTTGTAACCTGTTGTTGAGCCTTCAAACAAAAAACTGTGCCCAGTAGTTGAAAGAAAGAACAGGTCACACCTGCTTTCAAGATGGGCGGCAGAAGTGATCCACAAAACTGCCTTCCAATGTCCTTAGCACATATTTGTTGTAGAATTGTTTCTGAAAGGGATTTGACTCAATATCACGCATATGCTGCTTATCAAAAGTACGATCGTTCAGAGTGCATTCCATAAGTAATGCGACAAATTTTTTTCTGACGCTATGACACACCACAGTGTGTTGTAACTGGCTGGGCTAAGTGAACGGGGGTGTTAGCTTGTGTTAGCTTCAAAATGCTCTTTGTCTCATTCGGCTGAGAGCTGCCGGAGAGTCAGGATGTGCGTTTCTGTCAACCCTGTTTTGAGTTTATGTAACGTAGCACAATGGATCATTCTGTAGAGCAACAGTAGGCTATCAAATTTTCCGTTAAACTTGGGAAGTCCGCTACCGAAATGTCTCCATTATTTCAGCATGGTGAAGTAAGAATTAGTGAATACTTATCTTCTGGTGAGTTGCGTTACTATCTTCTGGGAATGAAACTTCCTGGCAGATTAAAACTGTATGCTGGACCAAGATTCGAACTCGGACCTTTGTCTTTCGCAGGCAAGTGCTCTACCATCTGAGCTACCCAAAGATGATTCACGCCCCGTCCTCACAGCCTTCTTTCTGCCAGTATCTTGTCTCCTACCTTCCAAACTTCACAGTAGCTCTCCTGCGAACCTTGCGGAACAGGCTATCACTAAGCCATGTCTCCACAATATCCTTTCTTTCAGGGGTGCTAGTTCTGTAAGGTTCGCAGGAGAGCTTCTGTGAAGTTTGGAAGTAAGAGATGCGATACTGACAGAAGTAAGGCTGTGAGGACGGGGCGTGAGTCATTCTCGGGTAGCTCAGATGGCAGAGCACTTTCCCATGAAAGGCAAAAGTCCCAAATTTGAGTCTTGGTCCGGAACACAGTTTTAATCTGCCAGGAAGTTTCATATCAGTGCACACTCTACGGCAGAGTGAAAATCTCGCTCTTGGAACTGCTGGGTACCAGGCCGATATAACCATGAGAATGAAATACCTCACAGATATTCAGTGAATGTACAAGTTTTAGACTGCAGAAGTCACAAAACAAATGAAAACTAAAAATGCACTATATTTTTAACAAATTAAGGAAAGCAGTGTAATGTATCCAAAACTATGTGTACTGTTCCATACTGCTGGTGCTGTTGTCAAGTAGAGAACATGACAGATCACCACGACTGCCAGGTGTGGGCTTGAGACTTTTCAATAAATGCTTGTGATTTGGTAACCTTGTGAGCAGATGTGCAAGATCTCGTGCAGCACTGCCTTTGAAAACTTCTCTTGGATTTGTTTTGAAAAGTTCAAGAAGTTATTCATAGGAAACCAGTATGTGGTTATTGTTGTACCTACTTCAACTTTAAATGTATTAATACAGCCAATTGTAACAAAGAAAATTCACACTGTACTTTTGCCTATGCTCATTTCTGTCTCAACTTTTGTTGAACAAGCATCATTGAAGAATGTACAGGTGCATGAATGAAGCATTTGAAGGCCAAATTAACACAGAATTAAATCCATTAGCAGAATTCCCCATGTTGATCTTGTTACTTTGTTACAAAGTGTGATATTCACTGTATGGATACTTTCCTAACAATGTTATATTCAATCATAAAAGAACACTGATTGTTCTTTTATGTGTTGCACGCATTTCCTTCACCTGTCCCATGTATGAAAATACTTTTTTATGGGCATCAGCTGTTGTTAGATGCTTTAATTGACATTGATCTTGCCGGCCGGGTTGGCTGAGTGGTTCTAGGCGCTACAGTCGAACTGCGCGACCGCTACGGTTGCAGTTCCAAATCCTGCCTTGGGCATGGATGTGTGTGGTGTCCTTAGGTTAGTTAGGTTTAAGTAGTTCTAAGTTCTAGGGGACTGATGGCCTCAGCAGTTAAGTCTCATAGTGCTCAGAGCCATTTGAACCATTTTGAACATTGATCTTCAAAATATTTTTTTCTCTCTTATCTATGCAGTTGAATAATGCTTCTGTCAGAGACTCTGACTAAAGACTGGAGTACGAGCTGTCCCATTCTACCTTCCTCAGGACCTTTAAAAATTTTCCCAAAAATTTTTTCATGCAAACATATTCATGCTCTTTTTAGCATACAACTCACCTCTCGCTTTCACAAGCTTGCCCAGCTGTAAGTCACTCATTTAGCCCAAGTCATTGTCATTATCTCTTTGTGTCTCTCTAACTGTCACTGTCTGACAACCACAGTCACCTTTGTTCTCTCATACTACTACTGTCTCTTCTCACTGTCACTCTCTCCCACTTGATCTCTTTTACTGCAACTATCTCATTCATTCCTTCCCACTGCTGTTGTCCCTCCTCAGTGACACTGTCTCTCTCTCTTGCTCATTGTCGTTGTGATATACTCGGTCTCTCATTGTCACTGGTTCTCACCTACTTCCAGTTTCTCTTTGGTTTTTTCTTCTCCCTCTGGCACTGTCTCCTTCAATGTGGCTGTCAACTGCATTCCTTTGTCACTGTGTCCTTCTCCTTCTCTCACACTTCATTTGTCTTCTTTGTTCTTCCTACACCACAACCACTGTCTATTATCTTCCAATATTTATTACTTTTCTGTCACTTTCCCACTGCCACTGTTTCCTTTGTTCAGGATACAAAAGTGCGATTATGTTCGCGTGCCAAAAGTTTTGGGAAATTTTTTTAAATGTGCTGAGGAAGGTAGAATGTGAGGCAGGTGGTACCCCATTACCATATTTCTCATTTTTTCTACCACAATAGGAGTAATTTCACTGGTTACCTTCTTTTCTGTGCAAAAGCAAGGCATGCCATCCATAAGATACTTTTATGTGTCAGTAAACTTTATATAGTTTACCTATGTGGAACTGAAATAAGACAAAACTAATTTTGAAGCCATTTTGACTAATTTTACATATCAGACCAGATTTTATGTGCACAGAAATTTTACATGTGCTTCAGTATGACATGGGCTCCCAGAACCCTTCTGATGATAATGGAGACATTTTACAGCGTATTTTTCCATGCTGCGTCACATTATATATTACATTTTAATCTCACACTTGATTTACGTATGTATTTTATGTGTACAAGTGGGGTAAGTTTTAACCTCTGTATCTCGGAAACAGATAAAAATATCAAGAAAATTTTCAACACTGTTCGAGATTGGGCTCTTTAGGAATATATCATAAAAATTACAGTCATTTGCACTGCATAATCATCTTGGAATCCATGGCTTAGTTGTGGTGCCCAAAAACTATGCTTTGGCAATATATCTCGATAAAGAATAAAAGATTTTTGAAAACAGGAAGGTGGCACTTCTGGATAAATGCCTAGAGAACATTCTGTTAAAATTTGAGCATTTTGCTGCAGTTACTTGTGCTGGGAGCCAAAAAATAGCGAAAAATGCATTTTTTCGGATTTTCTCAGGAACTGCCCATGAGCTAAATGGTGCCTCCATAAGCCCGTTAAGGTGAGCCATAGACCATATATAATGCAAAAAGAATCAACTGAACCAATTTGCTCCATCTGCCTAGGTTGGAGGAAATGTGTAATATTCAAACTTTGACCCTGTACTATAGGATACTTCGATTAAGATGATTGTTCTCTTGGGTATGCAATTGTTTTGTAGCCCAAGGGCTCTCCGAAACTCATGACACTACCTTTCTATCACCAATAGAACCCAAGGTACAAGTCCCAGAAAAATCCTGTTTTTTATGCATGGTGTTTTGGAACATACAGTGATAAGCCAAAACATTATTACCACTGCCCACTGTGATGTTGGATGCCACCTGGTGGTGTTGCAGCCACATGACGCAGTAACAAAAGTATGTTAGTGGAGCAGACATGGATGGGGCATCACCCTAGTGAAGATACAGGCTGTCAATTGGGACATCCATTGAGGTAGGCAACTTTGACAAGTGTCAGATTATTCTTTCACATAGCCTGTGAACGATCATCTCGAAAATGGTGAAGCTGATTGAATGTTCATGTGTTACTGTCATGAAGAGCTATGGAAAGAGGTAGAACCACAGTGACACTACCATAGATGCTAAATGGTTGACTCTTCACAAAGCATGGGGTTTGGAGGCTTGTCTGATCTATAAAATAGGATAGGTGGCAATCTGTGGCATCTCTGCTGAAGGAGAACATTGCTGGTGCACGTGCAAGTGTTTCAGAGCACACCATTCGTCGTACATTATTGAACATGGAGCTCTCTTTATGTTGACCCAACGATGTTGTCAGTTATGATTGCAGTAGGCACGGGACCATCAGGATTAGACTGTTTATCAATTGAAATATGTCAGCTCTTTGGGTGAATCACATTTTTGCTACACTAGGTTGATGGCCGTCTCCAAAAACTCCATCATTGATGTGAATGGCGGCCCAAAATGTGCAGCATGCCATGGACACAGCCTGCTGGGAGCAGTATTATGCTTTGGGAGACATTCTCCTGCATTTGCATGGGACTTGTGGTAGTAATTAAAGATATGCTGACAGCTGGAACCACCTGCTTCCCTTCATGCTTGATGTCCTCCCCAATGGTGGTTATCTTTCAGCAGTACAATTGTCCATGTCTCAGACCCAGAACTACAGTGGTTCGAGGAGCATTATAGTGAACTCACATTGATGTCTTGGGAACCAAATTCACCTAATGTAAATCCTAAGCCATCTCAGTTGATATTGTGCACCATTATTGGATAAGCAAATCAGCAGCCGACTGTTTGTGCGAATTACCTTCACAAACTTACCACCAAAGAGTTGAATCCCAGATACGCAGAATAAGTGATGTATTTCATTCCCAAAATGGACAATCAAGCTATTAAACAGGTGTTCATAACATTTCAACTCGTCAGTGTATTAGTAGTGCATGCTGTCGCATGCACAGCAATCAGTTAGCCTCAGAATGCAGTATATCTAAATTACTCCCCCCAGGGGTTGCACAGGTCTTTTGTGGTTACTTGTTTGGTGCACACAAGGCGCTCAGCTATTGTAGCCTTTCTTCTCTCCCAGGCTGCATTCCTTTCCCCATATCTGCTCCATCCCATTCTATCTTCTCCCCTTCCTGCCCCCCTCCCCTTTCTCCCTCGGTGTTTCCCTTTATGACAACTATTCCCTCGGTTCTGCTGTTCCTTTTTGGTCTTGTTTCTCATGTTTCCACTCTCCCTTTTTTCCCGTCTCCCTTGAGGTTTGACCTCCCAATCTAAACTCTGTTTCCATAATGTGAGCCATTTAGGGAAGAAGGCTCCTTCCTAGCATCTTCGGCTTGCGTTCCTCTCCCCTTTCTCCTCCCCCATTTCCCCTTGCATGCTGGATTCCCCAATCAATAAAAAGGAAAGGAAGATTCAGGAATTCAAAATTCTCGACTTTCTACCCTATTCTGAGGCCTGACAGAGATTCGACCCTCTCCAAAGGTATCTTTGTCTACCTCTGCTTCTGTTGTGTTCTTCCCTCTTTTTCTTCCTCCTCCTTCTTCCATCCCTCCCTCCATCCCTCCCTATTTCCGTCCTGTCCCCTTTCTCTTTCTTACTTTCTGGTGGTTAATGTTCCCTCCGACAACTCCTTGTCCTTCCTAGGAGAGGAAAGTCTCTTCCTTTGCACCCACTGTGGATGGGACTACCTCTGGAACCTCCCTCCATGACATTTCCAGGACAAGAAGCCTGTTACTTCAAGTCGGACACCAGATCCATGTTCTGTGGACCTCAAGGCTGTTCGTTCTCATTTGGTTCTAGATATTGATGCCACTTGCTTTCTTTCCGACAATACCTCTCGCCCTTCAAGGAAGATGATGTGTAATAAGTCTTAGTATGAGCACCCTCCCCCCGACACCACAGGAGGTATTGCCCATTCCCTCGCAAATAGTATGTATCCAATCTTGTATTCATCAGTGTCACTCCGTTCTTACTGATGATGGACGCTGACTTGGCATGATGACCAATGACCAATTCTGGCCCATTTGACTTCCATCTGGTCTCTTGTGCTACTCTCCTCTGATAGAACTGTAAAGGGTACTATCATCACCTTCTAGAATTGCAGTCTCTTCTTCCTCTTTCCTCTGTAGCTTTCGTTGTATTGCAAGAATTTTGTTTTGATTGACTCTTCATGATTTCTAAGCCTTCTGCCAGAACCGTGTCAGCACTTTGCGAGCCTTCGGTGGTGTCTGTTTGTTAGTTGACTTGGACGTTGTTGGTTCATGGGTTTCTCTTTATACTGTGCTGGAAATGGTGAACATTTGGATCCAGTTAGACTCTACGGTGACAATGTGCAATCTTTATCTCCCCCAGACCAGTATCCTCTGCTTCCTACTCTTCTTGCCCTCATTTGACAGCTCTCTCCTCCCTTCCTTCTCCTTAGGTATTTTAACACCAATAATCGTGTGTGGAGTGGTACCGTGGCCACTAACCGGGACAGGATTGTTGAAGACTTGCTGACAGTGTTTGATCTCTGCCTCCTCAACATTGGAGCCCCCATATACTTTAGTGTAGCACATAGCACCTTCTTGGTCATTGATCTTTCCATCTATAGCCCTTGATTCCTCCCCTCCACTCAATGGCTGTTTCATTATGATTTGTGTGACAGCGATCATTATCCAATCGACTTATTTTCCCTCCAGTGTCATTTTCCTTTATGCCCACCCAGGTGGGCTTTCACTTATGCAGATTGTGATGTCTTTTCTATGACTGCAATCCGAACTGCATTTTCAGATGGGCTATGGCAGAAAATTTAGTCCATCTGCAGTCCACTATCCGAATGACTTTTGCCATTGTCAATACCTTGTTGCAATCGCCTTCGATCTGTGTAAAGCTTATGATACCATGTGGCACCACCATGTCCTTGCCACCTTACATGAGTTGGGCCTCTGTGGCCCACTCCCAAATTTCTTTCATGTCGCACTTATCAGGTAAAGTTTGGTATATCTTGTATCATCTTCCACCTGCAGGAGTATGGGATTCCACTGGTTTCTGTTTTGGGTGTATCTCTCTTTTAGTGCTATTAATGGTCTGGTAGTAGCTGTGGGGCCCACGGTGTCCCCCTCTTTCTGCACTGATGAACTTTACATTTATTTTTGTTTGTCCACACTGATGACCTTGCTGCAGTGGTAATGCTACTTCCCGCCAGTTCACTGAAGTTGGGCACTATTGGGCTTGGTTGGCATTTGGATGAGCGACCATCTGGGTCTGCCAAGTGCTATTGGTAGTCGGGGTGCACTCAGTCCTTGTGAGACCAATGGAGGAGCTGCTTGCTTAAGGAGGAGCGTATCTGATCACAAAAACTGGCAACAGCTGGAGGCAGGGTGCTGACCACATGCCCCTCTATATCCGCATCCAGTGATGCCAGTCAGCTGAGAATGACATGGCGTTCGGCCGGTACTATCGGGGCTTCCAAGGCCTGTTTAGACGGAGAAGTTTGTTTGTCCTCGATGGGAGTTGTTTAACACAGACTACAAGGAGCAATACACTGAGCACAATCTTGGGTTCTTACTCATGGCTTCCATTTTTCAGTTTCCAACATGTGCGTTACGCATTTCTGTCATTGCCATATAGTCCATCCTAATCCAAATCTGTATCTTGGTGGCTTGTCTGTCAATGTGGTGAATTCACATGATTTAGGACTGGTCTTTGATGTCTAGTTGACATGGCTTCCCCATCTTCAACTAAACCAGACATGTTGGTCACACCTCAATGCTCTTTGATGCCTCAGCAGCACCAATTGGAGTACTGACCATTCTACTCTGATACAGCTCTACCCAGCATTGGTACAGGTGTTTCTGGATTATGGGAGTCTCACATACAGCTTGGCATCACCTTTGACTTTACAGATACTGAACACAGTACACCAGTGTGGGATACAACTGACAGCTGGTGCTTTTCAGACTAGCCCTGTGGAGCCCTCCTAGTGGAGGCAGGGGTTCCACTGTTGCGGGGTCTGCGCCATCAACAGCTGATTGCTTATGTGTTATGCATCCATTGCTGCTGGGAGCACCTGACTACCATCTGCTTGTGCCAGATCCAGAGACCCACTCTCGCAGCAGTGGCCTAGGTCTGAGGTTATGACCGCCATCTGTATCTGGTCCCTTTTTTCTTAACTCCTACTTTTCCCTCTATCATTTCTTCTCTGGGTCTGCTCACATACACCTCTGATGCTTGTCCCATCCGCAGCTCTGTCTTGACCTATCATGAGGTCCGAAAGACTCTGCTCATCCTGAGGCCCTCCACTGCTAATTCTTCTCCATTCTTCGTCCATCTTGGGGTTCAGAAGTAATCTATATGGATGGCCCAATGCTTGCCCATTGTGCGGGCTTTGTGTACATTCTTGCGGGGTGTAATGAACTCCGCTCTGTGCCAAATGGCTGCAGTTTTTTTCACTGGGGAGTTGTTAGCCATGTCTTGTGCTCTTGAGCATATCTGTTCCTGCACCGGTGAGTCCCTTCTCATCTGTAGTGACTCTTTGAGCAGTTTACAAGCTCATGACCAATATTACCCTTGCCATCCCTTGGTCCTGACTAACCTTTTTGCCATAGAATAATGTGGATGGTCAGTGGTCTTTGTCTGGACCCCGGGTCACATTGGGACCCTGGGGAATGAACTCACTGATATGCTGGCCAAATTGGCTACTGGCAAGCCGCCTCTTGGATGAGTTTTGTGGGATAGGCTCTTCAGTTGGTGTTAGACCATCAAGTTCTAAGGATTTGGAATATGTAATGGCATATTCTGACTTTGCTGAATAAACTGTGAATTATAAAGGAGACTGTGAATTTGTGGAGGCCCTCCATGCAGACCTCTTGTGAGGATTTCGTCATAATTTGCCTGCTCCGCATCCTCCATATTTGGCTGACTCATGGTCATTTCTCCTGTTGTGAGGATCTGCCCCACTGTCATTGTTGTGCCCGTTTGACAGTGGTCCACATTTTGCTAGACTGTCCTAACCTAGCCACCCTGCAGCAGACTATTAACTTTCCTGACTCCTACTCGTGGTATCAATGGACAACACCTTAATGGCTAACCTAGTTTTACTGTTTACTTGTGAAGGGGTTTTTACCACTCTCTCCAGTGTAGGGCACCTCAGCCTTGTTGGCTCATTGAGGGTTTGGCAGGATGCCGTGTTGCTTTCTCTGTCCCAAACTGGAAGTGGCTGTCTGGGCTTGGTGGTCTGCCTCAGCCTTTCGCCTACCTGCTCTTTTGCTTTTCTTGCCCCTTCTCACTGTTATGTTTGGCTTGGTGTTCTTCCTCTGTTGTCCTGTGCTTCTCTCACCTTGTTCGTGTTCCTAGTCTTTTCTGGGTATTTTGTTGAGTCTTATGCATCTGTTAGATGGTGGGGGGTATGCCTCCCATCATACTTTCTGCCTTTTTGGGGCCTTTGGCTGCTCCCTGGCTGGGGCACCTTGGCCCTCCTCTCTCTCTCTCTCTCTCTCCCTCTCCCTCTCTCCCTCTCCCTCTCCCTCTCCCCTCCCCCCCTCCAATGTCTTCTTCCTTGTTCCTTTATTTAGGGTTTGCTGATCTTTTGTAGACTTTGGAGTTTTCTTTCCTTCAGTTTTGTGCATTAGGCCCTTCTTTGATGTGTAGTTTTGTTGTCTTGCGGTTTCAGATTGGAGGGACTGTATTAGCCTCATAGTGTGGTCCCTTTAATCATTAAACCAGCCAATCAAAATAACTATCCATTACAAGAATTACAGTTATTCTCATGACATTTTGTGAGTTACCAGCTCTTGCCCAAACTGTGAAATGTGGAAATCAACTAACAAATACAACTTTGACAAAAGACAAATTTTTATGGCATGCCGCCCGGGAATGGGTATCTCTGGAATGTAGTAACTTGTTGGTTGTGTGTGTGCTACTGTCATGAGCATTTATGGAAAGTGATTGAAGGACACATTCACCTGGGCTTCAATGGGACGTGTTAGTAACTAAAAGCTGTGAACTGCGTGAATGTTACTGCAGATTACCTGCATCCCTATCATATTTGATGTATTCCCTGATGGTGATAACGTAATCCAACAGAATAAATCTCTTAAGTTACAAGGCTAGAATAATGCAATAGTGGTTTGAGGAGCAAGATAGTGAACTGATGTTGGTGTCTTGGCCACCACGTTTGCCTGATCTGAACCCAGTGGGACACACCTGGGATACTGTTGGGCATCAGTTCCATCCTCAAAAATCATCAGTCTGTAATTTATTAATTTATGGGAATTGGGTGGTCTGTATGTAGACATCCAATACTCAAGAAACCTACCAAGGACATGTTGAATCCACAGCAAGCTGAATCGCTACTTTATTGTGTTCCAAAGGTGTGCCAGTGCTCAATTAATCAGATGGACATAAGTTTTTGGCTGATCAGTGTACTTGCCACAGGATTCAAACTAGTGGAAGGTATGTTACTAAACACCTCTGTCACAGCATCCACTGCCAACATACTCAAGACAAAGACTTCTTATTGCTTGAGAGTGTCAGTAATGTGCAGCAAATGCACTGTGGTGTGGATGTGTCCTATAAAGAACCTAACACCCACGTATATATAGGACAGATTTCTCTTACATTATCTCTTGCTTCACCATAACACAATCATGTCAGGGAGTTGGACCTCACATTTAAACTGTAACAACTGTAAAGGGCATACTGAAGTCTTAGAAGAACAACTGCTATGAGATGACAACAATGCATTGCAGTAGCTGCCATTGCTTACTGACTGATGTTTTTTTCTAGTATCCTACACATCCAGCGGCTGGTGAACATGAGAGGTTAGCTTAATTTGTTGCCAGCTCAGCAAACAGCCCCAACAGTTCAGCAGTAGCTAACTTAGGTTGCTTAGCATTTAACCCTTCTTTTTTTCCATTTTTAAATAAATTGCACATATTGAGATTGTAGTTAGATTGCAGCTTCACAAGTTAATTTAAATTCATCACTGAAAAAAAAAAAAAGCTGATTGCTTAATACCAGTCATCGTGTCATTACCTCTCATTTATGTTATATGTCATTCTGAATGCCGCCAGCATTGCTGTGGAAAAGATGTAACTAGTAACATGTTAGCCATCACTTTTGTCCACAGTTATAACTCCAAATTGCACACTTTACAGTATAAATTAAGCATTGTGGATTTTTATTTACTGATTGTGCTTTTGTTTTAATTTATGATACTGCTGAATTGTCCATTGTACCTACATTTATGTGTTGCTACAATGTGGTTTAATATTTTTGGACGATAGCTAGCAGACAGATTGTGTATTTACTGCTACTCAGATGAATTTAGGGTTACTCATGTGTAAGGAAAGTGGTAAGTGGGTCTGGTTTTGCCTGAGGTGAGATCATCAGCTTTTAAATCATTTGTTGCTTTGTCAGAATGACTCTTAGAGTGACTGTCAGCATAGTATATCTTTGCTTGTCTGCAATCAGGTGACTGTGATTTCTTGACATCCTTGAATGTGATGTCTTTTATTCCCACTCACACTGCAAGAAATGCCTTAAAATGAAAGAGCATCACACTTGAGTAATTTATTTGCTAAATATCCATTGCTATTATGTCACCATCACACAGTGAAATTTGTACTTTGGATTCCTGGTGTAACTCAGGATTCCAGCTAGTTTCAGATGAAGAATAATATCACAGTTTATCAAATTGTCCACAGTATGAATCACCAAGGAGTCTTCTACATGCGCCTGGGAAAGGATTTGTCTGGGCCAAGGCCTCCAAGCCATTGCAGTTCATTCTAGGATCCAGCAAGTCCACCTTCATGAATGAGGTTGTTATTTGCGGAGATGCCCAACTGGAGGTCTTATAGTATTTATTGTAGTGCCATCAAGTGGACATTACCTGCATCTGGAGATATATTTCAGAAACTATATTTCTGCAGAGCACTTTACTTGTTTTGTATTATGTGCTTCTCTTGTTGTAGTTATGTATGTCAGTTTTCTCTTAATTGGTTGTATGGCTTTGGGACAGTTTATTTGTTTATCCTCTTGTAGTTGTTTGTGTAGTTTCAGCATGTGTTGTTAATTGCTTTTATTTGATTGTATGAAAGTAAAGGGGAAAAAAGTAGTCCTGTTTCATTTGTTGATTAGACTCGAGTTGGTACTGTCATCGTTATGTGTTCTGTTAAAGTTGTTGCCTGCTGTCTGTTGACATCTGGAATCTGCATTGGCAAATATAAGCTAACATAATATAATTGCTGCCATGGTATTGGTGTTGTTGGGTTATCTTCTGCTGTTGGAGTTGTCATAAAGCTCACCAACTTCTCCTTCTGCCAATGTTTGTAGCAGCCAGCTTTGATCTGAATGTGTCTTATGATCTATGATCTATATTTATATTTGAGGGCATTTCAGAGAAGTAGTATATAAAACTGGCTAAGAGGCTAGTGTATTTAATGTAATACAACATTTTACAATTCGTAGATGCAGGGAAACAAATGGAAGTCATTCTTTCTAAATATCTGGAGAGTGTTTGACACCAAGCCATAGTGCTCTCTGTTAACAAAGATGTGATCCTACACAATATGCTCCTATCTGTTTGAGTGGCTCTGAAGTGTTCTTGACATAAGCCAGTTTGTAATGCTGTGTGGTGAAAGTTCATTAGAAGAAACTAAAATACTTGATTGTTATCTAGGGATGTGTTACAAGAGTAATATTGTTCCTAGTACATATAAATGATATATTTGGTAGTACTGTCAGATTATTCTATGATGGTGCCATCATCTACAGAACATTAACAAAAATAACAAGGCTTGTGCCATCATCTACAGAATATTAACAAAAATAACAAGGCTTGAACTGAGTGATGGTGGTACCAAGTACCCTCTGTCTTTCACAGACTGTACACTTTTACAGTAAATATACCATTTTCCTTGGTGTTTTTACTCAGTGTTGCTATTTTTAGGTAACACCACATAGTTTTGTTAGGTGATGACCATAGTTTCACCGTTTGAACACCCCTGCTTGATATTTGTGATCATTGGATGACACAAAACGTATTCTTTGGGCATTTCAGGCTCATGCTCCTTTTCTATTTTTGTAACTGTTTAGTACTGTACTGCAAAATGTAAAAATTTTGCTCCATACTACACTGCTCAAAAGAAGTAGATGAACATGACTTTGGGCTCTACCACACTCCATTGACTAATAATTGACAACTGGGTATGTTATCAAATTACACCTTTATATTTCAAAAATTAAATGCACAACAAAACATGATTACACCCTCGATCGTTCACTCAAAAAGAATTGAATATCTGACAGGTGTTGGAAACAAAGTGCAAACAATCATTAATGCCATCATCCTGGGTGCTGGTAATTGAACTTTGAGAGCTTCTGTAACGTGTTTGCCCTCCATGAGCATTTATCACTGCCCGATAGCTACATAGCAGAGAAGGAAAGTTGCTACTCACCATATAGCAGAGATGCTGAGTTGCGATAGGTGCAACAAAAAGATACACACAATTATAGTTTTCAGCCATTATGGCTTTTGTCAGCAGTAGACACACACACACACACACACACACACACACACACACACACACACACACACATGCAAATGCAACTTACTTGCAGACACATCTGCAGTCTCAGAGAACTGAAACCACACTGAAAGCAGCAGCACCAGTGCATGGTGGGTGTGGTGACTGGGTGGGGGTAAGGAGGAGGTTGGAGTGGGGAGGGGGGGGATAGTATGGTGGGAGTGGCGGACAGTGAAGTGTTGCAGTTTAGACGGAGGGCAGGAGAGAAGGTGCGGAGGGGAGGGAGGGGGTAAGTAGCGGAAAGGAGAGAAATAAAAAGAAATTAAAAGACTGCATGTGGTGATGAAATGACGGCTATGTAGTGCTGGAATGGGAACAGGGAGGGGGCTGTATGGGTGAGGACAGTGACTAACGAAGTCCAGGATGGTTACGGAAGTTTGAGGCCAGGATGGTTACGGGAATGTAGGATGTATTGTAGGGAAAGTTCCCAACTGTACAATTCAGGAAAGCTGGTGTTGGTGGGAAGGATCTATATGGCACAGGCTGTGAAGCAGTAATTGAGATGAGGGATATCATGTTTGGCAGCGTGTTCAGCAACGGGGTGGTCCATTTGTTTTTTGGCCACAGCTTATCGGTGGCCATTCATGCGAACAGACAGCTTGTTGGTTGTCATGCCTGTATAGAATGCAGCACAATGATTGCAGCTTAGCTTGTAAATCACATGACTGGTTTCACAGGTAGCCCTGCCTTTGATGGGATATGTGACGTTAGTGACCGGACTGGAGTAGGTTGTGGTAGGAGGATGTATGGGACAGGTCTTGCAACTAGGTCTACTACAGGGGTGTGAGCCATGAGGTAAGGTTGCTCACATTGTCCGACTCACCTTCTGTATTGACCAGTCTTCCTGTAGGTGTCACATGGAGAGGCATTGGCACCTGCAGTATCTAGACTGAAAGCCCATCCTTTGTAAATAAATTGCCCTTGCAGTTTGCGCTACATTACGATGTTGCATTGCATGGGCTTGATTGAATACAGTGTCCACACATGACAACTGCCATTAGTGTACCTCAGTAGAAAACAGTGACTCGCTTCCTTCTGAGGAGTCACCTGACACTGTAATGTATAACTCAGGCAATAGATGGTGAATGGTTTTAATTGTTGGCAATTTGAAAGCAAAGATCTCAAGCCGTGCAATAAGACCTCAGGTACAACCTGTGTCAAAATAGATGTGACATACTGGAGGTTGACACACATGTTCCCCTAATTCTTTTGAATGGTATATTTTGAGAAAGAAGTACAGAATCAGACTGAATTTTAGTAGGAACAGCATCATAGCCTGTGCCATTTATAACACACTATCGCTTTTGAGAGAAATGTTGATTGGTTGTTTGAACTGTTTCTAAAGGCCGTGGTAGACCTGTGTATTCATCCAATTGACACCCATTTGCAGTTTTTTCCTCTGTGAATACCTAAAACCAGAGGTTTATGCAAGTCACCTGGAACTTATTCAACATTTAAAGAAAGCAGCATGAAATCATGTTACTCCAGTTCTGTTAGAAATATCCTACACAGCCATTGACAGCTTCTCTGAACAGCTTCTACAATTTGTCATCAGTAAGTGTTGCTAATTGAATAATATTATCTCCAAAAATGATTGAAAAAGCAATCCTGTATTTGTTGATTTTTATGGAAGTTAGTGTAGTAATTCCAGTGGATGTAGGCAAGGATTTGCCGCTTAGAGATGAATAATGGAATCAGTCCATAATGTTTCCAAAATCATTGTTTTATCGCTATGCTTGGTAGTACAAATCAAGCAGTTCAGCAAAAAATTATTTAGTGGCTTCACTGGTGCAAAATTATGTTAGAAACAACTTGCAAGTCATCCACAACTATTACTTTTTCCTTTAACTCAACAGATCATGTTTTGTGTTTTGCCTATTTTCCATTTTATTCAGTAAAAGAGGTATAGACACTGGAGCTCTACCTCTACAAAACTCACATAAAATTCATTTGCGAAAATAAATTCTTTGTATATATATGCTCTTTGTCAGCAAAGTTCCAGGACAGGTTTTTATATTTCTGAGTTTCCAATACTAAAGAGGAACAAATATTGTTTTTATGTTACCTGGTATGGGTGCATCCTTGAAATGACCTTGGTCATGTTCCCGTGCACACTTACTAGGTGGCAGGGCTCTGCTTAGCAACTCGCTGTTTGGGTTCTTGGTGCTTTAGTTGTGGTGACATTAATGGATGCTGAAGAGCAAACATCAGGTTCTTTGTTAAGTGCAGGAAAACCCCTAGTGAAATGTGAACAATGATTAAGCAAGCATATGCAAGTGAGACACTTTCAAGAAATCTATTTTTCAAGTGGCACAAAAGGTTTCTTGAAGGCAGAAATTCAATGCAAGATGACCCCAGAGCTAGTCCCCCGTCTACAGCACATACCAATGCAAATTCAGAATATGTAAAGCAATTACTGCAAGAAGACCATTGTATAACAGTGTGTGCAATATCAGAACAACTTAATTTAAATAATGATTTGGTCATTAGATTTTACATGAAGATTTAGGGAAATGGAAAATTAATGCTAAACACATCTCTCACACACTAACATGCAAAGAGAAAGAGCAAAGATGAAGAATCCTCCTGGATGGAGCCAGACAGTATCCCACATTTCTATCAAAGAGTATTGCTAGGGATGAAACTTGGTGTTACCTGTATGACCCTCACATGAAGCATCAGAGTTGGCAGAGTCCTGGATCACCAGCCTTGAAAAAAGTCAAATGACAACCATCGAGAACAAAGACAATGTTGATCAGATTCTTTGATAATAAAGGATTAGTTCACCACGAGGTTGTTCATCCAGTTCAAAGAGTGGACCAAACTCTTTACATCGAAGTGTTGTTACATTTGGGACAAGCAGTTTGATGTTGCCCTGATTTGTGACATTCTCAGGACTGCTTCTTACTGCATGACAATGCAAGACCCCATATTGCTTTATCTGTTATCGAGTATCTGGCCAGAAATTCTGTTATTGCCATCCCACATCCACTATGTCACAGACAAACATTGCAGCTGGAAATTTCCCTGCTTGCTTCCAAGACCTCCAGAAACGTTGGCAGTTGTGTGTATATAGCCTAGGGGAGTATGTCAGTAGGAGCTAAGATCATTAATTGGTAAGTGGAATTTTCTATTTTTGGAAAAAAAATAAAAACCTGTCCTGGAATTTTTCTGACAAAGAAATATGTAGTTAGTCTTTTCCAAAACATATCATGTTTATTTGCTTTGTTTATATGTCTTTCTTTCTTCCACAAGAGTGAAAAATACTAAATAACTTAGTAAAATAGAAAGAAACTTCCACATGGGAAAAATATATTAAAACAAAGATTCCAAGACTTACCAAGCGGGAAAGAGCCGGTAGACAGGCACAATAAAATAACACACACACAAAATTTCGAGCTTTCGCAGCCGGCGGTTGCTTCGTCAGGAAAGAGGGAAGGAGAAGGAAAGATGTAAGGATGTGGGTTTTAAGGGAGAGGGTAAGGAGTCAATAAAATAACACACAAACACACACACAAAATTACGAGCTTTCGCAACTGGTGGTTGCTTGTCACATTTGTCCACACAAGCAGACATATTTTAAATGCCTGCTTGTGTCTGTATATGTATGGATGGATGTGTGTGTGTGTGTGTGTGTGTGTGTGTGTGTGTGTGTGTGTGTGTGTGTGTGTGTGTGTGGGCGCGCACGCGCAAGTATATACCTATCCTTTTTTCCCCCTAAGGTAAGTCTTTCCGCTCTCGGGATTGTAATGACTCCTTACCCTCTCCCTTAAAACCCACATCCTTACATCTTTCCTTCTCCATCCCTCTTTCCTGACGAAGCAACCGCCGGTTGCGAAAGCTCGAAATTTTGTGTGTGTGTTGTGTGTTTTTTTATTGTGCCTGTCTACCGGCACTTTCCCGCTTGGTAAGTCTTGGAATATAAATAACATAGTATATACAGGAATCAGAAATGAGATGTCTGAGGTGTGTTAAAGGCTGTGTGAGACTGGATAGATTCAAAAACAATGATATGCTGAGAGAGCTGAATGCTTTTAAAATAGAAAATGGAATCAACAATAAAGAAGGATGACTCGTACACTTGTACAGAATGTAAAAAGGAATATACCAATAGAGGTTTTATTGTACAGACTGGTTGGTGAAAGAAACACTGGAAGACCATGGAAGCATTGCAAATCTCCTACTCTTTGAAAGATGTGTTTTCAGTTATTTGGCTGTCACTTTCTCTTCTGCAGATCAGTGATACGTTACAGCGGTCTTCATTCTTTGGTGGTAATCTTAAGGTAGAAATTATTTCAGTCACTGTTCCTTTAGATTATGCCATGTTACTTTGAACATTGTAGGATGTCAGAATCATAGACTGTACCCTTTGGCAGTCTAAATAACAAGATACTGTTCTAACATGCCCATTACCAAAACGTAAAAATAAAAGAAAACCTAAACAATAGTTCCTTCCTGGAACTAGAAAGGCTGTGCAACCTACATGAAACCTGTTGCTATGGTTCTCGGCTGTCCTGGATAACATTATACTCCAGTGGAAGGTGGTTGTTGGCTGTTGGATGAATTGCTAAATCCAAAGGCACAAGTAGTGGACTTCACATCTAATGCTAACTGCTACTTCTCATGCATTACTGTATCCAGTGTTTCTGGTAGTTAAGAAATCACTTTTGCAGATGTGAATGGCCTCTTTCAATAATGCTGCCCTGAAACATGAAACTTTGGTGTTGATGTAGATACTTTTGTAGTCATTCTTGTGCTGTGCACTTAGATGGTCTGCTAAAGCCTCAGCACTCCTACTATCCTTTATGATAATAAGCTGATTCTGGGTTGCCCTCACCGTGTTCCAACTATGATTAATATGGCAGTCAATTGGAAAATACCTTGACATATTGATATAAGATGAAATGCCCACATGAATTATGTTGGGAAAGACAAATGCTGTGCTATGGGTCATTGACATTGGTGAACCCTGAGGAAATGTAGCATAACTGGAAGGGAAGCAACTTACAAATTCATATGCTACAATATTTCTATGAAAGTAGTTGTTGTTTAAAAGTATACTATAGGAAAGATAAGAAATCTAGTCACCAACCTTTGGCAGGAGAAAACACATGCGAAAGATGTGGAATATGCAAGCTTTCGGAGCCAGTGGCCAGTGGAAGAGGAATGGGACTGGTGAGGTGTAAGAAGAGAGTTATGGAAATGTTGCTCAGAATGCTGGGTTGGGAGAGACTTACTCGATGGTAACCCCTTCCCCCCTGACCCAGGGTTGTGGGTGGCTTTTCCATAACCTTCCTCATTTCTTAAATCTCATCAGTTCTTTTCCTTCATCCCTCTTTCTTGCTCTTCAATCCTTCTGCCAGAAGAAGGAGCTACTGTCTCCGAAAACTTGTGTATTTCTGTATCTTTTATACATGGTGTCTCTACTAAGAGCAGTCGGGCAAATTTTCTCTGGTGTTTCAGCAGTATTTGCAATTTAGTTTGTACAGTGTGTGACTAGAGTCAGCCCAAACACATAATGCTCATTGAGTCTTACATGTGACGCCAAGTGCTGACAGGAAGTGTCAGCTCATTTCATGTTATGAGCAAATTTATTTTTAAGTGAAATTTTACTTGCCCATTTCATTTAGTGGTCCCAGATTAGTCTGGTGTGATATTTGTTGTATTGATATGCAATATGTCAGACAGTAAGGCAGGAAGACTAGCCAGTACTCCAGCAGCAGCTACTGAGCAACACTGCTGCATGGTGGTAACAATCAATCCGCACCTTGGTGGTATTGTCACTGCTGAATTACTGGTAATTCTTCATGTATTACTGTTGCTATTAATACAGATTGATAAAACAAATACCACACTAGACTGATTTTGGGCTTCTCAATCAAATGGGTATGTGAAATTTCACTTTAAAAATGATTATGCTTATAATGAGAAACAAACTGACACTTTATGTTGACGCACATGAAGGACTTGATGAGCAGTATTTGTTTGGGCTGACTCCAGATACACATTGCAACAAAGAAATTGGAAATATCTGCCAAAACGACAGAGAAAATATGTCTGATGACTAATGAGAAGACACTCTGTTTCTGTTTTCTCCTTCTGCCATTTGGTGAGCAGACGTTTTACCTAGCCAATTATATTATAATGTAGAATACTGGAATATTATTTGCCTATCTTGAATCTGTATCAACCCAGTATGATTTACAAAGCTAGCAGTGTTCAATCGGAGCTGTATATTTAATTAAAAGGTTGTTTAGTTAGTTACTTTTGAGTAGCTAATATTACTGGAGGCATGTGGTTATGACAGGTCCAAAAATGTTCCATCATAGTGTAGTCAATAGATTATATCTGTGTGCACCAATGATGTTTCTGAATGCCTATATCATGAAGCATTTTACCACAAAGAGTACTGGGTATGATTAAAACACATTGCATTATTTCTTATGTAACACAGTGAAAATATTATATAGCTAAAATGTAAATTATTTAATGTAAAATAGTATTTTGCTGATCTTTTTGGTTATTGAATGAGAAAATCAGCATATATAATCTGCAAACAATGTGCATTATGTAATTAACAACTATCAGTGAGAAATGAGAACACATGGGCCCCTCTCAACCTCCCACCGCCCCTCTCCTCCTTTTCACACACACACACACACACACACACACACAAACACACACACACACACACACACACACACACACACACACACACACTGAAAAATGTTACATGAATACCCATCTGATACTATGTTGAGCAACCATTGGCCTACAAAATCGAGTTCCCTGTGGTTCGGTGCTGTAAGCCCAGCCAGAATGGAGATTAATAGAGTTTTATGCCACCCTCACAAAAAAAACTGATCCATTTCTTTTGAAAAACGTTGGAGGATCTTAATGTGCTCTTAATTGTTTTTCTAATACAGGCTACAGTGATTAACATTCAAATTTACTGATTTTTAAGGCCAGAGAATACATTTGATTCCATCATTGTGCCCGCACATGTCCAACCAGTGCAGTTGGAGACATTATCGTCTTGGAAAGTTCAATCTTGTGATGAAAGCAATGCCCATGCTACTGACTGAACATGGTCACTTTAACAGATATTACCAGTTACATTTCCTTTTAGTAGGTTGATAAAACCCACCGAAAATCACAGTATGACTGTGCAAACAATTACAGAACTACCTCCATACTTCACAGTTGGGAGAAGACATTCTGAAATGAATATTTTTTCACATTTATTCTATCAAACAATTTTTGTTGGCTGTATGTTCTCTAGAACCCATGGTCTTGCCGCAGTGGTGACACCAGTTCCCACCAGATCACCAAAGTTGGTCTTGGCTAACACTTGGGTGGGTGACCATTCGGGTTTGCTGAGAGCTGTTGGCAAATGGGGTGCACCCAGCCCTTGTGAACCCAATTGAGGGGCTACTTGACTGAGAAGTAGACTGACAGTGGCCGGGAGAGCGGTGTACTGATCACATGCCCCTCCATATTCGCATCCAGTGACACCTACTGGCTGAGGATGACATGGTGGTCAGTCAGTACTGTTGGGCTTTCCAGCTTATTTGCCCCATATTTCTTTAGTTAATTTCAGTTTTCTTTCCGTAGCTGTGGTTATCAAAGCATTATACTGAGAAAAAACTGCTTATAGATGCAGTCGCTTTCTATACTCCTAGTAGGTTAGAAAATTTGTTAGAATTTAGCCAAGTTTTCCTTATTGGAAATCTGAAATGTAGAGCATGACAGTAGCTCAACACAACATTCACTGTTGGCTTAATACACTTGCACACACATTATAATTCAAAGAAAAACAAAGACGATGCTGTGTTTTCCAGGTGAGCCGGAAAATCTAGATGAGAATTTTATGTCATATTACTTAATTTTGCCCAACCCCTTTATAACAATAATTCAGAAAAACATAAGTGTGTGTGTGTGTGTGTGTGTGTGTGTGTGTGTGTGTGAGAGAGAGAGAGAGAGAGAGAGAGAGAGAGAGAGAGAGAGAGAGAGAGAGAGGGGGGGGGGGGGGGGAGGGGGGGATTGGGGGGGGGAATCCAAAACAATCTCTTCTCAAGTAAAAAGAACATAATCATTGTGAAACATCATATGTATGGAATAAATTTATTTCATGTGTGTTAGACAATCTATGCAAGTTTTGTTTCAATTGTCTTTAGACAGATCAAAATCATGGAACCCCATCAGGCATCACAAGCCAGGAAGATGCTACAATATCAGAAATCCATGATGTCTTGTGTAACTTTGTGAGTTCAAATCCAGAAGCTTGGGCACCTATAATATCAGCTTGGGCTCTGCAGTTGCTTGGTGAGAATTTTTTTGCAAACAGTAATCTCTAATGTTAATAAACATAATCTGTGCCCTCTGATGTCAGACATTAACATTCAAACTATTTGTATATTGGAAAGTCTGAATATTTAATCTTCTTTCTTTGAGTTGATTTCTGCTTATTTGTCAAACAAAATCAAATGCATTGTTGCCTGTATTTTACTGATCATGCTTACTTCCAAAACTTGGGAGCTGTGTCATGTCCAGTCCATCTTCTAAATAGTTGAACAATTGAAGTTTAGCATGTGAGGTACTTTAGTTTTGTAAACCAAGCTTTCTCAAACTAGAATATGCTGACACAAGATATCTTTCAGTGCCTAAACAAATATACTGTTATTTCTTCCCGCTGTACATAAAAATAATGACATTATATTGCGTGTTGGTCTGGAATATTTTTAGCACATGCCGCATATATATCGCTGTTATAATGTTTGTATTATGCTGTCTACTTGATGAAAAATAAAATAGCTCATTTATTACTAAGAAAAACACACAGAAAAGTACTTTAAGGCCTGTACATTCATATTGTTTATTGTAATGCATCTGTTCAGATATTGTGACAAATCTTTAAGCATTTCAGAAAAGAAAGTCTGTTTACTGATTTTATATGACTCCTTAAACAGTAAAGTTGATTTGTAGATGGTGCAATAATTTCTGTTAGTGATTATCCCTGTCAAAGAAACATTGCTTACTAGCTTTACTGAAAACAGTAGTCAGATTGTTCAGTTCTGCTACCTTTCAGCAATTCAGAATTTTCTCACATCTTACAGAACACAAACAGAGTAACTCTCTAAATGAATGTTCTAAGTTAAGGCTACAACACAAACTCACAGCTATTCTGTCACTGTGAGGTACAGTTCCAAATTATCTAATAGTCTGATCAACCATTTCAGTATTAAAACACATTAGTGGCTGCACTGCAATATCTACACTGGTTCCTGGCAGAGCACCGAAGTTAAGCACCATCAAGTGTGGTCAGTACTTGGATGGGCGACCATCTGAGTAAGTTGTGTGCTGGTGAAAATTTTCCCTTTGCCTTTATGGCAAAAGGGACAGGAGCGGTGGTAGTATAAAGTCCCTGATAACCAGTTTTTGTGATAATGTTCTGGATAAATTTCAAATGTGTCTGCTGTGCCTCATGAAGATAGGGCATGCACCACAGTTGACGACGATCGGTCCGTCAAATGAGGACATTAAGCTGGTTGCCCCTCCCCTCCCTCCCTGGTTGCTATTTGAGAGTAGCAGGCTATGTGCTGGCAATGGGTTTCAACCTCCCCTTACTCTCATTATCATCTAACACATATATGACACCCACAGTTGCACTTAAACAACAGACAGCATTCAGATGTCATGGAGGAAAGATGCCTGCAGATGCAAAGTGTAGACACACCTATCCAATTCAGATTGCTGAACCTGCTCTTTGGGGCCTCTCAACAAATCATGTCATATGACTGTACTTTTAATATTAAAATATTTGTTTGCATATATCCAAATCCAAAAAAATGGTGACATCAGACACATTTTCTGCTTCAAATAGCCTAAAACACTTAATACTAGAAAAACCCTTTCATGGATTCCGTTGATGAACTGTTCAACTCAGATTAAATCTGCAGCGTGATGCTTATGTGTTGTCATCCCAGTGTATATAATCACCATTTTTATGACAAAAAAGCTATCTTCTCAGATCTTTGTAATCATCTGGATGGGCTGTTCCAGGCTGCCAGTCCAAAGGCCTGTTATTCCAGCTGACCCAAATGAGTTCCCAGCTGCATATTTGGGAATCCAGCAACATGTAATATTTTAATTTCTGATAGGTATGAAGCACCTATCTATTGTATTTTATTGTAGTGTATTGAACTGGGGACCTAGAAACGACGGAGAGGCTTCGTCCCTGCCATAGCCTACAGTGGTACACAACCCCACAACAGGCTACAACAGTCCACTCAACCCACCGCTGCTCCACACCGAACCCAGTGCTATTGTGCAGTTCAGCCCCCAGTGGACCCCCGGGAACATCTCACACCAGACAATTGTAACCCCAATGTTTGCGGGGTAGAGTAAGTGTAACACAGGTGGAATAAGGGGAACCAGCCCGTATGTGCCGAGACAGATGGAAAACTGTCTTAAAAACCATCTACAGACTGGCCAGCACACCGGACCTCGACACTAATCCACCGGGCGGACTCGTGCCTGGGACTGGCATGCCTTCCCACCAGGAAAGCAGTGCGTTTGATCATATGGCTAACTGGGTGGGCAGGATCTATCTTTGTCAAAACCTTAATCTGTAACTGCAAAAACACAGAGGGCAAATGTTTTTTTACAATTCACTAGCCAATGTAGTCTGATTTCTTTTGGTTATAAGAAAAATTACCATGGTGCAGTTTCTTTTTTTAAAGAATGTTCCTTGTGAAAGCGTAAGTAACCCACATTGTTTCTCAAGATTTCTGTGGCTTCCTGAAAATGATAATTAAACTTAAAATTTCTCTAAAAGTGTAGTAAACGTCAGTAGTTTATGTTATTTGCGTTAAAAGTGATTTGAACACTAGGCTCTTTGTTTGCCTTAAGAATTACATATTTTAACCAAGTATGTACTTTCTGTTTAAATTTTATCAATCTTTTATTCATAAATCATCACCTGTGGAATGACTCACCAGGCAGGAGAAATATTCTAGGGACTCTATACACACACACACACACACACACACACACACACACACACACACACACACACACACAAATCTGAAGGTCCAGCTGCGTGTTTCAAACACTCTCCCAATGCTTGTTACAACAGGGGAAATGTGACAAAACAAATAAAGTGTGTTGCTGCAAGGCCTTGCAGTGCAAGGTGCAGTGTATACTCTCTCTTGCACTCGAGCGTTCAGCTAGGGCAAACAGCTTCCGCTGTCTGTCTCTGGTCCTGTTCGCCAGAACCAGCCACACAAACACGGACTGCCTTCTCTTTATCAAGACCTCTTAGACTGGCATTCGACCTGTACTTTCTCCCCAGGGCAAATCCTTCTATATTCCGAGTTCCAAGGATGTAGACCAAGTTTTCTGTATTTCACTCTTTTATTTCACCACCTCCTTTCTGACACTGGCCCATCCTGCTTGCCTCCTACAAATTTACTTAATTTCAGAAAAATATTGAACAGGTTGTTCTTAGATTTGGTAACATGGTAGTGTAAATGGAAGTCAAATTTACACCTCTGCACACAACCCAAAAATAACAGTAATTTTTTGGAGTATGCTAAAGCTGACTGTGCACACATTTAAAAAAAAAAAGTATATTCTCCAGTATGCATCACCAGCTACTGATCCATGTGCTTGAAAACTACCCCAGACCATATGCCCTTAACAGTGGCTCACACAAGGCTGCCAGCTAATTATTTCCCATTAACTGTCTTTCTTACTATAGTGCTACTACAATAAGATCAGGGCAGTTATCAAGTGAATGGATCAGTAGTAGTCCTGCTGAAACGCAGGAAAACTGTTGACTTTGGGAAAACAAAGAAATGATATTCAACATGAAAATTTTAAGTTTCTAAGTGCAATTTAGTCCTTTACCAAATACAGAATTGCTGATCAGACAGAACTTCAGAAGTAGGAATTTCAGTACTGCCAAAAGGCACTCATAAAAATATGTATACTATCCTAGATAGTTCCCTTCTCTGGAAGGAGAGGAGGATATCTTAGGGAGTGTCAAAAAGGAAGGGCCGATCATGCAGACTCCAGGATGAGAGTAGTACTTATGGATTTAACTTTTTTGTCTTTACAGTGAATTATTTGTACTTCTAACTACTTGTCAACATATTTTCAGGTGATATATCAAGTCGTTACCCAAACATATCACAGCTCTCAATGTCAGCAGGCTTGAATGATACTTTGCAGCTGTGGATGTCTTGCTGTGCAACACGATCACTTCTTGATATTATTACACAATGCTTATCATGCCTTATGCACTCCAACATAGAAGACTGCATTAATGCTTTGCTTGGTAAGTTATAGTTTTAATCAAATGGAGGAAGGTTTAAGCTGTATTGATTTTGTACTATTGTTCACATATTCTCTTGTGCAATTTGTTGTGATTATTATTGTTATCATTGCTATCATCACTATCATATAACAAGTAGTACTATTGATATCTGTGAAGTATTCATGTGGGATGGAGCATGAGAATGCATATACTGAGCTTTAAATATTTTGTTTGGTTCTATACTTACATGACCTTTCAACCTATCTCCCTCTCCTGAAAATTGTAAAAACTAATTTGTATTCATGGTGTCCTGCAGCCTTTGTGATTTGTAACTGTAACATGCAGAAATAACACATTTCTCTTGCTTTGTTGATGGTATGGAGACAGCAACCAGCCACAAATTTATTTTCAGTTCCTTTATTCAAACGGTACTGTTACAGGTTTTAAATCGTTATGATTTCATACTTTCATTACAACGATTTTTACAAATTAATTGTCCTAAAATATAAATAATACATAATTATAAGCATGCCACACAGGTGGTTGCGTTACAGATTTTCATTGGATGTGGTTTCTGTGAAATGTCAGTTTGGAGGGTTTGTTTTCATTATATTCACCCAACAGATGTGAATACATTCCCACTGCATTCTTATTGTTACACATGTAAATTTTTCTCGCTGAACACTTTAGATTTGTCACGGAAAAGGTTTCTAGTGCACACCAAGTGTGTTGATACAATACAAAGTGCTTTGCTTTCTTGGTTTGCTGACTTAATTTTATCCATAAAATATGAAAAAAGTGTGCCTTACCATTGTTCATAATCTGGCATACTAACCAGAACACCTCAGAATTTTTTGATGGATATTGTCCTCTGTATACAACCAGATATGAAGGATTTGAAGGAGTTTGTCAGTCGACACTTGCCCACATTCTTTGCAAAAGAGCATGCTCTAGATATCTTGTCTAATAACTATTCTTGTGTGGAAGCATTCATCAGTTCTCTACATAAAAGTACCAGGATGTTATTAAGTGAAAATAATTTAATCTTTTCCATCAGCACTATAAATGTGCCTCCCCGTGGGAACATCTGCGCCTCATGGAATCCAAACTACAAATTATGTTCTCGTGCACATAAATTGCTGTTACATGCTTAATTTTGAAGAATGCAAAATATCTTTCTGTTAATTCATCCCATACTATGACAATAACAACATCAACAATAATAATTGTTTTTAGTAGATGTTGTGCAGTCTGGTGCCACTGTGTGTTACGAAATCTTTACAGTTTACAACTATGAGTTTTTCCACATAAGGGCAGAAAGAAACCAAGTAGTCCATGCACTGGCTTAGTGAACAACTGTTATAAGGATGTTGAAAACTGTAAACTGTACTAGACACTGATAACATCATCTTGTTTTGGGGTAACATACAGAAACCATTGGGCTGTAAATGTTGTTCGTGGTCAAGTAATGAAAAATTTAAAGCTAAACATCGTGCTGAAGCATCTTCAGAGATACTATTACACTTACATGCCAATGCATGTACTGCCTAATGGAATTTGGGGTTAGAACAAGAATGAATTTAGGAAAACTATGGAATTTACAACCACAACACCAGAAGTAAAGGTATTTCCCTGTAGATTCTGCATCATTACCTTATGATTCAGATTGGAGTTTTATTTTCTAGCGCAAAAGTTGTAACAAGCTCTCTAGCTATTGAAAAATAAAGTTAAAGGACATCTTATTAGCCACTCCTACAATTTATCAGAATATTTTGGCCCAGGGATGTGAATTTGGCTTGACTTTAATGTTTTTGTGAAACAGGTGTGGACTTTGCTAGTTTATAAGGAGCTGACAATGATGTTTGTAAATTTACATAAATACTTAGTTTTAAAAATTAGGTAGAAGCAGCACTGTGATTTCAGAGGAGGAGCAGTAGCTTTTTTCAGAGTAGCAATTTTGTTTCCTACTGGACGAAATAACCTAGAAACCATTCTTGTCATAAATCAATGTGGATACATTAGCGCTACTCATAATTAGTTGTTAGAATACTTTACAGGGGTAGCCTGCAATGGTTGCTTCCACCTGTCAATGGATAACTTGACTCATTCCACAACGCTGAAGGCACTCGTTGTTATGGGATTTGCAGAAGATGATGATTGCGTGAATAAACAAACGTACGTTGATAGAAAGCAGAAATGACAGCCATCATCTGTTTGTTTTCCTGCTATGTTGGGTTCCATCCTTAAAGACCACTCAGCTTATGGCATTACCCTTTGCATTCTGGGTTTGTGTCCCTATCTCACACAGTTTTTGACTTGCCAAGTATAATCATCACAATAAAAGGGTACAAAATTATGTCTCATGTCTTTTTCAAATATCAGTAATAAGCCCCCGTTATGCCTGTGTGTTCATAAAGTCTTTGCTTGTAGATAACAATACTTGGCTTTTTTGGGTGTGAAGCAGTAATCACCGAGTTGATTAAATACACATCCAGAGTTTAAAGCATAGTCTCCAGATAAATATAGACATATTGAAGTGTGGATTTTCAAGCAGAACAATGATAATTGAGACAAATGCTGTGCAGTGGGTGGATTTTCTGTATTACAAATTAGTTGACATGGCAAAACTTCTGTGAATGTTCACATGACACATTTACTTCTTTATAAGTTTCATGAAAGTCATGATGCTACTGGAATTATATAATTGTATAAAAAGATATGTTACACACCTTCTTAAAGTACAGTGATTTGTAGATAAATGAAAGGATCTATAAAAAAGGTAGCCCAAAATGAACTTAAAACAAATAACTTTAAGAAATGATCTTGTTTTACATTCAATTAGAATGGTAGCTACTTCACAGAAACTGGTGTACTGTTCAGTGTTCCTCTTTATCTAGTAGGTGTCCCTCCTAAGAGTCGCCAGGTGCCTTTTCTATGATGTTTTGCCACATATTTGCAATACTATTCTTGCAATGTGTAGTTGGACACAGCTGAAACAAATACTGCTTATCACATATTTTGTGCCATGCCCAGTGTGGACAGAAAGTGTTAGTTTGTTTCCCATTATAAACATAATGATTTTTTAAAAGTAGAAGTTTACATGCTTGAAATTACTGTAGTGCGACATTTATTTATCATTATGTATCAACAGGTACAGTAAAACACAAAGAGTAACCAATAATCCAGCAGCCACTGAGCAACGCTGCTGCATCATGGTGGTAGTGGTCAGTGCACAGCAAGGTGATACTGTTGCTGGTGAGGTACTGATTATTTTTCATGTTTTGCTGTCCCTATTAATACACATTGATAAAATGGATAATGCACTAGAGTAATTTGGGACTGCCCCATCGAAAGGCACGTAAAATTCCACTTCAGTAATCATTTTGCTTGTAACAAGAACAAAACCGACATTTTCTATTGATGCTGAACATTGCATGAAAGACGTGAGGAGCAGAACTCGCTTGGGCTGACTTGGTTCCACATTGCAAGAACAAAATTGCAAATATGTGCTGAAACACCATAGAAAATGTGCCTGGCGAGTCTTAGCATGGAGAACCTAAATATGTGTGCATTCAGATTCAGATCTACTACTATCTTGAAATTCTGAACTGCTGTACCTATGAATAAATTTTCATAAGTCACACAAATGCAAATCATTTAGCCTTCATTTGCATTGCAGCCGTACTTATGTAGAATCTTAAATGATTTCAAATTTGCTTTAAAGGGATACACCTCACTTCTTATGTTACGTTGCATTCCACAATATTACAATCATTATTAATAGAGAGCATTGATTGTTTCTTTAGATAACAGTCTTTGACATCACATAAACAAAAAAATGAGTTGACAATTCTGTGGACTCCTTTTATTTGCTGTAAAGTCGTCAGCATTGTCACATCATGCTCCTTACTTGGTGGAGCCCCTCACTATTCCAAGCTGGGATTCCAAATCGCAGAAAAAACACAAAGTGCTGCAGATACTGCAACTTGTAATACTACCGCAAAGGCTATCCCACCCTAAAGACACATGACATCCATCCATATCATGTCCCATGCAAATTTAACTAATAAATGGCTTCAGATTTTGCGAACCTCATTCATCGGCTAGGTAAACATATTGTTACACTTCACTCTACTGGGGTAATATGTTCCATGTGTTCTTGGAGTTTTTCGTGGTGGCATGCTTCAATAAAATCTTCTCAGTTTACAAGCTGCATCATTTTGAAAAAACAGTCAGGCTTTTAGCAGCTCCAGCCCACGACACATGGCACAAGCGTCTAGTGCTATGTTTGAAATTGCCACTCCCATGTCCGTACAAGCATCAAGCCTAGATCTTTGCTTTTGCTCAGTGTCCAAAACCTCCCCCCCCCCCCCCCTCCCTCCCATGCCTTGCTAAGTGTGTACTTCTGGTGTCTGTTGTTTGAGCCAGAACTTTCATTTTTTTTTAATTGTATTTCATGCCCATTTTCTAGGCAGTGTTTAGCCACAACCAGCTTCTCAAGTTCCCTTAGTTTGACATGTCACAAATGCTCTGCACAATGCTAAGCAAAGGAGAAGATGGTGTGACCTACATAAATACTGACACGTTCACAGGAGACACCTTACACATCCGGAACTCTTAAGACCTATGTTGTCTTCAACGGGGCATAACATATCTCTTTATCTTGTAGGTGGGTGGGAAGACTGGTTTCAGTCCACGTCTTGTCATCAAGGGCCCTGTCTTGTTAGTAATTGCTCCACAGTATGGAAGGAATGCAGCTAACTTTGCCTCTTCCACCGATTTATGAGGCTTTTTTCGTCGGTGTCACTTGAAAGCTTTAGCAGTTTCTCCCTTGCTGTAATGATCTTCTCATAACATGCACTTCAAGTGCCAAAACTCTGACTCTGGATGGTTGTCACCAGAAATAATCTTTTTCCTATCTACTAATGTGTTCAGTACTACTTTCTTGTGTACAGGGCAGTGAAAATTGTTGGCACACGTTGGTGTGCATAGACTTCCTGTACACTGAATGACCAAGCCAGCTGAATGACCAAGCCAGCGTTCTGCTTTCCATTCAGATATCCAAGAATGGTAACTTGCCAGCACTCTCAAATTTCCCAGTAAATTTAATGTTCAAATGGATATCACTCATGTGATCGACAAATTACTGCAGTGCATTTTCACTATGAGGTCATATCAAGAAGGTGTCATCAGAGTACTGTAGGAACCAAGATGGTCACAGCCTTGCAGAGTTTAGAGCTTGCTCCTCAAAGCGCTCCATAGAAAAGTTCATGACAGTTATGCCATCCGTCAATTCGTAATATTTATTGTGGTACATAAAGTACTTTGTTGTTAAGGCATGGCAGAAAGCTTGATGATCTCAGGTGGAAACTATAGCGCCAAAAGATCTAGCGTGTCTTGTACCAGCACTCTCATATAAAGTGACACAGTATCCAAGCTAATCATTATGTCATTTTGGCGTGTCTTATTTTCTTGAGGTCTCAGTGAATGACTACGAGTTAACAATGAGATGCTCATAGTATCCCAGTTTGGGTGCTCATAACCCTGCCAGGTGCATGGGCAAACTGATTGCACAGATTATAAGCCTCAGAGAAACATTTTCTTTGTATATCTTCGGCAATCCATAAAGCCAAGGAGGTCTGACTGCACATGCCATTAATTACTTCGCCACTTCTTCTGGCATACTGGAGTACTTTATTAACTTTCTTGTCTTTCTGGTGATGGTGTGTGTTGGATCATGCCTAAACTTCCGATATCTATCATCTTCTACTAAATACAGCACCTTCAGGTTGTAGACTTTGATGTTCAGGACCACAACATTATTTCCTTTATCAGCTGGCAAGAGAACCAAGTCCTCATTCTCATGTGACAGGCATAAGCCATGTTGTTCCTCCCAGCTAATATTGTATTTCAGTGGCTTAGTTCTCACTAGAATACAACTAGTAATTAGTCTGACAACCTCCACCACCTTGTGCGAAAGATGCTTAATGCACTGTTCTTTCCCCTAACAATATCCAATATTGGCAGACATCATGGTGCTGGAGAAAAATTAAGACCTTTACTCATTGCAGCAACATCCAGTTCTTGGTTGGAAAGATTAACAACCTTTTTGTAGGTTTTAGTGGACTCCAGGTCAGCAACTCCGTGAACTTTTTCATGGAGCACTTTAAGGAGCGAGCTCTGAACTCTGCGAGGTTGCAATCATATTTCTTCCCATGGTACACTGAAGACACCTTCTTAATATAGTCTTATGGTAAAAATGAACTGCAGTAGTTCATCGTCCACAGGAACAGTTTCCATCCCAACATGAAATGTTCTGTCAAGTAGGGGACTGATGCCATACTTAAACACCAACAGTTTTCACCACGCTGTACACAAAGTAGTAGTATTGACAATGTTAGTACACAGAGAAAAGGTTATTTCTAATGGCAACTATCTATAGTTTGAATTTAAGCATTTGAGATGCATGTTCAGAGAAAATGTTTACAGCCAGGGAGAAATTCCTAAAGCCTTCAAGTGACACTGATGAAAATGTGCCTTGAATTGGCAGAGGAGGCCAAGCTAACTGCATTCCTTCTATATTGTGGAGCAACTACTAGCAAGATTGAGCAGATGCTAAAAGGGACGTGAACTGAGATCAGTGTTCTGGCCTGCCACTAAAATAAGAGGTATGTTACACCCTGTTAAAGACAACATAGATGTTAGAGTTCCTGCCATGTATGGTGTCTTTTGTGAATGTGATATTATTTACATAGGACAAACCATTTTCACTGTTGCTGAGCATTGTGCTGAGCATTCACAACATATCAAACATAGGGAACTTGAGAAGTTGGCCATGGCTGAACAATGCCTAGAGAATGGACATAAAATAGTATTTGAAAAAAGTGGGAGTTTTGGCTCAAACAACATCATACTGGGATTCTGTTATCGAAAAAGTGGACGAAATTAGAACAAACAGCAACCGTTTCAACAGTGCCCAGGGTTACACACTTAATGGGGCATAAGGCCGTGCTTTGGACATTTAGCGGAAGCAGAGATATAGAGTTGATGCTTGTTGGGACATGGGAGCAGCAGTTTCAAATGTAGTGCCATCCACTTGCACCATGTGACTTCACTTGGTCCTGTGATGGGGCGGAGCTGTCCAACTTGCCTTCCGCGCATGCACCACTCTGGCTCTCTCTGAGAGGTTCCACACACTGTCATTCCATCTGTATAAGCAGAACATCGTGCCAGCCCCAGCAGTCAGTGATTTCATCAGTGACGATGATGGAGACAGCTATTGAAAGCTCTAGTGTTTTATTCTAAATGACAAATGATTATTATTATTTTGAGCTTTTCCTCATTACGGAGGCTTATCTCCAACATAATAATTTACTTGGAAATTACAATACAAACAAGAAACATTCTTAAACCATATTCTCGAAATATTCCTCCAGGTGTTTCGATCTTGTGTGTCCTCTTCCTCTGTGCCCATTCTCCTCATTGTGTGCTGTATGTTTTGGAGCCAGGTGGTCATAGGTCGTCCTCTTCTTTTTCTCTCCTCCGGTTCCCACTCCAGTATCAATTTTGGTATTCTGGTTTTCTCCATTCGTCGTACATGCCAATACCACCGTAATTTCTTCCTATCCATTACGTCATATATTCTTTCTTTTATTTCCATTCTCCTTATTTTGGTGTTCCTTATCTTTTCTTTCCTGGAGATTCTTGCCGCTCTTCTCCAAAAGTCCATCTCTAGAGCTTGTAATTTTTTAATGTGGTTCATGTTAATTGTCCAGGTCTCCGTTCCATACAGAACCACACTCTCTAATATGGATTTGTATATTAATTTTTTAGTTCTGCTCATTACATTCCTGCTCCATAAGTTAAGCATCCCAATGACCCTCCGTCCACTACTAATTCTTTTATTGATTTCTGACTCTGATTTTCCCCCGATTTCTAAAATGGATCCCAAATAACAGAATGTGTTTATCTTTTTGATTTTCTTTCCTTCAATGTATATCTCATCCGAATCATTAGTCAAGTATTCTGTTTTTTGGTAATTAATCTTCAAACCCCAAGTTTTGTATGCTACTGCTAGTTGATTGCACATATAGTTAGCATCCTCCCCATCTTGTGCTACGACTACTTGATCATCAGCAAATAATAAATAATGTAGGTAAATTGCACCTCTTATTTCTAATCCCATACTATTACATTTATGAACCATGTTCTAAGGCTAATGTCTACGTAGATTTTAAATAATGATGGTGACATGGGACAGCCCTGTAAAAGGCCTTTGCTTGTTCTGAATTTCTGTGAAAGTTTGTTACCAACTTTCACTTGGCAAATGTTATCTTTATACATCAGTTGTATTATTTTAGTCAAGGAAGGGTTTATGTTTGCCTTATGTAGTGCTCTCCAAAGTAATTTTCTTGGAACGGTATCATATGCTTTTTCTGGATCTATGAAAATTAATCCTATATTTTTTGATTTTTCCCTATGTTTCTCCAAAATCTGTCATAATGTGAAAATAGGGTCTACATGATCTCCCAGCCGTGAATCCACATTGTTCTTCTTGAGTTCTAAATTTTTTTTCCAGTTTGTTTTTAATTACTTTCGCAAAAATTCTCATTAATGTTTTTGTAGCACAAATTCCTCGATAGTTTGAACAAATTTTGCGATCCCCTTTCTTAAATATTGTATTAATGTAACCTAGCTTCATCTTGTTGGATATTGAATCTCCTGACAAATGATAAGATTTTATTGATTTGTTAGAGCACATACTCCACTTATTAGGTATATCATGTCACAACAAATATACGAAATGTAAGTAAATATCAACGATATTGTGAAAAGAATAGACTAATGTAAGTAAATAACAATGCAGTAAAATCAATATTTGTAAATTCATCACTTTGGAATTACTGTATTGACTTTCAACTTTCATTGATTGTTGCATAATTTATTTATCACAAATAGATAACTTTGTCCAGAAGCTACTTTGGTATTTCTTTAAAGTAACCCCTCATTTAATTCATTGCTAAATTCTTTAGGTATGGTAAAACATTAAATATCTTAACTGTATGTTATCTGTACATTGCTTCTATTCAGTTGCATCTGTAGCCCATTGTTAAGTTCTCTAGGTATGTCAAAATAAGTTTAAGCTTGACTGTTCATATTAGTTATGCTAGCCATTGTTGCATAAATTTCTAACCATGTACAGAAAATTATTCAAATATAAGCATATTATTCAGTGCACTCAAAATAGTTCAAATTCCTTTGTACAAGCAATTGGAGGTAAATTTTTGAGCAACGAGCAATTTTTTTAGCTTGTCTACTACTCTCTTTTCCTCACTATATCTTACACTGCGGTCAGCATATAAAACTCAGACACTTGTCTCCTTTATAATAATAATAATTATTATTATTATTATTATTATTATTTTCATTTTCAAATCCAGTATACCGAGACTGCTACAATTCAGGTAGGTTCCTCTACTAAACAACTTTGGAGTAAGCCTCAAAATCTGTAGTATCTACCTCAGTAGAAACTATGATGATGTAAATAAAATAGAAAGAAACTTCCACATGGGAAAAATATATCAAAAACAAAGATTCCAAGACTTATCAAGCGGGAAAGCGCCGGCAGACAGGCACATGAACAAAACACACAAACACACACACACAGAATTACTAGCTTTCGCAACCGATGGTTGCTTCTTCAGGAAGGAGAGGGAAAGACGAAAGGATGTGGGTTTTAAGGGAGAGGGTAAGGAGTCATTCCAATCCCGGGAGCGGAAAGACTTCCCTTAGGGGAAAAAAAGGACAGGTGTACACTCGCGCGCACACACACACACACACACACACACACACACACACACACACACACACACATATCCATCCGCACATACACAGACACAAACTTTGTGTCTGTGTATGTGCGGATGGATATGTGTGTGTGTGTGTGTGTGTGTGTGCGAGTGTACACCTGTTCTTTTTTTCCCCTAAGGGAAGTCTTTCCGCTCCCGGGATTGGAATGACTCCTTACCCTCTCCCTTAAAACCCACATCCTTTCGTCTTTCCCTCTCCTTCCTGAAGAAGCAACCATCGGTTGCGAAAGCTAGTAATTCTGTGTGTGTGTTTGTGTATTTTGTTCATGTGCCTGTCTGCCGGCGCTTTCCCGCTTGGTAAGTCTTGGAATCTTTGCCTCAGTAGAAACTATCAATGACACGTTTTGCCTCGGAAGGGCATGCACATATCATAAAACATTCCACAAAACAATTGTGTCTGTAGGAGGAGGGTATGGACAGAGGGAAGGTGCAGGAGAGGATGGATAGGAAGAGACGGTGAGGAGGGAACAGATGGGAGAAAGGGACAAGAGGCAATGGACAGGAGCAGATGGAGAGAGGGGGGGGGGGGGGGGGAGAAGAAAGTGGTTTGGGAAAGAAAAGGAGGAAGAGATGGATAGGGAGAGGCGAGGGAGAAGGCGACTAGAGAATGATGGAGGAGGAGAAGATGGAGACACACACGCACACACACACACACACACACACACACACACACAAAGACAGAGAGGGGGAGGAAGATATGCATGTGGGAGGGGAGCAGAAGCTGGACAGAGAGGGAGGGAGGGGGGAGGAGGAGGATGTGGATGTGGATGTGGATGTGGATGGATAAGATGTTTGGAGAGATGGGGGTGGAGAAGATGGGCAAAGTGAGGGGGAGAAGGGAAGAGATTGAGAGACAGAGAGAGTGGGAGGAGGAGATGAGATGAGAGGGCGAGGTTGGCAGAGAGAGATAGGGGGAGGAAGAGGAGGACATAGAGATAGTGGTGGAGGTAGTGTGTCGAACGCACATGAGAGCTAAGCTGCCAGGAATAAGAGTATAGCATCCTGCTTGTAAGTATATGGGGTCTCTCTCCTAAGAGTCATCAGGTGCGTTTTCTCTGGTGTTTCAGGAGGTATTTGCAATTTCATTTTTTCATTGCGTAGCTGAAGTCAGCCAACTTAAATGGTGCTCATCACGTCTTTCATGTGGCGCTCAGTGTCAGTGGAAAGTGTCCATTTGCTTCCCAGTAGAGACAAAATGATTTTTAAACTTAAATTTTAGGTGCTCATTTGATAGAGTGGTCCCAGATTAGTCTATTGCAATATTTGTTTTATCAATATCCTTCAACAGGGACAATAAAACTCAAAGAATAATCAGTACTCCAGCAACCACAACACTGCCCATACTCATGGTGACTGTTAATGCCAAGCATGCTGTGCTACTGACTCACTCATGAATTGCTGTTTATTCTTCATGTTTTACTGTCCCTATTAATACATATCGATAAAACAAATATCAGAACTAGACTAATATGCTAGCACTGTGTCAAAGGGGCATGTAAAATTCTGATTTAAAAATAGTTTTTTGTATTGGGATACAAACCGATGCTTCTTGATGACACATGCAAGATATGACAAGTAGTATTTGTTTGGGCTGACTCCAGCAACACAGTGCAAAATGAAATTGTAAATATCAGCCCTAACACCAGGGAAAATGCTCCTGATGAATCTGAGAAGAGACTATCAACACGCTTCTCATCGCTCCTCTTTTCTCCTGTATTTTGAGATAACTTACTCTTACCTTATTGCAAACTCATACCTGATTATTGCAAACACATACCTGATTACCTTTCTTTCTGTATCTTAAGTACTCCTCTACCTTCCCCTGACAGTGACCAAAACATATTCCCTATCTACAACTTCCGTTGAGTTACCAAAACTAACATCAGTTTATGCTGCTGTGGATTTCATTGATCTCTTTTGACTCTAATTTGGATGTTGATTAGCTACATTATCTGATGAAAGAAAGGTGTTGTTGAACCTTTTGTTCAAATAAATCACTACTACACTGCTCCAAAACTGAGAAAGTGTGGCACAAGATGTCTATCTTAGTTAAATCTGTACTCTGTCCCAAGATATTCAAACCAGCACTCGTTTGTGAAGTTTGTCACACTATTTAATTTGACAAAACCAGTAGTTAATGGCTTTATCGCTTTATCAGGCCATACAGATACCCTAAAATGTAATTCCCTTGTTATATTTAGAATGTTGGACTGTAGTTCAGATATTCTATTATTTATTTCTATGTTTTCTTCATGGGAATCAATAATAAGTTGATAGAATTTCTGGTTGGGTACCTGTAATTCAATTTTTAATTCGTCCACTTTAACCTTTGAATGTGCACTAGTGACTGGCGAACTGGACTGCCGTTGATAAAGCTGCAGCAGATGTGGAATTGCCCTTTGTTGTGGACCTGATGTAACTGTTGTAGTCCTGTACAGTGTCGGCCACCTATCTTGCAGAGTCATAGACATTAAGTATTCTGCGACATGATAGTTAATTTAGTTATCCATTATCAACAAATTATTTCTTCTGGAATCTCTGTATCTTTCTTGAATGAACTACTTATTTATTTTATCATAATGTTCTGCTGTTGACTTGTTGCTCATCGCAGCAGTGATATTCCTTGATAAATCTTCAATTATTTGCTAATTGCACTCTATATTTGATTTAATCGGGATCTTTCATCTTCATTTTTATCGAATACCACCATTGAATTATTCTCAGTCCTAGCGCAAGAGTGCCAGAATGCAATATTCCCCTTGTCTGCAATTGTACCTGTGCTGGAAACTTAAAATCTTCAAGTAATTTCAAATTTGTTAAGAACTACACCACACTTCTTCTTTTAACGGCTGTTTATATTGTATTCCACATTTCAACATTGCAGCCATTAGTAACAGGAAACCATTGCTTTTCCATTTAGTTTGACACCAAACAACAGACTTTGACATTATATGAATGAAAAAATTATTTCAGAATTTTGTCTACTACTTTTGTTCGCTACAATGTCATCGGTATTATCACAGGGTGCTGCTTACTCAGTGATACACCTTGCTACCCCAAGCTGGTACTCTGAAACAGGGAACAAATGCAAAGCCCTGCAGGCACCTCAAGTTGTGAACACACTGCAAATACTGTCCCTCCTTGAAAATGTGCAGCATCCAACAAAATTGTGTTACTTGGGGGGCTAACTATTTAATTAATAAATGATTTTAACTACTGCAATCATCATTCGCCGGCTAGATAGACATAGGATTACACATCACTCTATTGGAATGGCACATTACACACCAAGTGATTGAGTCCTACATAATGTGCGAGTTGAACTGTTACTTTAGTTGTTTCTTTCTTCTTCTGTAAGTCTGTGGAACTCAAGGTTCTAAAAGTTTTTGTGTGTGTCTATTATGCTGCTGCAAGTAATTTAGGTCTGCCTAATGTGTGAGTAGAAATGTTACTTAAGCTGTTTTCTCTCTCTTAGTTCCAGGGACTCAGTGTTTTAAAAGCCAGCACATCCATCAGTTTTTGTATGTGTCTGTTATATTTCTGCAATCTTATTATTTTTTGTGTGGTTGTTTGTTTAATGCTGAAAATAAAATACAGTTTTTCAGAGAGTGGAATACGCAAGTTCAAGAAATTTAACAGCTCCTATAGGGAGAGTTGTACATACTTATTTAACAAGAGAATGACATCAGAATCCACAGTCATGGAAGTGAAGTAAAGTTGGTGTGGAAATACACATTCCCCATTTGTGTTCGGAGAGCTGTTTACATTTTTCTGATGTATTTTTATTAACTATGCCTGTGTGTTTTGTATGTGTTCATACAGCATATTGTTATCAATGTTAACTTTTGATCTGCTTGTCTGACATAATATTTATTTATTACAGATACCAGTGTTGCTCACAGACCTCACTTTGATTGGGTTGTTGCTCATGTTGGAAGTTGCTTTCCTCATACTGTTATTACCAAAGTTCTCTCTTGTGGTTTGAAAGATTTTTGTCAACATGTATCTGCTGATGAGGGTGTTAAGGTAATTGGTTATTTATGAAAAGACAATACAATATTTATTAAGCAGATGTCTCATTGTCAGAATCAGAAGTAATGAAAGCAAACACTGAACAAAATCAGTGATTAGTGAAACCTTTAAATTGACAAACTCTTACTCAAAGTGCAATGCGCGATGAGCTGTGCAGGCACAGCTTTCCATAGCCAAGAAATGCGTAATATGATAACAGTGTGAAATGATTATCTGATGCAGCTATAGGAGATGGGTGAGAGAAAAAATAATGAGGGAAGTATGCAAACAGGAAAAGATGGCACTTATGGAACACCTACACTTACCAATTACATCAGAGACAGGTAAAAACAGAAAATCAGCAAATCATTAGCTTTTAAGGGAATGTGGCAATACTCTTCCTATATCACTCACTATATGAAGTATTCTATCATCATTTGACAAATTAGCTTTACAGTGACACAAACTAATATCAGAATTGATTGGTAAACTACTGGCAGAATGATAAAGCACGTGAGCTCACATGCTATTATTATGTAGGTTTGGTGGAGAGAGGGGGGGGGGGGGGGGAGGTTGGTTAGCGGAGCTCAATGACGAGTTTACTACCACCCATATGAAATTTGTAGAAACAGATGTGGTTAAAATGGACAAAGTGTGTGAAATGAGGTAAAGGCCAATCCGAGATAAAATTACGTTTACTCTTCCCCAATCTCACCCATGATCATCTACACAATCACACTAGCTATCATGGAAGATAGCATTAAAAGCATTAAAATTGTTCAGATGTTGTAAAACTGTTAAGTAAATCGAAGTGAGACAAGAGGAAAACTACAATAGCATCACAGGAATATGAGTACGGCCGACAGCTTACAAAAACATGGATGAGCCAGCAACCCTTACAACACATTAGATATGTCACCCTAAAATTTTAGGGAACAAGTTTGACAATTCACAAAATTTAAAAGTTGTACCACATTTCTTTGATTTTCAGTTAAAATAGAGGGCAAATCTATGGGCAAATGAGCTGCTACCCTGTGGCCTGAAAATAAAACACAGTCTAGTAAAATGTGGTGCACTGTGACCTGTATAGCATAAGCACCACGCATTGTAGGGTCCACTCATTACATGCTTGATAAGGTTGTGGTCTGTGGGAAGGTGAATAAAGAGACGTCAATTCACATGTGTAGCTGGAAGGAGATACGCCATGGCTTCGTCGTGGACTTCAGTGGACATAGTTTATTATCTGTGGCTTCCAGCCACTCTTCATTCAATCAACACATGACTCTGTACCTCAACAGTGAGGTAGTAGCATGTAGGACAATGGCACACTGAAGTACCTGAGGATCACAACATGCCTCCTTGGCTGTTACATCTGTCCTTTTGTTCCCCTGTCACTCAACGAAAAGACACCTCTTTCCCCTGTCTTGTATGTGGAGAGGGGGTGTCCTGGATAGTACTACTGCAAAAGATTGGCATTTGAAGGAGATCACCCACTTGTTGATAATATCATTTGTTCCATGGTCTGCAACACATGCTTTACACTCAGTACTCAAGGTTTTTCCTTAGAGCAGCAATTCATCTGAAGCTCTCACAGAGAAGTTAACTTGCCAATATCATCTGCAATTATGTAATTCATCAGTATTGTTTCTCTGTTGCTTCCACCAATTATCAAACCTACCCGCCCCTCTTCCCCCCTCCTCTGCAGTATCTTCCCTGCCCCTTACACTCATATTATCACACCCTCTCTCTCCTTCCTCTACCACCCCATCTCTCTACTCTTTCTTGTGCTTCAATCATTTGGTACACACCATTTCCTTCTGCCTCCTTAGTGCTTTTGTTCTCACATCATGTAGTAGATGTTGCAAATGAGATCAATATTTGCCAGGAGCTTGGTTTGCATCATTAATGTGGCTTCAAGATTTCAGGTTTTCCTGGTTTCCATAAATCACTTCCTTCAAATGCTGCAACAATTCCTTCATCAAGGCCATAATGAATTTGTTCTTCCACTCTTGATCAGTTAGCTAGGATTCAACCAATGGAGATAATATTGTAGGCAAGACATTAAAATGTGACATTCTTCCACTGCAGTAGTGGAAATAATCCACACTTCTCTGTGAACCTCTGAGAAAGACAGAAAGTGATGGTTGGTCATACATACCACGGCCTCTCAGCCCGGAAGTTTTAAGTTTTAACTGAAGAGTGTGATAGTTGGGTTTGAGAAAAGTGTTGTTAATTTTTCCAAAATTTTTTTGTAAGTTTGTTGATCTTTTTTTTTTTCTTCATAATTACATTTCTGTTGTTCTGAGCATGTATGTTTCTTGTCCATGTTACAGGCTCCAAAACTAAATTCTGTTGTTGGTATCCTTGGTCATCTGGCTGGCAGCCATTTTGCCGATATTCGAACTGCTCTTTTGGAGCTTTTTAAGGTACCTAGAAGATTGATGAAATATTAATATTTTCTCTTTTAAAATATTTATGCCATTTATTCCTTATGTTCATTTCCTTTTTATTTCAGTGGAGTTTGGAACCTGGAGGGGCAGATGAGGCCCCACAGAGAAATGCTACTGTGCCTTTCCTCGTTCAGCTGGCATCCCTGTCTCCTGTTCTGCTCCGAGCTCTGACCACAGATGTTCTGCAGACCTGTGAGTGCACTGTAACTATTTTTTCAATTGGATGCAATTAAACTGGGCTCATATTTGGGAGGATGACAATTTAAACCTGCATGCGACCACCCGGATTTAGGTTTTCCGAGATTTCCCTAAATCGCTCTAGGGAAAATCTGAAGGCATAGAGACCAAAATCCACCCACCCCTATACACACACACACACACACACACACACACACACACACACACACACACACACACACACTCTTTTTCCTGGTTATCATTATATTAGAAGTTTTGAAAGCTACGTGTGCTGTGGATAGTTGTTTTGTTTTAAAAACACAATATCAACCCAATGTTCAAACTTTCTGTATGCGTGTAAAATTTATTGATTTTAAGCATGTATTGCAACTGCAATTCTGCTCTATGCACGGTTCGGTGTTCTGCATATACAACATTTTAAATGGACTTAATCAACAAGACAGAAGTAATGTCTATGATACACATTACCATTCCTTCAGGGATAACAAATATGCTAAGCCATTCATTGAAGATTATAGACTTTTGGAAAGAAATTAGTATTCTGGCTACTTGAAAGATAGTATTCTGGTTACTTGGAAGAATGATTATAAATACTGGAATAATTAGAGTTAGTATCCAATTTTATGCAGACATTGTGTCCAATAAAGAAAATTCTTGGTACACACTGAGTAGAAAACAGAGATAGCTGCAGCAACTATTGATAGTGCACTCGATAGGCGCCATTCTACGGAACGCATATTCTTTAGGATAGACAATTATGGTTGAAGGAATTAATTTGCATGCCGTATGAAGTAAAGGAACAATGTCTTTGATACAAAGTTACATATTTAGTTTCAAATCAGATAGTTCATGTTTTGATAAAATGAGTTACAAATATGTACCAACAGAATTAGTTATTAGTTTGATATTTTATGAGAAGAATCAGCTAATAACTTGCAGACAGTCAACTCCCATTTGTCTTTAAGAGTTACAACCACAGAAATCTGCTTAGTCATAGTCATAGTTACATCGAAATCTTTCCAACATGGAGATCTTCAGAGTTGATAGTGCTTGTGACGTCTCTAACAATAGTTGGTGTAACATGTTCTGCTGCCTTTTCTTTCACACCAAGTTTGGCAGATCTTTCACACATGGTCCATTTACAGTATTGAAAAGATGTCTTTTTTTTTCAGGAATGATAAATGTATATTATTTTTGCTCCTAGTGATCATCAGCATGTGCGGTAAGTTGGTTGCTATTGTCACTGATTTTGTAAAAAGTAGTGCAGATTGCATATAGTAATACATTACTAGTAGCTGGGTTTGTTAAAATTTCATATCCTATACTGCCTACCTCAGAACATGTGTGCACAGCTGGTGTCCCATGGGCCAAATGCAACCTGGGATGGTTTCAGTCCGGTCCGTGGAAGAAAATTTATAGGAGAGTGAGGTGCTCGCATTGTATTTTGCCCAAAATGCTTTACAGATATTATCATAATCAGTCATCAAAAGTGTGAAGTTGAGTCAAATTAAAATCTAAGCGTGTGATTAAAAATTGACATTTTGTTCTGTAAGTTGGCAGTACTGTTACCAATGATGTAAAAAATGCCCTACAGGTGGCATCATACTACAGACTAACAAAACGCGGCCACAGTACCGGTTCAAAATGGTTACCCCACTTGCAACTTGCACCAAGGAAGAACAGTGTTCTTTCATACATTTTCTGATCAGTGAAGGTACAAAACCTATTGAAGTCCATCGGCGTGTGAAGGTCCAGTGAGTGATGCATATCTATCACTGCAGCAAGTGCATGAGTGGAGTAGAAAGTTCAGAAATTACATGACTTCTCTGACAGATGCCCAGTGCCCAGGTTAGGCACACTGTGTTGTGACATGAGTCTACTGCAGCAGTTGAAGCCATTGTGGTGGAAAATCACCTTTTGACGTTGAGTCAAATAGCCACAAATCTGAACATTAGTCATTGCATCATTCATGACGTGCTTAAGTTTCACAAAGTGGTTGCAAGATGGGTGCCACAGCAGCTCATTTCAGAACTGAAAGTGTGACCTGCTGACATTTGTGAAGAACTTTTCCATCACTTTGAAGCAGAAAGTTATGGCTTCTTCACGAGAATTGTTACAATACCACAAACCTGACACAAAGAGAGTAAACAAGCATTCCTCATTACCAAAAACCCAAGAAGCTTTGGATGCAGCCATCTGGACGGAAAATTTTGGTGATGTTCTTTTGGGACTGAACGAAGCTTTGTGTAATGCTACAATGATGAAAATTAATATTATGACGATGTCAAACCTTATTTTCATGATTTAAAGACGTATTCATGATATTAAAAATGTAATTATAATTTTATTATTTTCATTTTTGTGCTCAGTGTATCAAAGACTTTATAGTGCACGGAATAAATTAGCATTGTTTGTACTACAAAACTATATATGATTGTTAAGGGTTAAGCATGTAATAATTTGATGTAAGACATTTTGTTGAGTATGAATTTTGTTCTCGTACTGGTCGGTAGAGAAGGAAAGTTCCTTAATCGATGTGAAGGTATAAAGGCTGTAAAAAAAGGAGAGAGAGAGAAGGTAAATACAAGTTATTCAAAACAAATATCTCTAAAGTGTAACGTCTTGTGATTTCCTATAACTAAAAATTGCAAGGTCTAATCTGAGCCTGTCCTGAAAAACAGCGGAGAACATTTATGTTATCATATATTTTCTTCGTTTGATCACGGTTGTGAATCGCATGTTTCTTTTTGTTACGCAACGTGTTATGAATATTTTAATTATACGCGCAAAAGTGCACACAGTTTTAATCGAACCTGCGTCTTTTGGAAACGACAACTTTTAATCAGTACAATTACGCGAATACCATCTAAATCGCAACCGTGATCGCAAAATCGTTTCCTGGACCAAATAATTCTTATAAAATGTGTATTCTCCAAAGCGAGCAGCATTGCACTATCGCTGACTTGCAACAATTGAAAGAGTAAAAACAGTGCTTAAATAAAGTTGCCACCTTTTAATAATTATTATTATCCCATTAAATAAATAAATAGCAATTCAGTGGCTATCCAATCAATAAACAGAGAGGGCAATTCAATTGTCTTGGAACACTACACAACTAGGAGAAACACCACAATCAGTGTATTGTATTCCAATATGTAAAAAAACCTGCAATAAGATCAAAGTGAAAGGAATTTCTGATAACAGATGTCATTCTTTAGCATGGCAGTGTTTGTACTCGTACGGCCTGTGCAACTCTTGCAAACATCGATGACCTACATGTAGATACTCTGCCACATCCACCATACTCATCAGACCTTGTGCTGAGTGGTTACCACATGTTGGATCACTCAAGAGAGGCAATGGGAAGAAAGAAATTCTGTTCTGATGAAGAGTTGTAGTAAATGTCCACACGATGGAGAAATCTCTGCACTTTCTACGTGCTGGAGCAATTGTGTTGAACGACAGGAAAATCATGTCAAAAAATGATACACTTGTGTTCCAACTTTGTTCAGAAAAAAAATTGTAAAAAATATTTAAAGTTTTCGTTTGACTCCCCCTGATATTTTTAGACAAATGTTTAGAAAATGTTTGTTAGTAATGTTTGTGGATAGTAACACACTATACTTTAAACTCTCGAATGACCTGCATGTGGCCAAAAATTGCGAAGTTATTCATAATTGTTTGTCAACTGAGATTGCTTATCTCATTGCCATATTATATTTTTCTGTTCTTTATATCAACCTTAGAAAAATAATTCTTGTCCATTGTGGACATATTAGAACACTGCAACTGTTGAATTTGGAAGAAATTTATAATTAATTAGCTGCAGCCAGTTGCTTATATAGGCATTTATTTTTCCATGATTGCATTTCAGGGTGCCTGGTATGTTTACATTTATTTACACATTGTGAATATTGTTTCTTTATAAAGTCCCTGCAGAATTTCAACAGAAGTTTTGAAGACAGCTATTGTAAAATGTTACAATTAAAGAAACAAGTTTCATAATGTGGAAATAGTAAACATCTGAAGATGGGGTTAATATAAAATGAATGTACTCTAAAAAATTCATCTCTTGAGGCACCATATTTTGACATGCCGTGTCGGGTGCCATTCATATCAGTGCATTACCCCATAAACATTAATGTCTTGGATGCTGTACTTTTGACTTTATGCTGCAGTCATGTCAAATGTCAAGGCAGTATGTGAATCAGACCTGCTGGTCACCAAAGGTTGCCCATGCCTGCTCCAGAAGACAATTTCAACTTAAATTTACAAAGAACAACTTTTCAAACCTATTGAGACATAGTGTGGTTGTACAGTGATTGTGTATCAGAAAGTGGTTTCAAACAAGTTTTCTCTCTGCACAGGCCAGATGATGCGAGGTTCCGATAGTTCTTACCATGATATCGGGTGGCAAAGTAAAATATGATTGGGAGCTAAGACATCCTTCAGTTTTGCTCACCTTATCATGTCCACACGTTCGTCAGTATCTTCTGATTGCACTTCGTTTCTCAGATGCTATAGTTACTTCAGGAAGTTAAGAGTAAGATCCCATATCCAAATCCTGAAATAAATTTGATGCTTCTTATAAACAGCACATTGTATATTGTGCTGTTGGTTACAGTGACCATGCGTTACAAAGTTTCTTCATTATCTGGAACATCATATTTACGATGATAAGGGCCATGTCCAAAAATGTTCTGTCTTACTAAACAGATTCCAATTGAGCAAGTATATAACAAGTTTTCTCTTGCCCTGCGACATTTCGGGCATTGCCACGGTCTCTTTTTCTCTGTGGCTCACATCAAACCTCCAAGGCAGGACACAGAATAAACCGCCCAACCAGCAGGTACTGTGAATGTGGTATGATGTTTATCATCATCTCGGGTTGCATATATGCTGCATCCATCCATTTCATAATACATGTGCATAAATAAAACATACATACAAACAGGTTATACTAATTTATTACAGAAATAAACATTTTATGGTGGCAATCGTCATTCATTGGTTTAGAAAATTCTTGTGTAACACATCACTTCACCAAAGTGATATCTTAAACATCAGACATATGTAAATAAATTCCCTGCCAGCAGAAATGGTAAATTGTTGTGCCGCAGATCATCAGCACTAAAAATGAAGAGATTGACTTTAGTCACATATCTATTCAATTTTCCTTACAGTAAGCTCCTTCTTCTCCCTCTTTGTCTTCCTCTTCTTGCTGGTGAGACAGAGTGGTGCCACACACAAGGCACGAGACCACATGTAAGGGGGGAGAGGGGGGTGATTTTCACTGCAGCTGTAGTATTCTGTATAAAGGCACATGTTCCCTCCCAGGAGTATTGTAAATGGTGAGCCCTGCAGAGGGCTTAACCATCATTGCCTGTGTACGGTTTTGGTAGGTCTGGGTTTCATGAGTTGGAGACTGGTGAACACCACCAGCTTTTGTAACTGTAAGCTCTGAGAATGCTTCACCAATCCCTGTGCAGCATAGTCATGGAGCATTGTGTGTCATAGGGAGCAAGGATCTTGGTTTAACCGCACTGCCCTTACTGCGTGCTGGTGAGGTGCACTGCTGTTGAAGGGGAACAGTCAGCTGGCAACTCAGTTGTGTGAAGCTTATTGTGGCTGCTCTCGGTGTTGTTATTAATCACCTTTATCTCTATAGACTGTCTTATAACATTGTCCCAGTATCAATGGGTGGATAAAGGTGATGACTAACAAGATGAATCATAACCCTGGGTACCAACTCAGTAGAGCATGGAATCCTGCACTGGAGTTGCCGAAAACACAATGGGTGTAGCACCAGAGGTCCACAAAAAGAATAACTGAGATTGTGGACATGGGAAACGAATCCCATGTAGAGCACTAGGCACATAAGACCAAAGAAGGAATGTCACAGGGTGCTTCTAGTGGGAGCAGACCGAAAACGGAATGCCAGCATGCAGATGGGTGCGTAGGATTGAAGATGTAACACTAGCACTCAGGCTGGTGCACTGGAATGAAGAGGGAATATGTTAGAATATCTCTAGTTGGAGTGGACCACAGAGGGCAGACCTGTAACTACAGCAGACTGAAAATGGAATTCCAGCACACAAACAGGTGCTCAAGGCCAAAGATGCAATGCCTAAGGATGCTGCTAACGGAACTGGACTGCAGGCAGAACACCTGGAACTGACGATGGTGGGGGAAAAGTATAGGTATAAAATACTGGACTTGGTCCAATCGACAAGCAGTCTGAGGTAGCACCGCATGAAGGTACTAAGTCATGGTGTTGAACTATTATGCAAGAAAGATGCTGACATCTGGCAGAATACCAGAGATCAAGATGTAGCAAAGGTGTTGTGTCATGCAGAGATATTACAGATATTCCCAAAGAAGATGAATGGGCTCAAGAAGGTGGGATTAATGTGCAAAATATGATGAGAGGGGTAGATGGCAAATTGGTGAAAGCAGATGTCTTTATTCTTACTTTCAGTAGCATAACGCTTCCAGAGCATATGAAGGCAGGATTAATTCGCTTAAACATGAAGCCTTACGTACACTACCCATAGTGCTGTTTTAGATATGAGCACACCATTGTTGCGGGTAAGGGAGAAGCCACTTGTGGCAAATGTGGTAAGGCCACCCACAATGGAGTCATTTGTTCATCACTTCAGAAATGTGTTAATTGTTTGGGGTATCACCCTGTCTGGAATAGTGACTGCAGTGTCTACCTTGGAGAAAGGAAGTGTAGGAGCTAAAAACAACTAAATGTTTTTCATTTTTTTCAACCATCAAATAGCATATTCAGCTGGCTGATGCCTCTACACAAGTAGGTATTAATAGTGCCAGAACTGAAACCTGTGTTTGTAAGTGCAATTGCAAAGATGCTGTTATTACAAAACAGAAAATCCGAAAAGCCCACGGTTGCTGACATTGTAGAGCTTTCAGCACCTCAATAGGTAGATTCAGTAAACAGACCAGCACTGCCACTGCCATTGCAACGAACACTCCTCTGAAGTCTCCTCTGACAAAAAAACCGAAAGGGAAGTGCAAATCACAGAAGACAGGTTGTAAACAGTCAGACCATGCATTTCCCATTCTGTCTGACTTCGGAGACAGTGAAATACAAAGTCTGTGGCAACCATTTAACCCCTTAACACAGTGTGGAGAGATGCCAAGTTTTGTGTGCCACCTTTGTGTTTTATACGTGGTGCTGTAGACAACATTGCTGTGATGTATTTAAACTACTTCGTCTATTTAGGTATCAAAATTGATTGACTTCATACGCTTTTTGCTTATTTAGCATTCTGATTGTATTTTGATATTTCAAAAAATTACTGTTTTCGTTGTGAAGTTCTTCCTGCTGTTAGAGATGGCCCTATTCAGAAATGGAAGCAAATAAATGAATGTGAAATACTTTCAGGGGTTTTTGACGATGATTATACAGAGAATGAAGATCTCGATGACTGTGTGAATGAATGTTTATATGATTCTGGGGAGGGTTCCAATAACAATGGCATATTTAGACCTGAAAGACACAGAAGGTGACAGTGCTTTCAATTGATTTCAGGAATAATGATAAAGGTGATTCTGTTCTTGAGAATAATTCGTTTTGTAATAAAGTTAGCCATCTCGAGACGGCACTCCTCTTCTCTGTAGCACTCGCCTACCAGCAACTGCAGCTGAACTTCATGTGGACCAAAGACTCACTACATGCTGTCGATAGCTAACATTACAATAAGCATGAGAATCTGAGACTCTCACAGGTCTTATAGAACAACGTGAGTGAGATTCAGGTGCCATCTGAAATGTGTTAAGTAAACTTCCAGCGCTTACAGAATCTCCACTCTGGCATGGGGACAGGTTGAAAGAGAAATCTTGCAGATAATATGACTCCCATGCCATAGTGGAAACGCAATGGGTTCAGGACATGTTTGGAGGAATTTGAAACTCCTAGTGCAGAAAGTCTTCTGTGCTTGTGTTTACAAGAAACACCCCTATGCTACAGGGTTGTACCCACCACTGTAAGGATCACATAACAGGGGGAAGGACCAAAAGTGGGGCATGGAGTGGGAAACTGTGTTATAAATAACACATACCACTCCTCTGCTCTGTCCCTGACTACTGACCTACCAGCAGTTGAAGCTGAAATTCATGTGGACTGAAGACTCACTACATGCTGTCTATAGCTAACACCACAAGAAGCAGGAGAATCTGAGACTCTCACAGATCTCATAGAACAACATCCATGATCATTTCTACAACTGGGATATTTCAGTGCCCGTAATGTATATGGGGCTCGAACCTGCTTGTCCTAGGGGTTGGATATTACAGGCCCTCATGTCTTGGGTGCTGTGGATCCTCAACGTGGGCCACTCCATTTATTTCAACACTGCTACTGGGTCATCCTCAGCCATATACCTGGCATGCATCAGGAATTTACCCATATTTTCAGCTCGGTGCAGTTGCCAGTAAAATTGGATGCCTTCAGGGAACATTTGAACCATTTGGGGCGGCACCTCGTCAGTAATTGTTTTCTGCTTCACTGAGTCAAGATGAAAAACAATGTAAATGATGATGACTCAAAAACTGATTGCTCTGGAATTGTACGAGTGATAACTTTTGCATCTCTAATAAACTGAGTGCACTTTCAGCAGAAGAATTTGACAAATGGTTCAATATTGACAGAAATTTGGCTGACAAAGAAGGGTTGACTGACAATGTGAAGTTAAGAAGTATTTTCAACCTCCACCACCAGAAGCTGAGAGTGATGAAGAAGCAGCACCTAAAGGTCACACCCCTTGGGGTGAGTCTTCAGAAGCCTTAAATATGTACAAAATAATGTTTGTCAAAAAAACAGCTCAATTCGAGAAACTTAGTAGCATTTCTGTAATGTTCCAGAGGACTCAAAAGAAAATTTCAGTGAAACCTTGAGTGGTTGATATTAGTTGGACGTATTCCATGCCCTCGAGAATGTCAGTTATCTGTGCTATTCCTAAAGATAATGATTCCAATTAAACTGCGCCAAAATGTAGGCATCAAATTTTATTATCAGTATTGGTAATTTTATGATATAACTGGTGTACAAAAACTTATCTATGTATAATGAACATTTGTAAAACTCTGAGCTGTATACGGATTTAATAGTAGTACAGTGTTCAACTTTTCATTCAGTTACGTTTATACAGGAAAGTAAAATGTACTTTTAATTTTTTTTTACTGTAATCTTGCCTGTTGTGTTTAATAAATAACAGGTACTAATTTTTGCACATTAAAACCATAATTTTTACTTGTAGGATTATCCATTTTATTTTTTAAACTGGAGGTTTTTAAAAATGATCTAGATAATTGGGCATACTAGATACTCTGGCATTGACAAATCCCCAAGCTTGCTGGATTATCGAGGTCCTGCTATATCTCTATTTCTGTTCTCCAGCCCTCACCTATTCTGCTCAGTGGAAATTTACTGTTACCAGTAGCCCCTTTGAATCCATCTACCAAATGGAGCAGTCTGCAAAAGAATGCTACCAAGATGGATGGTCAGCAGGACAAACTGGACACTGTTCAGCCAGGTGGTTGGTTTTGAACACCAAGGCAAGTTCTAGGAGTTGGAGAACACATAACAAGTGTCATCCACTGTGACACTGTCATATCCACCTCAAAGTCCTCAGTTGATCATAGAAGGTAGCCTGTGTCATGCTGGACTGCTGAGCACTTTCCAGTGAGCCCAGTCAGGCATACAACACCGCTACAATTTAACTGCTGACCAACAGCAAGAAACCTTGCAGGCTCTTGAATAGTGAGAGCTAAAGCATGATGCACAGTCTAGGAGAGCAGGAAAATGTCATGGCAAGTGTTCCTGGGCTATCCAGTGCTCCACTTGTTCTGTGAAAGTACGTGTACCGATCATGAGGAGTTTTGGTAAATTCAGCCATGTCGAAGCAGGGGTGTCTCCAAACATTGCATGGACACATCACCCAAACTATACACAGCATTTTGTATTGGCTACTGCCTCTACCAGCCAGGATCCAGCATTCTGCGGCTACTTGGTGGCCATACAGAGGCTTGAGTTGGACTTAAGATCTAACAATTCTGAGTCATATCACTGTCCTTTTTCTGTATGGGAGATGGATTGACGACATCTGAAGCTCATAGATACTGCACGTGGTCATGATCAAATCCAATACATTGTGCTTCAAAACTTATGAACTGAATCAAAGGAAATCCAACTAAAGTCTAAGTGAAATTCATTGTTAGTTGACACTTCGTGCGTCAGAGCTGGTTTCCTCCAGTCGGAGCATTCAGTGTCATGCCTGAACTCTTCACAATAAATGGTCATTTTACTTCCACTGCTTGGCTAGTGTTGTGTCATTTTACTTCCACTCCTTGGCTAGTGTTGTGTATGAAACATGAGTATTTGTTGTCATCATTGTGTGTGTGTGTGTGTGTGTGTGTGTGTGTGTGTGTGTGTATTTTATTTGTTTGTTTTTGGTGCGGTAGACCCAAACATATAAGAAAAAAAGCTGGACAATGAATTGCATTTAAAGGACAATTGCGACAACTTGTGTGCAATGTGCAAGAACTCAGTGAAAGTGAAATGGAAGATTGGGGACTGCTCTTACCACTTTCCAGAGTAGTCTTGTGATCTGCAGCTATGTTTAAGGTTAGTTAAATGACCATACTTCGTATTGGTAAAGAAAAATACAGGAAGGAAGGAGGGAAGCAACACAGAACCCATTTGTCTTCATATGCAGTACAAGAATAGAAGTATTCAGAAATATATAACAAATCTGGATCCTTTCATGTTGTTGTTGTTGTTGTTGTTGTTGTGGCCTTCAGTCCTGAGAATGGTTTGATGCAGCTCTCCATGCTACTCTATCCTGTGCAAGCTTCTTCATCTCCCAGTAACTACTGCAACCTACATCCTTCTGAATCTCTTTAGTGTATTCATATCTATGATTTTTACCCTCCACGCTTCCCTTCAATACTAAATTGGTGATCCCTTGATGCCTCAGAACATGTCCTACCAACCGATCCCTTCTTCTAGTCAAGTTGTGCCACACATTTCATAAGCTTCTATTCTCTTCTTGTCCAAACTATTTATCGTCCATGTTTCACTTCCATACATAGCTACACTCCATACAAATACTTTCAGAAACGACTTCCTGACACTTACATCTATACTCAGTGTCAACAAATTTCTCTTCTTCAGAAACGCTTTCCTTGCCATTGCCAGTCTACATTTTATATCCTCTCTACTTCGACCATCATCAGTAATTTTGCTCCCCAAATAGCAAAACTCATTTACTACTTTAAGTGTCTCATTTCCTAATCTAATTCCCTCAGCATCACCTGACTTAATTTGACTACATTCCATTATCCTCGTTTTGCTTTTGTTGATGTTCATCTTATACCCCCTTTCAAGACACTTTCCATTCTGTTCAACTGCTCTTCCAAGTCCTTTGCTGTCTCTGACAGAATTACAATGTCATCGGCAAACCTCAAAGTTTTTATTTCTTCTCCACGGATTTTAATACCTACTCTGAATTTTTCTTTTGTTTCCTTCACTGCTTGCCCAATATACAGATTGAATAACATCGGGGAGAGGCTGCAACCCTATCTCACTCCCTTCCCAACCACTGCTTCCCTTTCGTATCCCTCGACTCTTATAACTGCCATCTGGTTTCTGTACAAATTGTAAATAGCATTTCGCTCCCTGTATTTTACCCCTGCCACCTTCAGAATTTGAAAGAGAGTATTCCAGTCAACATTATCAAAACCTTTCTCTAAGTCTACAAATGCTAGAAATGTAGGTTTGCCCTTCCTTAATCTAGCTTCTAAGATAAGTTGTAGGGTCAGTATTGCCTCACATGTTCCAATATTTCTACGGAATCCAAACTGATTTTCCCCAAGGATGACTTCTACTAGTTTTTCCATTCGTCTGTAAAGAATTTGTGTTAGTATTTTGCAGCCGTGACTTATTAAACTGATAGTTCGGTAATTTTCACATCTGTCAACACCTGCTTTCTTAGGGATTGGAATTATTATATTCTTCTTGAAGTCTGAGGGTATTTCGCCTGTCTCGTACATCTTGCTCACCAGATGGTAGAGTTTTGTCAGGACCGGCTCTCCCAAGGCTGTCAGTAGTCCTAATGGAATGTTGTCTACTCCGGGGGCCTTGTTTCGACTCAGGTCTTTCAGTGCTCTGTCAAACTCTTTACGCAGTATCTTATCTCCCATTTCATCTTCATCTACATCCTCTTCCATTTCCATAATATTGTCCTCAAGTACGTCACCCTTGTATAGACCCTCTATATACTCCTTCCACCTTTATGCCTTCCCTTCTTTGCTTAGAACTGGGTTTCCATCTGAGCTCTCGATATTCATACAAGTGGTTGTCTTTTCACCGAAGGCCTCTTTAATTTTTCTGTAGGCAGTATCTGTCTTGCCCCTAGTGAGATAAGCCTCTACATCCTTACATTTATCCTCTAGCCATCCCTGCTTAGCCATTTTGCACTTCCTGTCGATCTCATTTTTGAGACGTTTGTATTCCTTTTTGCCTGCTTCATTTACTGCATTTTTATATTTTCTCCTTTCATCAATTAAGTTAAATATTTCTTCTGTTACCCAAGGATTTCTACTAGCCCTCGTCTTTTTACCTACTTGATCCTCTGCTGCCTTCACTACTTCAACCCTCAAAGCTACCGATTCTTCTTCTACTGTATTTCTTTCCCCCATTCCTGCCATTTGTTCCCTTACACTCTCCCTGAAACTCTGTACAACCTCTGGTTCTTTCAGTTTATCCAGGTCCCATCTCCTTAAATTCCCACATTTTTGCAGTTTCTTTAGTTTTAATCTACAGTTCATAACCAACAGATTGTGGTCAGAGTCCACATCTGCCCCTGGAAATGTCTTACAATTTAAAACCTGGTTCCTAAATCTCTGTCTTACCATTATATAATCTATATGATAACTTTTAGTATCGCCAGGGTTCTTCCATGTATACAACCTTCTTTTATGATTCTTGAACCAAGTGTTAGCTATGATTAAGTTGTGCTCTGTGCAAAATTCTACCAGGCGGCTTTCTCTTTCATTTCTTCCCCCCAATCCATATTCACCTACTACGTTTCTTTCTCTCCCTGTTCCTACTACCGAATTCCAGTCACCCATGACTATTAAATTTTCGTCTCCCTTCACTATCTGAATAATTTCTTTTATTTCTACATACACTATTTCAATTTCTTCGTCATCTGCAGAGCTAGTTGGCATATAAACTTGTACTACTATAGTAGGCATGGTCTTTGTGCCTATCTTGGCCACAATAATGCGTTCACTATGCTGTTTGTAGTAGCTTACCTGCACTCCTATTTTTTTATTCATTATTAAACCTACTCCTGCATTACCCCTATTTGATTTTGTATTTATGACCCTGTATTCGTATGACCAAAAGTCGTGTTCCTCCTGCCACCGAACTTCACTAATTCTCACTATATCTAACTTTAACCTATCCATTTCCCTTTTCAAATTTTCTAACCTACCTGCCTGATTAAGGGATCTGACATTCCACGCTCCGATCCGTAGAACGCCAATTTTCTGTCTCCTGATAACGACGTCCTCCTGAATAGTCCCCGCCCGGAGATCCGAATGGGGGACTATTTTACCTCCGGAATATTTTACCCATGATAACGTCATCATCATTTAACCATACAGTAAAGCTGCATGCCCTCGGGAAAAATTACGGCCGTAGCTTCCCCTTGCTTTCAGCCATTCGCAGTACCAGCACAGCAAGGCCGTTTTGGTTATGTTACAAGGCCAGATCAGTCAATCATCCAGACTGTTGTCCCTACAACTACTGAAAAGGCTTCTGCCCCTCTTCAGGAACCACATGTTTGTCTGGCTTCTCAACAGATACCCCTGAGTTGTTTTTGCACCTACAGTACGGCTATCTGTATCACTGAGGCACGCAAGCCTCCCCGCCAACGGCAAGGTCCATGGTTCGTGGGGGGGGGGGGGGGGGGGGTCCTTTCATACAAGATGCAATTCGGCATCACCTATACAGTTATACTCATCAAAGAGGTTTGGCATTAGATAAGCTGCGTACAGCGATGCATGAGGCCAAAAATTTTGAAGGCAGCAAATCGTCTTTGTGATGGGTTCTGTAGAGTCTCTGTTTTAAATACAAAAATATCTCAGGCCGTAAAATGTTGATGGAATGAACAAACGTAACCACATGGCCATGCAGAATTCTTTCTGAAGTAAAATACATTAATTTTGTGGACATTATTTCTATTGACAAAATACGGGTTAATGCTAGTCATACTGTTATGAGAGGTTGCACTGGCAGCAAAGGAGAAGGCATGGCATTTCCCACTGGCTGAGGTGGTAGAATTATCCTTTTGCATGCTGGTACCTACCATGGCTTTAATCCCAGCTGACAATTGCTTTTCAAATCAAAGGAAATGTTGGAGTGCCGTGCAGAAATGAATTGTGAAACTTTTGAAACTTCGAAAATACTGTGTTACCAAGAGTAGAAACTTCTTAGGTAATTATTCTCAACAATGCTTTTTATCATTCAGGATAAGGCTCCAACCCTGTCCTCTCGAAAGGATTATTCACTGCTTCTGACAACATGAAGTTGTTGTGGATGATACACTAAAAAAATAGGATTATTAGAACCCATGTTATTTCACACACCACAATTCCTGACATTTTTATCGGTAAGGTAACTTATAAATATGGACATGGTCATAAAACACTATACCACATTATCACTTCCGCGTCTTCCCCTCCCTGCCCCCTCTATCTCTCTACCTCTTATATGCAGGTGAACAGGTATGTTGCTCACAAACATAAATAGTTTACTCATTGTTGTGCAGCCACCGATTCATCTGTTGAAAGGCTTGCCTCACGCCATTTCGCTACCCTCTCCACGCCCCATGCATCCTTCCATACTCCCTCCCGATCTTCACCTGCACTGGCAACTGCCCTTAATAATCAACAATCAATAGTCAATCTCACTGCGGCCATGGGTGTGAGAATTTGGATGTCTGTGATAGTGTGTGTGAGTGTTAATATGTGTACTTTTGTTAGAGGAAGGGCAAGAGCTCGAAACCTAGTGTAAATACTGCATCAAAATTTTTCTATGCACCACACATCAGTCAGCTTTACGTAAGTGGCAGCTTTCCCTTTACTTTACATACTATTCCAGCCAGGAATTTTCATTGCTGTTGTTTTATTGAACTGCTATACAATAGAATGACTTTTAATGGTGTTGCACTCCTACCATGAAGTTTACTAAAACACTTCGTTTTTAAGACATCACTTGAAGATAATTCTTTAATTATCTTGAACTTCACTATATTACACACAAGACATTTGATATGCTCTAGAAGGATATTGAATTCATATGTATGTTTCTGACTGTCTCCTTTTTGTACATATTTTCAACCCTTAAAGTATTTCTAGTGTTGTTTTAGTCTTAATATTATAACAGTCCTTTGAATTATCTTTTTGAGAAAAGAGAAATATTATCACTGATAGTGTTTGTTAAGGAATATAAGTGTTGTGAGATAGTTATCTACAGATATCAGTTGTCATCCATATTTTTGTCATATTGCACATAAATTGTGGTTCTACACTTTCTGTTTGACATCAAAAATAAATTTATCGTCAAATTATTATAGAGTTTTGTTTGCTAGGCAGTTGTTATTTGTAATTCTCTTATCTCTGGTGCAAATGCCATAAAATAGATGTTACATATTTTCTCTTTGTTGAGAAAATTGTATAAGAATATATTATGTTTATACGTTATATAACAGTGACTCCAGCCATGCTGCCGCAGTTGGCAATGCTGGCCCCTGACTGGTGCAACTATTTTGGGAGCCGTGAGGCCCTGGAAGACCTGGTGATACATCTGTCATTACGCTGTGAGAAAGGAGGCACACAGATACTTAAACTGTTATTGGATGCTGCGTCACCAGAAGTGAAACCTGAGAACATAGAGCAAAGTAGAACAGTGCAAAAATGTAGCAGGGACCTTTTAGGTAAATAAATTAAAACAAGATTATCTTTGCGCTCTCTCTCTCTCTCTCTCTCTCTCTCTCTCTCTCTCTCTCTCTCTCTCTCTCTCTCTTTTGTACCTGTTAACACAGAAAAATCTCAAAGTTTTGTTCTTTTGTTCCATCATCACAATCTTCTGCAGTTGTAATATATTTTATAAGCATAAGAAATACTACTACTCAATTACAAAAAATAAGGAAAGGAATCCTTATCTGATGGATGGATTTGTTCTGTGTGTTTCAGAATTACTATTGCGTGAGATAGACATACAGCTACGAAGCACGGAGCCGGGTAACTGCACTATTGAGTTGTTGGAGTCTCTCAGGAAAGATTTGTCAATGATTAAACCATTACTTCTTAGTAGAGACATGCTTCGTATGCAGACGGCTGTGAGGCTTTTAGGTAATAATCGTATAAACTTTGTTAATTATTGCTGTGCTTAGGTCATTGAGGTAATGATTGCCTGTGTGAAGGAGTGTGCTGATAAGTCTTTGGCTTCATAAATTGACAAATATGAAAAAAATAGCAGAAATAAGAAAAGGTTATATGCTTAGGGTACAGTTTTGAAATCCAGATTAAACATTACAGAATGGCTAATTGTAATGTCACATTAGTGTTACTGTGTATCATAATCTATGTGTAACTCTCTGCAGCCAAATATATGGTGTGTTGCATAGAGAAAATAGTGTACCAGAATGATTTGCCCCTCCCTCTCTGTTCCTATTTCGTTGGTTAATTGTTTACAGAGTAAGTGTTGGTACCCTCCAAATGAGCCTGAATTTTTCCTGATTTTACCTTAGTTTTCATTACGTGAATTGTACATAGTGGGAAGTAGTGTGTTTCTTGATTAGTTTCAGAATGTAGGAGCTGGAATTTTGACGGTAAGACACTCTGTTATGCTATGTCTCTTTTACTGTCTCCCTATGGTGTTTCTAGAGCATTTGCTAGATGCTCTCAAGCTGACTAAACAAATCCATGACAAACCACACACATCTTTGTATCACCTTCCTCCTTTTAATTCGCCTATTACATGAAAAGTACCCCAGTTTGAGCAAATAAAGCAAATTGGAAACTAAAAATATAATGTTGTACCTGTTTGAGTAAATATCAGTGCCATTCATATAAAAAACATCATATGCAGCCACTTGTGCCATCTGAAGGTCAATATACTAGCCTTACTGTGTTGACACTGTATAAACAGTACAACTGGGAGTGTTGCTGTGCTCGGTTGTGAAGGACATATACTAATGGCAGGCCTGAGTAGGTGGAAGCTAGATGAGTCTTTCGAACACTGTTAAGTTGTTATATAAAAAGGCATACTGAATTGATGTGCTGAAAAATGAAGATGCAATTGAGGTGAAGCTGGGCCTTTTTCATGGATCTTATGTGATACCATAATACAAAAATACTGTGGAGTATTAACAGAAATACATACAGACATATTGGAGAGGAATACTTGAAATTTAAAATTGTCTTAGCCACAGTGTTTATTGATTGTGTGTCTTAGACAATTTGAAATTTAGAGTACATCATGGCTGCTATATACCACTGCATTTTTGAAGATCATTAGCGGAGAGTAACAGAGACAGTGTATTGGACAGTGGAGAAGAAAAGGAGGACATGAAAGGTCCAACAGTTCTGAAATATTATATCCAGCATCTGAAGGAAGTACCAGTCAGATGAATATGCACTTTCACCCCCAAAATATTCTGAACAAATTTGCTCTGGAGAATTGATGATCAAATGTTGGAACATACTTATGAGGATTATTATAACCACAGTTACTATTGGTACAAGAAACAAATGATCCCTGATAACTGCATTAATTCGAAGTCCAACTTAAAGGTAATTTGAGATTTTGTTACAAGTAAAAGGCAAACCTCATATCCATTCAGGAGAAACAAAAGATCTGAACCAAAGGGTTTAAAAGACTTCGTAAGAGTGCTTTTTGGCTGCATTAGATACAGTAGATCAGTAATCTATTATTGACACATTTGAGCCTGGATTCTGTAAGCCACGAGAGCAGTTGCTCTGGACAGTATTAATGCATTTTGTCTGTGTCTTCAAAGAAGAGTATATCATTTTGTCCAAGTTTATCACTGTGGTCATAGCTTACAAAGGGATTGAGAAAGACAATGTTATTATGCTGACAGTAGAAATGTTAGTGCTAAACATGAGTATGTTCATTAATGTTGAAAACGTAAGTGTATGGAGTAGTAACCAGAGCCAAATTTTTCTGAACTATCCTGTTCTTCAATACATCACCTAGGGGAGAGAAATCAACACCTGGAGTGGTGCAATTTGTTCATATGTCCACACACAGATATACAATAGATGTGGCTTTGTTCATGGCTGGCAGATTACAAAGAAATTAGCATCAATGTGTCCACAGAACATCACTATTGGAGGTAGTAAAATTATAAAAACAGCTAGAGTACAAAAATGCTTTTTACATTTGATATTTTTGTGACCATGTTGGTAAGTGGCGTCTCTTATTATGTGATTCTTGATCAGGACATGAAAAGAATGTTTTTCAATGAGGATGTTATCTTATATTGTCATCAGAGACAACCAAAAATTTCCAATCTTGAGATGTGTGTATATTTGACGGTACAAACACTGCGGGAGAAGTCTTGTTGATTATGTACACTTGCAAACATGAATTGCAGGTCTTGTCACAGAATAAATATTTCATCATCTGACTTTGCTCTCTTACCTAAAGACCACTTTGTGCTTGAAAATTCAGAGCTGTGTAACATATGCAGGCTAAGATTTGGTAATGAAGCAGAGATTCCTGTTGCTTCATCTGATAATGAGATCACTATGACTAGTGCAGTTCAGATACAACAGAAATGATATGGCATGTTTATATGTTACCATTGCCAACTGACCAGACTTACATTCTGCTGTGTTTTAATCACTTCATTGAAACTCCACATCTGAACTTTAATTATGGATAAGGGAAGAACATGTGATGACACAGAAACTTTTATTTTGGAAAATGTGACTCTGCAAGTTCTGCATGTGTTAATATATATTGTTTTAAGCAAATGTGTAGCTTTTTGCCAAATAGAACCTCATTTATGACATGAATCTAACAAAAGTAGAACAAAAATGAAACTTTATGATTAGGCACCGAAGAAGGTGCAATGTTGACTGGCTACTGTGTCATCCTCTGTCATATGGGGGAGGGGGGTCAGCACAGTGGTGTACTTTTGGCACTTGTCAGCACTTAGACCCTGCAGACCTCTCAAACAGTAGCCCCACAATTGGCATCATGAGGGTGAGTGCATTCTAGTCCAGTCCTCCCACCAAGGAAAAATCCTTGACAGTACCAGGTATCAAACATGCGTCCTTCGCATGGCACCCATCTACACTGACCATTCAGCTTGTGAACCTGCTGGACATAAGTGTCTACTAAGTGGTACAGTTTCTCTAGTGACTTGTGCCTCTTTAGTCTTTATATTCATGAACTTTTCGAAGATTGATTGAACACAAAAGAAGAGTTATAAGGAAAAATTACCTTGATTGTTGGTGAAACAAACATATCTTCATATAAAATCATTTTTATTTGGTTTTAACTGTTTAAGCTGAGGCACTTACCTTGTTAGTAAGAGCCCAAGGCTCTAATTATGTTCAAGAATTGATTGAATGTGAGTTTTGTGAGAAACCCTGTTTGTGAAAGAACTGCAGTTTCATAGGAGTCTTCAAATGTCTCTGACTGGTATCTGCCTTCTCCACATCTAGGTTTAAGTAGCCTTTCCACTTTTGAATGACTCCAAGTACATGGCTCTAGGTACGTGATGTTGTGAATTGCTTCAGTAACTGACTGCTGATTGTATAGTCAAACAGTGTCCTTTCTTTTTGTTTATTTCAGAACATTACATTACATTTATTTGTAATGAAGGTCAGCTACAAGTCTATTTATTGTGAGTCTTCCTGCTGATACTGGCTAGAGTGATCAGAGATGGGCGGTCATGTGTGGGTGAGTTGTGGTTGCTTGTGTGAATGTATGTGTGTTTTCTGAAGGAAGCTTTGGCTGAACACTCAAAGTATAACGGTCTTTGCATTGTGTCTGTCTGCGTCTAAATGGGTCATCCATACGGCGAGGAACAATATATCCTTTTCAGTATATCGTTGATCTTCCAAAGTGGACTTTCCACTGTTTGACTTTTCCTGCTGCTTTTGTTTCTTAACACATCTTATCATGTTCCCCATTAAGAATGATACACTGAGTTCTGTTGCTATAAAGTTTCTTTATTCAACTGCATGCCTGTTCAGACATTTCTTAAGCACTTGATTTGTATCCTGATTATCTGAAACGTGGATGCAGGCAGTAGACCATTAATTCTCAAACTTACAAATGGTTTGAAACATAAATTCAGTATCCATTTATTTGTACACTTGTGACTAGCTGTTAATTAGATTCAGTCTAACTTGATAATTAACCAGTAATAATTGTGTATTTTATACCAACGTATGTCTTAATAGATGGATGCAAGTTTATCTGAAAATCCATATTTACCAAAGTTTTAAAAACAAAATCGTTATTTGCACTCTTGACTGGTCATCTATTTTTCATTCGTAGTAGCCTTGCACAGAATAAAGTAAGATTATGATCCATATATGATTTTTGAATGTCCCAATAGTCTTTCCTCTATACCATTACCTTCATTGTTATTCAGTGGACTGAAAGTGTAATATGATTTAAGTTTATCGAAAACACACAGAAGATGATACAACATGATAAAATGGATGATTCATTTCACCAGTGAAAAGAATTATATAAAAGAGTTTTTATGGTCATATGCAACTGTCAGACATGAAACAAGGAACTCTTCAGTCAGTTCTGTCCAGAGTGCAGTCCTTATGTAAGTAAAACAGTATATAAACTGTATCAAAAGAAAATTTAGTCAAGCAATTTAATAAATTATGAGACAGAATTGCAGGTCAGTACCTACCATCAGGAGTTGAAATGTGTATACTGCTGTCAATAGACACACATAGAAATAAACGTGACACGCTTCCTAGCTTTCGAAACTGATATTTGTTCCTCAGGGAGAAAAGACCAGTTAGTTGGAGAAGGTTAAACATAAAGGACAAGTCACAGAGATAATAGTACGAGAAGGACCCATTTATATTGAGGGCAAGGGTAGGAAACAATATGTTATATGTCATAATAGGAGATGTGCTGTAAGATACTGAATGGGGACCAAAAGCGAAACATGTTTTCTGGCTGGCTGCAGTGCACAAAGGTTTCATAATGTTATGTAGACAAAGGCCAACCGTTACATTTTGTTTATTGACAGGATTGCACTGTACTTGCTGTGTAAAGTGTAACACTGCAAGCTGCATATTTTGTTTTTAGTATATGCAAAGAACCCCTCCCCCAATTAACCGTGGACCTTGCCGTTGGTGGGGAGGCTTGGGTGCCTCAGCGATACAGATAGTTGTACCGTAGGTGCAACCACAACGGAGGGGTATCGGTTGAGAGGCCAGGCAAACGTGTGGTTCCGGAAGAGGGGCAGTAGCCTTTTCAGCAGCTGCAGGGCAACAGTCTGGATGATTGACTGATCAGGCCTTATAACATTAACCAAAACAGCCTTGCAGTGCTGATACTGAAAGCAAGGGGAAACCAGAGCCATAATTTTTCCTGAGGGCATTCAGCTTTACTGTATGTTTAAATGATGATGACATCCTCTTGGGTAAAATATTCCGGAGGTAAAATAGTCCCCCATTCGGATGTCCGGGCGGGGACTACACAGGATGACATTGTTATCAGGTGAAAGAAAACTGGCGTTCTACGTACCATGGCATGGAATGTCAGATCCCTTAATCGATCAGATGGGTTAGAAAATTAAAAAGGGAAATGCATAGGTTGAAGTTAGATATAGTGGGAATTAGTGAAGTACGGTGGCAGGAGGAACAAGACTTCTGGTTAGGTGAATACAGGGTTACAAATACAAAATCAAAAAGGGGGTAATGCAGGAGTAGGTTTAATAATGAATAAAGAAATAGAAGCGCAGGTCAGCTACTACAAACAGCATAGTGAATGCATTATTGTAGCCAAGATAGAGATGAAGCTCACACCTAGTACAAGTTTATATGACAACTAGCTTCGCAGATGACGAAGAGAAGAAATGTATGATGGGATAAAAGAGAGTATTCAGACAGTGAAGGGAGATGAAAATTTAATAGTCATTTGGGACTGTAATTCAATAGTAGGAAAAGGAAGAGAAAGAAAAGTAGTAGCTGAATATGGACTGGGGGTATGAAATGAAAGAGGAAGCCGCCTGGTAGAAGTTTGCTCAGAGCATAACTTAATCATAGCTAACACTTGCTTTAAGAATCACTAAAGAAGGTTGTGTATTTGGAAGAGGCCTGGAGACACTGGAATGTTTCAGAGAGATTATATAATGGCAAGACAGAGATTTAGGAACTAGGTTTTAAATTGTAAGACATTTCGAGGGGCAGATATGGACTCTGACCATAATCTATTGCTTATGAACTGTAGGTTAAAACTGAAGAAACCGCAAAAAGCTGGGAATTCAAGGAGATGGGACCTGGATAAACTGAAAAAACCAGAGGTTGTAAAGATTTTCAGAGAGAGAATTAGGGAACGATTGACAGGAACAGGGAAAAGAAATACAGTAGAAGAAGAATGGGTAGCTTTGAGAGATGGAATAGTGAAGACAGCAGAGGATCAAGTAGGTAAAAAGACGAGGGCTAGTAGAAATCCTTGGGTAACAGAAGAGATATTGAATTTAATTGATGAAAGAAAAAAATACAAAAATACAGTAAATGAAGCAGGTGAAAAGGGATACAAACATCTCAAAAATGCGATTGACAGGAAGTGCAAAATAGCTAAGCAGGAATGGCTAGAGGACAAATGAAAGGATGTAGAGGCATATACCACTGGGGGTAAGATAGATACTGTGTACAGGAAAGTTAAAGAGGCCTTTGGAGAAAAGAGAAACACTTGTATGAAATCAAGAGCTCAGATGGAAAACGAGTTCTAAGCAAAAAAAGGGAAAGCAGAAAGGTGGAAGGAGTATATAGAGGATCTATAAAAGGGCGATGTACTTGAGGACAATTTTATGGAAATGGAAGAGGTCGTAGATGAAGATGAAATGGGAGATATGATACTGCGTGAAGTATTTGACAGAGTACTGAGAGACCTAGGTCGAAACAAGGCCCCAGGAGTAGAAAACATTCCATTAGAACAACTGATAGACTTGGTAGAGCGAGCCATGACTAAACTCTACCATCTGGTGAGTAAGACATATGAGGCAGGTGAAATACCCTCAGGTTTCAAGAAGAATATAATAATTCAAATCCCTAAGAAAGCAGGTGTTGACAGGTGTGAATATTATCGAACTATTAGCTTAATAAGTTACAGCTGCAAAATACTAACACAAATTCTTTACAGATGAATGGAAAAACTGGTAAAGACCTTGGGAAAGATCAGTTCGGATTCTGCAGAAATGTTTGAACACGTGAGGCAATACTGACACTACAACTTATCTTAGAAGACAGATTAAGGAAAGGCAAACCTCCATTTCTATCATTTGTAGACTTAGAGAAAGGTTTTGACAGTGTTTACTGGAATACTCTCTTTCAAATTCTGAAGGTGGCAGGTGTCAAATACAGGGAGCGAAAGGCTGTTTACAATTTGTACGGAAACGAGGTGGCAGTTGTAAGAGTTGAGGGGCTTGAAAGGGAAGCAGTGGTTGGGAAGGGAGTGAGACAGGGTTGTAGCCTATACCCGATGTTATTCAATCTGAATATTGAGCAAGCAGTACAGGAAACAAAAGAAAAAATTGGAGTAGGAATTAAAATCCATTGTGAAGAAATAAAAACTGTGAGGTTTTTGCTGATGACATTGTAATTCTGTCAGAGACAGCAAAGGACCTGGAAGTGCAGTGGAACGGAATGGACAGTGTCTTGAAAGGAGCCTTATAAGATGAACATCAGTAAAAGCAAAACGAGATTAATGAATGTAGTCTAATTAAATCAGGTGATGCTGAGGGAATTACATCAGGAAATGTGACACTTAAAGTAGTAGATGCTATTTGGGGAGCAAAATAACTGATGATGGTCGAAGTAAAGAGGAATAAAATGTAAAATGGCAATGGCAAGAAAAGTGTTCCTGAAGAAGAAAAATTTGTTAACATCGAGTGTAGATTTAAGTGTCAGGAAGTCTTTCCTATATGTACACTCCTGGAAATTGAAATAAGAACACCGTGAATTCATTGTCCCAGGAAGGGGAAACTTTATTGACACATTCCTGTGGTCAGATACATCACATGATCACACTGACAGAACCACAGGCACATAGACACAGGCAACAGAGCATGCACAATGTCGGCACTAGTACAGTGTATATCCACCTTTCGCAGCAATGCAGGCTGCTATTCTCCCATGGAGATGATCGTAGAGATGCTGGATGTAGTCCTGTGGAATGGCTTGCCATGCCATTTCCACCTGGCGCCACAGTTGGACCAGCGTTCGTGCTGGACGTGCAGACCGCGTGAGACAACGCTTCATCCAGTCCCAAACATGCTCAATGGGGGACAGATCCGGAGATCTTGCTGGCCAGGGTAGTTGACTTACACCTTCTAGAGCATGTTGGGTGGCACGGGATACATGCAGACATGCATTGTCCTGTTGGAACAGAAAGTTCCCTTGCCGGTCTAGGAATGGTAGAACGATGGGTTCGATGACGGTTTGGATGTACCGTGCACTATTCAGTGTCCCCTCGACGATCACCAGAGTTGTACGGCCAGTGTAGGAGATCGCTCCCCACACCATGATGCCGGGTGTTGGCCCTGTGTGCCTCGGTCGTATGCAGTCCTGATTGTGGCGCTCACCTGCACGGCGCCAAACACGCATACGACCATCATTGGCACCAAGGCAGAAGCGACTCTCATCGCTGAAGACGACACGTCTCCATTCTTCCCTCCATTCACGCTTGTCGCGACACCACTGGAGGCGGGCTGCACGATGTTGGGGCGTGAGCGGAAGACGGCCTCACGGTGTGCGGGACCGTAGCCCAGCTTCATGGAGATGGTTGCGAATGGTCCTCGCCGATACCCCAGGAGCAACAGTGTCCGTAATTTGCTGGGAAGTGGCGGTGCGGTCCCCTACGGCACTGGGTAGGATCCTACGATCTTGGCGTACATCCGTGCGTCGCTGGGGTCCGGTCCCAGGTCGACGGGCACGTGCACCTTCCGCCGACCACTGGCGACAACATCGATGTACTGTGGAGACCTCACACCCCACGTGTTGAGCAATTCGGCGGTACGTCCACCCGGCCTCCCGCATGCCCACTATACGCCTTCGCTCAAAGTCCGTCAACTGCACATACGGTTCATGTCCACGCTGTCGCGGCATGCTACCAGTGTTAAAGACTGCGATGGAGCTCCGTATGCCACGGCAAACTGTCTGACACTGACGGAGGCGGTGCACAAATGCTGCGCAGCTAGCACCATTCGACGGCCAACACCGCGGTTCCTGGTGTGTCCGCTGTGCCGTGCGTGTGATCATTGCTTGTACAGCCCTCTCGCAGTGTCCGGAGCAAGTATGGTGGGTCTGACACACTGGTGTCAATGTGTTCTTTTTTCCATTTCCAGGAGTGTATTTGTAGGGAATGTAGCCATGTATGGATGTGAAAAATGGATAATAAATAGTTTAGACAAGAAGGGAATAGAAGCCTTCGAAATGTGGTGCTACAGAAAAATGCTGAAGATTAGATGGGTAGATCACGCAACTAATGAGGAGGCACTGAGAAGAATTGGGGAGAAGAGGAATTTGTGGAACAACGTGACTAGAAGAAGGAATCAGTTGGTACGACATATTCTGAGGCATCAAGGGATCACCAATTTAGTATTGGAGGGCAGCGTGGAGGGTAAAAATCTTTAGAGGAAGACCAAGAGATGAATACACTAAGCAGATTCAGAAGGCTGTAGGGTGCAGTTGTTACGTGAAGATGAAGAAGCTTTCACAGGATAGAGTAGCGTGGAGAGCTACAGCAAATCAGTCTCTGGAATGACGAAAACAACAACAACAACAAAAAAGAACCAAGGAACATCAACAACAAAAAAGAACCAAGGAACATCAACAACAAGAAAGAACCAAGGAACAACAATAACAAAGAACCATTGAAAATAAGTAATAGCATATACATTGCAATACGATTCTAATTTTCTCAGTAATTAAATATAAATAAATATTCAGCATCTGAACTGAATAGTACATAAACTCCTAACAGCTTGTCAATGAACTTTCTGATACTGAGTGAAACAGTTAAAAAACTCAGTGAAGGAAAACAGTGTCCATAGTAGGCTGTACATTTAAACAAGGTATGTGAGAAAAGTAATGAGACTAATTTTTAATCTTCCTAAGTTGTTACTATTTTCGAACGGCAACAACATTGTTCCCTGCAAAGTAGTTCCCCCCAAGAGCTATACACTGGCAGAGTTGTCAAGGGCCTTTGACATGTCTGTCACATTCTTTTGTATGTGCTCCAGAGTTCCAAAATGACAACCTTTTAAGATATTTTTCAATTTCAGGAAAAGAAAGCAGTCATAAGGACTCAGATCAGGTGAAAAGGGGTGCTGTAAAACAACAGGAATGCCTTTTGAGCTCAAAAATTCCTTGATGGAAGTGACTGTGTGACGTGGGCTGTTGTCATGATTCAACATCCACTTGTCTGGAATGTCTGGTCTGACTCTGTTCACCCTTTACAGAGCTCTTCAAGGATATCTTTGTAAAAGACTTGGTTGACTGTTTGTCCCGGAGGAACAAATTCTTTATGCACGATACCCCTATGTCAAAAAAAGCAAATCAGCATTGTTTTAATCTTTGATTTACAAGGTTGGTCTTCAGTGTGTTCTTGGCCTTCCAAAAAGGATTTGTATCAACAAAAAACTTGTGCTCTTGATAAGAAAAGTTCCCCTTAGTCCTGTTTCTAAAAGGTCACACTTTTGGATTCCCCAAGTTTAACACAAAACTTGAGATAATATTTGTCTAAATTCTGCTGATCCATTTTTGTAATATGCAACAAAAATACAACTTTATTGGTGGTGCTTTCAAAAATCACATGGTGGCTACACAGAGCTACAACTCAGAGTGAGCATCTGGAAGGGATGAACACACCCTTCTGCATGAGTAGAACAACACAACATTGCCAGATCACTTGGATTGTTGTCAGTCTTACTACTTTCTCACACACCTTGTATTCTTTACTTGTTGTGCAGTTGGCCAGTATGGACTAACAAGGGAAACTCCCCATTGCAACCCCCTCAAATTTAGTGGTAAGATGGCCCAGTGAATAGCTCATTAAAAACTGAACACTGATCAAGTGTGAAAACAGGAAGAAGGTATACTGAACAGTGAAAAAGAAGCAAAATAGAAAGAGTGAATGGCCAAAGCTCAACAAGTGCAATATTGAGCATAAATGAACAGCCATAGTGTCTTGGTGTTGGACTGTAAAGTGGAAAAGTCATGTTCAGAACTCCATCATGCACTTTATTTTTATTTATTTTTTTCACAACATTATTAAATGCCCATCTGGTCATTGAAATGTCTGTTCTTTTTCTGTAGTTGTCATACTACACATTGGTTATAGAATATGAGTCATGTGGTAAGAATATGTTACCATTGCAGGTAAACGTGATGAGTGGTGGAGAGTGGGCGAGATACCACGTAGGTGTCTCACAAAAATGAAAAAATGAAAATAACAAATTAATATGAGATTTAGGAAAAGTCTACATCTATTAAGAGGGCCAAATCTGAAATAATCAAATTTACTTTAAAGAGAACAAAGTCCATAAATGTACCCCTAGGCAATGTCTTTTTTTCTATTTGTGTTTGTACATATGCTTGACAGTTTATACAGTACAAGGAAGGTTCAAGGGTCACTCCAAATGAAATGCACACTATTTTTGTAAAAATACAGTTTTCATTCTGCATGTGTGAATGTTTTACAGCGTGTAGAGAAATCCTTCCTGCTTGTTTTCAAACTTAGTTCAAGCTGTTCCCGTGAGTGGTGAGTGATGCTGTCACAGCGTCTTCAAGATGGCTGCTACACTTGACATCCATCAGAAGCAATGTGCTGTCATAGAATTCCTCTGCTGTGAAAACGAGACACTGGGAAACATCCACAAGAGGTTGAAAAAGGTGTATGGAAATGCTGCTGTTGATCGCAGTACAGTTAGTCAGTGGGCAAGCAGGTTACGTGATGAAAGCGGGCACGGCATTGTTGAGGGTTGTCCTCGCAGCAGCAGGCCTCGCACTGCACACACTCAAGACAATGTGCAGAGAGTTAATGAATTGGTGACTGCTGGCAGACGCATCACAGTGAACGAATTGTCACGCTACGTTGGGATAGGGGAAGGAAGTGTTTTCAGAATACTGAAAGTGTTGGCGTTAAAAAAGGTTTGTGCCAGGTGGGTTCCCAGGATGTTGACAGTGGCTCACAAAGAAACAAGAAAAATGTATGCAATGAACGTTTGGAACAGTACGAGAGTGGTGGAGATGAATTTCTTGGAAGAATTGTGACAGGTGATGAAATGACTCATTTTTCACCAGAGGCGAAGTGGCAATCAATGGAGTGTTATCATACAAATTCACCTAAGAAAAAAAATTCAAAACCACACCTTCTGCTGGAAAAGTTATGGCTGTGTTTTTTATTATTATTATTCTGAAGGACTCTTGCTTGTGGACATCATGCCAAGTGGAACCACCATAAATTCTGATGTATATGTGATGACACTGAAGAAACTTTAAGCTCGACTGAGTTGTGTTTGACCACATCAGCAAAAGCAGGATGTTTTGCTGTTGCACTACAATGCATGGCCACATGTCACTCAAAAAACCATGGAAGCGATCACAAAACTCGGATGGACAACACTAAAACACCCGCCTTACAGTCCTGACCTGGCTCCATGTAACTATTATCTCTATGGGAAACTGAAAGACTCTCTTCGTGGAACAAGGTTTGAAGATGATGACTCCCTTGTGCACGCTGCCAAACAGTGGCTCCAACTGTTTGGTCCAGAATTTTACCGTGCTGGTATACAGGAGCTGGTTCCAAGATGGCTTAAGGCAGTTGAGAGGGATGGAAGTTATGTGGAGAAATGAGAATATTGTTCCTAAAGGGTTTATCTACACACTGTAAATCTTTCAAACATGTAGAATAAAAGATGGCTTTAAATAAAATAGTCTGCATTTCTTTTGGAGTGACCCTCGTATGCATTTTGCAGATGCATTTTTTGGTGAGAAAAATTCATGCGCATTACAGAACATAGCTTTCTATCCTGGGTAGGATTCTTATGCACTATTTGACCAATAACAATAAAGTTTGGTCAGATTGTTTATAAAGGACAGATGTGATTCATAATGTTTTGTTATTTGTTTCTGTCTGTGATGCTCATCATCAACAAAAACATAAATATCACACTGAATTTGTAGAGGACAAAATGCATATGGAAACTCATTGTAGAAATTAGCCTAATAAATATTCAAGTAAAACTGGAAAAGGGGGTGTAAAATGAAATTTTAAATAAAATATTTGACATGAAAGTTAATAATCTTGATAAATAATTTTGTTGTCCATATATGTGGTGTCTGTTGCCTGTCAACCGTTAAAATTTTTACAGTTTGAGCACATTAACAAGTTTATGTGTCCCATTATTTTAATGAATCTAAAATACTCTCTTGAAATAATTTTATTGTCGGTACCTTAGAAATATAATAAAATGTTACTGAAGTACATTGACAATAAGAACCATGGGTAAGTGGTAGATTACAGATCGTAAGGTCCAGGACTCAGTCCTCTGTTTTACCAGATTTTTTGTGTTATTTATTGCTCCTTGCACCACAGGCATTGATTTGAAAAATGCCAAGTTGCACCCTGGTTCAAAGCTCACATTAAACAGGTAAATCCCAGTATAATGGACTGAATAAGTCATATCAAAGATCAAAGAAAGGCAAGGTCATAAGACTTCCAGCAGGATCATATGTAGTAAACCTTTTTGTTTAAGATGTGTTTACCTTTAAGAGTAATGTATGGAAAGTTCTAGTTGAATATTACGAATTATTTAGGAATAGAGGAGACAACTCACCCAATTGCAGAAGCACTGTGTTGTCGATAAGTATACAAACAAAGGGTACAGAGCTATGCTGTCTTTCAGAATGAAATTCCTTTTTCAAGCTTGTAGGAAAAAAACATTCACCCAAACACACACACTCGCTCACGTGCACAAACCTGTCTCCCTACATTATGCTGTTCCTCAGTAGTTTGCTTCTTCAACAACACTCATAGAGAAGGTTTTGCTTTTAGATATGATAAATTAGTAGCTGGTACTTAGACATGAATCATCAGTTTCCATGTAGTGAAATGTTATCCCAGCTTTATCTCTGAAAATAATTGCATTGTGTATAACTGTATAGTACTTAGAAATACGTATTATCTTCCATTTTAAAACAAAACAGAAAACTTGTTGGGATACAAAGCTCATCAAAATCTAAAATTGCAATAAGTATGACAGGTCAGCCATGTATAAGATAAAATGCTTGTGGTGTGACACTAAAGAGTGATGAGGAGGGATTTTAAATTAAAATATGATGAGCAGAAAGGTGCATTCAGCCTGAACAACTACAGTAGATCATCCATCCCCCCCCCCCTTTCCCCATGCTTTTGATACTGGAAATTCACTAAACAAACTAGATGCAGATCTTGAAGTTTTATATACACTGTGGAAAATGGGGGGGGGGGGGGGGGGGGGACTAGAGTTAACTGAAGAACTGGAAATATTTCTGCATAATAGTGAGAGCAAGAGTATTTTAAATGGTCAAGTCATGAGTGGCTTGAGTGTTTTCTTTATAAACTTTGTGATGATACTACAATAAACTGCAAAAGTGCATTTCAGGATCAGATTAATGTGTCTCTTATTTAAACTGCCAGTTCAGTTGCACATGCAGACAGAACTGACATAACATAACCCAATGGCTGTGGTAAATGCACATGATTGTCAGTAACGTGTTATTACTTCGCTGCCACAATAACAGCAAATAGTTCTGTGCACTTCTCACTCACACCACAGATGCTTGTTTTGAAGCGAACCAGTCAGTGAGCCATTTTCGTACATTTTCATATGAATTGAAGTGTTTTTCAGTGAGAGCATATCCCAGTGATGCAAATAAATGATAATTGAATGGAGCCAAGTCTTTAGAATAAGCTGCACACCCTAGTATTTCCCAACTAAACGCCTCAATCGTTTCCCTGACGTGCTTTGCTGTGTGTGACGGGGCATTATCATGGAGCAATATGACTTTATGTTGCTTTTTTCCATAGTCTGGTCAGTTTTCACATAAAGCTCGATTTAAATTAATCATTTGCTGTTGGTAGCAATCACTGTTAACAGTTTCATCAGGTTTTAGCAACTCAAAATAGATGACACCCTTCTGATCCCACCAAACACAGAGCATTATCTTCTTTCCAAAGGGTCTTGTAGTGGATGTCGATGGTTTGCCTGGATTCACCCATGATTTTCGATGCTTAGGATTCTCAAAATATATCCACTTTTTATCACCTGTCACTATTTGATGGAGAAACGACTTTCTTTTATCTGGTGAGCAGAATTTCACAAGTGGTCTTTCTATTTGCTTGCTGTGTTTCATTCAGGTCATGTAGAACCCAATTTTCTCACTTTCTTTGCCTTTCCCATAGCTTTCAACTGAAGAGAAATGGCTTTCTGTGTCACATTCAACTGTTCTGTGAGTTCCTGATGAGTTTTAGTATAATCTTCATCCAGTAATACCTGCAATTTGTTTTCTCCAAATTTTTTCAGTGGTTTCCTGTGCTCATCATTTCTCATGTCAAAATCACCACTTTTGAATTTTTTGAACCACTCGAAACACTATGTTTTTTTAAGAGAATGTTCACCGAAAGCTTCGACAAGCATTCAGTGCAATTCTGCAGGTGTTTTATTCAAATGATAACAGAAAACCAATGCTGTACTCAAATTGTAGTTCGTAGGCACAAAACTCAACCTGTTTATGGGTTTGAAACAGATACCGATGTATGGATATAGGGTTACCGTGTATTGACATTCGTCGTCAGCCATTATGAGAAGCAGATGGTGCTGCAGACACAGCCTCTTGAGCCCTACGCTGACGGCTAGCACCATCTATAGTATCTTGTACTGGTACCGATTTTACAAGCATGGATTTAAGGTAGCTGTATGTGATAAAGTTCTTAGAACTATATGCTGGCCTGTGATTTGAACCTGGGTCTCCACCTTTCATGGGCAGTACACTACCTATTGTTGTTGTTGTTGTTGTTGTCGTTGTTGTCTTCAGTCCTGAGACTGGTTTGATGCAGCTCTCCATGTTACTCTATCCAGTGCAAGCAGCTTCATCTCCCAGTACCTACTGCAACCTACATCCTTCTGAATCTGCTTAGTGTATTCATCTCTTGGTCTCCCTCTACGATTTTTACCCTCCACGCTGCCCTCCAATGCTAAATTTGTGATCCCTTGATGCCTCAAAACATGTCCTACCAACCGATCGCTTCTTCTAGTCAAGTTGTGCCACAAACTTCTCTTCTCCCCAATCCTATTCAATACCTCCTCATTAGTTACGTGATCTACCCATCTAATCTTCAGCATTCTTCTGTAGCACCACAATTCGAAAGCTTCTATTCTCTTCTTGTCCAAACTAGTTATCGTCCATGTTTCACTTCCATACATGGCTACACTCCAAACAAATATTTTCAGAAACGACTTCCTGATACATAAATCTATATTCGATGTTAACAAATTTCTCTTCTTCAGAAATGCTTTCCTTGCCATTGCCAGTCTACATTTTATATCCTCTCTACTTCGAGCATCATCAGTTATTTTGCTCCCCAAATAGCAAAACTCCTTTACTACTTTAAGTGTCTCATTTCCTAATCTAATTCCCTCAGCATCACCCGATTTAATTTGACTACATCCCATTATCCTCGTTTTGTTTTTGTTGATGTTCATCTTATATCCTCTTTTCAAGACACTGTCCATTCCGTTCAACTGCTCTTCCAAGTCCTTTGCCGTCTCTGACAGAATTACAATGTCATCGGCGAACCTCAAAGTTTTTACTTCTTCTCCATGAATTTTAATACCTACTCCAAATTTTTCTTTTGTTTCCTTTACTGCTTGCTCAATATACAGATTGAATAACATCGGGGAGAGTCTACAACCCTGTCTCACTCCCTTCCCAACCACTGCTTCCCTTTCATGCCCCTCGACTCTAATAACTGCCATCTGGTTTCTGTACAAATTGTAAATAGCCTTTCGCTCCCTGTATTTTACCCCTGCCAACCTTTAGAATTTGAAAGAGAGTATTCCAGTCAACATTGTCAAAAGCTTTCTCTAAGTCTACAAATGCTAGAAACGTAGGTTTGCCTTTTCTTAATCTTTCTTCTAAGATCAGTCGTAAGGTCAGTATTGCCTCACGTGTTCCAACATTTCTACGGGATCCAAACTGATCTTCCCCGAGGTCCGCATCTACCAGTTTTTCCATTCGTCTGTAAAGAATTTGCGTTAGTATTTTGCAGCTGTGACTTATTAAGCTGATAGCTCGGTAATTTTCACATCTGTCAGCACCTGCTTTCTTTGGGATTGGAATTATTAAATTCTTCTTGAAGTCTGAGGGTATTTCACCTGTCTCATACATCTTGCTCACGAGCTGGTAGAGTTTTGTCATGACTGGCTCTCCCAAGGCCGTCAGTAGTTCTAATGGAATGTTGTCTACTCCGGGGGCCTTGTTTCGACTCAGGTCTTTCAGTGCTCTGTCAAACTCTTCACGCAGTATCTTACCTCCCATTTCGTCTTCATCTACATCCTCTTCCATTTCCATAATATTGTCCTCAAGTACATCGCCCTTGTATAAACCTTCTATATACTCCTTCCACCTTTCTGCCTTCCCTTCTTTGCTTAGAACTGGGTTTCCATCTGAGCTCTCGATATTCATACAAGTGGTTGTCTTTTCTCCGAAGGCCTCTTTAATTTTTCTGTAGGCAGTATCTGTCTTGCCCCTAGTGAGATAAGCCTCTACATCCTTACATTTATCCTCTAGCCATCCCTGCTTAGCCATTTTGCACTTCCTGTCGATCTCATTTTTGAGACGTTTGTATTCCTTTTTGCCTGCTTCATTTACTGCATTTTTATATTTTCTCCTTTCATCAATTAAGTTAAATATTTCTTCTGTTACCCAAGGATTTCTAGCAGCCCTCGTCTTTTTACCTACTTGATCCTCTGCTGCCTTCACTACTTCAACCCTCAAAGCTACCGATTCTTCTTCTACTGTATTTCTTTCCCCCATTCCTGCCATTTGTTCCCTTACACTCTCCCTGAAACTCTGTACAACCTCTGGTTCTTTCAGTTTATCCAGGTCCCATCTCCTTAAATTCCCACATTTTTGCAGTTTCTTTAGTTTTAATCTACAGTTCATAACCAACAGATTGTGGTCAGAGTCCACATCTGCCCCTGGAAATGTCCTACAATTTAAAACCTGATTCCTAAATCTGTCTTACCATTATATAATCTATCTGATACCTTTTCGTATCCCCAGGAATCTTCCATGTATACAATCTTCTTTTATGATTCTTGAACCAAGTGTTAGCTATGATTAAGTTATGCTCTGTGCAAAATTCTACCAGACGGTTTCCTCTTTCATTTCTTAGCCCCAATCCATAGTCACCTACTATGTTTCCTTCTCTCCCTTTTCCTACTGACGAATTCCAGTCACCCATGACTATTAAATTTTCGTCTCCCTTCACTACCTGAATAATTTCTTTTATCTCATCATACATTTCATCAATTTCTTCATCATCTGCAGAGCTAGTTGGCATATAAACTTGTACTACTATAGTAGGCATGGGCTTTGTGTCTATCTTGGCCACAATAATGCGTTCACTATGCTGTTTGTAGTAGCTTACCCGCACTCCTATTTTTATTCATTATTAAACCTACTCCTGCATTACCCCTATTTGATTTTGTATTTATAACCCTGTATTCACCTGACCAAAAGTCTTGTTCCTCCTGCCACCGAACTTCACTAATTCCCACTATATCTAACTTTAACCTATCCATTTCCCTTTTTAAATTTTCTAACCTACCTGCCCGATTAAGGGATCTGACATTCCACGCTCCGATCCGTAGAACGCCAGTTTTCTTTCTCCTGATAACAACGTCCTCCTGAGTAGTCCCCGCCCGGAGATCCGAATGGGGGACTATTTTACCTCCGGAATATTTTACCCAAGAGGACGTCATCATCATTTAATCAAACAGTAAAGCTGCATGTCCTCTGGAAAAATTACGGCTGTAGTTTCCCCTTGCTTTCAGCCGTTGGCAGTACCAGCACAGCAAGGCCGTTTTGGTTAATGTTGCAAAGCCAGATCAGTCAATCATCCAGACTGTTGCCCCTGCAACTACTGAAAAGGCTGCTGCCCCTCTTCAGGAACCACATGTTTGTCTGGCCTCTCAACAGATACCCCTCCGTTGTGGTTGCACCTACGGTACGGCCATCTGTATCGCTGAGGCACGCAAGCCTCCCCACCAACGGCAAGGTCCATGGTTCATGGGGGGGCACTACCTATTATGCTATCTAAACATGCGTCCTGGATTGACTCAAGCTTGTCCCCTTTGTGTTCATACACAACTTTGATAGTAAGCTGTCACTAGATACCAATCTATATTACTCAGGTGTAATTGCTGCTTGGTCCCTGGTCTGATGAAAACCTCATAAGAGGTTGCGTGACACACTGTGCAGTTGAGTACAGTATGTAATAGATAACTTTTCTTATGACTGCAGAGATTTACAAATGATGATGCAGGCTATTCAGGTATTTGACAGTGAAGAACAGTTGTGTGGGGAAAGCTATGATATTGTTATCTGCCAGATGACCACACACTCTGTACTTTTTGTGCTAGCGGTGCCTATTAACATAAAAAATAAAATCCTGTTTTTCTCAGGGCTGCTTGGTTATCATCGCCAAAATGTACTTGTCAGCTCAGCTGCTTATCTGCTGCAGAAGGCAACAACAGACAACCAGTTAGCTGCCTTAGTGAGACTCATAACTGGAAGAATAATAACTGTTTCTCCTTCATCATATTCAGATCTGGTAACATTTCTTTGTTATTGTATGAACTTTATTGTTTAATTTACAGTTAATCCAATATTGTTTAGCTGTAAATTAATTTAATAGTATATTGGTTATGAATGTTTAATTTAATAGTAAATTGCTTATGATTTTTTGTATTTTTTTTATTTTCTTCTCCTCCCCTTGAAATACAGGATGCCAGTGAGGGTATTAATTGTGAGTATTTTGCACAAGCAATGGAGCAAGCAATGTGGACAACATCATGCACATTGAAACTGGAAAGCAGTTTAGCTGAACAAGCAGATCCAGAACAGTTGTGGATAAATATTGCAAAGCTGTTGAGGTGAATTAATTGGCTACATTTTCTTAATTTTACATAAAATATGTCTCCTAAAGATGACAGGTATCACTGTCTTGAAAGTTTATCAGGTTTCAAAAGTCTTTACTTTGTATTGATAATAATTGTATATCTTATTATGTATCATACTTGTGTAATACTATCTTAGTACTAGATCGTGTGTAGGCCATACAAGGACTGCTGTAATGACTTGCCACAAGCTAGAAAGTTCTATGCCTCAATATCATTACAAATGCTGTACCAAGATTAGTTAGCATCTGAATATAGTCCCATGAATTTTGTACTTTTTATTTTCTGTAACTGTTGGTTATTGTATACATCACTGTAAAGTTCTCTGGGTATTTGCGATTAGAGAAAAAAGAAAGGGAGTTGACAGTAAACTAGTTCAGCATGTCAGAAAGGAGATTAATGGTGTCTATAGTTGACAAATATTCACAGTTGTTGTGCTGTTTATACTCACCATTCATGACAGCGGGCTGATTGTAGAAATAAATTTAAAACTATAAGGGATCTAGGACAGAATCCTGAGGGACTCCATGATGAATAATTTACCATTGTGATGCAACTTATACTGCCTATTTGTAATTCACCAATTGATGATATAGGATACTGTTCATGAATTGCAGCACAACTGGTCGAATCGCCAGACTAACATACAGATTTGAAGTCAGAGTTCATGGAATAGCCACGAGAGTGCTCCTGCTGTCATACGAAATTGCATCTTGGGCCCTATCCCCAGATGTTGGTCGAGTGCATCTATCATGCAGATAGATTGGTTGCAGACCCTCAGCTGGCCTCCTCCTAACCAACACACGGCCATTACTGGCACTGAGACAGAACCAGCTTTCATCAGAAAACACCCCACCCTTCAAAGAACTCTCACTTGATAGCACTGAAGTTGCAAATGGTGGTGTTTCTGTGTCAGTGTAGAAGACACTGCAGGGAGTCTGGCTTGGAGCAGTCCTTGAAGTGACTTATTTGTAACAGTTTGTAGTGCCATTGAAATGCCAATAGCTGCTCAGATTGCTGCTGCAAATGCAGTATGATGTGCCAGAGCCATACACCAATCACGATGGGTTTTCCCTCACGGTAATGCTATGCAACCATGCAGAGCCCAGTCCTCTTGCGACCATACATTCTCATGACCACCACTGTCAACAGTCATGTACAGTGGTTTAATTCCTGCCAAGTTTTTGTGCTATACCACAGAAGGTACATCCAGCTTCTCGTGGCTCTATTATGTGACCTCATTCAAACTCGGTGAGGTGTTGATAATGGCGTCTTTGTTGACTTAAAGGCATTCTTGACTAACATGAACTCACCATGTCCAATCTCAAAGAAAACTAATGCTCATGACCATTACAGTGTTTATTTAAAGCAATCTTGATTTGCATCCTCATAGTAGTACTATTAGCACCACTTCTATGCGGCTGGTATGAAATTTGGATAGACGTCATCTTTCATATGTAGAGATACACTACCAACTTCCGGTTATGTCGCACAGCTCCTTCTTGGTATTACGATTTTTTTGCGTGAGTGTATTTGGCTAGACTTGACCGTAAAAAGCCAGACACCTGGCGACCATTAGCTCTTGCAAACATCAGCAGCACTTACAGTACAGAAATGCAGAAAAAAAATGTTTTGCTAAACACAAGCTTTTGAGTTTGTTATGAATAATGCAAGTTCTTTTTTGAGCAGATTTAAACACACCCTAAGGTATTGTATCTCAGATCATCAAAAAGACTGTGGAAATTGGACTGTATGTTGACAACACTTTCTAGAGACAATGACATATCCACTGATGGGCAGTATAGAGCAGCTCTCCCTCCATTTTCCTCATTCCTCCCAGGGGCAAAATAAATAAATAAAATATTTTTGTAAATTGAACTTGCAACCTGCTCCATCAAATAGACAGATGTATTAATTCAGTATCAGTTTGAAAGAAACCAAAACATTTATTGGATGTTGTCTACTAGCAAGTATACCTAAAGCATTTGCTGTAAATCCCAAAAATATTTTAGCATTCACAAGTCCTAGTCCTGGGTTCACTCTTGGGTAGAGATATGGGGGCTACGCACTTAGCAGTGCATGGGAGTGAACCGAGAGACAGCAAGACAGCAGAGGGGTATGTCCCATATTATACATCAGGATTGAAACAAATTTGCTTTAGATGACATTATCAGTAGTGTCACTGGAATATCTGGTCTCAGTGGGTAGTACACCAATGTACACATTCGTAGTTCTCTTATTTCTTTGGAACCTTAGACTTTTATTTAGAGTTAACATGACGAGTGCACTGAGACCATTTAATACAGTATTTTATTTCGTTAACATCATGAGTTTACCTGAGATATTTTCAGGAGCAAATGAAATTTTATTATCTTGAGTTCTACAGTTGCTAAAGACAATACAATTATTTCTTCACAAGTAACGGTAACTATTTGATGCTCCTCATAGCCTCAACAAGAGCAGATGTTCAGGCTGTCTACTCAGTATTCATGAAGTATCATTGCAAATTTATGTAGTCATTAGTAACATAAGCCACAGAATTAGAGGCCTGGAGGAAGCTACGGCTCTCTCACTTTTTATTATATCCCACATAATTTTGATTTTGTTACCCAGATAATTAATTTTGTCCAACATATACACTTGTACTGCATTTTCATTCACTTTGCTTGGAATATTGTTGTAATTTTGCATTAGTTCAATTTCTTTGAGATATTTGGAGATACAGATTGGTGTAGAACTAACCTTTCATTAGACATATTTTAATCAATTAAGCATCTGCATTATTTATCCCTTGCAGATCACTTGAGGGAATTTATTGATCATCTTATGAATAATCCTCCATTCATCTACAAGATTTTAATATAATAAAAATAATACTTTTTGCAGGTGGGAGAAAAGTGGAAAATCACCATACCTGAGATGTGGACTTGTGTCTAGAGCACTGCTGTCCAATTTGTCTCAGGCTGCTCAGTTACTTGTCAGTCCACCATCCATTGCTGCAGCCCATTCACTGGCAGCTGCACTCCAGCTGCTGCCTTTGCCAACACACGACGTTTTACAGCTGGCACGTGCTACAGTTTCATATTTCTTCATCTGCATCAATGAACCTGGTATTTTCCTATAACTTAAATACTCACCACAGTCTAGTATTGATAAAATAACTTTCTGATAATTGTATGGAGATAGGGAATTAGGCGTTTACATATAAATGATAAGTGGTCCAGTAAACAAATGAATAATTATTATTTAGGCTGTGCTCTGACAGTACTGATTTCTTATTGTCTCCAATACACTTGAAATATCACAAACAGTGCTATAAAATGTAACACTGCATGTACTATATTGTCTGATGAATACACATTTGTGGCATGGATCCTACGCACCTGAAGATCTAGGTGCTCATTTGCCAAACCAAGCTGATCTTTTACTTGTGTTGTGATTTGTAGTTTCTTAAGTGCACCATCCAAAGTACAGAATGCAAATCATGTGAACAGTGATTCCTACAACTTTGTGGGAACTTTTCCGTCGTCATGACTGATTCATGTATAATGTCAAACACCTGATTTGGAATGAAGAGCACCCGTTCTGCAACATGTAGGATGATGCACTCATTGTTCTAGCTGTTCACAGGAAGATGATAGGTGGTGTTTGGACTATTTAACAAAGGTTATTCATGAATTAACCTCCACTTAGCTATTAAAAATAAAACTTATGCTTGTAGCTTCATGGCACTTGTGTGGTTGGAAAAGGAGAATTTGTAGGGCATGTTGTACTTCATGCAAGCTAAAAAGCCAATGCCACTGTGATTCATTGTCAGTTGTGTTGTACATATAGTGATGTAAATATGAGTGGATGTGTTCTGAGGTGGTGGTGCAGAAAATTCAAGACTTGACACACAGCTGTCCACCATGAAAGTAGTCGAGGAAGACATTCAGATGTGATTGATGAATTTGTTCAACATGTTGACATATGACCGATGTCACTGGTTTATTGTGAGAGACTTATGAAATTGCAAAGGTCAATTTAAAACAAACAGTGCAGGATGATTATTGAAGGAATCGCTCTCCTTCACGACAGTGTGCAACACAATACTGCGAACTGAACAAAGTAAAAGCTCAGAATTTTTGGGTGGGGAAATTTGTAACTTCCTTCCTAGTTTGGACACAAGTGACATTCATCTTTTGCCTAGATGAAGATGTGGCTGGCTACCCAGCACTTCATGACCAACAAAGAGCTCAAGGATGCTGTAAACAACTGTCTAAGGCACCAGGCAACACTATTCTTTTATGAAGGGATGCAGTAACTAGTGTCACAGTACAAAATATGTTTGAATTTGGGTGGCAGCTATGGAAAAGTGATTTCAACATGTAAGTACAGACTGTAAATAAAAAAATATATTTTTTTTCTTTTTTTAATAGCCAGTCAGAGATTTATTTATGAACAACAGCATTGATAAGTGTTATAACGTCAAGTTGAACACAAATATTTCAAAACGACACAACACATATAACTCACAGAGCAAGTTGACAAGCAAGACATGTGAACACGGTAACATTCGAATGAGCACTGAGTCCAAGTCTAGCAGCCAGTGGCTGGCTGGCCGCTTCGGTGGCGCAGCTGCTGCATGGCTGGCAGATAGCGCCGCATGTAGAGGACGCGCGTCATTGCGCAGCGCCACTGTGAATGATCGGCGAGTCACAACACTTTTCCCACCTTTGAAATTTTTTCACTGGTCTTGATGGAGGTGGCCTGTAGATTGCTAACGTCTGTAGTTGTTGTTTGACTGACCATAAAGTCTCAACAAGGAGGCTTTCCGTACGGATGGAAGTGTCCCTGATGATAACGGGTCGAGATGACAGGAGACGTAGGAGTCGAATCTGCTAGGGCCCTGTGCACCAATCTGCCAGTTGCGGCAAGTCCAGTTGATATAACAGGAGACATGGGTGATTTGCCGGCATCCGTAGGAGAAGGAGGAAAGTAGATTGGCTCCGACAGATGATGGTCATCCGGTTTCTGCGGCCATGAGGTGGAAGGCTGCAGAAGGTGAAGTAGCCTGCGGGGCTGTTGGCTATGTAAGAGCTTAGCCGGACTGTGGTTGCCCATGGGGGTGAAACGGTAAGAAGCCAGAAACTGGAGAAGTGCATCATCAGCAGCAGAAGAAGTCAGGGGTTTCTGCATCTGAGCCTTAAATGTGCAGACCAGTCGTTCAGCCTCACCGTTTGATTGTGGATGGAACGGCGGGGCCGTGACATGCATAACGCCGTGATGAGCACAAAAATCCGCAAAATCAGAAGAGGCAAATTGCGGACCATTATCAGTAACAAGAATAGAGGGAAGGCCTTCCAAAGAAAAATGCGGGCGAGAGCACTTGTGGTTGCCGCGGTGGTAGGCGACGTGTTAGAGTAGGTACCAATTACAAGGAGCCAATAAACACCTAAAAAAGTCCCACGAAGTCAGCATGAATGCACTCTCAGGGCTTCTCAGGCGAAGGCCACGGTGACAAAGATGACTTCGGGGCGGCGGCATGTGACGCACAAGGGCTACACATGACGGCACGCCAGAGATTTTGCGTGAGACACACCCCAGTGCCCTTGGTGAAGGAGGCGCAAGACCGAAGCACGCAGAGACGCAGGTACCACAACACGCAGCGAAGCATTGTCGGTGGAAAGGAGGATAACACCATCCCTAGCCATGAGGTGGTAGCGCAAAGCATAGTAGTTCCGCAACAGGTCAGAAGTCTTAGCGGACAGACGATCTGGCCAACCCTTCTGAATACAGCGTAAAACGCGGGAGAGGGTAGGATCAGAACCCATAGCCGCCGCCAGCTGGTCCCCTGTGATAAGGAATCCGTCCATAACCCGCTGCTCGGCAACATCCAGATGGAAACACAAAAGTTCATCCTTATCGAATGCCAGATCAGGACCAATGGGAAGGCGAGACTTTGCATCAGCATTTGCATGTTGAGCCGTCGGCCGGAAATGAATCTCATAATTGAAATGAGACATGTAAAGAGCCCAACGCTGGAGGCGGTGTGCAGCCTTGTCGGGAAGTGACGATGATGGATGAAACAAGGAAACAAGTGGTTTGTGATCCGTAACAAGGTGAAATTTAGATCCATAGAGAAAAAAACCAAACTTATGAAGAGCATAAATAATGGCCAAAGCTTCTTTTTCAATTTGAGAATACTTTTGTTACGCATCCGTGAGCATTTTGGAGTTGAGCAATGGGTTGTTCAGAGGACTGCACCGACCCCATATTGAGAGGTGTCCATGGCAAGAACTAGATGTTGGCCAGGTCAATAAGGAGCCAGGCATGAGGCCTGTTTCAGCATAGTCTTCAATTTCTGGAAGGCCGCATCACATGACGCGGACCAGTGAAAAGGTACGTTTTTATGCAACAGGTGATGCAACGACTGGGTCACCGAAGCAGCAGACAGTAAGAACTTGTGATAGTATGCTATTTTCCCCAGGAAGACCTGCAGCTCCTTAACAGATGTAGGGCGAGGAAGAGCATTGATTGCAGCGACAGTTTGCTGGAGAGGACGAATACCATCCCAAGAGAGTTGAAACCCCAAGTGTGTGATAGATTCCTGAAAAAATTGTGATTTCTGAAGATTACACTTAATACCGGCACTCTGTAAGACATGAAAAAGTGTGCGGTGATTTTGAAGATGTTCTTCAGTGGTGGAGCCAATGACAACAATGTCGTCCATGTAATTGATACACCCAGGGGCAGGGAGCAATAATTGTTCCAAGAATCGCTGTAAAGAGAGCAGCGGCGCTAGCAACTCCGAATGGCAAGTGTTGGTATTGATAGAGGCCGAAAGGCGTGTTAAGGACCAGAAGCTGCCAGGAAGCAGCATCGAGAGGAAGTTGATGATAAGCTTCTGACAGGTCAATTTTAGAAAAATACTGGCCTCCAGCGAGTTTAGTGAACAGTTCTTCAGGTCGGGGCATGAGTTTAGTGAACAGTTCTTCAGGTCGGGGCATAGGGTAAGTGTCGATGAGGCATTGAGCATTTACAGTGGCTTTGAAATCGCCACAGAGACGAATATCACCATTTGGCTTAGCAATGACGACGACAGGAGAGGACCACTCACTGGAAGTGACAGGAAGCAAGACATCTGAAGTAGTGAGACGGTCCAGTTCCCGTTTTACCCAATCACAAAGTGCTACAGGAATGGGCCGAGCCCGAAAAAACTTAGGCCGAGCAGTGGGTTTGAATGTGATATGAGCTTCAAAGTTGTTTGCATGGCCTAACCCAGGAGAAAAAAGGGACAAAAATGTTGTCGACAAGGAATCCAATTGAGCATAAGGAATAGCATCAGAGACAATATTGACAGAGTCATCTATGGAGAACCCAAAAACGCGAAAGGCATCGAAACCAAAAAGATACTCTGCGTTACTCTGGTCGACCACAAGTATGGGAACAGTGCGAACAACGGATATGTAAAATACCTCAGCATTAAATTGTCCCAAGAGAGAAATCTTCTGTTTATTTTATGTCCGTAATTGCCGAGTGACAGGTGATAGGAGTGGAGGACCCAACTGAAGATACGTCTGAGAATTAATTATAGTGGCAGCAGAACCGGTATCCACCTGCATGCAGACATCCCGACCAAGGATTTGGACAGTGAGGAATAAATTCCCTGAAAGGGAAGTAGTGCAATTAACAGACAACACAGAATCAGAATCAGCGTCATGTTCATGAACATCATGTATGCCGTCGGATTTGCAAACGGAAGACACGTGACCTTTCTTTTTGCAATTGTGACTCACAGCCCAACGTCGGGGACAATCCTCGCATGAATGTTTCGTAAAACACCGCAGACATGAAGGAAGTTGCCGGGGGTTTTGCTGCAGTTTCTTAGCGGGTTGTTTACGGTTAGGCCGAGGCTGCGTGTGGGAGCGTACTGCGTCCACGTCGGCCAGCGGGGACGCGCCGCATGCGTCGTCAACAGCGCACAGAGGTTGTATCACCCCACGCCTCTATTTGCGCCCCAGCGGCGCGAGAAATTTCAAAAGACTGCGCAATGGAGAGGACTTCATCTAGAGTCGGATATGCCAACTGAAGTGCACGTTGCCGAACTTCTTTGTCGCTCGCCGACCGGATAATAGCATCCCGTATCATGGAATCAGCATAGGATTCATTGTGAACGTCAGTGACAAATGGAAACTTTCGACTGAAGCCGTGAAGTTCAGCAGCCCAAGTGCGATAGGATTGATGCGATTGTTTTTGACAACGATAAAAGGCTACATGAGAGGCTACCACATACCACATGCCTTTGCTTTGAAAATAGACAGACAGAAGTGAGCACATTTCGGCAAAGGACAAAGATGCATGATCTTTCAAAGGAGCTAATTGCGACAACAACCGATAAACTTGAGGTGAAATGCAGGAAAGGAACAGAGACTTACATGTTTGTTCGTCCATGATATGAAATTCTAAAAAGTGCTGTCAAAGACATTTTTCATAATCAGACCAGTCTTACGCCGTCTTGTCGTAAGGAAGAAAAAGAGGTATAGCAAACGATGAAAAACGCCACGCATTTGATGCCGCGACGAAATCGCGAATCGCCGATGTTAGAAGCGTTTGCTGTTCAATGAGACCTTGCAATAGTTACTCGACAGTAGCCATGGAAACCTGTGGGTCAACGATGAAAAGGAAAAATCCACTACCTCGACACCAATTGTTATAATGTCAAGTCGAACACATATATTTCAAAACGACACAACACTATATTTCAAAGCGACACAACACATACAAGTCACAGAGCAAGTTGACAAGCAAGATATGTGAACACGGTAACATTCGAATGAGCACTGAGTCCAAGTCTAGCAGCTGTTGGCTGTTTGGCCGCTTAGGTGGCGCGGCTGCTGCATGGCTGGCAGACAGCGCCGCATGTAGAGGACGCGCGTAATTGCGCGGCGGCACTTTGAATGATCGTCGAGTCACAACAATAAGTGCCCTGTCCAGACAGCAGAATGCAAGTCATGTGAACAGTGACTCCTACAGTCTTGGGTGCAAGCTTTTGCACACTTACTAATGATTCGTGGTTAATGTCAGATATCTGACATCAGATGAGGAACACGCATTCTGTAACATTCTAGTTATTCATCAGGAAATGATAGACATGACACCTTTCAAAACATTGTGATTTGCCACTGCTGTTACTTTTAAATCCAAAACTATTCATCACTTTATGTGCTATAGTAACAACTCACTATAAAGTTGATCAGTTTATCAGTTGATAGACATATAAAAGAGACTTAAAACATTGCAAAAGTGCTCCTACTTTATTTTGCATTGTTGCCTTTGTTTTCATCTTTCCTACCTAATGCATTAAATAATACCAGTCTGTTTGAAATGACATTAAATGATTCAATTACTGGTTGATAATTCCTATATATGGATTCGTGTCAGCCACTTCTAAAACTCATTTGTGCAAGCAGAAATTGCTGTCCAGCAAAAATAAATTCAGTTTAGTTTTAAAGTTTGTCTCGGGCACCTTTCTTTCTTGTTATGTCATAAACTGAGAACAGCTTCAGAAATGCAGTGCTGTAGTTATTTAACTGTGTCTTCTGATAAACGATATGAGAGGGTACTCAGAAAAGCAGAATAACATTGCCGTGAGCAGGGCTTACGTGGTACCCATTTCTGCCACTAGGCATGTATAGTGCAACTCATTGCCAGTTCAGTGCTGCCTGTGTTGTCGACATGTCTTGTTCTGTTCATCTATAGTGATTGTTTTTGCTAGTGCTGTTTTGTTCTTGTTTCATATTTTGTGATGGCAAGTTTTAAGTGAACAATGTGCAGCTTTGAAATTTTGTTTTCTACTTGGTATAAATGCTGCTGAAATGTTTTAATGATTGAAACAGCTTACCAAGATGATGCTATGGGAAAAACTCTAGTTAACAAGTGGTTAGGTCAGTTTAAAAATGGTGACATGTCAGCTGATGACAACCTCATTCTGGGCATCCATCAACTGCGCAAATTGATGAAAATATTGAAAAAATTCAAGAGCTTGTGCTCACAGACAATTGATCAACTGTCAGAGATTAGTGGGCTGTCTTGGAGCTCAGTTCAGTGAACTTTAACAGAATATTTGGGAATGAGGAGGGTTGCTGCCAAGTTTGTTCCTCGGGTTATGACTGACAATCAAAAGGAACGTCGAATTGAAACATGTTGTGCTTTGAAACATCAGCTTGAAACTGATCCAAACTTTCTGTCTAAGGCCATTACTGGTGATGAGTCATGGTGCTGTGGTTATGACACAGAAACAAAGCAACAGTCACGCCAATGGAAGGTTCATCACCCCATTCAAAAAAATGTCAACAAGTCAAATAAAACACCAAAACAATGCTGATTTGCTTTTTTGATGCTAAGGGTATAGTTCATTCGGAGTTTGTTCCCCAAGGTCCGACCATCAATCAAACCTTTTGTTTCGAAGTTTTAAGAAGATTGTGCAGCAGTGTGTGTCAAAAAAGACACGATTTGTGGCATACAGAAGATTGGTTCTTCCACCATGATGATGCACCTGCACACACACACACACACACACACACACACACACACACACACACACACACACACAGCTATCTCAGTTAGTTTTTGGCAAAAAATTGCATGGTTCCACTGCCCCACACACGTTACTCAACTGACCTGGCTCTATGTGACCTTTTCTTATTTCCATGCATGAAAAGGGGTATGAAAGGACACTGATTTGATAACATTGAAATAGTCAAGAAAAAAAAAAAAAAAAACAAGGGAGAACCTGTCAGCCATTTCTGAAGATGACTGTGTTGTTGTTGTTGTTGTTTTTGTTGTTGTTGTTGTGGTCTTCAGTCCTGAGACTGGTTTGATGCAGCTACCCATGCTACCCTATCCTGTACAAGCTTTCTCATCTCCCGGTACCTACTGCAACCTACATCCTTCTGAATCTGTTTAGTGTATTCATCTCTATGATTTTTACCCTCCACGCTTCCCTTCAATACTAAATTGGTGATCCCTTGATGCCTCAGAACATGTCCTACCAACCGATCCCTTCTTCTAGTCGAGCTGTGCCACAAATTTCTCTTCTCCCCAATCCTATTTCTCTTTTCAAGAAACACTTTCCTTGCCATTGCCAGTCTACATTTTATATCCTCTCTACCTTGACCATCATCAGTTATTTTGCTCCTCAAAGAGCAAAACTCCTTTACTACTTTAAGTGTCTCATTTCCTAATCTAATTCCCTAAGCATCACCCAACTTAATTCGACTACATTCCATTATCCTCATTTTGCTTTTGTTGATGTTCATCTTATATCCTCTTTTCAAGACACTATCCATTCCGTTCAACTGCTCTTCCAAGTCCTTTGCTGTCTCTGACAGAATTACAATGTCATCGGCGAACCTCAAAGTTTTTATTTCTTTTCCATGGATTTTAATACCTACTCCGAATTTTTCTTTTGTTTCCTTCACTGCTTGCTCAATATACAGATTGAATAACATCGAGCAAAGGCTACAACCCTATCGCACTCCCTTCCCAAACACTGCTTCCCTTTCATGTCCCTCGACTCTTATAACTGCTATCTGGTTTCTGTACAAATAGTAAATAGCCTTTCGCTCCCTGTATTTTACCCCTGCCACCTTCAGAATTTGAAAGAGAGTATTCCAGTCAACATTGTCAAAAGTTTTCTCTAAGTCTACAAATGCTAGAAACGTAGGTTTGCCCTTCCTTAATCTAACTTCTAAGATAAGTCTTAGGGTCAGTATTGCCTCACGTGTTCTAACATTTCTGCAGAATCCCAACTGATCTTTCCCAAGGTATCTACCAGTTTTTCCATTCATCTGTAAAGAATTTGTGTTAGTATTTTGCAGCTGTAACTTATTAAGCTAATAGCTCGATAATATTCACACCTGTCAGCACCTGCTTTCTTAGGGATTGGAATTATTATATTCTTCTTGAAGTCTGAGGGTATTTTGCCAGTCTCATACATCTTTCTCACCTGCTTCATTTACTGCATTTTTATATTTTCTCCTTTCATCAATTAAATTCAATATTTCTTCTGTTACTCAAGGATTTCTACTAGCCCTCGTCTTTTTACCTACTTGATCCTCTGCTGCCTTCGCTATTTCATCCCTCAAAGCTACCCATTCTTCTTCTACTGTATTTCATTCATGTCAATTGTTCCCTTATATTCTCCCTGAAACTCTGTATAACATCTGTTTCTTTTAGTTTATCCAGGTCCCATCTCCTTAAATTCCCACCTTTCTGCAATTTCTTCAGTTTTAATCTACATGTCATAACCAACAGATTGTGGTCAGAGTCCATATCTGCCCCTGGAAATGTCTTACAATTTAAAACCTGGTTTCTAAATCTCTGTCCTACCGTTATGTAAGCTATCTGAAACCTGCTATTTCTTAGCCCCAATCCATATTCACCTACTACGTTTCCTTCTCTCCGTTTTCCTACTACTGAATTCCAGTCACCTATGACTATTAAATTTTCCTCTCCCTTTACTATCTGAATAATTTCCTTTATTTCATCATACATTTCTTCAATTTCTTCGTCATCTGCAGAGCTAGTTGGCATATAAACTTGTACTACTGCAGTAGCCATGGGCTTTGTGTCTATCTTGGCCACAATAATGCTTTCACTATGTTGTTTGTAGTAGCTTACCTGCACTCCTTTTTTTATTCATTATTAAACCTACTCCTGCATTACCCCTATTTGATTTTGTATTTGTAATCCTGTATTCGCCTGACCAAAAATCTTGTTCCTCCTGCCACCGGACTTCACTAATTCCCACTATATCTAACTTTAACCTATCCATTTCCCTTTTTAAATTTTCTACCCTACCTGCTCACACCATCATCATTTAACCATACAGTAAAGCTGCATGACTACAAAAAAATATTTCGAACAGTGGAAGCACTGGTGGGACAAATGTATTAGTTGTAATGGAGAGTATTTTAAGGGTATAGATTATTTTGTAAAAAATTTGAAAATATATAGTTTTTTTCTTTTTTTTAACCCCATCATAAGTGGCTGGGAAAAGATAAGAAGATATTTGGCCAAGAGATGCAAAATACTTGTGTTTATCCTTGGCCCAATTTTCAGACATCTGTTGCGAAAACTATGGAATTATTCATTCCACAAATTGTTTTGATGACTCTATTGTCTCTTTTATCTTTTAAAAAATTACTTGGAAAGTGAAATACATGTTCCTCGGATATGGTAAACTGTTTCATTACAAGCATTTTTGTATATAGTAAATTTTAATAACTGTTTGAATATATTAAATTTGAATAAAATTGTTAGCATATTTATTTTTGATGATTTGAAAAATCTGTAGCACTTAAGTATATTTGTCATTCAGAATTTCCACAAGTTTCCTTGGAAAAGGTACATGTATCACAGAAAATGTAAGTTTTAAGAGTTGCCTCTTGAAATTACAGAAATAATTTTCCAATTATTAATCATCCAGTGTTTCAGAATTGTCCATGTCCGTGTTGTTCGTCTTGTGCAGCATTTTATTCACCTGTCCTCTTGAACTCTTGAAGCTTCTTTGCTGATTGAAAGAAGCACCTGGCTTGAACCTAAACACTCTGTAACTCTTTTCCTGCAAATATTCCCATTGCTGAAAGCCAGCACTGTGTCACATGTAGCAATATTCATGACTATTTATGACACAAAAGATTGCATTCCTGTTCCTTGGTTTGCTCTGACCCCCCACCCACCTTTAAAGCTCGCTCATCTCCATCACTTACATAATAAATTATTTTCTGCTGACTGTCTTTAAATTATGTGTAATTTATTATTGCTGTAAAATTACAAAGAGGCAGCGTGGCTCACCAGTCCATACGTTCAGGAGGTGAAATTCGTTTCACTGGTGATATACACTTGTGAAAGTGGAAAAAAGAATCCTAGCTTCCAAAACATAAGTCCTTTATCCAGAAGAGGAGAGGGATAGGTTGGGGAAGGATAGAATGTAGGGTGAGGTCCCTCAAACGTCAAGATGATAGAGATCCTCCTGTTATGACAACAAGTGCAGACAAAGATCTTTTGATTTAATTTAGTGTTTCTTTTTTTCTCTCATTCAGAAAAAAGAGATATATTGTATTAAATTGTGGACTTACTATTACAGATCCAGTAAAACAACAGAGTGGAACAGAAATTTGTTGTCAGCTCTTCTCTCACATGTCGGTGAACAGTGCACCAGCTCGAGTGTTGGCACTAAGGCAGCTGGTTGAAGAGTCTCTTTTTAGTACTAAATACGCATATCTCTTTGGAGCTCCATTAGAATCTGGCTGCCCAGTGCAGGAAGATATTAGTTTATTGGATGAACACCACAAACAGGTATATCATTGTAGTAGTTGTTTATTGTTAGTAACTATATGTTCTGTCATATTTTACATTAAAGGTTAAGTCCAGTGAATTTCAAATGAAAATAGAAATGTTCATTTCTGGTGCATCTTTCCACAAAAATGTTTAATCTTCCTAATTCCGTGGATAAGTCATAGGCCTATTGTGTCTCAAAGGCTACCTTTCCATCAAACACTGAATTTTGTAAAAACTGCAGTATGAAGAAGAATTTTTGTTGCTGCAATGAACTTTGTACCAAATATTGGATATGTGAAAATACATATATGATTAGGATTGCAGAACTGTGTAAGATCTCTGTCTCTAAGAATTTGGAGCCTCTAAACATTGTGACATAAAAGCTAAGATGGCATAGATGTTTCGCTAAGGAATTTACTTTCACATAATGTCTATGCGGCATCAACTGTTGACAGCCTGTGATGAAGAATTTATCAGTCAAGCATAGCCACCACATGATAAATTAATAAGAAGGCCATGGTTATAATGATGCCTGTATCTTGAAGAGGATGTGCTGATTCAGTAACTAACTTGGTCATGCTCCAGTTCAAAGAAGCATGTGTTGTTACCTCACAGTTCAAGGGTTAAAAGTGATCACAAAAAATACCTTCACAGGAAACTGCTACAATACAAGGAAATACCATCCTCACAAAAACTTGCAGGGACAACTGGAATAACTGGGAAATTTGTTAAAAACTCAAGAAATTTTTCATCCTGGAGAAAACTGGGAAAAAGCCAGCACTTTTTTTTAGAATTCCAGCTATTTTTTAGAATTTCAGGAATTTTTTGTTGTCTTGGTTTTTGGTTAAATTTTTGTAATTTCAACTGATAAGAACTGATCCCCTAACAAAGAATTTTACTTTAGCCTGCTACTGTGCAATAATACTGCAGCAGTAGAAAATAGATGAGAGAAGAACACTAATGTAAAACTTAAGTTGCAAAGAAATTGCACCATTTACAACAACGAAATACAGAGAGTTCACCAACAGCAAAATGTGTCAATGGATTTCGGACAAAGACTAGGCAGTACTTCGTAACAGCTGCGTTTGATAAGCATGGCATCACAACTGTTTTTCTAACAGGTTGCAGGAAAAATATTGCAAATGGTGGTTTGAGAAACATTACTTTCAAAGTAAATTTCCTTTTGCGTAAGATGAATTATGTTACATGTGAGAATGTGTGATGAAATTCTTAAATCAAAGAGTGTTTGGATGTCATTCAGAACTTAATACTTTGAGGACCAACTACTTAGAAAAATTTTGGGCCCAGAAGGCAAGACATTTATGCCATCATTCAATATTTTACTGGCATGTTTGTGTTTTATATATATTAAAGGGTAATAAACGCAAAAAAAGAAAAAAAATGTGAATACTATGCATACATGAATTTAAACAATGATCTTTTCCTTCATGTGTATTCGCTCTGCTTAACAGTGATGTTGCTGTTGACTGATTACATCATGTGTCCTTGTTGTTGTGGTCTTCAGTCCTGAGACTGGTTTGATGCAGCTCTCCATGCTACTCTATCCTGTGCAAGCTTCTTCATCTCCTATTACCTACTGCAGCCTACATCCTTCGGAATCTGCTTAATGTATTCATCTCGTAGTCTCCCTCTTCGATTTTTACCCTCCACGCTGCCCTCCAATTCATGTGTCCTATGTTCTGGTGGGGAGGCTTGCGTGTCTCAGCGATACAGATAGCCGTATCGTAGGTGCAACCACAACGGAGGGGTATCTGTTGAGAGGCCAGACAAACGTATGGTTCCTGAAGAGGGGCAGCAGCATTTTCAGTAGTTGCAGGGGCAACAGTCTGGATGATTGACTGATCTGGCCTTGTAACAATAACCAAAACGGCCTTGCTGTGCTGGTACTGCGAAAGGCTGAAAGCAAGGGGAAACTACGGCCGTAATTTTTCCCGAGGGCATGCAGCATTACTGTATGATTAAATGATGATAGCGTCCTCTTGGGTAAAATATTCCGGAGGTAAAATAGTCCCCCATTCGGATCTCCGGGCGGGGACTACTCAAGAGGATGTCGTTATCAGGAGAAAGAAAACTGGCTTTCTACGGATCGGAGCGTGGAATGTCAGATCCCTTAATCGGGCAGGTAAGTTAGACAATTTAAAAAGGAAAATGGATAGGGTAAAGTTAGATATAATGGGAATTAGTGAAGTTCGGTGGCAGGAGGAACAAGACTACTGATCAGGTGACTGCAGGGTTATAAACACAAAATCAAATATGGGTAATTCAGGAGTAAGTTTAATAATGAATAGGAAAATAGGAATGCGGGTAAGCTACTACAAACAGCATAGTGGACGCATTATTGTGGCCAAGGTAGATGCGAAGCCCACACCTACTACAGTAGTACAAGTTTATATGTCAACTAGCTCTGCAGATCACGAAGAAATTGAAGTAATGTATGATGAAATAAAAAAAATTATTCAGATAGTGAAAGGTGACGAAAATTTAATAGTCATGGGTGACTGGAATTCGGTAGTGGGAAAAACGAGAGGAGGAAATTTAGTAGGTGAATATGGATTGGGGGTACGAAATAAAAGAGAAAGCCACCTGGTAGAATTTTGCACACAGCACAACTTAATCATAGCTAACACTTGGTTCAAGAATCATAAAAGAAGGCTGTATACATGGAAGAAGCCTGGAGATACTGACAGGTTTCAGATAGATTATATAATGATAAGACAGAGATTTAGGAACCAGGTTTTAAATTGTAAGACATTTCCAGGGGCAGATGTGGACTCTGACCACAATCTATTGGTTATGACCTGTAGGTTAAAACTGAAGAAACTGCAAAAAGGTGGGAATTTAAGGAGATGGGACCTGGATAAACTAAAAACAGATGTTGTACAGAGTTTCAGGGAGAACATAAGGGAGCAATTGACAGGAATGGGGGAAAGAAATACAGTAGAAGAAGAATGGGTAGCTTTGAGGGATGAAATAGCGAAGGCAGCAGAGGATCAAGTAGGTAAAAAGACGAGGGCTAGTAGAAATCCTTGAGTAACAGAAGAAATATTGAATTTAATTGATGAAAGGAGAAAATATAAAAATGCAGTAAATGAAGCAGGCAAAAAGGAATACAAACGTCTCAAAAATGAGATCGACCGGAACTGCAAAATGGCTAAGCAGGCATGGCTAGAGGAGAAATGAAAGGATGTAGAGGCTTATCTCACTAGGGGTAAGATAGATACTGCCTACAGAAAAATTAAAGAGACCTTTATAGATAAGATAACCACTTGTATGAACATCAAGAGCTCAGATGGAAACCCAGTTCTAAGCAAAGAAGGGAAAGCAGAAAGGTGGAAGGAGTATATAGAGGGTCTATACAAGGGTGATGTACTTGAGGGCAATATTATGGAAATGGAAGAGGATGTAGATGAAGATGAAATGGGAGATATGATACTGCGTGAAGAGTTTGATGGAGCACTGAAAGACCTGAGTCGAAACAAGGCCCTCGGAGTAGACAACATTCCATTGGAACTACTGACGGCCTTAGGAGACCCAGTCCTGACAAAACTCTACCATCTGGTGAGCAAGATGTATGAGACTGGCAAAATACCCTCAGACTTCAAGAAGAATATAATAATTCCAATCCCTAAGAAAGCAGGTGCTGACAGGTGTGAATATTATCGAGCTATTAGCTTAATAAGTTACAGCTGCAAAATACTAACACAAATTCTTTACAGATGAATGGAAAAACTGGTAGAGACCTTGGGAAAGATCAGTTGGTATTCTGCAGAAATGTTAGAACACGTGAGGCAATACTGACCCTACGACTTATCTTAGAAGTTAGATTAAGGAAGGGCATACCTACGTGTCTAGCATTTGTAGAGTTAGAGAAAGCTTTTGACAATGTTGACTGGAATACTCTCTTTCAAATTCTGAAGGTGACAGGGGTAAAATACAGGGAGCGAAAGGCTATTTACAATTTGTATAAAAACCAGATGGCAGTTATTAGAGTCAAGGGACATGAAAAGGAGGCAGTGGTTGGGAAGGGAGTGAGACAGGGTTGTAGCCTTTGCTCGATGTTATTCAATCTGTATATTGAGCAAGCAGTCAAGGAAACAAAAGAAAAATTCAAAGTAGGTATTAAAATCCATGGAGAAGAAATAAAAGTTTTGAGGTTCACCGATGAGATCGTAATTCTGTCAGAGAATGTAGTCGAAGTAAGTCGGGTGGTGCTGAGAGAATTAGATTAGGAAATGAGACACTTAAAGTAGTAAAGGAGTTTTGCTATTTGGGAAGCAAAATAACTGATGATGCTCGAAGTAGAGAGGATATAAAATGTAGACTGGCAATGGCAATCCAAAGAGTATCGACAAACAATAATGCCACACAACGTAACATTGTTATGAATGCAGAGCTTTGTTTCGTGTTCACTTCTTCTCCTCCGTTTATCTCAGGAAAACTGCAAGCTATCATCTAGAAATGGGCAGAACAAAATTAAAATTACTTGGAAACAAGGAAAGCTGAATGTGTGGCATTGATTAAGGAGTACAGACCCCCCTTCTTTTCAGGGAAATGATTCCCTACCTTCCAGTGCCAAAATCATATAGAACTGATCAAGAACTAGTAAAGAATATGATTAGTAGTCATAAAAGTTAAACATCTCACTATCTAACTTAAAAACAGAAAAGAAAAAGGAGTGTTGCTTTTGTTGCCATTAAATAAACATTGTGTGTCATCTTACATGGTGCAAACCTTTCGACATATTCCTAATTGAGTGACTGGCTTGTCTGTTTCATTGATTTTGTATTCAAGTACCTTTTCAATTAGCCTATAAGGCTGAGAGTATCTCTGTACATACCTTTCCACCAGAAAAAAATATTTGAAGGGACTTGTCAAAAAACCAATTTTTTAAATTTTTGTCTTAAAAAATTCTCTGTAGTTTTCTGAATGAGAAAAAGTTCACTTCCAGGAAAGTGGACCACAATTAGAGGCATTTAAAAGTGGCTGCACACACCACAATGTCCCCATGGCACACAGTCAGCTCTGTTAAAAATAACATTTTGCTCTCAATTGTTTAGTTTCGTGACTTTTTAGTCCCTTAAGTTGAGTAACCTGCAAAAACCTTTACAATTTCTTATCTTTTGTCTGTACAGAGAGTTTAGTAATCGTTTGCTGTTGTTTTGGCACGAATATTTTGTTCACAGTGAAGTAATTGTGTGCGTGAGTTTCTTATAGTGCACCTGAGTTTGTTATTCCACTTGAAAGGTCTCAAGATGAGACCTACAACCATAAACATTCTTTGCCATTCACTGTAATGAGAGTTATAAAACCTAAATATAGGGGTATTAGTGACACAAGATTATTAGAGAAATGTTTATATAGTAGGACTAAAAATTCAAATGAAAATTTCAACAATTGTATATGGGAATGGATACCAAAAACTGTTCTAATAGTAATAAATACTTTGAAAATAGGTGTGCTAGATGCTGTTCTATGTTTCAATGTTGGTGCAGTGTCAAGGCTTAATGTTATGGAACCGATTGGAGTGCCTGATGGGCTAAATATGGGTAGAGCTCTAATAGCCATTGACCGAAGGAGACTCTTCAAAGTAAAAAATCAGTGTTGGAAGCCACCAAAGAAGCAAGTATAAGAAGTATGAACAAGAGAAGAGAGGGAGAACAACACAGGAAACAAGATGAATAAGGACCTGGGGATGCATTAGTGCCATACAAGTTTAATAGAAAAAGCAAGTTTTAAGTTGAACTTGAATTTCCGAAAGTTAAAGTATTTCATGTTCTTGTACACTTTGGCTAAAAACTATTAAAGATAGAGAGCTGAAATTTTGAATAGTGTCTTAAAACCTGCTTAACTAAAAAGTAGACTACTCTCATGACTTACATTTGAAAATAAAATGCTTTTTTGAAGAAAAACCCTGAACTAATATCCAAAATTTTTGATATCGTCATCAGGATTTCCTCCCTGTGAGCCCGGTAGAAACTTTATAAACAACAAGCCTCCATTGGTTTCTGTCCTGGTATAGCTTTTCCCTCTCCACTACATCCCATGTTACTCCTCTCCTCTTGAGATCTTCCTTAATGTGGTCTGTCCATCTCTTTCGAAGCTGCCCAACTGGTCTTCTTCTTGGTACCTCCATTTTCAAATACTGGCAGGGAGTTCGAGTCAGGTGCATTCATTTCACATGATCGAACCACTTCAATCTCAAAGCACTCATCGTCTTCTCTGTAGTCAGTGTCATCTGCAGGTCTTTCCTTACATAATCGTTCCTGACGCTCTCTCTCTCTCTTAGTTTTTTGTAGAGCTGGCCTAAGGAAGCTCATTTCACATGTTTGTATTTGACTCTCTTCTCTCTTATTTATGACACAGGCCTCTAGACTATAAATCATGATTGGCAGGATATAAATTTTATACGTGGTCTGTTTGGCTCTTTTAGGGACTTTCTTGTCCCAGATTAGATTTCATACTTAGTGGAAGAAGCTTTTGTTATTCTGTTTAAGACTTCTAGTTTGGAACTTCCATTGTGTGATAAAATGCTACCCAGATAATTGATGCTTTTCACACATTCAACCTTCTCCCCCTCCAGCATGATATGACATGGTGTAGGTGTCTTGCTCATCTTCATTGCCACTGTCTTGTTATTACTCACAGTTAACTTGAACTTTTTTTAAATTTTGTGTTCAGTAATCTAGTCTCCTCTGAAACTCCATTTCCGCCTCTCCCCAAATGGCGATGTCAGCAGCAAAAACAAATGCGTTGAGATCTTCATTTTCTTCTTCCTTGATTTCTTTCATGATTGTGTACATAAGTGTAATGAAGAGTAAAGGGGAGAGCGAACTGCCTTGCTGAATACCTCTCTTTGTCTTAAAGCATTTTGATCTTCCACCTCCTACTTGTCCACTGCCTTCACAACCATCATACAGCATCTGGACCTTTTTAATTAATGAATCAGGAACACTATGTTTCGTCAAGCATTCCCATATTTTATCTCTTGGTACACTGTCATATGCTTTTTCCATATCCACAAATACTACTATCAAGTCCTTTCCTTTTTTCCCAAATCTTCTCCATTAACTGACAAAGGGAGAAAATGAGATCTATTGTTCCCCTATTACTTCTGAACCCATGCTGTTGTTCCTATAATTGGTGTTCTAGAATATTCCGCAATCTTTTTTCTATGAACTTTTCCATTATCTTCAGGCAGTGTGATAAAAGTGTGATTCCTCAGTAGTTGGTGCATTTCTTTGTACTACCTTTCTTGAACAATGGTATTATAATTTTTGATAATCATACCTTTAAAGATAATAGTGTAAAGAACTTACAGAAAAAATCTTCTTCTTTGTTTGTATTTTGAGTAATGTGTACCTATGATGTACATAAATAATTAGCAAGGTTTATTTCGTTGCAACAAAAAAAAAATACAATAAAAAAAGTGTAAGAGCTAAACCTATGGTACATACATAAAAATGCTGCCAAAAGATGTCTTAAAAGATGGTAAGCATTACATGGGCTTACAAATCTTATTCTTTGAGTTACACTGTTCAAAAAACACATTTTTTCAGTGTTTCCCCTGGTATTCATGGACTAGTGCCCTTAAATTGATCACTGGGAATCAAACTTGGGGCCTTGGTGTTACTAGCAGAAAGTGTCAGGCGCACTGGAAGAGAGATACTTTGACAGATGAGGAAACTAAAAAAATTTGTTTGCAGACATTCAAACAAACATTTGGCAATATCATCTGCGAATGAAACAGAGGATAACAAATCAACTGCTGTGAAATACAGCAACATCAGTAGAGAAGGTAGTTTTACGGATATTGCCAGTGAGCTTCTTGAGTAAGCAATACTATGCTGTGCTGTTCTATTCTTGTTCTAAGTGTTCACTTCATTCAGGATGTGCAAAACGTGTCGCCTGTGACAGTACTAAAGTGTATGCTATTGCTACCTCCACTCCCTGTTTGTTGGGCATAAATACAACAGTTCTGCCACCCTTGCCAGATAATGAATTTACTTTGGCAGTTAATAACTAAATGAACATTTGGAAGTATTGACTTTCTTCACACACCTGTTTGAACTTATTTCCATATACATTTGATTAACTTGGCATAGTGTATTGTGTTGATAGTACTGTACTCCTGAAACTCTTACTCTCTCTTTTGTAACTGCCTTTTTCTTAAGTGTAATATCCTTTACTGTGTCCATACATACCTGTGCTAAATAATTTTCTCTCTGACCTATGCCTGTGTATTCTACATTTTGTAATATACTGAACTTATTGCTTAACTCAATTTTGTATACCTCTTTCTTATCACTTCCTGCTGGATGGATCTGTTTCTTTCTAGCTTCTTATCTTGAGTACTGCTGAAGTGTGTGGCATCCACTCTGAGCCAATTTAAATAGCATGCTGCTAGATTTTTTAGTGATCATTACAAGAGTGTATTGGAGATGGTCTGTGAATGTTGTGGGAATCCTTGAAAGAAAGAAGACAATGTTCTTGCAAAATGCTGTTAAGGAAGCTTATAGAACATGCTTTTGCAACAGACTGAGGACATATTTATACTACCTCCAGTATGCAGCTTGTACAAAACAAAATAAAGAAGGTTAGGAGCCGTACCCAGATATAGAGGCAGTCATGTTTCCCTTGCTCTGTAACTGAAAAAGGAAAGGGAATACTAGCAGTGGTACCTAATTCCTCCACCATGTACTGTTTAATGTCTTGCAGAGCATGTGGGAAGGTGTAAAAGTATTCGTTTTTACTCTGCATTTTACAAGTCTTCGATCACTTGAAATTCTGAAGTGATGTAAGATTATTATATATGTATAGTTTATTTATTTTTTAATACAATATAATCACTTTTTGTTCTTGCCAATTCTGCATTTAATTTTTTTCTTAAATAATAATTTGCAAGGATAAACATGCTGTTCTTATAGGCATATTAACTCATCAAAGTGGTTTCTACGTCCCCATCAGAATTCAATGGCTTCAACAATTTGTGTGGAATACTTTTTGTTTACTTTTAAAACAAGTCTTGCTGTTCTGTCCAAAACTCCTTCAGTGTTTGTAATATTGTTTCAAATTTTCATGTTCACAATAAATTGTGCACCTGGAATTCCTCCTTGCTATATTTCAGTGTAGTAAAACATGGCCTGTATTTTCAGTTATGTTAGATCATCTTTTAAGCCACACTTCCGGTAACCATGTTATATGTAATTTTGTTTAGTTTAACTCCAACTCCACTAGCCTATCTTTAGATCCTCGACTGCTACCTCCTGAAACCTGTGAAGTTTATCTAAGAAATTGTAATTCAGTTTTGTGTGTGTGTGTGTGTGTGTGTGTGTGTGTGTGTGTGTGTGTGTGTGTGTGTGTGTGTCTTTTCAGACTTGAATTTTATGTTGAAATTCTTTTATTATTTGTTGCAATCAGTAGTAGTAAAATTTCTTCTGTTAACAGGGCACAACAGCACTTGTGGTACAACGTCGATCATCCTTATTTCACACCAACAACCAGACGAAAGCACAGCCAGATCCAGACGCCTGTCTTTCACCAGATGTAGTAGCCAATAATACTTGCTTGCTAATTGAGGTCATCAAAGCATGCTGTGCAAACCCAAATGGTAATACTAACTTAGTGTGCATATATTTCATATCATTACTTCATTTCCTTATTTTAATTTATTATTCTGTGTTGTCCTCCTCTACTCATCTTTCATAGCTTCTACTGATACTACTAGCGGCCCTTTAAATCATATTTTGTACTGCCCAATTATTTCTGTGCCACTCTATGATCAATTGACATCTTGCAATATCTGATAAATTTACTTCCTGCAATAAGTTTTCCAGAATTTTAACCTTATTTTGTTGTTAATGCTGTTTATAATCATTCCTCTTCATTACCTCTTTTTCCTGCTAAGGTAGTGCATGTGATGGTCTTATTGTGTGCATGTGATGGTCTTATTGTTCTGTTGATCACCGTTGGCTCTTGTCCTCATATTTACCCTCCTTCTCTCGTTCTTTTACACTAAGGATTTCATAGGGAGGATAAGGGTGGCTTCAATTTGATAAATATGATTTATTGATACCTTTTGTACATTGAGCAAATATAAAATGAGCATTCAAAACATAGAAACTAGTGTAGACGGAATGTACATTGCAACATGCATAACCCAGCAGACATCAGATTGCACTTGGGCAACTAAATATTTCCACGTACCATTTTACACCTGTTTATCTTTCCACAAGAACAGTTTGTAGTTTCTATTTTTTCTGAAGTGCTCATTTCCTGACATAGTTCTTTATGGTGATTCATTGCAGATATTCATACACTTAGCTGATGAAGTATGTACATGCCTCTAGCATGTACATGTTGGGTTACTGTCAGTGCAGACACTCACACCCTGTGAGAATGTACTTAGGTTCTTGGCTTCAGGAGTTAAGCTGACAATGGAGAGGAATAAACACACACCTCAGAACTTCTCCATTGAGAATTTGCTCTTCAGCATATTCTAGATGCCTGCCACCTAGCTGTCTTCAACTTGGAGTAATTGCTCCCATTGTTATCTATCAGCTTTTCATTTTCACACTACCTCGAGATAACTACTACCACTCTCCTGTATTTATTTATTTTTTTCTTTTTTGGCCTCTGCTTTACAATTTGCAGAAGGCTGTGTCATTTCCCAGTGCTGCTTCTCAGTTGCTTTCTTTTTATTCCTTTTTGTCTTTTGGTATCCATTTTTTTGTAATCTGTGGTAATATTCTTACCCTGTTCTTTTCTTCTGTGATTTGAAAATTAAATTCCCTCCAGGATCATGGGGGATTTTCACTTCTTAATATTGGAATAGTATGTGGATTCAGTTTGATGATAACATTTATGAACTAATTCCTCTCCAAACAAAGACAATTAGTTTCAGTTGTTATTCCTTAATTATAGGATATAATGTAATTGGAGTGACTTTCGCTTTGTACATTACATTGTAGCATTGAAGGAAAGAAAGAAATTAAAGAATATCTTTTTTCATTTCTTATTGTGTCATGGTTCTTTACAGCAGTTGGTAAAAATGATATGTTTGTTCACAGTTGCCAAAGCCCAGGATGGCAATCAACTGCCTGTGCATCATCCTATTTCTCTAGAAGCTGTAACCAGCATCGCCCTGTTGCTTGTAGAACTAATATCGCCTGATGTAATGTACAACGGTTTGCCGTGGCCAGAGGAGGACTTTTGTAAAGTGACAGTGGAACGTGATCTACACATCCGGCGTGTTTTTGAAGAGCGACCTTTGGCGTGGGTGCTTGCCCGCTTCACTGCACAGCACCGACCAGCATTGTGCTACTGCTCTGTGTTACTTCGTGCGTTAACAGCCACACTGCTTTCTCAGTGGAGTGGGAGTGGAGGGACGGAGGTACGACGACCTGCGATTATCGCAACTACAGTACGCCTACTTGAACTGATGTCATTAGGTCAGCTTCTTCCACCACCACTGTCTGCTTTAGGTGACGTTGTGACACGTGTCCGCTCCCATGAGGTAATCAGAATTACAGTACATCTCTTATTGGACATTAAAACTAAATATAAAAATTTGTTATTAATTCTTTAACCACGAAGAGAGAGTTTTCTTTTTGCATTTTGTTTATTTCATCCTGTGAATTATTTTTGTACAATTTTATGTCTTAAATTTATCAATCTTGTAAAGAAGTTCATAATACATTACTTTATAGAACACTAATTGTTGTAAAAGAACAACTGATCATAACAAACTTTGATCACCCATTATCGTATAACAACTTTCTTATGTACTGTGTTGGTGGTTCAAACTTCAGCACACAAAACAGAATTTTAGATTATTTCCCGAGCTAGAAGGAATGACAGTCATGCATAGATCATGTAATACTTGTAAATTACTGGAATGAATTTAGGACATGTGAACTGCATATCTGGCATATGCGGTGTATGTTCAAAAATATTTATATTTGGCAAAGTTGGAGTGCACGGTTTCTAGTGGAATTTATCACAGTCCATATTTTGAGAAAGTATTTTGCTGAAAGACTGTGTGTCATGCCATGATAATTGATGCTACTTTGAAGTATTGTTCAACTTACAAAGCAACTTGCTTCTGTGTTCCATGGTTCAATCACAATTTTCCTGTGCCTGCTGTTAAAAAAAAAAAAAAAAATCGAGAAGAAATGGTACCAATGCAGTTGTCTACTGAAGAGACCAATTTCCAAAAGTATACCCTGAATTGTGTAACTGAATCACTTGTACTGTTTCCAGCGTTATGCTTCACTATTTATAGTGTTGCAGATTGCTGGTTGTTGTGTTTTACAGAGCAGGCGTATCTCCAGTGCCCACATTCAACGCTAATTGTCATTTTCTTGATGCTCATTCTCCACCAGAAGGTTATCAAAGCCTGTTCATTGATGGTAATGAATATTTTGTAAATATGACTTGGTCGTCAGTGCCCATATTGATGAAAAGAAGTAAAACAGATTTGATAAAGCAGTACACACACACACACACACACACACACACACACACACACACACACACACACTGCTGTATAACTATCTTTAAATATTGTAAATAAAAACTGAATCTTTGTCAAAACTTACGATAAAAGGAAAGTGGTACAACAGACAAAAGTCAAAACTGTTAACACTGATTCAGTGACAGGTTCATGATGGATTATTAAAAAGGATGAACGTGCCATTTGGAGACATACAGCTGATCAAACGGTGTGGGTAGGTAACTGGTTAACACACAAAACCCTAAAATTTGTCACAAATTCATAACATCATTTCAAAAAGTTGAGATCATGATATTATCAAGACAAATTACAACCTCATTTTAAAAGTAAGATATTCTCAATTAAATTATGACGCTACCACTCTGCAGAGAAGATAGTCATTTGTCAAAAGATGTGGTCCAATTCTTCAACTTGTTAACGTGACCTCTTTCCATCTGAGCGACTAGAGTTACATCTGATAGGATCTTGTAGTTGTTTTCACTTGTATAACTTGTTGTTTAGTATTTCCGGCTGAACTGTGAGTTAGTAGCATGCAATAGAATAGGACACTGTATTACAGAACATTTCTTAGTGGCTTGTCTGGCTTCTTTGTCAGCTTTCTCATTCCTGTGGATTCCCGTATGAAGCAACATTCAGCAAAACAATACTTCCTTATCTTCTCATGCTAATAAGACTAGGTTGCCTCACTATTGTGAAACTTCCCCCCCCCCCCCCCCCCCTCCCCCGCCCCCCCTCTCTTTATACATTTTATATATACCCTGAACAGTACGTGGGCAGTCTAGGAATATGAAGAGGTATTTGTTTCACTCAGTGACTGAATAGCTTCTCCATATCCCCAACACTTGTTATAGGGCTTTCAAATCATCTTGTGTTGTTAAAGAAAGCTATGTGTGGCACTTTTCATTCATTTTAATAGCTGTGATTTATGGTGTGTGTTGTTCTGGATAGATGAGCAGATAGCTCTGAGGAACAGTGCTTTACTAGACATGGTCTTATTTTAGGTGGCATGCCTATCCCTGTCACAAATCTTTAGAATGATATACCAGTCAGTTATAAGGAGATCCACAGTTTAATCTGAACTCCAAAACTGCTGTGCAACCTGGCATTTTTCACTTATGCAAATCATTGCCAGAGATGAAAGAACTAAGAAGTAGCAGCGGAAAAAAAAAAAAAAAAAAAATGTGAATCAGCTGAGGTTTGAACCCGAAAACCTGGAACCTTTGGATTTGTAGTTGTGACACTTACCCACACAAAATGTCTGTACAAACACTGAGCCAGTTTCATAATTTTTTGTTAGAAATGTTATGCATGTTGCTTGTAACAGTGGCTGTCACAAAAATATGTATGTAGTCCTTAATACTGCAATGCTTTTCCTCCCAGGTTGTACAATTATTGCGAGACTGTGTGTGGAACTACATGCGTGACCAGGTGCCGTCTCCTGCTCTTTTCACCCAAGATAGCACTGGACTTATGTGGAGGGATCCTACACTTTCTACACCAGGTCCTCAGTATACCAGCACACTGAGATTCATAATACAGAGCAATATAGAACAGCTTGGGAGCCTCCATGCTCAGTTGTTCCACACCACATCACAAGAAGAATAACAATAACGTGAAAAAATATATGTTGGTGCCTTCACTCCTCAATTTTGTAAAATGTTGTATATTTTGTACTTATCTACTGTGTAGACAAAATGTTTTGTACTTGCATACTATACTATTCCATGTGTAGATAACTGGAAGTGTACTATAGGTATTCATAATATTTTGCTTACTTTTAATATATTTTCAACAATGTTATTTGTTTCTTTTAAAAATTCTTTGACCTGTCCTTATCTTTCAAAAGAATGCAGCATTTACAGAGGTTGGACAACATGCAAAAACTTTACCCGTAACACACAGTCATTGCATTTTGTTTCCCCCTGTACTGTATAATCTCTCTGTAAGTATCATCAGTTGCCAGTGTGTCAGTTTATGTTGTGATTTATTTATTGAACACACAAACTTCCAATGAAGGAGAATGATCAGTAACTGATGCCTATTTGACCTAATGTGCGTGGCAGTAGAGTTCTTGGTAGATCTTCATCTGCAATAAAAGTAGTGGATGAAAAGAGTGACGGCTTTCATGACTGGATGACATAGCTGCTGATAAACCTTTTGGAGTATAAGGCTGTGGTCCACAGAACTCGCCTGTTCCTAACTTTTCATCCAGATTTGTGCTGGACATGTTCAGAGGCGTTAGTTCTTTGTTGAGTCTTGCTGACTGAGAGGTTCGGCATCTGAGAATGACATATATACTGTAGAAAAAGGGGCATGGCTAAAGAAACATAAAAGTCTTTGCCAACTAAGGTAAATAGAGAAATCGGCTGTATCAGAGCATGATCTTCAGCCAGAAAGTCACGAAGTGAAGTTTTCTGAAACAAAAATTTTATCTATGATCACAAGCTATTATATACAGCTACAAGCCATTAAAATATGTAAAGATAGAAGAGACCATGAAGCTTAGCAACATATGGGCAGTAGCTCTGCAGAATCGTTAAACAGTTTATCTGTGACAAGATGACAGTCAATAGTTAAGTTCTTTCTTTGACAAAGATCATCTCTGCTTATCACATGTAACTTTGACCACACCCCTTTTTCTACAGTATATATGTTACTCTCAGATGCCTGACCCATCAGCTGGCAAGACTCAGTGGAGGAGAAGCACCACTGAAGATGTCCAATGCAGTTCTGTTCAAAAGATTAGGAACTTGAGAGTTTTGTGAACTGCAACCTTATACCTCCAGCAGCAGTGGAGGAAAAACCAAATTCACAGATAAAAATAAGATGGCTAGTAGATCATTTGTGAAATTAGTAAATTTCTGCTGAACATAGTGCCTATGACAACAGTTTAACAGAAAACTGCATAAACTATTGCTACACATCTTGCAAATGAAGTGAAAGCTCTGAAAAGGCTTCAACAGCCCAAGGAGCAAACAGACCTGCTCTACCTAGTAACGTAAACATATAGCGTATTTACTCGAATCTAAGCCGCACTTGTTTTCTGGTTTTTGTAATCCAAAAAAACCTCCTCCGGCTTAGAATCGAGTGCAAAGTAAGCAGAAGTTCTGTAAAATGTTGGTAGGTGCGGCCACAATTAACTTATGCTGTCGAATAACTGTAGTGCTACACAGGCATGCTTTGCAGGCACAAAGATAAATAATGGCACCAAAACCTCTGCATCAGTAAATAAATTAAAAAAAAAGGTGGAAGACAAGCTTTTTTCTCCACCCCGAGTTTTGACCACTGCATTTTCATACATTATCCAACAAAGCAAATACAAATTCCGTATTGTTCATCATCGAATGTAGCAGCCTTTCAATGTACTATGAAAATCCGACTGCCAAGACTATTTGGGATGTTGGTTAATATGGCCAACTCTACGTTCTGAATTTTTTCCTACCTGTGACGAGAGATGGTTGCTAATAGTAACTTTTATGAATTGTGAATCACATGCAGTATTATTTTCACCATAAGATTAATACGAATATAAACATTTTGCCACGTACTCTTTCGTGTTTGCTGCTATCTCATTTAAATCCTGTCTGCCTAATAAACTAGAGTGAGATAACAGCAAACGCGGAAGAATATACGTAATTACATATCATGGCATGTTTATATTCGTATTATTGTTACGCCGAATAGTAATACGCTCAGAAATGAAGCACGGCAACTGACTAGATTTTTAAATCTAAGATGACTCTAATTTCTGTGCAGAATTTAATGTACTATAGAGGCATCTGCAAGATTTTCAAATGGGGAAAAATTTTCGCTAAACTCTCCTTCAAAACATCTATCACACGCAGTCTATTATTTGGTTCTTGTTGATCATTATCAAAGAAAGTAGCAGTGTAAGTAACAACAAATAGCAGTCTCTTGCCATTGTTTCACTAATGAGACGATTCCTCACCTTTTTTGTAAGCGGCGGTAGCGCGCACATAATCGAGTAATCACGCGAGCGGTGACAGTTCGTAAACACTCATTATCAGAATGCGACAAACAATGCATGACACAGTACAATAATGCATTTTCAGCTTAGAGTGATGTAAACACCTATAACAAAGAGAACGGCACTTATCAAAACAAAGAAAAATAAGCAATCAATTCAAACCAGATGAAGCACGTGAAAAAGTAAGGGTACCCGAATAAATATGGACGGAGCACCTGACGCATAGCAATGGCTACCTGGTAAAGCTTAACTACTAAGCTTACTACTCAAACCAAACTACTGTAGCTGTATCGTCATTCATTCAACCTAAATTGTGTCTCATATTACAATGGACCAACTTTGTTTCGATTTTGAGGTGCGGCCTAAAACTTTTATCTCCCCTTGAATTTCGAGTCTCAAATTTCAGGTGCGGATTAGATTCGGGAAATTTTTTTATCCTCGGCTTGGATTCGAGTAAATACGGTACTGTGATCCAGTGTTCTGTGCTGCTGGATGTATTAACGTATGGGAAATGTGAATAGTAATCCCACAATCCCTCTGAAAACAAAGGTAACTTAAGCCATTTTAGATGCTCCTTCAGTACCCCAGTCATTTTTTTCAGCAGGATATTTATAAAGGCTCCATTCACATGGCTCAAAATACCTAGGTTTATTTTGAAGAACTGAGGATAAAGCAGCAGGATTTCCTTGTGTTCATAATTGACAGTTTCTAATATTATCAAGCCATTTATTACAGACTTATTGGGGGCAAAACAATTAAGGACCAGGAATTCTCTATCAAAATCTTTCAAAGAATTGGAACATACATACAAAGGAATGGCAGACATTGACAATCATTCTGTTGAGAGGCAAGGCATTACAGGCCATTTCAAGTGGCAAATGTGTCTCTATCGTACATTAAATGGGTGTTCATAGTATTTTGTGCATATTCAAGTATTAGACTATCAGGATTTTATGGTTGTAAATATCAGCAATTATATTTCTACTAAAGTACATAAACAACTGTCATCATAATATCATGTAAAGCAACTTACTCAAAATAAAAGATTTAAGACACTAACTATTAAAAAAAACTGTTGGTACCTATCTGGAGTGACAGCTGAAAATTAGTGCCAGGACTAGGAATCAAACCTGGAATGGCTGCACTTTGTAATATTACCTCACCATTAGACTAACTGAGTGCACCTCTTGGCTTGACACAAATTCTCATTCTGAATTGGCTATTTTCTTCTAAATGCCAAACACATACTCGCATTGGTTCTCTTGTCTGCTTGTTCGGTGAGAAAATGACACACACAACGTCTGACATGAGAGAAGAGGAACATCTGCTTCATATTTGTGTGCATATCAGAGAAGTTCACTTAGTAATTATCATCGCCAAATTAAAATTCTTTTGAGTCCTCGAACAACAGCATTTGTTCCATTTACTGCTCAAATATATCCACATGTAATTTTCTGAGACACACTTTTGTCTTCTGGCCAGTCTTAAGAACAAAGCTGTGGTAAACTGCTCGTCCACTGCCCTTGAGTCGACTGATTTTGATAAAATTTGTCACAGTGTAAGAGCCACAGAGCATTGTTGAAAAACAGTCGTGTGATAATACATTGCAACAAGTAGTTCCTTAGTAATCTTAGCCTATTGTTTCTTTTATGTCATAACATGTTTCATTCACTTTAGTTCTGGTATACGACAAAGTCTTGAAAGGTTCGGAATTAATAAAACATGGATACTACTGTAAAAAAAAAAACTGATTCTGACAAAAATAAAACTTGCTGCACCCAATCCTCAAACATAAGTAAAAGAATGATAGTTACTCATTCAAAACAGGAAAATAATCTATCCAGTGTGGTATTGTAATTAGTTAGAACTAAGGAACAGAAACACAAGAGAATATTCTACAAAAGAACTTCTGCAGTAACAGATTGATGCTATCTTTATAATCAAACTGTTGCACTGTGTTAATGATGCTGATAAATAGGATTTCATTTATCTACCTTGTCTTAATTTGCATCATGTCCTTTTGTTTTATTTTTGTGGAGTAACTCTGACATTAACACTAGATATGATTTTGCCTCCAGCACCAGTACAGCTTCATAAGTACACTATATCTGCCTTAAGTTAGTCAGGCAAGTAGATTCCAGATAATTTAAACTATTGTTAGTAATCCTAGAGGAAGTCTTCTGATCTGTAAACTGGAAAAAGGAGTACTAATGCATATTAGTGCAATACATCTGAAACACCATCAATTACCTGACTGCATTCTGCTGCTTGCCTCCAGTGCAGTTTAGGGATGGCAAAAACCAACCAGTTAATACTTATACCAATATTTTAGTTCTGAATAACCAGCATCTTTTGTCATTTTTTTCCTAATAACAGGGCGAAAAAACCAGCATAAGAATTTTCCATAGCAGCAGCGCTAATATTTTTGGTGTTCAAATAAGACTTTCATTACAAATAAATAATGTTTATTTGTAAGAATCCATTTCTTTGAAGTATTGGGTTATTACAAAAAATGGGGAAAGCAATCAATGCAGGGCCATTCCGTGCCAAGTGGTATAATATCAAGAAATGTTCCCACAAGACCATAATGGATTTTGATGAAATTTTGGATGAACATTCACACATGTTCTCAGTGAACACAAGTAAAGCTTCAGTTTCAGAAATTCAATACTTGCAGAGATATAGTCACTTGTTTGAAACCGTAGCACAGCTTCCAATAGCGATCCTTGAATTTTCAGCAACTTTGAGATGAGATATCTCTGTAAGTATTTGCATGAAAGAAACAAAACTTGGCCATCTTATACAACTTTTAGATCTCTTTAAATTAAAATATTAAGAAAAGAATTTCTGAGCAATTTCCATACAGATAATTTGAAGTAAAGTTGGGCGAAAAAATAGCTGTTTTTAAAAAAATTCGAACTTTAGTTTTTTATATCTCCAAAAGTAATTGTGGGATGTGCATGAACCTTTGCACACCATAATTCACCAACACAAGGTCTTAGAATATAAAATTTCATTCTCCTATTGCTTTACATTATTTCACAAATCTAAGGTGAAGTTGACGATTTTTCAAAAAGTGCTAAAAATGGGTATTTTTAGTCAAATTTTTTAAAAAAGTGTTTTCTCCAAACTCTTCTAAACTATGGTCATTAGAAAGAGCATATTCTAAACTATCTAGAAAAGTGGATTTGGTTTTAAAATGCAAGCATATAAGGCCCTAAAAAGTAGAATCATCAAAGAGGCGCACTGGAAGTTTGAACACATTTTTCTGGCACTCAAATTATACCTGAAACCTTTTATTATGCCTAATAAATTTTAATTAGTGCCTTGAATAATTGAAATAAAAAGATCTGGTAAATAGCCAATGAGACTGTCAGAAAAAATTGAAAACTATGTGAAGTAGCCCTTCTGCTTTTATCGTAAGTGTTCATCTGCATAAAACTCTTCTCATTTGTAAAAAAAGAGAGAGAGAGATCATTAAGAATTCAATGAATAATAGCTTCATATTTTTTGTACTTCTCAAAATTGTAAATATTTACAAGTGGAAAAAGAAGACCTAATTTTTGGATTGAATTGTATAAAACATTTTTCCAATAAAGAATCGATTTGCTTGAATCATGCATCAAGTGATGTAAATTTTCCAATCAATATTGCTGAGATTTTAATACCTAAGTGTTGTAACCTGTGAAATTTTGTCTTAAAGTTATTAGGGAAGCATGTGATATTGGTTGGTTAAACATCTAAGAGATTTAATTTTGTATTTAATCACACTTAAATGTAGCCTACTAGCTTGGTAAATACGTAACCACTAGTTTCACAGAGAAAATTCTCAAGACTCACTGTTTATAGAAAATATAATGGCAACAATTACTTTAACAATCAGATTGTTTCATTACTGTGAGCCTTGTTTGAACAAACAGTATTTCAGTGACGTGTTTGCAGCATAGTGAGTGGGTTCTCTTGACTGAGTGGCTTGTTAAGTGATTCGTAAGACCATCAAAGTTTGTAATCTAATTTACAAAAAATTGCTTTGATTGTGTCTTTTATAGCATATATCTCTTATTAAGATTTTTTCATTGGTATTATACATTGTGTATAATTTCATTCAGTAGCAATTTGTCTGAAATTTAAGCAGATTATAATTTGCACTTAGAGGCCAAATACATTATGTAGTTACTGATTGGAGATGGATGCAGAAGGGAACAGCATACCTTCCTGCTCAATTGGGCAAGGAGATAGCGGAACGAAGTGTCATGTCACTTTCTTTGCCAAAAAAGCTGCTTTAAAATGGTTTGTGGATTTTAGTGACGAGGAAAAAGAGTTGTTGGTTCGACATTCTGAAGCAAAGCTGGACAATACCTCTCAAGTTTGCCTACACCATGAAGCCCTGTTATTGACACAATATGAGAGGTTACAAAAAAATGCTTCAATCGCTTTGGGAAGGTGAATCATAATGTTAAGGCAGGGATTCGCACTCTTGATATTGAAACAGCTAATAAGGCTTCTGATATGTCGAAGAAGCAGCTTGTTAATAACATAAAGCCAGGTCAGAAAATTTGTCCAGCTTGCAGGACTACCTTAAATAAACAATTGGACAAAGCTTTATCAGCCTCATCACCAAATTCTGATGAGGACTTTACACCAAAAGAAGATTTAAATAGTAACTTATTGTCTATCGGTATTTCAGCCCTGAAGAGAACAGTAAGCTACGGAGATAAGCCCCAATATGTGAAGAAGAAAATTCAAAAGACTCAAAATGTGATTAAAAACAGAATTGTAAATGCAATGGGAGTAAACTGACAAATTGAAGATGCTAGTGAAATTAAGGAATGTGGAAACTGTGCCGACTATGCACATTTGCTGACTGAACAGAAAGCCAAGATGCAGAATGCAATTCATAAAGAACAGATGCAAATTTTAACTTTGGCACCTGTAAGTTGGACAGTCAGACAAACAGCAGCTCAGTTCGGAGTGTTCGGAAGAATGGTGAAGAATGCTTGGAAGCTTAAGTCAGAGAAGGGCATTCTGGCAGTTCCCGAAAATAGGCAAAGTAGGAAATTACCAGCAGAAGTTGCTAGTGGAGTGCGAAATTTTTTTGAAGATGATGAGTATAGTAAGGTGTGCCGTGGAAAAAAAAAATAGTATTTCAGTTAGACTTTTAGATAGAAAGACATACATGCAGAAAAGATTGTTACTTTGCAATTTACAGGAAATGTATGTTATCTATAAGAATATAAATGGTCCAGAAATAGGGTTCTCAAAGTTTTGTGAACTTAGACCCAAATGGTGTGTAATAGTAGGATCAGCTGGAATGCATGTAGTTTACGTCTGTGCAATTCACTAAAATGTTAAGCTTATGCTTAGCGGAGCTGGTATACGTGAAAATTATAAGGAGATTCTCAGCAAGGCAGTTTGCAGTTTGAACTCTAAACAGTGCATGCTACATCGCTGTGAAATGTGTCCTGGGCTCGAAGCTGTAGCATCTGAAATTGCCAGCTATTTCCTACATCATGAGCCACAAGAAGTTATTGTGTTTAAGCAATGGATACATACCGATCGGGCCACACTGGACACAAAGCAAATGGTAGTGGATGAATTTATTGAAGATGTAAAAAATAAAATATGGAGTCTGTCATGCCATCATTACATTGCCAAGCATCAAAGATTGCATCTGAAAGGCCTTAAATGTCATCTGAAAGACGAAGAGCTCGTTGTCCTAATGGATTTTGCAGAAAATTATTCTTTATTCATTCAGGATGCTGTGCAAGGCTTCCACTGGGACAGTAGTCAAGCAACAATTCATCCATTTGTTATCTACTTTCGTCAAAGTGAGAAAGTAGAATCTTTAAGTATTTGCATTATCAGTGATTGTTTGCGGCATGACACTATTACAGTTCATGTTTTTATCAAGGAGCTCATCAAATATATAAAACCACAGTTTGCACAGATATCCCACATTCATTATTTCAGTGATGGCTCCAGTGCTCAATATAAAAATTTCAAGATTTTCCTAAATTTGTGCTATCATAAGAGTGATTTTGGAATGACAGCCGAATGGAATTTTTTTGCTACTAGTCATGGGAAATCACATTGTGATGGGATTGGAGGTACAACAAAGTCGTTAGCAGCAAGAGCAAGCTTGCAACGGCAACTTAATGGACAAATTCTTACTCCCCTAGATCTGTTTCACTTCTGCTCTGAAAACATTAATGCAATTAAATTTGTTTTCGTCAGTAAAGATGAAATTGAAAAAAATATTGTGTCACAAGAAGAGAGGTTTAAACTTGGACAAACTGTAGCAGGCGCTAGAGAAAATCATCACTTTTTACCTATTGATAAAACAACAATTCAGGTCAGCACAGTTTCAAATGATTGTTCATCTTTTCTAACTAAAATGCGTCACAGTAATGAAGGAGGCATATTAATGTCTGCTCTCCAACCAGAACAATATGTTGCATGCATCTATGAAAACATGTGGGGGTTGGGAATATCTGTGAGACCTCCACAGAGCAAAGGGATGGATTAATAAACTTTATGCACCCACCTGGTCCAGCAAACTCATTTTATTGGCCACCAAGAAGTGACAAGTGCTGGGTTCTGGAACACCACATTATTGCAGTTATTCTAGCTCCATCAGTAAATTCGTCTGGCCGGCAATACACCATTCCTCTTGATATTCATCAGAAAATTAATGTAGCATATCAAAAATTGAAATAGGTTAGAGGAAACAATCTAAGGAACCCAAGAGTGCCTTCCAATTTTACACAGAGCACTTAAGTAATTTTACTATCAAGCTTGGGAACCTGTGTAAAGAAACCCTTATCAGGCTTGGGATCCTGTGGTAAAGAAACCCACCCGCGGCTGTTGTCGCTAAGCTATCGGGCATGGCCCCTATGGCAATGGGAATGCTGGTTTTCTCAGGTGAAATGAAACTAGCAGTGGTTAAGCCACCATGGACCATAGCAACTCATTTATACACTTCTTTTCCATCAGTAAGCTGGTATTGTTCATTAAATAGGCAACTAATAATTAGATGATTATGCAAATAAATTTTACGATTTACATTCATTCTTAATAGTAATTGTGTGTGTGTGTGTGTGAGTGTGTGTGTGTGAGAGAGAGAGAGAGAGAGAGAGAGTGTGGAGGGGGAGGTGGCAATTAAGAAATAACATTGTTTCTAGAATGAGATTTTCACTCTGCAGCGGAGTGTGCGCTGATTTGAAACTTCCTGTCAGATTAAAACTGTGTGCCGAACCGAGACTCGAACTCGGGACCTTTGCCTTTCGCGGGCAAGTGCTCCACCAACTGAGCTACCCAAGCACGACTCACGCCCCGTCCTCACAGCTTTACTTCTGCCAGTACCTCGTCTCCTACCTTCCAAACTTTACAGAAGCTCTCCTGCCAGGAGACTACTGGCAGAAGTAAAGCTGTGAGGACGGGGCATGAGTCGTGCTTGGGTAGCTTAGTTGGTAGAGCACTTGCCCGCGAAAGGCAAAGGTCCCGAGTTCGAGTCTCAGTCTGGCACACAGTTTTAAACTGCCAGGAAGTTTCAACGTTGTTTCTATTTTTATTCTTTTGCTATTCGGACTTAAGCTAGGTCCTATTCTTCAGGACTTCTTATTTCACTTATCCCAGACATTAATAAACATGTATAAGGCAAAATAAAAGATTTCAGGTATAATTTGAGTGCCAGAAAAATGTGTTCAAACTTTCAGTGCGCCTCTTTGATGATGCTACTTTTTAGGGCCTTCTATGCTTGCATTTCAAAACCAAATCCACGTTTCTAGATAGTCTAGAATATGCTCTTTCTAATGACCATAGTTTAGAAGAGTTTGGAGAAAACACTTTTTTGAAAAATTTGACTAAAAATACCCATTTTTAGCACTTTTTGAAAAATCGTCAACTTCACCCTAGATTTGTGAAATAATGGAAAGCAATAGGAGAATGAAATTTTATATTCTAAAACCTTGTGTTGGTGAGTAATGGTGTGCAAAGGTTCATGTACATCCCACAATTACTTTTGGAGATATAAAAAACTAAAGTACACGATTTTAAAAAACAGCTATTATTTCGCCCAACTTTGCTTCAAATTATCTGTATGAAAATTGTTCAGAAATCCTTTTCTTAGTATTTCAATTTAAATAGATCTAAAAGTTGTTTAAGATGGCCAAGTTTTGTTTCTTTCATGCAAATGCTTACAGAGATATCTCATCTCAAAGTTGCTGAAAATTCAAGAACACACTATAGAAAGCTGTGCTATGGTCTTAAACAAGTGACCGTATCTCCGAAAGTATTGAATTTCTGAAACTGAAACTTTACCAGTGTTCATTGAGAACAAGTGTCAATGTTCATACAAAATTTCATCAAAATCCATGAGGGACATGTGGGAGCCTCTAGACCACTTGGCATGGAATGATCCTGCTATTTTAAATGCAACAGTGACTGACACTAAACAAACATTACATAAGAATTTGTACAGAACTGCCATGTGCTGTGACCTATTAGATGGTACATGTGTACATGCACTGTCAAGACCTTCCCCCACCTCACTGTCGTCTGAGACAGTTGTAATGCGCAGTGGCACCATCCCTAATTTGGAAGTAGTTTAGAGAACACTGTAGCAATGAAGTATAGTGTTCCATTTGGTTTAAAAGAGTACAAACGGGAGGAGGCGTAACAAACTTATGACATCATGTAAGGAGCCTCCCTCATTGTTCCTTGGAAAAGAAGGTAAATTTGATTGCTGTATGAATAATCTTATTGACATGCTATAGACTTGCGATAATAACATAACACTTAATTGTGTACATCCTTCAGGGTGAAAAAATTATGGCATCCAAGGTTATGATGCAGGAAAGTCATCAGCTTGTGAACTTTCACTCTCGCCATTGCTGCAGCTGCCTCTTTCACCTTCGACATCTCTGATGGAGGAAATGAGACAGATTTCTGCCACAGCCTTAACCACATATCCGTCAAGACCTCCTCCTTCACTGTATCACTTGTTAGGACTTCTTCCTGTTCCATTCAAATATGAAGTGTGGGAAGGAGGACTGTTTGGAGGCCTCTGTGCATTCTGTAATTATTTGAATCTTGTCCTTACAATCCCTGTGTAATTGATATATGCTCCTCCCACCTTACAGCTTTCCCTTCTTTGCTGAGTACTGGTTTTGCATGTGAGCGTACTATATTCATACAGCTGCTTTTATTTTCTCCATTGGCTTCTTTATTTTTCCTGTGGGCAGTATCTGTTCATCCTGTAATGAAATACACTTCTAAATCCTTACGTTTGTCCTGCAGCCATTCCTGATTAGCCATTTTGCACTTCCTGTCAATCTCATTTTTAGACATTCATTCCATTTCACCTGCTTAATTTGCTGCATTTTCATATTTTCTTTTTCTCCTTTCATCAATTTGTAGGCAGGTGGTGGATTTTGGGTGCACGGGTATTCCATGTGGCACCAGACAAACAACCAGATATTCCCAAATATCTTTATTATACTTCCCTGTCGCGATTGATGGCATGAAAACTGCTTCCAAGCTACAGCTCGTGTGGTTTCAGGGTGGACTGCCTGTTGCAGAGTTGAACTGCGTTCCACAAACAACATTACAGATGAAGCCTCCAGGTATCATGGCCCCATACTGGTAGAACTGCAATACTAACACAAGTGACTAGTACAAAATGCCTAGGTATTTATATGCTTTTGGAATGCTCTTGCTTGGGCTTTGGTGTGCATGTGACATGTATGCTAAACACTTCCATGGCTGCCAGTGTGGAAGGCTTTCACTTAGGTTATGCTGTTTCAACTGTTTCGACACCTTGCAAGGTTGGCTTGCCTCACAACATTGTGATGGCTGTTATATCCACACTTACCTGCAGCTGGCGCTGGTGCAATGTGCTTCCTGCACTGCGTATTTCTGACTAGATATGGTGGATGCACTACACTGCCCTCCTCCTCAACAAGACCCAGTCCCTCAAAGTAGATTATCCTTATATGAAACCAAGAGTGACAAATTCTCTGATTGCTGGCCCAGTTGGCTGTGGTAACACCCCCCCCCCCCTCCTCCTCCAAGATTATGTTTATTATTACGTTCTCTTATGCACTATTTATTCTAAGCTCTGTCAGTTACTTTTTAGCTTAAACTTACTGTTACCTTTCCCTTTGCTGGCTCCTAGGCTCTGGGAGTCCACTCTACTGGGATTTGAACAGTGACTGGATCGAAACTTCATCTTGTGTTCTGCTTGTTGTACATCTAAACAAGCGCTAAGCTTAGCATAGTAAGTGTCACTGTGGTATCTGGTTAATTATGGTCAATATTGTTTCCGTCTGATACTGGTTCTTCTCGTATTGATCCACAAGTTGCATCAGTATCTCCACAGAGACTTGTCCTTCATATTTGTTAATGAGTTTGTCAATGGAATTCACTTAGGCTCTCAAATCTGGTTCAACGTATTCATATTTGTGACTAGTGACATCTCCATAGTTTCCTCTGACCTACACAGATCAGGCTGTAAAACGCGTAGACAGATATTTCCTGAAATTGTAGCAGGAAGACAGAAAGAAATTTGGCCCCACTGTTTCACATAATGTCCCATGTATCAGTCCACTTCTGTCTAGCTCTAACCTTTTCATGGTCTTGAGCTTTGCCTGTTTTAAACAACTGGTTACTATCATCACTTTATTGAAGCTAGCATACAGTCAATGTTTCTCACCGTGTTAGGAGTACAACTCTGGCCTAGCCAGTTCTTTTTTGCAGTCTTTGTTTCTGCCCCAGCAGAAACTCCACTGCACAGGAAGTCTGGCCTATTCTCACTACCCTTTTTGGACAAGTGAAGACCTCACCTCTATAACACCTCTGCAACTCCACTTCTTCCATTTCTGCTCTTGTCCTCTTCAATCAATAACAACTGCTGCACTGTTACCCGGACAGAGTTCTTCTACATCTCCCACTTAACAGGATATGTGTGGACTATTTAATATTGGTGTCATGAAAAGGAAACGGAAATTTGCCCCTTTGCTCCATCAGTACTTGCTTCTATCACGCCTAGGTTAAAAAAGAAAAGAAGTTTTTATGGCTAGGGTCCAAGACCAACTTTAATTCTGATGGTAGTTCATTTTGCACTTTCCGTAGCCTCTCCAGGTATTGACCTGGTGAAACAAGTTCCCAATCATCTTCACACAGCTTTCAGTATAGCTTCATGCGGTTCAGAAACCACTCTTCATGCTTTCCACACAGTATTCTCCACGGATTGCAAACGCTTCATTACCACTACTTTCCTGTCCAATACTACTACTTCAGTTTGTAATCTCTTAATATTCTGATTAACTGATTCTTTCACAGTTTTTGCATAGCTTATTATTTCCCCAGTCAACTGGCCTATTAACCAAGTTGTTTAAAACATCTTTCTCCAAACTTGCAATTAATGTAGCGTGCTGCTCACTTGCTGCTATGTATCCTTTTAACCATTGTTTCATTCTTCCCAACATGTCATTCATCCTCTGGATGTCCTCCTCGTCAACTATCCCAAACACAGTTTTCAAAACTCTGCCCCCCACCCCCCACACCCTTCCCCCCGCCCATGGATCCAAATTCTCCTCGTACTTGTATAAGGTATAATCCACAGAACCTGCATCTTCTCGTCCCTCAACTTTTCATAAGCGCCATGTATCCTCATACATACCTCTGTACCTTTAAGCATACCCTCCCAGAAACGGTAGAATGCTTGTTGTAGTCATCTCATCTCATTCTGCATGTCGCATGCATTAAATACCACCTGTATCACCCAGTAGTGACTAGTGATCACCACATCTTCTGTCTTGCTTTGTGAACAGCACTCCCCCCTTCCAGGTGCTGGCTTTGCAATGCTTCTACTTGAAAGCACGGCTTTGGTCCACATCAATGCGTCTCGAGGTGTACATAATCTAAGGACAGGGACACCCATTACACTTCCTCCCCCTTAAGTCCTTTCCTGCCCCACTGCAGTTCATCTCACCTGCACTATATCTTATGCTATACTTACACCCAACAAACACAAAACATAAATCTACTCTTATCTCCTAGGCCTTAATGTATATGGACTTCTTCTCACTGGGTTGTCCAAAACTTCTCACTTGCTCTTCTGCACCTTCTTTTCCACTTTTCCCTTCTGATCAAAATACACAATTTCTGGAATAACTTCTGGGCGTCCTTAAATTGGTTTTATATGTACCATCTGTACAATTGTTGCCCTTGTTGGCAACTTAATCTTAATGTTCATTCGTGACATAATTTCGACAACTCGAAGTGGCCCTTGGTATTTCACAAAATAATTTTTTGTCTTTTCCTTTGGAGTATAGAAAGTTGATAACATTATACAGTGACCAACCTTGTAATGTGGCATTCTTGTTGTACGGCTCACTGCTTCTTTTTGCTCTTCTAGGAATACAAACGTCTCAAAAATGAGATCGATAGGAAATGCAAAATGGCTAAACAGGGATGGCTAGAGGACAAATGTAAGGATGTAGAAGCTTATCTCACTAGGGGTAAGATAGATACTGCCTACAGGAAAATTAAAGAGACCTTTGGAGAGAAGAGAACCACGTGTATGAATATCAAGAGCTCAGATGGTAGCCCAGTTCTAAGCAAAGAAGGGAAGGCAGAAAGGTGGAAGGAGTATATAGAAGGTTTATACAAGGGCGATGTACTTGAGGACAATATTATGGAAATAGAAGAGGATGTAGATGAAGATGAAATGGGAGATACGATACTGCGTGAAGAGTTTGACAGAGCACTGAAAGACCTGAGTCGAAACAAGGCCCCCGGAGTATACAACATTCCATTAGAACTACTGACGGCCTTGGGAGAGCCAGTCATGACAAAACTCTACCAGCTGGTGAGCAAGATGTATGAGACAGGCGAAATACCCTCAGACTTCAAGAAGAATATAATAATTCCAATCCCAAAGAAAGCAGGTGCTGACAGATGTGAAAATTACCGAACTATCAGTTTAATAAGCCACGGCTGCAAAATACTAACGCGAATTCTTTACAGACGAATGGAAAAACTGGTAGATGCAGACCTCGGGGAGGATCAGTTTGGATTCCGTCGAAATGTTGGAACACGTGAGGCAATACTGACCTTACGACTTATCTTAGAAGAAAGATTAAGAAAAGGCAAACCTACGTTTCTAGCATTTGTAGACTTAGAGAAAGCTTTTGACAATGTTGACTGGAATACTCTTTTTCAAATTCTAAAGGTGGCAGGGGTAAAATACAGGGAGCGAAAGGCTATTTACAAATTGTACAGAAAGCAGATGGGAATTATAAGAGACGAGGGGCATGAAAGGGAAGCAGTGGTTGGGAAAGGAGTGAGACAGGGTTGTAGCCTCTCCCCGATGTTATTCAATCTGTATATTGAGCAAGCAGTAAAGGAAACAAAAGAAAAATTTGGAGTAGGTATTAAAATTCATGGAGCCGAAGTAAAAACTTTGAGGTTCGCCGATGACATTGTAATTCTGTCAGAGACGGCAAAGGACTTAGAAGAGCAGTTGAACGGAATGGACAGTGTCTTGAAAGGAGGATATAAGATGAACATTAACAAAAGCAAAACGAGGATAATGGAATGTAGTCAAATTAAATCGGGTGATGCTGAGGGAATTAGATTAGGAAATGAGACACTTAAAGTAGTAAAGGAGTTTTGCTATTTAGGAAGTAAAATAACTGATGATGGTCGAAGTAGAGAGGATATAAAATGTAGACTGGCAATGGCAAGGAAAGCGTTTCTGAAGAAGAGAAATTTGTTAACATCGAATATAGATTTATGTATCAGGAAGTCGTTTCTGAAAGTATTTGCTTGGAGTGTAGCCATGTATGGAAGTGAAACATGGACGATAACTAGTTTGGACAAGAAGAGAATAGAAGCTTTCGAAATGTGGTGCTACAGAAGAATACTGAAGATAAGGTGGATAGATCACGTAACTAATGAGGAGGTATTGAATAGGATTGGGGAGAAGAGAAGTTTGTGGCACAACTTGACTAGAAGAAGGGATTGGTTGGTAGGACATGTTTTGAGGCATCAAGGGATCACAAATTTAGCATTGGAGGGCAGCATGGAGGGTAAAAATCGTAGAGGGAGACCGAGAGATGAGTACACTAAGCAGATTCAGAAGGATGTAGGTTGCAGTAGGTACTGGGAGATGAAGCAGCTTGCACAGGATAGAGTAGCATGGAGAGCTGCATCAAACCAGTCTCAGGACTGAAGACAACAACAACAACAACAGCGTCCTGGTATTAGCCTTACACACCCTATTACATATTTCTGTCATTACTCTGACGAACTTGTTAACAGTATCTCTTATATTACCCTCTGTGTTTCTTAGCATGTCAAAAGGCGATGGCATCTTGTAACCATGTACTACATCGTATGGTGACAATCATGTATTTGAGTAGTGCTTTGAGTTGTACACTGAGACCACATACCATAAATAAACATTCCAATTGAATCAGTTGTTTGAAGAAGGGAACAAGTGCCTAAATATCATTTTTTTCTTCTTTGCTACCAAATGTGCATTATCATATAGATGCACATTGTGAGCTACAAAAAGGGAATGTAAACCACTCATGTGCTGGCTTAATTGGACTTTGAAATATTCATTAGTCTGAAAAGGAAAAAAATCCCAGTTTAGAGTTCATCCACCTTCAACACTCTGATAGCTGCTGTTCAGGTGCTGGAGACCACATGTTTGCAGTGCATCAGATTATTGTTTTGTGTTGTATGCCTGAGTTTAGATATCATTCATTATAGGTAAATGAATAATAGTTATTCATATAGGAAATGTTATAGATGGTTTAAAAAACATGTTAGTTTGCAACAACGACAACAATGAAGTCCGTGGAAATGTCGTCATTTTTTATTTATAAATACAGGAAGTTAGAATACTTCTTACATAAAGGTTATTTAACTACATGTGAGTTCATTGATGATGTGGTGAAGAACACTTTTTTGCTGCAAAAGCACAAGAGTGCTACATTACAGCGAAAATGGTGTATAACAGAAAAATTCCAGTACAAGACAAGAAGAGCCAGGATGTACACAAGATAGTTACATACATTCCATATGGGTGAACACCATTTTATGAGTAGATGTCGATGAGACCAACAACAGCTGCTGTAGAGGACGATAAAAATGAAGTAGAATAATGATTTTCAGAGTAAATTCCATAGATAATGCTTTCAAAACCCGTGAATAGTATAGACGTTTCCTGTATATGTTCTATTATGAATGTTTTGTGAAAATGTTACTATTCCTGATGTTATAATAAGAACTTATAATCCCTAATTCTTAATGAAAAAAAATGATTCGAAGAATTACCAATGTATGTATGGATGGATATGCGTGTGTGTGTGCGAGTATATACCTATCCTTTTTTCCCCCTAAGGTAAGTCTTTCCGCTCCCAGGATTGGAATGACTCCTTACCCTCTCCCTTAAAACCCACATCCTTTCATCTTTCCTTTTCCTTCCCTCTTTCCTGACGAAGCAGCCGCCGGTTGCGAAAGCTCGAAATTCTGTGTGTGTGTTTTATTCATTGTGCCTATCTACTGGCACTTTCCCGCTTGGTAAGTCTTGGAATCTTTGTTTTAAATATATTTTTCCCATGTGGAAGTTTCTTTCTATTTTATTTACATCATCACTAATTCTTAATGAGTTTGAAGAAGGGAACAAATCCTTGGCTTTTAATATTGTGATGCATCCTTGAGAACAATCAAGTCCATCATTCCAAGATACTGAGCTCGGAGGTTAATATAAAGAATCTCATATAAATGTTGGGTTAAGAGAAAATTAAAAATAAGAACAGGAAGAAGTCTCTTGTATTTCCCCACAAAATGAGGTTTTGGATTTGTTCACTTCTTTAGACCACTGATTCAGTTGGAATGGTGTGTGTCCAAATAGTATCCTAGCATCTTTCCAGTAGTTCTGTGCACTCATTCTGTCCTTCCATTAGCTTGATGATGTAAATGACTTGTCCTCAGTTTTTTGACATACCAAAGCTTACACAATTCCTTGAAAAAATCTGACAAAGTTGGTTCCCTGGTCCATCACTAGCATCTCAGGTACCTAGAACTTCAGTATCCAATTGTTTACTAGCACTTGTGCCAATGTTGCTGCCTGTTGGTTTAACATTTCAAGCATCACCGTATATCTTGAAAAATGCTCTATAATCGTGAGTACATATTTATTCCCTGCAAGTATTTTTCTGAAAGGACCTGAAACGTCAATTCAAAGCAACTGAAATGGTGCTAATGCTTCAGGTGACCTCTGCAATGGAACTCTCACCAGACAAATCCACTTTCTGTGCACACTATATTCAGTTCCGTACGTGTTGGTCCACATCTGGCTTCCTATTCCTCCACCAGCATCTTTGCTACATTCCTGTTAGTAGACCTACCCTACATTCCCCATGACCTGCTAATACATGATCATGTGTCTCCTGTAATATTCTATCTCTAAACTTTGTTGCCACCACCAACCACAGTTTTAAGTTAGTTTCTTTGCACAGCAACCCATCCTGTATACAAAATGGTGGCTGCTTACTAAACTGCTTACACTCACTATCCAGCTTCTGTGCTTTCTGCCATTCCTTCATCACATTACCACCTATCTGTAATGCTGCTACTTTCCTACTTAATATGTCTGCATTCCTATGTTTTTATCCCAGGTTTATGTCAACACCATCATCATCTTCATCATCTTGGACTGTTTCCAGCCTATGGCTGGGTGTGTAGGGAACATAGGCCTCTCCATCGTCTTCTGTCTTGCCACCATATTTCCGTCTTCACCTGTCTTCTGGACGGATTCCTCTACTCCTTTCAGCCATCTGTTTCTCGGTCTTCCTCTTGGTCTCTTTCCTTCCAGTTTCATCTCATGTATCCTCCTGGATATGCTCTTCTCCTCCATTCTCTTAACGTGTCCACACTGTCTCAACCGTGATTTCTCTATCTCCTCCTATGACAGTTCCACCTTCATTAACTCTCTGATCCTCTCATTTCTTAACCTGTCTATCTTTGTCACTCCAATACTGTTTCTCAAGAATTTCATCCTTTGACTTTGCTTTTCTCTCTTCCTTTCATAACCCAAGTTTCTGATGCATATTTCAGGATCAGGACATAGTGTAACCAGTATATAACCTTTTTACTTCTTTGGGGTACATTCTTGCTCCATGTCAGGCTTCTGCCGAGAGTGTATATGCTCCGGGACAACCGGGAAAAACCCAAAAATGTTTCATCCGGGAAAAAACCGGGGAAAACCCGGGAATTTTTTGAAATTCCAGGAATTTGTCATTGCTTTAGTTTTCCATCAAATTTATGTAATTTTCACTGGTAAAAACTGATACTCTAACAAAAAATATTACTGCATCCCACTACTGCAAAATAATACTGCAGCAATAAAACATAAACGAAGAGGAAAAAAAAAAATGGTTGCAAAGGAAATGCGCACTTCACAACATCCCACCTGCCAACAGCAAAATGTGTCAAAGGCCTTTGGACGTAGACAGTGCAATACTTTGTAACAACAAATTGCTTCCGATGAGTGTGACATAAAAACTGTTTACATTAGGTTTGTTTGAGCAGTTGCCAACAGGCTGATGCCCATTCGCAGTTTAGTCGCATGTGAGCAGTACCTTCTCCCACTTCTGGCTACTTGTAGGCAGATACTAAGTGGATAAATTTTTCTGGAGCACCCAAACTGCCAGATTCATGCATGTGCAGAGCAGTCGTAGTTGTAGTGCGGAGGGAGGTAGTTTCCACATGACCTGTGTTTACGTTTAGCAATTTTGCTCTTTCCTCTTGGTTTACAGCTCCCACGTCATATGGAAACAAAACAGATTTCTCTGGCTGGGAGCTATGAAGTGAATTAAAATATGTTCACGTAATTATGGAAGGCTGAAAACTATTATTAGTTTCACTTTTCTGTTTTTATTTTATTTCCACATGTTTGGCAGTCAAGCAATAATCGCTTGGAGAACAATGAAGTTATTTTCGTTGGTTTGCTAAAGAAATTTGGCTTTTATTAATATTTTCTGCTGAGGCAGTAAATTTATTTGAAATGAAGTATTTCATTCCACAGCATGGCTAGTTCCAATTGTTCACTGAATTTCAAGTGCACGTTTTCATCTTCTGGCACATACGGCGTTTTCCATAATAAAGAACCACTAGAGAAATAGTACAGTTCTGTTACTCCAAGAAATTTGCATCCCGAAACCACAGTGCGAAGCTTAATATGAGGTTGGGACCTACTTCATTGTAAATATGGACATGTGAATGTGCACTTCAAGCTGAATTATACACTTTTGTATGGTTTATGAAATTCCGATTCTCGTGGAATAACCTCTGGTGTCTTGTTTGTTTTATGACATAATGTAAGACTTCTTACCAGTAATGCTTTACACGTACAAACATATGGGCTTCCTATGCCATCGTAGCTGCGCAGGTGCAATAACACCTGTTTTGTGGCGCTCTCTAGCAATTACCAAAACAAACCTATTTCTAACATGTTTAAGGAAAATATTGCGAATGGGCGGTTTGAAAAGCATTACTTTTAAAGTAAATTTTCTTTATGCAATATAAAATATGTTACGTGTGAGAACGTGCAATGAATTTCTAAAATCACAGACCTCTTGACCTTCATTTAAAACTTAAAACTTTGAGGACCAGCCACTTAGAAGAATTTCGAGCCCAGAAGACCAGACATTTATGTCATTATTTTAAATTTTACTGGCATGTTCCTGTGATGTATCATAAAGTGTAACACTTGCAAAAAAACTAATATTACACGTGAAAGCTTAACTTCCTCTTGTAGCTAATTAATCTTCGAGATCAATATTATATGTGAAAGCTTGGCTTTTGTTGTAGCTATTACATATGTTAATTTAAACCATTAATTTTTCCTATCTGTGTGTTTGCTCTATGTAAATGATGTTGCTATTGGCTGACATCATCACGTTCCCCAATGCTCTGAATATCGGCAGGTGAGATCATGTGACAAGAACTATGATTGGCTTTGGCAACTAATGTACTGTGTTTGGTGGAATCTGAATTTATAAGTTCGTGATTATAGAAACACAGAAAAAGTGTATTTTCACATGGGAAAAAGTGTATTTTGTAACTGGGAAATTCGGGGAAAATCCGAGATTTTTTTCCTTGTCCATGTATACACCCTGTCTGACACACTTCCGAAATGCTTCTGCTTTTCTCCCCCGCTTGTTTATTTCTCTGTGGTTTTTTTTATCTTCCTGTATCAAGCTTCCTAGGTACTTGAAACTATCCATTCTCCTCAATTGTTCCCCACCAATTGTTATTCCAGTTGTTCCTCTCTCCTTCTTTCTTGTTGTGATAATTGTCTCACTCTTACTTATACTAAATTTCATTCCATATTCTTGTACTGTTCATTCCCATATGTCCTCCTTGTTATTCCCCCCAGTCATCAGACCATGTGCAAACACCATAGCTTTCATCTTTATTTCACCAATTACTTGTGCTACTGTACTCATTATATCATCCATCACTACAATGAAGAGTAATGGTAGAAGTGCACTTCCCTGCCTCAAGCCATTCTTCTGATTCTTCTGTTCAATCCAAGCTGATCTCTCTCCTCCCACTTTCACACAGCTCACACTTCCATGGTACATTTCCCTTATCCTCCAAATAATCTGTTTTGCTATTCCTCTGTTCTCCAGGGCTTTCCGCACTTTGCTTCTACATACACTATCCTACGCTTTTTCAGTGTCCAGGAAGGTCATTAATAGATCTTTTCCATATTCGTAGTGCTGTTCCTGCAGTTGTCTTACAGCAAAAATTAGATCCACCGTGGACCTTCCTGTTCTGAAGCCATGTTGCTCTTCTCTCATTCTTCCTTCTAATTTTGCCCGAATTCGTGCTTCCAAAATTTTCTCAAACATCTTTGCACAGTAACTCATCAGTGTTATCCCCCAATAGTTCTTGCACTCTTTTTTATTTCCCTTCGTAAAGATCGGGACAATTATTCCTTTCTTCCAGTCTTCTGGGATCATCTTCTGTCTGCACACAATTTTCATTACTTGATATAGCCATTGTATCCCCACCTCTCCTGCTACTCTCACTGTCTGTACACTTAGCTCATCCAGACCTGGTAATTTCCCTCCCTTCATCTTGCCCAATGCCTCTTCCACTTCTCCTCATGTAATGTCTTTTTCTATTTGCTCTTCCTGCTCTTTTTTCTCCTTGGCTTGTTCCTCCTCATTCAGGTCTCCATTCAGGTTCAGGAGTTCTTCAAAATACTCCTTCCACATATTCTTGAGTTCCTTCTTATTCTCAACATCTTGTTCACTTTTGTTCACCATTCGAGCATAATCTGTCGTACCATAGTTCCTCTTACTTGTAATCATCCGATATAGCACCCTTTTCGAACCTTCAGTATCCTCCTCCATCATTCTGGTCCACTATTCCATTCACTTTCTTCTTTCCTCCACCACCACTATTTTTGCTTCTTTCTTTCTTGCCTGATACTCCTCTCTTGTCTCTACTGTTGTCTTGTAGAACCATACCCTAAAGGCTCTATTCTTCTTCTGTACTATATCCTTTGTTTTATCATTCCACCAGAGTGTTTCTTTCCATCTCTTTTTGTTGCGTGTCCTCCCACATACTGCTTCTGCCACACTTCCTAATATTCCCTTGAATCTACTCCACTCCTCTTCTGCCATTTTTGGTTAATCCTTTGAGATGCTTTCCTTCACTACTTGTAGCTACTGTATCCTGCTTTCTTCCTCCTTCAACTTCCATACCCTTATACGTCTTTCCTGGTTTTCTGTTCCTTTATTATCCTTAGACCCACTCAGGTTCATTACCAGCGGTGGTCGCTATCCAAGGCCTCTGATGGTACTGCCTTAATGTACCTTAATGTCAATGATGTTTCTGTTCATCTCACTGTTGTACAGAATGCCATTCCTTTGACAGAACTCCAATAGTCTTTCACCTTCCTCATTTCGGCAGCCCCAACCCTCCAGTCCAAGCACACTTTTGCAGCTTTGTCTTTCTCTTCCAATGTGTGTGTTTAAATCCCCCATTACTATCATATTCTTCCTTCCCATCTGCTTCTGCATTTCCTCTTCAAACTCTTGCTTCTCCTCAGAAGTGCAACCCACCTGTGGCACATACACTTGTGTTACCTCTGTGGTCATCCCCTTGAGTGATATTTTGGTCTTCATCATCCTATCACTTATTCTCTTCGCTTCCTCTTTTAATCCATCTCTTACTACTACTACAACTGCATTTCTCCTTCCTTCCTTATTATTACTCCAGTACAGTCAGTAGCCTTTCCTCAGTTCTCTCCTTCCTTCTCCTTTCCATCTCGTTTCATTTAACCCCAATAGGTCTAACTTCCTTCTTTCCATCCCCCATCCTCCACCTTTCCAATCATTGTTTGTATATTTAATGCTCCAAATCTTAGTCCTTGTTTATAGCCAGTTCATCGTCGATTAAATCCGTCCTTTCCGAGGCCCGTTCTATTTTTGAAAGCAGAAATCATAGTCCACTACTGGCTTGCTGGGCCTATTGTAGCTTCTCAGGTTTATGTACGACCTCAAAATCAAACTCACTCAATTGTACTGCCCATTCTGGTATTCCAGTCCGACAATTTTGACAGCTCGCCAGAAGGCATGGATGTAAACAACAGCCGCTAGGTGGCACCCCTATGATCTGTGAGTGCTGCTGTCACTGCCACAGCACTACGCATGGGCCACACCCAACACACTGGCCAATCGGTGCTCAAGGTGGTCCTGTAAAGTCAACAGCATCAGGTCTCAGACCGCAGTTATGTTCTGACAGCACTCGTGATGTATCTCTATTCATCGTTGCTCTGGTCGCTGGTAGTTGCTACATCTTGGTATCTTATTTGGTTTTGCTCTCTGGTTTTGGTATTTCGCTGTGTTATCTGTGTTGTCAGTCTTCCCTGTTGTGCATGTCTGCATTGTACTGTCGATTCCCTGTCAGCCGATCTGCTCTGGTCTCACTTGATTCCGGTTACTAGGATTGGTGACGAGGTAAAAGGTTAACAGTGCATTATGGATGCAAAACTTGTACAGCTCATGTAACAGCAACAGTTGCTCCAGCACCAGTAATTGCAACAGCAGTTCCAGCAGCAAACAGACCTTTTGCATAAGGAAATTCAGCTTCTATCAGAGTGATTGCAAGTACAAGGTTCACAACCCATCCTGACTGTGGTCACCTCCCAGATGGAGTCCCACCCACCTTCGTTTCCGTTATTTGACAATATCAAGGAGGAGTGGGACACATATTTGCAGCAGCTTATACAGCACTTTGCCGCCTTTTGGGGTTCTGAAGATGCTCTCCAATGGTCACACTTCCTTTCTTGGGCTTTCCCAGAGACATTTTTTGTACTTAAGAAGTTGGCTCCCCTCTCAAACTCGGTTGCATTCACTTTTGAGAAAATGTCTTTGTTGCTGTCGAACTATAATTCACAATGGTTCCATATGGTCTCATTGCTCCTCAGATTCCACCTGAATGGTTCAGGGGAAGTCTTGAGTACATAGGAAATAAATATCCAAATTATCCATTAGTTATAGGTGGAGACTATAATCTGGCGTCCATTGACTGGGAAAATTATGCTTTTATCACAGGGGGCAGAAGCAAAGGCTCATGTGAAGTTATTCTAGGAGCACTCTCAACATACAACCTTGAGCAATTGGTTAGAAAACCAACTCGAGATGGGAACATATTACATACCTTGGTGACAAACAGATCTAATCTTTTAAAGAAAGTTAATATAGAAGAAGATATTAGCGACCATAATGTCGTCGTGTCTTCTATGTCAGTGGAAGTAGCAAAAAAAAACAAAGAAAGAACATAGAGTTTTCTTGTTTGGGAAACCAAATAAAAGTGTCATTAATGAATACCTTCACAGTCAGCTCCAAGCATTTACTGCGGGACACAAAGAAATTGAGGATCTTCAGTCAGAATTTAAAGGTATTGTCCACCATTTGCTAGACAAATATGTGCCTAGCAAAAATATAGGGGAGGGAAGGATCCACCTTGGTTCAACGAACATATTGGGAAGTTGCTGAGAAAGCAGAGAATTTTGCACAGTCATTTTAAACTTAGTCACTGCCCAGCTGACAAACATAAGTTATGTGAAATGAAAGCAGCTGTCAAAAGATCAATGAGAGATTCTTTTAACAAATATGAAAGCAGTATTTCATCTGCAGATCCTAAAAATAACCTCAAAAAATTTGGTCGTACATAAAATCTATGAACACTACAAATAATTAAATAGCTTCTCTTGCTAACAGTATGGGTAATGTAAACCTAGCTTTCAATAAATTGTTTATGGTAGAGGACTGCAACACCATTCCCCCTTTCAATTATGGAACAAACAAAAGGATGGCTGACATAGTGTTTAGTGCATCTGGGATTGTAAAACAGTTAAGATCCTTAGACAACAGGAAGGCATCTGGCCCAGACGGTATCCCCATAAGATTTTATGTTGACTATGCAACAAATGTAGCACCATTCTTATCCATCATCTATTAAAGGTCATTGGAACAGCAGAAAATTCCACAGGACTGGAAGAAGGCCCAGGTCATAGCAATCTATAAAAAGGATCGAAAATCGGACGCACATAAATACCGGCCAATTTCACTGACATTGATTTGTTGTAGAATCATGGAACATATTTTATGTTCAGACATAATGACCTTGCTAGACTCTGAGAAGCTCATCTGAAGAACGGTTTTAGGAAACAGCAGTCATGTGAGACACAGCTGAATCTCTTTGTGCACAATATACAGCAGATACCAGCTCCCAGGTTGGTGCCATATTCCTCGAATTTCAAAAGGCGTTCAACTCAGTTCTGCACTGTCGCTTGCTTCAAAAAGTGCGCACTTATGGTCTATTTGATGACATGTGTAGTTGGATAGGAAGTTTTCTAACAGAGAGCAGTATGTTGTCCTGAATGAGGAGACTTCAACAGAAATAAAAGTAACATCAGGTATGTCCCAGGGCAGCATAATAGGTCTGCTGTTTTTTACGATCTACATAAACAATCTGGTTGATGGTACTGACAGCAGCATTAGACTGTTTGCCGATGATGCTGTAGTCCGCAGGAAAGTAGTATCACATGAAAGTTGTGAACAGATCAATGAGGATTTGCAGAAAATAAATGTGTGATGTAATGACTGGCAGTTATCTCTAAACATTAGTAAGAGTAACATACTGTGTATAACAAAGCGAAAATCCCCATTAATGTATGAGTCCAAAATAAATTCCCAGTCTTTGGAAGCAGTAACATCCGTCAAGTGTGTGGGTGTGACTATTCGAAATGATCTCAAACAGAACGATCAGATTACACAAGTAATGGGTAAGGTAAACTCTAGATTGCAGATTATTGGTAGAATCCTAAAGCGATGCAGTCCTTCAACAAAGGAAATTGCTTACAATACTTTAGTTCATCCAGTCTTAGAGTATTGTTCATCTGTATGGGACCCTTACCAGTTGTGTCTGATTCAAGAGGTTGAGAAGGTCCAAAGAAGAGCGGCAAGATTCATGACTGGTACAATTAGCCATCGCGAGACCATTACAAGTCTCACAGGAAGTTTGAAGTGGGACACACTTGCAGATAGACAATGTGCTAAATGGAAGGGGCTGCTCACTAAATTCCAAAATCCAATCTTTGCCAAGGATGTAGAGGATATATTATTACCACCAACTTTCAAATTGCACAATGATCACCATTCAAACATAAGGGAAATTAGAGCTCATACTGAGGCGTTCAGACAGTCATTTTTCCCTTGCGCTATCCGCGAGTGGAACAGAGGTGGGGAAATATGACTTTGGCGTGAGTAGTGCCCTCCGCTACACACCACTTGGTGACTGGCAGAGTATATATGTAGATGAAGATGTAGATGTACTGTTACCATTATGCTGACCTCTGCCTCTGCTTCCACTGTCCCATGGTTGGCGATGTTGTCTCTGCACTGCCCTGTCTGTTCACACATCGATAGTACAATATATTGGCTGAAAACAGTGTCCTTCTAACATAAAGTCCAGTTGACATGTCAATTTCCTCACATTCTATTACCAATCTGACAGTTGTGAGTGAATAAATCGGAGCCCATGTCCATATCTCCTCAAAATTTCTGTAGGGGCCCCTCATAAAAATGCATTAAGTGTCCTCTGCTCATCCTCTGGTAAAATTACTTCATTCATCATAGCATACAGGACAGGAGCACGTATAGGAAGTGCGGCTCAAGTTTTAAAAAAAAGTTGACCATGCGTTGTATAGATAAGCATCCAGTAGAACAGTTCATAATGGGAAGGACTCTCCATGGTATACAGTCACCTTAAAGAAACTACTAAAGAAACAGAAACTACCAAATTACAGATGTATAATAAATCATAGGACTATAAATAGAGAGATGCTGAATGAAACATGTTTGGCCTCAATACAGCTGTGCATGAGGCCTTCAGTGACAACCATAGCAGAATATTGTCACCTGATATATCACAAAATCCAATGAAATTTTGGTTGTATGTAAAGGCTGTTAGTGGCACCAGTCCATAGCGAATGAGACAGGAACAAAAACTGAGGGTAACAAAGCAAAAGCTGAAATGCTTCACTGTTTTCAAATGTTCTTTTACAAAGGAAAACCCAGAATAATTGCCTCAATTTAATTCTTGTACCACTGAAAAGATGAGTAACATAAGTATTAGTGTCAGTGGTGTTGAGAACCAGCTGAGATCATTAAAACTAAACAAAGTTCCAAGGCCTGATGGAATCCCTATGAATTGTGCCTGAGTTAGCCCCCTCCTATAAATATAATCTAATGTAGGTCTCTTAACAAAAAACCATGCCCAGTAGTTGGAAGAAAGAGCAGGTCACATCCATCTACAAGAAGAGTAGTAGAAGTGATTCACAAAACTACCACCTGTGGAAGCTTAGAACGTATTCTGCACTCAAATATAATTAGTGACCTAGAACAGAATGACCTCTTCCATGCCATCCAGCATGGTTTCTGAAAACATCAATCATGAAACCCAACTCACACTTTTCTCACATGACTTACTGAAAGCTTTGGGTCAAGACAGTTGGGCAGATGCAGTATTTCTTGATTTCCAAAAAACATTTGACTCAGTACCGCACCTATGCTTATTGTCAAAAGTTCAATTATATGGGGTATCAAGTGAAATGTGTGATTTTATTGAGGACATGTTGGTAGACGGACGCAGCATGTTATCTTGGATGAGTCTCAACATCAGATGTAGAAATGGCTTTGTGTGTCCTCAGGAAAGTGTGTTGGGAACTTTGCTTTCATGTTGTGTATTAATGACCTAGAAGACAATATTAATAGTAACCTCTGACTTTCTTCATATGTTGCAGTACTGTCTGAAAGAAGATGCAAAAATATTCAGTCAGCTCTTGATAAGATTTCAAACTATCTTTAAAAGTTGTGCACGAGAAAAGTGAATGTTGTCATAGCAACAGAGTATAACAAGACGAAACAGAAATCGAATGAAAAAGAAAATTTGTGAATGCAGCAAAGGCAAAGACATAAGTGAGTAATAAAATTAAAGGAATGGAAAGAAGAGCTTGGTATATTAGACTAAGAAGAGATAGGACAAGTATAATTCAACTAAGAAGATCCAGTGTGGGGAGTATACAGCTCTCACACACATCACAGCGACACTGGCATGTAAACCAATTACTGACACCACCCGCACCAGTTGCTGTACACCAGTGACGATTCCACACCCACTCACCAATGCAGCCTAAAACTCTACACTGGGTGAGCATGAAACAATGATTGTTTCAGTATAAAGTTGAAGAAACTGTTCAATAGACTGTATTTGTGTATTTATTATACTTATAATTATTTATTTTAAATGGTTACTAGATCTAAAATTGGTAAAAACATGGAAAACGTACAGTTAGTTGGAAAAACTTCAGAACCAGCCATAGCAATGAAAGTGAGTAAGACAGACTACAAAGGCCATCAGTCCCTTTTTCCATGACAATGAAACACCTATAAGGATGAAAAACAAGCAATGGAAATGACAAGGGACGACACAGAACAAGAAAAACACAGACAAAGACCAGAAAAGAGGAATTAAAAACACACAGAGGGCTACAGTGGTTGGCCACCCATGGAAAAAAAAGCCAACCAGTCCTGGCTTACCTGGACTGTTGGACACTAATCACCCTCAAAGTAGTTTGCCTGGGACTCCACACACTTTTCTTTCCCAGCAGTGCTGCCATTATTGGAAGCATACTGAAAAAAGCTCAGCTGTCACTCCTGCCATAATGACCTCTCTTGTCTGAAATTGCATTCCTTTCAATGGCCTCTTGAGTTTGGTGAGGAGCCAGAAGTTGCAGGGGGCCATATCAGGAGAGAAAGGATCCTGTTGAGGCACAGGAATCTGTTTCTTTTTCTTTTTCTTTTTTTTTTCTTTTTCTTTTTTTCCTTTTTTTCTTTTTTTTTATTGCCAAAAAAAAGTACGAATTAAGTCGAAGGAATGTGCTGGAGCATTGTCATGATGGAGGTGCCAATTTCCTGTTGACCACAAGTCTGGTCTCTTGTACCACACAGCATCACATAGGTGATGGAGAACATCCCTGTAGTACGCTTTGATGATTGTTTGAACCTGGATGTGTACTCTTGGTGTACCACAATGCGGGATCAAGGAAAGCAGTTAGCATTACTTTGACATCACTCCACACTTGCTGGGCCTTCCTTGGACTTGGTGACAAGGAATTCTTCCACTTTGATGACTGAGATTTTGTTTCTGGGTCATAGCTGTACACCCAGGACTTGTCACCAGTGTGTTCATAAAATCAGGATCATTGTCTGTGGAGTCCAAGATGTCCTGTGAGACTTCAACACAAAGTTGCTTTTACTCTAAAATCAGCAGCTTTGGCATGAATTCCACCAACACTCTCTTCATGGCCAAATCTTTGGTCACAAGGGAATATGCCAAGAAAGTGTTGGTGCCCACCCTCTTCCACAAGTTCTCTGACGTCACATGATGGTCCCACATCACCACAGCATTCACTTTGGCAGTGATCTGGTCATTTCAGAACATTGGTGGCTGATCAGAGCATGGTTCACTCTCCACCAACGTGCAGCTGACTGTAAACCAGTTGTAGTGCTCCCTGATCTGTGTGATATCCATAGCATTGTCACTGAAAGGTGTCTGAATCTTCCGAAAGGTTTCCACCTACCTGTCACCTAGTTTCTGACAAAATTTGATGCAGTAGTGCTGCTCCAATTGTTCCATCATTTTCCTTGCAATGAGAAATTAATGCAAGTGCTACGCACTGCCTCACCCAAATGCTGCTTGCCAGCAACTGATGCTGTTGACAGGCAGGAAAAAACTGAAGCATGCGCATGAAGGTTCGAGGTTGGCTCACGCAAGCATGCTAGATTCAAATCCATCAGGTGTTCCCAAAAAAAAAATACTGTCAGATACTTTTATAACGGGTCTCATATCATTTACTCTACTTTCCTTATACTTGCAAGACTGTATCTAAATAAATTGCAATGGGGTCAGGATGTCTTGAATATTTATTGAACACTACATGCCCTGGTAAGTGTAATGTTGCATCAGCTCTGGGCAGGTGTCAGTAGGCAAACACTGACAACAATCTCTGTAACAAGTTGGTCACATAGTTTGGTACAGATACATGACCACTTAATAGCCTGAGCTGGGCTCAGTGCATAGAGCACCTGGGCACAAAAAACTCAGTACCCCAACATAGGATACAGCAGTTCACAGGCACAAGTTTGTAGTTGCAAAGTGTGTGCATGAAATGCAGGTGACAGCTAGATGGCTAATCAGTTACATGTGTGAACTACAAACCCCGGGAAAGGTGCTCTGAAGTCCGCTGAAGTCAGCCAGCAGTCAGTCCCCTGCTGGAAGGTGCCTTTTCAGCTCACAGCAGCATCAGGGCTAGCTGCAGCCCATTGTCTCACAGTTAGTGGAGGTGGCATCTAGCAGCAGCAGTCTGGACGACTCATGTCAGGTCAATGACTGTTGTGGAGTATCTCTTGAAGCTGACTGCATACGATGACAGATGTTGCATACCCAAGCGGGTGGCTTGACCCTGTCTCTGTCATGACAGAACATCATTTCAGATCACATAGGCCCCGGATATGGCATAGTGCCAGACTATGATGCACTGTAGTCTGGGTCTCCACTGTGACAGTATGGTCCCTGTACTGTGGTGTATCAGCAGTGTTCCAGTCCCTCTCGCATATAACAAAATAAGATTTATGGCAAATTCCTGGGATAACAGAAATTGTCAATACCACCTTGTTTTCAGTTGTATTTATTCTAATTTTTTGCTATAAACTATGAGATTTACTTTTCTCAAATAGTAACATTAAACACTGGTGCATTTCCAAAATCTTCTATCCTTCAAATTTGTCCACAGTATAATAATAATTTTGCTTATTTTGTGAGATAATGTTGTGTTGTCAAAATTAGTTATCCTGTAGATTCCACTTTATATGATTTACCTAAAATGCTACACATTTAAGGTATTTTCCAAAATTATTTACATAATTGTTCACAAAATTTATCTGTTCACTAAATGGAAAATTATTATTGTGTTTCACAAACATAATTAACTTTTCATAAATACATTCACGTGGTAGAAACACCTAGGCATTTGCTGTCTTACCTATGTGACATACTTCACAAGTTATATGTCATAACTATTTAAAACAATCTGTGTTACAAAGTCATCCTTACATTTTTCAAAACTTTTAGAAGATGTAGTTTTGCTTAAATTGTTCATTACTGAAAAACAGGAAGTCAATATAATTATTAACTTGAACCTTTCTAGAATATACTAGAAGCTTAGGTTCTAACATGTAGAATTGAATATGTGCCAAAGCAGTTGATCATTCTACAGTAATTGTTAAGTCATCATCTAGCATGTAAATCATGTGCCAATCTCAAGTTCTTTGTTTCAATCTGTAGCTGGAAGCTGAATTTAAATCAGATATCTGTGAAATGTGATTATCATGAGAAAATCCATTGGAGAAGCTCTCCTTAGAACAAATAAATATTTATTGTAAAACCTCAGTGTTGCAACAACTAACAGAACTGTGCAATAAAGTATTGTGCAGTGTAATTATGAATATGCTTCTTTACTCTGGATTGAAAAACCTATGACCTCAATTTTACCCCTAGAGAAGAAGATGATGACCTGAAATTTGGAACTGGAATAAAGGTGAGTGTAAATCTCACTTGTATTATCATTCTTCTATGAACTTTAGTACAAGTTAGTTTTTTCCTGAAATATTAAGTATATACTGGATTACCAAAGTCAAATGCTAGAAGTGTACGTAGGTCAGATATGTAACTGCAAGAGTGATTCTTATGGAAAACAAGGAAAGGGTGATATTTACAAGCAGCAACAGCAGCTGGACATGTGATAGCTAGTCTCGTCCTAGGGCCAGACCTGAGACTTCCATCATATCAGCTATTGCTCTCTACAACTTCTTGCATCAGAATGCAGTAACAGTTTTCTGTTTGCTTGGCTAAAGGCTACAGTTGCTAAGATGAAAGGTAGTGATGTAACGTAAGTCAGGTTATTAGTGTTTATCATTTATTTATTTGGTGCCCATTTTTGCACATTCATGATTAGGACTTGTCAGATTGTGAGACAATATAAACTTTTTACATTTTTTATTTTCATGTACAAAACACAGGCATGTATTATAAGTTGTAATATTAAATGTAGACTAGTAACTTTCTTATCAATATATCTTGATTGATTATAGTAAAATAAACACTATTCTGCTTAATTAAATATAAGAAAACAGAATTTTATGCACTTACTTGAGGATACAAAAGACACAGGGCTGAGAAATTATTGAAACATCTTGACTCATTTTACTACAGTAAGTAATATTTCAGTTAAATGCGTGTAAGAAAACAGAATTTCATGTCTATATGTGGCACAAAAGACACATAACTGCACAAATTAATTAACTGGGGTATGCTGTACAAAGAGATTTAGTTTCATCTACAAATACTGTGATAATTATAAATTTCTAAGAAGGGAGACTAAGTGACAGACCACCAGATTTGAGTAGTATACCACATGTCTATTAATGCTGTAGAAGCTATTAATCATTCATAGATCTTTTTAGTTCTCTTTTAAATTTATTAATGTTTTGTATTCTTTTTATCTTATTTGGCAATACACTGAAGAGCTTTTTTTTGTTTACATAATACTCTGTCCTGATTTATTGGTTTTGTGTGTACATGCCTATGAAAGTTATCCCTATTCCTTGTTTCATAATTGTGGACCTAACAATTCAAATTTGAAAACTCTTCATGAGTCTTAATGAAATTGGTACAGTTGATGAACAAAAATATGGAAACACCATGAGAAATGCATACTTGAACATTAAAGCAGATGCTAGCCAAGCCTGCAGGTTGTGCCGTTATATTTGACCATGAACAACACCTGTGCAATGTCCTCAATAAGTTCAAAGTGTCAGTTGTGGTCAGAACAGTCTTATGTATAGTTGCGAGTGTATTATGTCAGACCTCAGTGCATTTGAATGTAGGCAAATTGTTGGTGCCCGTATGGTGGGTGTTTCTGTAACCAAGTTAGCTGAAGTTTTCAACAGGGATGGAAATATCTGTTTAGTGATATTGATAGATAGTAACTTCAGAGGAGCATGGTGAAAAATAAGAGGACGACAGCTTCAAAAGTCACTGCAGAACTGAGTGTCTTACTAGGAACTCTGTCAGCACCAAAACAGCAGGCAGGGAACTCCATAACCAGGGAACCGCTGGGCAAGCTGGAATCCCAAAACAACTCATCAGTGATGCAAATGTCAGAACAGGAAAACAGAAAAACCTGGAATATGGAACAATGGAAGAATGTCATTTGGTCGGATGAGTCTTGTTTCATACTGTTTCCAACTACTGGCTGAGATGGTGTCCCAAGAATGAAAAATGGCAGGAATTCATCGATGATCTGGGCAGTCATATTGCAGTAATCTATGGGACTCTTTGACTACTCTGCACAGTTGCTTTACTGCCAAGGATTATGGGACCATTCCGGCTGATCAGATTAAGTCCATGGTACAGTGTTAGTTCCCCAATCGTGACGCTGTGTTCCAAGATGACAGGACCCCCGTTGACACAGCTTGCATCACCCAAGATTGGTTTTGTGGGCACAAGGATGAAGTTTTGCATATCCCTTGGCCATCAAAGTCACCAGATTTCAATTATATTGAGCCTTTGTGGTCTACTTTGGGGAGAAGGGTGCACGATCACTATATACCTGCACCATAATTATCAGAACTTGCCACTATTTTGCAGGATGAGTGGTGTACATATAAGATTCACTTGAAAACCATACAGGACATGCAATTTTTATTAATCTTACAGCTATCTTATGAAGTTTAAATGACTGTACTGCAAAAGCAGTGTATCCCCAGAGTAATGTAGCATACCTTTGTAGATTGTGCATGCAGGCATAATAAGCACTTAACACTGCTTCACCAATGCAGCAATCTTTGAGCATTATCAACATGTAACAATACTTGCTTCACTTTTTGCAACCATTTCTATATGTTCTTCACACCTTAAATGTTCATCCACCCACAAATCTAAAAATTTTGTGTGTGTGTGTGTGTGTGTGTGTTTTTTTTTTTTTTTTTTTTTGCTGAATTTTGGCTGTTCCCTAATTTATGTTGATTCTAGTTTGTTTTTTTTATGTTGCTGAATTTCATGCATGCAGTTAATTGATGCAGTTACCTTTAAACGATTTTTCGGCTACTTCTGCTGCTTGTCAGTTTGCTACTGAAACTCATAATCATTCTTTTCATAAAGAAACTGTTACCATTTGCAAGCAGTACAGTATCTGTTTTTGAATACTGTTGTGGTGGGTTATTAATAATAAATCAAAACTAACAATACATAGTGAGCCCTATGGTACCCCATAATTAATTATTTATATTGAAAATGGTACTCTTTATCTTCCTAACAAAATTTCTCTCTCTGTTTCCTCTCAGCTAATTAACACACAGTTTAACTAAAAAATAAATGCTTTCTTGCATTTCTCCTGTATTTACAATATCTGGTTACTATTATCTGTTATGATTCCTATTACTTTCGTTACTGGTGAATGATAAATTTGTCAGCAGTTTTGTTTATTCTGTATAAAACTTGCAACATGATATATCTAATATCATTATAAACATGATCTATGGACAAAAATAAACTAAGCTAAACACTTTCAGATACTTTATTGGTCTCATACAGATATGACTTTATGTACATAGACTGAATTGGCAAGTGAAAACTTGTACCAAGGCTGGGAATAGAACCCAGGTCAACTGCTTGCTAGGCAGGTCTACTAGCCACTAACCCACTTCCATACAGCAGTTCACACAACTGCACAGATTACCCTAGCATGCCTCCCTCCTTGATCCAAATTCTCACTATTGCCCCAGTCTACTTTAAATTCCGCTCATGTAATTTCATTCGTATAGGTACCTGCACCTGGGTTTCGGGCTGGATCCCCCACTTACATTCAACGTTGAGGTAGCATTAAAGAACATGGAGAGCCTTGACAATTCTGTTCATGTGTAAGGGGAAATTTAAAGTAGACTGGGGCAGCAATGGGAATTTGGATTGAGGAGTAAGGTGCGTCAGGGTAATCCATGCAGTTGTGTCAACCGTTGTGCCAAGGTAGCTTAGTGGTTAATGCACCTGCCCAGTAAGCAGGAGCCCTGGGTTCAATTCCTGGCCTTGGTACAAATCTTCACTTGCTGCTTACACCTACAAGCTAAACATGTAGTATGGTAGTAAAATACCATGCCTGAAATTTAAAAAAAATGACTAAATGCTGATGATTTAGTTTCTAACAATTCTCTGGTGATATAAGCTCTGTGCTGTATTAAACTGTTCCTGATTAACGGACACTACCTTGCAAGTTTTCAAATGATACGTGCAAGAGAGGTTGGGTATTAATCATTAGTTGTCACCTTTCTCCTTTCTTGTGTAGAGGTGTAACAGCTGTCATTTTTTTTAATAATCAAAGAAATGAACAAAAAACAAAAGAAAAAGAAAAAATAATCAGATAACAGACTGGATGTACTATAACACCCCCTTTTATTTTTATGATTCTGGAATGGCCATAAATGCTCTTTCATTTTAAGTGGTTTAATTTTGCTGTTGGTGGTGTTATGCCACTTACTTTTGCCGTCTCTTTCCATTTAAAGATAGGAATTAAATCTTCAAAACATTGCAGTAAGTTTAGCATGGTTTGAGTTCTGGACTTTGACATGTTTATGGATTTATTGATTTGCAGAAGAGTTACATTGCCATAAGCATTAATGTAGAAAGCAGTGGTGACCTAGCCTTTGACACTGAGATAATAAGACTCTTTGGTTAGCGACTGAGCTCCCTTGAAGAGACAAAACGTATAGGTTATGTGGTGACTATTGGGCTTTAAACGCCAATGGCCTTGCCACTGTGGTAACACCAGTTCCCATCAGATCACCGAAGCTAAGCACTGTCAGGCTGGGCCAGAACTTGGATGGGTGACCATCCGGTCTGTCAAGCACTGCTGGCAAGCGGGTTGCACTCAACCCTTGTGAGGCAAACTGAGGAGCAACTTGATTAAGTAGCAGCAGAGCAGCAGCTCTGGTCTCATAAACTGACATACGATTGGAAGAGCGGTGTGCTGACCACACACTCCTTCATAGTGGAGTTTTTTTTGGGGGGTGGGGGGGGGGGGGGGAGGGGGGTTAAAAACTCGGACAATCCCTGACAGCTACTCAATAATACCAAACATTCCAGATTTCACTCATTCTTCAACAGGCACCTCTGTGATGAGTTCCAGATTTCACACATTCCTACCCTATCCAAGACACTGATAATTTCACTGTTTGGACTCTAAGAGTTTTTGTTTATTTCTTATGATTTAAAAAATGCATTCAAACTTTGGCAATGCTTCATTGACAATATCCTCTTGAAGTTTCTTTCCTGTCATGTGTACCTGGACGACAGTTTGGTCTTTTCATCTTCTCTACAAGAACACAAGGAACATCTCACCCTCATTTTCAAGAGTCTTGAACTTTTTGGCATGATATTAAACAATGGCAAATGTAAACTTAGGAAATCTGAAGTAACTTTGCTGGTCCACTATGTTAGTGGCCTACAAATTATCACGAATCACACCAATTTCTCAGCGTGATAAACTTTTGCATATGTTACTTACCTCACATAGCAGCTATATAGGCATTGTTGACCAATAAACTGGACAGCAAACACACATGCTGCAAGTATGACCTTTCTTGGCCCTCTAAAATGCAACATGTGTTTGATGAAATTAAACTCAGTTTATCACATGCTATGACAGTAGCTTATTGACTCCCAACAGGTGCCTTGTCAAGCACTTATGACGTGAGCAACACTGCTATCGAAGGACTATCATGAGGATGCGCACCGCACACGGGTTTCTATATTGGTTTAAACATTTGTTGCGGCTTTTGTTCGGTGCTGTTATTGATTCAGACGATGCAGCGCCTCACATTTCTCACTTATCTGTCAGTAATACTGCCAACATTACACGCTTGAGGAGCGACCTTGAACTGACACGTTTCAGTGGCCCAGGAATAGCTATAAAATCAAGTCTGGCTACACATTTATTGTCAACCAAACATAGATTGCGAATGTTAACGTCAAACTTCAGCAGGCAGTAGCAGATGAACAACGACCACTTCATTTCTTCTCCCAGAAGCTAATTGACTCCCAGTGTAAGTGATCAGCTTATGGCAGAGAAATCTTGTTGTGTACAGACTGGTGCAGCATTGCAGAGATGACACTGAGGGCAGTGAGCCATGTGCGATATTGCAATGTAGGCACTTCATGCTATCTTTCTGTTGTGCACTTGGCTTGGGCTGCAAGGCCATCTGCTGGAAATCTTGTGCAGCTGGGAGGAGTCCCTCTGGATCACAAGGAATCTGGTGTTGATTCTGTACAAGTTGGTGGCGAGGATAAATAGAGCTCATCTGGACTCATGTCCAGCCGAGCACTTGGGCTGTGCTGCGGATATCCGGTATGACCTGTCTGAGTGTTTTCTAGGGAGTGGCTATTGTGCTCTGATGGTATGGTATTTTCTTGCCACAGTATTTGCTGATGGCTGGTTTTTTCAAGTGAGAGTCGGGGAGGACATTCATGTTATTTGTACAACACTCATCCGAAGTACTATCTGACACTCTAAGCATGCTTTCATTCTGATTGTTATCTTGAACATTGCTATGAGCAGCTGTTTGATGGTTTTGTTCCCTAATGCAAAGTGAACCCACCATGTCAAGCACTGGTGGTGGGCTAGCTGCCCTCAGTGTGCAAATTTGTTGTTACCCCGGCCATTCCTGATTGGTCTGGCTACTGGTTGTCTGTCCTGCAATAATGATCTGGACTTTAGTGGAAGTGTCTTGTATGGTTATGCTAGGCAACACAAATGAGGATCTCAAATTTTGTTAATGTCCCTTAGTGAAGCTGGTTTTATTATTCTTTAGCATTGGGGATTTGACTATCCTGTGTGGATTTAAGAGCAGATATTTCTGCTTGGTGTTTTAGGTACCTGCCTTGCAAGGCTAAATTTTATCTGGCAAGTGCCTCACTAATTTGTGTATAGTGTTGTCTTGAACTCTAATTTTGGCCTAGAATATCTAACCTCATCCTTGTTATACATTACAAATTTTGCCTTGCGTGGGCCGAACACATGTGTCAGCTTTCTGATGATCTGTATATATTTGTTTATTTTGGGGTGGCATGTTAATACTGGCTCCTGTTTGGTGTAATGAGGCCCTTGCACTGTGCTGTGAGTATTACTGTTATTAGTATTAGTATAGCTGAAGTTGTTGCAATCTTTGTTTGTGGTGTGGCCATGCTACTGAAAAAAAGAAAAAAAATTAAGGGAAGGGGAAGTATTTGATGCAGTGTCCTGTATTTGTGCATTTACATTTCAATTTCAACTGTTCCATTATTATTCACTCATGGACAGTCTTAATATGGTTCCAAGTGCAGCTATGTTGTTATTAGTGTTCTGGGGTAAAAATTTCTAGCTATTTAAAAACTGCTTTTGCAGAAGCTTGTCATTATTATTGTGAGGGGTAAAATAATTAATTATTTGAGCCCCTGCTGTTCAATTGCAGCTTTATCATTATTATTGTTCTGGGGTAAAAATTTCTAGCTTGTCATTATTGCTGTTAACATTGTGAATGAGAATGAGAATTTCACTCTGCACTGGAGTGTGCGCTGATATGAAACTTCCTGGCAGATTAAAACTGTGTGCCGGACCGAGACTCGAACTTGGGACCTTTGCCTTTCGCGGGCAAGTGCTCTACCAACTGAGCTACAGAAGGACGACTCACGCCTGGTCCTCACAGCTTCGGAAGGTAAGAGATGAGATACTGGCAGAAGTAAAGCTGTGAGGACCGGGCATGAGTCGTGCTTCGGTAGCTCAGTTGGTAGTGAACTTGCCCGCGAAAGGCAAAGGTCCCAAGTTCGAGCCTCAGTAGGGCACACAGTTTTAATCTGTCAGGAAGTTTCATTGTGAATGAGGTTTGTTATTTGTTGTTGTGGGATAGGGTCTCTAACTACTTGCTGTGGAGATAACATTTGGCTATTTTGGGCTGAATGTCTGAGAACCTTGTTATTAATTATTTTGTGGTTCTGTGACTATACTTGAAATTTCATTGTACTGGAGACAGAAAAAATTCTCTTTAAGCTGCTGCAACAAGTCCACTAAAGAGACAGTTTACACTACACTTGTTCGTCCTCTGTTAGAATATTGCTGCGCAGTGTGGGATCCTTACCAGGTGGGATTGACGGAGGACATCGAAAGGGTGCAAAAAAAGGGCAGCTCGTTTTGTATTATCACGTTATAGGGGAGAGAGTGTGGCAGATATGATACACGAGTTGGGATGGAAGTCATTACAGCATAGACGTTTTTCGTCGCGGCGAGACCTTTTTACGAAATTTCAGTCACCAACTTTCTCTTCCGAATGCGAAAATATTTTGTTGAGCCCAACTTACATAGGTAGGAATGATCATCAAAATAAAATAAGAGAAATCAGAGCTCGAACAGAAAGGTTTAGGTGTTCGTTTTTCCCGCTCGCTGTTCGGGAGTGGAATAGTAGAGAGATAGTATGATTGTGGTTCGATGAACCCTCTGCCAAGCACTTAAATGTGAATTGCAGAGTAGTCATGTAGATGTAGATGTAGATGTAGATGTAGATGTAGATGTAGATGTAGATGTAGTCAACTAGAGAGGTTGTCTGTTAATTGCCATCTGATTTGAAATACAGCCTGTGTATGCAACTATGAATGCTGCTGCTCTTGCATGTTTTTTCTGGCCCAGCTTTCCATTCCACAGCCACTTGCACTGCTCCTTGCATCATTGTAACCCAAAGAGATGCACCAGGCAGTCCAAGTGATATTTATTCCAACCACCAGCCATTGGCGGATTCTATACGTAATCCAGCAATATAGTGCTCCCCCATACTGTTTTTGACACCTTGACTCTATCACACAATTTACAACTTATGTCTAGCATCGTAAAGGAATGATTAATATTTTGGCCAACTACCTCTCATGAGTACATGAACTTTCAGTTGATGTCAGTTATGATGAGCTTGTCAAGTATAACAACTTGATGCATAAATATGCAACCTGTTCTCAGATACCACTATGGGTTTGAAATTCGAATGGTGTTCCATTCCAGGTTCATACACAGAAGTCAGGTGTGATATATCACAGAACTTCCTTTGGCCACGGGTCCCACTCAATATGCATAAATCTGTTTTTGACAGCTTGCATGGGCTGTCACACCCAGGAGTATGCCCCACAACTAAACTAGTCACTGACCATTCCATTTGGCCAAATGTTAAATGAGACTGTGGACTGTGGACACAATCTTGCACAGCTTGCCAACAAAGCAAGTTTGGATGACATGCACAACCAACAATCACCCAACATGAAATACCTAAAGCATGTTTCCAACATGTTAATCTTGATATGGTTGGTCCTCTCTTACAGTCAGATTCATTGTCTCTGTCACTTATCATGTCACCCACTTTATTTAATTTATTTAATTGTATGACTAGGGCCCCCCATTAGGCAGACCGTTTGGCGGGTGCTGGTCTTGCAATTTGATGCCACTTTGGTGACCTGCAGTCAGTGAGGATCATACGAAGATGAGGAGGATTGCACAACACCCAGTCTCTGGGCGGAGAAAATTCCTCAACCCATCCGGGAATCAAACCCAGTCACAGAGGATTGACAATCCGTCACGCTGACCTTTCAGCTACCGGGGCAGACATGTCACCCACTGGGTTGAAGTAACATCCTAGCCTGACATTATGGTGAATATGATGATGAGAGTGCGTGTCAACTTATGGACATTACGTTTTTGGCTGATTGACCTCCATCACTGCCGACCAGTCGCCAGTTCACTACTGACCTGGATTGCCAATTTGAATCTATACTGTTCTTTGAACTTTGTACTTCTGTGGAATCCAACAGTACCGTTTATCATCTGTGAAGTAATGGTTTAGTGGGGCTCTGGCACCAGACATTTAAGGTAGTGCTTATGTGCCGCAGTGGCCAGTAGACAGAATCTTTATCTTTGGTGCTGTTAGGCATATGCTCCGCATAAAAAGATGAACTCCATGCCTCTTTACCAGTGATTCTTTACAATGAACCACTCACACTACCAGCAGACTTCGTCTCACCACTGCAACCCTCAGAGAATAAGGAGCTCCTTTCTCTCATCAATAGAGGGATACAATACGTCGCATGACTCAGAATACCCCAGTCACAAGCACACAGTTTTCTGAAAATTTTTATAAATAATGCTTTAACTGACTGTGATAACATCATCCAGTAGGATGACATCTCCGACCTATGCTGCAGCATATGTCTGCCCTCACAAAGATATAAAATGAGGAGCTAATACCTTCAACATTTTTCTACAGAGAGAGCCTACCATTGTATCATCGAATTCCCTTAAACTCAGACGGATGTTTTGCAATACCACCAGCACAGCTGAAGCAGAGGTTGGCCAGACTGATGGCATCCCTCATGTCACCCTGGGGTATGACAGAGCATTGGATACTTTCCACAACAACATGCTTATAGTCGGAATTGATGTGCAGCAACTCCATCTGGACAGCATACAAGTGAAACTTGTGGGTGACTTTATTGTGGCTTTAAGACAGCACAAGGAACACCCAGTAGGCAATGGGTGTATTTCCAGGCAGTTCACTCACAGTTATAAACTTCTTACTGATGTTGAACCAGCTGCGAATGCATCAAGATTGTCAGCTAAAAGGTTTCTCACTATCCCAACTCCTAGGTTACAATAATCACCCTCCTAGCATGCAACTATAACCCGATTCTATCGGACCCACTACTGCTCTGCCTCCACAGTATAGCACCTACTGCCACAAATCTACATAGACCAACAATCCTGCTACACCCCCCCCCCCCCCTCCCTCTGACCCTATAACAGCCAGTATCGCCTGTATTTAAATGAGGCCGGTATCATGACACCATTTTATTTTTCCTCTCATTTGATGAGATATGGTCCAGGTGTGTCCTATGTAGCAGCCAATTACAACACAGCTGCTCATGCACATTGTGCGAAGAGGACTTCAGGGGCTGTGGCCTGTAGCAACCTGCCCAACCCAGTGCCAGTGCTCTGCACCAGGAGGGGGAGGATAGGGAGAGGGGGGTGGTGGTGGCTACTATGTGGGTGACCTCACCATCAACCATGAGATAATAAGACTTCTGGTCTGTAATTGTGTTCGTGCAAGATTTTCTCTGCTGTTTTCAGTTTTCTGTGAACAATTTTCTCGTGCACACAGACTAAAGTTGTATCTCTGTGTCATAATAAATTGTTTTATAATAGCCTAAACCTGCATTTTGCATTTCCTGCAAGTATTTGCTGCCAAGAAATTATACAAAGCTATTCTGAACTTCCAGAGGAGCAAAAATTGCTTTCCTTTTACAAACATATACAGGGTTATTACAAATGATTGAAGCAATTTCACAGCTCTACAATAACTTTATTATTTGAGATATTTTCACAATGCTTTGCACACACATACAAAAACTCAAAAAGTTTTTTTAGGCGTTCACAAATGTTCGATATTTGCCCCTTTAGTGATTCGGCAGACATCAAGCCGATAATCAAGTTCCTCCCACACTCGGCGCAGCATGTCCCCATCAATGAGTTCGAAAGCATCGTTGATGCGAGCTCGCAGCTCTGTCACATTTCTTGGTAGAGGAGGTTTAAACACGGAATCTTTCACATAACCCCACAGAAACAAATCACATGGGGTTAAGTCAGGAGAGCGTGTAGGCCATGACATGAATTGCTGATCATGATCTCCACCACGACCGATCCATCAGTTTTCCAATCTCCCGTTTAAGAAATGCGGAACATCATGATGGAAGTGCGGTGGAGCACCATCCTGTTGAAAGATGAAGTCGGCGCTGTCAATCTCCAGTTGTGGCATGAGCCAATTTTCCAGCATATCCAGATACACGTGTCCTGTAACATTTTTTTCGCAGAAGAAAAAGGGGCCGTAAACTTTAAACCGTGAGATTGCACAAAACACGTTAACTTTTGGTGAATTGCGAATTTGCTGCACGAATGCGTGAGGATTCTCTACCACCCAGATTCGCACATTCTGTCTGTTCACTTCACCATTAAGAAAAAATGTTGCTTCATCACTGAAAAGAAGTTTCGCACTGAACACATCCTGTTCCATGAGCTGTTGCAACCGCGCTGAAAATTCAAAGCGTTTGACTTTGTCATCGGGTGCCAGGGCTTGTAGCAATTGTAAATGGTAAGGCATCTTCTTTAGCCTTTTCCATAAGATTTTTCAAACCGTCGGCTGTGGTACGTTTGGCTCCCTGCTTACTTTATTCGTCGACTTCCGCGGGCTACGCATGAAACTTGCCTGCATGCGTTCAACCGTTTCTTCGCTCACTGCAGGCCGACGCGCATACCATCGCTGAATGGAGTTAGCACTTGGTGGATCTTTGTTGAACTTCGTCCTGAAGTGTCGTTGCACTGTTATGACTGATGAGTGCATTTCAAGCACGACATACGCTTTCTTGACTCCTGTCGCCATTTTGTCTCACCGCGCTCTCGAGCGCTCTGGCGGCAGAAACCTGAAGTGTGGCTTCAGCCGAACAAAACTTTATGAGTTTTTCTACGTATCTGTAGTGTGTCGTGACCATATGTCAATGAATGGAACTACAGTGAATTTATGAAATCGCTTCAATCATTTGTAATAGCCCTGTATTTCCTTAAACGGGTGTACCGATCATTACAGTGACTTGCGAATTTGAGTGGAACACACTTTTATACAACATATGCATTGAAGGCTCAACTTGACAAGACCATATATTTCTATATCTACATCTACATCTATACTCTGCATACCGCCGTGAGGTGCATGGCAGAGTGTACATCCCATTGTACCAGTTATTAGGGTTTCTTCCTGTTCCATTCATGTATGGAGTGTGAGGAGAATGATTGTTTGATTACCTCTGTGTGTGCAGTAATTATTCTAATCTTATCCCCATGATACCCATGTGAGCAAAATGTAAGGGTTTTTATTATATCCTCAGAGTAATAATTTAAAGCCAGTTCTTGGAACTTTGTTAATAGACTTTCTCAGGATAGTTTCTGTCTGCCTTCAAGAGTCTGCCATTTCAGTTTCTTCAGTATCTCTGTGACATTCTCCCATGGATTAAAAAACCTGAGAACATTTGTGCTGACACTCAATATCCTCTCTTAGTTCTATCTGGTATGGGCCAGACACTCAACAATATTCTACGATGGGTTGCACAAGTGATTTGTAAGCAATCTCTTTAGTATACTGATTGCACTTCCAACTACCAATAAACCGAAATGTACCATCTGCTTTACCCATGACCAGACCTATATGATCATACTACAAAGTGTAACATTCAGGTCTTTGTATGATTGACTGTTTCCAACAGTGAGTTGTTGATGTTATAGTCATAGGATACTATTTTTTTTTATTTTTTGAAAGGGACAATTTTTCATTTCTGAACATTTATAGCAAGTTGCCAATCTCTGAACCATCTTGAAATCTTATCAAGATCTGACTGAATATTTATGCAGCTTCTCTCAGATAGTACTTCATTACAGATAACTGCATCATTTGTGTGAAGTTATTCTAGGAGTATTCTCAACATACAACCTTGAGCAATTGGTTAGAAAACCAACTCGTGATGGGAATTTATTAGATATCTTCGTGACAAACAGACCTGATATTTTTGAGGAAGTTAATCTAGAAGAAGGTATTAGCGACCGTAATGTCATTGTGGCTTCTATGTCAGTGGAAATTGCAAAAAAAAAAAAAAAAAAAAAAAAAAGAAATATCATAAAGTTTTCTTGTTTGGGAAAGCAAATAAAAGTGTCGTTAATGAATATCTTCACAGTCAGCTCCAAGCATTTACTGTGGGACACAAAGATATTGTGCATCTTTGGTCGGATTTTAAAGGTATTGTCCACCATTTTCTAGAGAAGTATGTGCCTAGCAAAAGTATAGGGGAGGGAAAGGATACACCTTGGTACAACAAACATATTAGGAAGTTGCTGAGAAAGCAGAGAATTTTGCACAGTCGTTTTAAACGTAGTCACTGCCCCGCTGACAAATAGAAATTATGCGAAATGAATGCAACTGTCCGAAGGACGGACAATGAGAGATTCTTTTAACGAATTTGAAACCAATATTTTATCTGCAGATTCTGAAAATAACTCCAAAAAATTTTGCTCGTACATAAAATCTATGAACATTACAAATAATTCAATATCTTTTCTTGCTGACTGTATGGGTAATGTAACTGATGATGATAAACAGAAGACTAAAATTCTAAACCTAGCTTTCAAAAACTCATTTATGGTAGAGGACTGCAGCACCATTCCCCCTTTCAATTATAGAACAAACAGATGGATGACTGACATAGTGTTTAGTGTATCTGGTATTGTAAAACAGTTAAGTTCCTTAGACGCCAGGAAGGCATCTGACCCAGACGGTATCCCCGTTTGTTTCTATGCTGACTATGCTACAAATATAGCATCATTCTTATCCATCATCTGTCAGAGATCACTGGAACAGTGGAAAGTTCCATGGGATAGGAAGAAAGCCCAGGTAATATCAATCTATAAAAAGGGTAGAAAATTGGATGCACATAATTACCGGCCAATTTCACTGACATCGATTTGTTGTAGAATCATGGAACATATTTTGTGTTCAGACATTATGACCTTTTTAGACTCTGAGAAGCTCATCTGCAGAAACCATCATGGTTTTAGGAAACAGCGGTCATGCGAGACACAGCTGGCCCTCTTTGTACATGATATACAACAGGCTCTAAATACTGGCTCCCAGGTTGATGCCATATTTCTCAACTTTTGAAAGGCGTTCGACTCAGTTCCGCACTGTCGCTTCCTACAAAAAGAGAGTGCTTATGGTCTATCTGATGACATATGCAGTTGGATAGAACGTTTTCTAACATACAGGGAGCAGTATGTCATCTTGAATGGGCTGACTTCAACAGAAATTAGCGTAATATCAGGTGTGCCCCAGGGCAGCGTAATAGGTCCTCTGCTTTTTACAATTAACATAAACGATCTGGTTGATGGTATTGACAGTGGCCTTTGGCTGTTTGCTGATGATGCTGTAGTCTACAGGAAAGTAGTATCACATGAAAGATGTGATCGAATCAATGACGATTTGCACAAAATAAATGCCTGGTGTAATGACTGGCAGATACCTCTCAATATCGGTAAGTGTAACCTACTGCATATAATGAGGCAAAAATCCCTATTAATGTATGAGTACAAAATAAATTCCCAGTCTTTGGAAGCGGTAACGTCCGTCAAGTATCTGTGTGTGACTATTCGAAATGATCTCAGATGGAATGATCAGATTACACAAGTAATGGGTAAGGCGAACTCTAGATTGTGATTTATTGGTAGAATCCTTAAGCGATGCAGTCCTTCAACAAAGGAAATAGCTTGCAATACGTTAGTTCGTCCAGTCTTGGAGTATTGTTCGTCTGTACATGACCCTTACCTTTTGGGTCTGATTCAAGAGATTGAGAAGGTCCAAAGAAGAGTGCCAAGATTCGTGACTGGTTCAATTAGCCATCGCAAGAGCATTACAAATCTGACAGAAAGTTTGAAGTGGGACACACTTGCAGGTAGACGGCGCGCTAAACAGAAGGGGCCATTCACTAAATTCCGAAATCTGATCTTCACCAAGGATATAGAGCATATATTATTACCACCAACTTTCAAATCACATGATGATCACCATTCAAAGATAAGGGAAATTAGAGCTCATACTGAGGTGTTCACACAGTTGTTTTTTGCCTTGCGCTACCAGAAGTGGAACAGAGGGAGGGAGGAAATATGACTTTGGAGTGAATAGTGCCCTCCATCACACACCGCTTGGTGGCTAGTGGAGTATATATGTAGATGTAGATCATCTGCGAAAAGCCTGATTTTACTATTAATATTGTTTTCAAGGTCCGTAATATACAACATCAACAGCAAGGGTCCCAACACACTTCCTGGGGCATACTTGAAGTTACATCTACATCTGACAATGACTTTCCATCCAAGATAACATGCTGTGTCCTCCCTACCAAAAGTCCTAAATCTAGTCACAAATTTCATTTGGTATCCCATGTGATCATACTTTCGGCATTAAGCGTAGGTGCTGTAAGAGTCAAATGCTTTTCAGAAATCAAGAAAGACTGCATCTACCTTGTTACCTTGATCCAAAGTTTTCACTATGTCCTATGAGAAAAATGCGAGTTGGGTTTCACATGATAGATGTTTTCAGAATCCATGCTGGTTGTCATTGAGAAGGTCATACCTCAACTATGTTTGAGCTCATAATATGTCCTAAGTTTCTACAACAAATCGATGTCAAGAATATTGGACGGTAGTTTTGTAGATCACTTCTACTACCCTTCTTGTAGATAGGTGTGACCTGTGCCTTTTTCCAAGAACTGGGCACGGTATTTTCTTTGAGGGATCTACAATAGGTTATAGTGAAAAGAGCGGCTAACTCGGCCACAAATTCAGTATAGTATTGTGAATTATGGTTTATTAGTCTCATAAAACAGATAATCAAAATCATTTGATTCAGGTACAGGAGACACGTCAAAAGTTTGGTAAAATTTACCGTATACATTAGAAAGCTAATGTTTACACACAGCATCATAATAATAATACAATTTTATTTTATATACACACAAGGTAGATATAATAATAATAACAATAATAAAAATAGTGTCTAAAACTCTAACACTAAATTACCCTAGCTCAAATTATCATGTCATCCTTTAAACATATTTCTATCGAATAGTAGCATTTCTCCCCCAGAATCTGATCTAGCCTTATTTTTAGGATCTCAGGCTTAGGATTAAATATATTTTTGCGCATTAATTTGTTGTATATTGTCATCCCCATATACTGTGGAGCCCGTTCATATAATTTCAATTTGTGTGTGGGAAGCATAAAATTATTTTTTTTCTTGTGTTGTATTATGTGTGGTTAAAATAATTTCCCTAAAATAATTTTTGTCTGCTGTGTAGGAAGATAATAATTTCATAAATGTATATGGAGGGCATAGTTAGGATTTGCAGTTGTCGAAATAATGGGCAACAAGACGACAAGATTCTGTTTTCTGTGTAGTACACATGTATCTGATAATATTTTTCTGAAGTTTCAGTATACGAGATAGTCTACTTGAACTCCCTCACAAAATTATACCATACCTAATTACAGTCAAAATAACCATGGTATGCTATTTTTTGTGTACCCATGTCCATAGAATTTGCAAGTATTGGCATTGCAAATGCAAAACTGCTTAGTTTATTTGATAAGGAGTCAATATGTGTGTTGCAGTTCAAGTTCTTGTCCACATTTAGTCCTAGCAATTTGACAGTGTCAGCTTCTTCCATAAGTTGACTGTTGCGTTCTATTTTAAGCTCTGCACATTTTGACGGTTTGGCTTGGAAATGTTCCATATGGGTTTTTGCAATGTTCAGTTTCAACCTATTTAAGTGGAACCAGTTTTCTAGGGTATCCAGTGTGCTCACAATGAAGCTTGGCATTTTTTTCTACAGCACCATCTTCAATTAAAACAGAAGTATCGTCTGCAAACAGAACTGATGGGGGAATTGATATTTGTGGATAAGTCATTTACATAGAATAGGAACAAGATTGGCCCCAAAATAAAGCCTTGAGGCACATCTTGTGATACAGTACTCCACTTCGAAAAATAATTTACCACATTTGAAGTGATAGGTACACCATGTTTTCTGTTCTGCAGGTACGATGTAAGCCATTTGAGAGTATTCCCCTTAATCCCATATTTATCTAATTTGTAGATGAACAAGGCTTGGTTTACTGAGTCGAAAGCTTTAGTAAGATCACAGAAAATACCAGCAACTTTACTCCTCTGGTCCAGTGCCTTACATATCTTTTCAATAAAGTTATTTACTGCATCCAGTGTGTCTTTCCTGGTTGGAATCTCAATTGATTATTTATAATAATATCATTTTTTACAAGAAAATGTTGTATCTAGTTTGCAGCTACTTTCTCAAACACTTTAGACAAGATTGGAAGAATAAAAAGAGGGCGATAGTTTCCCATGTCTTCGCTCGACCATTTCTTGAACAGAGGTCTGACTTAAGCATACTTCAACACAACAGGAAAGCATTCCTGTTCAAAAGATTGATTAATTATTTTAGTTAGTGGAGGTGCTATTTTGTGATACACTTCTTTAATCACTTTAGTTGGTATCCCATTCCACACAGCTGAGTTTTTAATTTCTTAATGATAATATAATATTTTATTGAGACTTTTTTTTAAATCTGTGAGATACTCAGCTCCTAGGTTGAGTGCAAAGGGGTTTACGTTACTCTGATACTCTACTATATCAACATCTGACTGGGTTTACAATAAGGCTATCATTTACTTTAATCCTAGATATTTCATTTCTATTAATTCTAACACCTATCTCTGATTAGACAACAGACCACATTGCCCTTGTTTTACTTTTATGTTGTGAATTTGTTTAGCTGCCTTCAAAACTTTTTTGAAGATAGCCTTAAGCCCGGTCCTCACGCAACGATCTGTCTGCCCAGACATCGGCGCAGGTGTGTGTACATGCAAAAGATCGCTGCAAATGTGGTGTGTTCACACGACACAAACCCAAATCTACTACTCGCCCGCCACCTGTCAGTGTAGAAAAGAAATATCAGTGGCAAGCGACTACGCTCCCCGTAAACGTGAAAAATTTAATTCAGTAGAAATGGAGGAAGTTCTGTTGTGGTCTGTGTTCGCAACTTGTGTTGCAAAAAAACATTCAGACCAATCGCAGGAAACAGAGAAAGCGGTAAAAATGATGTAGACAGTGGCTGCTTAAGCGAAGGCAGTTTTCTCACGTAAATTTACTAATTTACCGCGAGAGTTGCAGGTCGAACCTAGCGACTGGCGAAATTATTTGCGGATGGATGTCGAAACTTATAATTGTCTCTTAAAGCTTGTAGCCCCTCATATTATGAGAAAAAATTAATGTATGAGAAGGGCAATTTCTCCTCATGAACGGCTGGCGGTAACATTAAGTTTCCTAGCAACAGGAAGGAGCTACAAGGATTTGGAATTTTCGACTGCAATATCGAAACAAGCGTTGAGTGAAATAATACCCAACACATGAGAAGCTATTTACGCTGTCCTGAAGGATGAATTCATGAAGGCAAGTCAAGTAAATTAAGTCTACCAAGTTACAGACAATATTTTTGGTGTTGCAGAAACACAGTAGGCCTATATTATTAGAGATTACATACCTACACGGCCAATGAGCTATGGTTTACTTTGTTTCTGAGTAGGCATTTTCAGTTCGCTACTGTGTAGAAGCAACCTGTTACAAACTTTTGTTACAGGATACAAAACTCCAGAGTTCGCAACTAATTTTTTTATATTACTGTTTCTCTGTTTGCCGAGGCGTCAACTGCCCGCAATTTTTCAATTACAGCGTTGTATGCTGCTGTCTTTTTGTCACGATAACTATATTCTTTACTTTTAATCTTACAGAAATATGGGTGGTTTCTATATATTTCAATGAATTCACTTACAAACTCTCGTGAACGCTGACGAGTATCAGCCATTTTAATGCCCTGTGCGTACAAATACTGGGCAAACAGCTGTTTCGCGCCAGATTTGCGGCGATCTCCTGTCCACACGCTCCAACTTGTCTGCACATAAGTGGTTTGAACCAACAGATTGGAGAGGTTTCGCACAAACCTCCAACTCCAATTTTCAGGTTTGCTCACACCTCAGGTTGGTGCAAATCTTCTGTCGACACGCAACGATCTGTCTGCGCAGATGTGATTTCCGCAGACATTTGCTCAGACAGATCGTTGCGTGTGGACAGGCCTTTATAAACGTCTAGCACATTCAGTAAAATACCTGTTTTTATTATATTTCACTTCATTATGTAGTTGCCTCTTCTTAGCACTAGTAATTTTTATACCCAGAGTTATCCATTTAGCTTTACCAGTGATTTTGTTACATGTGATTCTAAGAGGAAAAGTTTAGTTAAACACTCCAAGAAGACTGCTTAAAAAATTGTCAAAGTTTCTACTACTTCAAATACAGCTGTTATAAAGCCATTCAACCTCTTTTAACTTATTTCTAAATGAAGGTAATTTTTTTCATTGAAGTTCCTTTTCATAAAGTTTCTGTTACATGGAATTTCTTTGTTAATATTTGGTAGTTCAACGAATAATGGTCAGAGAGTCCAGGTCTAAGCAAAATTTATGAACATCTTCAAAAACATAGTAGGTTAGGATGTTATCAATACAGATGGTTGACTGTCTAATTTATCCTAGTGGCTTGCTTAAAGTTTACTTTGAAGCCAAAACGTTTTACTAGGTCAGTGAATTTGGACACATAATTGTTTTCACCTATGACATTAATGTTGAAGTCAGCAGCTATTACAACCTGTTTTTTTTTTCTTTTTCTTTGTTTAGATTTTCAAGGATGCTCTGAAATTTGGTGGCCAGAAAAGCTTCAATTGCAGCTTTCTCTGGTGCTCTGTAAATAGAAACTACTATGATATTTAGGTTCTGTAACTCGATACAGCAGCTCTCAAATATGCTATCTTCATTCAAATGATTAAAATCATTTCTTATTACATATTTTATACCCCCTTCGCTTCTCCTCACCTTCCCCCTTTTTTATTTTCCCATCATCTGACCAGTTCCCCCCCCCCCCCCCCCCCCCCACTTGCTCTCGGCTGTGGTATGTCACATTTTAGTGCAGTGTTCCAGTGACTGTTCAGAGTCATTTCGTCTTTTCCCGTGTTGCGAACAGAAACCATGCTGTCACAAACGTTCACCAGCAGATTATATTTCCCTCAGACATAACCTGGAGTTGTTCGTCTGTCTCTTGGGCAGCAGCCAGCTCCTTGTAGTCAATAGCCTGAGAGATTGATTCCAACCGAGACAGGAAATCTGCCATGACGTTCTCAGCTCCTATTATATGCTGCAGGTCTGTTGTGAATTGGGTGATGAATTCAAGTTGTCTAAATTGTCGTGGTGAACAGCCATCCTTGTTCCTACTGAAGGCGAAAGTAATTGGCTTGTGGTCTGTGAAAATCGTGAATGGCCTGGCTTCCACTTGTGGCTGGAAATTCCTGACAGCTTGATAAATTGCCATCAATTCCCTATCGTAAGCACTCCATTTCACAGCCCAGGGGCTGCCAGTGGCCTGCGACATGCTGATGTAGAGCTGCACCAATGGCTTGCTGACTAGCATCCACAATTGCCAATCGCGCCTGAGGGACTGGGTGTGTCAACATGATTGTCTGACGTAGACATGCTGTGGTCTTATCGAATGCCATCAACATCTCTGGTGTCCACTGCAAAGGTCATTTGCCCACTGCATCCTTGCTGGCTAGTGCTGAAGTCAAAGGTGCCTGGATGGCCGCCGCATTAGGCAGATGTTGTCTGTAGAAATTAACTGCTCCAAGGAACTGGCTCAGTTGATAATCAACAGAGTGAGCCATCTCTTCGATAATGGCAAGTGAGCAGATGTCGGCTGCTGTCACTGAGTATCCCAAGGATGGCACCTTACACCGCTGAAGTAAACACTTTGATTCATTGACCGAAATGCCAGATGCATCAATGTGTTGGTAAACAGTTTTTAAATACAGATCGTGCAATTTCTCGGGTGCTGAAAAGTCCAGGATATCATTGAGGTATGTGAAGCAGTACGGTAAACCTCTTAGAACTTCGTCGATAAACCGTTGCCAAGTTTGTGCCGCAATTTTCAAAGCAAACGGCATACGGAGGTATTAAAATAAAACGAATGGTGTCGTGACAGCTGTCTTCGGCATATCAGCAGGAGCTACTGGTGTCTGGTGATGTGCTTTCTGGCCATCAATGACACTTAAACTGGCCGCGCTTGTCAGAGCATGCGTAAAATCATTAATATGTGAAATCGGATAGCGGTCGAGAATAGTACGGGTATTGAGTGCTTGGTAGTCTCCACATGGTCTCCCGGCCCCACCTTTCTTCTTTACTAGATGAAGTGGTGACAACCATGGGCTCTCAGGTCTATGGATGACTCCCGAGCGCAAGAGTTCTACAAATTCTGTCTTTGATGCAGCGAATCGATCAGGAGCTATCGGGCGTGAGCGCTGAGATACTGGTTGACCGGGTGTTGTCCTGATGTGACGGACCGTGTTGTGCTTAATTGTCTACGCATATGCCACGGATTTGCAGTTTGCTACATGTCGCATCACTTCCTGTCTGTCATCGTATGTTGGCAGAGAACCTCGTCCTAGGGTGCCTCTAATGCTCTGAGTCGAGCGGATGCTCACTCTTTGCAGTAGACAATATAGATCAGTGGTGCATTTGCTCTTCAAAAACGGAATTCAGTCATTTCGGTGTCACCACTTTGGTCAACTACCACTTATCTCCGTCTGCTGAAGAGATGCAATGTAGTAGTCAAGCAATAACTTATTATTTTTTCTCAAGCTCAAACACCAATAAACTCAAAACACGAGTCAATACAAAGAGTAAAGCAGATCGTCTATGCACTTGTCACCGCAGAATAATGCTGCATTTCTTAGGCATTCACAGGTGTTCTTCTGCCGACTCCCAAAACACTGCTGATTTTTTAAAATCTAGTTTGCTGAATCTAAATATCTTTCAGCTTGTTTTAGTTGTCACTGTTGCCACAGCCGCATCATAGACACTGATGCCAGTTTTGATGTGGACGTCCTCAAAGAGGTCAGGTGTATTTGCTGCCATCAGATCCAATATATTCTCATCATGAGAGGAGTTGCTATCTGTTCTAGGTAGTTTACAGAGAAGACATTTAGTAAAGTTTTACAGGGTGTCTTATCACACCCACCACTAATGAAATTGTAATTTTCCCAATTAATTGTTGGATGATATGAGTCTCCATTGATGATTAAAATATGATTGGGAAACTGAGGTTTTCTCTGAAGTTTTCGGTTATATCAGGATAGGAGTCCTGGGCGATAAAAGGATCAAATTATCATTTCTTTTACAAACATAGATTTCCTCAAATGGGTGTACAGATCATTAGTGTGAGTCATGAAATTGAATAGAACACACTTTTATATGATATACCCTTCGAAGGGTCAACACAGTATATGTTCGGCAACTTAGCCGGGTTCACACAGGCAACAAAAGTATCACTACTGCTAAAGCTGGGTTCACACAGGGAACAAAAGTATCGCCACTGCTATAGCCGGGTTCACACAGACAACAAAAGTATCGCCACTGCTAATGGCGAACTGCAGTTGCATGTGTGAACTCGATGTGTGAAATATAGCATGCACCAAACGAAGACACGTTGGGGTCAATATGTTACCGCAAAGTTAACGTTCAAGTTCGTTGGATTCGCCAACTCGCAACCAAATTATCACCTTTGAATCTAACGTAGACCTCGGGCTAAGTCTGTCACCAAAAGCGACTCATACGAAAATTCCCTGCAGTGGTTTCTGCGTGTTGCGATCAAACGAAGAGTGAAAACAATGTCACAAGAAACTGACGAGAGCGAGATGCGAACTCCTGTGTGGATCACGTAACATGATTTCGATCATTAACTTAATTTAGTCTAATTTATTACTGTCTATATATCTTCTTCAACAGCATTAGACACACTATTTTCCAAGTTTAATGAAGAATTAACAAAATTGCTTTATAATTTACCATTGATAGAGAAAAAAAGTCTTCAAAATAATGATAATGATAACCGATAATCAATAGTGAGCAGAAGCTGTAGATATGGCAGAACACAGAGAACATTTCTTATTTTACGTTATTTTTTTTAGTACCTCAATACGTAACAATGATAAGCGCTAATAGTTGCATATTAATTTACGCACAATCTTACACCCATAAAGAGAGTAAATAAATTTATATATGATTGCCATACTGAATAAAAATCGAAAACATTTACACAGATTGAAGCCCTATTGTTCATATTTGCTCTAATGCTGGGTTCACACAGGCAACAAAAGAATCGCCACTGTTAATGGAGAACTGCAGTTTGCTTTGTAGTTGCATGTGTGAATACCTACTTTTCGGTGGCGCCATTTAAGAAGCGCAATTGTTGTCACGACACAAAAAGTTGAACATGGTCCTACTTTGTTGCGCGATTTTGCCTTCTCCACAATCGAATAACGTCATTCGATTGCTACCTCGCGACTGGATTCAAACCTTTCTAGTGCTTTTGTTTGTGCGTTTGCTATTAATATGTTGAAAAAGTGGTCAACAGCGACAATTATTACATTCTTGGAGGTGTATAAAACCGGGTTCACACATGCAACGAAAGTATCGCCACAAATCAAGTCATTCTGCATTGGCGCTGTGAGCTACCATTCACACATAACGCCATATATTCTTCGTAATTGCTCAGTTTGCAAAATGGCGTCACCTGTCTCAGCTGATTAAACGGCTGTACATATTACTAAATAAGATGTTTTGGAAACATAATAAATGTAAAATATTACTTACCAAAGTCTTTCTCGTCTCTCTTGTTTCGACTAAATGTTTTAAGAACCGGTCTGCAGCTTCAAACCAAACAAGGCTGTGTTTATAAATACCGTCTGTAGACGTACCACTCTTAAGTGATTTTAGTACTTTTTTATGTTCATTCATGTAAGCATTTCGAATGCTTACATTTTTAATTTTGTTGTAGCTACATCAATTGCAGGTACATATTCATGCATAGTGTTTACCATTTCAATTAATGCAGCGTCTCTTAAATTTCTATCTTTGTGTGATTCGCTTTTGTGGTTCCGAAGGCATTCTCGTTCTCGATACAGCTCCAAGAATTTCATAATTGTCGCTGTTGACCACTTTTTCGACATATTAATAGCAAACGCAGAAACAAAAACACTATCTGCGAACGAATACGCACTAAAAAGGTTTGAATCCAGCCACAAGGTAGTAATCGAATGACGTTATTCGATTGTGGAGAAGGCAACATGGCGCAACAAAGTAGAACCAAGTTGAACTTTTTGTGGCATGAAAAAAGTTGCGCTTCTTAAATGGCGCCACCGAAAACTAGGAGTTCACACATGCAAGTGCAGTTCGCCATTAGCAGTGGCGATACTTTCGTTGCCTGTGTGAACCCGGCTTAAAGAACGAGAATGCCTTTGGAACCACAAAAGCGAATCACACAAAGACAGAAATTTGAGAGATGGTGCATTAATTGAAATAGTAAACACTATGCATGAATATGTACCTGCAATTGATATAGCTACAACAAAATGAAAAATGTAAGCGTTCGAAATGCTTACATGAAGGAACATTAAAAGTACTAAAATCACTTAAGAGTGATACGTCTACAGACGGTATTTATAAACACGGCCTTGCTTGGTTTGAAGCTGCAGACCGGTTCTTAAAACATGTAGTCGAAACAAGAGAGACGAGAAAGACTTTGGTAAGTAATATTTTACATTTATTATGTTTCCAAAACATCTTATTTAGTAATATGTACAGCCGTTTAATCAGCTGAGACAGGTGACGCCATTTTGCAAACTGTACAATTACGAAGAATTTATGGCGTTATGTGTGAACGGTAGCTCACAGCGCCACTGCAGAATGACTTGATTTGTGGCGATACTTTCGTTGCATGTGTGAACCCGGTTTTATACACCTCCAAGAATGTAATAATTGTCGCTGTTGACCACTTTTTCAACATATTAATAGCAAACGCACAAACAAAAGCACTAGAAAGGTTTGAATCCAGTCGCGAGGTAGCAATCGAATGACGTTATTCGATTGTGGAGAAGGCAAAATCGCGCAACAAAGTAGGACCATGTTCAACTTTTTGTGTCGTGACAACAATTGCGCTTCTTAAATGACGCCACCGAAAAGTAGGTATTCACACATGCAACTACAAAGCAAACTGCAGTTCACCATTAACAGTGGCGATACTTTTGTTGCCTGTGTGAACCCTGCTTTAGATCAAATATGAGCAATAGGGTTTCAATCTGTGTAAATGTTTTCGATTTTTATTCAGTATGGCAATCATATATAAATTTGTTTGCTCTCCTTATGGATGTAAGATTGTGCGTAAATTAATATGCAACTATTAGCGCTTATCATTGTTACGTATTGAGGTACTAAAAAACCGTATAATACAGCTTCTGCTCACTATTGATTATCGGTTATCATTATCATTATTTTGAAGACATTTTTTTCTCTATCAATGGTAAATTATAAAGCAATTTTGTTAATTCTGCATTAAACTTGGAAAATAGTGTGTCTAATGCTGTTGAAGAAGAGATATAGACAGAAATAAATCAGACTAAATTAAGTTAATGATCGAAATCATGTTACGTGATCCACACAGGAGTTCGCATCTCGCTCTCGTCAGTTTCTTGTGACATTGTTTTCACTCTTCGTTTGATCGCAACACGCAGAAACCACTGCAGGAAATTTTCGTATGAGTCGTTTTTGGTGACAGACTTAGCCCGAGGTCTACGTTAGATTCAATGGTGATAATTTGGTTGCGAGTTGGCGTATCCAACGAACTCGAACGTTAACTTTGCGGTAACATATTGACCCCAATGTGTCTTCGTTTGGTGCATGCTATATTTCACACATCGATTTCGGCCGAACGCTAGTCGTCTCGTAATGATTTGCTCGTTAAGTTCGCAGTGTGATTTTCAAATAAATAAGTGTGCAATCATCATTCATACATTAGTTTCGCAGTCTAAACCGTTGTATTTTTACTCCACACACTATTTTCTACCTGTTTTGTGATTTACTTCACAGAGTTTAGATGTGTGGTAATCGAAACGCACCTCGCAATTACTGCGATTGCGAGTGATATACCGATAGCCGATATCAGTCGATTGAGACTGAGTGAGATTCGTTTCTGTTTCGGTCTTCGGACTTCATGTGAAGTAAACATTCGTGTAGCGTTATGATTGAATTGAGGCCTAGTAGGGATTTACTTGATCCTGAATTTGCTGGTTACAAGTTATCGATTGACCCCGTACCCTGTTATGAATACAGCTTGGAAGATGGTAAGCAACATTTTACTTTATTCACAAGCCGTTTGTTTTTAAACAGTGCAATGTTTGATGTATTGTAGATGTTAATAAGAAAATCTGATCCACTTTTCGCATTGTTGATTGAGGACCAACATTGATTGCCTTGATCTGGATGCACTCTTTGCAAAGTTCTAATTCGTGTTTCAAGTAGAGAAATCACAAAAGTCTTATTTGTAGAACAATAATGACACCCTACGAATTGACAATACTGAGTTCATTATGATGGATATTTTTCTCTTGCATTGCTGATTGATGCTGTGTCTGTTGTACACCCCGTTTCAAACCGAAAATACGTATTTGTAATTCAAATTTTGAGGTACTAGAAAGTGTATTGACACTTAGCACTCGTGGTATTCAACCCAAAGACTGGTTTGATGCATCTCTTCATGCTACTGTATCCTGCGCAGTCCTCTTCATTTCTGAATAACTACTGTAACCTAGATCCTTCTGAATCTACTTAGTTTAGTTATGTGTTGTTCTCCCTCAACGATTTTTACCCTCCACACTTCCCATCAATATTAGATTGGTGATCCCTTGATGCATCTGAACGTGGTCTACCAACCAATCCCTTCCTCTAGACAAGTTGTACTACAAATTCCTCTTCTCCCCCATTCATTACTTTCTCATTAGTTATGTGATCTAATATTCAGCATTCTTCCATAGCACCACATTTCCAAAGCTTCTATTCTCTTCCTGTCCAAACTACTTATCATCCATGTTTCACTTCCGTTCATGGCTGCACTTCATACAAATACTTTTAGAAAAGATACCCTCACATTTAAGTCTGTACTCGATGTTAACAAATTCCTCTTCAGAAATGTTTTCGTTGCCTGTCAACATTTTACATCCTCTCTACTTCGACCATCATCAGTCATTTTGCTGCCCAAATAGCAAAAATCATCTGCTACTTTAAGTGTCTGATTTCCGAATGTCGAATGTAATTTTCTCTGTGTTACCTAATTTAATACGGGGTCATTCCATGTGAAAGGACCTTTCATAATAAAAAATATGGTTTAAAAGATCTTAAAGTGTGGCATATTCTTCTGTAGCCAATAAGTTAAGGAAGCAGAAACTAATCCCAGGGTTCATTATATCCTGGCCTGAAAGGTGTATAACTGTTACAAACTTGCTCGTGGTGTCAGGGAAAAAAATTGTAAAATTTAATATGAAATGTTAGCAGCCCTACAGACTAGTGTCTTTGAAGTTGAGTGTCCATGTGTTGTGCATATACTCTGGATAATTGTGAAGCTGTAACTGTGGTTTTACATTTATAACATAGGTAAAGACGCTCTAAATCGTAAAAAAACAAAGTACGGAATTTCTGTCACACCCGCAACACAGAAATAGACATTATTTGTTTATCAGTTTAGTTTCATGTTATGTTAAGTTGAAAGTTTGTGAAAGTGGGTTAGTTACATGGGCTAAAACTTTGAATTATAATATTTTTTGTAGGAACACTCTTATGTCAAGAAACACATTTTGGGTGTGACATGTCAGTGTTAGAGCTGTTACTGTGATACCAGAACTTTGTAACAAGGAAATTTTACTGTAACACACACAATTATTGTTATTGTTGATATTATTGTTGTGATTGTTATTATCAACCAGCTGGAAGTATTATTCTTGTAATTTATTATAGGACAAGCATGTCATCCACTGAAAGGTGCCGCAAGTTTAGGGAAAAACTGAAGCAATCTCCAATTCAGTATCAGGCAATGTTAGAAAAGGAATTCAAAAGAGATAAGTTATGGAGAGAAAAAAATAAAGCTGCCTTGCAGGATGATCAAAAGAAACTGAAACGTATGCAAGATATGGAAAGACAAAGGAGGCATTGAGAAAAAAACTAAAATTTCTTCTCGAAGTCCCACTTCATCCTGTATTTTGTCACCCTCTAAATCATAGTTCCAAAAGATGACTTGGGAAGGCGGTAAATAAGGTGAAGAGAAGCTTACCATGCAGCCCAAGGAAACGAAAGGATGTAGTGGCAAAGCTGTTTAACAATGAGCTGCCTGAAGGTGCAAATAAACTAAAAAAGATATTTACAAGAAAGGGAGTAAGTTTCTCAGTGCAGATACAGAAAATAAAATGAAGAACTTCTACCTTCATTATGACATAAGCCGAAAAGAACCAGGAAGAAAAGATGTGGTTAGTGTCAAGAACCCTGAAACTGGAGAACGAGAACAGAGACAAAAGTGCTATATGATAATGACAATATCTGAAGCATTTGAACAATTTATTCTTGAATATCCAGAGTGTCAGATAAAAAAATCAAAATTCTTCTCCCTTTGTCCACCTTTTGTATACCCCGTATCATTTATGCCACATAATGTGTGTATTTGTCGATACTACGCAAACGTACAGTATTTGGTGTAAAGTGTTGCAAGAGAAACCAATACATTTCCAAGTAGAGCACAAGATTTAGTTAGCATTCTTGTTTATGACACAGAAAATTATAAGTGTAGTTATGTTGTTATATTACTTGTTCCATGGATCATGAACACGATTCTTTCGTAATGATGTGGAACGTGTCAAAGTACACAAGATTCATTTATCCCAAATAATCATTGTTAGTCTTATATACGGTACAATTGTTAATGCTTACTGTATTTCTTTGGCCATATGTCTAAAAATTCATCTATGGAGTAGAAGGAGTTGTCATTAAGGAATTCCCTTAACTTACTTTTGAATGCCGATTGGTTGTCTGTCAGACTTTTGATATTGTTTGGCAATTGACCAAAAATCTTTGTGGCAGTATAATTCACCCCCTTTTGTGCCAATGTCAAATTCAATGAACAGTAGTGAAGGTCACCCTGTCTCCTAGTATTGTAGCTGTGGACTGCGCTATTAATTCTGAAGTGATCTGGGTTACTAACAACAAATTTCATTAGGCTGTATATATATATTGTGAAGCTACTGGCAATATCCCTAATTCTTTAAATAATTGTCTACAAGATAATCTTGGATGAGCCCCAGACATTATTCTGATAACACGTTTTTGTGCAATAAATACCTTCTTTCTTAGTGATGAATTGCCCCAAAAGATGATTCCGTAAGAAAGCAATGAATGAAAATATGCATGGTAAGCTAACTTACTGATGTGCTTGTCTCCAAAATTTGCAATGACACTAATAGCATAGGTAGCTGAGCTCAATCGTTGCAGTAGATTGTCAATGTGCGTCTTCCAGTTTAAATTCTGATCAATACAGACACCCAGAAATTTTGAACAATCTGCTTTAGCTAAAGATTTTCCCCCACACTCTATATTTATTTCCGGTGTTATGCCTTTCCCTGTACTGATCTGTATGTACAGTGTTTTTTCAAAGTTCAATGAAAGTCCATTTGCGGAAAACCACCTAATAACTCTTTGAAAACATTATTTGCATTTTCCTCAGCTGATTCTTGCTTTTTAGGCTTGATTACAATACTTGTATCATCTGCAAAGAGAACCAAGTTTGCATCTTCATGAATGTAATTAGGCAAGTCATTAACATATATTAAAAACAATAAATGCCCCAAGACAGAACCCTGTGGTACCCCATTCTTGATACATCCCCAGTCTGAATAATCTGCTGCCCTTTGTGTACTATGTGGGTTTACTGTTTCAACCTTCTACATTCTACCAGTTAAATATGAAGTGAACCATCTGTGTACTGAACCATTCATTCCATAGTACTTCAGCTTATCTAAGAGGATTTCATGATCCACACAATCAAAAGCCTTAGAGAGATCACAGAAAATCCCAATTGGTGATGTTCTACTATCCAGAGCATTTAAAATTTGATCAGTGAAAGCGTGTATAGCACTATCTGTTGAAACACCTTTCTGAAAACCGAACTGACATTTTGTTAAAACGTTATTCCCACTAATGTGTAAAGTTACTCTTGAGTACATTACTTTTTCAAACACTTTTGAGAAGGATGTCAGAAGTGAAATAGGACGATAATTGTTGACGTCTGTCTTGTCACCTTTTTTATACAAGGGTTTAACTATGGCATATTTCAATCTGTCAGGAAATATTCCCTGATTCAATGAGCTATTACATATGTGGCTAAGAACTCGACTTATCAGGTGTGGAAAAGATTTTAGTATTCTATTGGAGATACCAACAGTTCCATGTGAGTTTTTATTCTTAAGTGAATTTATTATTTTCTTAATTTCAGACGGTGAGGTGGGTAGGATTTCAATTTCATTTGTTTGCACCGGGAATGCCTCTTTCATATAGAGTTCTGCCCTATCTGGTGAGCAGCTGGTGCCTATATTTTCCACTACATTTATAAATTGATTATTAAAAATATTTTCAACCTGTGGATTTTTCATTTATAAGCTTTTCATTGTGCTTAACAGTAATACTGTTGTCCTGTGACCTTGGTTGCCCCGTTTCCCTTTTAACTATATTCCATATTGTTTTAACTTTGTCATCAGAGGTGCTAATCTCAGACTTGATACACATACTTCTGGATTTTTTTATAACTTTCCTTAATATATTACAATATTTCTTATAATGGTTGAGCTTTTCTTCATCTCGACTTATTCTAGTGTCTTGGTATAGTTCCCATTTCTGGCTACAAGAAATTTTAATCCCTTTAGTCAGCCATGGTTTTTATCAAGTTTATTTGAATTATGATTCACTAATTTCTTAGGAAAACTGTTTTCAAATATACCCACAAGTTTATCATGGAATAAGTTAAATTTAACATTTGCATCAGGTTCCCGATAAACATCCTCCCAGTCTACCCTTTTCAAGCTTTCCTTAAATTGTTGAATTGTTATATGGTTAATTAGGCATATTATTATTATTATTATTATTATTATTATTATTATTATTATTATTATTATTATTATTTTTCACATTACTGTATGGAGCAAAGCCATGAATTGAAAGTAGCTGTGCATCGTGTTCAGAAAGCCCGTTCTTAAAAGGATAGGTGCTTACTTCTTTCAATTTATCTTGGTCTATGAAAATGAAAATGTTATCTATCAGGGTGCTACTGTCTTGTACAATACGAGTAGGAAAATCAATGACTGATGTCAGATTGTAAGAGCAAAGTAATAGTTCAAGGTCGTTCTTCTTGCTTGAGTGTTTAAGAAAATCTACGTTAAAATCTCCACAGATGATAATGTGTTTTCCCTTTTCTGACAGATAACACAGCAAGAGATGTAGGTTTTTAAGAAACATTTGAAAATTTCCAAGTGGGGACCTATACACAGTCAAAATTATGAATTTACCACTGTCCAATTTAAGCTCACAAGCGCATACTTCAATGTGCTGTTCTACACAGAATTTTGCGGTATCTGTTTTTAAAACTATGTTCCCCCTTAACATAAATTGCAGCTCCTCCTTTCTCCATATTGTCTCTACAAAAATAAGTTGCTACTTTATACCCATTAATATTTACATTTTCCATTTGTGTAGTTATATGATGTTCAGACAGGCACAGTACATCAACTTCTGTTGTATTTTTAATATTCTCAAAATATTCCTTAATCCCCTGATATTTTGGTGAAATATATTAACACAACTGTTTCCTCTACCTTTATTCGAACCATTTATTTTTTTACCTTTAAGAGCTGCCTGTCTGGACATCTTGTTCAACCTGTTCCAGTGCCTGCGAAAAGTGTAACACTTGAAATGAGAAGAGCCTTGTTGATGAAGTACTGAACAATGAGCTTGAATGGAAAGATGTTGAAGGTCGCCCTCAGCGTATAGAAACAGTTGGGACAGTTTTGAATGCCATTAAAGAAATAGAGAAACAGCTTCTGGGATTCAAACTGCACTGTTACGTTAAGAAGAAGCAGTCAGAGTACTTCGAGGACGCAAAAGTAAATTTCAGTAATCAAGATTTGGTTTTGCAGGTTGACTATGCTGAAAATTATACTTCTGTTTGTCAGGATGATATCCAGGGTGCTCACTGGCACCAAAAGCAGACTATTATATTTACAGCTAGATTAACAATGGCACCATACGCAGCTATGCCATTGTTAGCGATGACTTGTTCCACAATAAATATTCAGTTTGGGCAATGCTTAAGCTGCTTTTTCAGGACCTAGAGAGAGAATTTTGTTATCGCCAGAGTTGAGATTTTCTCCGATGGTTGCACAGCCCAATTCAAGAATAGCTTCACATTATTAAATGTTACATATTTACAAGCTGACTTTGGTATTACTGCTGACTGGATTTTTTTGCCAGTTTTCACAGTAAAGGTGGAGTTGATGGCATTGGTGGTACCATGAAAATAAGAGTGTGGAGAACTGTAAGATCACAGAGGGTTACTATTAACACTCCCTATGATATTTACAAGTGTGTCAAGGAGAAACTGAAAGGGATTATGACCCTATAATTATCATCTGAAGAAATTAATTCAGCAATGGCTATGTTGGATAATCGTTGGAAAGGCATACCGCCCAATTCCGGGATTGCACAAACTCCATTGCATTATAGCAGTTAAAGAGGGAGTTATAAGGGTTTCTGCTACATCTGCCCAAGAGGTTGCAAGAGTGATATCACTTCATAACCATGAAAATGCACACAATTCGACGTGTAGTGCTGATAGTGAAGAATCCTTGAACTTGCTATAGGAGAATGTGTACTGTCATAAAGTTTACTGTCACTGGAAAGTCATGTTTGAAGAAGAAATATTTTGCAGAAGTTCTTCAAGTTGATGAACAAGCTGAGCAGGTCTTGCTAAAGTATATGCAACCCAGCGGGAAATACTGGATTAGGCCCACAGAAGAAGACATGTTGTTGTTGTGGTCTTCAGTACTGAGACTGGTTTGATGCAGCTCTCCATGCTACTCTGTCGTGTGCAAGTCTCTTCATCTCCCAGTACCTACTGCATCCTACATCCTTCTGAGTCTGCTTAGTGAATTCATCTCTTGGTCTCCCTCTACAATTTTTACCCTCCACGCTGCCCTCCAGTACTAAATTGGTGATCCCTTGATGCCTCAGAACATGTCCTACCAACCGATCCCTTCTTGTAGTCAAGTTGTGCCACAAACTCCTCTTCTCCCCAATTCTATTCAATACCTCCTCATTACTTATGTGATATACCCATCTAATCTTCAGCATTCTTCTGTAGCACCACATTTCAAAAGCTTCTATTCTCTTCTTGTCCAAACTAGTTATCGTCCATGTTTCACTTCCATACATGGCTACACTCCATACAAATACTTTCAGAAACGACTTCCGGACACTTAAATCAATACTCGATGTTAACAAATTTCTCTTCTTCAAAAACGTTTTCCTTGCCATTGCCAGTCTACATTTTATATCCTCTCTACTTCGACCATCATCAGTTATTCTGCTCCCCAAATATCAAAACTCCTTTACTACTTTAAGTGTCTCATTTCCTAATCTAATTCCCTCAGAATCACCCGATTTATTTGGTCTAAATTCCATTAGCCTCGTTTTGCTTTTGTTGATGTTCATCTTATATCCTCCTTTCAAGACACTGGCCATTCCGTTCAGCTACTCTTCCAAGTCCTTTGCTGTCTCTGACAGAATTACAGTGTCATCGGCGAACCTCAACATTTTTATTTCTTCTCCATGAATTTTAATACCTACTCCGAACTTTTCTTTTGTTTCCTTTACTGCTTGCTCACTATACAGATTGAATAGCATCGGGGAGAGGCTAGAACCCTGTCTCGCTCCCTTCCCAACCACTGCTTCCCTTTCATGTCCCTCGTCTCTTATAATTCCCATCTGCTTTCTGTACAATTTGTAAATAGCCTTTTGCTCCCTGTATTTTACTCCTGCCACCTTCAGAATTTGAAATAGAGTATTCTAGTCAACATTGTCAAAAGCTTTTTCTAAGTCTACATATGCTAGAAACGTAGGTTTGCCTTTTCTTAATCTTTCTTCTAAGATAAGTTGTAGGGTCAGTATTACCTCACGTGTTCCATTATTTCTACGGAATCCGAACTGATCTTCCTCGAGGTCGGCTTCTACCAGTTTTTCAATTCATCTGTAAAGAATTTGCGTTAGTATTTTGCAGCTGTGCCTTCTTAAACTGATAGTTCGGTAATTTTCACATCTGTCAGCATCTGCTTTCTTTGGGATTGGAATTATTATATTCTTTTTGAAGTCTGAGGGAATTTTACCTGACTCATACATCTTGCTCACCAGATGGTAGTTTTGTCATGACTGGCTCTCCCATGACTACCAGTAGTTCTAATGGAATGTTGGCTACTACCGGGGCCTTGTTTCGACTTGGGTCTTTCAGTGCTCCGTCAAACTCTTCACGCAGTATCATATCTCCCATTTCATCTACATCCTCTTCCATTTCCATAATATTGTCCTCAAGTACGTCATTCTTGTACAGACCCTCTATATACTCCTTCCACCTTTCTGTTTTCCCTTCTTTGCTTAGAACTGGGTTTCCATCTGAGCTCTCGATATTCATGCAAGTGGTTCTCTTTTCTCCAAAGGTCTCTTTAATTTTCCTCTAGGCAGTATCTATCTTACCCCTAATGAGATGAGCATCTACATCCCTACATTTGTCCTCTAGCCATCCCTGCTTAGCCATTTTGCACTTCCTGTCAATCTCATTTTTGAGACGTTTGTATTCCTTTTTGCTTGCTTCACTTACTGCATTTTTGTATTTTCTCCTTTCACCGATTAAATTCAATATTTTTTCTGTTACCCAAGGATTTCTACTAGCCCTCGTCTTTTTACCTACTTGATCATCTGCTGCCTTCAGTATTTCATTCCTCAATGCTACCCATTCTTCTTCTACTGTATTTCTTTCCCCCATTCCTGTCAATTGTTCCCTTATGCTCTCCCTGAAACTCTGTACAACCCCTGGTTATTTCAATTTATCCAGGTCCCATCTCCTTAAAATCCCACCTTTTTGCAGTTCCTTCCGTTTTAATCTACAGTTCATAACAGGTCAGAATCCACATCTGCCCTTGGAAATGTCTTACAATTTAAAACCTGGTTCCTAAATCTGTCTTACCATTATATAATCTATCTGAAATCTTCTAGTATCTCCAGGGTTCTTCCATGTAGACAACCTCCTTTCATGATTCTTGAACCAAGTGTTAGCTATGATTAAGTTATGCTCTGTGCAAAATTCTACCAGGCGGCTTCCTCTTTAATTTCTTAGCCCCAGTCCATATTCATCTACTACGTTTCCTCGTCTTCCTTTTTCTACTATCGAATTCCAGTCACCCATGACTATTAAATTTTCGTCTCCCTTCACTACCTGAATAATTTCTTTTATGTCATCATACATTTCTTCAATTTCTGTGTCATCTGCAGAGCTAGTTGGCATATAAACTTGTACTACTGTAGTAGGCATGGGCTTCGTATCTATCTTGGCCACAATAATGTGTTCACTATGCTGTTTGTAGTAGCTTACCCGCATTCCTATTTTCCTATTCATTATTAAACTTACTCCTGAATTACCCATATTTGTTTTTGTGTTTATAACCCTGTAGTCACCTGACCAAAAGTCTTGTTCCTTCTGCCACCAAACTTCACTAATTCCCACTATATCTAACTTTAACCTATCCATTTCCCTTTTTAAATTTTCTAACCTACCTGCCCGATTAAGGGATCTGACATTCCACGCTCCGATCCGTATTACGCAAGTTTTCTTTCTCCTGATGACGACGTCCTCCCCGCCCGGAGATCTGAATGGGGGACTATTTTACCTCCGGAGTATTTTACCCAGGACGACGCCATCATCATTTAATCATACAGTAAAGCTGCATGCCCTCGGGAAAAATTACGGCTGTAGTTTCCCCTTGCTTTCAGCTGTTCACAGTACCACAACAGCAAGGCCGTTTTGGTTATTGCTACAGGGCCACATCAGTCAATCATCGAGACTGTTGCCCCTGCAACTACTGAAACGGCTACTGCCCCTCTTCTGGAACCACATGTTTGTCTGGCTTCTCAACAGATACCCCTCCGTTGTGGTTGCACTTGCGGTACGGCTATCTGTATCGTTGAAGCATTGTCTACTGATGATGCTGTGATGTATGGTAGGGTGTCGAAGTTCAGTGACTGTAGGAGGATAAAAGGTGACTTGAACAAAATTTATAGTTGGTGTGATGAATAGCACATAGCTCTAAATGTAGCAAAATGTAAGTTAATGCGGATGAGTAGGAGAAACAAACTCACGATGATGATTGGATACAGCATTAGTAGTGTCCTGCTTCTTGGCATAACATTGCAAAGCGGTATGAAATGCAACAGGCATGTGAGGATTGTGGTAGGAAAAGCAAATAGTCGACTTCAGTTTATTGGGAGAATTCTAAGAAATTGTAATTTGTATGTAAAAGAGATCACATATAGGTCACTAGTGACCTATAATGCTCGAGTGTTAGGGATCCATACCAAATCAGATTACAGTAAGACATTGAAGCAATTCAGAGGAGGGGTGCTAGATTTGTTACTAGTGGGCTCATTCAAAATGCAAGTTTTATGGGGATACTTTGGGAACTCAAATGGGAATTCCTGGAGGGAAGTGATATTCTTTTTTAAGGAGCACTATTAAGAAAATTTAGAGAACTGGAATTTGAAGCTGACTGCAGATTGACCCTATTGCCCTCTACATCATTGCATGTAAAGGCCATGAAGATACAAAAAATTTGGGCTGATATGGAGGCATATAGACAGTTGTTTTTCCCTCGTTCTGTTTGCAAGTGGAACAGGAAAGGAAATGACTGGTGTAGTGGTACAGGGTACCCTCTCCCACGTGGAACTGTGTTCATGTAATGAAACATTGTTTAAACTCAAAATCAAACAGTGGAGAATCTAGGATGGAATAATGAGAATATTATGGAAAGGACAGATTGCTACTTTCCATATAGAGTAGATGTTGAGTCATAGACAGGCATAATAAGACAACTGTGTAACATTTGAGCTTCTGGCCAGAAGGCCTCCTCCTATGGTAGAAAACACATACACACATTCACAACTCACACACGGAGGTCGGCAAGCAACTGTATCTGATGGGAGAAGCAGTATGTGTGGTAGGGTAAAGAAGAGGTTGTGGTGGGGAGTGATAGCAGAGTAGGGCTGGGGGAAAGGTGTAGTGCTGTGTGCGTGGAAGCATGAAGCATGTAGGAACGAGCTGAGGATGGGGTAATGCTACTAGGTGCTTAGATTTTTTTTTTTTTTTGGGGGGGGGGGGGGGGGGGCTGGAGGAAGGGAAGGGTAGTGGAAAAGGAGCGAGGTAAAGTCAGGGGAAAAAAAAGAGAAATAGTAGAAGGGAAAGGGGGGGGGAGAGACTGAATAATGGGTACATTAGTGGACTAGAAGGCTGTGTGTAGTGCTGGAGTGGGACCAGGGAAGGAGATGGGTGGGTGAAGGACAGGGACTAGTGAAGGTTGTGACCAGGGGGTTCACAGGAACATAGGGTATATTGCAAGGACAGTTCCCATTTGTGCAGTTCAGTAGTTCAGAAAAGCTGGTGTTGGTGGGAAGCATCCAGTTGGCACAGTCATTGAAGTGAAGCGTGTTGTGTTGTGTTGTGTTGGACAGCACGTTCAGCAACTAGATGGTCTATTTGTCTCTTGGCGACAGTTTTAGTGGCCATTCATGTGGACAGATGGCTTGTTATGCCCACATAGAAAGCAGCACAGAGGTTGCAGCTTTGTTCGTAGATCACTTGACTGGTTTCACAAGTGGCCACCCCACTTCATCCACTGTTTGGGTTAGGGGGTTAGAATAGACCTGGGGTATTCTTGCCTGTCATACAAGGTGCGTAAAAGGAGTCACCTACTTTTCAGCGAATCTATTATGGTCCCCTTCTAGGGTTAGACCTCCACATTTCCAAATTCTACAGATGGGAAGTATATTCCAAAGATCTGCTCTTGCAGTCCGATGATGTGTTGCATGCCAATCTAAAGTGATGAGGTGTACACTTCACCAGCTGTGTGTATAGCAGACCTAAGGACAACAGGGTTGCTACTGGTGCCTTCATCTTGACGTTTGAAGGTGATTCATTGCCTGTAAAGGTCAAGCTGCTGATAGTGGTGTGACATTAAACCCTATGTTCCTCCCCCCTATGTGTTACTTCAAATGTTGGAAATTTGTGTCCTCGCTTTGAAATGCCTGCCCCAAATGTCGGGACTGCAGATGTCTGTCACACACGAACATCATTCCTTGTGCCCCTTTCCCATGTGTGTCAGCTGTGAAGAGCACCATTCCATTCTCCCTGTGACCACTTTCCACTCTTCCTGCCCCCCCCCCCCCCCCCCCCCCTACCTCCCTCCGTCCCCTGTCCCTCGTAGTTTCTCACCTGAACGGTTGCCAAGATGGGCTCTTACCAAGTCTGGCTGGGACACTTTCACCTCTGCTACCACCGTTGGATCTCCAACATTGATGTGGTGACGCAGAATGTTTCTAGGACTATTGTTTCTGCACTTGATTCAGCAATCCCTTTTTCCTCAGGTGCCTTTGGTGGAAAACAGTGCCTTGGTGGTTGCCAGAAATTGCTGTGGCCATTAGAGGTCATAGGTGGACCCTCTAATGTTAAAAGCTGCACCCATCAATGGAGCACCTCATTGTTTTCAAATGGCTCCGTGCCCGGATCTGTCAACCAATTAAGAGACAGAAGCAGGAATGCTGGAAACAGTACATCTCCACCATTGGAATACAAGCCCTTTCCCAGGTTTAGATTAAGATCAGATGCCTTTATGGATATTAGTCCCCTTCAGGTACACCAGGGACTTCTGCACATAAAGCTGTATGTACTGACCCAGACACATTCACAGACTATTTTGCTGAGCATTATGCTTGATCCTCTGCATCTGAGAATTGCCACCCTGCCTTTTGTACCCTAAAACAGTGGGTGGATAACACCCTTCTTTTACTACATGCCAACCCTGAGCCATATAGTGCTCCATTCAGTGAGTGGGAATTTCTGAGTGCCCTTGGACATTATCTCAACAGAACCCCTGAGCGAGAGCACATCCATCACCAAATGATTAAACATCTCTCAGTGGATTACTAGCCTGACCTTGCCATCTTCAGCTGCATAGGGAGTGATGGAAAATACCCATCACAGGGACGAGAAAGTGTAATTATTCCAGTGCTAAAACCTGCTAAGGCTGTGCTAGATGTGGATGACTATCATGCTATTAGCCTCACCAACATTCTGTGCAAGCTGCTTGAACCTATGGTGAGCCAGTGGTTGTGTTGGCTCTTTGAGTCTCGGGGCCTTCTGGCTCCAACCCAGGGCAGTTTTCTCCAGAGTCGCTCCACCACTGATAACTTGGTATACCTGGAGTGCGCCATCCAAACAGCCTTTTCATGTGGTCATCACCTTATTGCCATCTTTTTTGACCTTACGAAAGCATATGACGCCACATGGCAACATCACATCCTCACTACATTACACGAGTGGGGTCTCTGGGACCCACTCCAGATTTTTATACAGAATTTTTTATCATTCTGCACCTTCAGAGTTAGTCCATGGTTCACACAGTTTCCTGCACATCCAAGAGAATGGGGTCCCGCAGGTCTCTATACTGAGCAACCCTCTCTTTTCAGTGGCTATTAATGGTCTCGGAACAGCTCTGCAACTTCTGTATTTCCTTTTTGTAATGTACTATTGGCGTGGCTGAACTTTGACTACAGTTAGCCATAAGAAAGGCGCAGTCATGGTCCCTCACCCATGGCTTTCAGTTTTCAGCCACTGAGACTAGCATCAGGCACTTCCGTCACCGTTGTACAATTCACCCGCACCCACAACTTTATGTTGATGGCCATCTCCATAATCTAGTGGACTCTTATCGCTTTTCAGAACTGGTTTTTGATTCTTTCTTAACTTGGCTTTCCCATCTTTGCCAGCTTAAGCAAAAGTGCTGGCAGCACCTTATTCTTTGATGTCTGAATCGCACTGACTGGGGCCCAGATCACCCTACACTGTTGCAGCTGTACAAAGCCCTTGTATAGTACTGTCTTGACTGTGGGAGCCTGGCATACGGTTCAGAGTCATCCTAAGCTGCACCCTATACACCACTGTGGAGTTCAACTTGTGACGGGAGCTTTCTGGATGAGCCCTGTGAGCAGCGTACTAGTGGAAACTGGGGTTCCTCCATTGAGAATCCAGTGACAACAACTGCTTGTAAGTTATACCGCCCACATTTGCAGCTCACCTAAACACCTGAATTACTGTCTCCTTGTCCCTAACACGAAGATCCATCTCCCACAACTGCAACCCAGATTGGGTTTACAATTGCAGTCTGTGTCCAGTCCCTTCTCATTTAACTTGAGTCTTTCCCTCTACCACCTCTCCTCTGGATCCACTCACATACACCAACACACAGTTCATCTGAGCCAAAAGCCTCAGCTCATTCTGTGGCTCTCTGCCACCTATTTCTCTTTATTATTGATGTGTCCTGTGTTTCAGAGGTAGTTTTCACAGATGGCTCGATGGTTGATGGACATGTTGAGTTCACTTATCCTCGTGCAGGACATACTGAACAGTGCTACTTGCCAGATGGCTGCAGTTTTTTCATTGCAGAGATGGTAGCCATCTCTTGTGCTCTTGGGCATGTTCTGGGGAGTACTTTCTCATTTGTAGTGACACCTTTAGTGCCTTATAAACTTTCAACCTGTGCTGTCTTCACCATCCTTTGGTAATGGCCACCCAAGAGTCTGTTTACATCCTCAAACAATGTAGATGGTCAGAGGTCTTCGTATGAAACCTAGGACACATCGGAATCCTGGGAAATAAACTTGTCGAGAGGCAACTCGTAAACCGAGTCTGGAGATTGGCACACTGGAAACTGACCTCGGATTGGTATTACATTTTAAAATTTTCAGGGTGTGCCATTCAGTATGGCAAACCCTAACTATGCCCAATAAGTTATATGGTATAAAGAAGACAACAAGTGTTTGGAAGTCATTTTATATCAGCCACTCACAGGTACTCCATTGTCCTTTGCCGCGTCTGCATCAACCATACTTGGCTGACGGACTGTTTCAATCTAGCCACGCTGAGGCAAACTTTTAATCTTCCTGACAAACGACCTATGGTGTTTGGTGACAATGCCTCAACAGTTGATATTCGAGAGAGGGGTTTTTATCACTCAGTCTAAGGGTGCGCGTCTGGCCTTCTCTACCAGGCCTTCACTGTATCTGTATTTTGACTCTTCCTTGTTCCCTCTGGTGCTGTCTGTTAGTCTTGATGATCATCTTTTCACCATCTGTTTCTCTATTGCCTTGTGTTTTTAGGCTGGAAGTTTTAGTGTACTGTAGAGTGGCTGGCTCGTTCGTTTTTTATTTTTGCGGTCAACCAGCTCATGCTGTCTGCTGCATTGTTGTAACAGCTTCAATCATTTTTTTCCTTTTAGTTAATGTTTTCAATTTTGGCTTGTTACTTTAGTTTTCTGCTTCAGTGTGGTTACACACACACACAGTTTTACGAATTTTGTTCCTTCCCCGGATTTCAGGCGATAGGATTCTTTTGGGTATGGTTTTAATACGAGATATGTGTGACTAAGGAAAAAGGGACTGATAACTCTGCATTTTTGTCCCCTTAATCTACAAACCAACCAACCAATCAGCCAACCTTCGCAGGTATCAGTGCCTTGGATGGGATGGATGATGCTTGTGACGGGACCGGAGCAGGTGACAATGGGTGGATGTATGGAATAAGTCTTGCATCTAGGTCTGTTACAAAGATATGACCCAGGAAGCGCAAGGGCTTGGGAACAAGGGTTGTGTAGGGATTGACAAGGATATTGTGTAAGTTTGTTTGACGGTGGGATACCACTCCGAGTGGGGTGGGAAGGGTAGTGTGAGGGCATTCCTCGTTTTAGGGCACGATGAGAGGTATCGTTTTAGGGCACGATGAGAGGTAGTCAAAACCCTGCTGAAGAATATGATTTAGTTGCTCCAGTGTTGAGTGGTACAGTGTCACCAGGGGAATCCTCCTCTGTGGCTGTACGGTGGGAGTTTGGGAGGCAATGGATGACTGAATAGATAACGCAAGGGAGATCTGTTTCTGTACAAGGTTGGGAGGCATAATTACGGTTTGCAAAGGTCTCAGCGAGACCCTTGGTGTATTTCGAGAGGAGCTTCTCGCCACTGCAGATGCAACAGGCACATGTGGCCAGGCTGTGTGGAAGGGATTTCTTGGTATGAAATGTGTGGAAGCTGTCGAGGAGGAGGTATTGCTGTTCATTGGTTAGCTTGGTATGGACAGAGGTACTGATATAGCCATCTTTGAGGTGGAGGTCAACATTGAGGAAGGTATCTTGTTGAGTTGAGGGGGGCAAGGTGAAGCAAATGGGGTAGAAGGTGTTGAGGTTCTGGAGGAATGTGGTTAGGGTGTCCTCACCCTCAATCCAGATCACGAAAGATGTCATCAGTGAATCTGAACCAGGTATTGGGTTTGAGATACTTGTTGTTTAGGAAGGATTCCTTCAGATGGCCCATGAGTAGGTTAGCATAGGATGGTGCCATACGAGTGCCCATTGCCATACCACTGATTTGTTTGTAGGTGACGACTTCAAAGGTGAAATAATTGTGAGTGAGGACATAGTTGTTCTTGGTGACCAGGTAGCGGTTTTAGGTTTCAAACGAGTTGGACATTAGGAATGGTAGTGCTCAATAGCGGCAAGACCACTGGTATTTGGGATGTTAGTGTAAAGCGTGGCAGCATCAATAGTGACTAGTAGGGCATCGTGTAGTAAAGGAGCAGAAACTGTGGAGACTTGATGGAAGATGTAGTTGGTGTATTTGACACAGGAGGGTAGGTTGAAGGTGTGGTCCACAAGAACTGAGAGGTCATCATAACTGGCCACAATAGGATGTCCAGGATGGTTGGGTATATGGTTGTAGTGTAATGACGCAAGTTTGGTATAAATGATTTTCTTTTGACATATGACTATGTGCAGACTTCATCACCTACGTCAGTTACAAAACTCTTCAAAATTATTTAAATTCTTTTTAAAGTTTTCTCTGAATGGTTCTTGAGCGAAACTGCAATTAAAACATCATCATTTGAGTCATATGCATAGAATTACCTCACTCAGTCCATTTGGTTTGCGCAAAATTTTTTCAGTTTAGATGTCATTTGTTTCTTCTCAGAAATTATATTAATGCAAGTTATCTGCTTTAATAAATATTAAAACCACATTAAATAAACAAGACTCAACCTCTCGATGAATGTTGTCAAAAATTAATAATCTTGTCAAATAAATCAGTAATACTTCTTCCTTAATATAATTCTTCATAAAAATTCTCGAAACACGTATTTAAACTTCTGTAGTATACACTAGTATATTATCTTCACATATACTACATAGAGACGTGAACATGACCCTTGACAAGATAGGACTGAACATTTACAACATGATTAAACTTTCTATGACGTCATTGTTGTAGAAACATTACAAATTCTTCTTTTTTCAGTTTTTAGAAGCACGGCGCAACAACCCGGTTTCAGGATCTACTGTTGCTCTTTGGCTGTCGATCCGCAACGTATAGTGGCCAGCAATTTTCTCTATGGTCCCGGCAGTGAAGATGCTGTCTCCATTTGTTGCGCGTCTCCGTACATGAAACTTTAGATAATTCACAAACATTACAAATATTACGAAATACATAAACAAAACACTAAATTAAAGTTATATTCACCTGCAAACTGGGCTGACACTGGTGGATGGGTGATACTTCAGTTTCGCGTCCCACTACATGGTCTCTAGGAAGCCTGTGGAAGATAGGAGTGCAGTTAGGGGTAGGGGTGAGGAGAGAGAGATAGAGAGAGAGGAATGGGGTCACAGCAGTGACAGGGTAGATGGATGAATCTGACAGCTGCAGAGACCATCTGCCACAGGTAATCCCTGTGCTTCAAAATGACAGTGGTGGAGCCGTTGTTGGCAGGTATGATTATAAGGTCAGAATCAGACTTTAAGTGGTGGATTGCAGTTCTTTCTTCAGATCTGAGGTTAGCTTTGTGTTGAGGGATTTGGTGACTGATGATGAGGTAAGGTTTGAAGTTGAGAAATTGTGAAATATTAATAGTAGGTGATTTGGGAGCAATGGGTGTGGATGATTATTGTATAGAGGAGTGAACTGAGTCAGGCAGCATTCAGAATTGGCTTGGGGTTGAGTTTGAGTGGGAGGGTTGGTGGCAAAAAAAAAAAAAGTTGCCACTTTAGGGGCCAGGAGAAGAAGAGAAGGTCTTTAACAAGTCCAGCATGATTGAATTTGGGAGTGGAGCAAAAGGCTATGCCTTTGGAAGGACTGATACTTCTGTGGGACTAAGTCTTTTGGAGAAAATGTTCATGACTGTGTTTTGGATCTGTTTCGTGTTCTGCATTCTGTATGGTGGTGGGTGAGAGTTTCTGTGTGTGTGTGGTAAATGTAGGTGGTCTGTGAGGCAAGGTTTGTTGGCTATGAGGAGACATGGTGCAGGTTTGGAGACTGTTGTACAAATGGTTGATAGTAGTAGTCCAACGTGAGAGTAGGAGGTGAACAGGTTGGAGAGATTTTTGAAGTGGTGATGTGCATGCTGCTCTATTTCCAGGAGGGTGAGAGTTCATGAGAGATGGGATACAGGATTGTTGGACAGCAGGTCAGGAGGATTTTACAGATGGAGGGGAGGTATTGCAAGGTGGTTTGGGCCTGATTTACATTATTTTGCAGGATTAGGTTGGTGAGGGCTGGGTAGTGGTAGAATTTGAACAGATCGAGATCATTTTCGAAGGGGGGGGGGGCTGCAGCCAGGTATGGGTAGTTTGGTAGCAAGGCCATGAGCCAGGTAACAGTGCAGGAACAGTATTTCGGACCAGGTTCTGGCTAGGGATAAGCAAACTTTTCTGCTTTGGTGCAGATGGAAGAAGCAAAGATCCATAGTGGAGGATAAAAAAGGAAAAAATACATAAATTACATAAAATATAGGCAAAAAGGCTCATAAAAATATGATAAAATGTAAAAATTAAAAATATGTGGGGAAAATCACAAAAGTACGGAGCGGATGAAATGTTGAGGAAAAAGGTGAAACGCGAGGGAGTAGATCCAATAGTGAAAGGCGAAAATTATTTGAAATTGTCATGAAATCACAATGGCAAATAAATAAAAAGATGATAAAGTGGGTTACAGGCTCGGGGGGGGGGGGGGGGTGGAGACAACGAATGTTGACTGTATTAGATGAGGTTGTGAGGTTGAGGTTAGTGTATGCTTAGTGGAATAAGAGAAGAGAAAGAGAGGGGGACAGGGTGGGATGGTAGGCTGAGGTTCAACAAGTTCACGTGGCACAGGAACGTACAAAAATGACACATGGAATATATGTCAGAGTAAGACGGGAAAAATGATCAGTTTGAAGGTAGATGATTAATTATATTGGTGGGAGAAACCAACAATATGCACAGTTACTTAGCTGTTTGGTGTGTGGTGGCAATGCAGTGTGGCTCATAAGTCAGAGCATGTGCAGTTTGGTAGGCAACAGGTAAAACACATGAAAGAAGACATAGAAAAGGATGAACTGAGCAAAGGAGTGCAAAAGAGAATAGCTACAAAGGAAAACAGCATTGGGCTGTGGAATGGAAGGATAGCCGTTAAGCAAAATCAAACAATGGAGAATCGAGGATGGAATAATGACAATACCATGAAAGGACAGATTACTACTCACCATACAGAGGAGCCATTGATTTGCAGACAGGCGCAATGAAAAGACTGCTAAATGTGAGCTTCCAACCAAAAGACCTTCTTTTAATGTATGAAACACACACATATTCACACAACATGATCACTGTATCTGGCCATTGACTCTAGATTGCAAGTAACTGTGCCTAGTGGGAGAAGCAGTCTGGATGGTGGGGGTAAGGAAGGAGGGTGTGGTGGGATGGGGAGGATTGGGGGCGGGGGAGTGGGGGGGGCTATAATGCTACTTGTGAAAGCATGCAGGAATGTGGTGGGGACAGGGCTGCTACATGCTCTGGGGGTGTAGGGGAGAAGGATATTGGAAAAGGAGGAAGTAGAGGAGGGGAAAAAAGAGGTAAGAGGCTGGGGGAGTTTTATTGGAAACATAGAAGAAATAAAAAAGCATGCACATTGTGTCACAGATAAACAACTCAGAAAATAAAATCTTAGAAATATGGAGTGTAGTTAAAGGGAAATGAGGAAAGTACGACACAGGGCAAGATGATTAGTAATTAAAGATACTGACCGAATGGTCCACATCAAAAATATAGCAAAAGGATAGATTGCTACTCATCACAAAGATGATGTATTGAGTTGCAGACAGGCACAATGAAAATACTATTACACAATACACCTTTAGGATAAAGACTTCTTCAGCAAAGAAACACACACACATACACACACACACACACACACACACACACACACACACACACACACACACACACACACACACACGATCAATACCACCAACAGACCTAACAGGAACGTGACAGTTGCATGAATAGCAATCGCTTGTGGTGGGGAAGGGAGAGGGATAGCAAGGCACGGTGACAGGAGAGAAGAGCGCTGTCTGGCAGGGAATGCAGGGAGTAGATTGCAGCCTGATGAGACTGCCAATTGCAATTTCAGGAGGTGGGGTGTGAGGTATGGGGGAAAAGATGGGGGAGCAGAAAAGGAAAGTAGCAGAGAAGGAGAAAGGACAGGCAAGTGCTTTGGCAGAGGGGAACACACAATGAGAATAGGAGATGTGAAAAGGGAGGAGGTGATAATATAGAGGGGGTGAAAACTGGTGGGTGGAGGGTGCAGGAACAGTAGGCTATCATAGGTAGAGGCCAGCCTCTTCTTTGCTGTAGAAAGCTTCAGCCGAAAGCTATAATGTGTAACAGTCTTCTTCTTGTGCCTGTCTGCAACTCAACATGTCATTTTTATGGCTAGTAGCAATCTATCCTTTTCTTAATAATGTTGATATTCCAAGCTGGTGTTTCAATTGTTTAAAAATATAACATATATTTTTGAGGTTGATAACATTAAAAGCTAAATATTAAAAGCATCTCACTCTGATATAGTTAGCATACTCAGCCATGCACCATATTTGATGTATCACTCTTACAAGATATCTTTCCATTCAGATTAAGTTGTGGTATTGTTAGACCTCTCATTAAGAAAGATGGTAGGCAGATATTAATGACTATCCACCCATTTCATTGTTAATTTACCTTTCAAAAAATTTTTGTAAGTTAATGTATTTAAGAATGGTGCAAACCCAAGGTTCTGAATTGCTCACAGTTTGGGTTTTAGAAAGATAACTCCATTCAGCATGCTATCAACCGTTGCACTGACTGTGTATTTAAGTTTCTGAATGACAATATTTCACCTACTGGTGTTTTTTGTTATCTGTCTTAAACATTTGACTGTGAAAGTCACATCATTCTTTTGGAGAAATTTAGTTTATGGTTTAGGACGTGCAATGAGTAACTGGTTAACATCCTATTTAATTAAGACAAATCTTTGTTACCACATGCAATTATCATGATGAATCTTCTTGCGACTAGAGCCAAATTACTGTTGGCAGCCCACAGGGTTCAGTTTAGGTACCACTCCTGTTTTTGTTATAAGCAAATCTTCCATTTATACAGCAGTAGTAGTGCTGTTTGCTGATGATGCAATCAGCATCAACAAGCCCAACAGAGCTGCAGCAAGAGAAGGAGCAATTAATAAAATATTCAAAGCTATTATTGACTCGTTCTAAACAAATGATCCATCATTTACCTTAGAAAAAAAATAGTTTGTCCAATTCTGCGCTAGGTGGGATATATCATCATCAATAGCATGAAGACCATAAGCCTACATAAAATTCTTGTCTGCAGATTGATCATCACTTTAATTGGAAATCACATATTATTGAACTGCTGAAACTCTTTGAGTCAAGCATTATTTGCTCTATGTGTATGTGAAATTGCACTGAAACAACCGCGATGTGATCAAAAGTATCCGGACACCTGGTTGAAAATGACTTAAAAGTTCATGGCGCCCTCCATCGGTAATGCTCGAATTCAATATTGTGTTGGCCCGCCGTTAACCTTGATGACAGCTTCCACTCTTGCAGACATATGTTGAATCAGGTGCTGGAATGTTTCTTGGGGCAATGGCAGCCCATTCTTCATGGAGTGCTGCACTGAGGAGAGGTATCCATGTTGGACGGTGAGGCCAGGCACAAAGTCAGCGTTGCAAAATATCCCAAAGGTGTTCTGAAGGATTCAGGTCAGGACTATGTGCAGGCCAGTCCATTACAGGGATCTTATTCTGGTTTAACCACTTCACCAAAGGCTGTGTAATATGAACAGGTGCTCTGTCATGTTGAAAGATGCATTCACAATCCTGAATTGCTCTTCAACAGTGGGAAACAAGAAGGTGCTTAAAACATCATTGTAGGCCTGTGCTGTGATAGTGTCACACAAAACAACAAGGGGTGCAACCCCCTCCATGAATAACACGACCACACTCTATCACCACTGCCTCCGAATTTTACTGTTGGCACTACACACACTGGTAGATGACGTTCACCAGGCATTAGCCATATTCACACCCTGCCATCGGTTCGCCATATTGTGTACTGTGATTCGTCACTCCACCCAACATTGTTCCACTGTTCAGTCGTCTAATGTTTAGGCTCCTTAAACAAAGCGAGGTGTCGTCTTGGCATCTACCAGCATGACGTGTGGCTTGTGAGCAGCCTCTCGACCATGAAATCCAAGTTTTCTCACCTCCCACCTAACTGTCATAGTACTTGCAGTGGCTCCTGATGCAGTTTGGATTGCCTGTGTGATGGTCTGGATAGATGTCTGCTTATTACACATTACGACCGTCTTTAACTGTAGGCGGTCTCTTCCAGTCAACAGACGAGATTGACCTGTACGCTTTTGTGCCGTACGTGTCCCTTCATGTTTCCACTTTACTATCACATCAGAAATAGTGGACCTAGTGATGTTTAGGAATGTGGACATGTCGCGTACAGGCATATGACACAAGTGTTACCCAATCACCCGACCATGTTCGAAGTCCGTGAGTTCCGCTGAGTGCCCCGTTCTGCTCTCTCACCGTGTCTAATGACTACACCTGGCAGTAGGTGGTAGCACACTGTACCTAATATGAAAAATGTATGTTTTTGAGGGTGTCCGGATACTTTTGATCATAGTGTAGCATAATATCATCATCTGATGTTCATCTTCTAACTTCATGTAGCACTGTGTAAAAAATTAGCTTTTAACTTAATGTTGGCTAGTTAATCTTGTTCAAAGAATTTCACATGCACAGTTCATTTGTAGCACAGTTAATTTAACTGCTGAAATAAATACATTACTACCACTTTCAGAGGCCACTCCTTTCAGATTTGTCTGAAGCATCTCACTGTTTCTGTGTTTTAAGAAAAATTTTGCGTAAAAAAATATTCAAGTTACATTACCAACACTTTAAATTCTAGCACATTTATATAAATATTGCCTCAGTCTTATTGTTCACATCTGTTAGCTACATATTTCTTGATATAGTAGACTAACTTGGAACTAGCTGTGGCTAAATCAATCCCTAGTGGTTGGAGCGTCAGTTCCTGTTTCTTATAAGATAATGTTCTATTTCCAAATGTGGTGAAATGTGATGTTAATACTCAGATATATTGTTATTGATAGCATAACTTAACTGTAAAAAATCTGTTTTTGTCTTAATTTCATATTGCAGTGTACCACAATAACATTCTTTGTTTTCTGTATGTCAGATGTTGACCACATCCTACCTAGTGATGATCAGTACTCACTCCTCCATGCCAAAGTTTTTGGACTCCATAATCACTTGTATGCAGATGTATTATCAGAAGATAATTTATATTACGTAGATGAGAGGTGGAGACTGCGGCGAGTGAGACAAAATAATTTGGTAAGTCAAAGGTCAGATACAAAATGCTAATCTTTGTTTCAACTACATCGTGCCTAGTGGTGATCAGTACTTGCTCCTCCACACCAAAGATTTTGGATTGCATAATCACTTCTATGCATATGTATAATCAGAAGATAATTTATATTACGTGGATACCTTAGTAAAAGCTCTTGTAGAGAACCAGAGAAAATTCTGTTCCTACATAAAATTGCTTAAGTCATTTGTTGATCAGTCTGGCATGGCAGTATAAGACAGCAAAATGAAAGCCATATTTTTAATTCTGCATTTAAGAAATCATTTACACCGAAGGATAGTACAAACATATTGGTGTCTGACAATTGTACAAACTCCCATATGGGGGGACATGTCAATAGGCGTCCCTGGTGTAGAGGTGCAATTGAAAGAGTTCCAAACAAATAAGTCCGCAGATCCAGACTGAATCTTAGTTTGGTTTTACAGTGTGTACTGAACGGCGTTTGCCCCTTAGTTGGATTGCATTTATTGCAAATCTCTCACTTAGCACAAAGTCTCAACTGACTGGGGAAAAGTACTGATGACCCCTGTCTAGAAGAAGGATAAATGAAAAGAACCAAAAATTTACCAACCAATATCATTGACATCAGTGTTCTGCAGAATTCTTGAACATATACTTAGTTCAAATATATTAAATTTCCTTGAAACAGAAAAGCTTTTGACCACAAATTACTTGTGAAACCCACATTGCCCTTTTTTTAAGTGATATCCTGTGAAACATGGATGAAGGGTAACAGGCAGTTTCTTTATTTCTAGATTTCTGGGAAGTGTTTGACATGGTGTCCCAGTGCAGACTGTTATTGAAGGTCTGAAAGTACAGAATAACATACATTTTGAGAAAGGATCACAAACATAAGAGAAATTAGTGCTTGTACAGAAGCATATAGGTAGTCATTTTTCCCTCACTCTTGTTTGCAAGTGGTACAGGAAAGTATATGACCAGCAGTAGTACTACAAGGTACCCTCTGCCACTCACTGGTAGGTGGAACTTGTGGTGAATGACACCAAGTAATTTGTTAAATTATAGATCAGATACAAAATGTTATACTTTGTCGATATCATTGCAATTTTAGTCATTGGATTAATAGCAGGCTAGATGAAAAAGGATTAATGAAAGTGAAGAGGCCTTGGCAGATCAGCAGTAACCTTTTATTTGACTCAGTTTGTATGGGATTTCGCTGTCCATTGCACCTTGTTTCACCCCAGATTTCAATTTTGTTAGACAGGTCGTTTTGAAGGTCTTCATACCATGTGGGAGATGACAAAACATCATCCCCGAAAGCCTGGTCACTACAACCCATCCCTCAGTTTCACATCGGCAGATTTTGCTGTTGTTTCTGATGGAGCCGGAAGTCTGTATATTGTGTACACTGGTAACAGAGAGGAAGCAGATTCATTTCAGGTAAGGATTCAGTATATATTACAATTTAAGTTGCACAACAATTGTATAATTACATAACATGCCAATTATGTTGTTGTATTGAACAGATTCATATTCTCACATATATTACTCAAGAAATTCTTTGTTGTTTGATGTTTGCCTTGGCTGTAAATACTCTGTGAGCATGTTTTGGACACACCTGTTTTGGGATCATTTAAGATTGCCAGTGGACGTGTGGCACCTATTATGTTAAACCAGCTTTCAAAGTATAATGTGATGGTGCTGGAATATCATGCACTTCAATGAATTTTAATGCATTTAAAGAAGTAAAACTATCGTACTCAGCAACCTGAACACATTAAGAGCATCAGATTATTATATCCTGACAGCATTACAAAGTTGAGGCAAAAATTATCAAAACTTGAGTGGGACAGAGTATATAATTGCAATAACAATGATAACGCTTTTAACTTATTCATGAACATACTAATGAGCTTAGTTCAAAACTGTTGCCCACAAATAATAAAAAAGATGAAAATAGATGATGCACCAAATAGAAAAAAGGAGCACAATTGGCTCACTCCTGAACTGCATGACGTGAGAAACACACTTATTGCCCTGCATAAAATGGCTATAACTGGTAACCTAGAATCGAAGCAGAGGTATAAAGAAGCCAAGAAGAATTATAGGACTGAAATACAGACAGCAAAGCAGCGAACCAATGATGCTTTCATTGAAAGCTCCAGCAACAAATGCAAAGCAGCCTGGCAGGTAATAAACAAAATAGCAGGGAAGCATAAAAACAGACAAGAAATTCCAATAGTGCCAGAAAAATTAAATGAATTTTTTGTTAACAGTACTACGTTCGAAGCTACTGCTACCTCTGCACCAGATGTTGCAACTTCTGAAAGTTTTACCTACAACGTTCCTGACCTAAGTAACTTATCCTTTAAATGGAAACAGGTGACCTGCCAAACTGTATACAAAGTCGTCACAAACCTACATGGCTCATAAAGCGAAGATCTCTGTGGCATCTCCAACACCATCTTGAATCAAATAATTGGCATTATTGTTGCCCCTCTTACCTTTCTGATCAGTAGTACTTTTACAGCTGGAAAATTTCCTAAGCTCCTGAAGGCTCCTATTGTTATCCAAATCTATAAAAAGGAAGAAAAAACAAACGTGAAAGTTACTGTCCAATATCCCTCATACCTATATTATCCAAGATAATAGAATGCTGCATTAAAACACAACTTTGCAACTACTTTGCTGAACAAAATCTTTTTTTCCCCCTCGCTCTTTGGTTTTAGGCCAGGATTGTCTACAATAAATGCAGTAGAAACTCTAGTGACAGACATAGTTGATGGCTTCGAGAACAATTCCATCACTTGTGCTGCACTACTAGATGTGAGTAAAGCATTTGATACTGTATCCCATGAAATACTAATAAACAAAATAGAGTGCTATGGTGTCAAAAATAACGAACTGGCACTAATCGGATCATACCTGACGAACAGAAGTCAGGTATTTATAGTAAATAGCCAGAAATCAAATGCCCTGCCATGCCACAAGGCTCAGTGCTTGGACCTTTTCTCTTTCTGGTGTACGTGAATGACTTGCCTACTTTCATGCTTCACAAGTCAATAATATACACTGACGACACAACCCTGATTACCTCAGATAACAAATTGGAGGAAGTGAAGAAACAAACAAAAGTAATGCTTGAAAAGTCTGCCATATGGCTCCACAGTAACAAGCTGATACTCAACAGTAGCAAGACTGAAACTATGTATTTTTTCTTGCACAATCTACAGGAAAAATTAAATGAGTCTGACTCTGTAAGACTTCTAGGAATCCACCTGGACCCGAAATTAACATGGAACACCCACACGGAACTGTTATGTACCAGACTATCTAGAGTAGTCTTTCTGGTAAGAAAACTAAAAACATTAGTTAGCAGAAAACAACTTTTATCTTCTTATTATGCTTTCTTTGAATCTCACTTACAGTACAGAATAAAATTATGGGGCAACTCATCTGGTGCTCAGACAGTGTTTATGTGGCAGAAGAAAGCAACTAGAGCAATTACAGGTATTAAAAGCCAAGAATCATGTCTAAAGCACTTTAAGGAACTTAACATCTTAACAGTACCTTCTCTATATAAAAAAACGTGTCTTTAAAAAAAAAAAAAAACACACAAATACAGAACAGAAATTCACTCACATGATACCAGATATAAAAACAATCTTGATGTAGACTTTACTAGGCTGTCTAAGGTCCAAAGTAGCTTTAAACAAACAGGATTAAAATTATGTAACAAATTACCACCATCACTGAAAAACCGACAAGGTGATGCCTTCAAGAAGCAGCTGCACAAATTGTTAGCTGATAAGTGTATCTATGATGTAAAGGAATTGGAATGTAGTAGAGAGTAACTATGATGTAAAGGAATTGGAATGTAGTAGAGAGTAACTATGATGTAAAGGAATTGGAATGTAGTAGAGAGTAAATATAATGTAGAGAATAATTCTTTATCCTCATGTAATGTAATCTGAATGTACATAGTTTCCAAATTTTAGATTCACTATCAAATGTAATGTCAAAACTGTCTATTTCAACAAATTTTGGCTAATGACAAGTAATAAATAAGTAAGATTTATTAAAAATTAGAGTATCTCTTTTAATACATAAAAAACTGCAATAAAAGAAACCAAACCTATTATCCATTTCATAATGATTGGCCCCTGAATTTGAACTCATATTCTGGTTACATCCTGTGATGAACATCAATGTTTCGTGCCTTTCAGGAATTGTTGAAATGTCTACTTTTATTTGGTGTATGAGTATTACACTGTAGTTGAAAAGAGGGTGACACAAGCAGTAATATTTAAGACAAAGCATTCTTTTTTGAGCATTTTTTGAGGGTGTTAACTTTGAGGAGTTGTAGAAGTCAGACCATAATGAGGAAAAATATTTTATGTGCATAGTTTAAAGATGCAACTGTTCTCTATTTAAAGGCAAATTTTCATTGCTTTCCAATTAGCCGTTTTGTGCTAATAATAGTGGGTGTAGATTTCTGCAGTTCACCTAATGGTAATACATACAGGGTGAACATTAATAAAACTGACAAACTGCAGGGACAGATTCCTGACTGGAAATGGAGGGTAAAAGGTCCTATGAACATGTGTCCAGTAATGAATGGCGTGCGTGCAATGACAAGAAATCATCCCAGAACACAGTATAGATATATATTGCATCCATGTCATAACAGATGTTCACAATGGCCTCCATGGGATTTTAGGTGATAGGGATATTAGCAGTTGTCATGCAGGATACACATAATCGTGCTGTGTTGCACCTTGTTGGAAAGCCGCTTACCTGGAGCTCGTACTAGGGTTTGTCTCAGTATTCTGTAGAATTTGGTTCTCTCAAAACTGGTGTATGCACAGTCCGCTGCCTCCTTGCACATTTGTCTGTCTCATACAACCAATGTTCATGCAGATGCCCAAAAGGGTCTGAAATGTTCTGTGATGTGGTTGGTGCTTGTAAGAGTATTTGATCTTGTGCTGCCTCTTGACCGTTTCCATCTGCTTGGCTGTACACAAATACCATCTTGGCTTGGGCCCAACACAAATACCAAACCATTCTGCTGCTATGGTACATTGTGTCAATAACATAGCCTGAAATATATAAGGAACACACAGCATGTAGTCAGAGGAATTGTGATTTATCAGCATCATCTACCGTGGCAACGACGCATTTTCAGACGCACGTTTGTAGGACCCTTTTTCCTCCATTTCCTGTCAGGAATCTGTCCCTGTAGTTTGCCAGTTTTATTAATGTTCACCCTGTCTATTAACAGAATGGAAAGTGTAAATGCAAGCTCTGTTGTTGCCATTCATAGAAGTTCATATGCTATGTTGCTGGACCTCTGAACTCTAATTCCACTTCTGTATTCATTGTTACAGTGTACCTTGTGACTTACCATTAGATAGTAAATAGTAGTGTAGCCTGTCATTGTTTCGTACTCATCTTAGATAGTCTCTGTGATATAATTTGTTGCCTCTTATGTGTGAAACCATTCATCGTTTGTGGAGTTGTCAAAAGACCGTGATGATCTACTTATTTTAAGGCCGAAAAGGAACAGGATGCGAGCAGTTGAATATCACAGCTAGTAGAGAGAGAATTTCTAAATTTGTCAGAATTAGTGGAAGTAAAGTCATGAAGTTTCTCTATATTCTCTCAAAAATCACTTGTCTTTTATCACCAAAAAGGAGTACTGGCAGGTGAAAGAAGTTATCCTTGGACGAGTTTACACAGGGAGTCGCAAGAAGGAAAATCAAACACTTCTATGTGGAAGAGCAGTTTTCATCAGTAGCTGCCATATTGGAAAAGTTACACTGAAATGGAAGAATTTTCTGATAAGAGTGAAACAACCCCTTGTCATTCTATTCACAAATTGGCCCTCAGATGCAAAACATTCAACAAATAATCCTGTGCTGATGGAAAAGAACAGTAGCAGGAACAAAAGAAATGTGTTCTTGCAGGAAATTACACTTTACAAACGCAGGATGGTCTATTTGTTATACTAAAGAGAATTGGTGTAGTGCAAACCAATCCAGAAAGTTTGGATGGCAGGAACAAAAAATGCCATTGCAAAATGTTTGGTTTTCACAGAGAAAGTGTTAGAGTGCAATAGCTTGAAAGGATAAAGTGAAATGACATCTGGTTCTGGAAAAATTATTAATAGGTGCCACATTTGGGGACAAAGATGGGTTCATGCAGAATTCTGGCTCGTGTGTTATTGGACAATCAGGAGGTACATATTATCATTCTGAGATGAATACCATATACAGTACTACGAAGATTAGTTTAGGAGTGTGCTTGAAAAATTACCTTACTGGTCAGGCTTGATATTACACATTGATAAATCCAATGTCATGAAATTCATCAATGAAATGGAGGAAGGACTCTATTATTGAAGGTATGTAAAGGAGTAATATACATCTTCCATCTATGCCGCATTGTGTGAGGAACTTTCTGTAGCAGGCCCACTAGAATATGTGCAATTGCACTTGAGATCACAAGGATACCTTTGGAAGTGTATTGCGCTCAATGGATAGCAATAGGACTACCAATGATACAAGCAGATGACTGCAGTAGCAGCAGCGAGATCTCGGACAACAGCAATAGCGATTAAAGTTGGTCTAATGTCATTGATCATTCTTTCCTGCAAAATTTATTTGAGCTAAATGATTTTTCATTTACTGTTAAAGTTTACAATACACAAAAAATTTCATTGTTCATTTATTGAGATCTGATTGTATGTCAAGTGTTCGCTGGAAATTTCTCTTGTTATTGCACTCTGCTTGCAACAATAACTGAATGCATCAATGCTACTTTGGAATGCTAGTGCGAAGTTGCCATTCTTCCTGGTGAATATGTGCTTATCATGCTTTACAACTATGACAACAGCCGTTGGTGTGACAACTATGCCTCACCACAAAGTTGCATATGTTATAGCTAATAATGCAGTTGCTTTACAAACTCAATTGATAAACACGGGGAGTATTCATTAGCAATGACTCATGATAGAATGTTAGAGCTTTGTACCTGTGCTTTCTCTGTTGCAGTAGCTACAACAGTAAACTCAACCTTAACGTCAGCCTCTTATGTTTGACATTATAGGGATGAAACAACTAACCAGAGAATAATGAATATTGATGTGAAAATGTAACAAGATTGTGTCATTAAACTGTTGACAGGGAATGTTTCTGCTAGTTAAGGTCTGACTACTGTGACTCCTCAAAGTGGACATGTGCCAAAAAATGCTTGAAAAAGCACCCTTTCTCTTAGCTATTGCCACCTATGTTGCCCCCATCATAACTAAAGCGTAATATTCATACATGAAATAAAAATAGACATTTCCATGATTCCAACAAAATACAGCACATTGATGTTTGTCACACGATGTATTCACAATATGAGCTCAAAGCCAGGGGTCAGTGATTATGAAATATATAGTAATCATGGTGGTGTATGAAGCAGTGATCCAAATTGGCAATTGTGGAAGTAAATGGACAAGTCACAGTGGAACTTTGATTGATTTTCCAAATGCTGACATTATAGCTGTTTTATTGAAAAAGATAACATTGTGTTTGTATTCATTTATCAATAGTCCAGACATTTGAATCACCTTTTCTTTATACAACATTATTAGGAAAATGAGAGATTACTACTCACTGTAAAGATGACACATTGGGTTGCAGATAAGCACAACAAGAAAACTGTTACACATTAAGCTTTTGGCCAAAGCCTACTTCAGAAAGGAAAACTCATACATTCATTCACATAAGCAAGCACACATCACATACACATGACCGCTATCTCCAGCAGCTCGACATTTCAGTCAGAGGTGCTTTAGGTGCCTCTCTCTCTCTCTCTGTGTGTGTGTGTGTGTGTGTGTGTGTGTGTGTGTGTGTGTGTGTGTGTGTGTGTGTGTGTGTGTGTGTTTCCGTTTCTGAAGAAGACTTTGAAAGCTTAATTTGCACGTGTCTTCAACTCAGTCTGTCATTTTTATTGTGAGCAGCAATCCCCTTTGCACAGTGTTGTTGATATTCCAAACTGGAGCCTCCATTGTATGAGTACCCTTATACGATTTATTCATAATCAGTCTGAAGAATACTGCTAACTTCAAATCTATTAACACTAGAAGTGCCGGAACTAGTACTGTACTTAAAACTGCCGATGTGATCAAAATGGTCACTTTCTCTGTAAGTACATGCTGTGCTGTTTAATGTAAATATTAATGACCTTGATAACAATGTATCACTTTAATTACGTTTAATAACAGTATCATTGTATTTTACAACAACAGTGGGAACATAATATTACTAATATTAAAGAACATAGTTCACAATATTTATCTGCAGCCATACTAATCGTATTGCAGTAGTTTTAAAAGCAATAGAAATTAATCTTACTGGAGAAACTAAGTATGCATGTATAGTACCTAGTCCTACTTACAAGCATTACAAACTATTGTCTTTATTACTTTATATGTACACGGCCCACAAACATATCTCTTGCATTTACTGCACACTTTGTCTTATTTGTGCATTTCCTCGTTTGGCATAGTTTTCTTACTTTCGCAGAAATTTCCGCTTCTTCTCTTTCTGCATCACCATCGTCCTTTTCTTCCTTTTCTTTTCCATCCCTTGGCATCCTTTCCTGATTTCTGGTTTCCATATAAGCTCTATGTAATTCTTCTGCTAGATTTAGGATGAAATTCCTCCTCCTTATTTTGATCCCTGTCACTAACTTGAAAATGATCCATGCGTTGATGGCTGCTAAATCAAGGATATTGTGAAATACGTGTACAGGCCATCGCCGAGTACCAAAGCGGACAGAATATTTCCTCTTCATCTGGTCCAAGACATCTACAGCAAATTTTGTGCTATTGTAGCAGCTCACTGTTTCGGGGAAGGTGTTTCGAATTATTTTGTATTTCGGCATGTGTGTGCTTGGTGCTATACATAAGAACATTTTTGTTCTTTTTCCCTGGGTAAACAGTCAGAGTACCACCTTCCCTTTTCTAGAGAACAGACGTATAAAGAGGAGTTTCCATTTTTTTTATAGTGTTCGGAATTTATTTTCTTGCATGGTTGATAGTGCCGACAAGACTAGTTTTCTCTTTTTCCAGTCTCTTCCCAAGTGTGACTGTAATGAAAAAATTACCAGTAGCCAAATCTCGCCCCTTATTTCAATATGGAGCTACCAACTTCATTAGTACTTGTTTTGGAAGTTTCCCATTAGGTGCCCACTGTTCTTTCTTTGCTACATAAGGGAACTCATTACAAAGATATTTTGTTTCTGCATCAGCTAGAAGCCAGAATTTGATTCTGAATTTATCAGGCTTGTTCAGCATATATTGCAAATACGGACACCTGGTTCTGCTGAGGAAAAGTTGCTTGTCCACAGTGACATTTGATCCAGGTATGTAATTCAACTGACAGTTTTCTATAAAATGGTTCCAAGTAGTTGATATAAGTGCAAATTTGTCACTTTTCAAACATTCCGACCGTGAATTTTTTTTTTTTTTTTCATCAGAACACAAATATTTCAAAATTTCTCAAAACCTGTTTCTGCTCATTGTGTCAGTGAAAAATGGGACTCCCCACATTTTCGACCACAACTCGTCTACTTCAATACATCTGGCACCTAGTGCACCACGAACGTATAATAAAGCAACAAATGCATCTAATTCTTCTAAATGCAAATTCCAGGAATCATTGCCAAGAAGCAGTTGTGCCTCTGATTCTGTGCACTTCTTTGTGTTTCAACATTGATTGATCAACTAAAAGGTGCCAGGCACCCGAAACATTATCATTTGAGACATACCGCTTTGCGTTTGGAGTAGGTCCCTGTGTTTCTTTCAATATATTCTGTTGACCTATCCTACCTGGAGTAGTAACACCGAAGTCTGCTACAGTCCACTCCGTGATCCTGTCCTTCCCCAGGAGTTTTGAGCCAGGTTCTGGAAGTGAACCCTCACTTCGTTCTTCTCTTCTACGTCGATTCTGTATTGGTCCACTTACAGGAGGTGCAGTTCTGTTTTTTTTACCCAGGGTAGGTCCTTCTCTAGCATTGTCTATATTACTGCTTGGTCCTGGTTCAGCAACTGCGTGAGGAAAGACAGTTAGAAAGCTACAACACATTATAAAGATAACATACCACACAATAAAATAGCAGTAACAGAAGTAGCAGAAGTAGTGTCAGCTCTATTATAATAGTGATCATTATTCTAATAATAATAATAATAATAATAATAATAATAATAAAAGTGAATGTAAATTACCTTCATCTTCAGTCTCGGAACTGTCACTCTCCACATTAGCGATAGGTTGGTAATCTTCATCTGGAGAATCTTCCACCAGGTCCTCAACTTCAGGACCATTTTCAGCATCTGATTCATACAAAAGTGTGACAATTTCTTCATCTGAAACTGGCCGTGGCCGTGATTTGTATCGCTGTGATATCTGAGCCATGTCTACTGGTCTGAGACCAGTAATCAAATAATCAGTCTTGTTTATGTGAAACGCAATAGCAAACAATAAATGACATATTCCATTTTTGAGCTTTTAAATTCAAACAATGTGAATAAACTTCAGTAACCAACATATTTAGTACATTGTTGACGAGTGCTAAGAATAAATCCGGGGAGTGACGCACAACAATTTTTAAATAATCTGTTTTCAAATATACATGTAATGTGATCAAAGTGACCACTCTGCAGTTTTAAGTATAAGTGGTCATTCAAAGACAACTAATGAAGATAAAATAAATATTGGACTATTTATATGATCTACATAAATTAGGAAAATTCATTAACTCACAACAGCATAGATTAAAAATTGACCGAATAATGACATGTTGAAATATAAAAAGTGGTCAAATTGACCACTCGGCAGTCCTAGTGTTAAGAAAATGCACCACACTGATAAAATGTGTACATGATACAACTTCACTTATAACGTGTAATTGAACATGATATAAAATAGCGTACTCAGTTTCTCTCCACTTTATTTATTTATTGTTCCGTGGGACCAAATTAGGAGAAGTCTCCATTGTCTTGGAACGAGTCAATACATGGAATTATAACACAATAGTAGAAACAGATAAAATGGAATGTAAAAAAAAAACATATTCAGGCGATAAGTCTTAAGTTTAAATAAAGAAAATCAACAATGTAACACTGGAATTTGCTTAATTTTTTTGCTCTTCTAGGAGCTCCTCGACAGAGTAGGAGTAGTGAGCCATGAGGAAACTCTTCAGTTTAGAGTTAAGAGTTTGAGCTACTGCTAAGATTTTTGAGTTCTTGTGGTAGCTTATTGAAAATGGATGCAGCAGAATACTGCACTCCTTTCTGCACAAGAGTCAAGGAAGTGCATTCCACATGCATATTTGATTTCTGCCTAGTATTAACTGAGTGAAAGCTGGTAACTCTTGGGAATAGACTAATATTGCTAACAACAAACGACATTAAAGAAAATATATACTGTGAGGGCAATGTCAGAATTCCCAGACTATTGAATAGAGGTCGACAAGAGCTTCTCGAACTTACACCACATATAGCTCGAACAGCCTGTTTTTGAGCCAAAAATATCCTTTCTGAATCAGAAGAATTACCCCTAAAAATAATACCATACGACATAAGTCTATGAAAATGTGCGAAGTAGACTACTTTTAATGTTGAACTGTCACTTATTTCAGATACTGTTCTAATGGTAAATAAAGCAGCATTTAGTTTCTGACCAAGACCCTGGACGTGGGCTTTCCACAACAGCTTACTATCTATGCGAATGCCTAGGAACTTGAACTGTTCCGTCTCACTTATAATATGCCCATTCTGTCTGATCAAAATATGAGTTCTTGTTGAATTGTGAGTTAGAAACTGTAAAAACTGAGTCTTACTGTGATTTAGCACCAAATTATTTTTCACAAGCCACAAACTTATTTCATGAACTACATTATTTGATACTGTTTCAATATTACACACAATATCCTTCACTACCAAGCTGGTGTCATCAGCAAACAGAAATATTTTTGAATCACCTGTAATACTAGAAGGTATATCATGTAAATAAATAAGAAACAGCAGTGGCCCCAGCACCGACCCATTGGGACTGAACATCACTACCACTCTCAATATTGCGGAGAATTACCTTCTGCTTTCTGTTCTTAAAGTAAGAGGCGAACCAATTGTAAGCTATTCCCCTTACTCCATAATGGCCCAACTTCTGCAGTAATATTTTGTGGTCAACACAGTCAAAAGCCTTCGTTAAATCAAAGAAAACATCTAGCGTATGCAACCTTTTATTTATCCGTCCAAAACCTCACAGAGAAAAGAGAATATAGCATTTTCAGTTGTTAAACCATTTCTAAAACCAAACCGTACATTTGACAGCAAATTATGTGAATTTAAATGCTCCAGTAACCTTGTATATACAAGCCTCTCGATAACTTTAGCAAACACCGATGGCATAGAAATAGGTTTAGACCTATTTTAGAATTGTCAACATTCTCCCTGTCTCCCTTTTTATAAAGTGGCTTCACTACCAATTACTTTAACCAAAACAATACAAATTTATCTTCTAGCAGCTGTTTACGTTCAAAATATATATGTCATAAAGGCAAGTGCCAGAGCTGTGCCAGGTGTGGCTCTTATGTAAATTACCTTACAACCAAAAGGTAGTAATTTGGGAAAACATTGTTAGAAAAAGCAACAGTCTGTATAAAATTTAAAACAAATGAAAACCATCTTTATTTCATAAAATATTTACTAAAATAACTAGTTTCAATCAATTATGGCGACGTGGTCTTGTGGGGTCTTGCCACGGTTCACACAGCTCCCTGCTTGGGAGGTTAAAGTCCTCCCTTGGGCATGGGTGTGTACGTTAGTTCAAGTTAGATTGGGTAATGTGTAAGCCTAGGGAACAACGGCCTCTGCAGTTCGGCCCCACAGGAGCTTACCACAGATTTCCAATCAATTTTGGTCCTCTTCAAACCAATCTCTGAAATACAGGTAATGCTACAACTTACAGCTACACAAACAATGAAAATTATAAACCAATATAATAAAACAGAATTAATGAAACGATGTATAGCCTAAGGTGAACGGAGGCAGAATATCAACTGTTTGTGCAAAGACACAAATGTTGACTGCTGAATAGCATGAACACGTTATATGTTAGATCACCTTTGCTGTGATTGTGTTTTGTACTTTTATTTTGTACTTTATTTTGTACTTTTTTTATTTTTGACTTGGTAGATTATATTGCCTTTACTTCAAAGGTTCACCGTGACAGGTGATAATGGCCTAACCTTTGCCACACCATTGGTTTGTTCATGATATTTTCATCGAAAGGGAAATAAGTAGAAGTCAGAATGTGCCTAAAATGTGTGTGAAACAGTCACTGAACCTTTCCACGATTAAGTTCAAGGAATCAGAAAGTAGAAATCTTGTAAGCAGGGAGACTACATTGCAACTGACAATAAATAGCCATATCGTGGAGCTGCAATTGACTGAGCCAGTTTGCAGTCAGCAGAGTTGTGGATGTGGTGTTTGCACTTTGCCCCCCCCCCCCCCCCCCCCCATATTCACTGAGGATGTGTTTCAGGTATTTTGCCATCTGGTATGTAGGTGCACCAATACTACTAACTAGCGCGCGCGCGCACACACACACACACACACACACACACACACACACACACACACACACACACACACACACACACACGATTGTCGGATCGTGGGACAGTGAAATGCTGCTTTTGGGAGCATGCAGGAACGATATAGGGAGCGGCAGGGCAGCTAGTTGCAGTCTAGAGTTTAGATTGGGGGGGGGGGGGGTTGCAGAAAAGTGAGAAATCTGAACATGTGTTGGTGGAATAGGAGGCTGTGTAGTGCTGAGTAGGAGGCTGTGTAGTGCTGAGTGGGAAGAGGGGAGGGGAAAGATGAGTGGGACAGTGACTAACAAAGGCTGAGGCCAGGAGGGTAGCAGGAATGTAGGATATATTGCAGGGAGAGTTTCCACATGTGCAGTTCAGAAAAGCTGATGTTGGTAGGAAGAGTCCAGATGGCACAGGCTGTGAAGAAGTCATTGAAATGACTTTGTTTGAGCTGCATGCTCGGCAACTGGGTGGTCCTGCTGTTTCTCTGCCACACTTTGTTGGTGGTCATTCATGCAGACAGACAGCTTGTGGGTTGTAATGCCCATGTAGGAAGCAGCACAGTGGTTGCAGCTCGGCTTGTAGATACTTGACTAGTTTCTCAGTAGCCCTGTCTTCAATGGGATAGAGGATGCTTGTGACTGGACTGGAGTAGCTGGTGGTGGGTGGATGTGTGGGACAGGTCTTGCATCCATGTCTGTTACAGGAATATATGCCATGAGGCAAGGGGTCAGAAAGTGTGATTGTGTAGGGATGGACAAGGGTATTGTGAAAGTTCATTGGCAGAACACTACGGGGGGGGGGGGGGGGGGGGGGGGATAGTATGTAGGATATTCTTCATTTCAGTTCCTATTCCTTTACCAGACACTGCCCTGCTCATCACCCCCCTTTACACTAACATCCCTACTTCCCATGGCCTTGCTTCCTATTGGACACTGCCATTCCCAATGCCTGAAAGATTCCAAACCTACAACCTTCTTCCTGGTCATCGTTACCAGCTATATCTTCAATAACAATTACTTCTCTTTAGCAGGGATCATCTGTAAACAAATCTGGGATATGTCAATGGGCACCTGCATGATAACCTTCAGTGCCAACGTATTCATGGGCCATCTGGATGAATCCTTCCTAAACACCCAGTGTTCTAAACCCATCACATGGTTCAGATTTGTTGATGACATCTCTCGTGATCCAGATCGAGGGTGAGGACACCCTATCCACATTCCCCCAGAACCTCAACACCTTCTCCCCCAGTTACTCAACCCAGCAAGCCACCTTCCGTATTCTTAACCTCCACTTCTAAGATGGCCACATAATTACATCCATCCATGTTAGAGCTACCAACCACCACTAATACCTTCACTTTGACAGCTGCCACCTATTCCATACCAAGAACTCCCTTTCTTACAGCCTAGACACCTCTGGCCACTGCACCTGTAGTGATGAGCAGTCCCTCTCAAGTGATACCAAGGCCAAATATACTGAGACCTTCGCAGACTGTGATTATCCTCCCAACTTTGTTCAGAAACAGATCTCTTTTACACACTGCCTCCCAAACTCCCACCATCCGGCCACCAAGGAGTAATGATATTCTGCTGCCCAGCAAACTTACACAATATCCTCGTCCATCCCTACACAATCCCTGTTCCCAACTCTTTGCCTCGTGGCTCATATCCCTTAGTAGACTAGACGCAAGACGCACCACCATTGGCTCCATGCGGTCACAAGCATCACCTGTCCCATCAAAGGCAGGACGGCCTGTGAAACCAGTCATGTGCAAGGTTAGCTACAGTCACTGTGCTGCTTTCTGTGTGGGCATGACAATCAACAAGCCATCTGTCCATATGAATGGCCACCGACAAACTGTAGTCAAGAGACAGATGGACCACCCAGTTGCTGAACATGCTGCCCATCCCAACATGCTTCACTTCAATGACTGCTTCATAGCCTGTGCCATCTGGATCATTCCTACCAACACCAGCTTTTTTGAATTATGCATGTGGGAACTATTCCCGCAATATATCCTAAGTTCCCATAACCCTCCATGCCTCAACCTTCATTAGTCACTGTCCTTCACCCCGCACCCCTCCCAACCCCTTCCCTGTTCCCACTCCAGCACTACACTGCCTGCTATTACATGAATATCCAGTCTTTTTACTTCTCACTTGTTCCACTCCTCACCCCTCCCCCCTCTATCCTCACCCCTTCCCTCAGTCTCGATCTCACGATTCTATCTAGTTGCCCTACCCTCTCCCCAACTCACCCCTTTATGCTCCTACAAGCAGCGCTATACTGTCCCCTCCTCTATCCTGCTATCCCTCCTCCTCCTCCCTGCCCCAGCCTCCTCCTTACTCCCACCTCCAAAATTTTTTCTCCCATCATGCGCTGTTGATCGCAGTCTGGCCTCGGCAGCCAGAAACTGTGTGTGTGTGTGTGTGTGTGTGTGTGTGTGTGTGTGTGTGTGTGTGTGTGTGTGTAGTCCATCCTGGATTTTCCATTGTTAGGAATTTACTCTTGGTGGCACTGCTGCTTGTTTCTTAAGACCCTTAGTGATAAGATCAACATCTGTCTGTCTGTTTGCAGTGTCATTCAAAAGATTGAAAATCTTATTTTAGCCCACATCTGACAGTACCACATTGTTGCCCGTTTCAGGTGGCAGAACTACAGTTTCCTTGTCCTCCCAGAGATTTCTCAGGCTATGTCTGATTTTAGCATTGGTACCTCTGTACGTGCTCTGCATGTTTCATGGCGGACCCATCTGGTGTGTGAGAAGCTACAACATGTTCCACGGAGCTGATATAATCCGCTATTGGCAGAATTTTTGGAATGGGCGTGAAATTTATCCCTTGAACAAGGGTTTTTACTGTACCCTCATCCAGATGGTTGTTAGTAAAACTAATTACGGCACAGCTACCTACACCTTGTCTTGGATTTTAGTGCTAGCGATCGAGTTTTGCTTTCTGATGTACAGATGTTTTCAGCTGTATTGACTCTGCTTGTGACCGTCTTGTGTTGTCAATCCATTCCCAAGAATCTGCATAGAGTTTAGGCAACATGTAAAGATGGAGATAAGAAGCTGTGAGAAGTTACATCTAGCATTTGTCAGATGTGCATTCCCCGTTGCACTAGAGCTATGCTTGCATAGCACATAATCCTATTAGCTGGTGGTGTGTTAATGTGATGCTTCACTGTAGCAAACATGAGTACTGAGAAGTTGACCTTTCTTTTGCAGAGCTTATCCAACTTGTGTAAATTGTGGAACATCTCCTCACCGTAGAGTGAAGTGACGGGAACTCTCAGGTTTTCTTGGTGTGATTAATGGTGTCAAGTTGTTTCCATTTTAAGCGCAGTATTTAGATGACTGATCCAGGGGGCATCCTCATCAGCTGCTGCGAATTTTGCAGTTGTGTGTACTTGCTGCCTGGACTTTAAACCACATAGTGAGATATTATTGGTCTCATAGCCCATGCCCCAGGCAATGATGACGAGATTGAAGAAATGTATGACAACATGAAAGAAATTATTCAGCTAGTTAAAGGAGATGAAAATTTAATTGTGACGGGGGATTAGAATTAGATAGCAGGAAAAAATTAGGTTACCTTCCATTCAGAAGGCTGTTGCACACAGAGATTGTTATATTGGCTTGTAAATAATAGATTTCAGCTATCAGTCGTCATTTTTTAAAATTTATTGGCAGATCAATGAACTGGATGAAGCCTGACCAACAGGCATTACATGCCTTGATAAAAAATGATAGTGCATTGAGAATGGCCAGTTTCTAGCTGAAATCCAGACCTATCAATTAAATTTTTAAAAGGGTGACTGATATCTGAAATCTGTTATTTACAAGTAGGAAAAATAGTCGGTGAATGAAGGTGGACTGGGGGAAAGGAGTGAAAGAGGAAACCACCAGGTGGAATTTTACACAGAACATAATTTGTCACTAACACTTGGTTTGAGAAGAATAAAAGAAGGTTGCATGCCTCAAAGACAGTCGCACCGAGAAAACTTGAGAGATCAAGTCCTCAAAGTGGTGCAATCAAAATGTTCAAATACTACATTTATAAAGTCAACAGGATTGAAGTTTAAGATGTTTGTTTAAATTACTGTATTACTTCAACTTCATGTAACTATGATATACTGAGACATCAGAGGGTTGAGATTTTGCAGATTCAGCTGCCTTAACTCTCTTCACCCACTGCCTGCAGAATGGTTGTACACACAAATCAAAGTCCTGTACACATTCAGAAAATAACAATAGTGGGTTATCACAAATTGAGTATAACGGTAGCAAATTGTACAAAAAATAGAAAATTGTTTTCTTGGCATTGCTTTTTCATTTAGATGTGTTTCTTACTTACTTTCTATGAAAATATTTCAGTTTGACTGTAGGACTGTACAATGAGGATTGCAGATATCAATGGAGTAAGCCTGGAAAATGTTAAGAGTTAACTACCAAAGTTGTTTGTACCAGTGATTTATCTGCAAGGACACCGCGTAACTGCTTCTTACGTTACAGGCATAATAGTGTGGATAATATGTGAAGTCTAGAAACACAGTATTTCATTTAGTGGTTTTTAAACTTTAATTCTTGCTGCTTGTGCTTCTCACTTTTCATGTCTCCATTTCTGTGATTTGTGTGTATTTGTGGCTTGGTGGATATGAGGAAGGTTGTTTGATGAGGCTATGGTAATTCATAAAAACAAATTAATGTGTAATGTGAATTCTATTGAACCCTGAAACATAATTTCTTTTTAATTGCAATACACTAAAATAACTGCTGAATTCCAGACAGTGCATGTTGAAGAACCATGTGGAGAGGAAAAAGCTTTTAAAGTGATTCATTCAAGATGTATTTCGGAAGGCGGTCATAAATTCATACACTGCTTGCTACTACATATTGAAACAAGGCCTGAAGAAGAAGTAAAAGAGAGCAAGGAAAAGGGAGTCTTTACCACTTTGTTGGAGTGGCTGATTTTTAATGATGGTGTGTGATTTTTTTAAAAAAAATATGTATGTGTATTGATGCTGCTAAGCATTTACTCATTTCCTTAAGAAAAAAAGCCATTTTATTTTCTATATTAACCCTACAGGCATTGATGAAGGTACAGAACCAGATAATGGTCTTGATTTATGTCTAGCATTGCTTTTAAAATATATTATGTTTTCTTGAACTTTCCTTCCTGTATCACTGTGTCAAACATGTTTATTTTAGGCTCTGTGAATAGATGTCTATCATCACATTCCATTTAGGAAAAAAAGACTTAATAGTTAAGTATTCATTCTCATATACAAAAAGATATCGAACACAACTAGCCAAAAATCAGATTAGAAGGTTGATAATGCATTAGTGCTTGGGTACTTGCATTACCTCCTTTCAGTATGACAAACTTTTTGCTGTTTTTTCAGTTCAGTTCCTGTGGAAGTTTAAGGTAGCGTCTCATTGCTGCTGTAGTCGGTTGCACTAACGCTGTTGCTCAACAGTGTTCATATAGTGTTCAACATGTTTGTGAAACTTCAATCCCAGTTACTCAAATGTTTGAGAAGCACATGATACATGTGCAGAATTTGTTATATTTAAGCATTTACTACAATTGGGCAAACAATGAGCACAATTGGTGACTTGGGTGAATGCTTCCCTTGTCAGATGAAATCTCTGAAGATTTACTTGGCTGTGTAGCTGCCTGTGATCAGTAGATTGGTCTGACACTTGCTCTTTTCAACCTTTGTAATTTTTGTTACACTTTGCTTTCTTACTTTTTTATTATTTCAGCTTCTTAACAGTTTCAGCTTCTTAACATTTTTTGGCTGGGGTATTGATAGTTGGGTGTGAAAGTTGACCCCGTGCTGCAAGTGCTACCTCTGAGGGAGAGGGGGTCAATGCCAAGACAGATCAAGAAATAAGACAATTGAAGCTGTAGGTGGGTTTTGCAATTAGGGCAACAACTTAATTGATGATGTCCAAAGTAGAGAGGATTTAAAATAAAGAGTAGCTATAGTAAGAAATACATTTATAAAAAACAGGATTTTGTTAACATCTAATATAAACTTAAGTCATAGGAAGTGTCTTTGGAGGATATTTGTTGTTTAGCCTTGTACAAAAGTGAAACGTGGATGATAGACAGTTCAGACAAGAACAGAATGTGTTGCTACAGAAGAATGTTGAAGATTAGATAAGTACATTGACTAACAAATGAGAAGGTGGTGTGTGTGCTGTGGTCTTCAGTCCTGAGACTGGTTTGATGCAGCTCTCCATGCTACTCTATCCTATGCAAGCTTCTTCATCTCCCAGTACCTACTGCAACCTACATCCTTCTGAATCTGCTTAGTGTATTTATCTCTTGGTCTCCCTCTACGATTTTTACCCTCCACGCTGCCCTCCAATACTAAATTGGTGATCCCTTGATGCCTCAGAACATGTCCTACCAACCGATCCCTTCTTCTGGTCAAGTTGTGCCACAAACTCCTTTTCTCCCTAATCCTATTTAATACTTCCTCATTAGTTATGTGATCTACCCATCCGATCTTCAGCAGTCTTCTGTAGCACCACATTTCAAAAACTTCTATTCTTTTCTTGTCCAAACTATTTATCGTCCATGTTTCACTTCCATACGTGGCTACACTCCAAACAAATACTTTCAGAAATGACATCCTCACACTTAAATCAATACTTAATGTTAACAAATTTCTCTTCTTCAGAAACGCTTTCCTTGTCATTGCCAGTCTACATTTTATATCCTCTCTACTTCGACCATCATCAGTTATTCTGCTCCCCAAATAGCAAAACTCCTTTACTACTTTAAGTGTCTCATTTCCTAATCTAATTCCCTCAGCATCACCCGATTTATTTGGACTAAATGCCATTAGCCTCGTTTTGCTTTTGTTGATGTTCATCTTATATCCTCCTTTCAAGACACTGGCCATTCCGTTCAGCTGCTCTTCCAAGTCCTTTGCTGTCTCTGACAGAATTACAATGTCATCGGCGAACCTCAAAGTTTTTATTTCTTCTCCGTGGAATTTAATACCTACTTTGAATTTTTCTTTTGTTTCCTTTACTGCTTGCTCATTATACAGATTGAATAACATCGGGGATAGGCTACAACCCTGTCTCACTCCCTTACCAATCACTGCCTCCCTTTCATGCCCCTCGACTCTTATAACTGCCATCTGGTTTCTGTACAAATTGTAAATAACCTTTCGCTCCCTGTATTTTACCCCTGCCAACCTTTAGAATTTGAAAGAGAGTATTCCAGTCAACATTGTCAATAGCTTTCTCTAAGTCTACAAATGCTAGAAACGTAGGTTTGCCTTTCCTTAATTTTTCTTCTAAGATAAGTCGTAAGGCCAGTATTGCCTCACGTGTTCCAGTGTTCCTACGGAATCCAAACTGATCTACCCTGAGGTCGGCTTCTACTAGTTTTTCCATTCGTCTGTAAAGAATTCGTGTTAGTATTTTGCAGCAGTGGCTTAATAAACTGATTGTTCGGTAATTTTCACATCTGTCAACACCTGGTTCCTTTGGGACTGGAATTATTATATTCTTCTTGAAGTCTGAGGGTATTTGGCCTGTTTCATACATCTTGCTCACCAGATGGTAGAGTTTTGTCAGGACTGGCTCTCCTAAGGCCGTCAGTAGTTCCAATGGAATGTTGTCTACTCCGAGGGCCTTGTTTCAACTCAGGTCTTTCAGTGCTCCGTCAAGCTCTTCACGCAGTATCGTATCTCCCATTTCATCTTCATCTACATCCTCTTCCATTTCCATAATATTGGCCTGAAGTACCTGCCCCTGTATAGACCCTCTATATACTCCTTCCACCTTTCTGCTTTCCCTTCTTTGCTTAGAACTGGGTTTCCATCTGAGCTCTTGATATTCATACACGTGGTTCTCTTCTCTGCGAAGGTCTCTTTAATTTTCCTGTAGGCAGTATCTATCTTACCCCTAGTGAGATAAGCCTCTACATCCTTACATTGGTCCTCTAGCCATTCCTGTTTAGCCATTTGGCATTTCCTGTCAATCTCCTTTTTGAGACGTTTGTATTCCTTTTTGCCTGCTTCATTTACTGCATTTTTATATTTTCTCCTTCCATCAATTAAATTCAATATTTCTTCTGTTATCCAAGGATTTCTACTAGCCCTCGTCTTTTTACCTACTTGATCCTCTGCTGCCTTCATTACTTCACCCCTCAAAGCTATCCATTCTTCTTCTACTGTATTTCTCTCCCCCATTCCTGTCAATTTTTCCCTTATGCTCTCCCTGAAACTCTGTACAACCTCTGGTTCCTTCAGTTTATCCAGGTCCCATCTCCTTAAATTTCCACCTTTTTGCAGTTTCTTCAGTTTTAATCTACAGGTCATAACCAATAGGTTGTGGTCAGAGTCCACATCTGCCCCTGGAAATGTCTTACAATTTCAAACCTGGTTCCTAAATCTCTGTCTTATCATTATATAATGTGATACCTTTTAGTATCTCCAGGATTCTTCCATGTATACAACCTTCTTTCATGATTCTTAAACCAAGTGTTAGCTATGATTTAGTTGTGCTCTGTGCAAAATTCTACCAGGTGGCTTCCTCTTTAATTTCTTAGCCCCAATCCATATTCACCTACTGTGTTTCCTTCTCTCCCTTTTCCTACACTTTAATTCCAGTCACCCATGACTATTAAATTTTCGTCTCCCTTCACTATCTGAATAATTTCTTTTCTTTCATCCTACATTTCTTCAATTTCTTCTTCATCTGCAGAGATAGTTGGCATATAAACTTGTACTACTGTAGTAGGTGTGGTCTTCGTATCTATCTTGGCCACAATAATTTGTTCGCTATGCTGTTTGTAATAGCTTACCCTCATTCCTATTTTCATATTCATTATTAAACCTACTCCTGCATTACCCCTATTTGATTTTGTATTTATAACCCTGTATTCGCCTGACCAAAAGTCTTGTTCCTCCTGCCACCGAACTTCACTAATTCCCACTATATCTAACATTAACCTATCCATTTCCCTTTTTAAATTTTCTAACCTACCTGCCCGATTAAGGGATCTGACATTCCACACTCCGATCCGTAGAACGCCAGGTTTCTTTCTCCTGATAATGACATCCGCCTGAGTAGTCCCCGCCCAGAGATCTGAATGGGGGACTATTTTACCTCCAGGATATTGTACCCAAGAGGACGCCATCATCATTTAATCATACAGTAAAGCTGCATGCCCTCAGGAAAAATGACGACGTAGTTTCCCCTTGCTTTCAGCCGTTCGCAGTACCAGCACAGCAAGGCCGTTTTGGTTATTGCTACAAGGCCAGATCAGTCAATCATCCAGACTGTTGCTCTTGCAACTACTGAAAAGGCTGCTGCTCCTCTTCAGGAACCACATGTTTGTCTGGCCTCTCAACAGATACCCCTCCGTTGTGGTTGTACCTACGGTACGGCTATCTCTATCGCTGAGGCACGCAAGCCTCCCCACCAATGGCAAGGTCCATGGTTCATGGGGGGGAGTAAAATTGGAAGAAAAGGAAATTTATGACACAGCTTGATTAAAAGAACTGTTTACATGCAGATTCTGAGGCACCAAGGCTTTGTTAACTTGCGAAATACAGTAAGTGGAGGTCAGGGGGTAAGAATGGTAGAGGGAGACCAAGGGATGAATGCAGTCAGCAGACTCTAGTGGTTGTAGTTTGCAGTAATTAAGTTGATTTTGGAGAGGCCTGCTCTTTGGCCTGAAGATCACAACAACAAAGCACTGAACAGGACAAGATACATATACAGGGTGTCCTAGAGGGAATGGTCAATATTTAGGGATATAAGATGAATGATTATTTGAAGCAAAGAAGTATAGTAAACATGGGCTCTAAAATACATACTTTTAAGAGCTAAGAGCACTTCCTTATCTTCAATACTATGAAACAAATCTCTTTGACTGGAAGCTCTTTGTTTATACTTTGCGAGATGATTGCAATGGACCAAAACAAGAAAAAATTGTCCAGTAAACAAGGGCTCTAAAATACATACCTTAAGAGCCATGAGCACTATTTCTTCTTCTTTGCTACTGTGAAATGTATCACTCTTACTGAACTAGTGCTTGTAGCCATTACAGTAGGTGTTTTAGAGCCTACATTTACTTGACTTCTTTTAATTGTTTTTGTTCTACTATCTCTTCCCAAAATGTGGAAAGCAATGAGATTGCAGTAAAAGAAATTTGTTTCACGGTATCAAAGATGAGGAAGTGCTCATAGCTTTTAAGGTATGCATTGCAGAACCCATGTTTACTAGATTTTTGTTTCAAATGATCATTCCTGTCATTTCCCTGATAATTACCATTCCTTCTGGGACGTCCTGTGCAGGAACAGTGCATTACGGAGAATAACAAGACTAATAAAGGAAGTTGAAAATGGTATCACGTTCATGCAAGGTAAACAACTGCATATGAAAATGTACAAGAACTGAAGGCATAAATTGATACGTAATGTAATCAGTCATAGTTGAACTTAACAGCGTTAAAGTTAAGCAGAGCATAGGTAGGAAAGGCAACTTGGTTGAGCACCCTTTGTTTTGGCATAATCCAACTCTTTCAAATGTGAGCTATTTGCAAATCGCTGCTAACGTTTCTTATGTGCTCATCATGCAATGTGTTGTGGCAAATCCAGAATACACAGCATGATTGAAGGATTAATGTAGTAGACAAATTGGCAGGAATGTCTGTCTACTCTAAAGTGTGAACAGTGAATAACAGCCACATAATGTTACACCACATTTTACAACTCGTGCAAAATTCAATTAATCAGTCTGTGGCATCATACCGTCCATAGCCAGCCACAAGCCACCTGGAAACACGTTTGTCACAAAACATAACAAGAGGACTTACTAAGTGGGCAGTCTATCCGTTATACATAGATGTAGATGGATGAGCACAGATACAAAAAGAGGAGGAATAATGACTGGCAATCAGAGAACCAAGCAATAAGATATCCATATCATAGATAAGCTCGTAAAATAGATTATAAGTGTATGTAAGGCTTGGTTACATATCACAAACATGAACAAAGCATAATGAAAAACACCTTAATTATCTACACTGTTGTCCAAAATTAAAGCAACAAATGGAAATTTTTTAGGTTGTGTCTATTTTGCCGCAAAACAGCACAAACAGGTGATAGTAAAGTAGAAACACTGTAAAGAATATAGAATGTAACATACATAACTGTAGATAAAAATGAACTTCATTTTTTCCCAACTTAATGGATTTGCGCACACATTCTGAGAACCGGTTAATGTGTTCAGTGTGAGGTGTGACCACCTCTGGCACCAGTGCAGGCCTCACAACAATGGGACCTGCTGCGAATGATGTCATCAGCCACCTATGCTCCGAGGTCGAGCATTATCTTCCATCAATACGAAGTCCGGGCCCACAGCACCTCGCAACAATGGTGCATGAGCTCTCAAGATCTCCTCACGGTACCTGACAGTGGTTAAATCTTGCTGATTCACCCATACAGTTTCATGAAGAGGTGTTAGTCGTCAACATAATCCCTGCCCACACCATTAGGTATGCTCCTTGATGTTTGTCTCTTTCCACAATGTTTGAGTCCTGAAATCGTGTTCTGCGTGCCCTCCAGGTGTGAATCTTGAGAATCACTCCAGATCAAATCGGGACTCATCTCTGATAAGAACATTGGTCCATCATTCAACCGCCCAGTCCTGGTTTCCAGGATACAGTTTCAGTCTCTGTAAACTGTCGCCTCAACTGAGAAACAGACCAATTCACAGTAAGTCATCAGCCCACATCAGTTTGTGACTCTCCTGCTTTCGTTCTTCCTATGGTCTCCACAGCAGAGAGTCTGTAGCATCTCTGTGCCATACAGCAACCTCTGTGACTGTACACAGTGATTGCGGATGTGGGACTACCCTGCAAACACTACCTCGCTTGATAGATGTCCTGATGTCATTGTTGGTGTGATTGTACACTGGTTGGAATGCCATCTTCCATGCAGAACACAACTGTAACGACATCTGTTGACAGTTTGTATGATTATATCATGAATTTGACACAGGATGAGGAAGTAGCAATTTGTTGCTTTAATTTTGGATGCCAGTATATATGAAGTAAACTTAAAATTATTTACCAACAAGCAAAATGCTTATTACAGATAAAATAGATAAGACGTAATAGATGAGTGACTTCAAAATTGTATATTTTACTAATCATGCCAGTTTTGTAGCCAGCCACATCTGCGAAATTTGAAGCAGTGTTCAGATTGTATGAATACATTTTACATAGCAGGCATTGATATTGTATTGATTCGGTGTTTTGATAGTAAACAAATAAGTCTGCCTGGTTATCTATATTGTATCTATCCATGGCTTTCTGTAGCTTTTAAGCTGTGTATTAGGAGTACACTTGAGACACACATGATTATTACATTTTGAATTCTGCTGGCTGCTTGGGGATGGTTATTTTGTTCTGTGTAGTTCTAAGCTTATAGTATAATCTGGATTTGTGCTACACATCCAGGTGGGTGGATGGCATGAATTGTTGTTTCTTGGCAAACAGTTGTGTACCAAAGAAATCTTTTGTAAGTTAATGTCAAAAGGTACTCTGGAGCTAAATCACTTCTAAATTCTGTTTTGGACCTTTATTGAGGTTCCAGTTGGTAGGGGTCCCTTGTTTGTTTTTATGATTTCAATTTTTTTTCACCACCAGCACTGATATATGTGTCTCACCTTCGCACTGATTTACCCATTTTGAAAGTGTGTTTAGAAACAGCGTTCAGCACTGAAGGTGTAGTTTTGCTGTTGTCAGTTCTACCAGGTAGTCAACAATCAGTTGTGGTAGCCTTAATATATGTTTAAAATTTCTTCAGTTTTTGTGAACGCTTGTTCTATAATATTTTGCTATTGTAGTTGGCAAAGGCCTGATAAATTGGTCTTCTAATATCCCAGTATATTTTGATTAACATTTTCATAGTTTGCATTATTAGAATTTGTACAGAGGTACTATTTGTTGTGTAGCTTTCCAATGATTTCTTGAAATCTATTGGGACCCTTCTTTATCTTCCAACTATTTTGCTGATTACAAATTTTTATGAATTATGATGAACTATTTGGAGGGTTCTTTCACTGTATTTTGTATATTGTATTACATTTCCTAATGCACACTTTAGTGTTTATGTGCTTGTTTAGTTGTCTTTCTCCTTGACCTAGTAAATCCCTCCCCTCTAGACTTCTGCCATCTTCTATTAGAGTCCTGTATTTTTTTAGCACATACCAAACTTTGTCCTCTTTATTCATATTCACTGAAATGTTGTGTGTATAGCTTAAACTGTCCAAGGAGCATTATATTTTGGAGATATGCATGGGAAAATTTTGAAGTTATTGTATCAAATGTCAGTAGTGTCAATATGAAAAACTCACATAAATCATATTTTTAAAGAAGTTGTTTCCCAATGTGACATGTAAGTTAGTATGACAAGAATAATTTGTGTAACATACTTTTGATGAGATAAAGTTTTGAATTGTGGTATTTATAAGTAGTCTCATCATTATGAAAAAAACTGAGTCATGCTTTAAAGTGACATTTCTGTTGCAGGTGGAATAGGAAAGTGGTCATTGCATGCTAGTAGACAGGTGTCTACTGTGAAAGGTATTGAGTATGCAGCAATTGAGACCTATTGTACAGCATTGTATGTTGCCAGTGAAAACCCTGTTGTTTTCACAAAAGATTCTGAAAAACCTGTGGAGGACAGAAAAATACTAGAACAAGGTTAGCAGACCATTTTGTGAAAACAGACTTCAGTTATTTATATTTGCATTTTTTCTTTACTCACATTCTTATTTAGGTATGTTCTCAAATTATCTTTGCAGTTTTTCTTCAGAGGTATGAATCTAAAGGCACATTGTGGCACATTCCTTTAAAGTAATTCCGAAATCAGGTAGATAACTTGTATGCACTTTGTACAATGAAACAAGAACTCGGTGGGCAGCACTGTTCAGTCTTTAGTTTGAGAATGCAAAATGATGCTGAGGGTACCGAAACTATGTGGGTGAAAACAAAATTCATCTATAAAACCGTGGCAGCAGTGAGACATTGGCAAGAGACGTTTCTAAAATCACATTATGGGATTGGTTGTGGTAGACATGCCAGGCAACTGTGTCAAGCCTAATGTAACTGCCAGTGTTCGTCTTTTGTCACATGGACTAGCCATAAATTGAGTAAACATATAACCAGAAAGGAAACAGGGTTACAGAAGCAAAAAATTCAGTGTACAGTGAATTGTAGGGAGGAAAATCATAATTCTGGATGGACATAGAAATAGTTGTGTGAAGCATTATATTGAAAAGTTAAATGTTCAGATTTTTTCTATGTTAGATATTTACAATGGTGCATGATAATGTTCAGGGAAATGTTGCATTACATACATTCAATCCAAAGTAAATTCTCTCTTGTTTATTCAAATGCATGTAATTATATTAATAGGACAGCACTGTCCATGATATTACTTAGCAGTTCATGTCACATATCCATTTTTCTTCTGTATACTTCTGTTTTCATCTGATGGTGTGCTAATGATGTTAGCTTGGGGGATCTTGGTGACTAGTTAACGATACTGCCATTGTCGTTTAATGGCATCAATATGGATAGTTCACCTAGTGGTGAAAATTTAGTTAAACTTGCTGTCATATGTGTGGTGGAGTGCACCAGTGTGAAAAACTTTGTTACGCTGATGCAGATTATGCATTCTTCCATTGCCACATTTTATAGAATTACATATAATATTGTCATTGTTGGTGTTTCATTATCTTATTCAGCTTACATGCAAGTGCATTATCTATGTGACTATAAGCACTGTGGGTTCTAACATTGAGGTCATCAGTTGCCTAGCCTTAAAAGTCCTTGAACCTAACTAACATAAGCACATCACACAAATCCATACCCGAGGCAGAAATTCGAACCTGCGACTCGTGATCGGAACGGAAGGTGGTGGGTAGATTGATTGAATGGCTCTAAGCACTGGGTTCTTTTGGCTCTGGTTCACATTTGAATTGTAGTAGCTAGATTTTTTAATACTAGGGTTGATTCATCATTGTAGACAACAATAAAAATGCAATGATATTATATACTGTGCTGTCTTTGTCTGAAACTTGATACAAAAAAAAAAAAGTAAAATTCTAGTAGTGCGAGCATTTGATGAATAGTCTTACACATTTGTGTATGTCTTCTGGTTGTAAAATGTTTTTCTTTTATGTAACTGATGCAATATATGTCTGTTGCTGAAGGTGAATATTCATTCTTCATTAGTGAACCAGCAAAAAATTGTAGTTAGCAGTATTTCACCTTGCAGCATCTGTTTTTACACTCTGTCTTGAGCTTGCTTCTTATATTAACTGTCTATATAAAACAAGTTTAATTTACAGAAAATATGCAAAAGCCAAAGCGCTATATGTGGCTTCAAAATCAGGAGGACATTACAGTATGGCTTCAACTTGCGGAGAGTGTTGTGAAGCAGGACATTCATGTTAAAGCATGTGCTGATTGTTTGACTATTACTTGTCGTGGTCAAAATCTCCTGGAAGGGGATACTTGTCACAGGCTGAGCACAGAATTACCTGCTGTGTGGACTCTAGAGAAAGGAAAGTAAGTATTACCATAACATATTCCAATAATTTATTCATACAAGGATCATTTTTCAACGATGTTGGATGTGGCAGGTTAATACAACATATAACAGACCCACCATATGCCACTGTCAACATTTCAAGTGTTTTAGAGCACTTGATTCCATTTTCCACACAAAATTTGATGCAAATTCTTGGCTGCATTTATTATAATAATCTAAAATTGCCGAACACAGAAAAACATGTCTAACCTTTCTATCTGTCAAAAACAATACAGTTGAAACTATGAACATATGTTCGGGACATGGCTTAAAAAAAAAGAGAGAGAGAGAGAGAGAGAGATTGATAATCAAATGTACATTGCCCGCCCAATTTGAAGTGACCATACTTTTTGAACAGCCCTTGCAAGTGTGAGTTGTCTGCTGTAGAAGAAGGGCTTTTGGCTGAAAGCTCACATGTATAGTAGTCTTCTTGTACCTGTCTGTGGCTCAATATATCCTCTGTATGGTGAGTATCAATCTATCCTTTTCATAACATCGTTATTCAACCGTATAAATTTACACAATTTTAACAAGGGCAGGGCAGATTATCATCCCTGGCCATGTTGAATGAACCATCCTGGTTTTGCATTTGCCTGAAGTGATCAGCGAAGACCATGGACAACAAAACTCACGGAGACCAGACAGAGCATGAGCTTCCATCGTCCCTAATCTGTGCAGTACTCTTTGTTTATTTGTACTTGGAACAACATAGTTTGATAAGATGGGAAATAGTTATTCAGTTATTCGTTGCAGCTTTCAAAATGAAATCACTGCACGCACTATGTACACTTGCTGATGACATCAGGACCATGACCATACTGCCATGTCTCTGTTAAACCTCCATGTCCTCCCTTTTGCCTTTCTGAGAAACTGTGTCAGCAGTGTATGGTGAGTGAGTGAGCTATTGAGCTCAAGTAGATGGTCGTACACTAGTATTATGCACTATAGATCTTGAGTAAATAATTTTTCTGTAAAAACATTACATTAGGAACTTTATAATGTGACAGATGTTGTTGGTTATTTTACTAACCTCCTACTCGTAGTTTTCTAAGGGTGTTGTATAAATTATTTAACAGATATAATTTGCGACTGGCTGTGTGGATAAATGACAAATTATTATTCAATTCTGATACCTGACAAAAAATGTTGTTTAAAGCTTTTAATTTGTTTTTCCTTAGTACATGTAATGTAATGGTTTTGTCCCTTCCTAACTAACTAATTAATTAATTAGGGATAGATATGAATGGTTCTGGCCAAGACACTTTGCTGCATCAGCCATGCTAATGGCACTAGTTATTCCTTCTCACTGTAGACCATGGCTGTTTTATTCACTTACACACTTGTTCGGGTGTTGGTTTGAAGCTCCCTTTGGCATGAACTTACGTTGGGTTTGTTCCATCATCCATTTGTTCCATTCCGCTCTCGTGCACGCTTTAAATGCTTCGTTTATCGAGACATCAAGGGGCTGCAATTGTGGAGTAATTCCTCCCAGAATTTCTCTTTCTCAATTTCTTTTTCATGGAATTTTTCAAATGTCTATTAAAGTGATGTAGCACAAGAAGAGAACTCTTCTTCAATAAAGCACCTTTCCTTCTCTCCCACACGCTGTTAATCCATAATTTTGTACCGGCCTAATCCGTCCAACCCTTGCTATGTACATGAACACCACCACCTGATGATATTTCAAAAGGTTTTGCATTTTTTTGCACTTTAAAATGGCCATTGAATTAAGTTTAGTACCATCAGCACTTACTTTTATAGTTACAGTTTTAGGACATTTCGTGGCAACAGTTCTGTTCCTCTGCACATCAGACATCAGAGGAGTTTCATTCGTATTTGCTGTTTGGCTTAGTTCCACACTTTTTCTATCGATTTGAATCATAAAGTGACAGAAAGATAATATATTCTCTTCATACTCTCGTGGCATTTTCTGCTATATTTTGTTTTTGGTTTGCGTGCTAAGTCCTTGATACTTGATAAATCTGCAACACCGACCAGCTCCACCCTTAGTCCATTAAGTCCCACTGTAATTCTAGCTTACAAGTGTGTATTTGAATCATTTTTGTATTAATACCAGTGCCATTTTTGTGGTGTCCTTCAATCCCCTTCAATATGCAATCATCTAGTTTTGGCCATTTTCCATTCAGTGCTCTATTTGCACATTTAGTCTTCCTCATTTTTTTCAGTTCTTTACTAGCCCCCACCCTCTTTTTTCTGTTGTTGGACAGCCAAAATGGCACTCAGCTGCTCTGTTTCCATGTTCTTGTGCATTTGCTATTACTTTTAATTTATAGCCCACGTCATGCAAATGCCTTTTATTTTTACCATTTCGAAACTAGTTACTAACAAAAATGTTGTACTGTTACTGATAACACAAGTCGCTTTCAGTTAAAGTTCACTGGCACCATTGACTGCAATGTCACATCATAGGTTAGACACTATTCTCTGGGTTTGTGATGGCAAGGAGACAATGTTAGCAAGCTTGTGGATCCCTGCAACTCAAGTTCATCACATTGGTGCACTGCTGTTGCCAGTTGAACCCAGTGTTGACAGATAGACAGGTTTCCCGTGGTATCGAATATATGGCCATTTTAAGACTGGTGGAAATTTTAAATCGGACATTGGACATGTTGATATCAGTTTAGAGTATGAGATGCACCTGAATTTTGGAGGCAATTTTTCGAAGAAAATAATGCATATTATAGTCCAGAAAATACAGTAATAACAGTGGGAAGTCGTGCATTCACGGATTCTTACGTAAATATTCTCTGCTGCACCTTGAACACAGGTAATCAGTTTTGCGAAAGTGTATTGGGTTCACTCTACATGCATGGTGCAGTCAATAAATGTTGTCAGCCTGAGTACTAGTCAGAAATTGCGTTGTGAGTTAGCTTCAATCTTTTGCACTGTCTGCACAGGGTATATTTCTGATTGGTCAGTTTAATCGGCCAATGATAGAATACATTAAACAAAATTCTAATTAAAATATGAGCTTGAGTCTGGTGTTACTGAAATTAAATTTAAGAAGCTGTTAGTGTGGAGAGTTTTGACAGTCTAGTTGGAGTCATGTATAAACAGTTAATATTATTAATCGGAAGTATGTGTTTGCTGTCAAGACTTGCATTGTGATTCACTGTGGTCTCTACACTGAACTGACAAATGTCATGGGATACCTCCTAATATTGTGCCAGACCTACTTTTGCAAATATTGTTCTGGATCTCCTTTTGCCTAGCATAATGGAACAACTCGATGTGGCATGGACTCTACTAGTTGTTGGAAGTCTCTTGCAGAAATGTTGAGCCATGTTGCCTCTATAGCCATCCATAATTGTAGAAGTTTTGCCAGTGCAGGACTTTCCGCACAAACTGACCTCTCAATTACATCCTGTTTTGGGCAATCTGGGTGGCCAACTCATTCACTTGAACTGTCGAGAATGTTCTTCAAACCAGTTGCAAACAATTGTGGCCCAGGGACATGGCACTTTGTCATCCATAAAAATTCCATTGTTGAAGCCCCTGAATGGCTGCAAATGGTCTCTGAATAACCACCCATAACCATTTCCAGTCAATGATCGGTTTAGTTGGACCAGACGACTTAGTCCATTACATGTAAACACAACCCACACCATTATGGAGCCACCACCAGCTTGCACAGTGCCTTGTAGACAAGTTGGGTCCATGGCTTCGTGGGATCAGCACCACACTCAAACCCTACCATCAACTCTTACCAATTGAAATCAGGACTGACCTGACCACGCCATGATTTTCCAATCATCTGTGGTCCAACTGATAGTCACAAGCCCAGGAGAGGCACTGCAGTCATCTTTCTTAGATTAAAGGCCATGAATGTTCCATAGAAGTCAATGAGGGACACACGACAGATGTATCAGTTAGGACTGTGTGGTTAAATGTGGCATTAATAGGTTTTGGCAGCAGACTAAGGAAGCGTGTGCCTTTGCTAACAGCAGGACTAACGGATATGTTAGTCATCTGTCTCTTATTGACTTCTATGGAAAGTTCGTGGCCTTTGATCCAACAAAGAGGACTTACGGCTGCTCTTAAAATTGCAGTGTCTGCTTGTTCTCAGCCTCCAGGAAACAAAATTGCATCCTCGTGACCTTTTTGAGCTCCCACAATTCTTTCCAGTCTGCTTTGACCTTCCTTCTCCAAGGATGGCTTTTCATTTCGTGGGGAGCTATACTATTCATCCGTGATGACGTTCGTGGTCAACCCATCTTCCTGATTACCTGGCTTCAAGCTGTTGCAGTTCACCTCTTCCTTCCTCACGTGACTTATACCCTTTGTACTGTTTACATCCTTCTGTCATTTGGTGTCACCAGGACAGTCTTCCTCTTCGTCTTTTACTGCTCAGTGACTTTAACGCACACCATCTCCTTTGGGGCTCTCCCAGAACCTGTCACGGAAGTGCCCCCTTGGCTGACCTCAACCAATTTAACCTCATCTGACTCAACACAAGAGCACACACATTCCTTTCAGACTCGACGCACGCCTATTCCCATTTGGACCTATCCTCCTGCTCTGCCAGGCTTGCCCATCATTTTCAATGGTCAATTCTGACTGACTCATACTCTAACGAGCATTTCCCGTGTGCTGTCTGTTTGCTGACACCTTCCCACCTCTGTGCACTCTTAAATGGCAGCTTTTTATGGCCGACTGATGACCTTCGACAACCCACATTTCCCCAGTTGTGACGATCAGGTAGAATATCTTACAAACATTATCCTTACCACTGCAGAACGTTCCATTCCTCGCACATCCACTTTACTGCACCATCTCCCGGTCCCTTGGTGGGCTGAGACGTGCTTTGATGCTATTTGCATGCGGAAATGTGCTCTCAGTGTTTTTAACAATCATACTACATTGGCAAACTGAATTTGTTATAAACAGTTGCATCCACAGTGCCGTCACATTCTTCGGGATAGCAAAAAAGATAGCTGGATTTCATTTATTAGTTATTTTAATAGTTCCAATCCCTCTTCCATCATGTGGGATGACGTCTGGTAGCTCTCCGGGATCAAGTTCCATTCTCCAATTGCCAGCTTGACGGTAGTAGACGATGTCGTAGTGGATCCTACTGCTATCTCCAGCATCTTGGGCCATCATTTTGTGGAGATTTTGAGCTCCACCCACTATCACCCTGCCTTGCTCCATTAGAAATGAGTGGACGAGGCTAGGGCGATACCCTTATCATCTCAGAATCATAAGTGCTACGATGCTGCCTTTATTATGAGGGTGCTAGATCATGTTCTCACTTCATCCCAATCCCCCGCCTCAGGGCCAGACAATGTTCACATTTAGATGTTGCAGAACCTTTCTCTTGCGGGCAAGCACTTTTTCCTTCCCAAGTACAATCGCACCTGGGCAGAGGGAATGTTTCCCAAACGCTGGTGCAAAGCTACTGTCATACACATACCTAAGCCCGGTAAGGACAAACACCTTACCTCTTTTTATCGCCCTGTTTCCCTCACCAGCTGTGTGTGCAATGTTATGAAACGTATGTTTTATTCCCGGCTGGTATGGTGACTTGAGTCTTGAAATTTGCTTACCACTGCATAGTGTGGATTTCAAGAGCACTGTTCTGCAGTTGACAATCTCGTCACTTTGTCAACCCATGTTACGAATGGTTTCCTGCGGAAGTACCAGACTGTGGCCACCTGCCCCCCCCCCCCCCCCCCCCCACCGATTTAGAGGAAGCTTACAACACCAACTGGTATCATCCGGTAAACTCTACACTTGGAGATTCTGTGGACGCATGCCTGGTCTCCTTCAGGAATTTTTAACAGACTGGGTTTTCAAGGTACGTATGGGCTCTGCCTTGTTGGACACCTTTATCCAGGAAAATGGTGTGCCGCAGCGTTCCATCCTGAGTGCTGTCCTCTTTGCTACCACCAATAACCCATTTATTGCCTGTCTCCCACCAAGCATCTCCGGCTCCCTTTTCATTGACGATTTTACCATCTCCTGCAGTTCCCCATGAAATTGTCTCATTGAGCAGTGTCTTCAGTGATGTCTTGATTGTCTTTACTCATGGAACGTTGACAATGGCTTTCAATTTTCCACTGATAAAACAATTTGTATCAATTTATGGTGCAGTTTGTTTCTTCCACTGTCTTTGTCTTGGGCCTGTTGCTCTTCCTTTTATTGAAACTATGAAATTCTTGGGCCTCAAGCTCCATAGGAAACTTTCTTGGTCCTCTCACATGTCTTACCTGGCTGCCCATTGTATGTGGTCCGTCAATGTCTTACGTGTTCACAGCGGTATTACCTGGGAGTAGGTCGTAGTACTGGTCCCTTGTTGATTTGAAACTAGACTATGGGTGTTTCATTTATGCATTGCACGTCTGTCCATCTTTCGCCGGACTGCATTATCATCAATTTGTTCGTTTTTCTTATTAGTCTGTTCACTGATTAGTTTCAACTCCTTGTGAAATTCTTTTGACATATTTTTACCCATTTGTTTAATCCCTTCACTCATTTGTTCAATTCCACTTGATATTTCTTTACCCATTTGCTCAGTTCCATTTGTTACTTCTCTCCCAAATCATTTTATTTCATTTAATAATAAATTATATCCAGATTTTGTTAATGCACTAGCTTTACATTTCTTCCTATTTCTACTAGTTAATGCACCAGCATTACATTTCTTTCTATTGCCTACCAATACTGTTTTACTCAACTGTTGTTTACATTTTGATTTCCACTCATTTAACTTTGACATTGCCCTTTCTGAGATTTACTAATTTTGCCTATTGTATTATATGTGTTATTAACACATATATTAACATTACTATCCACATTGACAACATTTCCCTACACCGGCATCTCATTATCCGCGTTCTCACTAACATCACTCATCTTGTCTTAGTTACTCTATATCAGCAGTCCGTAAATCGCAAGTCCAAAATGGCACAGTACATTATCATAAAAACCTCATAAAAAGTCTTTATCATTAACAAAATACCACTTATTTTCTAAAGCAATATTGTCATACTCTGCACTTTGACAGAAACTTAGTGAAATAAGTTACCATTCTCACTGCTAATTAACTCATTAATATTGTCCTCATTATTAGCAACATTTTCCAGAATAGTGATCTCCATACTTACATTTTCACTAACTGAACTCATCTTGCATACTTTAACATAAGTTACTTAATCAACTCATTCAGATTACTCTTAGTCTTCTTCTTCCTATTATTGTTGTTGTTGTTGTTGTTGTTGTTATTATTATTGTTATTTCCTTGGGTGACAGTCTCATCACTACCCTTTCATAGACTGAACCATTTTTGTGTGATTCACAACAGCAGTTATTAACAAGACACAAAATTTAAAATTCTTAAAATTGCAAGAGTAATCCCCTAAAACAACTACTAAAGTTTACATTAATTACTACGAAGCTATGCGCCATCTCCATGCTGTCAAGAGGCTGAAGCGGCATGTGTCGAGCTGCCAGTCCAGTCACCGGTAGTCTCCATTACTGCCTGCTGTACTCAATTCTTGTGTGATACCTACTATTGGTGCCACCAAACTGATACACCACTGCTTGTGCCACCCACTGATACAGCACTGCCATTTTGATTTGCCCACCAGATCACCATCAGTCAGATGGTAGAGGATCAAAATCTGAGTTACTTGCTATCAGGAAGTATGCCAAAAATGAATATTGAGGCTTTTTCTTAACAGAAACAACTTACACTGCACAAAAGCAACTTCAGTCTCAATGCACGTGATACACTCACATATACCCATAATGTCTGTTGTATTATGTAACAGGTAACTTGGACCACATAAACTAGTTCCTCTGTAATTTCAAATGCCAGTGACTTCATGTAACCCCATTGGAAAAAAATCTGCTGTGAACACAGCAAAACATTGTGTGTTGTTCTTCGAGGTAGTGCCACCACCACCACCACCATCAATAATACAGAACCATATAAGAATTCAACAAATATGTGCCCCACATGCTTTGCTTATTCAAGACCTCATACAATATGAAATAGCCATTTCTGACCAGTGGTCCCTTTTCTGAAAATACTGAACATCTTCGTATACGTACATACCCCACAAGCCACCATACGGCACAAGGTGGAGGGTCTGTTGTTCCCCTGCTAGTCATGCCCTATTCTGTTTAAATTGCAAATAGAGTGAGAAAAACGACTGTTTATACGTTACTGGCTTTGCAGTCTTATTCAATATGTACATTGGCAGTAAGATGTTCATTCAGCAGTCTGTAGCAAAAGCTGTCTCTCTTAAGTTTCTCAATAGTTTCTTGTTGCTGTGTTCCATGGTCTTGATAAATTGAAGAAATGTCATCAGGTAACAACTCAAGCTCCAGTGTAATGTGTATTTTATTGTGTGAGCCATTTTGATCAGATTTTTGCTAAGAGCAAGATTTATCTATATAAATAAAAAAACACAAGGCACAGTGTCAGAAATGTTATATTTACAAATAATGTCTAGTCATACAGAAGCAGTTTTTCACATTGTTTTTTATAAATATTATGTTTTGACATTGTGGCCTTTTTATGCATATATGTACCTCTCGTAGTTAACAAAAATCTATCCTGGGTGATGGCCTTTGACCGCAACTGGCTACACAACAAAGCATTTATTAAACAGCTGCTCTAGCCTCTATGTGATGTCATTTCTATAATTCCTCAGTAGTGTTTTGTGGAACAAACACATTCTGCTGTTCAGGGATTCTCATCTGAGGTCATACAGCATTCCCATGATGCTCATGGTTTCTTTCAACCTGTTGGTAAAACAAATTGCTTCATGGTGGGATCCCAAAAACTCAAGCAGTACTCGAGAATAGTCACACAAGTGTTCTGTATGTGGTCCTTCATAGATGAGCTAAATCTTCTACTGTCTATAAATTTTGAGCTAAAAGACTGGGACATACTGTATATTGTGAGTATCCTTTTGTTATCTTTTTTTGAGCCCCTAACTTGTGTTCTTCGCAGTTTAATTACTTTGAACTGTTCTCTACTCCAGGTTGGAACTTACACTTAATAAAGAAGAGACAGGACTGATGTGGAGTTGCTTGTTGAAAGGGTGTGATGAGGGCGAACAAATAACGGACCCAGCTCTTGTTGCAGAAATACATGAACGTCTTGCACATCTGTGCTCCGAGACTGAGGTTAGTTGTTGGGAATGTTTATAGGAGAAGACACACTATTTTAAAGATTGAGTTTTGTTGTAATCTTGCACAAGTATTTTTATTTTAATTACGTGCACTACTCCTTTACAGTCCTCTGGAGGCTGTGTTACTACTTTCAACTCTGAACAACTGGAAGAATGTGATGAGGTCAGCAGTAGTGCATCATTTTTGCACAGGCTGTGTCCACAAACCCACTCAACCACACACAAGGTACAGGAGACTTTCCAGCATATTATTGCCAGTGTCAGTGATGGTACTTCCAGTTTGTATGTGTGTGTTGCAATTTTTCTTTTTTTCTTTGTGTATGATCCACATGCAGAACTAGAAAATGCAAGTCATACTTTGACAGTAGGGGTACATTAAAAGCACTCATATGAAAAATGAACACACAATATTTGTAGGGAATACAGGGGAACAAAGAAAAATTTATCCACAAATGTTTCTGCATATTGTGGACTGGAAAAATATGCATCTACAGGAACTTTCTGCTATCTATATAGGCCTGTTGGAGGATATGTTGTAGTCATTAATAATTTCGTGTTGTGTGTCATATATGTACATTGTGGTAGACAAATTTCCTTTGCACATCTATAATTCCTGTTTTCCATTTCAGTTCTGTTAGCAGTTGGAAATATTAACTTCTGTTTCACAATACATAACACATTCACTTTTGAAATTTGTGAGCAATCAGCAATCCAGCAAGACTAACAGTATATAGTTTGATCCATATTAGACAGAGAGAGAGAAGGTTCCATTACTTTGACTGTTTGGGGGGGGGGGGGGGCTAAAGTTAGACATCTTAAAGTGTTGTTTCAAGCTGCTTCTCCCCCCCCCCCCCCTCTCCTTCCCCGGATGTACCAGGACTGTGAAACACCATCCTAGAAGGAAAATGATTTGTATTAGCCTTGAGTGAATCTAAATACAATATGGAAAGGAGTGAAATACATAGCTGTATAACTCTTTTATAACCTACTAAAAAACGTAAACTGTTATCAAGATAGAGGTTGGTTTGAATGCCACAGTGCTTTATTGGGCTTGGTGTATCGAAGGTGATAGGCCCTTGCCTGCCTCGATCTTTGAATAAATTTACACAGCTATTATAAAGGAGCTTACCATTTTATGAGTACCCAGAACATTACACATCATAGATAGATGTGAAAGAAGGGATAGGTGACAGAAAAATCTGAGTGACTGGGGGTACTTACGGAGGTAAAATGTCTAGTAAACAACAACAACAACAGTGGCTTTATTTGCAGTTAAAAGCTGCTTGTTGTTTACAACTCATACACTATATAAGAATTACACAATTAAAATAGTCAGCTACACACAGGTAAAGCGACATCATTTAATTATAGGCAGATATTTTGTGTGAGTGAGTGAGTGAGTGAGTGAGTGAGTGAGTGAGTGAGTGTGTGAGAGTGTGTGTGTGTGTGTGTGTAGCAGTTACGCAGATGATCTTTCACATCACAATGTTTGTCATGAATGTAATCTGTGGTACACATCACATCTTCGATAATTTTGCATTGGTTAATCAAATCCGTCAGTTACAGCCCAACAGCATCTGGTCCCTTAACTATTGCAGTCTCTTCTTTCAGACCACTATAGACAGGATTGTGAAATCACCATCAGTACTGAAGACAAGGAACTAAATTCTGATACTTAAGATTTCTTTGCGCCATTCTCATAGTTGAAAGATTTTTGTGGTCATATCTTCGTCAGTCAACAATGTTGAACAGCTCATAACTTTAGGAGAGTGAAATGTTTCAATTTGCTTATGTTAGTGATTTGCAAGATGTGGTGTGTGAAGAAAGCAAACACCAGTTTTACCGGACTGGTCTGTTTCAAACTGAGTTGTGCATCACAGCTTGACACTTATTTTTGTAATGAGGTTGGTGTTTTCAAGGAATATTGAAATACCTGAGTCTAGGATGTCTGTGTTCTTCAGTGAAAACCTCTAGATATAAAGCTACAGTATTGTGCATCGGATTTCTAATTTTTCTCACCACTTAGTGATCTGTACTACTCTTACTGATTCGTAATTATTTACTATAACAGAGACTTTCGCTAAATGTGGGTAAGAAAGATTGCTAAATGCTCCATGTAAAACCCAATGAGAATTGTATGAGAGCCTGATGCTGCTTTGTATCCACAAGGTTCAGTTAACTTTCATCTCCGAGTGCTTTATCTACATTTTCCCACAGAGGAGGCATTTTCCCACAGAGGAGGCATCAGTTGGCAGAAAGGCACATTGAAAAAAGGCTGCTTGATATTATCAGCTATCAGACTAACTCCTCCATCAGTTGCAGACAAGACACACCCACTCACATGGCAACTGTCATCTTTGGACACTAATGCCTGACTGTGACTCCAGTGTTCACAATCGTGGTTGGTGTGGGTAGTGGGGATCAGTAGTGGCGTGAGGTGAGGAGGGGTAGGCATAGCAGGGTAAAGATGGTGAAAGATACTGTATTGCTGCCTATGGGAGAGAGCATGGTCATGGCAAAAACAAGATGGTGGGCTAGTAGTTCTAGCATTGGGAAGCTGTGCTGTAGAACCAAAAGGGGCGAGGAGCAAAGCAGAGAAGAGGAAAGGACTTCTGTTACTAAAATATGAATAATGGTCTGAGAGGAGGAGTGGAATAGGGCTGAACAAGGATACTGCATAATGTTAGGTAGACAGCAGGATACCACTGTGGGAATTGGGTGGGAGGAAGGTTAGAGGGTATTTCTAATTTCAGGGTGCAATGAGGAGTAGTTGAAATCGTGTCAGAGAATATGATTAAATTGCTCCAGTCCTCGGTGGTAGTAAGCTACTCCTTTGTGGCCATTCGATGGGTCTATAGGGACAGTAACTGACTGGGGAGACAAGGCATGGGAGATATGTTTCTGGGAAAGGTGGGGAGGGTAATTTCTTTCTGTAATGGCTTCAGTATACCCTTGGTATATTTGGAGAGGGATTGCTTGTCTCCATAGATTCAATGGCCATGGTTGGCTAGGCTTTATGGAGGGGACATCCTTGTATGAAATGGGTGGCAGCTGTCGAAGTGGGGTACTTTTGGTGGCTGGTAGGTTTGATGTGGATGGATGTACTGGCTATCTGTGAAGTGGAGGTAGACTTCAAGGAAGGTAGCTTGTCTGGCTGAGGAGGACCAGATGAAGCATATGGGAGAGATGATGTTGAGATTCTGTAGGAATTTGGATAGGTGTCCTCACTAGAGCTCTGCAGTGCATGGCTTATTTGCATGGTCTGCACACATCTGCACTGTGCCAGAGAGTGAGAACAGACTATGTGAATGATGGCAGAAGTTGAGGAAGATGACCGATGCTTCCTTGCCTAATAACATTAGCAGGTAAACTCTTGATCTGTGGTCACAAATGCCCAAAGCAACACAGATTGCATGCTCACACTCAGTTTCACGTAGGCCTCGAATCTGCAGTGTGCACATGTGCAATGCTCTGCTTACCACCAGAGTTGGGCAGCGTTTGTTCAAATGATGAGTATAGATTAAAAATTATTTGTTGTCCATGAATAACAAATGAAAATATTTATTCGAAACAATGTTTACTTACATGAATAAAAACATTTATTTTTCATCTGTGAATAAAAAACATGACGAATAATAGATAAATTTGAAACACAATGATGTTCATTGCTCCAGTTCTTTGTCATTTATTAAACAGATGTGCTTTTTGTTGCTTTTAAATTATTTTTCAATACTTTCAAATTGCAATTGTCTTCAGCAAAAATTGAGAAATCATCAATTCTACTTTACAGAATGAGATTTTCACTCTGCAGCGGAGTGTGCGCTGATGTGAAACTTCCTGGCAGATTAAAACTGTGTGCCTGACCGAGACTCGAACTCGGGACCTTTTCCTTTCGCGGGCAAGTGCTCTACCATCTGAGCTACCGAAGCACGACTCACGCTCGGTCCTCACAGCTTTCGCAGGAGAGCTTCTATAAAGTTTGGAAGGTAGGAGACGAGATACTGGCAGAAATAAAGCTGTGAGGACCGGGCGTGAGTCGTGCTTCGGTAGCTCAGATGGCAGAGCACTTGCCCGCGAAAGGCAAAGGTCCCGCGTTAGATTCTCGGTCGGGTACACAGATTTAATATGCCAGGAAGTTTCAGTTCCACTTTAGTTTTGTGCAAACAATCACTGCAATTTCATGTTAGCTTCAAGTCCTAAATCATATTCAAAATAAAATTTTCTTTTTACAATATAACATTATTTGAAATTTGCGATCTGGTTTCTTTGACAGTTGTCCGCAGCTCATGGTCTCTCGGTCGCATTCTCACTTCCTGAGCATGGTGTCATGGGTTCGATTCCCGGTGGGGTCAGGGATTTTCACCTGCCTCGAGATAACTGGGTGTTTGTGTTGTCTCATCATTTCACCATCATTCATAAAAATGGCAAGATGGGACTGAGCAAAGGTTGGGAATTTGTACAGGTGCTGATAACTGCGCAGTTGAACACCTGAAAACCAGTCATCATCATCATCATCATCATCATCATAATAATAATCTTCAACAGCTTTTTTGGCTTCTTTGTCAGTAGGTTGTTGAAAGCCTGCCTTAAACAGCAGTGCAGGTAACCTGTTTATTGTTAAATTGTGGGCAAGTCATTGCTGCAATAATTGCAGTTGGCGTAGAAAGGCAAAGAAGTCTTCCAATCATCACTTTTCGCTTCCTCGATAAAAAAGCTGATGGTGTGTTGCAGTATTATGAAATCTTATGTACCCAAACCCTGCATCTTGTGTAATTTTTAATGTCCAATTCTGTGTAACTGCTTAGACACATGTTGTGTTGAAAAACTATTCCATATTCTAACAGAAAACTTATTTGGAGTTAATCCTAAAATGTTTTTGAATGACTTTGGACATTCAGTGGCATTCCATAAACGTTTTAGAAGACTTTAGATTGAAAGGCTGTTGACATAGGTCATAGAAACCACTGATTTCTTGCTGGTTTGCTATTTTGTAGCTCTACAAACATGAACAAATTGTGTACTTATATCAAGAAGACACTCATATTTGATAGTGTTAGCAATCTGAGGAAGGGGCTGCAGGTTGAGTCTTTGTTGGCTGTGTTTTCAACCTTAGCTACTTTACATAGAGTAAGTGTGCATGATAGGAGGGGGAAGGTGGAAGTACTAGCTGGTGCAGTGATAGTTGAATTGGGCTGTCTCAGTATTTTAAATGCTAAGACCATCCGTCTATAAGTATTTTTACATTGTATTTGTTTTGCTGTAAGGCAAGTGAAGCTTAGCTCAACCTGAAGGTTGGTTTCAACACTGCACTGCCCTTGATTACCTTCCACCTCTGAACTGACTTAAACTGCCAGTTAGAGAGGGACCTACATTTCAACATGTATTCCAAAACATGGTGCTTTTTGCCTTGGCATTTTTGTCATTGTTAGAGGTGAAAGAAACAGTAAGTCATGTACCCCAGGCAAATTAATAAGAAAATGAGTGGATGGGGGGAAAAATGTTTAAAGTTTTGAAACAGAAAAGTTCCCCTTCATAGGGGGGATGCGTCCCCCTTTTATCCCCTCCAAAAGTCAGTTCTACAATATTTTAAATTTATATGCAAAAAGTCTCATTTTTAGACCAGAACTCTTATTAATAAATATATTCCTCGCAAAATTGTACATGAAAAAGACCTTGCGCATCTTTTCATTTATACAAACGGTATTTGAGGCATAAGAATTGGAATAGAATTCTGTTAACGTAATAGTTTGCAGTTTTTGTTGCTTAGCAAATCATTTAAATTAACAATTTTTGTGATCAGTATTGTTGAAATCAGGTGTACATGCCAACAATGAAAATTCCCATTCCATTCACTCAGTGTTCCCCTACTACTATTGTTCCTGCTGTTTCTTTCTGCCCAGTGTCCAGTTCAGTTGAGTTAATGCTGTGAACTGTCAGAGTAGTACCAGAGAGTTTCTGCTTTTTGTGACAGCATTTATCAGTTTGCAGTGTTATGTAGACTGGTTCTTAGTCTCACTTATTTTGTCTGGGCTGAGAAAAGAATAATGCCGGGCCCTACTACCTGTTTTATTTGTGGTAAATTTGTTGTGGAAGGAGATACATCAGTAGTGACGAAGGGCTTGGACACTGTGAAATGTGTCGGCAAGAAACGGAAGAATGGGGCTCATAATCTTCTACTGAATGCTGGTTTGATTGAAATGCATAAGGTATGTTGACATGAATATATTAAGGAATGCAATATAAGGAAACTAATTTATCAGAATGTAGCACAAGTAGATGATAAAAAGTTTTGAGATCCTCTAACTCTTATCCATTCACTTTCAAAAAAGACTGTTTTGTATGTCCTGAAAAATGTAACATAGAAGCAGAAACAAATAAATCACTCCACAAATACCGTGGGGTGTTTGAAGTTTGCTCTTTAACTGTCAAACATATGCTGCTTGAGAAAGCAGAGAAACACAATGATTATTTCAGTAGAAAGGTTACTGAATGCATTAACAGTGTTTTGTGTTTAGTAGCTGCTAAATCAGTGTCGCCCCCCCCTCCTCCCGCACTTCCTGTTCAAAATAGAGGCCATCCTCAAGACACCAACTTTGATGTCGCTTTTCAAGAATTATGCAAATTTATAGGTAGTTCAGAGGAATTTCAGTTTTCACTGCTCAATTTGTTGCAAAAAATTAATGAATGAATGTCTCCCAGAAGGAGAAACAGTGACTATAAAAACTCTGAAAAACAAACTGACTGAACACTTTAGTGATGGGGTCTTGTTTGCCACAATGCCAAAAAAATCCCCCAATTGTATGTTTTTGTGGCAGTGGCCGCAAACTTTTGAATTGGTGGTACAATGAATGAGCTGTTAATGAAAAAGACAAGAGAAAGAGAATAGTAGAAGCAGCAGCAGCTACCATCTGTGAATATATGACTCATTACAATATTGCCGATTATCCCAATATCAATGAAGTGACAGAATGCTGATGTTATGGTTCCTGATACTTTACACAAATTTCTGAAGGATGTGGTTTTGTTCAAAAAGGAAGGCAGTGATCAGCCCCCTAAAAAAAAAATAGTACAGCAATTGAGTCTGCTACCAGGCCTCATTCATTTCTCCCCACTGCCACTTGGTCTTGCAGTGTACTTGTTTCATAAAGTGGGATCAAAAAACCTCATTGAATATGTCTTGAATATGGGTTTCTGCTCTTTATATAGCACTGTGGCTTTCTTTGAGGCTTATGCCTTTCAGTTCTGGAAACCAAATATTTTAAATTATTCATTCTCGCAGTTCATTTTTGATAATGCTGACTTCAATGACGGACAGAGGTACATTCCATGCTATGGGTGTGTGACTCCTGGGAGAGCGATAGAACATTAGGAAGCAATGAAACACTCTGTCATGCTGAGCTCTACGAGTAAGTCACCAAAAAATTAATGTGCTAACATTCCGAAGGCAGAATAGAGTTGAAATTGAAGTTTTTCTGCAAAATGTCTGCTCAGAACAATCATTCACTAAAGCGACAGTTCCTACCAATCAGGATTTTAGTTGGATGATCAGAAATTTTTTACTGCTTTCTATTCTTGTGTGGCACAACTGGAAAACCTTACACGCAATCAAATAATGTATTAGTGCTTCCACTCGTTGTCAACCCACGCACAGATTGTAGTGCTATTTTAACCGCTTTAACTTATGCCATCACAGAGAGTAAGAAGACCACACAGTGAACATGTATCGTGACTTTTGATCAACCAGTCTGCATGGAAGCTAAAGATGTAGTTGCAGTGGAGGCTAATGGAGGGAATGAGCTTATTCACTAATTTGGTTATTCAATTAGGAGGCTTTCACTTGATAATCTCTTTTCTAGGAGCAATAGGATTCTAAATGGGAGATAGTGGGCTCTCTACTTTTGGAGACTGTTTATGCTGCAGCTTCTGTTCCCCATATACTTTCTGGTTGTGCATACAGAAGGGTAATTCAGGCTCACTCTGGAGTTATGTGCACTCTTTCCATCATAATACTGGTTGAAATGGCAGTCATGGAGGAGGAGAAGCAACATATTAAAGACTGTATTTCTGAATTGAGTGGAAACGGTACACCTTTAAGCAATTTGGAAAAAGATCAAGTGATTGAAAAGCTGAAAAATGAATTGTCAACACAGTGGATGATATTAAGCAAAGAGGAACAACTTTCCAGTTATGGATATGACACATTCAGCTTGTCATCTTGGCGTTGCATTTCATCCAGGCAGAACTAATGGGGAATTGGGAGCTCCATATAGAACGTGTGAGAGCTATGCTCCCAATATTCCATACAACTGGACACTTTCCTTTTGCTAAGACATGTCGTTTGTACTTTCAGGACATGGAAAAACTGAAAGAAACCATGAAACCTGCGGAGTTCAAAAAATTCACCAAGGACAGCTTCTTCACAGTTTGATGCTCTGGTGTGGAGTATGAGCCGACATGACGATAGAACAAATGCTTATTAAGAACATGAAGAGTGTTGAAAGTGTTTCACACGGAAGAGGGTTCACCGATACGGTGTTGAACTGGTGGATTTGTGGTATACCAAAACTCCATCACAATTGTAAAGCTGTGGAACAGTTCTGCAATTTACATTCAGTTTCATGTGATCAGCGTGTTGAACTGAGTCGAGAGGATAGAAACTGGCGAGAAAATTCATAGAACATTTCAGCTATGGTTGCAACAATACATTTCATTTGTTAATAATGAGCAATAGTATTCATTAGGATCTGGATTAGTAACTTCTCAAGAAGTAACTGCTACAAAGCTGTGTCTGTTGGTGAAGAAGCTCTTTGTAAAGTAATTACTGTCTCACCAAAATTTGATTACCTGAAGCTTAAGCCATCCAGCATGGCTAGGACAATGTGCATTTCAACTGTTAGGCTTGAAAAAAATATAACTGAAGTAGATACAATGAAATTATTTCAGAGAATACTGTGCACATTTCATTTATGTTATGATTTAAAGGATTGCTTCACATCCGAATTATCCAGTGTATCAATGTCTGTTTGACAGCAGTGGATTGATGAGGAAAACAAAAAAGTCGCACTGTACAAGCTTTTTAATAAAGTACCTGAAAGGAATATAGACAACAATGAATCACAGTTCGATGTTATAGATGGTTTCTTATCCACCAAGTCGTGTGGCCCGAGAATGGAACTTTGGTGACATTTATAAAACCTTAATAGCCTATATTCAGAGACATTATAAAGATGACGATGCAGTTGTACTTGACGAATACTCAGAAAGTTCTCTGAACAGAAAACTATGGATTGCCAAAGGCAAATGATGAAGCAGACTTCATGAGGGGTTTTTTTTTTTTTTTTTTTTTTTTTTTAAATGACAAGATGTTATGTATTGAATCACAGTCTGCCTTTTGTAGTAACCTCAGCAATAAGGAAATGTTTATTACATAGCTTGTGCAAAATCTAGACAGTTTTGCTGTTGAAACCAGGATTGCGGATAACGATGCAGATGTTGAAATTGTTGCAAAAGCAATAAATGCCTCAAAACGTTTCCAGCAAATCATTATAGTGGATTAGGATGTAAATCTTCTTGTGCTACTTACAGCTCTTGCTCCAGATGACACAGACATAATCCTGATGAAGGAAGGTAAAGGTAGCATCAGAATAAGGTGTTACAGTTCTAAAGATATATGTAACACCTCACTCATTCATGAATGCAAGAATTCAGTAATGTTCCTTCATGCGGTAAGTGGTTGCGACACCACTTGCCTTGTTTGGGAAAGGAAAGCTACAAGCTTAAAGCTTCTCAACTATTCAACTGGTATCCCCAAATTCATAATATTCCACAGATATGCAACAATCCTGCTTTCTCTCCTGATACCCTTGCAAAAGCAGGAGAGAAATTTATACTCTTCCTACACAAAAACAGTAGTGTCTCCTGATGACAGCTTAAATATCATTCAATTTAAATGTTTTAATGTACTTGTGGGTAAGGAAAACAGTGCTGTCATACTCTCTTGTTTGCCACCCACTGATGCAGGATGCCTACAGTCTTACCAAGTTTACCTACAAGTCCAGCTATGGCTGGGGAACAATTTGGATCCCAGAAACTGGGGCTGGAGGGAATCAAACTCATCCCTCTCCCCAAATGACATGAAACGACCACCTGCTCCAGAGAAAATACTGCTACTGATTTCATGTGACTGCACTCAAGGCTGCAGAAGAAAGTGCAGATGTGTGAAGGCTGACCTACATTGCAAAACAATGTGCAAAAACTATTGTGGTCAAGGCTGCACTAATGTGCCTTGAAATGATTTGACAGAGATTTGGATGATGTTTTTATGTTAAAGAAAAAGAGTATTTACAAGAATTTATTTGTTTGATAGATTATGTGTTTCATTGTCTACATGCTGTACATATGATTGTAAATATATCTCAACAAAAGTAATTGTTGTTTAGTTTTACAGTAATTTTTTTCATGAAAAATGATTTTCATTCCAATAATTTAAAGTTGCATAAATCCAAAGTAAAAGACTATAAAGCGAAATTGTTCCATATAAATAAAAGTCTGTTTTAAGTGAATTTTTTTTTTTTTTTTTTTTTTTACTTTCAAATTTTAACACTCATGAATTAATTACCTTTGGGTAAACATGCATTTGGCCTTTTGAGTAGGATTTCACCAGAAATATTTTCTGTCCAATAGATAACTTCATTAAGTGAACAAGTTTTCGAAAATTTTTAAAAGAGGAAAATTGCATTAAGGTGTGATGGAGGGGGAAGTTCCCTTGATGTGGGAGGGAACTTTTCTGTTTTTTACTTCTACATATCCTAATAGTGTTTTTCCAAAGTTTCAAAACTTTATAAATTTTTCACCATTTTTCCTAATTTGCCTGAACTAATGGAGAATATCATAGAAGCAATGGGGGATTGTATCCCAAACCTGTAGTTTTGTAGTCAGGATCTTTACCTTCTGAGCCACCAAGGCACATTTCTGTACAAACCATTAGTAAGTTACTTGTCAAATGGAAACTGCACTGAGCCAAGGGAACAAACACTACTTCTAAAACTGTATAGAATGAGTAAACAAAGAAAGTATGGTGGAATTTAATGTTATTCATTATTTAAGATACAAATAATTTATGAATAAATTTGTTTGATTTATTCACGTATTTGAATACTTATCCAGATAGAAATATATTCATATAATGCTCATCTCTGCTTACCACTATGCCTTGTGTGTCTTTCCTCTTTCTGATTATTGCTGTTAATATTATCTACATTAACAAGTCCTGTTAGTTCATTTGCTCAATTCAATCCACAGAGCCTACAGTGTAGCTGGATTGAAATTTTGGTTAATTATAAACAAAGTTGGCAGTCAGTCAGTTGTTACGCTCATCAGCATAAAAATTTTCCATTTTTTTTCCTGTCCAAAATATGTCTGTCAGTGCATTTTTGCTGTAGATTAAATGTGAGCATTATTTCAACAGCTTTCGTTTGCACAAATTTATTGTTCCACAGTTAAATCAGTGACCTTAATTTACATGCATTTTTCAGTTAGCACTTTGCATTTCATTGTACATAGTCATACTTGGTCACTGTAGTAATACTCGATAATCTCAGGTTTTCAGCATTCACTGTCTCTATAGAAAACATGGAAAATTGACAGTTAAAAAGAAATTCTAATTCTGAATGTATCTCAATGCTTGCTGGGGCCATTAGCATTCCTACTTTGTGATGAAAATGTATAGAGTCCTTTTCCTTTGGACCAGTCAGGGCTGTGCGCCTGTTATCCTGCACCCAGTGAGTGAGTGAGTGAATGCCTTGTGGTACTGAGTGAGGAAACTCCCAGATGCTTCCTTTCACAACAACTGTGAAGTGTGTGATGGGCAGTGAGCACTAATGACACAGTTTTGCCATCCACGTGCAGTGTTAAATTCCTCTCCCTCAGTTGAGATACCAGTGAATCTGAACAAAATGGGGATTTTGGAGCCTGGGTGGCTGGGAAGGATTCCTCTGGATATCTCATAAAAGACTGGTGTAGAAGGTGCTCCTTGCAGAACCACAGATGTGTTTCTAGGAGCTGCTTTCAAAGGAGAAGTAATTGTGGGTGGGGCTATAGTTATTCATGGTGACCAGGTGAGAAGTTGTAGGTTTGGTATGATGTTACAGTGCCTGTGTTGTTCTGAATTACAGTGCAAAGTTCATTTTGACATTCATGCATGTCCAAAGGAACAGGCACTGTGATGACTAAAGCCATTTTGAAATACATTAAATGTATTCACAATTGCAAATATGGACAGCCATCAGCTGTAGAATGGAAAATGACAATGAAAATTTGTGCAGGACTGGGACTTCACCCTGATTTTCCACTTACTGTGGGCGGTCACCTTGCCATATGGTTGTCTGTGAACGACTCATGGCCAGACCAAAACTACCATATGTCGTCAAGCAAGCATCTACAATCTGTACTTGTACATCCATTATATAGATTCCCGTATGGGTGAGACATTTTACTTGAAAGTTGCTGGCCCAGTGTTGGCAGATAAATATGATATGACCTATACAGGAATATACATAATGAATGTAAGAGTACAGGTTGTAAACGTATGGTTGATGACGCATGGAAGTTTGTCTTGGTCTGGCACAAATTTTCATTGTCATTCCATTCTACAGAAAGTAGCACTGACAGTGATTGAACAGGATACCACGTGTGAAGGAGCAAGAACTATGGAGAGTTGGCAGTAGAAATGCTTGGTGTCTTTCGTGTAGGAAGATAGATTATGGGTAAAAAGTTGAAAGTGGTGGCCCACAAGGGCAGAGGTTCTCTCTCTGTGGACACAATAATCAGCCACAAAAATGCAGCATCTTGGGTGATTGTGTTTATGTACTTAAGAAGCATGTATGTGGTAAGAGTGTGATGAATTGAGGATGATGTGGTATAGAATTTGGGACAGGACTGGATATTCTGCTGGATTTCTGGAATGGGATCACTGTGGTAGGGCTTGTAGGGAAGGACCTGTCCAACAGCCGGCAGAGCCCAAGTGCCATGTAATCCTTGCAGTTCATAACAACAATGGTGGAACCTTTGCTGGCAGCTTGTATTATAATGATGGAGTAAGTTTGTACTTGGTGAACTGTAGGTGTTTTTTTTAATGATAGTGAAACAAGGTTTGAGGTAGCATGTCCAGCATGACTTTATTTGGGAGTGGACAAAAGATATGGCCCTTGGAAGGTAACGATACTTCTGTGGGACTGAGGCTTTTGGAAGGCAGGTTCATGATTGTGTTGTAGGGCTGTTTCAAGCTCTGTATTGCACAGAGTGGTGGGAGTAGTGAGTTTTTGACGGTGTGGTAGATGTAGTATGTTTGCAGAGCATGTTGAGGCAACGATGAGGAGATGTGGGGAACGTTTGTGGAGACGTAGTAGTAGTAGTAGTAGTAGTAGTAGTAGTAGTATAGCACTGCGTCAATTTGGTGGAACCCCAAGTAGTATTAGATGTCCATCATTCAATTTGCACCTGTTGTACCGGCAGTTTCCTCACTTGCATATTTTGCAGTTTTACTCAGTATCATGTGGCACCGTCTCACTGAGCACAGGGCAACAAGTGTGTGGGCCTGCCACACAGCTAAGAAAAAGTGGATTCTGTACTCTATACAGCTTCCTCACAACACAGGGGCACTAATGGGCTCAACAAGCATTGAAATGTATTTAGAATTAGAATTTCTTTCTAGCGGTCAATATTCCATGTTGTCTACAGAAAAAGTGATTTCTGTGTACCCGGGATTCATCCAGTGTTGCCACAGTGATTGAGTATGATTGTTGTTGTTGTCGTCTTCAGTCCTGAGACTGGTTTGATGCAGCTCTCCATGCTCCTCCATCCTGTGCAAGCTTCTTCATCTCCCAGTACTTACTGCAACCTACATCCTTCTGAATCTGCTTAGTGTATTCATCTCTTGGTCACCCTCTATGATTTTTACCCTCCACGCTGCCCTCCAATGCTAAATTTGTGATCCCTTGATGCCTCAGAACATGTCCTACCAACTGATCCCTTCTTCTAGTCAAGTTGTGCCACAAACTCCTTTTCTCCCCAATCCTATTCAATACCTCCTCATTAGTTATGTGATCTATCCACCTTATCTTCAGCATTTTTCTGTAGCATCACATTTCGAAAGCTTCTATTCTCTTCTTGTCCAAACTATTTATCATCCATGTTTCACTTCCATACATGGCTACACTCCATACAAATACTTTCAGAAAAGACTTCCTAACACTTACATCTATACTCGATGTTAACAAATTTCTCTTCTTCAGAAACGCTTTCCTTGGCATTGCCAGTCTATATTTTATATCCTCTCTACTTCGACCATCATCAGTTATTTTACTTCCTAAATAGCAAAACTCCTTTACTACTTTAAGCGCCTCATTTCCTAATCTAATTCTCTCAGCATCACTCGATTTTATTTGACCACATTCCATTATCCTCGTTTTGCTTTTGTTGATGTTCATCTTATATCCTCCTTTCAAGACACTGTCCATTCCGTTCAACTGCTCTTCCAAGTTCTTTGTTGTCTCTGAAAGAATTACAATGTCATCGACGAACCTGAAAGTTTTTATTTCTTCTCCATGAATTTTAATACCTACTTTGAATTTTTCTTTTGTTTCCTTAACTGCTTGCTCAATATACAGATTGAATAACATCGGGGATACACTACAATCCTGTCTCACTCCCTTCCCAACCACTGCTTCTCTTTCATGTCCCTCGACTCTTATAACTGCCACCTGGTTTCTGTACAAATTGTAAATAGCCTTTCGCTCCCTGTATTTTACCCCTGCCACCTTTAGAATTTGAAAGAGAGTATTCCAGTCAACATTGTCAAAAGCTTTCTCTAAGTCTACAAATACTAGAAATGTAGGTTTGCCTTTCCTTAATCTATTTTCTAAGATAAGTCGTAGGATCAGTGTTGCCTCACGTGTTCCAGCATTTCTGTGGAATCCAAACTGATCTTCTCCGAGGTCGGCTTCTACCAGTTTATCCATTCGTCTGTAAATTCGTGTTAGTATTTTGCAGCTGTGTCTTATTAAACTGAAAATTGGGTAATTTTCACATCTGTCAACACCTGTTTTCTTTGGGATTGGAATTATTATATTCTTCTTGAAGTCTGAGGGCATTTCGCCTGTCTCATACATCTTGCTCACCAGATTGTAGAGTTTTGTCAGGACTGGCTCTCCCATGGCCGTCAGTAGTTTGAATGGAATGTTTTCTACTCCCGGGGACTTGTTTCGACTCAGGTCTTTCAGTGCTCTGTCAAACTCTTCACGCAGTATCGTATCGTATCTCCCATTTCCTCTACATCCTCTTCCATTTCCATAATATTGTAAACTAGTAATAGAATATTGTATGTAATAGAATATTGTATGTTATTGAAGGTCATTGATTTAGCTGTGGAACTCTAAATTTGCATGGGTGAATCCTAATGAAATAATGCTCACATTGTCTGCAGCCAAAATCACACTGATATCAAGAAATATTCTGGTTAAAACAAATGGAAAAATATTTGTGTTGATGAGCATGTCAACTGATTACAATTATCTACATTGTTTATGAGACAGAATTCTATAACTTGTGTTCGTTTTCTTGGCTCAGTGTGGTTTCTATTTGATAAATAACTGAGCAATGTTTTGTTCAGAAATGTGCTTTGGTAGCTCAGTGGGTTTAAGTTACAGCCTACAAAACTAAAGAGTGGGGTTCCATAACTGTTGTTCCTATGACTTTCTGTTACTTATTTCTGCTTTCACTTCTAACAATGACAGAAATACCAAGTCAAGATGCGACTTGTTTCGGAGTACATATTGAAATGTAGGTCTGGCTTTGACTGACTGTACAAGTCTGTTCAGAGGTGGAATGACGTCAGGGCATACGGCCATGTCTAGTAAAGCACTGCAGTGTTCAACTAACTGTTGGGTTGAGCATAGCTTTGCTTGCCTTACAGCAAAACAAATGCAACATAAAAATACTTATAGATTGATGGTCTTAGCATTTACAACACTGATGTGGCCCAATTAAACTGTTTCTGCAGCTGCCCATACTTCCCCTTGCCTCCCTGATAACATGCAAAATGAGAATGCAGCTGACAAAAGCTTAATCTGCAGCACCTTCATTGATTTCTAAGACTCTTGATTACGGGTGTCTCCTTGATATAATTACACAATCCGATCATGTTTGTAAGGCTACAAAATACTGAAACAAACAAGAACACTCTGGTTTTAGGATTAAGTATGAGTAAGCAGTGATGCTGAGGGAATTAAGAGTAGGAAATGAGATACTTAAAGTAGTAGTTGAGTTTTGGTATTTGGGCAGCAAAATAACTGATGATTGACAAAGTAGAGAGGATATAGATTGTAGACTGGTGATGGCAAGGGAAGTGTTTCTGAAGAAGAGCATAGATTTGTCAGGAAGTCTCTCCTGGAAGTATTTGTATGGAGTGTAGCCATTTATGGAAGTGAAATGTGGACTATAAATAGTTTAGACTAGAAGAGAATAGATGCTTTTGAAATGGGGTGCTACAGAAATATGCAGAAGATTATATGGGTAGTTCATGTAACTAATGAGGATGTACTGAATAGAATTGGGGAGAAGAGGATTTTGTGGCACAACTTGACTAGAAGGAGGTTTTGGTTAGTAGGACATGTTTTCAGGCATCAAGGGATCACAACTTTAGTGTTGGAGGGAAGCATGGAAGGCAAAAATAGTAGAGGGAGACCAAGAGGTACATATACTAAGCAGAGTCAGAAGGATGTAGGTTGCAGTGGTTACTCTGAGATGAAGATGCTTGCACAGGATAGAGTAGCATGGAAAGCTGCACCAGACAAGTCTTTGGACTGTAGACGACAACAACTACTAAAACAACCACCACCAGCTTTCCCTTAGAAGATGGGATAGCTTTTTGCAATGTGACATGTGTCTATTGGAGTTACCTAGAGGTTTGATATTGAAAAAATCCAGAAGAGATAATAGCTGTGTATATATGAGAGTTCCTATTATTGTTGCATGTTGTCAACTTTTTTATCAAGAGTGTCAAGTGATGATTGGAATACTTTCTTTGCCTTTCTACACCAACTGCAATTGTTGCAGTAATGTCTTATCTGTGATGTAAAAGCAAGTAGGTCACCTGCATTGCTGTTCATGACCAAGGGAAGGTTACAACGAACTATAAACATATAATAGCCAAAGAAATCTTGAAGAAATTGGGCCACAAGTTTCAAATCATGTCATGTTGTAAAAAGAAAATTTTAATTTGGAGGTGATGATGGAAGTGAGGCTAATGTGGAATCACAATGAATTATTTGGAAAAAATTGAAGCAGGATTGACAATTTCTCAAATTTAGCTGAAGACAATTGTGTGTTGAAAGTCTTGTATCATATCTTGAAATGAAGATGGTTTCAGGAGATATAATGCACCAACATCGTCTTTACATGTATAGTGTGTATGTTCTTTAGTGCGTCCCAATGGAAAATATTTGAAAACTGAATGAACTTTCTAACAAGATAATTTAAAAGCAATAAAAATGACTTTTGTTTATTAATTGACAAAGAGTTGGAGCAAGAAATGTCATTGGATTTCAGATTTATCTGTTATCCATAATGTTTTTTATTTGCAGATGATGAAAGAGTATTTTTATTTTTGTTCACGGATAACAAATCTTTAATCTGTATTTGGCATAGTCATTTGAATAAATTTGCCCAACTCTGGTGGTAAGCAAAGTGCATCGCATGCGCACACACTTCAGATTCGTAGCTTATGTGCACGTGTGTGCAGGGCATGACATGTGCATGGCCACAGCGAAGTGCTCAGCCGCTTGCATTATTAGGCGAGGAAGCACCAGTCATCTATGGCAACTTTCGCAAAGTGTGTTCTCACTCTCCCTTCTATACTGCAGATGCATGCAGACCACGTGTATAGCCCATGTGCTTGCAGAGCTCTAGTAGTAGTAGTAGCTGCAGCAGCAGTAGCCCAAGGCAGGAGTATGAGTTGAGTAGATAGGAAAGTTTCTTGAGTGTCACTGTGATTCTTTTCTAGTTATCAGCACAACGGTTTCAATCTGGGAGATAGATAGGATGGAAAAATTTGGGATTGCAGAGCAGAGGTTTTTTTCTGCTGGAACAGTGCTGGTGCAAGGAAGTTTGGGGCGTGATTTGTATGGTTTCGCAGGACCACTGTTGGTGAGGGCTGTGGACTGATGGAATTTGAACAAATATAGGCCATTTTGGAAGGGTGGGTTTGCAGCCAGAGATGGGTAATTTGATGGACAGGCAGCACTACAGTATCTTCCTGCAACCCTGTCTTGCTGTCCCCTTCCCTGTCCACCTCATGTGTCTCCTGTACCACACTACCCATACCAGGTGCAGTCAGGCCTTAGTGCCCAGGGATGAAAGTGGACATACACAAGGTGTGTGTGTGTCTGTGTGTGTGTGTGTGTCTGTGTGTCTGTGTGTGTGTGTGTCTGTGTGTGTGTGTGTGTGTGTGTGTGTCTGTGTGTGTGTGTGTGTGTCTGTGTGTGTGTGTCTGTGTGTCTGTGTGTGTGTCTGTGTGTCTGTGTGTGTGTGTGTGTGTGTGTGTCTGTGTGTGTGTGTGTGTGTGTGTGTGTGTGTGTGTGTGTGTGTGTGTGTGTGTGTGTGTCTGTGTGTGTGTGTGTGTAATGGAGGGGGGGGGGCACATGCGCATGTTTTCTCTGTTCGATGATGGACTTAGTCCAATAGCTGATAATATCAAGCAGTCTTCTTTCAGTGTGTCTTCTGTCACTCAATACCTTCTCTATGTTACGAGTAGCAATCTATCCTATGTTGTACTTATGTATTCCCTCCTGGATTTTCCATTGTATGATTTTATCTATAGTTTCTGTTTAGTGGGATTTTAAAGGTAGTCAAGTAATTTTCCACTTCCATAAATTTTTAAAAAAAGAATTCAAAATATTAGACTTCCTTTGGTGGTTTTCAGTTTTGGTACCAGACTCAAATCCCTGAATGGGACTTCTAGATCTCTTCTTTGTTTTTACCCTGGGGATTCTGTGAAATATCATTTGCCTTGATACCGTAAACTATGTTTATCCGAACATGCACACACTTGAGGGCAAGATTTAGTAAACTTATAAAAGTCAGTGTAGTTTGGCTAGTTATTCACATTCAGATAAGCTTGCATTTTGATTCAGTTTCAGAATTTGTTGTTGTTGTTGTTGTTGTTGTTGTTGTTGTTGTTGTTGTCTTCAGTCCTGAGACTGGTTTGATGCAGCTCTCCATGCTACTCCATCCTGTGCAAGCTTCATCATCTCCCAGTACCTACTGCAACCTACATCCTTCTGAATCTGCTTAGTGTATTCATCTCTTGGTCTCCCTCTACGATTTTTACCCTCCACGCTGCCCTCCAATGCTAAATTTGTGATCCCTTGATGCCTCAAAACATGTCCTACCAACAGATCCCTTCTTCTGGTCAAGTTGTGCCACAAACTCCTTTTCTCTCCAATCCTATTTAATACCTCCTCATTAGTTACGTGATCTATCCACCTTATCTTCAGCATTCTTCTGTAGCATCACATTTCGAAAGCTTCTATTCTCTTCTTGTCCAAACTAGTTATCGTCGATGTTTCACTTCCATACATGGCTACACTCCATACAAATACTTTCAGAAACGACTTCCTGATACACAAATCTATATTCGATGTTAACAAATTTCTCTTCTTCAAAAACGCTTTCCTTGCCATTGCCAGTCTACATTTTATATCCTCTCTACTTCGACCATCATCAGTTATTTTACTTCCTAAATAGCAAAACTCCTTTACTACTTTAAGTGTCTCATTTCCTAATCTAATTCCCTCAGCATCACTCGATTTAATTTGACTACATTCCATTATCCTCGTTTTGCTTTTGTTGATGTTCATCTTATATCCTCTTTTCAAGACACTGTCCATTCCGTTCAACTGCTCTTCCAAGTCCTTTGTTGTCTCTGAAAGAATTACAATGTCATCGGCAAACCTCAAAGTTTTTATTTCTTCTCCATGAATTTTAATACCTACTTCGAATTTTTCTTTTGTTTCCTTAACTGCTTGCTCAATATATAGATTGAATTACATCAGGGAGAGGCTACAACCCTGTCTCACTCCTTTTCCAACCACTGCTTCCCTTTCATGCCCCTTGACTCTTATGACTGCCATCTGGTTTCTGTACAAATTGTAAATAGCCTTTCGCTCCCTGTATTTTACCCCTGCCACCTTCAGAATTTGAAAGAGAGTATTCCAGTCAACATTGTCAAAAGCTTTCTCTAAGTCTACAAATGCTAGAAACGTAGGTTTGCCTTTTCTTAATTTTTCTTCTGAGATAAGTCGTAAGGTCAGTATTGCCTCACGTGTTCCAACATTTCTACGGAATCCAAACTGATCCTCCCTGAGGTACGTATCTACCAGTTTTTCCATTCATCTGTAAAGAATTCGCATTAGTATTTTGCAGCTGTGACTTATTAAACTGATAGTTCGGTAATTTTCACATCTGTCAACACCTGCTTTCTTTGGGATTGGAATTATTATATTCTTCTTGAAGTCTAAGGGTATTTCGCCTGTCTCATACATCTTTCTCACCAGCTGGTAGAGTTTTGTCATGACTGGCTCTCCCAAGGCCGTCAGTAGTTGTAATGGAATGTCGTCTACTCCGGGGGCCTCGTTTCGACTCAGGTCTTTCAGTGCTCTGTCAAACTCTTCACGCAGTATCTTATCTCCCATTTCGTCTTCATCTACATCCTCTTCCATTTCCGTAATATTGTCCTCAAGTACACCGCACTTGTATAAACCTTCTATATACTCCTTCCACCTTTCTGCCTTCCCTTCTTTGCTTAGAACTGGGTTACCATCTGAGCTCTTGATATTCATACACGTGGTTCTCTTCTCTGCGAAGGTCTCTTTAATTTTCCTGTAGGCAGTATCTATCTTACCCCTAGTGAGATAAGCTTCTACATCATTACATTTGTCCTCTTGTCATCCCTGCTTAGCCATTTTGCACTTCCTGTCAATCTCCTTTTTGAGACGTTTGTATTCCTTTTTGCCTGCTTCATTTACTGCATTTTTATATTTTCTCCTTTCATCAATTAAATTCAATATTTCTTCTGTTACCCAAGGATTTCTAGCAGCCTTTTTTTTTTTACCTACTTTAACCTCTGCTGCCTTCACGACTTCATCCCTCAGAGCTACCCATTCTTCTTCTACTGTGTTTCTTTCCCCCATTCCTGTCAATTGTTCCCTTATGCTCTCCTTGAAACTCTGTACAACCTCTGGTTCTTTCAGCTTATCCAGATCCCATCTCCTTAAACTCCCAACTTTTTGCAGTTTCTTCAGTTTTAACCTACAGGTCATAACCAATAGATTGTGGTCAGAGTCCACATCTGCCCCTGGAAATGTCTTACAATTTAAAACCTGGTTCCTAAATCTCTGTCTTACCATTATATAATCTATCTGATACCTTTTCGTATCCCCAGGAATCTTCCATGTATACAATCTTCTTTTGTGATTCTTGAACCAAGTGTTAGCTATGATTAAGTTATGCTCTGTGCAAAATTCTACCAGGCGGCTTTCTCTTTCATTTCTTCCCCCCAATCCACATTCACCTACTACGTTTCCTTCTCTCCCTGTTCCTACTACCGAATTCGTCACCCATGACTTAAATTTTCGTCTCCCTTCACTACCTGAATAATTTCTTTTATTTCATCATACATTACTTCAATTTCTTCGTCATCTGCAGAGCTAGTTGGCATATAAACTTGTACTACTGTAGTAGGCATGGTCTTTGTGCCTATCTTGGCCACAATAATGCGTTCACTATGCTGTTTGTAGTAGCTTACACGCACTCCTATTTTTTTATTCATTATTAAACCTACTCCTGCATTGCCCCTATTTGATTTTGTATTTATAACCCTGTATTCACCTGACCAAAAGTCTTGTTCCTCCTGCCACTGAACTTCACCAATTCCCACTATATCTAACTTTAACTTATCCATTTCCCTTTTTAAATTTTCTAACCTACCTGCCCGATTAAGGGAGTTGACATTCCACGCTCCGATCCGTAGAACGCCAGTTTTCTTTCTCCTGATAATGACGTCCTCCTGACTAGTCCCCGCCCGGAGATCCGAATGGGGGACTATTTTACCTCTGGAATATTTTACCCAAGAGGACGCCATCATCATTTAATCATACAGTAAAGCTGCATGTCCTCGGGAAAAATTACGGCTGTAGTTTCCCCTTGCTTTCAGCCGTTCGCAGTACCAGCAGAGCAAGGCTGTTTTGGTTAATGTTGCAAGGCCACATCAGTCAATCATCCAGACTGTTGCCCCTGCAACTACTGAAAAGGCTGCTGCCCCTCTTCAGGAACCACATGTTTGTCTGGCCTCTCAACAGATACCCCTCCATTGTGGTTGCACCTACGGTATGGCCATCTGTATCGCTGAGGCACGCAAGCCTTCCCACCAACGGCAAGGTCCATGGTTCATGGGGGGTTTCAGAATTTAGTGTAACTAAAATTCTATTCAACAATGTGGGAAAAGACAGAGTGCTGCTTATCATAAAGAAGATATGTCAAGTTGCAGACAGGCAAAATTAAGACACTTTACGTAAAAGGTTTTGGCCACGGCCTTCATCAATTAAAGACAGACGTACACCATTCACACACACAAGTAAGCATACTTCACGCACACACGACCACAAACTCCAGCATCTTGGGCTGGAATCTGTCTTTTCCCACATTATTGATATTATTACGTGGTGTTTTCATTGTGTAAAATGGAATTTAGTTGCACATAGTCAGTAGAAAATATAGCAAGTGTAACACAGAATCATAACATCTTGTACAGTGACAGAAACTGCTGTTTCTTCCCAAAAATGTTAATGAAGTTCACAGTATTTATCCATGCTATTGTGATATTTAAATAACAGAAAGCTCATTTTAGGATTTATTTTTTACAAGCATTCAAGCACAGTGCCTTGTAATTCACTGCTTTCCAGTTACATTTCTGTTTAGCCACTGAATGGCAAGCACAGAAATTTCAGTGTGGAAGGGTCTCGTAATAAAATGCTAATTACCTCATGACTGAAGGTGTTATTTGTTGCTACTGTAATTAAAAAAACAAATAAATAATGTGTGTGCTATGTTTTGAAACTGTGTTTAGGTCTTTCCTGCTGTAATGCATCAAAATTGTTTATTTTTCAAATGTTGAGCTTCCCTGTGTTTCAGTAGAAATAATAATATCTCCTAGACATAAGCTTGATTTGTATGTAATGGTGCTTAACTAAGTATAATGTAATTAGAGGTGATATGCTCAAACCTTCCATCTAGCCTGTGAACTGACTCACCTACTAGTTATAAGGGATCCCACAGTTTAAAGTGGATTCCCCCCCCACAAACAAACACACACACACACACAAACCTGTTTGGCTATGTTGCCCCAGATGACTACTTGCAAGGTAATGCCCATAATAGAGAGAGAGAACACAATATTATTTAATTACAAAATTAGTAGCAAACATCAGAGCACATCACATCACTGAAATATCAAGGAAAAATTTGAAATAAAACAAATATACAAAATCAGTATTAGGGAAGATGGATGGAGTCCTTAAGTATGCATGATAACAAACATGAATAAATTCAGAGGCACACTGCTAGGACTGTAAAAGATCCATATAGCCCATAAGAAAGTGTAACAGAGATGCTTGTAGAACTGAAATGTTCTTGTGAAACCTCTTGGGTAATTTTGGAGAACCTGTGTTCGAAGAAGCCTAAGTGACCTTTCTTTTGCCACCAAGATACACACATGTAAAGTTTTGCATCACCTCGGTTCCGAGAGTTCCGGAACCTGTACAGAAAATTGAAATAGAGATCAACATAAACATCATTTTCCCCTTTTTATTGCTCATGAAAACCACACATTGTACGTTGTACCACCATACAGCGAGTTCTTCAGAGGTGGTGGTGGTCCAGATTGCTGTACACGCCAGTACCTCTAATACCCAGTAGCACGTCCTCTTGCATTGATGCATGCCTGTATTCATTGTGGAATACTATCCACAAGTTCATCAAGGCACTGTTGGTCTAGATTGTTCCACTCCTCAACAGTGATTCAGCATAGATTCCTCAGAGTGGTTGGTGTGTCACATCGTCCATAAACAGCTCTTTTAATCTATCCCAGGCATGTTCGATAGGGTTCATAATCTGGGGAACATCCTGGCCATTCCAGTCCAGTGATGTCGTTATCCTGAAGTAAGTCATTCACAAGATATGGATGATGGGGTCATGAATTGGCGTCCGTGAAGATGAATGCCTCACCGGTATGCTGCCGATGTGGTTGTAATATCGCTTTGAGGATGGCATTCACCTATCGTACAGCCATTACAGTGCCTTCCATGACAACCAGTAGTGTATGTCGACCCACATGATGTCACCCCAAAACAGCAGGGAACCTCCACCTTGCTGCACTCACTGGACAGTGTGTCTTAAGACATTCATCCTGAACGGGTTGCCTACAAAAACATCTCTGACGATAGTCTGGTTGAAGGCACATGTGACACTCATCAGTGAAGAGCACATGGTGCCAGTCCTGAGTGGTCCATTCAGCATGTTTGTTGGGCCCATCTGTACTATGCTGCATGGTGTTGTGGTTGCAAAGATGGACCTTGCTATGGACATCAGGAGTGAAGTTGGATGTCATGCAGCGTATTGTGCACAGTTTGAGGCTTAACTTGATGTCCTGTGGCTGCACGAAAAGCATTATTCAACATCTTGGCATTTCTGTCAGGGTTCCTTTGAGCCATAATCCATAGGTAGCGGTCATCCACTGCAGTAGTAGCCCTTGGACAGCCTGAGCGAGGCCTGTCATTGACAGTTCCTGTCTCTCTGTATCATCTGTATGTCCGAACAACATCGCTTTGGTTCACTCTGAGATGCCTGGATGCTTCCCTTGTTGAGAGCCCTCCCTGAACAAAGTAACAGTGCACACGCGATCTAACCACGGTATTGACAGTCTAGGTACGGTTCAACTACAGACAACAGGTGCAGTGTACCTTCTTCCTGGTGGGATGACTGGAACTGATCGACTGTTGGATCCCCTCCGTCTAATAGGTGCTGCTTGTGCATGGTTGTTTACATCTTTGGGGGGGTCGACAGAAGCATACAGTCACTTTCCCGTAGCTCAGGGCATGAATGGGACAGGAAATCACTATTCATTCAAAGTACTTTCTGTCTTGTGGAATAGATTTGTACATGAACACATTGCTGCCATACTCAATTCATTCTATTGGTATTAATTAGGGTTTTGCATAAGTAATGTTTATAATTTATTTCACATGGCATATCATTGTAAAGAAACAATACCATGTTACTGGCTCAGCATTAATTTTCTGCATGAATGCATAAGCACACAAAGCGACAAACCCATTGTAACTGCTCAATACATACCTTCACATGTTTTGTTATCTCAATGGTAACAGTATGTGCACTGAGCTAAGTATGGCAAATGACTAACATCAGGAAAATGAGAAAAATCATTTATATAGTACTGTTTCTTCAATGATAATATGCTATGATTTAGTAATATAGTATGTAACTTGCATGAGGAAAATTGAAATTACTAGGATGGAGTAATTAGACCATCTTCAGATCTAAAATATAGGAGAATATTAGCTGCCATTGGCACCAGCAAGTGTGTGTAAGTTTTAATGATCATGCCAATAATAATATATACAGCAAATTATAAATGGCTCAGAATAATTAGTACAGACTTCAAATAATCATATGTTTTGCATTAATGATTTTAGGTAACTTTAGGTGGTCTGCAGTGGCTATTTAGCTGTCAGCTAAAGCCGGAAAGAGTTCCAGCTATGTGCCTAAGGCATGACGTTGATGGATGTGTTTGGCAGCCATATGAACCTGGCGATAGCATTCGCGAGAAACCAGCAACATCAGATGATAAATGGCCACTGAAACATGTTGGTACTTTCTTCGCTTTGGGTTACATTCAAGCTGGAAAGTCACAACGGAAGTTTTCAGTTTGTTCTCCAGGTATTGTTCCTTTTCTGTTAGTAGCACATTAAAATATGAAATAAACTTTATCATCCACCTTATTATGTTTGTCTTGTTGGCTCCTATCAGGAAAATTGAGTGAACAACTACTGCCCTTTCTGTATTATATGACGTTATACATAGCAATAGCCTTCTCTGTATTTTACTTTACCAGATGCTAAAAATACTCAGAAGTGAGGCAACTGAAGCGGGTACTGATTGTACAAAAAGAACACAGGTGTTTGATATTTTAATATTTTCAAACCATATTCTTGTTAACCATGTATTGGGACATATGAAAAGAAAATACTATGTATTAAAATTATCCAAGGATTATATTTAAATGTACTTTAGAACAAAAATATAAGCTACAGTATAGTGCTGTTGAAAATGTTCTGACTAAGAAGCAATATCTGTTAGTGTCAAACAAAGTAGTTGTGTTGCTGTATGCCAGGAGCACCTGCAAGTTTTCATGTCAGTTACATATTCCCCACACAGAATGATTTAGAAATTTTGAGGACATTGTCAGCTGCTCATCATTTTCTGCTTTTGGTTTCTACAATGGACTTTTAGTATTTGGTCCATATTATAAACGTAAACAAGCCAACAGTATGATTATAGTAAAAACTGTTTTTATGCACCAAATTTTAACATTTAACATTATTTTTGATTAGTACTGTCATAAGCCCTATTTTCTCAATTAATTGTTTCCCTAACACTAAATTTTTTTATGAGTAACTTTTCTTACACACATTATTTTTGAACTTCTACCACAAGTTTCAACATAATTTTCAAATTAATTTATGTGGAAACTACTTTGTGCTCCTGCTCATGCACAACTTGTAGATAAAGCATAAAATAAAACTGTATAGTTTATTTCTGAATCTAAATCATTTTTGGTTTGGCAAGAAATATAGGTGGTGTTTCAAAGATGTTTCTGCAGTGTTTCGTTGTCTGACTATTCCAAAGACCAATATTTTTTTTGAATCTGTTGTTCCTTTGAAGGGAAAGTCATGTGATGCATAAAAAAATGTGCAAGAAAAATTGATTTCAGCAAAGTGTGATTAGTTTATACTGATTTTGTTTGTGTGCTTTAGACATTCAACAAAGCCCACATCATGTCTACTCTCATAGGATACTTTTGTGTCTGATTTATAGATGTAGGTCTGCTTCTGCAGGATAATACTTACATTGTCCTCTGTTCTGATCGAAGCCCTGGGAAACTCACAGCTCACACTCACGGCACTTAAATGTGATTTGCAGAGTATTGATGTAGATGTAAATGAAAGAGTTGAGAACAAATAAGTTGCAATGTCTGGATGGAATCACAGCTCTGTTTTACTGAGAGTACTCTTCGGCATTGCAGTCTTGGCTGCATTTACTGTGAATTCCTTCCCCAGTGCAAAGTCCCTAATGACTGGGAAAAAGTGCATATGACTCATGTATATAAGAAGGGTAAAAGAACAGTCCTACAAAATTGTGAAGCAGTATCTTTAACATTTGTTTTCTGGAGAATTCTCAGGTGTATTCTCAGTTTGAATATAATAAATTCCTTTGAAAAAGGATAACCTCTATCCACAAGTCAACAATGATTTAAAAACCATCACTCACGCAAAACTCGGCTTGCCCTTTTCTTGTACAGTGCTCTGTGAACCATGGATGAAAGGCAACAGGCTGATACCATATGTCTAAATTTTTGGGAAGTGTTTCACACAGTGCCTCATTGCGGACTGTTAAAGAAGGCATGAGCATAAGAAATAGGTTTCCAGATATATGGGATGGCGAGTGTTAATCAGAGCCGTGTGTATAGTCAGGAGTGTCCCAGGAAGTGTGATATGACCTCTCTGCCATGTGACATACAGTGACTTCAGAATGCGATTTTCATTCTGCAGCGGAGTGTGCACTGATATGAAACTCCCTGGCAGATTGAAACTGTGTGCCGAACGGAGACTAGAACTTGGTCCCAAGTTAGAATCGTGGTCCGGCCCATAGTTTTAATCTGCCAGGAAGTTTCATACAGTGACTTGTGGATTATGTGTTGATGGAAATGCAGATGCAGGTGTACATGTGTAATAGTTCTGGCACTCAGTCAATTACCAGATTTGTTTCATTTTGTCATAACTTTTTACTAATGCCTAGAGTTTGTTGACGTTTCTGCTATGATTTACTCATTGTTCGCAAGTATTAAAATCCCAAATCTTTTGGTTATAGAAATTTAAATTTAATTCTGCATTTTTTGTCAGACAGATACCATTCATTGTTTATTCAATTTTTCAAGGATGATGCCATTTTTAAGATTTTACATCATTTTTGCATTTTTTGTTGCGTGATCGATCATTTATGACACAATAATTCATTCTTTTAATGTTTGGAAGAATGAACAATGCATATGTATCTAGGAACAATCGAACAATTTATCTCAAGAATGTACTCATACGCGTTGAAAGTAAATTGATTGTTCATCTGCTTATTGTGATTATAGCACCACTTACTGCTGTCTACTTGGAAAAGTTATGGGTATTGAAACAAAAGTACCAATATTGCACCAAATGTACATTTCTGAAATAGTGATATTTGCTTGTTAATTTTTTAGATTAATTTTTAAACCTAAAGGAAAATATCAAAGCGCATGCAAGTGTTGCAGCAAATGTTTGAAAGATTTTCTAACAGCACGCATTATCTATCAGCAGACATTTACTCACTTTTTGAGAACGTCGGCCGGCTGACTGTCGTCCAGTGCAATAGTTCTAAGAATGTTATCCATCAATATTAACACATTTTCAAAGAATGAGATTTTCTAAGGAAAACATAGTGATTTTAAACTAATTATCCTTTTTGTAATTTCAGTTTCATCCACCTATAAAATCTTTCATAGTTCTAGTTTTTTTTTATAACTCACTTTACATATGTTATATATAATTTTTATGAAATTTTTATCAATATTCTCGGGTCAGTTTAGTGACAATTTTCCAGGTATTTTAGGTCATAAAAATTTGGACTGTATGGTTACAGGCCCTTTTTCATATTTGTGATTTAAATGAATTCTCACTTTAGGCAGCTGCCCTACTGACCTGTAAAAAACATGACAAAGTAACATGAGGCAGTAGCAGGAGTATGTGGAAGGTGCATAACAGCTCTGCAATGTAGTTTTACTGAGTGATTTTCTCCACTGTGCTACAGTGTTGTTCCCTGAAAAGAATCAAATGCCAGTTCTCTCTCCTGACTGAATAGATGGTTTATGTGAAATTGTTTTGTATGCAAGGTAAAATGTTTTCAGCGTAGTACAGAGGATAGTGTTAAAATCAGTGAAACTTTGTTTGTTATTGCTTGGTGCACAATAATCTAATTAAAGTGTCAGATCTACAAAAGTGGTTTGTGTATAGATGCCGTTCTTTGAGTAGTTGTTTGCATTTTGATCTAATTCATAAAGTAGAATACTTCGCCGTGATAAAATTTGAGAAACCGTTGTGGTAAATGTGGGCCTCATTTGTTAAAACAAATTTCTCGGGAATGTTTGGACCATTTTAAAAATAATTGACTTAATGAGATGTGAGGCCACCATATCACACAAGACAATGCAGTGGATGGAAGCCATTGGCTTTGCACAAATAAAGCTGAAGTTATATATCAAACAATGGAAAATCTAGGATGGAATAATGACAATATTATGAAAAGGATAGATTGCTACTCACCATATAGCAGAGATGTTGAGTTGCAGATAAACACAATAAAAAGATTACTAAACGTGTAAGCATTCGGCCGGACGGCCTTCTATCGAAATCTCCCTCACCCCCCACCCCCACCCCGAGAACATGTCCTACCAACTGATCTCTTCTTGTAGTCAAGTTTGTGCCACGAATTCCTCTTCTCCCCAATTCTATTCAGTACCTCCTCATTAGTTACTTGATATACCCATCTAATCTTCAGGGTCTTCTGTAGCACCACATTTCGAAATCTTATGTTCTCTTCTTGTCTAAACTATTCATCATCCATGTTTCACTTCCATACATAGCTACACTCCATACAAATACTTTCAGAAAAGTCTTCCTGAAACTTAAATTTATACTCTGTGCTAACAAATTTCACTTCTTCAGAAGCGCTTTCCTTGCTATAGCGTCACCACTGTATATCCTCTCTACTTTGACCATCATCAGTTATTTTGCTCCCCTACTAACTCCTCTAATGTTTAAAGTGTCTCATTTCCTAATCTAATTCCCTCAGCATTACTTGATTAATTTGACTACATTCCATCACTATTTTACTTTTGTTGATGTTCATCTTATATCCTCCTTTCAAGATGCTGTCCATTCTGTTCAGTGCTCTTCCAAGTTCTTTGCTCTGTCTGTCAGAATTACAATGTCATCAACAAACCTCAAAGTTTTTATTTTTTCTCCATGAATTTTAATTCCTACTCCAAATTTTTCTTTTGTTTCCTTTACTGCTCGCTCAATATACAGATTGAATAACATTGGGGATAGGCTACAACTCCGCTCCCTCCCTATAAGTGGCATCTGGTTTCTGTACAAATTGTAAATAGCCTTTCGGTCTGTATTATACCCCTGCCACCTTCAGAATTTGAAAGAGAGTATTCCAGCCAACATTGTTAAAAGCGCTCTCTGAGTCTACAAATGTTTGAAACACAGGTTTGCCTTTCCTTAATCTATCTTCTAAGATAAGTCATTGTGTCAGTATTGCCTCGCGTGTTCTAATATTTCTATGGAACCCAAACTGATCTTCCCCAAGGTTGGCTTCTACCAGATTTACATTCTGTAAAGAATTCATATTAGTATTTTGTAGCTAAGGTGTATTAAATTGGTAGTTCGATAATTTTCATACTTGTCAACACCAGCCTTCTTTGGGATTGGAATTGTTATAGTCTTCTTGACATCTGAGGGTATTTCACCTGTCTCATACATCTTGGTCACCAGATGGTAGAGTTTTGTCATGGCTGGGTCTCCCAAGGCTATCAGTAGTTCTAATGGAAAGCTGTCTACTCATGGGGCCTTGTTTCAACTTAGGTGTTTCAGTGCTATGTTAGATTCTTCACACAGTATCATATCTCCCATTTCATCTTCATCTACATCCTCTTGAATTTCCAGAATATTGCGCTAAAGTACATTGCCCTTGTGTTGACCCTCTATATACTCCTTCCACCTTTCTGCTTTCCTTTCTTTGCTTAGGACTGGTTTTCCATCTTAGCTCTTGATGTTCATACAGGTGGTTCTCTTTTCTCCAAAGGTCTCTTTAATTTTCCTTTAGGCAGTATCTCTCTTATTACTAGTGATATGTGGCTCTACATCCTTGCATATGTCTTCTAGCCATCCCTGCTTAGCTATTTTGCACTTCCTGTCAATCTCATTTTTGAGATGTTTGTACCTCTTTTCGTCTGCTTCATTTACTGCATTTTCTCCTGTCATCAATTAAATTCAATATCTCTTCTGTTACCCAAGGATTTCTGCTAGCACTCATCTTTTTACCTGCTGCCTTCTCTATTTCATTCCTCAAAGCTACCGATTCTTCTTCTACTGTATTTCTTCACCTGCTCTTGTTAATCGTTCCCTAATGCTGTCTCTTAACTCTCTACAAACCCTGGTTCTTTCAGTTTATCCAGGTTCCATCTCCTTAAATTACTATCGTTTCGCTGTTTCATTAGTTTTAATCTACAGTTCTTAATCAATAAATTGTGGTGAGAGTCCACATCTGCCGCTGAAAATGTCTTACAATTTAACACATGGTTCGTAAATCTATGTCTTACCATTATATAATCTATCGAAACCTTCCAGTGTTTCCAGGCCTCTTCCACTTATGTAACCTTCTTTCATGATTCTTAAACCGAGTGTTAGCTATGATTCGGTTATGCTCTGTGTAAAATTCTACCAGACGGCTTCCTCTTTCATTCCTTACCCCGAGTCCATATTCACCTAGTTCTTTTCCTTCTCTTCCTTTTCCTACTATTGAATTCCAAACCCCCATTATTATTAAAGTTTTATCTACCTTAACTATCTGAATAATTTCTTTTATTGCATCATACATTTCTTAAATGTCTTAATCATCTGTGGAGCTAGTTGGCATATAAACTTGTACTACTGTGGTCGGCGTGGGCTTCACGTCTATCTTGGCTACAATAATGCTTTTACCATGCAGTTTGTAGTAGCTTGCCTGCACTCCTATTTTTTTATTCATTAATAAACCAACTCCTGCATCAGCCCTATTTGATTTGTATTTATAACCCTGTACTCACCTGACCAGAAATCTTGTTCCTTCTGCCACCGAACTTCACTAATTCCCACTATATCTAACTTTAACCTATCCCTTTTTAAATTATTTAACCTACCTGCCCAATTAAGGGATCTGACATCCCATGCTCCAATCAGTGGAGCGCCAGTTTTCTTTAACATGATAACGTCGTCGTCCTGAGTAGTTCCTGTCTGGAGATCCTAATGAGGGACTATTTTACCTCTGGAATATGCCATCATTATTTAATTATACAGTAAAGCTGCTTGCTGTCAGGAAAAATTACAGCCTTATTTCCTCTTTTTTTTTTTTTCAACTGTTCACAGTACCAGCACAGAAAGGCTGCTTTGGTTGATGTTACAAGGCCAATCATCCAGACTGGTGCCCCTTGCAGTTACTGAAAAGGCTGCTTGCCCCTCTTCCGAAACCACATGATTGACTGGCCTCTCAACAGATACCCCTCCTTTGTGGTTGCACCTGTGATCCGGCTATCTGTTTCACTGAGGCACACAAGTCTCCCCATCGGTGGCAAGGTCCAAGGCTCAGCCTATCAGTTGCAATTTTAGGAGGTCAATAAATTCCATAGATAGGAACCATTGTTATCTGTGTGTATGGTACCTGAGTTTCATTTTTAAAGCTGTCCTGTCTGTAGAACCATCTTGTCACATAGCGTAGTTGGCATATACACTCCTGGAAATTGAAATAAGAACACCGTGAATTCATTGTCCCAGGAAGGGGAAACTTTATTGACAATTTCCTGGGGTCAGATACATCACATGATCACACTGACAGAACCACAGGCACATAGACACAGGCAACAGAGCATGCACAATGTTGGCACTAGTACAGTGTATATCCACCTTTCGCAGCAATGCAGGCTGCTATTCTCCCATGGAGACGATCGTAGAGATGCTGGGTGTAGTCCTGTGGAACGGCTTGCCATGCAATTTCCACCTGGCGCCTCAGTTGGACCAGCACTCGTGCTGGACCTGCAGGCCGCTTGGGACAACGCTTCATCCAGTCCCAAACATGCTCAATGGGGGACAGATCCGGAGATCTTGCTGGCCAGGGTAGTTGACTTACACCTTCTAGAGCACGTTGGGTAGCACGGGATACATGCAGACGTGCATTGTCCTGTTGGAACAGCAAGTTTCCTTGCCGGTCTGGGAATGGTAGAACGATGGGTTCGATGATGGTTTGGATGTACCGTGCACTATTCAGTGTCCCCTCAACGATCACCAGAAGTGTACGGCCAGTGTAGGAGATCGCTCCCCACACCATGATGCCGGGTGTTGGCCCTGTGTGCCTCGGTCGTATGCAGTCCTGATTGTGGCGCTCACCTGCACGGCGCCAAACACGCATACAACCATCATTGGCACCAAGGCAGAAGCGACTCTCATCGCTGAAGACGACACGTCTCCATTCGTCCCTCCATTTACGCCTGTCGCGACACCACTGGAGGCGGACTGCACGATGTTGGGGTGTGAGTGGAAGACGGCCTAACAGTGTGCGGGACCGTAGCCCAGCTTCATGGAGATGGTTGCGAATGGTCCTCGCCGATACCCCAGGAGCAACAGTGTCCCTAATTTGCTGGGAAGTGGCGGTGCGGTCCCTACCGCACTGCGTAGGATCCTACGGTCTTGGCGTGCATCCGTGCGTCGCTGCCGTCCAGTCCCAGGTCGACGGGCACGTGCACCTTCCGCCGACCACTGGCGACAACATCGATGTACTGTGGAGACCTCACACCCCACGTGTTGAGCAATTCGGCGGTACGTCCACCCGGCCTCCCGCATGCCCACTATACGCCCTCGCTCAAAGTCCGTCAACTGCACATACGGTTCACGTCCACGCTGTCGCGGTATGCTACCAGTGTTAAAGACTGCGATGGAGCTCCGTATGCCACGGCAAACTGGCTGACACTGACGGCGGCGGTGCACAAATGCTGCGCAGCTAGCGCCATTCGACGGCCAACACCGCGGTTCCTGGTGTGTCCGCTGTGCCGTGCGTGTGATCATTGCTTGTACAGCCCTCTCGCAGTGTCCGGAGCAAGTATGGTGGGTCTGACACACCGGTGTCAATGTGTTCTTTTTTCCATTTCCAGGAGTGTATATTGTGAAATAGTATGTGTGGCAACGTATTTGGGCACTGATAAAAGTAGTATGTATCAGAATATTTACTGAAAAGTATTGAAACTTACCTGTGAATTTTTAATACAAACTATGCTACTATTAATCCTCCTCCCCCCCCCCCCCCTCCCAGCCACGGGCAATGTGAACTTGTGTGTTCAGCTCTTCTGGACAATTTCGTGGGCCCTGCTGTTCTTGTTTTGGACATAATTTCTGTGGGCTGTTTGCACAGCAAAAGTTAAGATTTTCCTGTCTGATCTTTTTCTGTTTGTAGATTGTTATTTTCCTATAGAATCTCTTTTCTTTTTGCAAATTGGAGGTGGAAGGGGAGAAATAATAGGAAGGGGAAGGAACTGATGTTGTTAGCTGCATCGGGACTTCCTGTGGAATCGGCAGCAAAGAGTAAAACTGTGTGCTGACTGGGACTCAAACTTGGGATCTCCTGCTTACTAGGCAGCTGCGTAACCCACAACGCCATCCGAGCACAGTGCTTATGGTGAATGCATTGACTATCTCAGCCTGTTCCCAGTCCAGCCCAAACTACCACCAAGCACCACCTACCTGTCCACATTCTTCATGCTGTCTAATTTTTGATTCCTACTGGAGGCAAAGAAGTTTTTTATTTGTTATGAATGCATGGTGTCTGTTCTTTCGAACATGTCCGTAAGAACAGACACCACATGATTTATAACTAAAAAAAATTCGTCTTTTGGTTGCAACATCGGAAGGAGCAGTTTTGTAACCATATTCATGAGCTTGTGTGTGGAACCTTGCTTCAAGATATAAAACACTCAGAAAAATTATCAATAAGTTTATTCTGCTTTCATAATGTTGAATGCAATTTTCATGTTTCCCACATTATATATGTCAATTAAAAATCAGTTGTAAATTAAGTTTGTGGTTTTGTTGTTACATTCTTTTAATTCTGTCCTTATAACTATTGTAATTATTGAATGTAACTGCTCTGTGATTTTGCTTGGAAAAAAATGGAAAATTGTCCGCGTTTAGATGGTTAAGCGGTCAACACTTAATTTATTTTTCTTCTGTTGCAGATCTGTCATATGTTGCTATATGTGAAGCAACTAGACATATATACATATACAGACAACCTTGTCCAGTGAATGGAGAACTCAGAAATCGTCGAACTGGCAGACATGTGAAACAAGTTGCAGTGCAACAACTTTTGAACCTTGACTCCCAGGAAGAAATTCTGGGTGTTCATGCATCTATTGAATTCCTTTATGTGTTAACTCCATCAACTATGTATGCATTTCACATAAATGTCAAGGATTAAAAACATTTTGTAAAGTTACTACACTTTCATTTATCTTAACATTTTCTTCACAGCCAATTTGAAATCTTCATGTATAACAACTGAAGAGTTTTCTGTAAAGAGAAAGATGCAAACTGAAGGGAAAATATATTTGTAAAGTGTACAAGCATAGGAACATTCCTAATTGTTGTTAATCAAATGAGATACTATTAAATGTTTAATATCAGTCTGCATAGATGAGAATCCTACTATGCGTTTATAAGGAGCAATACAAAATAAGTTAAAAGTGAACCTTGATGAACAGAGTACTATTGTTTCGGATGCATTTCAGGTCCCTTTCAGTACCTTGAAAGAAGTCTGTGTTCTGTGTGGCTGTGTTTATTTGAAACACCGTTCATTTCATTAGCAGTTAAGGTAATTTCATCTTCTTGGGCATTATCATGCAACACCCTACCAAAAATTAGGTTATATGCTTCCATTTATCAGTATGCCATTCACATTTTTTGTTCTAGTTACTGAACTTCACATCTGCAATTGTGCAATATTTATACCATTTTCAGTTGATTGTTCCACTGCCATGTAGATGGAAGCAAGTGACATAATTTTTTTGTGATGGTTCCTGATGATACCAAAGGAGATAATATTAACAAATTTCCAATGAAAAAAGTTTTATTTTTTATTATTGATAGGAACATTCCTATCTTTAAGAAATTTAGTGATACTATGGATCCAAGAATGAAACTACTTTTTACAGTGTGCCATCCTCTAAGCACATAGTCAAACACTCTGTATTCAGAAATAACACATTAAATTGTCTTAATCTACAACACTGAGCATAATGTGCTAGTTTTTATTTTATGTTCCTGAAGAATGTTTCCAATCATGTAAGACGTCCTCCACTACTTCACTTCTTTTTATTCCCCCACCCCAAACACTCATGGTAAAGAGAGGAGATAAAAGAAAAACATTGTACTACATGTTGGAAACGACACTTTTAATTACAGCCAGTCTAATAACTTAATTGACATTCATTTTCAAAATTATTTTGAGCTCACAATATCTTTACAAGCTGACTCAATGTCAGGAAATTTATACTGGAACCCATAGGACAGGGTTCGTTTAGGAATAACCTTTTGTCCCTCTGTAATCATCTTTGCTCTGTCTTCACTGAAGGCCAAATTCAAAACCATTTCTGGCAGTGGGATGAAAGCTGGCCGCCACAGTGCTCTAGCAAAGGCTTGTGTGAATTCCTTGTTTGTGACAACCTGAAAAAGAAGATAATAGTTTACAGCTTTAAAATATTCAACATTAAGTTAACTTTTTCATAGTTGTCAGAAATTACTCATTTTATTAGACAAAGATCTAAGTGATATAAAATTAGAAATCACTGACTGGTGAATTCTCTTAGCAGGCATTTCAGAATCAACAAGCTGAAAATGGCAGACCCACAGTAGGAGGCACTTGGATGAGAAAAGTTCAGAATATTGATACAATTATCTAAGTTTAAATGTTGTAGATACGCAACAAAATCCTATATGAGGGGAATGAGTCCAAAATGTGCACTACAGTTGTGTATTAAACAAACAGTCTTCTGCAATTTACATGACCATTCAATGTCAGTTTCTAATAGAAACTTCTTTGCTGCTTAATACGCCCATTTCAGAAAATAGGACCATCAGACATAACCATGGGAATTAAGTGGAGCTGAAAGACATGGGCTTGTGTTTATATTGCTAGGTGTCAATTCTCATTGGTCTTCATACTGGAGAATGACATACACAAAAACATAACAATATGACTTGCATACCAGCAAAACTTGTGATGGAACCAGAACATACGATATATACAAAGTGATCTTAAATGTAGATCCATACTGTGCAAACCACTACATTTTTAACATTTGAAGCATGTTGCCAGTCTTTGCACCACTTTCAAATCTTATCAAGATCTAACTCAATATTTGTGCAGTTTTAGACAGTAAATCATTATGGATACCTCTACCTGTTAAAAATCTGATGTTACTATTATTGTCTGCAAGGTCATTAATATGCAACATGAACAGGGTCGTTGTGCACACATGGAGCTACTCATATAACTGTCTCACTCTCTCTCTCTCTCTCTCTCTCTCTCTCTCTCTCTCTCTCTCTCTCTATCCATCCAGGAAAACATGCTGCATTCTCCCTACCGAGCATTTCTCAGTCTCAAATTTCACTAGAGACAAAATACAGTTCCTCCAGTAAATGCCTCAACCCCATTGACCAAGTTGTCTATCCCAGCAGTCTTTTCTTGTGCTTATAAAAACAGCTGCCTTTGTCTGACTGTTCGTCTCCTATGTACAGAGTGGATTGTTGAAGAATTGATCTTGATTTTTTTTGGGGGGGGGGGGGGGGGGGCAGAAGGTGGGGTACAGCATACTGTGCAAACTTTTTCAATGTGTGTGTAAAAAGGCATACAGTTCAGGTTGCCTGGATAATTTTAAATTGTGTGATGTAGCAGATCATGTCTATCAGCAAAGCACTTAAGATCAACTGTCATCAATTACTGTTTCAACAATCAGTAAGAGAGATTTAGTATTTGAAATAATAAATAATAACTTTTTTTTTCACAAGGACCATATTCTGTGACTATTTTGCACCTTTACAAATCTGTAATGACACACACATTCTGTTGATCCTTTTATGCATGTGAGATGCTAGGAGCAAGTCAAAAAATATATAAATATAAATTACATAGAATGTATAAAGTGATTCTAAGGGAAAATAGAGTTAATTTACATACACAGAACTACATCCAAACAGGCATAGGACAATAATTAGTACATGTAGAATAATACATAACAGACAATCAAAATATATGTATGAAACAGTCTATAACTATATCTTATAAAAATTCTTCTAATGAATAAAGTTTAATTGAGCAAATCCATCTTTTCTTTAGTTTTAAATAATGTACTGTTAATTCACAGACCTCTGATACTATTAGACAGTGAACTAAACATATTAGTATCAGAACACTGTAAACCTTTCTGTGCCGAGGTTAGATTTTTGAAATAACAGTGGAGGTCAGCTTCCTTCCATTGTGAACATGGTAAATTTCCCTGGTTTCATAGTGCACAGGATTGTTAACCATTGAGCTCGTAATAGTATTTATTTGGATGTTGTGGTAGTGCATGTTTGTTAAAAAAAAAGATTGACATGAATTTCTTGGGGGGAAACTCTGCAAATAATTTGTTAGTCTTTCTCTGCAGAAAGAAAATGTTGTTTGGTGTTTGTGAACTGCTGTAGAAAATAACTCCACATCACATAAGAGTGGAAGTACCCAGAGTGAGTAGATTTTGTGGCACTGATGTTACCAATGTCCTTACAGTAAAAATAGCTGAGGACAAACTTTGTAGGGTCTGGACAACATGATGTTCCCTGGTAACCTTGCCACCAATGCAGATACCTAAGGATGTGGGACAGTCTACCCTTTATATTTTCTGACTGCTGCATACAATAGGTTTCTCCTACAGGATTTAGTGATTAAAACTGAAATGGACATAATTAGTTTACTCATATTTATTGACAGAGTTTACTTTGAACCTGGTTATGAGTTCGTAGAGTAAAGTGTTGGCATATCCTCTATAGGGGTGGAATGTTTGTTTGTCACAGTGCGTACTGTTGTCAAACATAGTGAACAAACATGTATTGTGAAAAATGTAAGTCATATTTATACACTCTAAGACAAAAAGATGCACCAAGGGAGAACTATCCAAAGAGTACAGAAAATGATAGATGTGATGACATGTGCAAACAAACGATTGTAGTTTCAGAAAAAAATGGATGATTTATTCAAGAGAACACCCAAATTGTGGAAGTCAATATTGTGTTGGTCCACATCTGACTTATGCAAGCAGTTATTCAGCTTGGCATCAACTGATACAGTTGTTGGATGTCCTGAGGGATATCGTGCTACATTCTGTCCAGTTGATACATTAGATCATCAAAATCCTGATCTGATTGGAGGGCCCTGCCCATAATGCTCTAAACCTTCTCAGTTGGGGAGAGATGCATCCTTGCTGGCTAAGGTAGGGTTTGGCAAGCACAAAGATAAGCAGAAGAAATTTTCACTGTGTTCGGGCAGGCATTATCGTACCGAAATGTAAGCCCATGAGGGCTTGCCATGAAGGGAAACAAAACAGTGTGTAGAATATCATCAACATAACACAAAAACACGAAAAAAATGAAAACAAAAGGGATCCTTCTATGAAATGAAATGACACCCCAGACCATCAATACTGTTTGTCGCGTTGTATGGCATGTGAGTGAGGTTGATGATCCCATCGCTGTCTGGGGCGTCTCCCCGTAAGCCTTCACTGGTCATTGTGGCCTGGAATCTCACTGACTGGAGTAGAACTGTGTTCAAAGTCCTCCTTCGAATTGGGCCTCGATTACCAGTGAAGACACGTCTCAAGACACCCCAGACAGTGGTGGGACACTAGCCTGACAGCTAGGAGTGATAGTCTGGGTTGCCATTTAATTTTGCAGCATGACCCTTTGGTTGTCATTTGCGGCACCCTTACAGCACACTGGTACGTCAACAATATTCTATGCCCCATTTTGTTGCCTTTCATGGGATGGCATCCTGGGCTTACATTTCCTTACATGGCATGAGTTTCTACTGCATGTCTCCATGCTTGTCAAACCCTACCTTGGTCAGCAAGGGTACTGGATTTCTCCACAATTGGGAATGTTTAGAGCATTATGGGCAGGACCCTCCAACTCGCTTGGGATGGTGATGATCTAATATTCCAACTGGACAGAACTTTGGATGATGCCCCCAGGACAGCACCCAAAAAGTTATTGAATCAGTGCCAAGCCAAATAACTACTTGCATAATGGTCAAAGGAGGACCAATGTGTTGTTAACTTGCTCAGTTCTTCCTCTTGAATAAATCGTACAGTTTTTTTTGAAATTGTAATTTGTTTGTGTGTCCATGCATGACACACAGGTGCAGTGGCAAAGGGGGGGAGGTGGTGGCTATAGCTCCCTCCCTTCCAATGGAGTATCATAGTAAAGTGGATAAAATGACTCCAGAAATCATTGAATATACTACTTCAACAGAGTCAATCATTTGTTTTTAATAATTATGTAGCAGTATAGGTTGCAATGTATTTCAAACACATTTTAACAAGAAGAAGAAAGGCAAATAGCTTACTACCTAAACTGCTAAATCTCATTTAACTTAAAATGGGTGTCATATTATTTATTAATATACACTGGATGTATTAATGTACCAATTACAATAATCAAGAAAGCTAAATATGCCGGGTATGCCTATCACCACTTAAATTGCTGACACCCGACACCCCCCCCCCCCTCCCCCCCCCGACAAAAACTTCGAAATCGCCAGACATCTGGGTCAAATCGTATTATTTTCTCAGATGTGCACATTCTGTAGACGTGTTTCAGTGCTGGCAACACAAGTGGGTGCGCTCCACCTACCGACCGGTGATGTAAAATACACACAAGAGTAACACAAATTTGTGAAAGCACATTATAGAGACAGTTTTTGGAGAGTTATTCACTTTTAATGAAAGGAGAGCTGAAACTATGGAAGAAAAAGTGGGTTGATGAAAGTAAAAGACCTGAAACAATGAAGCTTCTCTACTTTGAGATGAAGAGAGACTTATTTGAGTAACACAGTGGGGCAGGTGAGACTAAATGGATTGGCTCTGGCAAATATCCATAAAGAAAGGGATATGGACATTGAAAATATCATTGACATATTCAGTAAAAAGACACAGAGAAGAATAAGAATGACAAACTGGGTAGAAGACAGAAATATCCAGTGAGTTTTGTTACATAATTTTTTAAATATTGTCATCTTCTGTATCCAGAAAATTAATGAAAACTTATTTGTTGTAAGTTGACCTTTTTATGGTTTGCGTGATTTATAAAATCTCCCATGTTAAGTTTTTTTACCCTGAACTCCAAAACAGTTACCAAAAACTACTTTAAGCAAACCCAAATTTTGAGAAACAGCAGTGGTGGAGGACTGTACTCCATGCAGTACAGCTCCCCCTTCCACCAGCTTTGCTGCTCTTATCCAAAAACACCTTCTGCTTCTTGGACGTAGGGTTTTATCCAGTGTCCCATTGCCCCTAATGCCACAGTGGCACACTTTGGAGAGTACTGTTTTGTGATCCACACTGCTAAAACCCTTAGAAAGATCATAAAATATACCAATTGGCTTAATTTTTTTTATGTAGGATTCCAGTACATTGTGAAAGAAAAATATAGGTTCAGTTGTGGCCATAGTTTGTTTCCAAAAAGGTGTCTTTCACTGATGGTGTAAAAGTTTGGTATGAAGTACTTTCTCAATATTTTTTGTGAATGTGGACAAGATAAAGAAATGATAGTTCATGTTTTGTGTTGTATTGCTCTGATTACACCGGATGTGCTGTGAGCAACTGTCGACCATGCCATGTTATGGATGCAGCATGTTACTGAATCAGGAGTCCAAACAGAACACATGTTGAAACTTGTGACTATATCCTAATGAACGTGCCAGAACCACTAATATTATGTGTCTGATTGTTCCTCCCATTTTCCTGCACCCACACCACACTCTGCTTACAGTGCCATATTTCCACCTGGTGGTAGAAAGTGTAATAATTATCTTTTCCAACATAACTCCATGAGCACACTGATTAAGGGTCATATCTGTGATGTATACAGCTCACAATGTAGCAGTTGGAACTGCATCAATTTAATTATAATTACCTGGTATTACATTTCCGGTAGAGATTTAGCACACTCACTTGCAGATGTGTGGCATATAGGCACACTTAGCAGAAAAAATAATTTGATTCTGCTGTTTCCAACTGTGTGTATATTATCCATTATTAAACAGCTGGTGAGCATTTGACTGAACTCAGTTTTGTTTATCTCAACAACCAATATTTCAGACATAATGAAAAACAGCTTCTTTAGAAAAATGATGCAAGTCACTGCATGAAGGTTAAAACATGGAAATCTAATTTGATTCTTCTCGAAGCCAAAGTTATAGCTATAAAACAATGATAGTTAAGCGAAGTTTTCAAGTTTGTCTTAAATCTGCTAGTGACTGATTAGATGAATATTGAAATGATTATTAAATTTTATATATAGACAAAAAGTCTAATCATAAGTATGAATTTAAGTGTAAATTGCATTTATTTATTCTGTTAGTGACAGATAGCATTAATCATTTATGGAAGCTAACTGAAGTTTGATTTATCAGCAATATTTTTATAATTCACTTACGTAGCATAAGTACTTCATTGACATAAGTTATGTTGCCCTGGAAAATTAGTCTGGAAGCCAATAACGAACGGAAACTGTTACGCGAACCAACTGTACAACTTGAAAAGGGCTCAAAGGATGAAAGAAGTGATGAGAGCAGTAGGTGTGGACTGAACATACTGCATGGCTTAGGGTGACTCATAATAATTACTGTTGACAAAAGACCCTTAATGTTTTTGGGAAATCTTATAATGGTTTTAATGACTTGTAAGCATGTGACATGCATGCTGGTACTTTACAAAGTAGCAGTGTTTTAAAACCGAGTGGGACGGCGCTTTTCCTTTTCATTTGTGTGCAATGAAGTGAAAACACTTAATCTGACAATAGGGAATAACAAAAAACTGAAGTATCGCAACAAAAAACAAAAGAGATCATGTACATCCTCTCTGCAAACCATGGACCTTGTCATGGATGCGTGGCTTGTGTGTCAGGCATACAGTAGATGCAACAACAACAGAAGAGTACCTGTAGAAAGGTTAGACTGGAGATGTGCAAGGGCAAGAGACTCAATGGCTGTCTGATCTTATAATATTAGCCAACACTGCCTTGCATTGTTCTTCCTGTAATCAGCTAAAAGTCAAGTGCAACTAGCCATCATATTTCCCAAGGATGTGCAGCTCTATAATAATATTTGCTGGCGACGGTGGTGTCCTCCTGGATAAAAATAGCTGCACGGCAGGGAGTACTCAGGATGATGTCATGGGAAAACCTTCTGGTGTTATACAGTTCATAGCATGGAATGTTATGTCACTTACACAAGGTAGGTAGGTAGGTAGGTAGGTAGTTAGGTAAGAGACTCTAAAAAAGAAATGCACATGTTGAAGTTAGATGTAGTGAGAATTTGTGGTCAGTGGTGACAAGAAAGAAAAGAAGAGAATGTCAAATGGGAAGAAGGAATGCAAGGGGAATACTCCCGGTAAGTGTTTTGCAGAGAGCATATTTTAACACTTCCGCTGCGGCATCGGTGCAGCAACTCTCTAGTGCGGCCCAGCAACACTCTGAAACGGCAGGTACTATGAAACGGATTCGAAAGCTGTGCTTCCACTCTATCATCACTCTGCAGCCTCTAAATGATAATCTCCGTGGTATGCCTCGTCCTTACTACACAGGAAATCACTGTTCCTTTGTCAATTTAACACTTTTCCTGCTCCTTTTCACATTGGAAGGTCCCGGTGTCTGTTAATTAGTCTCCATTACGAACAATATATGTTTGATAACTGACCACACAACGGTCTACACGCTTTCATACTAGCTTAGACACAGCAACTGGACTGCGTAATCCGACAGTGAGCACGGACGCTTATAAGCGTCAGCCGCACTGGCTCGTGGCTTGTTTTGACACTTATAAGTGTCAGCCGCAGCGAAAGTGTTAATAATGATTAACATTTGATTTATGAAGAAGGAAAGATGGTTGTATATATGGGACAGATCTGGTGGCACCAGGTTTCAGGTATGTTATATAATGGTAAGATAGAGATTTTGAAACTGCCAAATATTTCTAGTGGCAGAAGTGGATTCCACATACAAAAACTGAAGAAATTGCAGAAAGACAACTTTGTAAAAAAACATCTGTTGTCTTTCAAAGGAGGCAACAGAGGATTAAATAGACAAAAAGACGAAGTCCGAAGTAGGAAAGGATAAATAGGAAATACAAAGCTGCAGAAGCATACATGACTATGGCAAAGATTGGAGTACCAAAAGGAAAAATTAAAGGAATCTTGCAAAATAAAGCAGCAGTTAGATAAATATCAAGAGCACACTTGCCAGTTAACAAACCAGCACTAAACAAATTCTAATAGGCAGGAAGAGCTGTACAAAGGAAACAAATTTGAAGACAATTTTGTAGAACAGGAAGATGAAGGTGGTATCGGGGATAAGGGACTGGAGAAGAATTTGACAGATTCAAGTTGAAACATGGAGCAAATGACTTCCTGTCAGAATTATAGATAGCCTTGGTATGCAAGAAATATGATACAGGTGAAATACTGCGAGGCTTCAAGAAGAATGTAATAATTTTGATTCTAAAGAAGGCAGAAGCTGACAAGTGTGAAAATTACAGAAGAATGGCAAGGCCAGTAAAAGGCAACATCTGTAAAGATCAGTTTGTATTCCAGAAAAATTTAGGAACAAACAAGGCAATGCAGACCCTATGACTTATCTTAGAACATAGACTGAAGAAAGGGAACATACATTTACACCATTTGTAGATTTAGAAAAAGCTTTTGACAGTGTTGAGTGGAACACACTGTCTGCAATTCTGTGGGTAGCAGAGATAACATACAAGCAGCAAAAAGTTATCCATAACTTGTGCAGAAACCAGTTTGCAGATATGAATTGAAAGGCCTATTCCCACTGTTATTTAATCTGGTGCATCAAGGAAGTAAAGCAGAAAAGCAAGGAGAAATTTGGAAAGTTCAGGGAGAAGAAATAAAAAAAAATTGTGGTTTGTCAATGATAAGAAACTAAAAGAGTTGAAAACAAACAAGTTGCCAGGTCTAGATGGAATCCCAATTCAGTTTTACAGAGAATACTCTACAGCATTGGTCCCTTAAGTAGGTGGTATTTTTTTGTGAATCTCTTGCCCCACAAGAAGTCCCAGGTGACTGGAAAAAGCCACAGTTGACTCCTGCATATATTATAAGAAGTGACCAGCACAATTACAGGCCAATATCCTTAACATTGGTTTGCTGCAGAATTCTTGAACACATTCTGAGTTCAAATATAATAAATATTATAAATTTCCCATCCCCAGATCTGCACAAATTTAGGAAGCGTCGGGTGTGAGGAATTCAGCTTGCACTTTTCTCACATGATGTCCCACAAACCATAAATGGAGAGCAACATGCAGATTGTATATTGGTAGACTTCCAGAAAGCATTTGACATGGTGCCCCATTGCAAACTGTTGACAAAGGTCTGAGCCTACAGTTTAGGTTCCCAGATATGTGAGTGAATCTAAGACTCTTCAAGTAATAGTACCCAGTATTGTCCTCGAGGGTGAGTGTTCATCAGAGACAAGGGTATTATCAGGAGTGCCTCCAGGGGAGTGTGATAGGACTGCTTTTATCTTCTATATACATAAATGACCTGATGGACAGGGTGAGCAGCAATTTATGGCTGTTTGCTGATGACGCTGTGGGGAATGGGAAGGTGTCATCATTGAGTAACTGTGGGAGTATACTAGGCAATTTAGAAAATAATTCTAGTTGGTGTGATGAATGGCAGCTTGCTCTAAATGTAGAAAAATGTAAGTTAATACAGATGAGTAGGAAAAACGATCTTGGAACATTCGAATACAGCATTAGTAGGTGCATCATTTCGACAGTCACAATTAAATATCTAGCCATAACACTGCAAAGCAATATAAAATGGAATTAGCACATCAGGTTGGTAATTGGGGGGGGGGGGGGGGGGGCGCAAATGCTTGACTTCATTTTACTGGGAGAAATTTGGGAAAGCATAACTCATTCATAAAGGAGAGAATGTATAGAACGTTGGTGTGACCAATTCTTGAGTGCTGTTTGGGATATCCACTCTGAATAAAGGAAGACATCGAAACATCTCAGAGGCATGCTCCTAGATTTGTTACCAGTAGGTTCAATCAGCATGCAAGTATTATGGAGATGCTTCATGAACTCAAACAGGAAACCTTGGAGGGAAGATGATGCTCTTTTCACAAGGCCAGACTTCAGAACGATTCTACTGGCACCACCATGCATTTTCCATAAGCCATAAGGACTGTGAAGATGAAATGTGAGAAATTAGGCCTCATGTGGAGACTTTTAGGCAGTTGTTGTTCACTCTATTTGCAAGTGGAACAGAAAAGGAAATGACTAGTAGTGGTACGGGTACCATTCACCACGCACAGTTCAGTTGTTTGCAGAGTATATATGTAGATGTAGATATAGATACAATTTCATCATGGGTGACAAAAGACACGAAAGATTTGTTGAATGGAAAGGATTGTGTCTTGAAAATAAGTTATAAGATGAATATTAAAAACGTAAAACAAAGGCAATGGAATGTAGTTGACTTAAATCAGGCACTGAAGAAGAAATTACTAGGTGAGTTTTACTTTGGGCAGCAAAATAACTGATAGGGAATATAAGAAGCAGGTTGGCAATAACAAGAAAATTATTTCTGAAACAGAGGAATTTGTTAACACTGAACATAAATTTATTTGTTATGGAATATTTATTGATTATAAGGAAATAAAATTTGTGGCAAAACTTGATTAAAAGACGAGATCTGTTGACTACATAAATCATCATCAGGTCACTGTGTAACAATGGAATAGCATTTGCAATGTTTGACTAATTTTGTCATTAAAATAAACAAAATGTGATGCACTTATATTATAAAAAATGACACACATGTACATTTTGCTTATTTTTATGAAAAAACTAGCCAAATATTATTCATGCTTTTCCATTGTTAGACTGTGACCTGATGATCAATATAATCAACTGACAGGATTTATTCTGAGGCATCAAGGAATTGTTAAGTCAGTAATAGAGGGAAGTGTGTGTGGCAAAATTTATAGAGGGAGGTGACAGCTTGACTGTACTAAGCAGGTTCAAATGGATGTAGCATGTAAGAGCTATGCAGAAGCAAAGAGGGTTACACAGGGTAGACCAGTGTGGAGAGCTTCATCACTGTCATATTTAGACCTATCAGGGGTTTCATATCACTCCAACTGCACCAGACCCACACTACTACAGAACCTCCTCCAGCTTGAGCAGTCCCATGCTGACACGCAGGGTTCGTGGATTCATGAGGTTGTCTCCATACCCGAACATGTCCATTCACTTGATACAATTTGAAATGAGACTTGTCTGACCAGTCATCATGTATCCAGTCATCAACAGTCCGATGATGGTGTTAAATGGGCTCAGGTAAGGTGTAAAGCTTTGCATCGCGCAGTCATCAAGGGTACACAAGTGGACCTAGGGCTCCAAAAGCCAATATCGATGATGTTTCGTTGTTTGGTTTGCACGCTGACACTTGTAGATGTCCCAGCATTGAAATCTACGATACTGACAGGTGACACATACATAAGCATTCTGTCTGATCACCTGCATCCATTCAAGTCCATTGTGCATTCAGACAGACTTGGGCTATTCCAGCAGGACAATGCAACACCCTACATGTCCAGAATTGCTACAGAATGGCTCCAGAAACACTCTTCTGAGTTTAAACATTCCTCTGGCCATCAAACTCCCCAGAGGTGAACATTAAGGAGAACATCTACGGTGCCTTGCAACATGCTGTTCAGAAGATATCTCCACCCCCTTGTACTCTATGAATTTATGAACAGCCCTCCAGGATTCGTGGTGTCAGTTCCCTCCAGCACTACTTCAAATTTTAGTCGAGTCCATGCCACGTCATGTTGCGGCACTTCTGCATGCTTGCAGCGTGGTTGTTGTTGTCTTCAGTCCTGAGACTGGTTTGATGCAGCTCTCCATGCTACCCTATCCTGTGCAAGGTGCTTCATCTCCCAGTACCTACTGCAACCTACATCCTTCTGAATCTGCTTAGTGTATTCATCTCTTGGTCTCCCTCTACGATTTTTACCCTCCACGCTGCCCTCCAGTACTAAATTGGTGATCCCTTGATGCCTCAGAACATGTCCTACCAACCAATCCCTTCTTCTAGTCAAGTTGTGCCACAAACTCCTCTTCTCCCCAATTCCATTCAATACCTCCTCATTAGTTATGTGATCTACCCATCTAATCTTCAGCATTCTTCTGTAGCACCACATTTCGAAAGCTTCTATTCTCTTCTTGTCCAAACTATATATCGTCCATGTTTCACTTCCATACATGGCTACACGCCATACAAATACTTTCAGAAATTACTACCTGACAATTAAATCTATACTCGATGTTAACAAATTTCTCTTCTTCAGAAACGCTTTCCTTGCAATTGCCAGTCAACATTTTATATCCTCCCTACTTCGACCATCATCCGTTATTTTGCTCCCCAAATAGCAAAACTCCTTTACTACTTTAAGTGTCTCATTTCCTAATCTAATTCCCTCAGCATCATTCAGCTACATTCCATTATGCTCGTTTTGCATTTGTTGATGTTCATGTTATACCCTCCTTTCAAGATACTGTCCATTCCGTTCAACTGCTCTTCCAAGTCCTTTGCTGTCTCTGACAGAATTACAATGTCATCGGCGAACCTCAAAGTTTTTATTTCTTCTCCATGGACTTTAATACCTACTCCGAATTTTTCTTTTGTTTCCTTTACTGCTTGCTCAATATACAGATTGAATAACATTGGGGAGAGGCTGCAACCCTGTCTTACTCGCTTCCCAACCACTGCTTCCCTTTCATGTCCCTCGACTCTTATAACTGCCATCTGGTTTCTATACAAATTGTAAATAGCCTTTCGCTCCCTGTCACCTTTAGAATTTGAAAGAGAGTATTCCAGTCAACATTGTCAAAAGCTTTCTCTAAGTCTACAAATGCTAGAAACGTAGGTTTGCTTTTCCTTAATATTTCTTCTAAGATAAGTCGTAAGGTCAGTATTGCCTCAAGTGTTCCAGTATTTCTACGGAATCCAAACTGATCTTCCCCGAGGTTGGCTTCTACTAGTTTTTCCATTCGTCTGTAAAGAATTCGTGTTAGTATTTGCACCTGTGACTTATTAAACTGATAGTTCGGTAATTTTCACATCTGACAACACCTGCTTTCTTTGGGATTCGAATTATTATATTCTTCTTGAAGTCTGAGGGTATTTTGCCTGTTTCATACATCTTGCTCACCAGATGGTACAGTTTTGTCAGGACTGGCTCTCCCAAGGAAGTCAGTAGTTCCAATGGAATGTTGTCTACTCCGGGGGCCTAGTTTCGACTCAGGTCTTTCAGTGCTCTGTCATACTCTTCACGCAGTATCGTATCTCCCATTTTATCTTCATCTACATCCTCTTCCATTTCCATAATATTGTCCTTAAGTACATCGCCCTTGTATAGACCCTCTATATACTCCTTCCACCTTTCTGCTTTCCCTTCTTTGCTTAGAACTGGCTTTCCATCTGAGCTCTTGATATTCATACAAGTGGTTCTCTTTTCTCCAAAGGTCAGGGTGCTACACAATATTACGCCGCTGTACCTGTTTCTTTGGCTCTTCAGTGTGTGTATGAACTGTGCCAGTTGATTACTATTCTGACAGCAAGTAGGCAATAACGCACAGTGCAACACTGCACAGATTATTTTTACAATGCTTACTTATTAACTAAAGTGTCCCAAAAAGCTGTTTACCATTAGGTCCACGGACCTATGATATTTATGTTGTCTCCAAGAGTATCATCCTGTAAACGTTTGTAAAATAAGTCCTATGACATTCTGAAGGCTGATGTTCCATGTCAATGGAAATACAATGTTATAAATAAAATAGAAAGAAACTTCCACATGGGAAAAATATATTAAAAACAAAGATTCCAAAACTTACCAAGCGGGAAAATGCCGGCAGACAGACACAAGAACAAAACACACAAACACACACACAGAATGGCTTGTGTCTGTGTATGTGCGGATGGATATGTGTGCGTGTGTGTGTGTGCGCGAGTGTACACCTGTCCTTTTTTTCCCCCTAAGGGAAGTATTTCCGCTCCCGGGATTGGAATGACTCCTTACCCTCTCCCTTAAAACCCACATCCTTTCGTCTTTCCCTCTCCTTCCTGAAGAAGCAACCATCGGTTGCAGTAATTCTGTGTGTGTGTTTGTGTGTTTTGTTCTTGTGCCTGTCTGCCGGCGATTTCCCGCTTGGTAAGTCTTGGAATCTTTGAAATACAATGTTATTCATTTAAGAAACTGTTGTAATATATTCCATTGGACAAAGGAAGTATTGTGGACCTAAATAGGATTACTTCGAGTTACAGAGAGCATTGTGGCATATATTTGCATTCAACAAGGTGAAGGGATTATTTTCATTATATATGATGTGGGATGATGATTTCAAATCACAGTAGTTAACAGGATATGACAATAGCAGAACAGGAGGGGAAGATTAGAGCCCTTCAGGCTGAATTAGATAAAGCTAGGGAGGAACTAATTAGCTTAAGGGGGGAGAAGGGTGAAGAGAAGTGGGAAGTGGGAGCAGGGAACAGGAGCCGCAGAAAGAGGACAGTATCTGAAAGTTTCGTTGTTGGCACAAGATAGATTTTCCCTGTTGCCACAGTTAAGTAATGAAGAGCCCCATGTAGGTGTAGCTGATGCACAGCAGGATTCAATTAGGAAGCATGTTACTTCAGAAAAAGTAAGAAGTAGGAAGAAAATTCTGCTGTTAGGTAGCAGTCATGGAAGAGCTGTGGGCCAACTTCTGCAAGGAAAATTAGGTGAGAGTTACCAGGTCACAAACTTTTTCAAGCCTAGTGCATCTCTCAGCCAAGTGATAGAGGGCGTAGGATCTTTGTGTAAAGGCTCATGTTGTAATAGTGGGTCGAACAGGGAACAGTATTGATAGGGACCACAGCTACAGTATTTGAGAGTGACCTGGTAAAAATAGCATTAGCAATGAACCATACTAATGTTGAGTTTGTGCCTGTTTTCAAGTGGTACGACTGACCCAAGTTGAACAGCTCTGTGAAGAGGGTCAATATGGAGTTTAATCGACTGCTTCAGGCTGGCGCTGGGTCGGGGATTGGTTTGGTTCCTATTGACACTATTGGTAGGTGGGGCTTTACTTCTCATGGCCTGCATCTCAATAGAATAGGGAAGGATATACTGACTATGCTGATAGCAAATTCTTTAAGGGGGGACACTGCAAATCATGGAAGTAGTTCTTTTTAGGTTAAGCTCATTATCTACACATTCAATATTGAAACAAGACGTATCTGAAAATGTTAAGCATAATACTTATGAAGACAAAAAAAGTAATAGTAAATTTACTAAATCAAAATATCAAAGGTTTAAAAAAATAAAATTAATGAATTTCAGATCTGTTTAGATGAGCCACAGTCTACAAATCCTGTTGATATTATTTATATTTCTGAACATCATTTAGGTAGAGAAATTGAAATGCTTAGTATAGAAGGGTACACCTTAGCTTCAAAGTATTTTAGAAAAGAGATGGAGAAAGAAAGAGTTGCCACTTACATTAAAAAGGGTCACAATTATAAAAACATTGACATTCTTAAATACTGTAGTGATCAGCGTTTTGAAGCATGCGCCACACAAGTAGAAACACACAAAAGAAAAGTAATTATAGTCACAATATACAGCACTCCAACTGGTAATTTCCAGCTATTCACTAAACAGCTTGATACAGTTTTAAATTTCTTAACTTCTAAAAATAATGAACTCATATTAAGTGGACATTTTAATTTAAATTTTCTGGAAGATAGCTACTCAAGATCCATACTAGAGTCTCTTACCATTTCTTATAATCTCATTCCCTTAGTACCGTTCCCAACCAGGGTTTTGGGTACCAGCAGCACTGCTATTGATAACATTTTCATAGATACTACCACACTAGCAAATCATAGTATAAATCCAGTATTTAATGCCCTTCCAGATCATGATGCCCAGTTCCTTACATTTCATATAGTGGGGGCTGATTCAACTAATAACAGGAAATGGGAAACTATACGAATAATAAATGAAACAGGAATTGTAGGTATAAAAAACTGTTTAAGGAATACAGACTGGCAAGATGTATACAATTCACCCGGAATAAATGAAAAATATGACTGTTTCTCTAATTTAGTCATAGGTCACATTGAAAACTGCTGCCCTAAGAAAGTAATCAAAGCAAATAGATTAAATGTTTCAAAACCTTGGATTACAAATGGAATAAAAGTATCTTTGCAAAACAAAAAGAAGACTGTACTTAATGTCAAGGGAAAACAATGACTACAGAGCTAAATCATGTTACAAATTATATTGTAAAATTCTAAACAAAGTAATCAAAACCTCAAAATGTATTTATTTTCAAGAAAAATAAATGCCTCTAATAACAAGATAAAAACTGTATGGAACATAGTAAAAAGTGAAACAGGAAAAACTAATCAGGCAAATGAGGAAATTATGTTAAATGTAAATAATGAGTTGATTAGAGATACCTCCAAAATTTCAGACACTTTCAATAACTTTTTCCTTTCAATAGCAGACAACTTAGGTTCACATAGTTCCTCAGAAGACCGCTTAAAATATTTTAAAAAATGCACTTCCGCAGAAATTTGACAAAATTCAACTATATCCTACTTAACCGAAAGAGATTTCTAATGTTATTAGCTCTCTTAAAAACAAATGTTCCAGTGGTTATGATGAAATGAGCAATACCATAACTAAATGTTGCTCCTCAGAACTTTGTGACATACTGAGTTACTTATGTAATGAACCCCTCCACAGTGGTACTTTTTCAGATAGGCTTAAATATGCTATTGTCAAACCATTACACAAAAAAGGAGACAAATCCTCAGTGGAAAACTTCCATCCTATTTCATTATTGGCAATATTTTCAAAATTATTTGAAAGGGTTATGTACAACAGACTTTATAAACATATTAAAAACAAAGATTCCAAGACTTACCAAGCGGGAAAGTGCCGGTAGACAGGCACAATAAATAAAACACACAAACACACTCACACACACACAGAATTTCTAGCTTTCGCAACTGACGGTTGCTTCTTCAGGAAAGAGGGAAGGAGAGGGAAAGACGAAAGGATGTGGGTTTTAATGGAGAGGGTAAGGAGTCATTCCAATCCCGGGAGCGGAAAGACTTACCTTAGGGTGTAAAAAGGACAGGTGTACACTCGCGCACACACACACATATCCATCCGCACATACACAGACACAAGCACACATTTGTAAAGGCAAAGAGCTCAGGCAGAGATGTCAGTCGAGGCGGAAGTACAGAGGCAAAGAAGTTGTTGAAAGACAGGTGAGGTATCAGCGGCGGCAACTTGAAATTAGCGGAGGTTGAGGCCTGGCAGATATTGAGAAGAGAGGATATACTGAAGGGCAAGTTCTCATCTCCGGAGTTCGGATAGGTTGGTGTTGGTGGGAAGTATCCAGATAACCCGGATGGTGTAACACTGTGCCAAGATGTGCTGGCCGTAGTGTCATCCACAAAAATGGTGAATCTACAATGTTCCGTAGAGAGAGGAAGGTCATTTATAAATATAATAAAAAGAAGGGGGCCCAGAACTGAGCCCTACGGCACTCCACATGTAATGGTACCCCATTCTGAAGATACTGGGACACCATCTTGACTATCTACTACTTTCCTTAAACATCCAATGAGTTATTGTGATTTGTAGCATTTGCATAACAGACAGATCTTTGAACAGTCAAAGTACATCTTAATTTTATGCTGATACAAAAATCGGGGTGTCTTTTCTATGGAGAAAAAAGCCCCGCTTTCCAATTATTGACTCAGAACAGATGTAGAGCTTCTGGTTCTTGCACAATTGACAATATTAATAGCACACATTTGGCACCATTTAATTTTGATCTTCATTTATATAAAAGCAAAGAAATTTATATTTGTTCTCACAGTTATTTCTTAATACTAGTGTATGCCGCTACATGGAGCATTCTGTTTATAATGCAGCTTCTTAAAAGTAATGTAATATGGTAATTAGTGATGACCTCCTGCCGGCTAAGCAAACATGTGAATAATATAAGTGTATTATTGATTGGTAGCTCTCACCAAGATCTATCTGTTGACACCCCATTGACAGAGTTAATTTCAAAGTGTGGTAGTGTAATATGTTTTTTGATTTGTTGTGTCTCTGGAAGTCCTGGCAGTGTTGAGAGCTCTGATAATCCGTACTTCCATCTCAGCATTATCTTTAATTTACCATTTTTGCCTACTGAATGTCTATCTCTATTTCTTTATGAAATATCACAACAAATGTGAACAACCAAAACGCCACTATACCATTTTTATAGTCAGTCTGAGAGTTGCCATCTCTTTACATTTAGGCAGCTTGCAGGAGTCACAAGGGCTAGGTTTCTCCCACCCACAGCCAATAACTGTCATCTCCTGCGGTGACGTAAAGTAGCTCCTTACCAAGAATGTGTGCCTTTCAGCAAATCAAGGCCATCTGGCTAGTGCCAGCTCATCCTTGTAAATATGCAAACCAACTTGAGACCACTAGCTGTTATTTTTTTGTCATATTCCTCATGCACACTGACATGTAATCTGATGAGGATTTCATCAGTACAACCACCTACAAGAAATTAACAGTGCTGCCTAGCACCATCATGCCACCAGTTTCCAGCATGTTTGCAAATGAATTTTTCTTCATTATGAAACTGCTGTGTGCATGCAAAACATTCATAACTTATTAACTTATCACCACATGCACCAGATCAGTTTTTCTGTGCAGTTATATTTATCTAAAAAAAGTTTAAGTTAAAAATATTTGATACTTTCTTGATTTATGTCATTATTGTTCTTACACTTTTTTTTTTTTTTTTTTTTTTTTTTTTTTTTTTTTTTTTTTTTTTTTTTTTGGTACACCTGCTTGTCAAGGGACTAGCTTATAGATTTCAATCATTTATATCTGAAATTGGCGATAGCAATAGTTTTGGAGTAAATCAAATTATATAATGAAAAGATAGACTGATGTTAATGGAGGTAGTGTATATGTTGCGGTAGGTAGCACACCACACCTCGTACACGTCAACCACAGTGCTCGGGGGTGACAGCACCAAGTTACGACACCTGAAGATGGGTGTATAAGAGCCGAAAACCGGTTGTGTGATAGTAAAAGAACTTCACAACTGAAGTGGTATTTTCAACCTCTGGGACAAGAGAAAGTCAAATCCACTGAAATAGAAACTGAAGCCACATGCAAGTTTGTTTTAGTAAGACTTAGTAACCCGGATGGGTATAAACTTCTAATTGGGCCTTTCCATTGACCATTACACTCATCCCCCAGATGCAACCAAACATTTGAGAGAACTGTCTATTAATATGTATCTTCCCCAGTCATACTTCATCACTGACAGACTTTCATCTCCTAACAATACTGATTTATAAACAAAACAATACCAAAGTAACCTATGGTGGAATGACCACATGAGAGAAACTGTAGGAGAAGCACATGTCAGACTGAGATTAATTGGAAGAAACTTAAGATATGTAATTCATCCATGAAAGATGTGGCTACAAAACAACTGTTAGGCCAATTCATGAGCAATGCTCATCAATATGGGACCTTTAGCACATTGGGTTAATAGAAGACAAGGGAAAAAAATCCAACGAAGAGCAGCACATTTCATCAAGGGAGTATTCACTTGACACAAGGGCATTACAGGCATTCTCAAAGATGCTACGAGAGATGTGTTGTGCATCACGCAGAGGTTTACTATTGAAATTTCTAGAGAGTATATTCTGAGAAGAGCTGGGTAACATATTACTTCCTCGCACATATTCCATGCCTAATGAAAGGAATAAGAAAATCAGAGCTCATATGGAGATTTACTGATAATAGTTCCTCCCATGTGCCAAATGCGAAAAGAGCACGAAAGGGGGGAAACGATAGTCATCTCAGAAGTACTCTCATCCATACACTGTAAGATGGCTGGCATATTACAGGTGTAGATGTAGAATGTTAAATGTGTTGTGTGAAAATACAACAAGTAGTTTGGAAACTCACTCATGACAGAAATACACTGAGGGGAAAAAAGTCACAGCACCATAAAATAATTAATGCAAAGTACTGAAATGCTGGGAATATATTTGTCTAGGTAACATATGCAAGTGATTAACATTCCAAGATCACAGGTTAATGTAAACACAAGATAACCCATTGCAAATAGGAAATGCTGGTACATTAACAACTGGTATAACCACCAGAATTTTCAATGAAAGCATGCAAACATGCTTGCCTTGTGTTTGACAGGCCTGAATGTCAGTTTGTGGGATAGAGTTCAATTCTTGTTGCAATTAGTCAGCCAATGCTGGATGGTTAATGCTGTTTGTGGATGATGCTGGAGTTGTCATCCAATGACATCCTGTATGTGCTCAACTGGAGACAGATCATATGACTGAGCAGGCTAAAGAAATATGTTTACACTCTATAGAGCATGTTGGGTTGCAAACAGTGCGATGTGCGAAAGCATTATCCTGCTGGAGTACACCCCCTGGAATGGTGTTCATGAATGATACACAAATTTGCAGTCAGGGTGAATGGGATAACCATGAGAGTGCTCCTCCTGTCATACAAAATTTCACCTCTGGTTATAACTCCAGAAGTAGGTCAAGTGTGTCTAGCACACAGACAGGTTCGCTGCAGGTCCTCAACTGGCCTCCTCCTAACCAACACACGGCCAGCACTGGCACTGAGGCAGAACCAGCCTTCGTCAGAAAACACACCTCCACGCTGCCCTCCAGTGAGCTCTCACTTGACACCACTGAAGTCGCAAATGATGGTGGTATGGAGTCAGTGGAATGTATGCTACAGGGCATCTGACTTGGAGCTGTCCTTGAAGCAACCAATTTGTAAGAGTATGTTGTGTCACTATGGTTCCAACTGTCCAACTGCTGCTGACACGTGACTGTACATTCTCTTGACCACTGCTGCCAGCAGTCATGTACAGTGGCTACATTCCTGTTAAATCGTTAAGCAATATTGCAGAAGGAACATCCAGCTTCTCATAGCCCCATCACATGATCTTGTTCAAACTCAGTGAGATGTTGGTAATGGGCTCTTCATTGCCTTAAAGGCATTCTTAACTCACATCAACTCGCCACATCTGATCTCAAACACAACTATCGCTCACGACCGTTACAGTGGGTATTTAAAGCAAACCTGATTTACATCCTCGTGGTGATGCTACTAGCGCCACTCTTATGCTACTGGTGCTAAATTTTAATAGTCATCATCTTTTAGATGTAAAAACATGCTTACCGACTTCTGTTTATGTCGCACAATTCTCCTGGTGTTGCAGTTGTTTTCTGTCCCGTCAGTGTATATTGAAACTAATGACAACAAAGCAGACCTGGCCTATTTCATGATGTCCACATGAAAACTGGTATCAATTACTGTGAGACAGTAGAAAGAGGAAGTGAAAAAAGTAGCAGCATTTATTTCTTCAGTAAATTAGATAATGAGATAGTAGTACCACATATGATGGATTAACTTGAAACTTAGTTCTGGGCAGGAATGTGTGTACAAACTGTCTCAAATTAAGAAAAATAGTTCACCAAGTACTGGAGAGATGTAGTAGAATAGTTCATGATGGGAGGGATCCTCTGTGATCTGTAAAGTAACAGTAACTACTGCACACTAGTTGTAAAATAATAAATACAGAAATGCTACAGCAAACATTTTTGTCTTTCAGAAGGGCAATGTGTGAAGTGTTCACAATACATTAACAGACTCTTATCAAAAACCTCAACTAAAATCAAAGAAATTGTGGTTTTAAGTTAAAGTTATCAGTGGCAACAAAGTTAATGTACAGACATGCATATGTGGAGAATTCTGGCTCACACTTTGGGCTTTATGATTAGGAAAGCAGTGGAAATTAGACTATGTGAAAGGAGTTTCAATAGGGACACAAGCACTTTGCAATGCGTGGAAGTGTGCACTTGATAATGAAAGATCATAGGGGAAGACTTCATATAGTTTACTGCACAATATGAGCGGTGGCACTGCAAGTGGATCTGTATAGCCAGTACAAATGTAAACTATGGACCAGAGGGTGCCACCACAACTTGTGCCATATCTGTGATGTCGTCAGTACATAATCTAGCTAATCGGATGCACTCCTCCACGTATAAAAGTGTGAGGCCATCAGTTTAACAGCAGTCAGACTTAGCACTCAATGAAGATGACTGAGGCAGTCACCGAAAGCTTGCAATTTTATCCCCATTTTGGTGCAGTAAGTTAGCTGAGATTTTGTTAAGATTTCAAAGAGGTACAAAGAACAGTAACTTGGTTTAAATGGAAAGAAATGTAAAATGTGTACTTCATAAAATACAGAACTGTAGCATCCTATGACTATGTCTGTGAGTCACAACTGGACACAGTTAACAATATTGTGAAGAGGAAAGTTGCTACTCACCATATAGCAGAGATGCTGAGTAGCAGATAGGCACAACAAAAAGACTGTCCCAAATACAGCTTTCAGCCAGTAAGGCCTTCATCAAAATTAGATGACAAACACACACATACACACTCACGCAAATCCAACTCATGTATGTCATACACAGTATAGCTAAATTATTATATGGGCTGGACGAAGATATGTGATCATCAAAAACAAAACACATTAGAATGCCTAATATGGTATTGTTGGCATTCAAAACATCTTCCAGTCATCTCGTAATGGATAAATACAGGTACTGTATGGCTTCACAGGAATCTTATACCATTCTTCCTGCAAAACAGTGTCAAGTTCAGATAAAGATGACGGAGATGGATAACGATCATGCACCCTTCTCCCAAAGAAGACCATGAAGGCTGAACAATATTGAGATCTGCTGACACTGGTAACCAGGGAAAGTGTGAACATTCATCCCCTTGTTCACAAAACCGGTCCTGGTGAGGCAAGCTGTGTGAACAGGGGCTTATCTCTGAAACTCTGCCATGTTTCACTCTTGGGGCTTAAACTCAGCCAGAATTTGGAAATAGGGTGAAACAAGACTCATCTGACCAAATGACATTCTTCTATTGTCCAATAGTCCAGGTTTTATGGCTCTGACAGTATGTTTCCTTGTTATAGGCATTTGCACCACTGATGTTGTTTTGATGCTGATAGCATTTGTGAATGTAACATTCAGTTCTGCAGCAACTTTTGCAGGTGTTGTTCTCTTATTTTTCATCACAGTCCTCTTCAATGACTGTCCATCACAATCACTTGACACACACTTTCATCTGCATTGTGATTTAGCAGATGATGTTTTTCCACTATCCCTGTATGTGGCATAAAAACTTCAATATGTTGCCTCTTGATATAGCAAACACTTCAGCTACCTTGCTTACAGAAACATCCACCATATGAGCACCAACAATGTTCCCAGGTTCAAATTCAGTTAGCTCCGACATAATCACTCATAACTACAGAGAGCACTGATTGGACCACTAATGACACTTACATCATATTGAGGACACTGCACAGGTTCTGCTCAGTGCCAAATACAACAGTGCAACTTACAGGCTCAGCTAGCATCTGCATTTACATTTATGCATGCACATATCACAGTGTTTCTATATTTTTGCCCAACCCCTGTAGATGATATGGAGTAGAGCTGTTCTGTACAATATTCTGACATATAATATAATTTTTTCTGTATAAGTGCAACAGTTTTTCCCTCTATTTAAAAAAAAAAGTAACTAAACTACCTGCCAGTAAATGAATTGCTGATGATTTCATATGAATAGAGACTTCTACCTATTTCTAGAAGTGTTACTTTTTTAAATATTAATACACACCTGTGGGGCAACACCATTTAGTACTCCAGTCACCTGCGGATTTTCAATTGCATAAAGAAGTAGATTTGTTAAGTCATGAATATGAATCCATGGCATGAACTGTGATCCTGAACCAACAGGTCCACCTAAACCCAGGTAGAATGGAAGATAAAGCTGCTTTATCATTCCACCATTTCTTCCCAGGACAACACCTAATCACACAAAACTTAAAATCAGTATTATAATTGAAATTGTATAAATAATCAACATCATATCATGCATCTCAAGAAACACATACATATGTGAAATGATAGAAACTTTGATTTCTTTGTCTTTGTCCCCTATCAGTTATGCTTCAGTTACATTACTATCTCTCTCTCTCTCTCTCTCTCTCTCTCTCTCTCTCTCTCTCTCTCTCACACACACACACACACACACACCACACTCCTTGTACCTTATTTTATATATAGTATTCCTAATCTTTAATGAGGCAACTCTTACCTCAGCCCACAAAAACTTTACTAACCATTTCAGTGTTGTCTGACATTATTTTAAGAATGCAAAATTTTGTGTTTCACCATCATCTTATTTTTATACAGATTTCACTTTTGAAGAAGCCAAGGTTTACATTTTGAATATTCTTTTTCAATTACTAGCCATTCTTACCTGTTAAGTTAAAATGTTTTGATTCACAGTTGCACTTGCTGATAATTCATGCCAGAAATTATTTTAGACACATATTTTAACTCTGACAGTATATGCAGATATAATTGTTACATTTCACATTCCCTATTTTTGTCAACAACATTAATATATATGTCATAGGCAATGCTAAGTATACCTGTAATATAAGTAAAATAAATGTATCAACAGAAATATTGGGCTGACTGTTACCTGATCTCACTATGGTTTGACGAACACCTGAATCTGCTGGCAGTTTTGCGGCAGCTTCCCATTCGTGACATAATTCTGACAAAAAATCAAAGCTTTTTACGCTACTCTCTTCATCGTATTCCTCTGATGGACTTGGTTTATAAATACCTGTAAATGGACTTCTGATAGTAAGAGGTGGTGTGATAATAACAAGAGTTTTCGTTTCCATATACCTAATAATTGCATACCTACACCAGATATTGTAACAAAAACTTTAGGTTTGTTGGCAGATTTTGTTATTGAATGTGCTAAAGACTGTGTAGTATTTACACGACTTGACCAAACATTCTGCTTAAATCCAGGTGTCCATCTCCTTGTGGGGTCTAGAACATTTTGCCCTGCTAAATTCACAACTGCTGTTGTATTATCAGGAAGACCACTTTTCTCCAAATCACCCTGAAATCAAAGAAGTATGAATCTGGACACTGTTCTCATATAGCAACTAAAGGAATACAAAGAAATAACTTTAATATTATGAAAACTGCCTCCTCTTAATTCAGGATCTACAGATGTAAGTTGTATGTAAATACTTCCCAGTCAACCAGTCATTGCCAGATGCCTTCACATAGTGAAAACAATAAAGTACAGTAATGATATAAAAGCAGAACCTCCTAATGAACAGTATGCCACATGAGTGACAGATCCTGTAAGGAGAGTCAGGTAGGCAGTGACAGTAGCAGAATTATAAATGAGATCTTCCTATCTGGCTACATTTAAAACTTGTACAGAGGCAGCCTCGCACTCAATGTTAAAATGCACTCTGTCAAGGACTGTGTAATTGTGTTCATCTGCTAACACATCACTCATTTGCCAATTTCTGTGCTTTGCTAAGAGTGGCAGACTTAAGATTTACAATGCCTAGATATTTTTATTATGTAACTTTGTGCCAGGAGATTCAGATTATCTGATTATCTAGATTCAAGGATTGAAGATTCGTGTAAATTGTATGACAACAGAGGTAAATAGGGATCTACTCTTACAGCAAATAGACACTGCTAATCTCTGATAAATATCAGTGTGCTGCTGTCAATATTAAGCAAACAGTAGGAAATGATTAGCAGCTATTTTATGTAACTGAGAAAGCAGCAGCTTTTTTCAAAGAAGTAGCTTTCCTTTGAATTTTACTGTGTTAAAATTACCCTGAGTCCAAATAGCCTACAGCAGTTTAAAATTCATTAACTATTAATTTAGTTTCTATGAGCTGTTTCACTAATATATCTTATGATTTGCTCCATGTCATTGAAGTTTCTCCTTCGTGTTCTGATTGATGGTGATGATGAAAGAATTAAGGATTGGATCAATTGCACTATCTTATGGTACAGTATATGTAAATAAATCTAGAATAGGACCTAAAATCAGATAAAGATGTTTTGTTGTGAATAATTTTACTAATTTACAGCTTCTGATCATATTTCTACAAGTTTTCTGTAGGCTTCGGTGTCTTTAGACATAAAATGAACATTGAGCTAAAAGAAGACCATATTTTTTTGATGCTTTTTATAAAACTGTAATTTTATAATAAGACATCATCTTTGAGATATTTCTTGAGCATAAACTGATCAAAAACTTTTTGCGCCGCCCTCATGACTTGCACAATTTGGGTTGTTTTTTTTATTTGGAAACATCTTTCTCAATGCTGTTTTGACCTCAGGAAATTGCTGTGTACAACCACCTGGAGATCAACAGAATGTGCTGTGCCTTCAAACATGAACAGAACAATGCACTTTGTACACTTTTCATTCTGTCAACATACCTCATTGGGTCACTTCAGGGTTATGGCAAGTGTGCATGGTCACATTTCAGCAAGAAGGGTTGTTGTCATGGGAAGTTGCTTATGGAATGGTTGTATAATACAGCAGTTCCATTCACCATTCAACCACACTGGTCTGGCAGGAAACATTGAATATCTGCATCAAAGTGGTCGTTTGAGATCAACAACATCAGATGGTGACTGCTACCTAAAATTATGCCTCGTAGACATCCAAAGAAAAGGCATCAGAGCTGCAAACTGCCTTTCCAAAAGTAACTGGAAGGCTAAGTTCCAAAAAGCATTTGACTTGGTGTCCCACTGCAGACTTTTAATGAAGGTACAAGTATACAGAATAGATTCCCATAAAAGTGAATGAACTGAATACTTCTTAAGTATTAGAACTCAGTATGTTGTCCTCGACAGCGAGTGTTTGTCAGAGACAAGGGTGTCATCAGGAGTGCTCCAGGTAAGTGTGATAAGACCACTCTTATTCTCTATAAACATAAATGATTTGATGGACAGGGTAAGCAGCAATTTTTGGCTGTTTGCTGATAATGCTGTGGTGTACAGGAAGGTGTAGTCATTGAGTGACTGTAGGGGGATACCAGATGACTTATATAAAATTTCTAGTTGATGTGATGAATGGCAGCTTGCTCTCAATGTAGAAAAAAAATGTAAGTTAATCCAGATGAGCAGGAAAAACAATCCCATAATGTTTAAATGCAGCATTAGTAGTGTGCTGCTTGACACAGTCATGTCAATTAAATATCTAGGTGTAATACTGCCATTCAATGGTCAGTCACAGGGGTTAATTGAAGTGCAGTGTAACCACTGTAGATCAGGTCTGATAAAAAGAATGTTGCAATTCATTCCACCTACATCTACTTACATACTCCGCATGTCACTGTACAGTGTATGGCAGAGGGTAACTTGTACCACTACTAGTCATTTTCTTTCATGTCCCACTCACTAACAGAGCAAGTGAAAATATCAATTACCTATGCACCTCTGTATGAGCCCTATCTTTGTCATCCATACAGAGAATGTATGTTGATACCAGTAGAATGGTTCTGAAGTCAGCATTAAATGACGGTTCTCCAATTTTCCTCAACAGTGCTTCAGGAAAAGAACTTCGTCTTCCCTTCAGGTATTCCCATTTGAGCTCACAAAGCATCTCCATGATACCTGTGTGCTGATCGAACCTACTGGTGACAAATCTAGCAGTCCACTTACGAATTGCTTTGATGTCTTCCCTTACTCTGACCTGGTGGGGATCCCAACACTCAAGCAATACTCAAGAATTGGTTGCACTAATGTACTAAATGCAGTCTCCTTTACAGATGAACCACACATTCCTAGAATAAAGTTCATTCTCCCACCTTCCTTATTACTGTCCTTATATGCTCAGTCCATTCCATAACGCTTTGCAGTGTTACACACAGATATGTAATTGACACGGCTGTGTCAAGCAATACAGTACTAATGATATACTTAAACATTACAAGACTGTTTTTCCTACTCATCTGCATTAACCTACATTTTTCTACATTTAGAGCAAGCTGCCATTTATCACACCAACTAGAAATTTTATCATGTTGTATTCTTCTATCTTCACTCAATGATGACAGTGTCCAGATTCATACTTCTGTATGTTATTACTTTGATTTCAGGGTGATTTGGAGAAAAGTGGTCTTCCTGATAATACAACAGCTTTTTTCTAGTCACTTGGGACTTTGTGTTTGGCAAGAGATTCATTGATACATGCAAGCTAAGTAAGGGACCACTTCAATAGAGTACTCACAATAAAACAAAAATGGGATTCCACCCAGATCTGGTGACTTTCTTTTTTTCAACTATTTCAATTGCTTCTCTGCACCAGGGATGCCTGTTACTATGTCATTCATATAAGAGTCTGTAAGACAGTCAGACAATGGTGTGTTTCTACGATCTGCCTGTGTGAATGATTTCTTAAATGAGGGATTTAAAAATTTAGCTTTCCTTTTGTGCCACATCAGACTGGTCAGTGAATGACTGGATAGAAATCTGTGACCTGTTTAGCAATTTTATATAAGACCAGAATTTTCTGGGTTATCGGCGATCTCTTTTGCTAAGGTATGACAATGGTAGTTGTATCCTTCATGCACAATTTTCTTCTTACTTTTGCCTCTTATCATCTGCACATTCTCTTTTGAACAGAGTGTGCAACAGCCTTAGCTTCCTGAGCATTTTCTGAATTTTTTAAACCACAGTGGGTCTTTTCTATCCTTAATCCACTTACTTGGCACATACTTCTCCAGGGCATGATTTACAATCCATTCCAACTTTACCCATAATTTGCCAATTTTCATCATACTGGAATTAAATGATGTGCAGTCATTTTCTAAGATGAATGCTAATAACCGATTATCTGCTCTTTCTAGCAAAAATTCTCTCCTAGCCTTTTTGATGGATATAGCAACCATTGTCGCTAAGATGACATCTTGATCTCTAATCCCTGTCTCTATACTGACACTGTTGATAAGTTCAGGTCCGTTTGAAGCTACAAGGTCAAAATATTTCCATTATGTGTGGGTCATCAAATTACCTTCTTAAGGCAGTTTTTGGAAAAATTTTCTAAAGTTCTTCACAAGACTGCCTGTCTGTACCACCTGTAATGAACCACAGATGTTTCAGTCTATATTTGGTAGATTAAAGTTGCCTCCAACTAATATTGCATGGTTTCCATACTACTGTGCATAGATTTTCCTTCAATGATTCTAAAACTGTGAAGGCGGAATCAGGTGGCCAGTACAGACATCTGATAATTAACTGGAGTTCACCCAGATACGTTAGACCTGTCCAGATAACTTCACAGTCAGATTCAATTTCCACCTCGATAGACACAATGTTTTTGTCAACTTCATTGAACACTTGTGCCCTCCTATGGTGTCTAACCTGTCTTTGCAATATACATTCCATGCTTCACTATATATTTCAGGGCTTTCTACTTTGGATTTTACAGTGTACTTCTTATAAAACATCCAAGCAGAAGAAGTGTTAGTAATGCATAAACCCTTTTCAAGAGTACAGTGCCATTTATTAATGAAGAAGTGGTCACCCTGATCTTAACTTATGATGAACAACACCAAAATGAATCATGAGCAGTATTGTTTTCATGGCGATCCTGTCCAACTTTGTTAATACCATCAAGTCTCAAAGTTTTGCCCCAAGAAAACATATGTGAAGGAAGTAGCAGTTCTTGCAGCTGTTGCAACAAATCTGGATGCTAGTTCTCATAAGGTGCAAAGAGAAGTTGGGGGGTTGGGTTGTTTGGGGGAAGAGACCAAACAGTGAGGTCATCAGTCTCATCGGATTAGGGAAGGAAGTCGGCCGTGCCCTTCCAAAGGAACCATCCCGGCATTTACCTGGAGCAATTTAGGGAAATCACAGAAAACCTAAATCAGGATGGCCAGACGCAGGATTGAACAGTCATCCTCCCGAATGTGAGTCCAGTGTGCTAACCACTGTGCCACCTCACTCGGTAGAGAAGTTGGTATCAGCCAAAGACGTATTCTGTGTGTTCTTCATAGACATAAATATCACACATTTCAGATTTCTCTGTAGAAAAATCTATATGGCAGTAATATACAAAATTGTTTTGAATACTGTTAGTGGATTCTCCAGCAAGACAATAATTTTGTGGAGAAATATTGCTTACTGTTGTGGCCACATTTGCAAGTTAAGGGGATGTAACCCCTCTGGTCAATGAGAAACCTACTTTGGATTGATCAGTGGAATATGAATTTGTGGTGTGACCTTATATGACAGCACATGATCAGCTCTCATTTAATTGATGGTACCGCGAATGGGAAAAGTACAGACATAGTTTATCCTCGTTGCTATAACCTCATCAAATGATGTGGTTCTGATACGATGGAGATCCTGTGAATAATTTTTCAATACCTAGAGAGCATTGAATACCTTATTTCGAAAATAATGAGTGGGAAGAGGCAGTCCTATTCAGATATATCCTGCGCAATTGCCTGGCCTGATTCCTTTAGACTATTTCCGCTGGATTCATTAAAGCATGTGGTCTACAAGGAGACTCCAAAAACTATAGAGAACAAGAGAGAGTGAATTACTGCTGCATGTAAAGAAATTACCTAGATATGTTGACAGCAATGAGTTGATTTGTGATTATGTATGCACAAAGGTGTTTGATGCAGATGGTTCTCATTTTCAATATACTCTGAAAAACACACCAAGAGAAATGTAACACAACATAATCATGCCTTCATTCTTTTTTTGGATCCTCAATGTACAGATGGAACTTGTGACCCAACCCTGGGTGTGAATGTGGTGCCAAAGAACAAACCATCCACCACATCGTCAGCAAGTGTCTATTGAGGACGTTCATCGGCACTGATGACTTCCTGGGGCAACACCTCAAACTGTGGTGTGGCTGCAGAATCTGAGTGTGGAATTGTGACTGATGAAAATACTAGAATCTGAACTTTATGCAATCTTATTGTTTTGTAATATAGTTTTACATTTATTGTTATGTGCCAATGTTCAATTTACATTATTTTATTATGTTTGTAGCCTATATTTTAACAATGTAATTCTCTTTTATGGTGTTTCCAATGTAGTGTGTCATGCCATAAACTAAACAAATAAATAATTCTTTTTTGGTCACAATGTTTGGGTTCATTTATTTCATGTATTATTTCAATGTAAGATCTTGTATCAGTGTGCAAATACATATCTTGTATATCTTTTGTTTCTTTATCATATTTGCATATTTCTTCTTAAAATAAAATGATCAAAAATATGTCATGTCTGATTCTCTCAATCCTATTTCAGTTTTTCCTGTTTCAGCAATAAGTAGAAACTTCTTTTCTGTCACACAGTTTCAATAGCTATTACTGAGTTTTCCAGTTTGAATTGCAGGCAGCATAAACATTTTGCTTGCTCTTTTAATTTAATTCAATTGAATAACCTAAGCAACAGATGCTTAATCAGGCATAAAGCTTCAGTTATAGGTTACAAAATATTTTCTCAGTGGCATCATCTGTATTTTGTATATTTGAGGGTCTTACAGTTTCTTGTTTCTTGTTCCAGTCCCATATTTTAAAAAAAAATCAATTTAGTATATTTTGCACCTTAGACATTTTGGTTCTGACGGTGCCTATTTATGTAAAGTCCTCCTTGTAAAACTGGTTTTACACACACTGTCAGTAACATATATTCCAATCCAACTACTGACAAAGCATATATGGGTAATGAGAAGCTAACCTGTAACACACATATCATCTGTCAAGTGACCTGAAAATGTAAGTTCACTCTCCACATTCAGGTGACTGTGGTGCTTTGTTTTCATCATGGTTTGTCCAGTTTCAAGTGACTTAAAGTATTTCTTTTTCCAACAAAAAATACTCTTTTGGTTTATTTTTTAATATTAGGTGAACTGTTGTTAGGTGACCATACAAATGCACAGGGCTCTGAGGACGTTATAACACACAACATACTGTGACAGTTGGGCACTACCTTTTTCAATAAATGTGAATCCATACTTAATATATTCTTCATTATAAAATCTTCTTTTAGATGACATTTTCAACCAATGTACAAAGTCAATAAAAATACTATTTACTTCTACAGAACACGACAGGTGTCATAATGAGCAGATTGCAGACTGAAGAATGTGTTGTGTCAGCAATAATTTGGTGACAGACAAAGACAAGGCAAAGCTGATGCTGCTACTCTACAAAAATTGTGTGACATAAATGTGGGGATATATATTGTTTGAACACTGATGTATTTTGTATCCTCCTCCTCAAAACTAATGTTTCCAAGTTGTGCAGATGGGAAATTTGTCTCTACATAGTTAGTCTTTCCCTGATTTGCTTTCCTTATTTCCCTCCCACAGCCTTCTTCTTCCCTTTTATTTTCATTTGACTACCTTATACACTCCTGGAAATGGAGAAAAGAACACATTGACACCGGTGTGTCAGACCCACCATACTTGCTCCGGACACTGCGAGAGGGCTGTACAAGCAATGATCACACGCACAGCACAGCGGACACACCAGGAGCCGCGGTGTTGGCCGTCGAATGGTGCTAGCTGCGCAGCATTTGTGCACCGCCGCCGTCAGTGTCAGCCAGTTTGCCGTGGCATATGGAGCTCCATCGCAGTCTTTAACACTGGTAGCATGCCGCGACAGCGTGGACGTGAACCGTATGTGCAGTTGACGGACTTTGAGCGAGGGCGTATAGTGGGCATGCGGGAGGCCGGGTGGACGTAACGCCGAATTGCTCAACACGTGGGGCGTGAGGTCTCCACAGTACATCGATGTTGTCGCCAGTGGTCAGCGGAAGGTGCACGTGCCCGTCGACCTGGGACCGGACCGCAGCGACGCACGGATGCACGCCAAGACCGTAGGATCCTACGCAGTGCCGTAGGGGACCGCACCGCCACTTCCCAGCAAATTAGGGACACTGTTGCTCCTGAGGTATCGGCGAGGACCATTCGCAACCGTCTCCATGAAGCTGGGCTATGGTCCCGCACACCGTTAGGCCTTCTTCCGCTCACGCCCCAACATCGTGCAGCCCGCCTCCAGTGGTGTCGCGACAGGCGTGAATGGAGGGACGAATGGAGACGTGTCGTCTCCAGCGATGAGAGTCGCTTCTGCCTTGGTGCCAATGATGGTCGTATGCGTGTTTGGCGCCGTGCAGGTGAGCGCCACAATCAGGAGTGCATACGACCGAGGCACACAGGGCCAACACCCGGCATCATGGTGTGGGGAGCGATCTCCTACACTGGCCGTACACCTCTGCTGATCGTCGAGGGGACACTGAATAGTGCACGGTACATCCAAACCATCATCGAACCCATCGTTCTACCATTCCTAGACCGGCAAGGGAACTTGCTGTTCCAACAGGACAATGCACGTCCGCATGTATCCCGTGCCACCCAACGTGCTCTAGAAGGTGTAAGTCAACTACCCTGGCCAGCAAGATCTCCGGATCTGTCCCCCATTGAGCATGTTTGGGACTGGATGAAGCGTCGTCTCACGCGGTCTGCACGTCCAGCACGAACGCTGGTCCAACTGAGGCGCCAGGTGGAAATGGCATGGCAAGCCGTTCCACAGGACTACATCCAGCATCTCTACGATCGTCTCCATGGGAGAATAGCAGCCTGCATTGCTGCGAAAGGTGGATATACACTGTACTAGTGCCGACATTGTGCATGCTCTGTTGCCTGTGTCTATGTGGCTGTGGTTCTGTCAGTGTGATCATGTGATGTATCTGACCCCAGGAATGTGTCAATAAAGTTTCCCCTTTCTGGGACAATGAATTCACGGTGTTCTTATTTCAATTTCCAGGAGTGTATATTCATTGTAATTTATAAGAAATGGAAGGAGTGAACATAACCACTCACTGTACATTTGAAGTATTCTAGCAACTGTTAAGTGGTAGCATTTTGCTCAGGTGGTCAGCTAGTTGCTGATTGCGACTACATAAAATGCTGTGCAGAAGTTACAGCACAATCAGCCTTGCCTCAGATAAGCTATGTACACAATGTGAAAGAACTGAACTGGTTGATTTTGGGGGAGAGGACCAGACAGTGAGTTTAAATCACAGAATATCTAAATCAGGATGGCCGAATGCAAGTTTGGACCGTTGTCCTCCCGAATGCAAGTCCAGTGTGCTAGGAATTGAATGTGCTATGGAGGTGCAAAGAACAGTTCTTGGACCAGGGATATGAAAACTTGTGGCAAGGGGTTCAGAGCAGATGTGGCATAAGAATGGACCAGAATGTTGTGCAATGGAGTACACTTTGGGAGATCTGACAAGGAGTCTGAGAAAAATGGTCCTCATTTCAGGCCAAAACAAAAGCTAGACCCAGTCCTGGCAGAGGACGTGGATAAGTTCTTCCATCCTGAAGTGATATTGTGTAATGATGGGAGGCATAAATTAGTGGCATGTGTGGATATGTCATAGACAACCTGCTTGTGGGCTAGATTTGGAGGGTAGTACCATATGTACAATATAAGTTGGCACTTTACTGGGAGCAGAGGAATAGTTGTAATTCAGATCACTCCAGGCCACTGCACATTTTTTTCTGTCAGTTGCTAATGCTGGCAATGAAACAATAAAATGTGTCTTAGTAGTATAGAATTGCAGGGCATACTGCAAATGCAGTGTTGATTCCAGCATTGTGCTAGTCCTGTGAGGAGGCAGCAGGGCTAGTTCCCCCTGCACCTCTGCTCTCCTCACACCACTCTCTATAGTAGTTTGTGTACTAGACAGTGACTGTGAGCTTATGTTTCCAGCATCTCTCTGAAAAGTGTCAAGTTATATTGTCCATATGGTACTTGTCTACGAAGGCCCCAGTAAAACTTTCAGCACGCTGGGCAAGGAATTGCTTGCCACTGCAGATGTACCATCCACAGGTGACAAGCCTGCACAGTAGAATGTTTCTGGTGTGGAGGGGACGAAAGCTATCAAAGTGGAGGTATCAAGACATTGGAGACAAGAGCAAACCAAGGGTCTGAGCTACAGCAGGTAGGTGTGGCACTGATACTACTGATTTCTTAGAAAATAAAACTCATAACTACTGACAAACTGTGTTTGCTTATCTTCGAACATACTGATGCTACCACTTCATAATATCTACCTACCGTCCACAATGCACTTAATGGAGCTAATATTGTTTTTATGGAATATGTACATGTTATTTTGTTGTAAGGCAGTTACCACACAGATGTCTACTGGGGGAGGGGGAGTTGGAATAAGGAGGGAGATGGATGCTGGGGAGAAGTTCTGGGGAGGACATAGTTATCTGAGGAGGCACTGAAGGCTATTCTGGACTTCTAGAATGAGAAGATTGTGGCAGTCAGGTAATCACTGCAGTTCACCAAGACAGTGGTGGAGAATGATCAAATCACGGTGTGTTTTATGGTTGTGAATAGCCATTGCTTCCTCCGCTGAGAGGTTTGTGTTTTTGAAAAGAAAGGTAAGAAGATTAGGGTCTAAAATCTCATCAGCAATGAGGTTGTTAAAGACAGAGTGCAAGTTTGAATGGAGAAAGGAAACTGGCTGCATTCTTTGCAAAAGAACCAATCCACTATGGGGAACTATGGAAAACATAAATCTGCATGACTGGACAGGGATTTAAACCACCTTATGAATGTGAGTCCAGTATCTTACTGCTGTGCCATTTCATTCGATTTTGGAAAAGGAGCTAGGAGAAGAAGGTGAAGCCAGGTGTAAGATACGGAATTTTTAGAAGGTACCAGAAATGGTCAGGTGGGAGTATTGGAGATTCGTAGTTAGGTGGAGTTATGAAATGGAAAGGTTGGATTTTAGTCAGTTCTGGTCAGAGCTGTTGGTGACAAAACAGTGTTTCCACTGTAGGGGTTGAGTGAAGGAGTACAGCTCTTTGACCAGTCAGTTGTGAGTGAATTTGGGTGTGGGACTGAAGTGAGATGTTTGGAAAGGACTGAAACTTCAATGGAATGGAGGTTCTTAGTGGAGAGTTTACACCTATTTTGGGCTTTGTGGGATGGTGAGAGGAAATTTCAGGGGATGTGGCAGATGGAAGAGGTTAGTAAATTGGGATTTAACTGCAAGGAGGAGTTGGCCAGGGAGAGGAGGTTCAAAATGGCTCTGAGCACTATGGGACTTAACATCTGTGGTCATCAGTCCCCTGGAACTTAGAACTACTTACACCTAACTAACCTAAGGACATCACACACATCCATGTCCGAGGCAGGATTCAAACCTGTGACCGCAGCGGTCACGCGGTTCCAGACTGAGGTGCCTAGAACCGCTCGGCCACATTGGCCAGCCCGGGAGAGGAGGGAGGAGGGGTGTTCATTGGAAGTAACGAAGGCCCAATAAGATCTATCCTACTCAGCTCCCACCAAAGTGGCCACATCAAACACAGACTCTGTTGTAATTTTCGCTCAATATTTTATGTGAGCATGACCACCAACCACCTCTCTACCAAATTATTGCCCACTATTGCCAAGGGGAAAAGTTGACCTCCCAACAGAAGGCCATGCTGCTTGACATAACATCCTTGTTTTGAATGTCTGCATCACAATCTGTGTGATCTACATTCTTTATTTCTTTTTTAGCCTAAAGAATTTTAAATTAATGTCTGTTAGTAGTACACACAGTATCTGCTAAAATGAATCTAATGCATCTACATTTTTTCCTTTATCAGCAGGTGTATTTAGGCAGTCTGTTGACACTGTGAGAAGGTACTCACTGAACTGGGAAGTCAATGATTTAAATGTGTCATTTCTGCTATAGTTATTTCCTGAGAATCCAATTTAATTTGTATCACTATTTTTATTTGTTCATTTTTTTAGTAATGTTTTAAATTTTTTTTGCTGTGCTTTGGATGGTTTTTACTTTTTATAATAGATTGGAGGATTTTTACCATATTTATGTTATTGGAGTTTCAGCCCTTGAGTACAACTTATCTTCTGAATTAGGTTAAGCTCTCTTCTATCACAAGATATTTTAATTCCTGAAATTATCTATCTCTGGTACCTGCTTTCATTTAAATTGACCTTTGTTTGTTTTAAGGGAAAATTAGATTCAAAGTACTGAAAGAAAGTTCTAAAGGACTGTCTGCTTTGTAAATAGCTTCCCACCATTCTTCCCATAATTTCTCTCTAAAATGTGAGCATTTCAATGTTTATGTTCTAATAATACAATATGTTTCTTCTAGCTGTAATCTGCATCCAACTGGTCAGTATATTTCCTTGTTAACACTGAGTCATCATTGTCTGATAAACAATTGCTTATCGAGGTTACATATAAATGATTCTACATAGTTGAGTCACAAACAGATAACTCTGTCCTTGATAAGTGCTATCTGGTGGTAAATCGGTGTAAAAGAAAAGAGTTAAGTCTCTATAAGCATTTGCCCACAATAGGCAAAGGTTTGAGTCCCATTCCAGCAAACAGTTTTAATTTGTTGGGGAGCTTCCTTATTAAAACTGTTTCTAACTGCTTTACAGAAACTTAAGATTCTTCCTCCTGGTGGTCTGTAAACTGTCAGTACTATAAGTTTTGTGTTACCTGGTCTGTTATTATGATATAGCATTCAAAGAGCTGTTTAACACAGTACTCATAAACTCTGTGGGTTGCAACTTACAATAAAAATTTTTATACCACACTTTCTCCTTTTGGTCCTTCAGTAGTAAACTGTAAGGTTGTATCCAACAAGATGTATCTGTTTTAGTTTTGTGATTTTTCATACAACAAAGCTGTTGACATTTCACTTGCAATTTCATTTTACTGTACAAATATTAGAAGCTCATCTTTCTTATTAGCAGGTGCTCTTATATAACCAGTTTCACTGAAGATGCAGGTTTTTTTACCTGCAAACTGTACTTTCCTATTAATTAGCCATGCAAGTAGCTCCTTTTTGAATCATTCAGTTACACACCACATTTTGTATGATGCAACTGAGTAAGGGTGATGCATCAAATCAATGACCCATGTATGAATGCAATTCTCCCCTCAGTAATGCACCAAGCTCTGCATTTAGATATTGCAGAGAACACCTAATTCAGAGGGTGACAAGATCTTCACACTAGTGTCAGAAACAACCTCTGCAAGGAGCTTGAAGCCATGCTCAATCATACAATTGAGGCAGTGGTCTTAATTGTTGCCTGAACATCTTAGTATTATTACATTATTGTCTTTAGATTAGATTAGATTAGATTTACCTTCACTCCAATTGATCCGTAGTGAGGGGGTCCTTCCGGATGTAGAACATGTCAGGTCCCAAGGGGAAGGGGAATAATCGTCTTTTTTTTTTTTTTTTTTTTAAGTGAACACAGTATGAAAGGATCATTTTATAACACTCATTTACTAAGATCACATTAATGCACTGAATTTTGAATTTCATTGGTTGTTATGCTTTTTATGGCTGCTGGCAAGTTATTGAAAATGTGTGTTCCTGAATAACGCACACCTTTTTGTACAAGAGTAAGTGACTTTAAATCCTTGTGAAGACTATCCTTATTTCTAGTACTGATTCCATGAACTAAGCTGTTGGTTTGAAAAAGTGATATATTTTTAATGAAAAATTTCGTTAAGGAATAAATATATTGAGTTCACACCACATATAACTCTTATTGCACATTTTTGTGCCCGGATAACTTTAGCTTGGCTTGATGAATTACTCCAAAAAATAACTCCATATGATATTATGGAGTGAAAGTAAGCATAGTATGCCAGCTTTTCGATTTCTATATCCCCTATGTCTGACAGAATTCGCATTGCAAATAGAGATTTGTTTAGACGCTTCAGCAGTTCTGTGGTGTGTTCCTCCCAGCTGAATTTATTACAAAGCTGTAATCCCACTTCTTCTCTCTGCTTGTCATAATATGTAAGGCATATACTTGTGGAACAACTCTTACAAGTTTTGAACTGCATGTTGTGTGTTTTTTCAAAGTTTAGTGACAAAGAATTGGCCAGGAACCAGTGATTAATGTCCACAAATATATTTATATTCTGAGACTATGCTTGATTTGCTATTTATTGCAATGTTTGTATCATCATCAAACAAAACAAACTTGGCATCTGGTAATGTTACTGATGGAAGGTCACTGATATATACAAAAAAAGAATAAGGGCCAGGCCCTAAGACGGAGCCTTGTGGGACCCCACATGTAATTAGTTCCCAGTTGGATGATGTCTGATAGCTTAATACGTTTCTATCCTAATAATACCCTTTGTTTCCTGAGAAAGATATAAGATTTGAACTATTTTGCAGCATTTCCTGTTACACCGTAATATTCTCATTGACTTACAATGATATTGTGCTTTACACAGTCAAATGCCTTTGACAGATCACAAAATATACCAGTTTCCTGCAATTTTTTGTCTAATGAATTAGGTACATTTTCACTGTATGTGTTGAGTCTGTTATTTGTGGTAAGATGGTTATAAAGCCGACTGTACATCAACTTTTCTAAAATTTTCGAGAATGCTGGCACAAGTGAATTTGGACAGAAATTTGATGCTATTTCTTTATCTCCCTTCTTAAACAGTGGATTAGATTAGATTAGTTTTTCACTCCATAGAGTGGATGTGGAACATGTCTTTTTTTTAAAAAAAAAAAAAAAAAAGCTGAAATAACAATACTAATAGTATGAATATACGCAGTACATCATTTGTTTCTATTAAAAAATTCATCAATGGAGTAGAAGGAGTTGGTCACAAGTAAGTCTTTCAGGATCCTTTTAAACTGATCTTTATTTGTAACTAAATTTTTTATGTTTGCTGGCAAATTATTGAAGATGAGTGTTCCTGAGCAGTGGACCCCTTTTTGAACTAAACTAAGGGCTTTTAAGTCGTTGTGCAGATTATTTTTGTTCCTGGTATTGTTTATATGAACTGAGCTGTTTGTTGGAAAAGAGGTATATTATTTAGGACAAATTTCATTAAGGAGTAAATATACTGGGAGGCAGTAGTTAGTATACCCAGTTCTTTGAAGAGGTTTCTACAGGACGTCCGTCAATTTACACCACAAATAATATGTATTACACGCTTTTGGACTCTGAAAACTTTTGTTTGACTTGAAGAGTTACCCCAAAATATTATACAATATGACATTATGGAATGAAAGTAGGCAAAGTATGCAAGCTTTTTCATTTTTATGTCACCTGTGTCTGCTAACACTCGAACTGCAAATATAGATTTGTTAAGGCGTTTCTGCAGTTCTGTGGTGTGCTCCTCCCAACTAAATTTATTATCAAGTGGTAATCCAAGGAATTTAAGACTGTCAACTTACTCTATCTGCTCTTCTTCATACTTTGTGCATATACTGGGTGGAAACCTCTTACAAGTTCTGAATTGCATATAGTGAGTCTTTTCGAAGTTAAATGTTAGTGAGTTGGCTTTAAACCATTTAATTCACTAGTCCCTTGCACTGACATCCTTTGTTTCCTGTTAGCAAGGTACGACTTGAAACATTTTGCAGCACTGCCAATGACATCAGAGAATTCTAATTTATTTAAAAGGAAGTTGTGGTTCACACAATCGAATGCCTTTGACAAATCACAGAAAATATCTGCTGCTTGTAACTTGAATTAAGTACATTTTCATGGTAGGTGTAAATAGCCTTCTCGATATCAAAACCCTTCAGAAATCCAAACTGTGTTGTTGATAATATGTTATTTGTGGTCAGATGGTTGAGAAGCTGCCTGTACATTACTTTTTCTAAAATTTTTGAAAATGCTGGCTTAACTTCACATATTTCAACCATTCAGGAAATATTCCAGTGATAAACGACTGGTTACACAGAGCTTAATATGTTACTCAACTCAGAATCACATTCTTTATTAACTTTGTTGATATTTCATCATACCCACTAGATGTTTTTGATTTTAAAGATTTTACGATGGACATTATTTCTGCTGGGGTAGTTAGAGTCAAATTCATATTATGGAAGTTACTTGAAATGTCTGGTCTGAGGTATCCCATCGCAGCATCTACAGAACCTGACAACTCCATATTTTCAGTAAAGTTCTTTACTAAAGCCTTCTCCAAAGAGCCTAAATCACAGGTGCCATCACTGAGCTCTGCATTTGGGTTAAAAATACTATTTATCCCATAATAAACACCAAAAAAATTCTGTACCAGTCGTGGTACTCGCATCCCAATAATGCTACACAGCAATTAGGCCATCTTTGCCCTCCTAACTTCCTGTTTTCTAAGCTTAGCGTCCATCTTATGGACTTTACTGTCAGACTGCTGCTGACCTCGCTGGGTTGTCTGTATGATTTAGGTCTTGGACTTAAGATTTCCCCCCTTAGGTAGTACATTTCCTTCTAGACATTCCTACTTTTGAAGCTACAGAATCAATAAATGAAATGATAGGAAAGCCAGAACTAAGTGTCTGTGCTGCATGGTTCCACACACTGTAGGTGACTAATCCTTCCTGGTGGATTGGAACTGAATACCTAACAAGATTCACATCTGCAGCTTTGCATTTCACAAACAGTTTTCTATCATTTGAGCATACTTTATGGATTCATTCAATGCTTCACTACAAGTACCTCTTTCTTACTCTTCCAAATTCCACAGAGGCCATCCTGTGCAGTTCATTGTCATATGAGAGAGATAATGCCAAACTCAAGCTTTGACTCAGTGTGTGAGGCACACTTTAAAGATTTATTGGTGGACTTCTGTCTATGGAATGCAGAAATTTTAGGAAGAAGTCATGGTCATTAATCATTTTTAGTTTGTCAAATAAGTTAATTTCAGAAGCTTCAGACGTGTCAAAATTTATGGCAATGTAACCTACTTATAACAGATATTTTATGTGCTGCATTGCTTCCTGGGCCAAATTGTGTAGCCCTCTGAAGAATGAATGACATACTATGGGCTGAAGAATGGGTTATTTAAAGCCTCTGATACTGTCTGTATTGGACCAACAATGTCATCAAAGTGGTGGATATGAATGACTCATCAAAATCCAATATGCACCATAATAAGACTTAGTTTTTCTCATGACATCATATACACTGACTTTGCAAACTCACAACTACACAGTCAACTTTCAACCTAATGCAGAGCTTGGGTTACGTCAAAGACATTTGTCAAACCTACAAATCAAAAAATATAGACACAAAACAGTTATTGTCAGTATTCTGTTATATCCTTCTTGTGCTTACATGACATCACATGCCATTACACATCGCAGCTCAGAGCCAACATCTGGTATTGGAATGTTCAGCGGAGCAAGGTAGTTGGACAATGTCTGATTATAGCTGGAAAAGAAGGGAAGGAAGAACAGAGTTTAATGTTTTGTTGACAGTGAGGCCATTACAGATGGAGCAAAAATTTGGATTGCAAAAGGATGGGGAAGCAAACTGGTTGAGTTCTTTTCAAAGGAATAATTCTGACATTTGCCTGGAGCAATTAGTGAAATAAAGGAAAACCTGGATGTCTAGATGGGAATTTGAACCTCCTCTACCTGAATGCACATCCAGTGTGCTCGCCACTGCACCACCTTGCTTGGTGATTATAGCTGGAAGGAAACAGCAGATTAATACTTCTTGATAATCACTCATGACTGTGAATATGGCGTTCAAAGCCTGGCACACAGTTATGCAGCAAATTCATCAGTAAGTAGTATGGAGTGCACACTTAGGTCATCAGGTTGTAACTGGCTAACTGTGAAATGGCCTTTCTCATGATTTTACTAGTAATCTTCTGTATTTATTTTTCGTTTCATATGGCACAGCAACAGTTTTGGAAGTTTTCACTACAAATCCTGAACTTTTTTGACATTTGGGCACAAATAAGAACTAATTTTAAATTATACTGCCTACATACCCATGACATTCGCTGTGGGCCTGGCATTCGTGATATTATAGTAACAGAGTAACCTTTAGCTCGAAGCAAGGACGTTAGTGCTGAGCCAACAAATCCTGATCCTCCACCTGAGAAACATAAATTAGAAACGTGAGAAAGGGGAACATGCAAATGACACCTCTCTTACACTATTCTCAGAAGTAACAATAAGCTCTTACATTAATTTTGTTAAATGTTATGTACAGATTTATATTTAGAAAAGTCATTGCTATATATAAAATAAAAATGTATGAAAACAGTGCCATGTTGTCTTTATCACATTTTAAATAAGTGGGAAGATAATACTGAATACAGAACATGCATACATGTAAAAATTAAATATGGTGACAGTAGGCAAACTGTCACAGTTGTCTCTGTGTAATGAAAGATAGAGCATACTTCAATAAAATATATTATAAGTGCTGCCCACACAAAAAACATACTACTTTAGGTGAGTAAATTCTTCACAATTTCAAGTTCAAGAAATGTATTTAGTGATGTCGATAGGCCTATAACTTTAATACATTGCCTGCAGAAATAAAAATATAAAATAATAGGTTTACTTAAGAACGAGTTGAAAAATATGCCAATACCTAATACTTGGCATAGCACCAAAGAATGCATAAATTATTAGCACTGACAGGCCTGCCACTTTGTTCACGAATGATTGTGATACGTTGACTATGGTTCTTTCATATGGGCCTCAAGAACACTTCTGCACCTACTTTGTTCCATTGTAGTCATGTATCCAGATAGTGGCTCTGAGGATGAACACTAATGATTGTATGAGTAAAGTTAAATGTGTTAAGTCAAGTAGTGTGAGTATATAGATTTAGCTTTCAATATGATCCTGGGTGTGATGAGAAGTGTGGCAGAAGTAGAACATATGACTTAATTAGACACACAGATTTGTTTCTAGGCGATGTTGTCTACATTCTTTGTATTGTTTACGGCATTTCTCCGGAAGTGAAATTAAATTCTGGATAACGACAAAAGGGTGAGTACAAGTTGTCATCATCAAGTAATGACACTGTACGCGATAAAATTGTTTTAACAGAAGTTGGACGAAGGACGCTCGTTCTTACAGTACTATAAACAAATCGTACGATCAGTTTTCTGTTATTCACACGAAAGGCGGATTATGCTAGCGGAGAAAAGGCTTATGTTCATTCCATCTGCAATGGTGACTCCGGAAACTAAGAGCGCGACTTTGCATTTTCATCTCAAACTTTCTAAATATATGACAGGGACATAGCCGCTGGCACAATTCCATAGCTATCTTCCTTCCGTTACGTGACCACGAATAAGCACTTTTTTACATTAATACGACAAAAATAAGGACTAAAGATCTGTCTGTGGGAAAGGGATGATATCTTTTTATTTTGAGAATTATTCAGATTTTTTAGTGCCATGGTCATCGTACCTATCACAACGTTTCTCGACATCTTCGTATATTTCGCGTGCACAGGTCAAATAACATAAGAACACTGAGTTTCAGGATACAGATATGCTTATTAACCCCACTGGGCAAGTACGCTAGCCATTTCTTTCTCCTGTCTTTTTGTCAATATCCTTCTCCACTTTGCTATTTTCTTATTATGATTTTTATTTACATTGTTGCTTTCTCATTTCTTATTCCACTTCCAACACTATGTATTCTTATATTTTGGCATCCAAAGAAATAAAGAAACTTATCTTATGTGAGTATTTTATCTTTGTGTTTTGATGTAGATTGTAGACTTAAACAATCATGGCGGCGTCACTGGAAAACTTAGAGACGCAGCTGGAAATGTTTATCGAAAATGTTAGGCAGATAAGGATTATTGTTGGTGATTTTCAACCTCAAGGACAAAATGTGTTGAACCAAAAAATGTAGGTGGTATAAAACTTCGTGAAAATATATATGGTGCATTGTGATAAGTAAAACTTCATTGTATAGTTGTCTCGTAGGTACAGTTTTCGCAATATATCTCACTGTTTATTACGTTTTCATTATCATCTTACAGTCAGACACTCGTGCACGGCTTGCAAGAAATTGACAAACTGAAGGGACAGGTGCAAGATGTTCATGTTCCTCTAGAAGTGTTTGAGTAAGTAATGCTTCATTTTAACCCAAATATAACGAATGTACTGTTGTAACAGTAGGTTTGTATTGAACTGACTTATACTACTCTATATACAGACTTAGTGTCCTCTATAAATCAGCAAAACATCACCTTATTGTATTCAGTTTTTCCGATGTGTTGACATACATCCATACACATAGTTTATGACCATTGGTGAAACTTGTAATGTAATTGTCGAGTGCAACTGAGTTACAAATTTTGTGGCAATCGCTTAACAGTACTATTACCTGCATGCAACGTAAGAGCCACAGTCCACTGTAAACATATTGTAGTCCATAATTTTACATTTCTGTACATCAAACCAAGTTGCCAATGTTTGCACCACTCTGAAATCTTACCAAGGTCTGACTGGATATTTGTGAAACTCTTTGCAGATAATACTGTGTTATGATGGCTGCGCCATCTCCAAAAAATCTGAGGTTACTGTTAATATTACCTGTCATGTTATTAGTAGACAACATGAACATACATGACTGTGTGTATGTATAATCAGTGAGGGCCCCATCGTACTTTTACTCGGGCATGCTGCTACATCTGTAGGTGACTCTTCATCCAAGAAATTGTACTTCACACCAACAAAACCTTAATCCTGTTGTTGATTTCATTTGGTACCTCTTATGATCTTATTTTGTCCAGGAAAGCTGTTTCTATTACCAAGTCAGTTCTCTTTTGAAGTCAAGTCGATTGTCTTGATCTATGGCTTTCAGGGTTCCATGTAAGAAAAGTGGTAAATACATGTCCTCCATCTCCATTAGCCCGTTCTTTCAATATACATTTAAATGTACTAAGAAAGGAAAAAAAAAATACCACTGTTGTCAATTTCAGGATTTCTGCACTTAGTTTTGTATCAAGCCTATTGTTTTATAGTAGTGTACCAATGTCTGGGGCTTGTTGATAACAAGGAATTCAATAGTCTCACCGGGCGGAGGCATTTCTTTGAATTTTGCTCTAGTATCCAATGATCTCCTATAGCATTATCTGTACTGGATAGATACTCAACTTACATAGTCATACCTTGCCTACAGCTTCTGCTGTGTAGTGCACCTTTGATCCCTTTAGGGGATCCCTACAGTTTTCAGCTCTATGACATAAGTGTAAGAAGTTATAACGTAGCTTTTTCACTCAAAAATCATTGGCCCCAACCAGTTCTGGGTACAATGCTGCAGATTGCAAACTTCATTGAAAAATTCTGTGAGCAAGGGTGGTCTTCTCTTCATTTTCTCTGCCATTGACCCAATGGGAGGATCCAAGTACGACTTTGGAGGCCAGACAGTGACATGGCTGCTGGAAGAGCCTCTTCGACATGTGGAGTAAGGCTCTCGTGCCCATGTATGCCTGCCTTCATCCTTCCCTCTCCCCTCCACACACACACACACACACACACACACACACACAACCGCAGAATCCGTACTCTTTTGGAGTTACTTCCAATTGGCATGGATTTCCCAACAGTTTAGTTAGTTACATGTTCCATAAATCATTTGAATGATTTTATTATTGATTTGAAGTGGAACAAGGATATTATTATTGTGAACACTAATGAAAAAATTTCAGTCCTTGTCAGGCAACTGCACTTGAGAAATAGAGATTGTTTCTTTATGTTTTTGGGTTACCTTTAAAACTTGCTTTTCAACCTTTTGGACATTTTATGGTATTGGGAAAATGATTAAAAACTTTTGGTGCTGCCTATTGAACACCTTTCGGAGCTACCCAACAGATTTAATAATGGGAAATAATGGTCATTATTTCTTCTAGTATTGTAGGTATGGACACCATTGTTCTTATGAAATTGTGATGGATTATTTGTGACATATTTTATTAGTGAATATAAATATATAGTGATGGTACTGTTAAAATGCGTAACAGCTCGAAGAGGAACCTACACAACTAAATTGTGGGTGAACAGCACGTTTTAGTCTGGGTTGACAGAAGCGTCCGACCCCACATGTCGGCTTTGACCCATGACGTAAGGGTGTTTTTGTGTGTGATGTCATGACGGCGCAGAGTTTGGTTTGTGAGTGTGGCGTGTTTGTAGATGTCGTCGTGTTGTGGTTTGTTGTGCTCTCTGGTGGTATGTTCAGGGTTTTCGTTTGTGTGGTGTAATGGGCACAGTTTGCTTTTGTTCACTATCCAGAATTGTTTGCGTGTCGGCTGTGTTTGTAGTGGAATTCGTTTCAGTGAGTTAACGATTTTGTGTCAAGGTTAATTTAGTGTTGTTCGCTGTACATTGTGTGGTAATTTTAGTAAAATTAATCGATTTTTGTTTTTGTTGGGGAATGGATATGACGGATAAAATTAACAGTGCACAGGTCAAGTGTTTGATCCCAATGTGTTGCTGTGTATGTTGATATTGGTACCAGGAGATGTTTTTGAGCTATATAGGCCAAGGGAAGTGTTTGATCCTAATTTATGGGATCAGGAGCTGCTGTTGAGCTATATAGGTCAAGGGAAGTGTCCCGATTCCAGATGATATTGTGTTTAGTGGTATTTGGGGAGATTTTTTAATGTCGGTTTTTTTCATGTTTTGTGTGGTTTTGTATGGGGATGGGTGTCTAAATTTGTTTATATTTAGTTTGCCCCCGCCCGAAAACACTCCATTTCCCGCGCTTGTCCCATTAGTGTCATTAGGCTTTTTGTGGAAGGTGTGTGTGTTTGTTTTTCGATGTATTTTCATCCTCATAATGTGTACGTACTGACCTTATATGCGCCATATTGGAATCGTGGTTTATGGTCGTTTCCACCATATTTGTGATGTCATGGGTCAAAGCAGATGGGCGGGATCAGACACTTCCGTACTGCTGGCTTTTGTGAAATATGTACTTCCTGAGTGATGAGTTACCCAGAATGTGTGTGTGTGTGTGTGTGTGTGTGTGTGTGTGTGTGTGTGTGTGTGTGTGTGTGTGTTAAACCAAATAAATAAAGGTACGGTATCTAAAATGTAGCCAAAATAAGAATGTATACAGGTGTGTGACATACTGATTTGTGATGATTGTATTTTCCTCGATATCTATATGAACTCTTCAGTGAAATTTGCGTCCTATCTGATTTTGATGGTTTTGTCAGCTCACAACCAAATTATCACTGTCTTTCCAATTCTAGATCTCGGTCTATGCACTGTCACAACCACCTTCATTCGAATCATCTTCAGTGCTAGAAATACAATACCTCTTTTCTCACCTCTCATTGGTTACACCAAACTATAGTCCCATTATTTCCTCTTATTTATTGGTGGTGAGTCTGATCAAATATGATGGTTCGAATGAGATGAGCTCCTCCCCCAGGGATCTACAACTCTTTTGTGAATATCTCATTGAGAAACATGGATCCCTCAGTGCAGCAGTTCCGTTTCTCTTTGCATGCTGCTAGTGTAACTTCTGCTCTCCCAGGGCTCAGCCGGTGATGCCTGGGTGTGAACATAGGGAACCCCAGGTTCCTGAGCTGTGGGTTGGCTTGTGTCACCGGTTTTCTATTGCTAAAAACTTTGTGGATGTGCTTCAGTGACAAATGAGGAGTGTTATGGTGGAAAGTTGCATGTTTTGGAGAGCGGAGGTACTAGTTAAGGCCCCGATTTCCAAGGATATTACAAGGCTCCATTAAAAGAAACTCAAGATTTGTTGTATGACAATGGATGGATGGTTAGGCAAAAAGGTCATTGGGGGAACCTGCCACACATCACGTGTATAATGCTTACTGAGGGAAGGAGTGATCTGCCAGACTTCATTACATAGATCTCCAGTTGTTTGTGGGAACATATGTGAATCCTAACAAACACAAAAACCAACCACTCGTTGGTATGGGTGCACTTTAGAGATCACCAACACACCCTGAATTTGTATTAGCAAAATCTAATCTTGTTCTTTGTAATAGTGCACAACAGTCCAGAATGTCTTTGTTGTGATAGAGGAGAAGGGTCTTTCGAGAAAGTTACTCCTGCCACGTCAACAAAACTTCGGAAAGTATTGTTTGAACAGCAAAATCTTTCAAATGACTTCGCAGTAGAACACACTTGTTTGGAACTGCTTCGGCGTACTAACAACCAAACCAATTCACTTGAAAAATTTTTGTCTGTGCATTTAAAAAATAGAAAAACAGAATTCAAGGGCATTGTAAGTTGCAGAGGTAACACACATGTTGCTGATTTGCAAAATGAATGGGAAATGGAAAGCATGACATAAGTTAGAAACATGGAGAGTGAACAAGTGAGCTGCAGAAGACTACCACTTTCATCCCAACATTAAATTCATCTAACCATGAAGAGCACAAAAGGCTGGGTTTATTTGACTGAAGGTCAGTCCTTATGTACGCAATCCAGTGTGTTGCTATATGTGTCAAAGATACGATAACGAGGCAGCAGAGTATAATGGTGAAGCAATGTATGGAAAATCTGAAAAAGTCGCCCATAAAGTGAAGTGTGGTCAGTGTGTTCAGTCTCACATTTCAGTGTAAATTTAACACGTAATTACACTGCTTGGAGCAGGAATTGCCTGGTGTTTTTAGAACAAAAGATTGTTCAAGAAATTGTTCAGTTCAGTCAAAGTGACCAGAAGAATTTTATGTATCCAGGCATAGAATTTAGTATCTGCTGTAGAATCAGCGATAGAAAATACATCACAGCTGACAGGGCTGTTACCAGGTTTCAACTGCAAAGCGTGTACGTCTGCAGGTGAAAACAGTGGTCGTCTATATAATGCTACAATACTGAGGCATTGGCACAGAGAGACATACAAAAGCATGTTATGTTATTGGTTGAGGGAAACAGGCAAAAGAACTGCACCATGCCCTCTTCAGTTGTAGGAAATCTGCTATAATAGTCTCCTGGCAAACAGAGGCAATCAGGCCGGAAATATATGTTGACTAAATTTCAAGTTGTCCTGATCTAAAATTTCCTCTTCAGTTGATGGTTCCTATACCACAATGAAATTGGGATGATTTAAGGACACATTTGGTAGCAGCAAAACTTTAAACACACAGTAGGCTGTTGTGCCTATTGTACAAGACATACATTTAAAACCTTCTAACAAACCTTTATTTAAAGGCTACACCATTCTCAGGAAGGGGATAATATAGGTGGTGATTGCTTAGAGACACTAGGCAAGAGTGAACAAGTGAAAGGAAAAAGTGATGCTTGCAGTAAGTTCAAAGCGCATTTACTTACTATCTGCTCATGATACAAGTCATTATGTACCTGTTATCATTACCAATCATCTCCAAATATAGCTGCGCTTCTTGTCATGTTATCACATATGTTGGCTTCACCAACTCATAACCTAATTATCAGCCTTCATCTTCACACCAACTATCTGGCAAAACAGACCAATGTCACAACCTTCAGTATATATGAGGAGGATGTGTGTGTGCGTGCACGCACGAGCGCGGAGTGGGGGAGGTTTTAGTTACAGGGGCAGAAATAACCTATGAAGAACATAAAGTGGTTTAAATTTCATCTTCATTTACATCATACTCTGCAAGCCACCTAATGTTGTGTGGCGAAGTGTACCTTTTGTGCCACTAACTGAGACCTCCAACCGTGTTCCACTCGCAAATAGTGCTTGGGGAGAATCATTGTTGGTAAGCCTTTGTATTGGCTTCAGTCTCAAAATACACCACTTCACATTTCCTATGTTACCAAAAACTGTGTGAAACTGATACATTGCCAGCCTTTGCCATAGAGGAGAAGCAATTTGGTTTATACTTTAATCCAATCACCATCAAGAAAACATTTTAAAATGTCAATGTAATAGTTATATTTAAGATGATGTTGGATTTTGAAATAAATTTAATCTCCGTATTCATGCTAACAACAGTGATTCGGTGTTTACAGCCTAATAATGACTCTCTTGTATAATATTGCAGAATTTTGCTTTGTAGCTTTTTTTCTTAAACTTTGATATATTCCATTTTTATGTTGCAGTTATATTGATCAAGGCAGAAATCCACAGCTGTATACCAAGGACTGTATAGAAAAGGCACTAGCCAAGAATGAACAAGTGAAAGGAAAAATTGATGCTTACCGCAAATTCAAAGCACATTTACTTTTAGAACTGAGTAATGCATTCCCAAATGAACTGGCTAAATATCGAGCCATTCGGGGAGATGAAAGACCTCTACCTTAGATTTGTAAAACTCGTGTGCATGTGACACCTGTGAAAGTGACAGTAAATTTATGATTGTGAGTGAAATGTTATTTGACTGTTTTGTGTTGAAATATATATGTATAATGTGTAACAGAAAAGGATCAGTTTCTTTTGAATCTTTTTTATAATGATTCTTTAATTGTACTCATGAATTCAATAATTGACCTGGATAGATTGTTTGGTTTATTGGTTCAAAATTGAGATGTATCATTTCATTTGGCAAGTGGTAAAGTATTATATAAGAGATCTTCCAGACAACTTCCAGTCTTATAACTGGAATATGCACAGAAGTGTAAATTAGACAAGTGTCTGCCATTGCGAATACAGTGCCTTGTTATGTTAAAATAATTGCTTTTATTTGGAAAAAAACATTAAATTTATTTTGTTATGTTTTGAGTGGGATAATCTGAAGGCAAACAACAAAGTGGCCATGTGCTTGTTTTGAAATACAATTTAAAATATGAAGGTGAATAACAAAATGCTCATATACTTGTTTTGAAATACAATTTATGGTATTTACATCATGGAAGTGTATGATGTGTGGAGGACTGCATATTCTACCACTGCATAGAAAGTAGAATGAGATATTGAGGCAGTTTTCATTGTTAAAGTAAACTGAAAAAGTGAGGCATTGAGACTTGAATTCATGCTTTGTTTCTTTTAGACAATCAGGTCTTGATTAAAAGACTGCTAGTTCTACCCCCTTCCCCCAAGTGTAAATAAGTGCAATGTAATACAGACTGATGCCATATTGATTGACTGGTTGGATGGCAATCAACTTCTGAAATCAGTCACAGCCTTCAGATAGCCATGAGTATCTGTCCTGACTGATTTAATATGGGAAAACCACACAAACATATTGACCAGGGAAGCAGACTGATATATCATTACATTCTCTTTCAATCAATATGTGAATGGTGTTCATTGGTCTGAAATCTAGAAGAAGGTGATTTAATGGAAGATTTAGTTAGGTACATTTTCCATAGACCATTTGCACGATATTTATGGGAATGATGCGGCTACTCACTGTAGAGTCACTTATGTAAGTATGGCCACATGCTATTTACTGTTTAGTAAATAGCACACTGGTGTGAATTTAATAAGCATGAACATATTTTGGAATAGAAGATGATGCCCATAAGAAATTATTTAGGCTTTAACTAAAATTTTGTTTACTCCTTGTCAGATGTGTGTGTGGTATTGGACAAATAATCAAAGACTTTTTAAGCCACTGATAGCTGTGGAAAGCCTGCATTTACCTACAAACATGCACTGCATGCACATTTGGATGTTTTGGCTATTTGAGGAGTAATGGCATATTTTGAAGATTTTTTTTTTTGTGCCAGTAAGAATTCAGACATTTATAATGCTTATTATATCACTTTTCTGACTTCAGTGGATATTTTACAATAATTTGTGTGATAGTACATTTTCTTGATGTTTTTCTTTTTTCGTATGAAGTATTCTACAACATGGATAAGTAAGCTAATTTTTTCAGTCAGTAAACTTCATAATGGGCTCAAGCATCCTAGCTGAACTCAGTAGAAATTTATCACTGATTAGTCGTAACATTATGACCACTGACCTACTGTCGATATAAACCTGTCCAGGCAGTAGAAGTGTTAACTGACAAGGAATGATGCTAGTCAGACACACGCACAGTGGGCATGCTGTCAGTGTGTAGTATGAGACAGCACACAATCTATGTGAATTTGACCAAGGGTAGATTGTGATGGCATGGAGGCTCGGCACAGACATTTCAGAAACTGAGCGACTTGTTGGATTCTCAAGGAGTGCTGTTGTCAGTGTCTTCAACATGGGGTGAAACCAAGGGAAAACCATGTCCAGACATTGTGGGGTTGGGCAGTCACCCCTCATTACACATGCTGCATGTCATAGGCTGGGCAGACTGCTAAAACAGGACAGGCGGTGAGCTGTGTTGAAACTAATGTCTGACTTTAATGCTGGGCAGAGTACAGGTGTGTCTGAACACACAATGCACAGAGTGCTCCTAAAGATGGTCCTCCGCAGCCGACAATCCTTGCCGTGTGCCACTGTTAACATCATGACATTGGCAACTATAACTGAAGTGGGCACGTGACCATCGGTGCTGGACATTGGTGCAGTGGCAGAGCATTGCATGGTCTGATGAATCCCAATACCTTCTTCATCATGCTGATGGGAGGGCGTGAATCCATTGCCTTCCAGGGGAACAGCTCCTTGACACATGTACCGCTGGATGGAGACAAGCTGGCGGTGGCTCCGTTATTCTCTGGGGAACATTCACTTGGGCATCCAGGAGTCCAATGGAGGTCGTGCAAGGCACCATGAAAGCCAAGGAGCATTGTACAATGTAGACTATGTACACCACTTCACGACGATCATGTTTCTTGATTGTAGTGGCATTTTCAACAAGATAATGTGCTATGTCACAAGGGCAGGAGTGATGGAATGGTTTGAGGAACATGGTGGCAAGTTCCATAATTCCACCATCTAGGAAACACTTTATAGTAGCAGTTTACTGAATTATTCAAAGCATAGTATTAAAGTTGTGTGTTTCATTCCATCTTATGTACTTGATGTTGTGACTGCTTAATGCAGGCTGTTCCAGATCATGAGCACTGTGCTGAACAGCGGAGCACTCCCTGTTCGGCAGAGCATTGTTGTCGCTCACTGTGAACAATCAAATGGGCTGCCGGCACATGGCATGGAGTGAAAATACTGGGTGTCAGACTGTCCACAACATTAATGTGGAGGATGGTCTCCAGCGTCAGGTCCTGAAGAAAAGATTATTTCTTAGTTTTTGTTCTTTTCATTGCTGGGAAAAGCTGCTCACAAGTGTATGAAGATCCAAAGATGCACGTGATCTATGCAGCATGTTTGTGGAGCTTGGGAAACATTTTTTGCTGTAATGAATGATACCCTGTGAGAAATTAAGCATGTTGTAGTATTTGTCTTTAAGCAAAGTTGAATTTTTCAAACCAATAACTTCCAGTTGTAATTATGATGGCAAAACATCAGGTGAAGTGGAGAAAGGAGAGCTGAAGGGTGAAGTGGAGAAAGGAGAGCTGAACAATTTCATTTCTATTTGAAAATTGGCATGCTTTTGGACTCTTGTTTCAGAAGCCAAGATGACCTGCTTTATCTTGGCTTGATAATCGCTGAAACTGGTACCTTCAAGTTATTTTAAAGAAGCCAGACGATTGAGGAATGTTGAAATTCCATCACACATCTGCCTCCAAACAAGTGTAACTTTCCCATGAATGCTCTGATTTGGTTGTGTATCAACTAATAACCGCAGTGACAGATTTAAATTATTCAGATGCATTGTTATGTCAGCTAAGAATGCTAGTTCTGATGTCCATTTTAAATCTTTCAGATAATGCATTTCTGCCCCCCCCCCCTTTTCATCCTTCTTCTTCTTCTTCTTCTTCTTCTTCTTCTTCTTCTTTTTGCCAAGGCAGAGAGATATTTCCTCACGAATGGCTAAGAAAACATCAACAAAACTTTCCCTGGTGAAGCCAAGGAATTGTGCTTGGTTAGGTATTTCCTCATACTCTGTCGCAATCTCTTTCAGGAATCCTTTGAACTGGTGGTGATTTACACTATGACACTGCACAAAATTTACATACTGACCACAACTTTCATTACATCACGTGGTTCCACTGTTTGACCATACAGTGCCGCCTCATGAAGGAAACAATGAACAATCATAATATCTTTCCCAATTTCATTCTTTATTTTGCTTTAAATGAGAAGCAAAATCTTGATGACACCCAATCATTTGTGGTGTGGCATCTGCAGCTACAGAATGGAGCTTATTCCAAGGCAAATTCACGTTGTCCACTGATTTGCAAACACCTTCAAAAATATCAAGCCCCATTGTGGCATAATATGCAGTACGATCTCCAAGAGGTCCTCAGTTATCTGCAGCTCGACACCACACACAAATACTGAAAGTTGAGCACAGTCATATATACCTGTGCTTTTCTCCAGATGCTAGCGAAAATGCAACAAAGCTCTCTGCTTTTCTCCTGGGCTGTGTGTCTTAAATATGCTGCAAAGTCTAGGATTTGACGAGACACAGTTTGCTTCAAAAGGCTTCAATTGACTGCAGCTCCCTTGGACATGAATATTCTGCAACCACTACCACACACAATTTTATGAAAGGTCCCCCAGAAAACGGCTGGCCTCTTTGTCGCTGTTATGTGAGCGACTTGCTTGAACTGCTCCTTCAATTCTGTTTTCTTCACTGTCACTAGAATATTATAAATGCATTACAGTACATGAACTATACTGCGTATTTCTGTAACTTCTAGTCTAAAAATTCTTTTTTAAACTTACGTCTTCTGATACATTGTTCTTAAGCCTGGCTACTAGCTCTTTGCATGCTTTGCCTCTATTTGCTCGTAATGTGTTGCCTGAAGATGTGTATAATGATGCTGTATGTTGTATTTCTAGCAGAATTAAATACTTTATACAAGGCACTGTGGATGTCCATCCTTCTCAGTAAATAGAAACGTATCCTCCAATTGAGACACAGGACTTCCACAATTGACCGTAGCTCCTATTGATCACAGATTGTTGCATCAGTTGCAGCTTAATTTGGACAGGGCACAATGAGTTGGCTTTTCCCCATCACAAAGGCTCCGAACCGCTGCAGTGAGTGCTCTGGAGTCGTCCTCCCTGGGGCGCTGTTGGTCGTTTAATGATTCTTATGAATATTGTAACTGCTTGTTGTTTACAGTGCCTCATTATTTCTTAACCTGAGAGTAATGTGTAGATTCCTAGGTTATGCCACTTTTAATAACTAATTCTGCAAAGGCACTATCATTGTGTTAATATTAAAAACTTCAGATCTGTTTGTAGGTTATGAACCAGTGGATAAGTCATATCCTGCTTAATTGACTTTGTTTTTATTGATCTATTTATTCATTTGAAAACCGTATACATAATGTAATGTCATCTAGTTGCATATACAAAATTGTAAGTGCCTTGTACACCAGAGTAATAAATATGCTATTATCATAACACTCTCCTGAAACAGTGAAAGGGTTGAAAATACTTTGCCTTTGAAAACTGGCTATGTGTTAATGCGTACACTACTCATCTTCAACAATAAGAGCTATAGACTTTTAAGATGAGTTTTGTCATTAGATAGTTCATTTTTATTTGCAGAGCTATAATGATTCAAGAGTAGTTTGCTTAGATAAAATAAGTTTGCTAGGAGCTGTTGCTTGTGTTAACATCTGGATGTGTTAAATGTAAGGGTAGGCTTCTGCAGCCATTGTCACTGTCAGAGTATGTGACCGCATTGTCCATATGTAAAGTCCTCTGATGTTTCAGTCACTGTTGCAAATGGGCTTCTTCAGTTTGTTTTGCTGACTGCTGAATGATAACTTTAATTCTTCAAATTTACTGGTAAATAGAGTAATACAGTCCCAGAACATCTGAAGGGTTAATGCATACATGGTGTAATCCTTCTGGTTGCAGCCCAATGTATATTTCCAAATTATACAGGTAAAGTACTTTGGAATCAATGAGAGCACATACCTTTATTTCATATTTGTTTGGTTTGCTAGATATGTATTGGCAAAACTGCACATTCCACAGGACCCTTTCACATCTACTGTAACATTTTCTCTGAGGGTATAGGATTTCTTCCACTTCTGTAGAAACATAGAAAATATTTCCTGAATCACTGTTATCTTGTCTAATTGCCTCCTTTCATTGCTAGTCACATAATTTTCAAATCTAAGGCACAGCACAGTGAATCTGAAATATTTCATGTTCATTACGAGGTGAATTTTTTCAGTCCCCGTAAGTTCCCCACAGATCCTTTAAGCTTTGTATGTTACTTCTGTTAACACCAGCAAAAAATAGTTAGAGATCGATGAAGACTGTCAGTTCAATAGCATCAACTGCTTTTACATGCTTCTCATCCTGAAATGAAGCTTTGATACTCTCAATGTATTGATTTCCATACAAAACTATAATAGAAAAAATGCCATCATCTATGAAGCAATTCCAGCATTCTAAAGGAATTCTTAATGCTTCCCCAGGTAACTTCTGAATACTATCGTAGGGCCTCAAACGTACTCTCTCTCATGGTGGAACTTTATTCCATTTCATGTCTTTGTTCCGTCTGATATAGTAACGGTCATTTTCCTGAAGAATACTTCTTCATCTTCATTGTTGTCTTCCTCTGTTCCTGAATCTTCTTGCCAAACTTCAACTATGTCATCACAATCTGTGTCCACTTCATCTTCAAAATCATCTTGAGCTTCATTATTATCCTCTCTGAAAAATATGTTTTGGATATCTTAAACTTGACTTGGGTTGAGGAGCTTATATGTCTCACTGTTGATGAAGTTTATCCTCCTAAACTTTCTATAAAATAACACAATCAGATACAGTGTATCAATATGATACTTAATATTCAGACATCTGTAACAAATGATTAAATAGTCCAAAAAGAAAGTAAGAGCATTTTACATTCTAAGTTAGTTTTGTACTACTTACTAATTTGTGTTGATAACCAAAGAAATGAACTGATGGAATAAAAAGCAAAAGGTTGCATTTTATCAAACTGAGCAATCAGCATATGTCTCGACAACAGAGCAGTCACGTCGGTACTGAAAACCATTCTGAGAAGAAAATTACCATCAAGCAGATACCAATATGCTAATTGTTGATAAGTGATTTACAGCAATTTTTTTTTATATATGAATTTGAATAGCAACACTGTTGTAATCTTAGTATACAATGTAAACAGCAAGGGTCCCAACACACTTCTCTGAGCACACTTGAATTTACTTTTACATGTGTCAGTGACTCTCCACCCAACGCAACATGCTGTGCCCTCCCCACCAAGAAATCATCAATCACAAATCTCACTTGATAGTCAATATGGGCATACTTTCTGCTATAGGCATATGTATGCTACTGAGGCAGATACCTTTTGATAGTCAAGAAACATCTGTCTGCCTTGATCCTGGCCTTCCAGATAATGTGAGAAAAGTGCAAATTGGTTTTCACATGATGGATATTTTTGGAATCCATGCTGGTTGATATTTAGGTCATTCTGTAGATGATATCTCATTAGATTTGAACTCTGAATACGTTTTAAGATTCTATGGCAAATGACTGTCAAGAATATTGGACATCAGTTTTCTGGATCACTTCTGTTGCTCTCGTTGTAGATGGTTGTGACCTATGTTTTCTTCTAATTGTTGGCACAGTGTTTTCTTTGAAGGATCTTTGGTATATTATGGCTAAAAGAGGGGCAAATTTAGAGAAGCAAATTTGGAACTTTCAACACCACTTTCACGAATATCTGTTTCATTCCTCTTTGCTGAGGTACAAGAATCAAACGGTGGCAGTACTTCTGAATTTTCCTTTGCAAAGGAATATTTGGAAAACAAGTTAGACACTTCTGATTTTCATTTGCTCCCCTCACTTTTTGTTCCTGTCTCATCAACAGTGTTTACATACAACCCGAATTTCTTTGTGTTTTGTGAAAGATCTTTCGATAGTACCCTGCTATGACAGCTGTTTAAGGCTTCATGCATTGCCCTCTTGATAGCCAAATGTGTTCCTTTCAGCACCTGCCTACCACCGTACACTATTGTTGTACAACTGTTATGCAGTAATCTCTGTTTCTGTCAAGTGATTTTATACCAAGAAGGATCACTCTTGTGAACTGTTCTACTAAGTACATTTCTATCCAGCGTGTGATCAAATATTCTTTTAAACTTGAGCCATAGTTTTTGTAAATGCTCCTGGCTTGAGCTTAAAGTTTCAAGTTCCTCATTGTGATATGACACGGCGCCTTCTTTATGTAGTTTGTTGAACATACAAATCTTTCTACTTGTTTTTGTTTCCCTTTTTATTATGTAACACACACATTGCAATATTGTTCTATTCCAATGACAATGGACACGCAGCAACTACCACGAAACTCTATTTCATTCACAAAACTTCATTCATATCTTTTTCAGGCTCACTTCGACTTTCTGGGTGTATCGTAAACAGAATAACAGCAGCAGAAATATTCTTCTTTAAAAGAACAATACACCTGATATTGGTATATACACTCAGCAAGTTGTGTAACAGGTTATAATTGTTTGAACCAGCACATTACTAAACATAATTAGTTTATTTTCCTGTTCCAGTCCTTTGTCTAAGTTGTCAGTACATCGTAAAGTATGACAGAATTATAGGGATGAGCCTCGGAGCACTGTAGGCTCCTTGGGCTACAATGAAATTTACTACAACTTCCAGGTAGGTGGTGGTGATTTTAATTGTGCAGACTCCATAAATTCAGTAGTACCCAGATTTAACAAAATTTAATAGAGTTCATGGGAACATGACCTCTTGTTATGAGAGCAGGCCAACAACTCCTTGCAACTCACATAAAATCTCTCTCCCAGTACTAAAGTGAATGAAAGATCTTGTCTGTAGTGGCCCAGTGCTAAGGGGCCACTATGATGTAGAGGTTGAGGCACAGTGGCGGAGGATGGAGGGGGTTTGTGAGACAATGGTGCTGAGTGATGGTGGCTAGGAAAACCCAACTGGAAGATAAAAAACTTTTATTTAAGTTGTTATACAACAACAAAAGTGCTGTGACACTATATACATGCCCCCTCGGGTGTGTGGCATGGAAGCAACTCGATGGTTGCAGAAGCCAGCTGCTGGAGGTGTGGCTGGCTGTGATCTCTGCACCCAGTGATGCTGACACTTATTTAGCCTGCTCAGCAAAGTGTGCTATGTGGCATCTAGTAAGTGCCAGTGGCAAGTGCAACTGCCAGAACTGTTGTGAAAACCATGTGCATCTGAAAGAAGAGCTCACCCTAACAGGTGATATATGCAGGTGGTGGAGTGCTCGCTATGGTGTTGGTGTGCGGGTGGCTGCACTGCCTTGAACATGAACTGCTGCCCTCCAAGGCAGAAGTTCAGCTGATGCTGTGGAGATCCTTGAAACAGCTCATCTGTCACACAGTAATTCATTGCTAGGTGGTATACTTAGTACTGAAAGGTGGTCTGGGCGAGCTGCAGTGTTAGCTGTTTGTTGGTCCATAAGCTGCTGGTGATTCACGCCATGGTGGGTGCCGCCTGACTTCTCACATCTCTAATAAATACAATGAGTATTTATTTTGCTTTGTGATCTATTTGTTACGGCAATGCAGTGCTTTTAACCACACATGAACAAACATATATTGTATATTTAATGTGCAAACGTAAACCTTTTTAAATCGATCAATGCCTATTGACATTAACAAACTAAAATTAGGGTAAATTAGAATTTTGATGGTGTTTGTTTCCGGATTCTAGTCCAAGTTGTTTGTGAAGTATCGTATTTCAAAAAGTTTCCATGCCAACACTTGTTAGTGCCATTCAACCTGTGTAGTTACTATGTACAATGTCATTATGTTTGCTTACAATGTGTTTGTGGTTTTTTTTGAGTGCATTGTAACTTGCTAGTCAGTGTGTGAGAATCCAAGCAGAAGGTCATGAGTGGACAATGGGATTTACCAATGCAGAAAAGCCGACATGCTCATGGCGTGTGGAGAGTGTAGGAAGAATGCAGTTCATTTTGGTACGATCTATGCAGCAAGATATGCCAACAGATGTCAACCATCTTGGTAGTTGTTTACCGACCACTTCAACCAATTACATGAAAGTAATAATGTAACACCTAGACAGCTTAATCCGAAGAAAACAAGGGACAACAGAAGAGGAGGAAATGAATGTTCTTGCTGCTGTTGCAGTTGATCCTCACGTTAGCTCCTGCACAATTGTATGAGGAAGTGGCATGAGCCAGGCAGGTGTTCTACACATCCTCCATCGACGTAGTTTCTATACTTATCATGTCTCTCTCCATCAAAAGCTGCATGGGAACTATTATGAGAATCGTGTTAACTTCTGTACACATGTACAACCTGTAGTAGTACATCCATTATGTATATTCCCATACAGGAGAGTCATTTTACATGAAAGTTGCTTGCTCGGATTTGGCAGATAAATACAATGTTGCAGTACCAGTTGTATTCTGAACTACGATGCAGAGTTCCTTTGGATGAGCATGCATGTCCAAAGGAACAGGCACTGCGGTGACTGCAGTAGTTATGCTATACATCAAATGTATTTGCAATTGCAAATATGGATAACCATCAGCTGTAGAATGGCATGTGACAATGAAAATTTGTGACTGAGCTGGACTCAAACTTGTATCTCTCGTTTAGTGCCAGAGGTCGCCTTAATCTTTGGCTATCCGTACGTGACTAATGGCCAGACCCAAATTTCCATATGTCATCAACCGTCTCATGCATGTCCACAGGAACTTCGCATTGTAATTCAGAAATACTGACACTGAGCCAGTGGTTTTCAAGCAAGACACCTCACGTGTAAAGGAATATACATAACGTATGTACGACAGGTTGTAGACCTGTAGTTGACAACATATGGAAGTTTTGATTCTGGCTGTGAGTCGTGCACGGATGGTAAAGTGAGGACTTGCGATAAGTGCGAAATCCCGGTTCGAGTCCCGGTTCGGCACAAATTTTCATTGCCTTCATTCCATCCTACAGCTGATGGTTGTCCATTTGATGTATTGCATAACGATATAGTTGCTGCATTGCTTGTTTTTAGGACATGTATGCATGTTCAAAGGAACTTTACATCGTAATCCAGAATAACACAGGCACTCCAATATCTTATCTGAATCACCAATCATTATATCACTATAATCGTCTTTTCAAGCGCTTTCGGATGCCATTAATACAGGTTTAGTTTAAAAATCATATTTACTTCAATATATCGATCGCTACAAGAGTTAAAACTCTTTTTACAAATCAAAGTACGTGTCCTTCACAGAGCTATCATTATCTGAAAACATTCGAAACCTGGAACCGTTTACAAAATAAAAGTAGTGTTTCATCTTATGTGACTCACAAGTGTGTTACAAAGCAATATCACCAAACTTCAATGGGTTGAGGAGTGTGATTCACAAAACAAATTGAGAACAGGAACTACCTGGAAGAGTCATCCAACGACGCTACGGAGCGTTGAAGTTACAAGTGCCGGCACCTGCCCTAGGCCAACAACCCTTCAGTAACAAACACGACCTTGACTGCTGATGGACTGCAGGTGGAATGTCTCGCAATACACCTGTGTTTGTTATTCGATGATGGCTTCTGATTGCCACAATCTTCAGAGGAGAATATGGAGCTAGCTGCTGCGTGGACCGGCCTTGTCTCCTATGAATGCGATGCTGTGCTGCCTTGGTGGGTGAAGTTTTCGGACACGGTTTCCATCTGCAGCTTATTTCTCTCCTGGTACCCTCAAAAATCTCCAGTGTTTTTCGGTATACAGTACGTAACAGAAATATACTGACTGTAACGAAATTATACGGGCTAAGTCTGGTTATGCAACACCTACTGCCATCTACTCTCACTGGAGTGTGCAGCGTTCAACTGTGTTCAATGAATAACGGCAGAGTTTTCTTGAATTTGGCACTTTTATCTAATTTAAAAGAAAAAAATATTATTCCATTTTATAAGAAATTATTAAAATTAGAGATGGTTTTCAAAATGCCTGCCTCCAGTATTGCAGCATGCCTGACATCTGCATACTACTGACTGATAGACTCCCTCAAAAATATCTAGCATGGTGTGAACATTTTCGCACTGTGCATCTACCCTTGCAACTAAGTCTTCCACTGATTCCGCTGGGGTGTCAAACCCCACATTCTTCAGAAGGCCCCCATGAATCGGTTCATTGGATTGAGGTCAGACGATCGAGGCATCCAAGTTACAGGGCCAACTCGACCAATCCAGCAATCTCCAAACGTCTGTGGAATCGGGGTTCTGGCAGCTAGATTGAAATGTATGGGTGTCCTATTGACAGACTGCAAATGGCACCTACTTCAGTAATTCCAGCAGCACTTCACAAATGAACATTGGATGTGCATGCCGGCCGGTGTAGCCGAGCGGTTCTAGGCGCTTCAGTCTGGAACCGCGTGACCGCTACGATCGCAGGTTCGAATCCTGCCTTGGGCATGGATGTGTGCGATGTCCTTAGGTTAGTTAGGTTTAAGTAGTTCTAAGTTCTAGGGGACTGATGACCTCCGATGTTAAGTCCCATAGTGCTCAGAGCCATTGCATGGGTATGGCCTGTGAATCAAGGAAGAAGCATATACATACCAAACAAGTAATCATGCACCATGTCGGCCCCCAAATATATGGTAAAATTTTCTTGATGACCTCAATCATGGGTGGCCTGTAGGTTCTCTTCTGTCTAAATAAGAAAATCTCGAGCATTGAACAAACCTCAGCAGTTGTAGGACACCTCATACCTCAACAAAACATACGCAGCATAATACAGCAGTGTGGTGCAACACTGCAAATACCACTGTCTTAACTCCACACATGGAGTATAATCATGGGCTACCAGCATGTGTGCCGTCTTAAAACGGAATGGATGCCTTCCGTCCTCATGCATCACACTTCAAACTGCTATGTGGCTGCTTTGCACTGCATGCGCAGGAAAATTTATGAGAGTACGATGTGTAAATAGGAAATAAAATTGTCAACAACTTTTTGAGATATGTAATAAAAAATTTTCACCTTTATGAATTACATATATATTTATGTACCATACATATTAAAAATATATAACCTATGTCCATCTGAATGACTCCTTACCCTCTCCCTTAAAACCCACATCCTTTTGTCTTTCCCTCTCCTTCCCTCTTTCCTGATGAAGCAACCGTGGGTTGCGAAAGCTTGAAATGTGTGTGTGTGTTTGTTGTCTCTGTCAGCATACCAAAGCTTTCGTTTGGTAAGTTACAGCATCTTTGTTTTTTTATATATATTTTTCCCACGTGGACTGTTTCCCTCTAGATATTAATAAATAATTATTCTATGTCCATCAGAGGTTTTATTAGAGTATTGCGTAAACTTGTGAAAACTTATCGCCATTTATGCTAACACTTTTCACCTTTATGTATTACATATAAATTTATATACCCTGTATATATTTATATACCATGTATATGTGCCTTATGTCCATCTTCATGTTTGTTAGAGTAGTGTGAAAAATTTGAAGTACTTCGGCCAAGTGGTTGTCAAAATTTTTGGCAGCAACATTCATCAATTAAATGTCTTTATACAGAAAGTTTTATTGCCTATCCAATGTTTATTAGAGTATCATATGAAAATGTTTAGCAAATTGGCCAAGAAATTTTCAAGATTTTTTTGATGTATTATATATATTAAAAATATATAGCTTATGTCTGTCTGAATGCTTATTAGAGCATAATGTATTGGAGTATCGTGTAAAAATCTGAAGTAAATTGGTCAGGAAATTTTCGAGATTTTTGGTCACAACATTAAACATCGACTTATTTTCATATAGTAGTGCAGCTATAAGTTTCTATACACCACACATATTTTAAAAATTGTAATCTACATCTCTCACTAAGTTTATTACAGTATGATCCAAAATTCTAAAGATGCAAAGCTCGTACGCTGACATGAATTGTGTCAAAACAAAAAAAGGGATAGGCAAAATAATGTGAACATTGGTAGTATTGGGATGGGTGTGTTTGGTGGTCAACAATGCAGGTAAGACGCGTGTCTTGCTGGACTGTGCATGTTCAGTATGGACTAGGCATCAGTGCAAGTTGTTTATGAGTAGTGCACACTTCGTATTTGCATTCAGAGGCCGGGGTCGACGTGCAATGAAAGACCTAACAGAGTTCCAAAGAGGGCAGATTGTGGGGGCCCAATTAGCTGGAGCATCAGTAGCAATCAGCCAAATTATGAATGTTTCAGGAGTAACTATTTCAACAGTCCCGACATCCTGCACAAAACGTGAAAAGATATCAGCGTGTAAACGTAATAGTGGGCGAAAATCAAAACTAAATGACAAAGATCGTTGTGCGTTAACACGAATTGGGTAAAAACAATACAAAACTACAGTGGTTAAAGTGACTGCAGTGCCCAATGGCCATCTTCGATACCCCATATCTGTCGGGACTGGCCACTGAGAGCTCCATAAATCAAATGTTCATGGACGAACTGCTATACCGAAACCATTAGTGATGACAGCCAACGCAAAAAAGTGTAAAATATAGTGTCAGAAGCATAAATCCTGGACAGCTGTTCGGTGGATACACGTCATATGGTCTGACGAGTCAATGTTTTCATTATTTTCAACATCGGGCAGGTGAACATTTTAGGTAATCAGGTGCATCCCATTATTCAAATGTTGTTCCCCAACAATGATGCCATATTCCAGGACGATAACGTAACAATTCACACAGCCAGGACAGTACAATCGCGATATGAGGAGCATGCAACTGACCTGCAGCTTCTTCGCTGGCCAGCACAGTCCTCAGACCTGAACATTATCGAACCCTTGTGGGCGGTATTGGAGTGCAGACTCTGGAGCAGACTTACACCTCCCTCGTCACTACAGGAGTTAGAAAAGATTCTGATCGCAGAGTGGCATAACGTTCCACTGGATTATACAATAATTAAATGCCAGTATTCCAAGAAAAGTTGCAGCTGTGTTACGGAAAAATGGGGGGGGGGGGGGGGGGCGGGGTCATATGTTGCTAGAAAAAGAGCTAGTGCTCGAAAGCAAGTGTAAATGCTGTTTTCTGCTATGTGTTTCTACTTCACATATCGATCTACTACATGTGAGTTGTTGCCTTTCCCTTATTTTTCTAGAAGAAATTAATAATTACATCAGAAAAGAAATCAGGTTCTTATAGATGAGAATATTAGCGAACTATCAGTCTAATAAGTCATGGTTGCAGAATACAGAGACGAATTATTAACAGAAGAATGGAAAGACAAGTAGTAGCCAGTGTCAGGGAGAATCAGTTGGGTTTTGGAGAAATATTGGAAAATGCAAGGCAATACTGACTCCATACTTACTTAGGTTAAAGAAAGAGACTTAGAGAAAGCTTTTGACAATGTTTATTGGCATACATTGTTTAAAATGTTCATGGTAGTTGGGATAAAATACAAGAAGCTGCTATCAAACCACTCCAGTTGATGACAGCTGTAGTTAGTTCAACTTTCAAAGCTTAAAACAGGATGTTTATAACTAAACTTTCGTTACTTGATAAGGCCCCCATGAAAAACGAGTGATCGTGGGGGAGAGAGACTTCGTGGAAACATTTGTGAGGACATGTGGAAAAGAAATACGGAATAAACTATTGAAGAAACACATCTTAAAGTCCATATGAGAGAGCACCATTTGTTAATTGTGTGCCATGTTTACATTCCAGGTTACTGACAATGCTCAATATGACAGCCATCTACATCCACGACAGCTTGGGACCACATTGGAGATTGATCTGCTGCTCTCCGAAACATCTTGGGTGGGATGTTGGCTACCTCCCTCGCTATATTCATCTTTAACCTCCAACGTGTATTAGTATGCTGTTGATAAACGCTGTCCTTTAGGTAAGCCCGCAGCCGGAAATAAAATAGGTTCAAGACTGGTGACCTCGATGGTCATGCAGTTTGAAACGATCGGCATATGACTCGGTTCTCTCCAAATGTGTTACACAGTAACCAAATCACCTTCGAACACATGTTGGCAAAGTACATCAGAGTAATGTGCGTCGTTCAAGCTGCTTGTCTTTGAACTTGAGGTTCGAAATCCTCAGAGAAAATGGACCAATCATGAACTGTGCCACGAAGCCACACCACACTGTGATGCGTTTACTGTGCAGGGGAATCACCTGATTCTTCAGTGGTGGTGACGATCCCCAGATGTGAGAGTGTTCGCTGCAGCAGTGAGCGTAAAGTATGCTTCGTCACTCGACAAGATATTCCAGGTCCACTTGTCGTCAACTTCAACTATTGCAAGTAACGTAAAAGCAAATCTACTCAAATGTCTGCATCACGTGGGAAAAGTAAGTGAGTAATGTGAAGTTTGTACGGATAACATTTCACTACTGTTTGCACCATTTTTCGAACAGTGGACCACGGAATGTTCAGCTGTTGTGACACAGATCGTGCACTTCTTGTACATCACACATTGTGTCCAGCGTTCTCAGCCATGGCAACAGTAACTTCTTCAACAATTTTTGGCGCAGCTGACCGTCAGCCTCTCCCACGAGCAGTTCCCAAATCGCCAGTTAACTTGAAGTTCTGAAACGTGTTTTTAAACTCGGATGCGAAAAGAGAACCTGTCTGTACTGCTTTAATGCGTCGATACTCGGGAAGAACAGCAACACTATTGCTGTAGTTTTGATAAAACTCCCTTGTGAGAAAACTTCTGATCACCTCGTCCAGACCCATTTTGACTGTCTGCAACCCTAATGCATACTGATGCTTGTGTTTCAAACCTGCGTAGCCGTACAAGTACCGGGCCTACCAGCAAATCATGACATGAACAATACTAACAACGCAAATCCTGCAGCGCGCAGTCTGAACATCATTCGTACACAGTTGGGTACCCATAAGTGAATAGTTTTCCGCCTAAACTGGCTCAAGTAGCAAAAGTTTAGTTGTAATCTCCTTGTAAATTCTCAAAGCTTTACAGTAAGTATTTGAAGTTGTGGTAGCAACAGTATTAAAACTTATAAGTCAGGGCAACCATGGCATATCTTACGATAATGCGACAAAATGGGCATTCCACGACGTACGCTGAACTGGTAAGGCAGTGTGTATCTGAATGCAAAAATGAAATAGGGTTCCAGTACAAAGGGTCGCGGCAGAGGGTGAAATGAAACGTAGGCATTGGAACTCTGTGTAAATTTATTGTGCACGAGAACAAATGGAACAAGAATGAATAAAAATCAGCTACTGTCTTTCAAAACAGTTTCGCAGTGTGTCGAGAGAGCGTTGCCAACGATAGGGAAGGCGTTGAATGCCGTTGACATTGTCATCAGCAGGTGCCGAAATGCAATGAGGATACCTAACTTGTTTGCAAAGCGTGTTTGCAAAGCGTGTCCGCCGCACGGAGTAGCAGCGTGGTCTTGGGCGCCTTGCCACGGTTTGCGCGACTTCCCCCGTCGGAGGTTCGAATCCTCCCTCGGGCATGGGTGTGTGTGTTGTCCGGTCTGAGGCGCCATGCCACGGTTCGCGCGGCTCGCCCGTCGGAGATTCGATTCTTCCCTCGGGCATGGGTGTGTGTCTTGCCCTTAGCGTTAAGTTAGTTTACGTTAGATTAAGTAGTGTGTAAGCGTAGGGACCGTTGACCTCAGCAGTTTGGTCCCATAGGAACTTATCACAATTATCCAAATTTCCAAGGTGCCTCCCACGCAATGGTCTCTTTAACTATGGATGAGGTCGAAATCGCTTGGGTTGGGGTCTGGTGAACAGAGTGCATGGGGGGGGGGGGGGGGGGGGGGGAGAATTTCCTACTCCCATCGCTATACAGGGTGTCACAAAAAGGTACGGCCAAACTTTCAGGAAACATTCCGCACACACAAAGAAAGAAAATATGTTAATTGGACATGTGTCCGGAAACACTTACTTTCCATGTTAGAGCTCATTTTATTACTTCTCTTCAAATCCCTTTAATCATGGAATGGAAACACACAGCAACAGAACGTACCAGCTTGACTTCAAATACTTTGTTACAGGAAATGTTCAAAATGTCCTCCGTTAGCGAGGATTCATGCATCCACCCTCCGTCGCATGGAATCGCTGATGCAGCCCTGGAGAATGGCGTACTGTATCCCCGTGAGGTAGCAAGTGTTCTGTGAGGCTGTTTTAAGTGCCCAACTGTTTAAAGAGCTGTCTACAAGAGGGTGTAGAGCGAACACTACACATTATACTTATCATACACTTCTGTGCAACAATCACACCGTTGTAAGTTTAGTGCAACTGAAGAAAGTCATCAGAATAAATCTTTTCAAGACAATTTAAACATTGCGTGAGAGTAACAGCAAAAGATAAGATCGAGATTTCAGACAGAATAAATGATGTTCCAGATCAAGAAACTATCAACGAAGGAACAGTTAGACAGTCAAGGTACTACTTTAATGAATCTTGAACAACGGGTAGAATCATTAAATCTAAGTATGGAGAAAGAAATTTCAGGGACTAAATAGGAAATACAAAAGAATAAAGTTGGTGAACTCATAGCAGATGGAACACTAATTGTCTACGAATATAAATGTTCAGAGGAGCTTAGAGGATACAGTGGCAGTCGATGCAGTGGATTCTGATCAATTTGCAATTTGAGGAAAGGCAGATGGAACTGAAAGGGAGGAGAAGAGAATTTGATCATGAATTACAGGAGGGTGCCTCTAAAATTGAACAAAGGTTTGTTGAAGGAGTCACTAGGAATGTGTCTATGTTAGAAGATGAACAATACAATTCAAGTCAGGGAACTGTGAATAATTATGAGAAAAGATGGATTTATCACAGAAGGGAACAGTTAAATAGGGGAACCACGAACAGAGAAAAAAATGCAATAGTTTTATTACAATCTTTTTCTATCGGTACATAAATTTTAAGGTTTTTTCTTTTCTTTTCTTTTTTTTTTTAAAAAAAAAAATACGTAACATTCATTCACTTGCAAGGTTAGCACTGTTTTGCTTTTCTTTTCATACAAAAAGACCACACTGCCACAAAATTGAATTCATCTGTGGATACTTAGAATTTGAACTGCTATGCACTTGCGAATAGTTATGAGTCGTACGAAGAGTTTCGTCATTTACTGTTATCTGCGTATTGCTCCTACTCAGTACAAGATCAGCTGGGACATGGAATGTTTATGATACAGAACTTCAGTCGATCTAAGTTTATGAATCCTACATGCTTCTTTGAAGACATGCTATTGAAAAATCAATTTTTATATAATCTGTGTAACCCAGCTGAGTTGATTAGCACTGCAAGAGCTTGAGTGTGCGAACAGGGAGGTATCACATAGGAGAAGAGGGCTGAAGCGATTTCAGTATCCAGATCCCAGGCCGCACACAGCACAGTCTCAGTTATTACCATAGGTGTCATATTTCTTGCAGAAATCGATGTGGAAAGCCAGTCGGATTCACTGGGATGAATTTTCAGATCGAGGGTGTCATGATAATTTCAGAAGGGGAAGAAGCAATTGGCACTATGCGAGTGATCGCGACAGCAGGTAGCAGAATATAGAATCAGATGTGCACGTTGTTGCAGTCAAATCAACTGATCGGAGGAATAAGTTGTGCATGGAGAGTCTGCTCCCATGAGAATGAAAGGTACTGTTGGCAGCTGTTTCTGTAGCAAGAGCGATAGATGATGGGGTTGCACAATTGAATATGGTAAATTTTGAGGATGTAGGGGAAGTGATTTTAAGTGAAGATCAATATACTATGAGGTCAGTAGTAAATCCAGTTCTTGGATTGACGTACATAATGTTGTTTTGTAAGCGTTCTTAATATTGGGAGTCTGCATTTCAACAGCGTGAAGAGTTAAGTTCGTCAACATTTCTATTATTAACGAACAATAGCGAGGGGAGTGATCGCCGGAAAAATTGCAGAAGTGAAGGAACAAGTGAATGTTCAATTAAAGTATCAAGGTTATGATTTTTCTTTGACTTTTTGTTGTTGTGGTGAAGTTGGCTTTTGAAATGAGGTGAAGTGTGCTTGTGATATAGAGGATCTTCGATTAAATTAATGTTTGACAAATGAGCGGTGAGGCGAGGAAATTCAAACTATTGTTTCAAATTTCTTGCCAGATCTGAGTTGTCACTGTGTCCAAACAATTATACTGGTGGGACGCCAAAGGAGTATGTGCACTTTGTAAGAAATATAGAACGAGAAGGCTGATCAAGTAATCAAAGAATAAGAAACTTCCTGGCAGATTAAAACTGTGTGCCCGACCGAGACTCGAACTCGGGACCTTTGCCTTTCGCGGGCAAGTGCTCTACCAACTTTTTTTTTTTTTTTTTTTTTTTTACAAAATGTGTACGTAACACAAATAGGCATTTTTTTAATAGCCAGCTATCCTAGCCACTTTTTTAACAAAAATGAGAAAAAAAGGATTTTGGAAGGTTTGTTTATCTGCTTTTTTTTAATTTTATTTCATTTTATTTTTATACAAATGTATAAAAGGAAGGCCGTTCCTCTTCGGCTACATAAACAGAATAATAGGAAGTCGTCCCGTTACGACGAAGGATGCTCCATACTATAGCCCGCTGCGAATTTTTCGATGACTGTCTTCTCGTTGCTGTGTTGTTTCCGCTGTTTGTTCAAATCTCATAAAAAAATGGAACTGGGAAGAGGTGCTATGGTTATCATCTCATGTTATCGATAATCCAGCTGCGAGGTGGATTATGGAATGCGCTCCAAAGGAAATTAGAAAAATATTGCCTATATTTAGGGTTCTTGACGATCGCACAATGTCGTTCGTTGAGGTAATACCAAAAATCGGGTACTGTCTTTTCGCCATTACCGAAGAGGTAGTGAACAGCGTGGCCGCTGATCCACGTCACAGAGTTCGTTTTTGCTCTTGGGAAATAAATCTTATCGGGGAAAAGAAGTGATCGGGTAGTTATCCTGTCAGGAGTCGTGCGTGTGAGAAAAGCCAATATCTGACGCACAAAATACCATACGTCCTTTGCCGACCCGCATTCGAAACGATGTTCATCTGTGTCAATCACTTGGCATGTGGCACACAAGGGGGAATCAGCGAGGTGGATGCGATGTAGGCGGGACTGGCATAACTGTTTCCCATTAACAGATACGTACCATGCAGATTGCACGTCAGTATCAAGGGTGGTGCCATTCACTGCCTGTCACACAGCGCGCCACTTTGTATTGGGGTGTTTGCTTTCAATCACATTCGGCGTCATGTTCATTTGCATGGCAGCATATATCGCCCTCGTCATCATCAAGCGTGTGGGTAGTAGTGCAGTGCGGATGTAGCTTAATTCAAGGAAGAACTGGCTAATGTAGAAGAAAGGTGCTGGGATGTCCGATATCATCACAGGGGGTGCGACTGAGATTGGTCGTAAGGCCTCCAGTAAGAGACTTGTGAGGCACGTCGGACTTCGTCGCCACAGTTGCAGGTGACAGCTGACGAACAGGGCCTTTGCTCTGTTCTGGACATGACAAAGGCCTAAAACCCCTCTGCTCCTCGGGAGGGTTAGGGACTCGTAACGAATCTTAAATAGCATGCCCGTATTAACAAAGGATCCCAAAACCGCCAACATGCGGTGAGCCAGGGTAGGTGGTATGGGGAGTATCTGTGCAAAATGGGGGATACGTGACGCCAAATAGACGTTAGCATATCGTGTCCGTTGCAGGAGGTCTAGATGCCTCAAACGGTGGTCACTTATTCCTGCTCTCATCTGATTCAATAAACGCCTGTAGTTAAGGGCTGTTGAACGTTTCATGTCAGATGTGAAATCAATGCCAAGACAGCGGATTGTGTCACTGATTCGTAGCGGTGCGACGTTCTCGCCGGGTAGGCCTCTGCCTATAGACAGAACGTGTGATTTGTGGAGATTGAGATGGCTCCCAGATGCCGCGCCGTAGGTCGCCACCCAAGCCAGTGCTGCAAGAACATCGTCATTATTGCGTAGAAGGAGTACCAGATCATCTGCATAGGCAGTGCAGCAGAAAGTGTGTCCACCAAGGGACATCCCGGTCAGGCGTTGTCGGAGGCCGCAGAGGAGAGGTTCCAAGACGAGGGCGTACAATATCGCCGAAAGAGGGCAGCCTTGTCGCACCGATCGCTGGATCTGTATCGGCGGCGTTAAGACGGCCATTATATAACACCTTGGACGTCGCGCCGCGTAGGAGGCGCATCAGTACATTAACTATGACGTCCGGATACCCCATGTGTCGCAATACCTCCATCAAAAATGTGTGGTCGACTCTGTCAAAGGCCTGGCTAAAGTCGAGTGAGGCCAAAACTCCTGGCAGTTGGCGAGCTTTGGCTAGCGCGATCATATCTCTATATCGGCACAATGCAGTGCGAATATTATGGTCACCACCTAACGATGCCTGGTCCTGCGACACAACACACCGTACTGATCGCTTTAGGCGTGCCGCCAGAAGCCGGGTGAAAATCTTCAAGTCACTGTTGAGTAAGGTCAAGGGCCGATAGTCACTGATCCTGGATCCGCCTCGTGGTTTGTGTATGGGCACTATCAGTCCTTCTACGAAAGCCCCAGGTATCTGCGTCGTGGGAGACATAAGATCGCGGCAAATATCAGTCCACGCTGGTGCCAGCAATTGTTGGTACGTCCGGTAAAATTCCAGAGGAAGGCCATCAGGTCCCGGGGACTTATGAGCAGCCCCAGCCTGTATTGCTTCAATGATTTCCTCTTCCGTTACATCAGCAGTCAAATCCGCCGCCGCTGTCGGAGAGATCGAGCCATAAGTGAGTTGAGAGACTTCGGCGATCACCTCTGGGGGATGTCGATGTTCCGAGTACAGCATAGTGTAGTGAGCATGAAGGGCGTTTCCTATGTCGCGCTGGGTATCAAGGCGTCGTCCGTCTTCCGTCGTGATAGCTTGGATCAGTGTCCTGCGTCGGCGCCGTCGTTCTGCAATGACGTGGTACATAGACGGTTCCTCCTGTGCCACTCTGTCTTGAGTGCGCGCTCTGACGATCGCACCCTCAAGGTGGCAACGTGTTAATCTGATGATCTGTGCCTTGGTACGGTTCACCGTCACCTGCCGTGCAGGTGAGTACGGCAGTGTTGCACATTCCCTTAAGATGCTGTAGTAAAAGTCCATGGTATGTCTCTTCCATGCTGCAACATCTCGGCCGTAGCCTATCAAGGTTTTCCGGAGGGCTGGTTTGGCGCAGAGTAACCACCACGACAGTGTAGACCGGTAGGTGCCACGCCGGCGGCTACAAGAGTCCCACGTGTTCTCTATAAGGCGGCGGCATTCCTGAGAAGCTAGGTGAGCGACGTTAAACTTCCAAGGACCACGGCTGTGCCATATCTTCTGGCGGCCGAGGGTAATAGCGCAGATGTAGGCGTCGTGGTCAGAAAAAGCTGTGGGCCAAACTTCGGCAGCTCTTGTCCCCACAGCTATGGAGCGCGAGATGTAAATCCGGTCGATGCGGCTGGAGGAATGGCTGGTGTAGTGAGTAAATCCGGGCCGATCGCCACAAACATGTTCCCACGAGTCCACCAATTGAAGATTATTTATAATTGTCGTAAGTTCTGCGCATGGAGAATGATGTGGTAACTGATCCTTAGGTGCTTGACTACAGTTGAAGTCCCCTCCCATTATCAAGGCGTCCTGACGGCCCGTAAAGAGGGGCGTGATTGTATGAGCGAAAAAGGTGGATCGTTCGCGACGCCGACCAGATCCTGACGGTGCATAGATGTTAATAAGTTTGACTCCTTGGATAGTAAGAGCCATGCCTCTGGCGTCAGGGAGATACTCGACGTCTTCTGCGGATATACCGTCGCGGAGGAGGATCGCCACACCACTGCCATTGGCAGACGCATGTGAGACCCAAGTCTGGTAGCCATAGGGTCCCTTGAAGTCGGCGACATACACCTCTTGAAGGAGCGCAATGTCGATGTCTGCTGCGTTGAGTAGATCCTGTAGCATCGCTAGTTTATGTCGGGCACGTATGTTGTTGATGTTAATCGTCGCTAGACGGTATGTTTGGTCAGCCAGGTCGGCAACTGGGTTGTGTAGGAGGCCAGGTGTGGGCGGCAGGGGCGGCCCCACAGAGGCTGACGATACAGCCGTAGTCACTGTTGTTGGCTGGTGCTGGGTGCAGCCGAGGGAGCATCTCTGCCTTCGGCATCCTCCTGGTGCTGTGGCTCATCCTCGATATCATCCGCCCAAGAATCAGATGCAGCAATTGGTAACTGTTGATTAGTGCCGTCAGTAGAGCGCTTGCGCGTATGTTCAGTAGCAGAAGTGATGTTGTCAGACCGAGGCTCAGAAATTGTATCCGCCGTAGCATCGTGATGGGAAGGTTGAGTTGCGGTGGTAGAGTCCTGAGCGTCGTCCGACGCCTGATATTCGTCTGGGTCGCACATCCGAAGCAGGCAATCATCGGACGGCGTATGGCGCCGTTTCTTGCGTTTTCGAGGGGACCGTTGTTTCCGGACATGTTGTTCTGTGTCAGAGTGCGGGCGACAATCATCTGATGCGGTCTCCATTGGTAGGAAGGCAGAGGTCGGGACAATTTTAGTTTCTACTTCCATCTTCTCTTTAGGCTCGTCTTGGTGGCACAATTGATCACCGCCTTGAGGCAAGTCTGCCGAAGGCGTCGTAGAGGGGGATATTCTGTCCGCCACACGGTCATCGACCACTGACTGCAATATGGTGCTACGATCCTGGGCAGGAACAGCTGTTGCAGTTGCAGCCGCTGCATACGTGATGGGGAGTGAAGTAGGCGTCGCCGGGGATGGAACTTCACCGACCGGTGTCTGAGTCAGTCGGCGTTGAATGCATGCCGATCGGACATGTCCTTCCTGGCCACAGCCGGCGCAAGTACGGGGTTGTCCGTCGTACATGACAATGGCTCTGCAGCCGCCAATTACAAGATAGGATGGCACATGCTTCGTCAGTTCAATCTTATTTTGTCTCACTCCATTTAAGACGGGGTACGTCTCAAACGTTTGCCATTTTTCAGCCAAGTGGCTTAGCACGTTGCCGTACAGTTTGAAAGCTGTCATCACAACATCTGGCGGGACTTCGAATGGCAGCTCGAAGACCCTCAGAGTGCGAAGGCCTAATCCAGCGTAGTCGATCGTGACAGTTCCTATGTGACCATCAGAATGCTTAAATTTAAGTCCATGAGCGTGTCGGCACACAACATCAGTGCACGCCTTTTCATTGATCATTTTTATGTAGACGACACTTTGTGTTATAGAAAAGTGGATCCCAATGATGTCTTGAGGTGCAATATGCAGTTCTTCTCGGATGAAACGTTCAACGTCAAGTGCTCGAGGTCTTGCGTAGTCCGCTTGAAATGTGATCTTAATTGTGGACTTGCGATACGAGTGCGCCATGGCACTACCGAGACACGGACGCGTGACACTCGCCGCAGCGGGAGGTAAACAGTAAACACTGGCCCGCGGTGCGCTAACAGGGGGACGCAGGCACGACGATCTCGCCTCACCGCTGCTAACAGCGGACTGACTACCAACTAAGCTACCGAAGCACGACTCACGCCCGGTACTCACAGCTGTACTTCTGCCAGTATCCGTCTCCTACCTTCATTCTGGAATCAAAGAATATTTAGTTATTATGTTACATCATTATTCGTCCATAACTTCGGAACATTCAGGTACTATTAAAGATTTCTCTTATGAGTTTAAACTCAAGGGGAATAGAAAATTTTTCGTTAAGCCTTATCCAGTACCACTGGTTTATAAAGTGAGAGTACAAGCAGAGATTGAGAAACTATTACAATGGGATGACATTGAACCCGTTTTTAGTTTATATAACAGCCCATTATTGGTGGTACCAAAGATGATGATGATGTTTGGTTTTTGGGGCGCTCAACTGCGCGGTTATCAGCGCCCGTACAAATTGTCAATCTTTGCTTAGACCGATCTCGACACTTTCATGAAGAATCATGATGAAATGATGAGGACACCACAAACACTCAGTCATCTCGAGGCAGGTAAAAATCCCTGACCCCGCCGGGAATCGAACCCGGGACTCCGTGCTCGGGAAGCGAGAACGCGACCGCGAGACCACGAGCTGCGAACTGGTGCCAAAGAAATCTGACTGTTGGACTGGTACTGGGCTCTCGACAGACAAGTATTATGAACGCATTGGAAAGCCCTAGACGAATCATAACAAAAATCTAATGGAGTCAGCGTTCTTCTGTCCACTGATTTATGAGCCTTTTACTGGGAGACTGAAACTGTATCCCTCATGTAAGAAATATGTTTCATTTCTGTGTTAAGACTGTTGTTATCAGTTATGCAAGGTGTTCCTTGGACTAAATGTGAGTTTTGCTGCTATTTTTTTTAGAAGTTTCAACAATATTTTGCCAGTTTAGTTGAGTAAGAGGCCTGCGATGTATGTTGATGATGTACCGTGGCTCTGACAGTATTTGGGAAAGTCATAATGAGTTACTGGATAGATCGTTGCGTATTATTGAAGATTTTGGTGTTATTGTCAATTTAAGAAAATACAAGGTTCTTGAGGATATTGTGATTGCACCACATATTCATTGTGGTCCAGACAAAACCGAGGCATTCAAGAGTTTCCTGTACCTTCAACCAGAAAGCAAGTTCATTTACTTTTAGGTCTTTCACGTTTTTATAAACGTTCCACGAATCTTGTTGGCTACACCACATCTCTATGCACTGACTAGTAAGAATGTTCAGTGGGACAGCCTAGCACAATTTGAATTTGAAGGTTTAAACATGCTCTTCTTACCGAAAGTACAGAATTTTGTCGTGGCTCTGACAGTTCCAAAACTGGTCTTGGAACTGAATACTTCGAGGAATGTGCAGAATACGGTGTTTTGTGTTGTAGAACATTTGCTTTCATGAGATGGGTGCTTACCAAATGTGAACACAGCTGTTCTGTTAACGAGTTGGAAGCTTTATCAGTTGATGTGAGTTTACAAAATTCCGTTGTTACTTATTTGGTAGGGTGACCAAGGTCTACACAGATCTTAGACATTTGCAATTTTTATAAATGACAAGCTAGCCCGTGGACTTTTAGCCTGAAGTGCATTTACGTAATTATACATTCCGTGGGTCTTAAAATTATGGAACATTAGATTTCTTTACGTGAGATACCTTGCAGCCACATTTAACGTGGACAGTGATACGTCTTCGTTAGAGTTCATAATTTTGTTAGAAAATCTGAGAATCAATAGCTAATTCTTAGTCATCCGAGCTTGCAATTTGATTATCTTATTGCCCTTCCACTCATGAAATAATTTTTCATGCATTAAAGAAATACGTGCCAAATGCCTGATGGCTGCGCCAAAATTTTTATGGATGTGGGCATCCAAAAGGAGTAATTTTTAAAATAAAAGAAGGGTTTACAATCATAGTTACCTATTCTCCCAGTAAGATACAAAACTGGGTGCCCTCAGGGCAAAGTGGCAGATTACTAGCCAATAAAGGTGGTCATGGGTAGATGTTTTGTCAGAACAAAGTTAAGAACAAGCAGGAGGAGAGGAAAGTTTTCCTCGCTGGAGACCAGAACCAAAGAGAACGTCCGCATGTGGCCCGACGCTCTGGATGTGTCCCTCAGCCGACACGTTACTCCTCTCCCATTCAAACACATCGTGTGGGGACTTGTCAGTCAGTGTATTAAATACAAGAGCAATCAGTTCCTGCTGCAGTAATGATTCTGTCCAGAACATAGGCCACAGTAGTGGGTGCCTTGGATACTACCATGTGGTTATAATTAAACTTTCCCTATTTAACACGTTATAGCACGGAAACTAATTCCTTACGAGTACAAAACTTGGTAGCATTAATGTCAAGAGTATGCGGTGCATGATTTCCATGAATCAAGGTCCTCTTCTAGCTATGGCCACCAGGCTCCATAATCAGTCATCGTGATTTGCAATCTCATAGTCTGACCAGTCGAAATGCACTTGCTGATGTGTCAACACGAGCTTGGACAAAAGGGGCAGGGCATTATTGGTGAAGCTCTATTATCGAAACAATAGTAATGCCGCAGCTGCATTTCGAAAATATCGCCGGCTGAAAGGATTACGGAAGGGTCCTCTTTCTCCACGAGCTGTGCGGAGCATCATGATGATCGAATCAACTGGAAAACTGGGCGTCGCTCCCGGAAGAGGTTGTACCACAGGTGGTTGGTGAAATCGCTCTTACTATGGCAGACAACGCTGCGCGCAATTCACTATCGTCAGGCAGTGCGCGTGCTGTGTCACGACAGTTGAACATCCCGTGGTGCACTGTACGGAAGGTGCTTCGAACCATTCTCAAATGGTACCCGTACAAGATCCTTATCGTATAGCAGCTTGCACCACAAGACACACGACGACGTCTTGACTTCACTCTCCACTTTTTCGCAAGGACTGAAGCTAACGAGGGCTGACCCTGGACTATCCTATGGACAGACGTAGCTCATGTTTCTCTGACGTGTGAAGTGAACGCAGAGAATTGCCGAGTGAGGGAATCTTCACCTCCAGTCATGGTGCGTGAAATTCCTCTGTATGGTGAACGTGTCACCGCATGATGTGGCTTCACGGCTGCGTTCATCATTGGCCCATTCTTTTTTGAACAGGCTGTCTCTCAAGAACCAAAGGGGTGCACTTTGACGACCCAACTTTACTGTAATATGCTTCGCCAGCTCGTCATATCCACCCTACAGGAGAGAGACGCACTGAACCAACGCACATTGCTCGTTTAGTTCACCTGCTTCTCCGACACACATTTGTTTGGCCGGCACGATCATCTGAACTTACTCCCTGTGCTTTCTGGTTGTAGGACTAACTAACGGACATGGTTACCAGGGAAACATTCACGCAAGCGCTGATCTGAAGAGCAGTATATCAAGAGAAATAGCCAGCATACCTACTGACATACTTCGTTCTGCTTTGCAGAATGCAATCCTGCGCTTTTGGATTCTTCTGGACTCTGACGGATGCCGTATTGAGCCCCTTTCGTACCAATAATGGCATCAGTATATGATGGTATGATGTACCGAAGAAGCACATTAAAAGTGTTTCAATTCAGTTGACTCCGTAATTTTTCTCTTCCCCACGTCCTTAACATTAATGCTACCAAATTTGGTACTCCTATGGTAATTATTTTCTGTGTTATAACGTGTTAAAAAGGGAAAGCTTAATTGTAACCACCAGTTACAATTGGAAATTTAAGTGGAAAAAATGGTGATTGGAATTTCGTGAGAAGATTCCGTCGCAATAAAAAGGCCTTTCTTTTAATGATGTCAACCCCAAATCCTGTATAATTTCAGTGGCACTCTCTCCCATATTTCGCGATAATACAAAACGTGCTTCCCTTCTTTGAACTTTATCGATTTACGCCGTCAGTCCTATCTGGTAGGGATCCCACACCGCGCAGCAGTATTCCAAAACAGGACGGACAAGCGTGCCAATAAAACGCAGGTAGGAGGGACGGTGAGTCGTTAAAAGGAACCAGTTGTTCATTTAATCCGTTTGTCAAGTATAACCTGTACCCATACTAACTCACAGGAACTATCTTCAATTTTACTACAAGGTAACGACTTCTGACAGCAATAAACACTCCACCACCAACTCTGTTTGATCTATCGTTTCTGAAGACGGTTAGATCCTTTGTACAAACTTCCCATGAACGTATTTCCGTCTTTAGCCAGCTTTCCGTACCTATACCGATTTGACCTTCTGTGCTTTCCATTAGCGCTTGGAGCTCTGGTTCTTTTCCAACAGAACTACAAAAATTTACATTTACAAAATCGATAGTCTACATCCTGTGTTTGCCTTGCACTCTTTTAGGCTGGTGCCATTTCTGTAGTATCTCGAGATCCATAACCTAAAAAAATCGCAAAGTTGCCTCCACACAGCCCCTGCCACCCTCGTAGTCGTTTCCTGCGCGTACTGGACTGCAGACCTGTCAAACGGAACCAGAAGCCTACCACCCTACAGCGCAAATTGAGGAGTCTGCAACCTAAACAGCCGTAGAACGGTCTGAGCTTCCGGTTCAGACCCTCCGCTCGGATGTGTACCAAAGGACCACAGTCGGTTCTTTCGACGATGCTGCAGATGGTGAGCTCCGCCTTCATCTTGCAAGAAAGACTGGCTGTCTTTACCGTTTCAGCTAGCCGCCCGAAACCAGAGAGAGTCTCTTCCAATCCAAAGCGACACACATCGTTAGTACATGAGCCGCCACCTGCATTTGGCTACACCTTGTGCTCTACCTGGCGTTCTGAAGCAGTCACTTCACATCTGGAATGACTTTTCCCAATATGTACACAGAGTGTACACTGGATTCCTTCCCCTTCTTGGTACTCATATACCGAAGGGGCCTCATTACACAACTAATGGTAGAACTTCCAAATACCAGTAATTACACCCTCTGTGAATGCCCAGACCTTGCAGGCCGAGAGGACTCGTCTGAATTAGGGCGAGGGATTGCATCTGGCTTAGGGACTTTGTCAACCACAGAGAGCGGCCAGAGCCTGTTCGTCAGATGAACTGGGAAGACCCTCCGATTTGCCCCCTGGAAAGTCTTTCGCTGCCTGCCACACCCTGTAACGACCTTGCACTCGATCATGGGGGAGAGGTCAACCTCAATGTGAGCAGTACCCGGAAAGGCTACAGTAGTGGACCAATTGGGGGAGAAGAGTAATGTGCAGGACTCCCGGGCCCCACATATGGTCGCCAACAGTGATGCCCATTGGCAACAGCCTCAAGCTGTGTGACCGAAGACAACATTACCTGGAGCTGTGGGCGAAGGGTCACCAACTTAGCCCGCATCTGAACACAGCAATCACAGTTCCTATCCAGACCAAAGACAGCAAAACTCTACACTACACGGTTGTTACATCGCTACACTGTGCCTAGTAAGCACACAAACACGCAAGAAATCTATACTAGTAATGATACAGGTAACTGAAAATATACAACTCCTGTTTGAAGCTCGTAAAAATAATTCAAAAACGAACGTTGTGTTCGACTTATCTACTACATGAATGTAAGAAGTAGGGGCAATTAACTGAATTACAGGCCCATATCATTAACGTCGATATGCAGTAGGATTTTGGAACATATATTGTGTTCGAATATTATGAATTCCTCAAAGAGGACGGTTAATTGATACACAGTCAACATGGATTTAGAAAACAACATTCTTGTGAAACACAACTAGCTCTTTACACACACGAAGTCTTGAGTGCTATTGACAAGGGATTTCAAGTTGATTCCAGGGATTTCAAGTTGATTCCATATTTCCGTATTTCGAGAAGGCTTTTGACACTGTACGAGAGAAGCGGATTGTAGTGAAATTGCATGCTTATGGAATATCGCCTCAATTACGTGACTGCATTATTGATTCCCTGTCAGACAGGTTGCAGTTCGTAGTAACTGTGGAAAGTCATCGAGTAAACCAGAAGTGATTTCTGGCGTTCCCGAAGATAGTGTTATAGGTCTTTTGCTGCTCCTAATCCATATAAACGATTTAGGAGACAATCTGAGCACCCATGCGGTATCAGAAGCGAGTGATCGTTCGACACGAAAATTAGTCTACTTTTCTAATTTTCATTCGCTATTGTCGTATGGTATTATTGAAACAACACTTAGAAAATGTAACATCCGCCAAAGAGACTGCCTACACTACGCTTGTCCGTCCTCTTTTGGAGTACTGCTGTGCGATGTGGGATCCTTACAAGAAAGGATCGACAGAGTACATCGCAAAAGCTCAAAGAAGGCCAGCACGTTTTTACTATCGCGAAATAGGAGGAAAGCTCACTGAAATGATACAGGAGTTGGGACTGACATCATTAAAACGAAGGCGATTTTCGTTGCGGAATCTTGTCACAAAATTTCAATCATCAACTTTCTCCTCCGAATCGAAAATATTTTGTTGACACAGACCTACATAGGGAGAAACGATCACCACCATAAAATAAGGGAAATCAGAGCTCGCACGGAAAAATTTAGGTGTTCGTTTTTTCCGCGCGCTGTTCGAGATTGAAATAATAGAGAATTACTGCGAAGGTGGTTCGATGAACCCTCTGCCAGGCACTTAAATGTGATTTGCAGCGTATCCACGTAGATGTAGATGTAGATCTAGAAGGAGCTGGCTCACTGACGGTCAAACGGACACTGAGCTGCTCTAACCAAAACAAAAGCCTGTAATTAGTCGATACAAACAGCGGTACCTTGCAGTACAGTGCTATTAAAATCAAAGACTGTGCCTAATAAGTACTCAAACTTGCAAGAAATGTAAAAATTAAACTAGTAACCAGACAAAACTGAAAATAAGTCGCTCGTGTTTGTTTCCGGTTCAGTATATCAAAGACAAAAATATGAGCGCCTAATGAACGTCTGTGTATCGATGTGCTTAACAGGCTTGCTTGACATGAATGGCAGTATACTTTACTGTCATTCGGATTAGGGCAGCGATATTCGGCGGCGCGACGAGTTCGGCTAAACCGGTCGACGCGGTGTCGCCTCAACTGGTCCAAGACGCGCCCCGTTTCTGCGACAGCTGGCCTCTTAGCCAGTTGGGTTACGGTGGCCGACTGCTCGCCAAACACACGCCGAGTTCGCAACCGGCCGTTGCACGCAGAACGGTACCCCGCGAGAACTGGTCGCGGCGTGGGACACCGCTACGCGGGCGCCCTAACCAGAACGTCCCTACTGCAGATTCGCGTACACTCTCTCCCTGATCGTATTCACGACGTTTCTGAACATTCAATAGCGACAGTAAACGTGTTCTTAAGCATCGACTGTAGCGCCCCTGTTGACGGAAGAACAAAGACACTGGAACAACTGCAGTAGCGGAAATAAGTTAGGAAGCAACCCTCTGCACACGACATATCAGCCTGGATGTAAAACAAATATAGTGGCTCCAAGGGCGTATCCAGAAAGCGTTAGGATAGGGTAGCTGCTCCCCTCATTTCCTCCCCCCCCCCCCCGCAAAAAATCTTCAAAAAGGATACTCCCATCATGCCACTCCAAACTGATAGTTATATCAACCCGGTGTCAGTTTGAAGAGAGGTATGAATATGTAATGGATATTATCGACTGGCAACAAGTGCACCTAGGGCCATTCGTCGTTAGATCAAATGCAGGCGCCGATCTAGGATCGGTTTCTGGAAAGTGGAGAGGGGGGGGGGGGGGGGGGGAGAGGGAGGCACTGTTCGTTTTGCTCCTCCCTCACTCCCTCTAAAACATAACTAGCCATCACCCTCACTTTTAACGGATCATAGATGCCAAGGTTGTAGAGAGTTTCAGTGGGAGCATTAGGGGACGATTGACAAGAACAGGAGAGAGGCATACAGTGAAGAAGAATGGGTAGCCTTTGAGAGACAAAATAGTGAAGCAAGCAGAGGATCAAGTAGGTAAAAAGACGAATGAGAGTGGAAATCCTTGGGTAGCACAAGAGATATTGAATTTGATTCATGAAAGAAGAAAAAATGAAAATGCAATAAATGAAGCAGGCGAAAGGGAATACAAACGTCTAAAAATGAGAGGAAGTGTAAAATGGCTAAGCAGGAATGGCTGGTGGATAAAAGGATTTAGAAGCATAGTTCACTAGTGGAAAGATAGACGCCGCATACAGAAAAATTAGAGAGACCTTTAGAAAAAAGAGAACCACCTGCTTTAATATCAAAAGTTCAGATGTAAAACCAGTCCTCATCAATGAAGGAAAAGCAGAAAGGTGGAAGGGTCTATACAAGGGAGATGTGCTTGAGGGCAGTATTATGGAAATGGAAGAGGACATGGATGGAGGTAAGATGGGTGATCTGATACTACGTGAAGAATTTGAGAGAGCACTGAAAGTCATAAGTCAAAACACGACCCTAGGAGTAGACAGCTTTTCGCTAATACTACTGATAGGCTCGAGAGAGCCCTGGATGACAAAACTCTTCCACCTGGTTCGCAACGTGTATGAGACAGGCGAAATACCACCAGGCTTCAAGAAGAATGTAACAATTACAATTTCAATAAAGTAGGTGCTGACAGATGTGAAAAATACCGAACTATCAGTTTAATAAGTCACAGCTGCAAAATACTAACACTACTTCCTTACAGAATAATGGAAAATCTAGTAGAAGCCGACCTCGGGGAAGATCAGTTATGATACCGGAGAAATGTAGGAACGCGCGAGGCAATATTGACCCTACGACTTATCATAGAAGAAAGGTTAAGGAAAGGCAAACCTACATTGATAGCGTTTGTAGACTTAGAGATACGACCATTTACGTCTCATATTTTGATGTTCGTAAACTTAGTCATCAAAACCTACAGGTTACTTTCTGTTGTCCTAGAATCATGAAATTTGCTAAGAAACAGGGTTTCATAGTAAAATTGATAGAAAAAAATCCGAAAATTGTTAATTTGTAATTATATCAGACGAAAAAAAGTCATTCGTTATCAGATTGTCCGTCCGTCTGTTAAAAAACCCTTTTTGCTCAGGAGCGGGTGGACGTGTCAAACTGAAAATTGTCACATACTGATGTCTATAGTCCCTTGGTGCTATAGCAAATGTTAAGTTTTAAAGTCAATGTAATCAAAAGAAACGTCCATTTATTTCACATACACTCCTGGAAATTGAAATAAGAACACCGCGAATTCATTGTCCCAGGAAGGGAAAAACTTTATTGACACATTCCTGGGGTCAGATACATCACATGATCACACTGACAGAACCACAGGCACATAGACACAGGCAACAGAGCATGCACAATGTCGGCACTAGTACAGTGTATATCCACCTTTCGCAGCAATGCAGGCTGCTATTCTCCCATGGAGACGATCGTACAGATGCTGGATGTAGTCCTGTGGAACGGCTTGCCGTGCCATTTCCACCTGGCGCCTCAGTTGGACCAGCGTTCGTGCTGGACGTGCAGACCGCGTGAGACGACGCTTCATCCAGTCCCAAACATGCTCAATGGGGGACAGATCCGGAGATCTTGCAAGCCAGGGTAGTTGACGTACACCTTCTAGAGCACGTTGGGTGGCACGGGATACATGCGGACGTGCATTGTCCTGTTGGAACAGCAAGTTCCCTTGCCGGTCTAGGAATGGTAGAACGATGGGTTCGATGACGGTTTGGATGTACCGTGCACTATTCAGTGTCCCCTCGACGATCACCAGAGGTGTACGGCCAGTGTAGGAGATCGCTCCCCACACCATGATGCCGGGTGTTGGCCGTGTGTGCATCGGTCGTATGCAGTCCTGATTGTGGCGCTCACCTGCACGGCGCCAAACACGCATACGACCATCATTGGCACCAAGGCAGAAGCGACTCTCATCGCTGAAGACGACACGTCTCCATTCGTCCCTCCATTCACGCCTGTCGCGACACCACTGGAGGCGGGCTGCACGATGGTTGGAGCGTGAGCAGAAGACGGCCTAACGGTGTGCGGGACCGTAGCCCAGCTTCATGGAGACGGTTGCGAATGGTCCTCGCCGATACCCCAGGAGCAACAGTGTCCCTAATTTGCTGGGAAGTGGCGGTGCGGTCCCCTACGGCACTGCGTAGGATCCTACGGTCTTGGCGTGCATCCGTGCGTCACTGCGGTCCGGTCCCGGGTCGACGGGCACGTGCACCTTCCGCCGACCACTGGCGACAACATCGATGTACTGTGGAGACCTCACGCCCCACGTGTTGAGCAATTCGGCGGTACGTCCACCCGGCCTCCCGCATGCCCACTATACGCCCTCGCTCAAAGTCCGTCAACTGCACATACAGTTCACTTCCACGCTGTCGCGGCATGCTACCAGTGTTAAAGACTGCGATGGAGCTCCGTATGCCACGGCAAACTGGCTGACACTGACGGCGGCGGTGCACAAATGCTGCGCAGCTAGCGCCATTCGACGGCCAACACCGCGGTTCCTGGTGTGTCCGCTGTGCCGTGCGTGTGATCATTGCTTGTACAGCCCTCTCGCAGTGTCCGGAGCAAGTATGGTGGGTCTGACACACCGGTGTCAATGTGTTCTTTTTTCCATTTCCAGGAGTGTATTTTGCTACTCGCAAACTCACAAATTGAAACCTATACGGTAACTTAACCTTGATGTAGAATCATGAAATTTGGCTAGAAGAAAGGTTTTAATATACAAGTAAGGGAAAAATCAAAAAATTGTTAATTTTTAATTATATTGCACAAAAAAGTACTTCTTTTATCATTTCTTATGCGACTTTAAACTTGGAACTAAAACGTTCTCGAAAGAATTGGAATCCCTGGGATTGACATCTTGTCAGTATCAATGCCGATAAGAGGGAAAAAATTATCGAGATTCCCGCAAAGGATAACTTTTTACACACATAGTTAAGTTTGTACGGAAACCTCAGTGCGCAAATTCCACTCGCACCTGGCCAATTTTTATTTCATGTGAGATTTTTAGTCTTATCGGGCTGAGATTTCATGTAGTGTCTAGAACTTCTTTGGCTTCTTTCCTATTACTTTCTATGATGGCTGTATCAGCAGCAAATTACAGACATTTTATATTGGCGGTTTTATCCTTGGGTCTTCCCAGCGTTGCACAATCGACTACTTAGTCTCAAGTCCTGATTATTTTCTCTAAAACTGAGTTAAGTAAGGATAGGCGAAAGGCCACCCCCCTGTCTCCCTCCTATCTTGATTTCAAATGGTTTCGAGATGTCTCCAATGAACTTCATTTTGGATGCTGTATTTGTTAATGTTTCCTGGATTAGCTTTCTGGTCCAGATACCCAACTTCATTTCTTCCAGTGCGTTGGAGAGGTCTTCTTGAAGACGGCGACGTTGTTGCAGTGTTCCCGGACTTTCTCCTTGTTAATATTGTTCTCAGGCACTGTTTAATGAACGATTTTCCATTCGTGAACCCCCTTTTATTACGCTCCTATCTGTGTATATGCTTGAGCCTCTAATCGATTTAGTAGGGCTTTGGACAGTATTTTGTAAGTGATAGGTAGCAATGAAATTCCTCCATAGTTTCTTGTGGAGTGGGAGTATTGGTGCTGACATCCAATCTTCTGGTATCTTTCCTGTTTCCCAGATATTTTCGATGAGTCTGTGCATTTTGGCTGCAATGGTATCGTGGGTTAATTCCAAGATTTTCGAAATCAATCCATCTTCCCCAGTTCCTCTGTTATTCTTCAGTTTCTTCTTTTACGTGGCATTATCCCGTATCCTCTCGTGTCGACACGTCAGTTTCGCATTTGGAAATGTGAGTCGTAGAGGATACTCATCCTCATGTCACCAGTTTCACACAGGACAGAATTAGTATACCCCATCGGTCTATGTCTAGTGTTATTCATTGTGAAATTACGAAAGCGCTTGTTTAAACGTTCGCGAATGGTGTAACTGAGACGTAACGTGGGACCCAACGCGGTATTCACCTAGTCGGATGTGGGAAATTGCTAAAAACGGCACACCGGTCCTCGTCGTAAATCTACCGGGCGGTTTCGATTCGTGGCCGATGTGCCTACCCGGATCCCGAAAGCGGCGCGAGTTGTTATTCTATTAAAACTTTTTATATAATTTGTTTCCATCAGTGCTTAGCACACTCTTGTTCAGAAGAAACAGAACAGCTTAAACGACTAGTGACGGGACGTGCTTATTCACAGGACATGTACATTAGTATGTTCTGCAGAGGTGATTAGCATTTGAAACATATCGGTCCTCGGGTTCAGTATCAACATCGATAACGCGGCGCAACACCAACTACCGGTAAAATGTGCCTGCGGCTCTCGTTGTCGCTGTAAACCGAAGGTAATGGATCAGTGTGACTGGAGCAGACGTGCAGGATGCCTCGCAGATGTATACACGAAACCGTTCCATCAAATCAGTGAGTCTGAAAGAGAGGACATTACTGGCTTGAGGGAATATGATTCATCTTTCCGGGAAATTGCTGCTCGTATGGTATGAAGTATTTCGGCAGTGCAACGGGTGTGTGCAGAGTGGTTCACGGGAGGCCGTACGTAGGGCACGACGAGATGGATCAGGTCGCAACACCCAGTCCACCGCCCGAGAGAATCGACACATCATCCGAATGGCATTGCAGGACAGATCTGCGTCCTCCTCAGCTCTTGCGCAACAGTGGAACAGTGTAACACATCGTACACTATCAGGGGTCCATCGCAGTTTATTACGGAATGTGTTACGTGCGCGTCGTGCACTTCTCCGCTTGCCTTTGACGAATGTGCAGAAACATGCTAGACGGCAATGGTGTATGGAAGGACGTCACTGGGGACATGAATGGCATCAGATAGTGTTTTCTCACGAATGTAGGTTCTATTTATCTGAAAATCATGGCCGCATGTTGGTTCGCCGCAGACGGGGGGAGCGGCATCACAGTGATTGCATTCGCACAGGACATATTGCCCCAGCTCAAGGACTTATGGTGTGGATTGTTATTGGGTACAATAACAAATCACAGTTGGCTAGTGTCCAGCACACTGTGACTACTGTGACCTACGTGGACGTCATCCTGCTACTCATAGACATACCCTTTCTGAACAACACCCCAGAGTCCATTTTTCAACAAGACAATGCACGCCCACGTGTTACTGGACGAACACGTGCCATCTTGGTGTCACAGGATTTCATCCTTTTGGCCTGGCCTGGAAGATCACCAGACTTGTTGCAAACCGAAAATGTGTGGGATATGGTGAAACGATGGGGCCAGCGGTGTGACCCAATGCCAACCACCATAGATGAACTTTGGAGCCAAATGAATACAGCATTGATGGCTATACACAGGACGCCATTTGTGCATTATACTGGTCCATGCCATCACGCATGGGACAAGTAATCAGAGCCCATGGCAGACCCTTTGCCTAGCGGGCGACAGGACACATGATGAACCGAGGTGAATGATGTGCGCTAATCATTTCTGCAGAACATACAAAAGTACATGTCCTGTGAATATGAAAGTCCTATCTCTAGTCTACATCTGCATCTACATCTACATCCATACTCCGCATGCCACCTGACGGTGCGTGGCGGAGGATACCCTGAGTACCTCTATCGGTTCTCCATTCTATTCCAGTCTCGTATTGTTCGTGGAAAGAAGGATTGTCGGTATGCTTATGTGTGGACTCTAATCTCTCTGATTTTATTCTCATGGTCTCTTCGCGAGATATTCGTAGGAGGGAGCAATATACTGCTTGACTCTTCGGTGAAGTCGTTCAAGCTGTTCTGTTTTTTTCTGAACATGAGTATACATCGCTTCAGAATAATTTCCAAAACTCGTAACTCAGGCAAATGCACTGTCTGGAAAGCGTTAGTCGAAGAATTTGAAAACCAGGGCCTACATGTGCAATGCGATTGTTTTAAGAGCAGTAATAATAGCAGCTTTGACAACTTCATAATTTGTATAGTACTAGCAAACCCGACAATGCTTCGCAATTGCTAAATATATATGGGAATTGAACGTATGTCCTGATCTCCACGTCACCCTCTCCATGTCCAAACCCTCCCCCTCCCTTTCTTGCCCATTTCCTCTTCCCCCTTCTAGCTAGTATTGAGACTTGGTTACTGCTATATACAATGAAACCTTGATTGGGAATTGAAGTCGCCTAAAACAAATGGGTCAATTGGTTGGGATCATTGGTATATGGGGCATGGGAGACCCCCTCCTGCTGCTGTCTCTGTGAGGATAGCAGCTACAATGACAGTATTTCGCGTAGTTTTAATGTGCAAACGGGTACGGTTACAAAGTTTCGAACGACACATTTTCAGGTTCCGTAGCGTTACTGTAATCGTAAGCCATAAATACAACTTTCCCCTTGTCTGTTACAACCGAATACGAGGAAGAAAACAAAACAGAACATGGTTGCGAACATAATTTTTGTTTAAATTTGTATGTAAGGGAAAAGAATATACACCGACGGAAAAAAATGCGACACCAAAAAATAAATGATGTAAAGTAATGAAATTTCGGGAAAACGTTTGTCTAGATAACATATTTAAGTGATTAACATTGTAAGATCACAGGTTAATGTAAGTGCGGGTTAAGACATTGCAAATGTGAAATGCTGTTACATTAATAACCGGTTTAAACGCCCGAATGTTGAATGCAAGCATGCAAATGAGCGCATTGTGTTGTACAGTTTATGGGATGGAGTTCCATGTCTGTTGCACTTGGGCGGCCGAATAGGGACGATTAATGCTGTTTGTTGATGACGCTGGAGTTGTCGTCCGCTGATGTCCCATCAGTGTGCGATTTGCAGGGGGGGATGGGGGGGGGGGGATTTCCGCCCCTCTGCATCAGACCATCCCCTCCTCTGCTTTTAGTTTATGCATCCCAACCTGGGGTGTTTATTTCCCACGCACTGGAGTAAAACTTTACATATAATTTAAATTTGTGGAACCGAACACTGAAAGTTTTTAATAAGTCTTACTATTAATATGTTTCAGTTTTCTATCATCGCAATAAGTACAACTTTTCACAAATGTGCCTCTACTTTTTGAATTATCCTCGTATATCTGTATGTAGATGATTTTGTAAATAAGCTTTATCTATAACGTACTTTTAAAGATATAACAAGGGATGGCTTTTCTGATAGTGCATACGCGTCAATACTAAGTTTCGGCATTAACATCTATTCATAAATAGCTGTTTAACCATGCGTAACGCCACGGTCCAAGCTAGTAACATATATAATTCTACTAACCCCCTAAGACACCCCCCACTGGTAAAAGCACAAATCGCACCCTGTGTCCCATTTGTGCTCAACTTGAGAAAGAGCTTTTCATCAAGCAGGCCCAGGCAACATATCGAAACTCTGTAGAACATGTTGGGCTACAACAGCGTAAGTCAGAAAACAGCCCCTGGAATGCTGTTCATGAATGGCAGCATAACAGGTCGAATAGGCAAACTGACGTACACATTTAAAGCCAAGGATCCTCGGATAACCACGAGAATGGTCCTACTGTCATACGAAATCGCACCCCAGACCATAACTCCAGGTGTAGGTCCATTGTATCTCGCACGCTGGCAGGTTTGTTACAGGCCCTCAACTTGCCTCCTAACCGGCACAAAGCCATCACTGACTCCGAGGCAGAACTAGCTTTCATCAGACCTCCACCCTGCCCTCCAGTGGGCTCTCGCTTGACACCGCTGAAGTCACAAATGGCAGTGGTTTGGGGTCAGTGGAATTCACGCTACAGGGCGTCTGGCTCGGAGCTGTCCTTGAAGTAACCGATTTGTAACAGTTCGTTGTGTCACTGTCTGCCAACTGCTGCTCAGACTGCCGGCACAGATGCAGTACCATGCACCAGAGCCATACGCGAACATGTTGGTCTTTCCTTTCGGTAATGCCACGTCGCCGTCCGGAGACCGACCTTCTTGCGGCCGAACAATCTCGTGACAGCCGCTGCCTAGCAACAGTGGGGTATTGATAATGGCGTCTTTGTCTCCATGAAGACGTCCTTGACTAACATCAACTCACCACGTAAAATCTCTACGCCAACTAAGGCTCACGACCTTTGTAGCATGTATTGAAAGGAAACCTGATTTCCATGCTCATAGTGGCGCTACTATTTTGAGACTGGCGTGAAATTTAATTGGACATTTATCAGGTGCGTAAAAAAAGCCTACCAACTTTCGCTCATAGTGGAGCTACTATTTTGAGAATGGCGTGAAATTTAATTGGACATTTATCAGGTGCGTAAAAAAAGCCTACCAACTTTCGCTCATAGTGGAGCTACTATTTTGAGAATGGCGTGAAATTTAATTGGACATTTATCAGGTGCGTAAAAAAAACGCCTACTAACTTTCGCTCATAGTGGAGCTACTATTTTGAGAATGGCGTGAAATTTAATTGGACATTTGTCAGGTGCGTAAAAAAAGCCTACTAACTTTCGCTCATAGTGGAGCTACTATTTTGAGACTGGCGTGAAATTTAATTGGACATTTATCAGGTGCGTAAAAAAAGCCTACTAACTTTCGCTCATAGTGGAGCTACTATTTTGAGAATGGCGTGAAATTTAATTGGACATTTATCAGGTGCGTAAAAAAAGCCTACTAACTTTCGCTCAAAGTGGAGCTACTATTTTGAGACTGGCGTGAAATTTAATTGGACATTTATCAGGTGCGTAAAAAAAGCCTACTAACTTTCGCTCATAGTGGAGCTACTATTTTGAGAATGGCGTGAAATTTAATTGGACATTTATCAGGTGCGTAAAAAAAGCCTACTAACTTTCGCTCATAGTGGAGCTACTATTTTGAGAATGGCGTGAAATTTAATTGGACATTTATCAGGTGCGTAAAAAAAGCCTACTAACTTTCGCTCATAGTGGAGCTATTATTTCGAGAATGGCGTGAAATTTAATTGGACATTTGTCAGGTGCGTAAAAAAAGCCTACTAACTTTCGCTCATAGTGGAGCTACTATTTTGAGACTGGCGTGAAATTTAATTGGACATTTATCATGTGCGTCAAAAAAGCCTACTAACTTTCGTTTATCACGCGCAATTCCTTCTCGGTAACATAAACTTTTGTCTACGCCACTGTATTTGAGAGAAACAATTTGTCTAATGGTTTTAATGCCCCGACTGCGAGAAAGTAAACTAAACACACATTTTCACAGCACATTTTCTTTCTCGCAGTCGGTTTTAACGGGAAAACTCTAAAATTGTTTTTAAAAAAAGATTATAGCCAATGTTTGTCTCAGTGTTGTTAGGGTATCATGTAGAAATCTTAAATAAGTCGGTCAACAAATTTCTATTTTCCAGAATGTGATTTTCACTCTGCAGCGGAGTGTGCGCTCATATGAAACTTCCTGGTAGATAAAAACTGTGTGCCGGACCGAGACTCAAAATCGGGACCTTTGGCTTCCTCGGGCAAATGCTCTATCAACTTTTTTTTTTTCGTTATTGATCGTTGTGTTTGATCGTTGCGGACGTCGCAAGACATCCTGTTCAAGTTCGGTGGTTGATCCTTCCACTCAGTTTCTTTTTTTATTACAGAGGCCAATCGGCATCAACTGAGCTACCCAAGCACGACTCACGACCCGTCCTCACAGCTTTACTTCTGCCAGTACCTCGTCTCCTAACTTCCAAACTTTACAGAAGCTCTCCTGTGAAACCTTGTAGAACTAGGACTCCTGAAAGAAAGGATATTGCGGAGACATGGCTTAGCCACAGCCTGGGGGATGTTTCCAGAATGAGATTTTCACTCTGCAGCGGAGTGTGCGCTGATATGAAACTTCCTGGCAGATTAAAACTGTGCTAACAGTGTTTCCTCTTATATATGAAGTCTTTAAAAAAATTCCGGAACTTCGTCCACAAAATATTTCTACGCTTACCTTTTACTTATTGTACTTAGTTTCCTTCGAAATATTCTCCTCCACAATTGATACACTGCTCCCAACGCCGTTTCCATTTTCGGAAGCAGGCTTGGTACGGCTCTTGCTGGATAGCGCCATCAGCGAAATTTCTTTTATTTCGTCTATTGCACATCTTCGTCTTTTCAACGAGGCATTCAGCTTTGGAAATAAAAGAAAGTCCACAGTGGCAAGATCTGAAAAGAAAGGAGGATGAGGTAGCACTGTGATTTCGTTGAATGAATGTGCAGGTGCGTTATCGTGATGCAAGAGCCATGAATTGTCTCGCGACCTTTCTCACCGTTTCCTTCTCAAATTTTCTCGCAGTCGTTGAAACTTGTCCCAATAGTACCATCGATTAACAGTATGTCCCTGTGGCATGAATTCATAATGATCTAATCCTTCAACGTCTAAGAAAACCTACAGCATGGCTTTGAAATTTGACCCGACCTAAGCAGGCTTTTTTTCTTATTTTTTATTTATTTTTTATTTCAAATATACAAAAGCTCTTCACAGACTGACACATGAGCCGTGGGACGAACTTGGCGGCAACACGTTGCACTCCAAGATGTAGTGTCAGGGTATCATGACATGATCCAACAGAGATGCTACATTCTTCTGGAATCTCTCGGGCAGTTCGTCTTCGGTTGGCACGCACAACTTTGTTGACGTTCCTGACACCTGTAACTTACGTCCGGCCGTTTTTCAACCGTGTGAACCGTTCGCAACACCGAGTAAGGCTTAGGCTCTCATCACCATAGGCTTCCTGCATCATTTGGCGTGTCTCTGTTAACGTTTTTTGAGTTTCACGCAAAATTTACTGCTGACGCGTCACTCCTCTAATTCTGCCATCTCGAAATTCACAAATTGTGCGACACAACGTTCTACTCAATGCAGCATTGAACAATAAAACTCCCAGCAGCTACACATTAAACATAGGCGTGTGCAGGGATGCCAACTTCATTTCACACCAACACAACATTCGCATTAAATTACAAATGTTCCGGAATTTTTTGAAGAGACCTCGTTTATATATTAAACAATACATAGCCGATGCTCATCCAAACATTTCGTGTAATTTCGTGTAAAAATCTGAAGTAAATTGGTCAATAACTTTTCGAGATTTTTGCCAACAATGTTTTCTCTTTATATATAAACGACTTAAAATGCCGTGTGTTTATGCAGCAAGATGAGAGAAGAAAATGTCATGTCAAGCACGCGTGGATAAAAATTCGTTCAAGGGTTTTGTAAGTTACCTGCTTTGTGGGTGGACTAAAGTTGCTGCGGATTCTGCCAATGAACCTCAAATAACCATTCAACAGCCAAGATCGTACAAAATATTTTTAAGTAGGCTGTTTAGGTTTTTTATTGGTAACGCCGCCGCCACGTAGCGCTCTGTATGAAAATCACTGGCTGTGCCATGTGCAGTCTGTGGCTGGTTGGCATTGTTGTAATACTCGCCATTGTAGTGTTGGGCAGCGGCAGCTGGATGCTAACAGCGCGTAGCGTTGCACAGTTGGAGGTGAGCCGCCAGCAGTGGTGGACGTGGGGAGAGAGATGGCGGAGTTTTGTAATTTGTAAGACTGGGTGTCATGAACTACCATATATATTTTGACTATTAAGGTAAATACACTGTTTGTTCTCTATTAAAATCTTTCATTTGCTAACTATACCTATCAGTAGTTAGTGCCTTCAGTAGTTTGAATCTTTTATTTAGCTGGCAGTAGTGGCGCTCGCTGTATTGCAGTAGCTTGAGTAACGAAGATTTGTGCGAGGTAAGTGATTTGTGAAACGTATAGGTTAATGCTAGTCAGGGCCATTCTTTCGTAGGGATTTTTGGAAGTCAGATTGCGTTGCGCTAAAAATATTGTGTGTCAGTTTAAGCACAGTCTTGTATAAATTGTTCTAAGGGGACGTTTCATATGTCGACCCTTAGCCGAGGATACCTCACTGGAATCTTCTGATTTTTTCTTGTAGTTTGTGTAATTAATGTAGATTTTTTTTATTGCTAGCGCGTAATCATAGAGAGAATTTCCTTTGTAGTTGCAGTCTTTCATTGTTGTACAGTAAAACAGTTGTGGCATGCATATAGATTTGCACCAAGTATTTCGCAGCTGCGCTTGCAATTAACTAGATATTATTTTCAGTGCTATGTTAATGTGTTCTCTTATTTTTGTTCTTCAAATTGTGTTTTTCTGTGTTGTCGTGTGAAAAATTGTGACAATAATGGCGTGTGAAAAACGTAACACTAGGCTCCAAAGTAAACTGAGAAATGACAGTGAAGACGAAAGCAGTAATGTAATGAATTCACTAACGTTCAAAGTAGTAATTTGGTAATAGCGCATAGGGAAATGCAGCGGGTTGCAAATAATGGTGTAGGCAGTGAAACAATTAGTGAACAGGGAAGCGTTATCGATCGATCGGTCGGCAACAGCTCGCCTCAGGATTCCAAAATGACAGGACACAATCTTGCAAATACTGTAGATTCAGATTTTGCGTCCTCGCCGTTTTCTCAAATAAATCAAGACACATTTTCTGCTTTTCAAAATGCGAATATTGCCGGTTCAAATGCACTGCCGAAAAGCACTGAGGAACATGTTTCAGACACCAGTGCACTGTCATTACAGTTAATGCAACAAATGGGACAAAGGCTGCAAAAGTTAGACACAATGCTTGAACAAAATCAGAGACAAACACAGCAACAGTTGGACACAATGGAACATAATCTTCAAAAGTTAGACACAATGGAACATAATCTTCAAAAGTTAGACACAATGGAACAAAATCAGAGACAAACACAGCAACAGTTGGATACAATGGAACATAATCTTCAGAAGTTAGACACCACACTTGAACAAACACGTGAAGATTTAACTACTGAGTTACATAACATTGAATCGAAATGTCAAAAACTCTGTAATGACGTAAAAAACACAAATTTGTGAGCATTTTCAACCTATTTTTTCGCGGCATGAAAACTCATTACAGAATCACGAAGCAGCCATAAAAGAATTGCAAGCTGTTGTTCGTGAAAATCACGACACCTTGCAAGCTAAAATGGACTCAGTTGCATCCACCGATTCGGTTACGCAACTTGCAAGAACTCAGGAAAACTTAAAGGACACAGTAGATTCGATTTCAACACAAATGGACACTCTGAAACTTGGTTCAGAAAAACACACTGAGGAAATGTGTTCACTATCGGAGAAAGTAGCCGAACTTTCGGATCAGTTCACTAATTTATCTACGAAGGTAGATGATAATCTGAATGACACAAAACCGGTAGTCTTTAATGACACAGAAGAGTTCGAACAAATTAGGAAATTCAAACAAAATCAAAATCAAATTAATACGCAACACCAAAGAGAAATCCGGGAAGTACAAGATCAGCTGACACAGGTAATACAAGAATTACGTATTTCAGAGGACTCTCGCACACCAATACGGGAAGACGGACATAAAAATACGGAACTGACACAAAATAATAACACAGGGCACTTTGGAGATTGTGAAAGAAATTGGCAAAGTACACTGAATTTTGAGGTGGTGCCGCCGAAACGACGTAACAATGACCGACATGCGACCCGCCGACACGATGATTTTGTCTATAAGCTGTTCATTACTACACGCAAATTCAAAACATTTAAGAATTCTGGCAACGACATTCATCCACAAGCGTGGCTTCATCAATTCTCTCATTGTTTCCCCCCCCCCCCCCCCCCAACTGGTCATTAGAGCACAGATTAGAATTTATGTGTGGCTACTTAGAGAATGAACCAGCTGTAAGAATGCGATCGGTCATTCACGATTGCCACAGTGAAGGAGAATTTTACCGTGCCTTTCTCTCAGCATATTGGTCTCAAGCCACACAAGACCAAGTGAAACATGGCATCATAATGATGAAACATTTCGAACAATCTGAATTTTCAAGTCTTGTGAAATATTTTGAAGACATGTTACATAAGAATCAGTATCTTTCAAACCCATACAGCCCGTCAGAACTCATCCGCATTTGCTTAATCAAATTGCCTGAACATTTACGGCATATTATTTTGGCAGGCCGTTGCAAAGACGACATTGAAGCTTTTCAGGGACTCTTACAAGAATTAGAAATTGACACTGACAATCGCGGAACGCGGAAACAGGAACACAACAACTACAGGTCACATCTGTCGCAATTCCGCGATGAAAGAAATAATAACTGGACACGACAAGGCCATTCTCACAACACAAATCGTGACCAAAACAGACACCACCCATATGACAACCACTGGCAGAGTAATAGGTACAGAGAAAAATCGCATTTCCATAGTAATGAATATCACAGAGACAATGAGAGAAACAGACAATACGGGAAGCAAAATAATTATTATCAAGGGAGACGGAATAACTTCAGACGCAACGGTCCAGCGCGCAGTTACGATTCAGGGAGAAATTCTCCACCACGTGACCGACAAGAAATTAATTACAGAAATTACCGACATGACGACAGACGATATGATCTTAACGACAGACCTGAATTGCATCAGAACTGGCGGGATTCAAACAGAGCAGGGCCCTCTCGGCAAGGTGAATTTGTAGAAGTTAGGTCTCCTAATCCTAATAACGGCGCGCGCCAACAAAGAAACAGACAATGACTCGCACCGCAGGCAGCCACCTGCGCCTGCTGGCTCAGAGAAAAATAACAGAGACACTAACCTTGAGAAAAATTTTAGCGTTCTTTACCGACGTAAACGACATGATAATTTCGTTGAAGCTCGAGCTTTGCATACTAGGAAGAGTAAATGTTTACACCACATTTCACATGTAAAACCGTTTATTGAAAGATAATGTGCTTTTTAACTTTATCTTTGCCATAAAACATTTCACTTCACATTTCTAGTATGCTTTGTCACACTGAGAAACTGTTAACATGCAACAATGTTTTGAAGTTAACTATACAGTCTAGAACCTAGGGAACATTTTTAAACAGAAATTACGAATGCATTGTTATAGTGAACAGACGACACAATGTTGTTATTTGTACATCCTTGCTTGTTAGTTGCACGATTACGTAACGACTATAAGGCTTACATACTTAGAACATTTACCAGTATTGCTAATGAGATTTTAATGCAACATTTTGGTTTACTTGAAAATACATTCTGGATTTAAAGTACTTTCTGTGAGATACCAGATGATACAGTGGTTAGTTTATGTGGCAGCTACACGATTTTATCACGACGCTACTAATGAGTGACAATTTACAATGTTGCTTTTGCAGTTTATCTGTTTTATATCTGCACAGTTTTTCTGAATTTTTCTGGAAAGTAAAACATGTTTTAGTAGTAACGTTTGTGGTATAGCTACAATGAGACAGCCTTTTCTGTAGCACAACAATATGTACAGTACAGTACTTACTTCATCACGGCAATAAGCGTAATAACTAAGATATCTATTCGCAAAGCATTTCAATTTCGTTTATCATGAGGTAAATACATTGACTTCTGCAGAACTTAGCTTTCGGAGGACAATAACTACGACACTTCCACAGAGATTGTCTTACAGCAAGTTCCTCAGGGGGGTACACGCTTACTTTGTGTACCATGTGTTTGGTAAGCACAAGAAGCCCTAGCTAATATGGTATTTGTTTATACAACTTTACACATCGGTACCATATTTCTCTAATACAGAATTACAAAGCTATCTGATTATTTGACAGAGAAACAAACATCTTTTTACTACTTCAGTGACACATGTTTAAGCAATTACGCAGTTGGATAACTTCACACTTATGAAATTCTATTTTGTCTGTACTTTGTGAAATGTTCATATTTTTTCAGAACCATTGTGATACTATGAGAGGTTTGAATAATGTATTTGGTATGGGATCATGATTTTTAAAGTACATTTGAGGCAGATGACACTTGACATGAGCAGAGATTTTTTTTGGTTTTTAAAGTATTGGAGGAAGCTACAACGTTTTGAGAATTGACTGAGATGTTATGATATTATTACGATGACTATGTGTATTATGCTGTTGTGGTATGTTTATGGTCAGTAAGCTGATGCTACATGAATTATTTGACTATGCTATGTATCTGTTATGATGAAATATTGAAGAAGTGTCGACGAATAAGGTAAGGAATAAAGAGTACTGGTTAGGGACTCTGATTTGTGAAAAAGGTTGTTGGAAACCAGGAATCGTACTTTAAGAGTTATGAAAACTATGTATATGCGTGAATGTATCACTATACTGTCGAAAATTTTTGAACACTATTATTTTTAAATGATTTTATTTCTACAGATTTGTAACGCAAATTCTTGACCTGTGATTTTTTTTTATATGAGACTGTCACTGTAGCGGAAACTGGTGTCGTAAATATTTCGATAAGACAGTTAAGTGACCACCTGCATGTAATGCGTCATTGGCACCCAGCTGCGCGACAACCACATGACAAAAGAAAGCCATTAGTGTGTGCCTGTCAGAGGCACACGTGGAGAAAAAAAAAAGAGGCCATTATCCTCGCTATTGAGATTCCTTTGTAGAAAGCATCGCAAATACTACACGCCCAAACTTGAAAACATATGATTACACTGTGGAGCTCTTAATTTATGATATTTACTAAAATGCCTAATGAAACGACGAGAAACATTTCATGGCTATTGTCCTGCTAGTTGAGAGAAATGCCATGTGGCATGCTTTATGCATTTATTTACTCATTTTAATTAATATCTAGTTTCTAACTGCACTGAAGCATTGGTTAAAATAAATTTTATGGATGTACTAATATAAATATTTTATGCCTACAGATCCAGTAAATAATAACTTTATGATGTACTTAAAAAAAACGAAGTAGCACAAAAAGACATTTCCCTTCACAGAAATTGCATACAGAATTGTCTTTTCAAGTACATGGTAATATTTTTTTACAATAAATTTTTGTGGTGCACCACTTTAATTGCATAGACATTAAGATGTGAATAGGCATTGTCCTTATCTGCATTGTTGTCTTTAGTGTAACATTTTTTCTGCTTGAGCTTTGTGATGTTTAGGTATAAGTTATAGCATTTGCTGCAGCTGTTTGCCATTCATAGTGCTACTGAATGTCACTTTGTATTACTAGGGTAAGCCAATTTTATTACTGATTTATTTTTCTTGTTTGCTGCGCATTGCCTTATATTAGTTGTAATATTGCTGCCTTTTTTTGCCAATTTCCATTTTTTTATCATTGCTGTTTGTGTTAATTGTTTTGTGCTGCTGCATTGCCTCGTCCCTTAGTTTAGTATCTGAGCTCAGTAGATTTAAGTTAGCTTAAGAGGGGGTTGACTATATAAGAAACTAACTATGATGAATTGGAAGAAAAGCATTGAGAAGCTTTAAGAAAATGGTTTGGCCAAAAAAGTAGTGTACAGTGGAGAAAAACTATTTTTGAAAGAGGATGTGAACAGAATACAGAAAGCAGGTTTAGATAGGACTTTTTGGAAATAATGATGTACTAAGGGAGATCTCTATGCAAAATACTGCAGTAAAACAAACCCTGTCCTTTCCTTTCGTATTGTCCCTCTATGTGTTTATGTACCCTTGTGTATTTGTCTTTTTCCTGTCTTTATGTGTTTAGCTAATAAGATTTATGTTGTAGAATTTTTCAAATACTATGTCATTTTCTTTGTAAATATGTTCAGACATTATTTATAGTGTTTTGTTTTAATGCTCATGTGTGAAGTTGATGTTTCAAAAGTTATTCTGATCTTTTATGTATGTACTTATGTCGTAATTTTTTTAACACTGATGTATTTACTATTTCGATTCTTTTGTAAAGCCTATAGTACTGCAAATGTTATCTGTATTGTTATGTTCTTTAAAGATGTATTTTGTACCTTTGTTATTGCATTCTTATGTTATAAAATTGTAATTGACACCAGTTCATCAAATTAAGTAACTTGTAAGTTACATTTCACTGCACACGTTTCTGTTGGTCATAGTATATGCACAATATGTGAGAAGTAGAGACTGATAGTGTTTGCAAGTGTGTTAATAATTCAGTAAGGGACTGGATAACAGTATTACTGGTTCTAAGAACATTTCAAAAACAATTTTTGTGAGTGCACAAGTGGTGGTTATGGACTTGCTATATTATCCGCAAGACTCTTCAATGGTGATTGTGCACCTGCACAGTCAAACAGATGGCTGCTGGCCATCTCTACAAGGACTACAGTGGATCTACACCTTTGACGACCCACCGATACCATTATTTCTACAAGGACTGCAATGGGTCTGCACCTCTGGTGGCCCACCAATACCGTAATCTCTACCAGGACTACAGTGGGTCTGCTCTGTGATGACCTACCTACCGATAGTCTTCAACGCCGACTGACTCTGCTGTGGCCCATTACCTGTCTGCATGTCAAGACTCAGCACTGCCTTTCATTGGAAGGACAACACTACTTCTTCAAGACTGCATAGAAATCCACTACTTCCAAGTGCAATTTCTTTTATTGCTCAGACTTTGAAAAAAAAACACTGCATTTTTACTGTGATGAATGATCAGGACTGTCTATATGGACTGTGAGAAAATTTTAGCTTTTGACCAACATTGTATCGATAAGTGTGTGCATTTCATTTCTTTGTTATTGTAATTATGAAAAAAATTTTCAAATCTGTATTGGCCACTGCCCAAAACAATTTGTAAATTTTTTTGTGGGGAGCATGGGGGCTATGTAAGTAGGCTGTTTAGGTTTTTTTATTGGTAACGCCGCCGCCACATAGTGCTCTGTATGAAAATCACTGGCTGTGCCATGTGCAGTCTGTGGCTGGTTGGCATTGTTGTAATACTCGCCATTGTAGTGTTGGGCAGCGGCAGCTGGATGCTAACAGCACGTAGCGTTGCACAGTTGGAGGTGAGCCTCCAGCAGTGGTGGACGTGGGGAGAGAGATGGCGGAGTTTTGTAATTTGTAAGACTGGATGTCATGAACTACCATATATATTTTGACTATTAAGGTAAATACACTGTTTGTTCTCTATTAAAATCTTTCATTTGCTAACTATACCTATCAGTAGTTAGTGCCTTCTGTAGTTTGAATCTTTTATTTAGCTGGCAGTAGTGGCGCTCGCTGTATTGCAGTAGCTTGAGTAACGAAGATTTTTGCGAGGTAAGTGATTTGTGAAACGTATAGGTTAATGCTAGTCAGGGCCATTCTTTCGTAGGGATTTTTGGAAGTCAGTTTGCGCTGCGCTAAAAATATTGTGTCAGTTTAAGCACAGTCTTGTATAAATTGTTCTAAGGGGACGTTTCATATTAAATGGTTTTTTATACATACATCAAAAAAAGTTTTGCATCACCTTGGTTCCTAGAGTTCCGGAAACTGTACAGAAAACTGGAATAGGGATCAACACAAACATCATCTTCGCCCTTTTTACTACTCATGAAAACCACACATTGCGTGTTGTGCCACCATACAGCGAGACCTTCAGAGGTGGTGGTCCAGATTGCTGTACACACCGGTACCTCTAAAATCCAGTAGCACGTCCTTTTGCATTGATATATGCCTGTATTCGTCGTGGCATACTGTCCACATGTTCATCAAGGCACTGTTGGTTCAGATTGTCCCACTCCTCAACCGCGATTCGGCGTAGATGCCTTGGAGTGGTTGGTGGGTCACGTCGTCCATGAACAGCCCATTTCAATCTATGCCACTCATGTTCGATAGGGTTCATGTTTGGAGAACATGCTGACCACTGTAGTCGAGCGATGTCCTTATCCTGAAGGAAGTTACCTGCACTGCAAGATGTGCACTATGGGGGCGCGAATTGTCGTCGATGAAGACGAATGCCTAGCCAATATGCTGCCGATATGGTTGCACTATCGGTCGGAGGATGGCATTCACGTAGAGTACAGCCGTTATGGCACCTACCATGACCACCAGCGGCGTACGTCGGCCCCACATAATGCCACCCCAAAACAACAGTGTATCTCCACCTTGCTGCACTCGCTGGACAGTGTGTCTAAGGCGTTCAGCATGACCAGGTTGCCGCAGACACGTCTCCGACAATTGTCTGGTAGAAGGCATATGCGACACTGATCGGCGAAGAGAACATGGTGCCAGTCCTGAGCGGTCCATTCGGCACGTTGTAGAGCCCATCTGACCGCGCTGCATGATATCATGGTTGCAGAGATGGACCTCGCCATGGACGTCGGGAGTGAAGTTGCGCATCATGCAGCCTATTGCAGACAGCTTGAGTCGTAGCACGACGTCCTATGGCTGCACGAAAAGCATTATTCAACATGGTGGCGTTGCTGTCAGGGTCTCTCCGAGGCATGATCCGTAGGCAGCGATCATCCGCTGCAGTAGTAGCCTTTGGGCGGCCTGATCGAGACATGTCATCGACAGTTCCTGTCTCTCTGTATTTGCTCCATGTGCGAACAACATCACTTTGGTTCACTCTGAGACGCCTGGACACTTCCCTTGTTGAGAGCCCTTCCTGGCATAAAGTAAAAATGCGGACGCGATGGAACCGCTGTATTGATCGTCTAGGGATGGTTAACTACAGACAACACGAGCCCTGTACCTCCTTCCTGGTGGAATGACTGAAACTGATCGGCTGACGCCCGTCCGAACGTTTATAATAGTATCGCTTAAGAAGCGTGCAGCCGTGGCTTATTAAACTGATAGTTTGATAATGTTCACATCTGTCAACACCTGCTTTCTTTGGGATTGGAATTATTATAATCTTCTTGAAGTCTGTGGGTATTTCGCCTGTCTTATACATTTTGCTCACCATATGGTAGAGTTCTGTTAGGCCTGGCTGTCCCAAGGCTGTCATTAGTTCTAATGGAATGTTGTCTACTCCCAGGGCCTTGTTTCGACTTAGGTCTTTCAGTGCTCTGTCAAACTCTTCACGCAGTATGATATCTCATATTTCATCTTCATCTACATTCTCTTCCATTTCCATAATATTGTCCTCAAGAACATCGCCCTTGTATAGACCCTCTATCTACTCCTTCCACCTTTCTGCTTTCCCTTCTTTGCATAGGACTGGGTTTCCATCTGAGCTCTTGATATTCTTGCAAGTGGTTCTATTTTCTCCAAAGGTCTCTTTAATTTTCCTGTAGGAAGTATGTATCATACCCCTAGTGATATGCGCCTCTACATCCTTACATTTGTCCTCTAGCCATCCCTGCTTAGCCATTTTCCATTTCCTGTCGATCTCATATTTGAGACGTTTGTATTCCTTTTCACCTTCTTCATTTACTGCAATTTTCTATTTTCTCCTTCCATCAATTAAATTCGATATTTCTTCTGTTATCCAAGAATTTCTATTAGCCCTCGTCTTTTTACCTATATGATCCTCTACTGCCTTCACTATTTCATCTCTCAAAGCTACCCATTCTTCTTCTACTGTACTTCTTTCCCCCATTCTTGTCAATTGTTCCCTAATGCTCTACCTGAAACTCTCTACAACCTCTGGTTTAGTCAGTTTATCCAGGTCCCATCTCCTTAAATCACCTTTTTGCAGTTTCTCCAGTTTTAATGTACAGGTCATAACCAATAGATTGTGGTCAGAGTGCACATCTGCCCCTGGAAATGTCTTACAATTTAAAACCTGGTTCCTAAATCTCTGTCTTACCATTATATAATCTATCTGAAACCTGTCAGTATCTCCAGGCTTCTTCCAGGTATACAGCCTTCTTTCATGATTCTTGAAGCAAGTGTTACCTATGATTAAGTTGTGCTCTGTGCAAAATTCTACCAGGCGGCTTCCTCTTTCATTTCTTTGCCCCACTCCATATTCACCTACTATGTTTCCTTCTCTCCCTTTTCCTACTACCGAATTCCAGTCACTCATGACTATTAAATTTTCATCTCCCTTCACTATCTGAATAATTTCTTTTATTTGATCATACATTTCTTCAATTTCTTCGTCATCTGCAGAGCTAGTTGGCATATAAACTTGTACTACTGTAGTAGGTGTGGGCTTCGTATCTATCTTGGCCACAAGAATGCGTTTACTATGCTGTTTGTAGTAGCTTACCCCCATTCCTATTTTCCTACTCATTATTAAACCTACTCCTGCATTACCCCTATTTGATTTTGTGTTTATAATCCTGTAGTCACCTGACCAGAAGTCTTGTTCCTCCCGCCACCGAACTTCACTAATCCCCACTATATCTAACTTTAACCTATCCATTTCCCTTTTTAAATTTTCTAACCTACCTGCCCGATTAAGGCATCTGACATTCCACACTCCGATCCGTAGAACGCCAGTTTTCTTTCTCCTGATAACGACATCCTCTTGAGTAGGCCCCGCCCGGAGATCCGAATGGGGGACTATTTTACCTCCAGAATATTTTACCCAAGAGGACGCCATCATCATTTAATCATACAGTAAAGCTGCATGCCCTCGGGAAAAATTACGGCCTTAGTTTCCCCTTGCTTTCATCCGTTCGCAGTACCAGCACGGCAAGGCCGTTTTGGTTATTGTTACAAGGCCAGATCAGTCAATCATCCAGACTGTTGCCCCTGCAATTACTGAAAAGGCTGCTGCCCCTCTTCAGGAACCACATGTTTGTCTGGCCTCTCAACAGATACCCCTCCATTGTGGTTGAACCTACGGTACGACTATCTGTATTGCTGAGGCACGCAAGCCTCCCCACCAACGGCAAGGTATATATATATATATATATATATATATATATATATATATATATATATATATATATATATATATATATATATATATATATACTAAGATGGTTTCTGTTCTTTCGGACTTGTCCGAAAGAGCAGATACCATCGTTGACCAAAGCAGCTCGTTAGAATGTAATTACTATGAAATGAACCCCCTTAGCTGCTTACAGGCGTTGACATACGTCGACAAGGACAGCGTAATTCAACGCCTGTAAGCAGCTAAGGGTGTTCATGTCACTGTAATATCTTTTTGCTACAAAATCCTATTTCTCAATATAATCCTCATTCAATGCGACGGCCTTACGCCACCTGATTGTGAAGGCCCGTATGCCCGTACGGTACCTCTCCGCTCGTCGACATCGGAGCCAATGTTTTGCTGCATCAGTTATATCCCTATCATTCACGTACTGTTTCCTGTGGAGTGCGTCCTTTATTGAGCCAAACAGTCGGAAGATGCAACACCCAGAATATTGGGTGCATGAGTTAGAACAGTCCAATGAAGTTTCGGTACGTCATCTTGGGTGCGCAGTCTTGTGTCAGGTCTTGAGTTGTCATAGAGAAAAGGAGTTCATTTGCATTTTTGAGGCGACAGACTCAAGTCGTTCCTTCAATCTTCAGAGGGTAGAAAAATAAACTTCAGACTTGATCGTTTCACCTTGTAATGGTACTTGAATTACGTAACCATTACGGTACCTGAAATATTCTACTGTGTTTCTGTAAAGTAGTTGACATATTTCTGAGACAACATTCAGATTTGATTTCATTAATGTAGAGGCACTTCGATACATCGATATGTTTATGTTGCAATGATATTATTCTTATGTGTATTCTTTCTTTTGTCACTATGATCTTTGACGTACTTGTAACTCTGAATTTTGGGCGCGTAAGCGATTATTAGTTAGGTGCTAGAGAGTCGGACCTTGAGAAAGTCAAGTCTTGGACGTCATGTTGCAAGGACGCATATTGTAGCCAGTTTATAAAATATGAACTTTAACAGTGAGGAAGATGTTTTCAAGTATGTTTTGTATTGTGAAGCGATGTTTTGTGTGTTACGTGATATTGCAACAAAAGCAATAAAAAGGAAGTGTAACTTAAATTCGGAGTGCTGATTATTTTTTTACACCACCATTGTGCTAACTTTGAAAGGTTTAATCTTCAAGAATGGTTTGTGAAGCGCATCTACAAAATTTTTGAATATAGCAGAATAAAACCTAGGCCTCTTTGCATCCGAGCTTGGAATCATCACCACCTAGATTTTCGACGATTGAGCTATGATTTTACAACGAGACCAGCGTGAGAAACACGAAAAGATGAGTGCCTAGTTTATTCATTATTACATGAAATGACTTTATTAACTGTACTCTAATGACACCTGCCACATTATAACTTTGTTGTGGCCCGAAAATGCAGTATTTAGCAGCGTGAGCAACACTACAATCATTATTAAATTTTGTCCTTTGTTGTGGTAGGGTTGTCAGAACCTTGAGGGAGGATATTAAACAGAATGACTCCTTCAGAGTCCCAGAAGGCCGCCGCCAGCTGAGGATGCGGCTTTGAACTTTTCCTTTCGAGAAGTGGTGTGATGTCCATTAATGGATTGCCGTTTTGCTTCCCGTTCCAATGATGAACCGATGTTTCATCGCCCATGACGATGTTCGACAAAAAATTGGCAAGAACAGCCTCGCAATGCACAGGCAGTTCCGCACAGATAGTCCTTCGTTGCCCTTTACGTTCTTCCGTTAGGCGGCGACGAAACCAGTGGGCATTCACCCTCAAGTACTCCAGCTGGTGGACGATTGTGTCAGCATTACCACAAGAGGCGTTCAATTCTGAAGCGCTCTTCTGAGGTGTGGGGCTGATCGATTATTCTGCGCAATGGATTAATCTGAGATGTACCCTTTACCCTGTTGCTCTTGCAAGATGCAATTTCCACCCCCACACTACTACAGAAGTCAGACATACGCTCCTAACCTTCTAAAGAGAATGCCTAAAAAGCTTTCAGCAATAAATATCTTCTGGAGCCATCCGCTGTAAGGAAACGACACAAAAATTCACAAAATTTCTTACGTAACTAGTGGGATACTTGGGTACTGGAGTAGTGCTAGTTAGTGTAAGAAAAACATGAAACTAACGAAAGTTATTATTTATTTTGCAAAAATTCTGAGAAATCACAATGGCACTTTTAGTTATGAATTGAACAAGTTATATCCTGGTTCTTTTCTGAATGTGGGTACTGGAGTAGTGCTAGTTAGTGTAAGAAAAACATGAAACTAACGAAAGTTATTATTTATTTTGCAAAAATTCTGAGAAATCACAATGGAACTTTTAGTTATGAATTGAACAAGTTATATCCTGGTTCTTTTCTGAATGTGAAGTTACCTCTCAGGGATAAGACTTGCTAATGAAATTTCTATACAAAGTTTAAGATGGTTGTTGACTTGGCAGAATGGCTGAGAGGCGCGCCTACTCAACTTGAATAATTATCCTTTAGAATGTTGCCAGATATGGTCGAGGCTGTCGCGTGTGAAGTGCAGTGAAGTGTACTGTTGTGGAGGAAATATGGGGCTCGCAATAGCTGTAGCGCACAATACCGTAAGCTGCGATGACTACTGTCTGCACCGCTCGCTCCTGACAAATAAGATATTTCTCGTTCTACACTCCTGGAAATGCAAAAAAGAACACATTGACACTGGTGTGTCAGACCCACCATATTTGCTCTGGACACTGCGAGAGGGCTGTACAAGCAATGATCACACGCACGGCACAGCGGACACACCAGGTACCGCGGTGTTGGCCGTCGAATGGCGCTAGTTGCGCAGCATTTGTGCACCGCCGCCGTCAGTGTCAGCCAGTTTGCCGTGGAATACGTAGCTCCATCGCAGTCTTTAACACTGGTAGCATGCCGCGACAGCGTGGACGTGAACCGTATGTGCAGTTGACGGACTTTGAGCGAGGGCGTATAGTGGGCATGCGGGAGGCCATGTGGACGTACCGCCGAATTGCTCAACACGTGGGGCGTGAGGTCTCCACAGTACATCGATGTTGTCGCCAGTGGTCGGCGGAAGGTTCACGTGCCCGTCGACCTGGGACCGGACCGCAACGACGCACGGATGCACGCCAAGACCTTAGGATCCTACGGAGTGCCGTAGGGGACCGCACCGCCACTTCCCAGCAAATTAGGGACACTGTTGCTCCTGGGGTATCGGCGAGGACCATTCGCAACTGTCTCCATAAAGCTGGGCTACGGTTCCACACACCGTTAGGCCGTCTTCCGCTCACGCCCCAACATCGTACAGCCCGCCTCCAGTGGTGTCGCGACAGGTGTGAATGGAGGGACGAATGGAGACTTGTCGTCTTCAGCGATGAGAGTCGCTTCTGCCTTGGTGCCAATGATGGTCGTATGCGTGTTTGGCGCCATGCAGGTGAGCGCCACAATCAGGACTGCATACGACCAAGGCACACAGGGCCAACACCCGGCATCATGGTGTGGGGAGCGATCTCCTACACTGGCCGTACACCTCTGGTGATCGTCGAGGGGACACTGAATAGTGCACGGTACATCCAAACCGTCATCGAACCCATCGTTCTACCATTCCTAGACCGGCAAGGGAACTTGCTGTTCCAACAGGACAATGCACGTCCGCATGTATCCCGTGCCACCCAACGTGCTCTAGAAGGTGTAAGTCAACTACCCTGGCCAGCAAGATCTCCGGATCTGTCCCCCATTGAGCATGTTTGGGACTGGATGAAGCGTCGTCTCACGCGGTCTGCATGTCCAGCACGAACGCTGGTCCAACTGAGGCGCCAGGTGGAAATGGCATGGCAAGCCGTTCCACAGGACTACATCCAGCATCTGTACGATCGTCTCCATGGGAGAATAGCAGCCTGCATTGATGCGAAAGGTGGATATACACTGTACTAGTGCCGACATTGTGCGTGCTCTGTTGCCTGTGTCTATGTGCCTGTGGTTCTGTCAGTGTGATCATGTGATGTATCTGACCCCAGGAATGTGTCAATAAAGTTTCCCCTTCCTGGGACAATGAATTCACGGTGTTCTTATTTCAATTCCCAGGAGTGTATATGGATTGACCTTCGCCAGTCGAACTCTCCCTATGCCTTGATGAAGTCAAGGATTCCTCTTCGCCCCTAGTCTAACTATTGCCGTGGTACACTGGTCAGATAACTAGTCCACTGCGATGGCACACCGAATTCGCTTGCAGGCGTTTAACTATGACTCTGTCCGTTCACACCGCACAATAAGTGTGTCGGCCAACACAGTGAACAACGCTTAATCGCAAGGACTCAATATAGAGTAGCACTTTGATTCACTCTCGACAGAGGTGCTCTCCCAGTGAAGTACTGAGGAGAGACTTGTTCCTTGCTCCAAGAGCGACAGGGAACGGCGTCACTCCATGCCCGACGTGAAGGGGTATATCTTTCAGTCTCTTCCATTATTCCTTCAGCTCAAGGCGTCAGGAATATCGTCTGCCAATCAGCATTGCTCTTTTAAAACGGGAGAATGACGTTTCGTTTAAGGCGACCAATCCAGAGACCTGTAGCATTGGCGTTTGGCGTTTGCTGTCTCCCTGTGAAAATCTCTGAAACTGCGTACTATGTGTAAAGAATGTGTAGGCTGGCCACTCCCACACAATGTAGCGGAATTTGCTTTTAAGCCAAACACGGGGTTGTTCCCCCCTTTCACTCGGGCCAACGCTGTCCGCTACATGGGTGGTCATTGGCCGACATAGGCTGGGTCGTCCTCTGAAGGGACCGGCGTCCCGTTGTGCGGTTTCTCTCCCAAACTAAAAGCTTCTGTGACCGTCGTGGCCGGAATGTATGTGTGTACGCCAGCTTCGAGTATTTCAACCACGGTACACTTACTTGTTAATTGCATATCGTTTACATGAGTTCATACAACATTGACTTTATCTTATCGGGTTTGGGTTCGAATGAAGTGTCTTGATGTGCGGAATATGATTGTGAGGGCGGAATATGTAAGCAGTGAAGGTCAGGAGACCACGATGTCTGACACTGTCTTTGACTTTGATCCATTGACCACTTTGAATGAGAGTGTCCGCACGTTAAAAATAACAAGTGTTACAGCTGTGTGTGGCGGGTCGGTACGCGGAAGATTGGACAGGTTTGCGTGACCTTCTTATGATGATGAGAGGCGTCTCGAACAACTACTCACTGTGTTTTTGTTCACTGCCATGTCTCCATAGACATTCTGCAAGCGCCTATGAATATTTGCGATGCTCTGGATTTCTGGCAAAAGAAACTGAATGACAGCTCTCTGCTTGGGACGCACCTCCGTTTCAGCCACTATTTTTAATGCTACATATAGCGCCACTACCTACCGAAACTTCATGAAACTTTAGAGGCTGAAGCGGGACTGTTACACGATGAAACTTCCTAGCAGATTAAAACTGTGTGCCAGACCGAGACTCGAACTCGGGACCTTTGCCTTTCGCGGGCAAGTGCTCTACCAACTGAGCTACCCAAGCACGACTCACGCCCCGTCCTCACAGCTTTACTTCTGCCAGTACCACGTCTCCTACCGTCCAAAATTTACTGGAGACGAAGTAAAGCTGTGAGGACGGGGCGTGAGTCGTGCTTGGGTAACTCAGTTGGTAGAGCACTTGCCCGCGAAAGACAAAGGTCCCGAGTTCGAGTCTCGGTCCGGCACACAGTTTTAATCTGCCAGGAAGTTTCATATCAGCGCACACTCCACTGCAGAGTGAAAATCTCATTCTGGAAAGATCCCCCAGGCTGTGGCTAAGCCATGTCTCCGCAATATCCTTTCTTTAAGGAGTGCTGCTAGTTCTGCAAGGTTCGCAGGAGAGCTTCTGTAAAGTTTGGAAGGTAGGAGACGAGGTACTGGCACAAGTAAAGCTGTGAGAACGGGGTGTGAGTCGTGCTTGGGTAGCTCAGCTGGTTGCCGGCACGGTAGCTCAGCGTGTAAGGTCAGAAAACTGATTGGCCTCTAAAATAAAAAAAACTGAGTGGCAGTATCAACAAACGAACTTTAACGAATGTCATGTGACGTCCGCAACGACCAAACACAACGAAAAAGAAGGTTGGTAGAGCACTTGCCCGTGTAAGGCAAAGATCCCGAGTTCTAGTCTCGGTCCGGCACACAGTTTTAATCTGCCAGGAAGTTTCATAACAGCGCACACTCCGCTGTAGAGTAAAAATCTCATTCGCGAAATATTACACGATGTCCCCCAACAAATTCCGCACTTTGTTCAACCGAAATTGGCCGAGAAGAAAAATGTGTTGCATTACTTACTGAAAGCCCCTCGTAGTTTTTCTAAATTTGCAATTGGTAGATAAAACAAAATTAGTTGACGTTCTCGCAGTTCTCATTAAAGTAACATTTCATTTTCCACTCTTACGCACTGTTTGCTGAATGCGAGTAAGTGAACCGTGGCTAGCAAAAAAGAAACCAATCGAAACGCGATATACGGTCATTTTAGAAGACGAGAGGGAAGGACAACTCTGTCAAGAAAAGTGGGTGCACAGTCTGTATTCAGGAATCCGCTGTGCACATTGCCCCTGGCAGATCCTTTTGGTGGATAATGTTGCATTCAGCAACCCAGCGAATGTTATCTGAGGGTTACAATTGGTATATGTCATGAAACTGTTCATAGACATTGAATATTGAGTGCCAAAACTATTACACTTAACATCCGTCGTACCCTCAAGGACACTGCAGCTTGGCACCCCTGTGCGTGGATGTATCAGTTTATTGAAAAAGTACAGTCCCCTCATAATTATTACAGTTGGAGTCCCTTGTGTGAGGAAAATGGCGATAATTTTAATTCGAGGTATTACGCTTCATAGTTATTACAATGTGAGGGAAAAGACTTATATGCGCTTAAGCCTTTACATTAAAAAGAAATCGTAAAACGTGTCTGTATGTACCTCGGGCCTGTGGTTAGGGGTTTCCTTTCTACATTGCCTGTATGTATCGATCTCTTGTTTGTCGCCCACGTGTAACAGAGCGTAAGGGTTCGATTACAGAAATAGAAACTGACTGCTTTCACAGCTGGTGATCTGAAATACCATCTTAAGACGTTACTGTGTGCAACAGTGTTCCTTATAGGCTGTTAGGTCGTGTAAGTAGGCTGTTTAGTTTTTTTTATTGGTAACGCCACGTAGCGCTCTGTATGAAAATCACTGGCTGTGCTGTGTGGAGTCTGTGGCTGGTTTGCATTGTTGTTTGCTATTGTAGTGTTGGGCTGTTGGCTGTTAACAGCGCATAGCGTTGCGCAGTTGGAGGTGAGCCGCCAGCAGTGGTGGATGTGGGGAAGTGAGATAGCTGATTTTTGAGAGCGGATGATCTGGACGTGTGTCCATCAGAAACAGTACATTTGTAAGAATGGATGTCATGAACTGCTATATACATTATGACTTTTGAACACTATTAAGGTAAATACATTGTTTGTTCTCTGTCAAAATCTTTCATTTGCTAACTATGCCTATCAGTAGTTAGTGCCTTCAGTAGTTTGAATCTTTTATTTAGTTGGCAGTAGTGGCGCTCCCTGTATTGCAGTAGTTCGAGTAACGAAGATTTTTGTGAGGTAAGTGATTTGTGAAAGGTATAGGTTAATGTTAGTCAGGGCGATTCTTTTGTAGGGATTATTGCTTTGCGCTAAAAATATTGTGTGTCAGTTTAGTGTTGATCAGAATAGTTAAAGAGCGAAATGTCTGAGTACGTCTAGTTCTGCTCAGCTGTTTGAAAATGAAATAACGTATGGGATTTACCAGCACAGTTATTCACTAATTTTTCTAAGGGGACGTTTCAGTCGGTGTGCCCATTTCATCTAGTAATAGATTGGAGCATTTAATAACAGCGTGAACTTACAAGTGTCGTCTGTGTTTAACATTTAAGAGCCTCTTAGGACTTAGCTGACAACCAGTCTCTGTGTTTCTGGGCCTGTTCACGTAAACTAGCGACGTTGAGACTCTGTTGGGAAAATCCACTGGCATAAGCGACTTTGATAAAAGGCAGATTATTATTACACAGCGCTGTTCACTTCCTATAGTAGCGAGAATCCACGGAAAGTTTTTAAGCACATTGGAACCAGTATAGTTCACAACGTGTTGGATGTCAACGCCTCATCACGGAACCTGGTTGGTCAAGGTATTTCGCCATGTGCACAGCACACGCGGCTATCTCGGATAGATCTGGTGGCAGAATACAATTCTGAGGCACGCTCAAGTATTTCGGAGTGCACCGCTCAGCGCAAATTGTTGAATATGGGGTCCTGCAGCACACGAACCCAATGGATTCCCTTGTTGTCCGCAGCTCGTGGTCGTGCGGTAGCGTTCCCGCTTCCCGCGCCCGGTTCGATTCCCGGCGGGGTCAGGGATTTTCTCTGCTTTGTGATCACTGGGTGTTGTGTGATGTCCTTAGGTTAGTTAGGTTCAAGTAGTTCTAAGTTCTAGGGGACTGATGACCATTGATGTTGAGTCCCATAGTGCTCAGAGCCATTTTTGATTCCCTTGTTGACACTCCAACAACGAATGTAGTGGGAGCGTGATCATCGAAATTTGAGTGTGGACCAAAGGGAATGTGTCGCCTGGCAGGATGAATAAGGTTCCTTGTTATACCATGTCCATGGTTCCGTCCGAATTCGCCATCACCCACCGAACGGCTGTTAGCGGCATGCTCTCTTACGAGGTAGGCAGTATTATGCCGTAGCGGAGACTATTAGGCTCCCATGAGATCTGTGGTAGTATTCGAAGACACAAAGGCAGCTTTGTGGATTTCGTGAACGTTATTACGGACTATCTGCATACCTTAATGCTTGATATCTTCCCCAAAGGGGGTGGAATCTTCCAGCAGAACAATTTCCCATGTTAAAAGGTGTAAATCCTGCTATACCTGCTATAGTGGATGGAAGAGCATGATATCGAACTCACATTCAAATCATTGTCCCCAAAACTCGGCTTAACGGAATCAGATTGAATAAATCTGGGACGTTGTCGAGCGTCTCCATCGCACCGAAAAATCAGCAGCTTATAACTTACGGAAATTGTACGATCTGTGATTAGACATCCAATGCCCCATACTTAAGGAAACCTACTAAGAAACTTTAGGATCCATGCCATGCAGATTTCAAATGTGAAGCAACAGGCAACTAAGAAGGTGGTCATAATGGTTTGGCTAATCAGTATTTATCAGCCTACAATGAATGTAACTAGTGGTTTCCAACGTGATCTAGTTGCAGGACTCATCAAAGGCGGACGGTACTATAAAATCTCTCTATAAAAACTACTACTTAAAGTAGAACTGCTACTACTACTTAAAGCAGTAGATGAGTTTTGCTATTTGGGCAGCAAATTAACTTATGATGGCCGGAGTAGAGAGGACATAAAATGTAGGCTGGCAATCGAAAAAAAGCATTTATTGAGAAGAGGAATTTGTTAACATCAAATATAGATTCGAGTGTTATGAAGTTTTTTCTGAAAATACTTGGCTGGAGTGTAGCTACGTATGGAAGTGAAGCATGGATGATAAAGAGATTAGACCAAAAGAAAATAAAAGCTTTCGAAATTTTATGTTGCAGAAATATGTTGAAGATTAGATAGATAGAGTACGAAGCTAATAAGGAGGTAGTGAACAGAAATGGAGAGACAAGAAGTTTGTGGTACAACTTGACCAATAGAAGGGATCGGTTGACAGGACGCACTTTGAGGCATCAAGGGATCGCCAATTTACTATTAGAGGGAAGTGTGGGGGGTAAAAATCGTAGAGGAAGACCAAGAGATGAATACAGTTAGCAGATTCAGAAGGATGTAGATTGCAGTAGGTACTGGGAGATGAAGAAGCTTCCACAGGATAGAGTAGCATGGAGAGCTGCATCATGGCAGTCTTCGGATTGAAGACCACAACAACAACAACTACATATAAACTATCTACATAACTGTCATTCGTAGATTGTAGTTCAGTGAATTTGCTACATGTGAGTTCATTCTGCGCTTTAGTTGAAATTCACCACCGGCTACTTTAGAAAGAAGCTCCAATAGAATATTGCTACGCGGTGTGGGATCATTATCAGATAGGATTGACAGAGTACATTTAAAAAGTTCAAAGAAGGGCAGCACGTTTTGTATTATCTCGAAATAGGGGAAACATTATCTCTGATATCATACAGGATTTGGGGTGGACTTCATTAAAACAAAGGTGTTTTCGGTTTCGGGGGAATCTTGTCACGAAATTTCAATCACCAACTTTGTCCTCCGAATGTGATAATATTTTGTAGACGTCATCTACATAGGGACAAACGATCACCATAATAAAATAAGGGAAACCAGAAGATATACGTGTTCGTTTTTTCCGCGTGCTATACGAGACTGGAAAATAGAAAATTGTGAAGATGGTTCGATGAATCGTCTGCCAGGCACTTAAATGCAATTTTCAAAGTATCCATGTAGATGTAGATGTAGAAGGGCGGAACGACAAATACACCAACATTATTTTTTACGTAAGATGAACATCCCAGATGAAAATGTCAGCAGAGAAGTTGGATGATACGCAAGAAACACACAACTTTTTCCAGTATGGCCGGCAGTCTGGTGGATTTTATCCAATTGGCTCAATGTCAATTTGTACAGGAAACAGCACTGAGTTTTTCAGAATGACAAGCTTTATTTCACTTGCGCACAAACTGCCGGTGACTATGTGATGAATTCCGCTTTGTAAAGAAGTAGGCCTTAAATTCACAGTACCAATTTATCGAGTCTCACAAAGAACATCACAATAATTAAAGCGTGAGTGATGTGATTTGTACGAACCATGACTTTTGTGGCAAGAGGCAGAATACCGTTTTAAATACTCATACTGAACGTGCATGAGGTGTGCTTAATACTTGGAGACATGCTCGGTGTGCTGGTGTTTGTATTTTTGCAGTACCTGTTGTACTTTTAATCATATTATATACTCTGTTGGTAAGTATGGCTACGGCCTTGGAGCAACGGCAATAACGGTTCCCGTCAGATCATCAAGGTTAAGCGCTGTTGAATTTGGCTCACAATTGGATGGGTGAACGGCCGGTCTGGCGAGCGCTGTTGGCAACTTTAGTGCACTCAGCCCCTCTGATGAGCTATTTGACTGAGGAATTAGTAGCCGCGGTCGCGAAAACTGACAAGGGCCGGGTGAGCGGTGTGCCGTTGGGCCTTCCGAGGCGTTTTTGGACGGTCTTTAGTTTAAAGGGTAGGTAAATATGAATAGCGGTCTATAATTGGACCTATGATGAGACGCAGTTGCATAGTTTGTTTATGTGAATGGCACATATCTTACACAAATAAAACTGTTTATTTAATTTTATTTCTTTTTTTTTTAATTTTTATCTCAAACGGAATTGTACGGCTGACTGTTCACTACTGCTCGTGAGACTGTGACACAAAGTTGTGTTAACAGAAGGAATGGGAAGATTTAAAGATTAATCGTGAGTTTTGCAATGAGTTATTATTGTTAATGCTGGTAATTCTTGACAGACTCCAAATACGCCAGAAAAAGTCCTTTGGGCATCGCTGAGCGGTTTCCCCGCGATCTTCTGATGTCCCATGTTTCAGCACAGGAAACGTATTACCTACTCCAACAGAGAACTCGTATCGTTACCACGAGGCCCCGAGGGAACGAATCGAGTGTGTGCAGAAAAGTGCCGAAAATACTCCTTCCGGCATACTATTGGCGAATAAAACACGAAACTGGTAGGGGAAGACTAAGGTGTAGTATACCATATACCCTCCGCCAAACGCGGTACTTTGAGATGTGGAGTACAAATAGAGAAGTTCTTGTGTTAACTCAATTATCTGTTATAGGGTCACTGCAACAACTACCATATAACATATTTTTATCGATTCCCTCGTGAGGGCATCACTTATATATTTTTCCCACAATTTAATTCGTCTTTTTTTATAAAAAAAAAGAAAGGCTCACCTTTGTTTCTTTTCCTGTCTTAAAAGTAAGACGCTCATCTTGTTGCTCTCAAGTTAATTTCTACTAATTACCATAATTTTTGGCGGACTGTTAGCTTATATTTATTTCATATCTCTGTCCTGTATCCATGATTATTTGTGAGATCATAGTTAATATTTTGAACCTTACTTCTCCTTTGTGAAGCATAGGTTCGGTGGTGTGATGACTATACACCGCCTGCGTGCTATTACTTAATTAATTACGTCTTTTATTTTAGAGCCTCTAATCTGATTTGCCTTACATTTGAAGCCCGATAATTTCCTGGCGTGCAGTGGGATATATTTCGTCGCATTCTACTCCAGTTTTACTCGATCGCACAGCAGCCATCTTATCACTATCCAGCAGCGAATTCCACGCCTGTCTTCAGAACACAATATAAAAAGAACCACTAATACGCGCAGAGTAAGCTACAGTGGGAATTTTATTCAGCCATATCTTATTGCAAAAGTATTCTAAGTCACTTACACTCCCGTTGCACCTACTGTAATACACTGAAGCGCGAAAGGAACTGGTACAGGCATGCGTCTTCAAATACAGAGATATGTAAACAAGCAGAATACGACGCTGCAGTCGGCGACGCGTACATAAGACAACAACCATCTGGCGCAGCTGCTATCACCATCTATGGCCATTCTATCGCCCTCACCCCCACCCTCAAGTACCTTGGCGTCACCCTCGACTGTCGCCTCTCCTGGATCCCCCATCTCCGGACAATCCAAGCCAAGGCGTGATCCTGACTCCGTCTCCTCAAGCTCCTTTCTGGCCATACATGGGGTCTGGGCCCCTCCACCATCCTCCATACCTATAAATCCTTCATTCGCCCTATCCTTTCCTACGCCCACCCTGCCTGGATCTCCGCTCCCCCTACCTTTTACAAATCCCTTCAGATCCTAGAACGCCATGGCCTCTGCCTCGCCTATCGCGTCCGTCTCCCCTCCCCCACGTGGATCCTGTACGACCTTATTCCGTTCCCCCACCTCCTCCTTTTCCTCGAACGGATACGGATCCTCTACACCTCCCATAAACTCGATCCTCCTCACCCGCTGGTCTCTCCCATCCTCTCCCGCCCCCGTCCGCTGCTGCGCCTGTCTTTCCACGTCACACCTGCACTCCATCTCTCCACTCTCTAGACCCTCTCCCAAGGTGGCTTCCGCCAGCTCCTCCTCCCTGATGATGCCCTCCTCCCCTGCATCTACCCCTCATACCAACTTTGATCCTCCCCCCTTTTCCTGTGTTTGTTCCTATGGGCACCCTCTCCCCCTTCTCTCCCCCTTCCCTCCTCCCTTTCTCCCCACTCCTGCCCCAGACTTCCCCTACCCCCATACTTCCATTCCCCCTACCATCTCCTCTGTCATTGGGATCTTTACTCTCCCCTCTCCCCCCCTCCCTTCTTCCCCTCTTGACAGGTCCCCGGACTCGCACATGTTACGTGGAAATTCGCATGCCGGAGATGATCGCCTAGTGTTTGTGTGTGGCGTCGTGTCCGTGCTCAAGTGTTCCAGTGTTTATTCGTGTGTGCTCCAACGTTCACGTGTGCCATCTATTATCTCTGTGCGTGTCCACGATCCTGAACATTCTTATCTCGGACTCTTGCGCCCGTGAACGGCTCCGTGTGTTCAATTTTGTATGTCTACGTCTGTATATCCACCCTGTCAGTTATACGATTGTCTTCATTTGTATCTTTAGTTTTATCTGTGGCCGAAGAGCGGCGTAATATGCCGCATGCTGGCTTATCTGTATCAGGTGTGAAAATAACAATAAAAAAAAGCGCAGCTGCTAAATCGGTTACTGCTGCTACAGTGGCAGGTTATCAAGATTTGAGTGTTACAGTCGGCGCGTGAACGATGGAACACAGCATCTCTGAGGTAGCGATGAAGTGGGATTTTCCCGTACGACCATTTCAGGAGTGTACCTTGAATATCAGCAACCTGATAAAACATCAGATCTCCGACATCGCTGGTGCCGCAAAAAGATCCTGAAAGAACGGGACCGACGACGACTGATGAGAATCGTTCAACGTGACGGACGTGCATCCCCTTCCGTAAATTTCTGCAGATTTCAGTGCTGGACCATCAACAAGTGTCACCCCACAAGTCCAGAATTGCTACAGAGTTGCTCCAGGAATACTCTTCTGTGTTTAAACACTTCCGCTGGCCTCCGAACTCTAAGGACATGAACATTATCGAGCATACCTGGTTGCCTTGCAACGTACTGTTTTAACTTCAGCGTGCTCGCGGGGGTCCTATACGACATTAGGCAGGTGTGCCAGTTTCTTTGGCTCTTCAGGGTATATCCCATCAGAGGACAAATAAAAGTCTATCTTGATAACATAACTTAAGCGACTTACAGGATATATTACACAACGACCAACTCCTATACGAAATTCAAATCTTATAACGAGCTGTACTGTTAGGAACTCTTGCATAATCTTTCCAAAGACGTAAAAAACAATTTGAGTAAGTCAGTTTCCGGATGCAATTGTTTGTGCACGTTCCATTAGAGTTCTCACATGTCTATGTCTGTATGTGTTTACGTATGTAGTCGAGAGGAAATAAGCTGGCCGCGAGGCTGACGTCTGCTTGCGAAGCTCAGTTCCTTCTCTACTATAAAGTGAACGTTGTATGATACGACGAAATATATACTGTCCTGGCGGCCTGTAGCTAAAGCAATGGTATGATATTGATTATAAATGTTATTTCACATAAAAATCAGGAAGAGTTTCTGAAATACTACAGTTTGCTAACTATACTATTTTAATGATTGCTTTTTATTACCTGGACCACCGGGATATGCACTGAGAGGACCGACGAACGAAAATACGTAGTAATAGACCGGACATGAGGAGTAGCGGGGCATGCTCCTCACAATGGCGTCCACCCCTTCCAAGGAGCACAGATGTGAATCGAACTGTAAACCGTAAAACATTTATCAGGAAAATTGTGGAGTGCGTTATAATACTATAAATATGACAAAAATTTCTTGTTTGAGGGTAGTTCCTCGAACACACAGCAGAAACTAGATACCATAAAGTGTAATCTGCGCAGTCGCAAATTCACCAGTGCTAGAGCAGCTCGATCATACGCTGGAAGTATGCATTGAGAAGCAGCAACTGCTGTAAAATACCTTACTGTGAAAGTAGTTGTCAGGAAGAAAGAATTATGGTTGAGTCATTTACGGATAAATCCGTTAGAAAAGTAGATGCAACATTTAAGAGAGTGAAGACTTGAGGGTAAATGCTACTGAGGAAAATCTTACATGCACGACTCTGACTTAACGGCATTAATGTTACACCAAATCCTTGTAACAACAAGATGCTATTCGTTCTGCTTAATCCAGCCCACGAAGCACAGTGTGTAAGTAGGCTGTTTAGGTTTTTATGTTGGTAACGCCATGTAGCTCTCTATATGAAAATCACTGACTGTGCTGTGTGCAGTCTGTGGCTGGTCAGCATTGTTGTAATATTCGCTATTGTAGTGTTGGGCAGTTGGATGTGAACAGCGCGTAGCGTTGCACAGTTGGAGGTGAACCGCCAGCAGTGGTGGATGTGGGGAGTGAGATAGCGGAGTTTAGAGAGCGGATGATCTGGACGTGTGTCCATCAGAGACAGTAAATTTGTAAGAGTGTATGTCATGAACTTTGAACACTATTCACATAAATACATTGTTTTTTCTTTATCAAAATCTTTCATTTGCTAACTATGCCTATCAGTAGTTAGTCCCTTCAGTAGTTTGAATCTTTTATTTAGCTGGCAGTATTGGCGCTCGCTGTATTGCAGTAGCTCGAGTAACGAAGATTTTTATGAGGTAAGTGATTCATGAAGGATATAGGTTATTGTTAGTCAGGGCCATTCTCTTGTAGGGACTGTTGAAAGTCAGATTGCGTTGCGCCAAAAATATTGTGTGTCAGTTTAGTGTTGATCAGAATAAGTAAAGAGCAAAATGTCTGAGTACGTTCAGTTCTGCTCAGCTTTTTGAAAATCAAATAACGTAAGGGGTTTACCAGCACAGTACTTCAATAATGTTTCTAAGAGGACGTTTCAAGTGTAAACACATATCCAGTAGGTGATGTTGATCTCGATACTGCTCAAGGCTAGGGAGGTCTCACCTGCTTCTGGAAGCTTGGAAAGTCCGAACGATCCAACACACTCAGAAAGTTCCATTACAAGTCTGCGAAGCGTTAGAGTAGGGACAGCAAGTGGGTAGCGAAGGGCGAAGACAGCTCCAGCTAAGTGAAATTACGGAATTGCGTACGGCTAGTCAGAATGTGTTATTGGCGGGAAATCTGCAGGTGACAGATACCGGAGAAATCGACACGTAGCCCACGTGACTTAGCTGGTTCTGAAGAAGTGGCTGAGAGCCTGAAGGATGATAGGTGTCACGTATAATTTTGGTCTCTAGTATCGTCGATATGCGCGAGAGCGCAATGGAAGCAGACCATGTTTAGCTTTGGTAGACAGAGCAATCAAAGTTTAGCTGTGTTAGACTAAACCAGAGTATGTTTAGCTGTGTTAGAGTGAGAAAGCTGACAATGTTAACCTGCGTTAGAGTGAGGAAGCAATGGCAATATTGTTGTTGTTGTTGTGGTCTTCAGTCCTGAGACTGGTTTGATGCAGCTCTCCATGCTACTCTATCCTGTGCAAAACTCCCTCATCTCCCAGTACCTACTGCAGCCTACAACCTTCTGAATCTTCTTAGTGTATTCATCTCTTGGTCTCCCTCTACGTTTTTTACTCTCCACGCTGCCCTCCAATACTAAATTGGTGATCCTTCGATGTCTCAGAACATGTCTTACCAACCGATCCCTTCTTGTAGTCAAGTTGTGCCACAAGCTCCTCTTCTCCCCAATTCTATTCAATACCACCTCATTAGTTATGTAATCTACCCATCTAATCTTCAGCATCCTTCTGTAGCACCACATTTCAAAAGCTTCTATTCTCTTTTTGTCTAAACTAACTATCGTCCACGTTTCACTTCCATACATGGCTACACTCCATACAAATACTTTCAGAAACGACTTCCTGACATTTAAAACTATACTCGGTGTTAACAAATTTTTCTTATTCAGAAACGCTTTCCTATATTATATTTGAAATTTTAAGTCTCAGTTTATCAATGAAATTTTTGTGAAAGGGAAAGTCTAATGGAATATCAGGCAAATGTTATAACGAAGATAGGAAAGTGCATTGTTTGGATGTTAAGAACTTCATTAAATTTAAAATCCGTCTTGAGCACTTTTTCATCGTATACAAAAAATTGGTGTTGTCATTTATGCGCATATTTCATTTTCTTACAAACCTTCCTCTTACAATTAATTTTAATGGATCATTCAACCAAGTATGTTCGATAAACAGTTCAATTTGCAATTAACAGGGAACTCATTGCACCTCTCGAGTGTCTCCATGTAGATGCAGTAATTTGAAGCTTTAGCATAGTGGCGCACAGGACAGAGCAGTACTGAACGTGTAATCCAGATTTACGCAGAACTGAGGTAAGGAGAAAATATTATGATTACTTTATTTATTCAATCGGGGCCAACTTATGTCATTCAGAGACAGTGTAAGTAGACTGTTTAAGTTTTTTTATTGGTAACGCCGCCGCCACGTAGCTTTCTGTATGAAAATCACTGGCTGTGCCGTGTGCAGTCTGTGGCTGGTTGGCATTGTTGCAATACTCGCCATTGTAGTGTTGGGCAGCGGCAGCTGAATGCTAACAGCGCGTAGCGTTGCGCAGTTGGACGTGAGCCGCCAGCAGTGGTGGACGTGGGTAGAGAGAGATGGCGGAGTTTTGAAATTTGTAAGAATTGGTGTCACGGACTGATATATATATATTATGACTATTAAGGTAAATACATTGTTTGTTCTGTATTAAAATCTTTCATTTGCTAAATATGCCTATCAGTAGTTCGTGCCTTCAGTAGTTTGAATCTTTTATTTAGCTGGCAGTAGTGGCGCTCGCTGTATTGCAGTAGCTTGAGTAACGAAGATTTTTGTGAGGTAAGTGATTTGTGAAACGTATAGGTTAATGTTAGTCAGGGCCATTCTTTCGTAGGGATTTTTGGAAGTCAGATTGCGTTGCGCTAAAAATATTGTCAGTTTAGTGATGATCAGACTAAATAAGGAGAAAACAGTCTCAGTACGTTCAGTTTCACTCTGGAGTTTGAAAATAACGTAACCTAGTTTTACCAGCACAGTCATTCTTTCCATTGAAATGGGAAGTTCCATAGATTTAATGGCCAAGTGAATTATTGAAGTTGTTTATACTGTTCAAAATTCTTGCAATCAGATTCCCTTTTCATTATGACAATTATTACTACAGTGCAGCTTTGCTTTCACATTACGACAATACAAGATTCATTACGTCAGTTCATTTATTATTACAGCTCAGAGCTTAAAATCGGAAACTGAGTACTTCAGTCTATATTTTTATTTAATTCTATAACCTTCGAGGATGTATGTTGGTCTCGTCTTGTAAGGGGAACAATCACAGTATTTGTTTTAAGCGACATAGAATAACAGCGGAAAATTTATACGGGAACGGGAAACGATCTTTGAACCGTCATCAATCCAGACATGAAGCCAACACTTTAACAACTCCGTCACTTCGGTTTTTGGAACTGAATCGAAGTAGGACGACGAGCTAGACGAAACGCGAGGGCGCACTGAGTAGAAAGCTAATCTCTCTCAACAGCGTTAGAACAATAGCATCGATCTGAGACTTGAGGAAGAAGGTGAGAGTTGTTCAAAGTACTACTTGAACTATGAAAAATTGAGGGAAATTTTTTAATTGGGGCAAAGGAAGGTGCCTGGTCAGAAGGGTATAACAAAGATGTTTCCTTCAATGATAGAAAATTTTCATGAAGTAGCCTAGAAATTAAGAAAAAGTGAATTGATGGAAAAATGGGTGAAGGTGTTAAGAGAAATTAAAGGGTGTCCTTTACAATTTGCCATCTACCATGTATTCTGTTTACGAAGTGCGTTTCTAGCGAGCAACGTTTTTGCTTTTATATCTGTGCCCATTGATCGACTACCACATATTCACTGGTGCATTCAGCTACACCCGTTTCTCGGCCTGAGGTCTTAGAGGCGAGTTTGGCTTCGTCCAATGAATATCAAGGGCGCAGTCGCCACACACGAAATGTCGGTTTTGAAGGAGAATGAAGTGTTCTGATTCATAGTTGCTTCTTTTGCTCCGCTGTGAATGAATATGTGTTTTTCTCGTGTGTGATACGGCGTGCTTTAGAACGAGGCTCGACTACACTGACAATTATGGACAGCGATAACTAACAACTTCTGGTTTTGTATTCTACATCTACATCCATACTCCGCAAGCCACCTGACGGTGTGTGGCGGAGGGTACCCTGAGTACCTCTATCGGTTCTCCCTTCTATTCCAGTCTCGTATTGTTCGTGGAAAGAAGGATTGTCGGTATGCTTCTGTGTGGGCTCTAATCTCTCTGATTTTATCCCCATGGTCTCTTCGTGAGATATACGTAGGAGGGAGCAATATACTGCTTGACTCTTCGGTGAAGGTCTGTTCTCGAAACTTTAACAAAAGCCCGTACCGAGCTGCTGAGCGTCTCTCCTGCAGAGTCTTCTACTGGAGTTTATCTATCATCTCCGTAACGCGTTCGCTATTACTAAATGATCCTGTAACGAAGCGCGCTGCTCTCCGTTGGATATTCCCTATCTCTTCTATCAACCCTATCTGGTACGGATCCCACACTGTTGAGCAATATTCAAGCAATGTTCGAACAAGCGTACTGTTACCTACTTCCTTTGTTTTCGGATTGCATTTCCTTAGGATTCTTCCAATGAATCTCAGTCTGGCAACTGCTTTACCGACAATCAACTTTATATGGTCATTCCATTTTAAATCACTCCTAATGCGTACTCCCAGATAATTTATGGAATTAACTGCTTCCAGTTGCTGACCTGCTATTTTGTAGCTAAATGATAAGGGATCTATCTTTCTATGTATTCGCAGCACATTAAACTTGTCTACATTGAGATTCAATTGCCATTCCCTGCACCATGCATCAATTCGCTGCAGATCCTCCTGTATTTCAGTACAATTTTCCATTGTTGCAACCTCTCGATACACCACAGCATAATCTGCAAAACGCCTCAGTGAACTTCCGATGTCATCCACCAGGTCATTTATGTATATTGTGAATAGCAACGGGTCTATGACACTCCCCTGCTGCACACCTGAAATCACTCTTACTTCGGAAGACTTCTCTCCATTGAGAATGACATGCTGCGTTCTGTTATCTAGAAACTGCTCAATCCAATCACACAATTGGTCTGATAGTCCGTATGCTCTTACTTTGTTCATTAAACGACTGTGGGGAACTGTGTCAAACGCCTTGCGGAAGTCCAGAAACACGGCATCTACCTGTGAACATGTGTCTACGGCCCTCTGAGTCTCGTGGACGAATAGCGCGAGCTGGGTTTCACACGACCGTCTTTTTCGAAACCCATGCTGATTCCTACAGAGTAGATTTCTAGTCTCCAGAAAAGTCATTGTACTCGAACGTAATACGTGTTCCAAAATTCTACAACTGATCGACGTTAGAGATATAGGTCTATAGTTCTGCACATCTGTTCGACGTCCCTTCTTGAAAACTGGGATGACCTGTGCCCTTTTCCAATCCATTGGAACGATACGGTCTTCTAGAGACCTACGGTACACCGCTGCAAGAAGGGGGGCAAGTTCCTTCGCGTACTCTGTGTAAAATCGAACTGGTATCCCATCAGGTCCAGCGGCCTTTCCTCTTTTGAGCGATTTTAATTGTTTCTCTATCCCTCTGTCGTCTATTTCGATATCTACCATTTTGTCATCTGTGCGACAATCTAGAGAAGGAACTACAGTGCAGTCTTCCTCTGTGAAACAGCTTTGGAAGAAGACATTTAGTATTTCGGCCTTTAGTCTGTCATCCTCTGTTTCAGTACCATTTTGGTCACAGAGTGTCTGGACATTTTGTTTTGATCCACCTACCGCTTTGACATAGGACCAAAATTTCTTAGTGTTTTCTGCCACGTCAGTACATAGAACTTTACTTTCGAATACATTGAACGCCTCTCGCATAGCCCTCCTCACACTACATTTCGCTTCGCGTAATTTTTGTTTGTCTGCAAGGCTTTGGCTATGTTTATGTTTGCTGTGAAGTTCCCTTTGCTTCCGCAGCAGTTTTCTAACTCGGTTGTTGTACCGCGGTGGCTCTTTTCCATCTCTTACGATCTTGCTTGGCACATACTCATCTAACGCATATTGTACGATGGTTTTGAACTTTGTCCACTGATCCTCAACACTATCTGTTCTTGAGACAAAACTTTTGTGTTGAGCCATCAAGTACTCTGAAATCTGCTTTTTGTCACTTTTGCTACACAGAAAAATCTTCCCACCTTTTTTAATATTTCTATTTACGGCTGAAATCATCGATGCAGTAACCGCTTTATGATCGCCGATTCGCTGTTCTGCATTACTGATTCAAATAGTTCGGGTCTGTTTGTCACCAGAACGTCTAATATGTTATTGCCACGAGTCGGTTCTCTGTTTAACTGATCAAGGTAGTTTTCAGATAAAGCACTTAAAAAAATTTCACTGGATTCTTTTTCCCTGCCACCCGTTATGAACGTTTGAGTCTCCCAGTCTATATCCGGCAAATTAAAATCTCCACCCAGAACTATAACATGGTGGGGAAATCTACTCGAAATATTTTCCAAATTATTCTTCAGGTGCTCAGCCACAACAGCTGCTGAGCCCGGGGACCTCTAGAGACATCCAATTACCATGCCTGAGCCTGCTTTAACCGTGACCTTCACCCAAATCATTTCACAATTCGGATCTCCGTGAATTTTCTTCGATACTATTGCACTTCTTATCACTATAAACATGCCTCCCCCTTCACTGACCAGCCTGTCTCTGCGGTATACATTCCAATCTGAGTTAAGGATTTCATTACTGTTTACGTCTGGTTTCAGCCAACTTTCTGTCCCTAGTACTATATGGGCGTTGTGACCGTTCATTAATGAGAGCAGTTCTGGGACCTTTCTATAGACGCTCCTGCAGTTTACTTTTAGCACATTAATATTGTTATTCCCTGATGCATTTTGCCTACTCCTACCTTGCCGCGTCTCAGGAGGCGTCTTGTCGGGCCTAGGGAGGGAATTCTCTAACCTACGAAACCCCCATGTGCACTCCACACGTACTCCGCTACCCTTGTAGCCGTTTCCGGCGTGTAGTGCACGCCTGACCTATTCAGGGGACCCTACATTTCTCCACCCGATAGTGGAGGTCGAGAAATTTGCCTCCCAGCTCTCCGCAGAATCGTCTGAGCCTCTGGTTTAAGTCTTCCACTCGGCTCCAAACCAGAGGACCGCGATCGGTTCTGGGAACGATACTACAAATAGTTAGCTCTGATTACACCCCGCGAGGCTTTCCGCCTTCACCAATTCCGCCAACCGCCTGTACGAACTGAGGATGACCTCTGAACCCAGACGGTAGGAGTCATTGGTGCCGACATGAGCAACCATTTGCAGTCGGGTGCACCCAGTGCTCTCTGTCACCGCCGGTAGGGCCTCCTCCACATCTCGGATGAGATCCCCCGGCAAGCAGACAGAGTGAACACTGGCCTTCTTCCCCGACCTTTCCGCTATTTCCCTAAGAGGCTCCATCACCCGCCTAACGTTGGAGCTCCCAATAACTAATAAACACCTCCCGCCGTGTGCCTGCTCGGACCTTGCTGAAGGAGCAGCCACATGTCCACTCACAGGCAAAGCGGGCGATGCCACACGGCCAGCCTCCACATTTACCCTCCGCCTCGTGCGCCGCTGAACCCGCCACTCCCCTTAGGGAGAGGGTGGCCCAACCGCGCCAGGTACCCGCGAAGATGTCTCGACAGCAGGGACAGTGGGTGAAGCATGTAACACCTGGGGTGAACCTTGCGACGCACCAGACTCCCCACTGCCGCTACAGTCCGAGGCAGCAGACTGAAGACGGCTGACCGCGGCCATCAACACGCTCAGCTGTTCGCGAAGAGTGGCCAGCTCCTCCTGCGTCCGTACACAGCAGTCACACATCCTATCCATCCTAAGGAATCAATTTACTGAAGAGACTTAATCAACTTTTAACTAGACTGCTAATTCACTAAAGGCAGCTGATTATTGACTAAACTGTGATTGCTAACCACTTCTTGTAGAAAACAATGAAAATAGCACTACCTGTCTCTGGACTGTACTGAAAACAAACACTAGCACTACTGGCACTATGGCTGACTAAAGGGACTCTCTCTGACTGTATTCAAAACAAACACGAAATCTATGGAACACTATTACTATCACTCGACAATTAAAGCTTCCTAAAAGCAAAAACACACGGAAGAAGAAGTGACAAGTAAGAAAAATACAGTTAATACTTAAATTAAGGTAGCTCGCTGCACAGCAGACGTGAAGCAGACGGCGGTTATGGAGAGGGTCATTGTGTGATTGTACTTAGAGTAAAATGTCAATCATGTAAAATGAATCTGATTGTTCCGTGTAAAATATTGATGCAGTGCTACTGAAAATGGTACGTCGTATTTTTACAAGCCGACTCAAAAATGCAACGCAATCTATTCCTTCAGTTTACGTCCTGGCGAGATACAATGGAAGGGTGTGGCTTCTTATGCAGTCTTAACGAATGGGCAGCAGAGTGGCACTGACAGTTGCGACCAGTGTGGGGTCGACACCGTTCTGTTTGTGTTCAATCTTATTGGTCTTCGTCGTTACCAAGCCGTATTTCATTCATCAAAACGTTACTCATCTTACATTTTTCAACTATATAGTATGGAGAGGGTCATTGTGTGATTGTACTGAGAGTAAAATGTCAATCATGTAAAATTAATCTGATTGTTCCGTGTAAAATACACTGCTGGAAATGGAAAAAAGAACACATTGACACCGGTGTGTCAGACCCACCATACTTGCTCCGGACACTGCGAGAGGGCTGTACAAGCAATGATCACACGCACGGCACAGCGAACACACCAGGAACCGCGGTGTTGGCCGCCGAATGGCGCTAGCTGCGCAGCATTTGTGCACCGCCGCCGTCAGTGTCAGCCAGTTTGCCGTGGCATACGTAGCTCCATCGCAGTCTTTAACACTGGTAGCATGCCGCGACAGCGTGGACGTGAACCGTATGTGCAGTTGACGGACTTTGAGCGAGGGCGTATAGTGGGCATGCGGGAGGCCGGGTGGACGTACCGCCGAATTGCTCAACACGTGGGGCGTGAGGTCTCCACAGTACATCGATGTTGTCGCCAGTGGTCGGCGGAAGGTGCACGTGCCCGTCGACCTGGGACCGGACCGCAACGACGCACGGATGCACGCCAAGACCTTAGGATCCTACGGAGTGCCGTAGGGGACCGCACCGCCACTTCCCAGCAAATTAGGAACACTGTTGCTCCTGGGGTATCGGCGAGGACCATTCGCAACTGTCTCCATAAAGCTGGGCTACGGTTCCACACACCGTTAGGCCGTCTTCCGCTCACGCCCCAACATCGTACAGCCCGCCTCCAGTGGTGTCGCGACAGGCGTGAATGGAGGGACGAATGGAGACTTGTCGTCTTCAGCATTGAGAGTCGCTTCTGCCTTGGTGCCAATGATGGTCGTATGCGTGTTTGGCGCCGTGCAGGTGAGCGCCACAATCAGGACTGCATACGACCAAGGCACACAGGGCCAACACCCGGCATCATGGTGTGGGGAGCGATCTCCTACACTGGCGGTACACCTCTGGTGATCGTCGAGGGGACACTGAATAGTGCACGGTACATCCAAACCGTCATCGAACCCATCGTTCTACCATTCCTAGACCGGCAAGGGAACTTGCTGTTCCAACAGGACAATGCACGTCCGCATGTATCCCGTGCCACCCAACGTGCTCTAGAAGGTGTAAGTCAACTACCCTGGCCAGCAAGATCTCCGGATCTGTCCCCCATTGAGCATGTTTGGGACTGGATGAAGCGTCGTCTCACGCGGTCTGCATGTCCAGCACGAACGCTGGTCCAACTGAGGCGCCAGGTGGAAATGGCATGGCAAGCCGTTCCACAGGACTACATCCAGCATCTCTACGATCGTCTCCATGGGAGAATAGCAGCCTGCATTGATGCGAAAGGTGGATATACACTGTACTAGTGCCGACATTGTGCATGCTCTGTTGCCTGTGTCTATGTGCCTGTGGTTCTGTCAGTGTGATCATGTGATGTATCTGACCCCAGGAATGTGTCAATAAAGTTTTTCCCTTCCTGGGACAATGAATTCACGGTGTTCTTATTTCAATTTCCAGGAGTGTATTTGCAGGTTCCAATAATTTCTAAGTTAACAGATAATCGCAGATGTTGACTTCTATCTCATTCTTTTCTTCAATGTAATTAAATGTTATGTCAAGATGATAGTATTGAGTTAGCATGAGGATTTGCACCAACGTTGGCGTAAGAATAACTAAGGGAAACAGTTTTATGCCGTCACCTCACTTACTAGTTTGATGATATTCACGTCGTACGAATTGTAAGACTCTGTAAATGATTCCTTTACCCTATTAACTATTTAAGATCACGGAACACGAGTTGCATCGGAGCAGCAGCTGTTTCCTCGGTTCGTTCTTATTTCTCATGACAACCTTAAACAACTAGTTCACTCAGTAGACCATATCACATGCCAAGAGAATTTCAGTTGCGTTACATATGCGTGTCGGTGACGAAGCATTCCCAAGCGCAGTCAGCGCTAGCAAGGGAACCCATGCACGCTAGGTCGCAAAAGGCCAATGATGTTTACGGAATTCGAAGCCCCACCTACATCTGTACTCTTTGGTTCGAAATGTTGTTTCTTGTTGATAATCTCTAATACCTTATTTACCTCACGTCACAGCATGGTTTTTACTATTGTTGTTGCTGTTTCCGGCATATTTTGTGTCTCTTTGTTGCTGTATTTGTCAGCTTACATCATGCCATCTGCAACTGTATGAGTGACTGTTATTAACCAAATACGAAAACGTGAACTTACGTATGTCAGCGTTATGCATTTGTGAAAGCGGTATTGTTGTAAATACAGTTTACGTGTGTATTAGATTGTTACGTAGTTTGTCGTGTACTCAAGTTCGTTGGACGGATTGCAGCTGCTTTTAGACACAGAAGAACATAGCTTTCGCACCTTGTTCGTAATCCAAAACATTACACCTTCTTACTGTTCGTGTGTCACGAAAAATTTTCATAACCTTCTCATAATATGCTGTACATTCCTCGAGACACACACGAACACAAAGGTGTGGTGTAATGTTTAGGGTTGTAAAGGAGGTGCGAAAGTTACGCTTTTCTGTGTTTAAGAGCACCTGAAAGCCGTCCAACAAACGTGAGTACATGACGAACTACGAAACAACCTAGTACACACGAAATCTGTATCCACAACAATACCGCAATTCAAAATATATAACGTTGACATACATAAGTTCACGTTTTCGTATTTGTTTACCAACAACCACTCATTCAGTTGCAGATTACGTGATGTATGCCGAGAAAAACGGCAACAAAAAAAAAAAAGAAAATATGAGGAAACAGCAGCACTAATCGTAAAAACCATGCTGTGTCATAAAGTAAATAAGATACTCTGAAACCATTCACAGAAATCAATGACACCACAGTACACATGTGATAATGTTTTAGTATGTATGTAAGTATCCTTTTTTTTTTGCATGTTTCAGAATTAAGGAACCCACTGATGATGGCGATATTCTCACTGAAACTACGCGGATGATCCCAAAAGTAAGGTCTCCTATTTTTTTATAAGTACATAGACCTGTTTATTTCTACAGTGGTTTACATCAGTTACCAGCTTGAACATTTAACTTTTTCGACATAATCACAATTTCTGTCGATCCATTTTTGTAGACACTGGGAATATTTGTATGCCCATGTCATACCAGCTCGCCGCCATGCTGTTCAGAAAGTTATGTTCATCTTCTTTCACTTCGTCGTTGGATCTGAATCGCTGGAAACACAATTAACGCTGACGGGTACTGCGAGACTCTGAAAAACCTCAGACGGGCAATTCATAACTGGAGAAGAGGAATGTTGAGCAAGGGCGTACATTCTTCATGACAACGCTCGGCAAACCGTTGCCTTCCTGCAACAGTTTCAGTGGAACATAATCACCCACCACCCTACAGTCCTGACTTGGCGCCAAGTGACTATCACCTGATCCCTAGGTTAAAAGAACATTTGGCCGGAAAGCGATTCAGCTCCGATGACGAGGTGAAAGAAGAGGTTCATAACTTTCTGAACAGCATGGCGGCGAGCTGGTATGACGTGGGCGTACAAAGACTGGCACAGCGTCTGGAAAAATGCATCGACAGAAATGGTAATTTCGTCGAAAAATAGCTAAATGATCTGATGTAAACCATTGTAGAAATAAACAGGTCTGCGTACTTATAAACAAATAGACCATACTTTTGGGATTGCTCTCGTAGTTTGGGTATATATATATATATATATATATATATATATATATATATATATATATATATATATATATATATGTTCGTTTACGAAATGTTATTGCGTCTGATGACGATCCCAGTGCAGCACATGAAATTGTACAACATAAAAACAGACCTATAGCATGTTATAGGACTTACTAATATGCAGACGGGCGCCAAAGAGAGATGGCGTACTGTAAGCAGGCCAACAACTGCGTTGAGCATTAGTGACAGAGTAGCCTACCTCTGTCTGCCAAAGCTGGTGAGCACTGAGAGAAATATAAGGACCAGGCTGCTCTTTCCCACAGTACAGGGAATTGTGTAAGCGGTCGAGGAACACATCTGATAAATTATCGCTTTATATTATCGTATCATTGATATTCCTTGGAAAACTACCTTACGATCAGCTGTGTATATCTAATAACAGGTTAGGAGCTGTGATGAAGCGATAAAGTGAGACTGAATAGTAAATTCTCTAGAGATTAGCGCAGAGTAAACGTTTTAGTTCTTTATTCTAATAAAAGTTGGCAATTTCACGGTTTCAGGATGTTATTCAGGATACCATAGACAAGCTGTAGTTAATCTGGTCCCCAGAGAAGTGTTGGTTGGTTGGTTTAAGAGGAAGGAACCTAATAGCGAGGTCATAGGTGCGGTCGGATTAGAGAAGAATGGGGAAGGAAGTTGGCCGTGCCCTTTCAAAGGAATCATCCTGAGATTTGCTGACACATGAAGACCCTAAATCAGGATAGCCGGACACGGGTTTGAACAGTCGTCCTCCCGAATGCGAGTCATGTGTGTAACCACTGCATCACCTCGCTCGGTCAGGGGAGTCTGATCGGACTGCTATTATTTTCTATATGCATTAAACGATGTGACGAACAGGGTGGGCAGCAATCTGCAGTTGTTTCCTGATGGTGCTGCGATGTACCGGAAAATGTAGATGACTGACTGTAGGATGGTAAAAGACGGCTTATAAAAATTTATTGTTGGTGCAATTATGGCAGCTGTTTCTAAATGTAGAAATGTAAATATCTGGACGTAATGTTTCAAAGCGATATGAAATGGAACGAGCATGTGACGATTGTGGTAGGGCAGGCGAATGGTCGACTTTTGGTTATTGGAAGAAGTTTAGGAACTTGTGCTTCATCTGTAAATCAGACCGTATATAGGATACCAATGCTCTCGAGTGCTACTAGTGTTGGAGGTCCATACCAGGTCGGATTAAAATAAGAGTCGGACTGCTGGAATTGGTACCAGTAGATTCGAACAACAGAAAGTCTAGTGGAGATGCTTCGCAAATTCAAAGCGAAGTTCTTTTCGATAAACACTAATGAGAAAATTTAGGGTATCGAGATCTGAAGCTGACTGCAGAACGGTCGTACTGCCGGTAACATACATCTCGCATAGATGAGAAATTACGACTCACACGGACGAACATAGTCATTATTCCCTAGCTCTTTCTGCGAGAGGAACACGAAAGAAACCAATAACAGCAGTAACAATAATTACTATGTAACACCCCACTCATCACTTATCTGGTTTTGGTGTGTGTTCACCCTAGGGGTAATTGACTAACAGATCAACTGCCGCAATGTTGGATAACGCAAAGAAAGTAATAAGGCCCTGTGACTCCTGATTGAACTGCAGTAGCAGTGTTGACATTAATTGATTCAGAATTGATCCCTTTTTTTAAAAAAAATGGGGTGCACATTGATGATACATTCAGCTATTGAACACCAGATGCAAATGTGGAACATAAAATTAATTAAGAAAGTGACTTGGGATTTCAACTACTTGATTGAAAACAGATGCAGCCGATAAGCACAGATTTATTTTAACTCACGACCTTCAATCATCACGTTACATGACTCTCCTAACAGGCAGTGGTAATAAATTGCATTCGCGTGGAGTAAAGCGCGATAAATCAAAAGTAATTCCTATCGACTGACCCAGGCGTAATACGAAGTGCGAGAAGAATTCTACAATATACGGCCCATGAAACCCTCGTAGAAACTTTGCCGACGTGATCCAACAAATTAATCAGTGGCCGGAGCGGGTGCAATATCACTGAATTGAGCGTGGCGGAGAGTCGCCGTTGTGTGGACATCTGCCGACCTCGTGGTGCTGCAAGACTGTGCTCGTCTATTCACTCCTAGCTATCTTGCTCAGTACATAGCTGAACCAAAAGTTCCTATCTCCAAGCTCAATCGTTCCCTTTGCTAAGTCCTAAACTGCAGAGATGCCCACTCTTTCTCAGGCAAGCTGAGTCAACAACGCCACGTCCACACTCTAGGCAAGCTGGGAATGGAAGACCTCTACGGAGACTTCTCACAGTCCGCTCTTCGCCTTGGTTTCCCCTCCAGCAAAATCACTTATGCCAATTGCAGCACAAGTCGCGTTAATTATGCATAGCTTCCCAGTGCCGACCAATGCCTGCTCTGGGAAGGGAACAAATTCCCACAAAATTTTCCTTCCTCTCAACTTCTGCTATATAGCTCCTCTCAGGCCACCCATGAAGGTTAGCATCTGCACAAACACCAAGTTTTCCGGAATTCTGACTCCCAGGAGAGTACTTCAAATTCCTTGGTCCAACATCCCCATCGGAGGCTGGCGTATTTCATTCTGTCGCTCTTCCCCTGATTTGCTTCAGACTCTGCGGACCATGAATTCGGCGTGAAGTTGCTATAGTCATGAACACGCATATTTTGACCTCAGTTGACCGCTCCACCATAGCTTTGCGCTGCTTTCTCGCATGTTTCACAGAAAACGGGATGACGGACATTTATCAACAGGCATACAAGCTCACCATCTGTTTCTCGGTACACCAGCATGGAGTCGGGGTCAACCACCCACTCACTGTCACTCATCTTAGGGCGGCTGGAGGCCACGCCCCGTTAATGCTTTCTCAGAGCTTGAGCCGCTCTAAACTACCTATTGTTGCTTCCCTTAGCCGCTCCCCCAGCGGCCACAGTCAATTCTGAGTACTTCCCTGGGGTAAACTGGCCTCCAGTAAATCAACGTGTTTCCACAAAGTTTTCGTGTCATGTGAATTACCTTAAAACCATCACCTGACATTAATTATTTCAATACATCCATATTATACCCTCTACAAGATGCATTGTGCTTTGTCAGTCGTTTTTGTTCAGCCTTGCTGTTCGCTCAACGTGAGTTAGGTGATATTTAATGACTTCAAGTAAGGGACATGGTTCTTGCCATCTTACAATTATATCATTTAAGTTGCTGAACCTCTGCTTTATAAATTTTGTAATGTAAAATTGGTTTTCTACATCGTATATTACCATTGATGTGGAACCGGTGGGCGGTGAGAAAATTTTACTGCCGACACGGATACAGTAGTGAGCGGTAGGTAAAAATGGTGACTACCTCTGCGATAACGCACGATACATTCATTCTAACTGATGTAAACTGCGTCCTGATATCCTAATAAAGACAGTGACGACAGTCCTGGTAACAAATATACAGATCTAACAACAATAAAAGTGTCTTATTCATCCTTTCATCCTTTCCGATCTTATTAGACACGCTACACATATGATCAGTTATTTCATTGAAATATGGCTCTGTACTAGATGGGTGTATAAAAACATGTGTCAAAATGACGGCAGAACTGAGCTAAAATGCCCCGGGTAATATTATGTGGTTATGTAATTCAGTCGTTTGATCAGGTAGGCAGAGTATCTCCTCTCTAAAATGAGATTTTCAGTCTGCAGCGGAGGGTGCACTGATATGAAACTTCCTGTCAGGTTAAATCTGTGAGCCAGACAGTGACTCGAACTATGGACTTTTGCCTTTCGCAGGCAAGTGCTCTACCAACTGAGCTACCCAAGCATGACTCACGGCGCCTCGTCACAGGTTCAATGCTGCCAGTACCTCGTGTCCCACCTTCCAAAGTTCTGCAAGTTTCGCAGAGGAGCCTCTGAGAAGTTTGGAAGGTAGGAGACGAGGAACTGGCAGGATTGAAGCTGTGAGGACAGGTAATGAGTCTTGCTTGTGTAGCTCAGTCGGCAGAGAGCCCTTTCCCGCCAAAGGCAAAGGTCCCAAGTTCGAATCTCGGTCCGACACACAGTTTTAATCTGCCAGGAAGTCACCTCCTCTCTGCTTGCGTCTTGCCACAGTTTTACAAGCCAGGGAGGAAGATCTCACTGGGAACAAACATTGAGTGCGCTTTCCTCATTTTTACTATATTTGATATCCAGAACACTACCTGTATCCACATGTCCTCGACAAGGATGATCGCTGGACTGAGTGAAAGTGGGTTAAATTACAAACGCATGCATGTGCGTAAATCCTGGGGCACTTCATTGGTTTAAAATTTCGTCTCTCCTGGCTCCGTATTGAAGATAGTTACGGGCACCACTTAAGGATTCGTGTTGTGGAGTGGTCAATTCTCACTTCACGTTTTTCACTCTCGGTGCTTGGAGGCAGGTCAGATTGTATTTCCGACAGAAATGACGGGTCGCTGAGGCTTAGAGTCGCGGTACAATCGCTGTGCTATCAGTAGTATGCCATTCCGTTTCTCTCCACGCTTAAAGCGTGATTTTAGGCATGTCGCTGCTCAGGCTTTTGAGTTAAGAAACTTCTGTGACTTTAAAGAAATTTGTGAGGAGCGTGATGGCTTTCTCGTTGGTGTTAATTTTGCTAACATCTCACTAAAATGAGATGGGGCAGAACTTGTTCTTCACCTTATGTGGTTTATTTCACTCATCTAGTTCCTTATAATGTTCATGTTTCGTTTGTTGGGGTGCAGGAGACCCTTTTGATACCTCAACTCTGGATCGAAAACTGTGAATATTAATTTCGGTAATTTTGTGAATGTCTGAGACTTTACGTGAGCGTGTGTGCGCCCATGTTGTGCTCCTGAGCCATCGTATTCCCTGCTGAGTAACTACGGAGAATACAGTTTGTCCTTTACAGAACCACAGTGCTGGATTTTTCATACGTGTTCTATGTTCAAGATCACGAGTGGGCTCCGTTTTGTGAGTAAAGACGTTATGTTCACCAAATTAATTCGTTAAACTTATACCCAATGTGTAGACCAGTACGTAGTCTTGTGTCCCGTAGTCGGTAATCTCGCGCACTCAGCAAGATAAAGTTATTAGTAGAGAATTAACGAAGTTCAATACTTGATCGGTCGATCTGATAAACGTTGCGCGTTTCTCTTGGTCGTGAAAACTAGGGATAAATTTCACTTAATGTTTCGCCGACTTTTGACGAGTTAACACTCAGGCGTAGTCAGAGAATGTTAGGTACTGTATTTGTTCATCACAACGTGACAACGAAAAGTCCGTGTTACAGGTCGTAATTTCGACCCACCAAAGAACTGCTGTTCTATTTTTTTTTTTTTTTTTGGATAGACCAGACTTTTGTCTGGCGATGCCTGGAAGGATCTTCCAAACACCACAAATCTTCAGAGAGGCGTTATATGCTAGGAAATGATTTATGTACAATTTTGTCTTAGAAAATTAATGTAACTTCTGTGTCACAAAGGTTATAGCGGTGGAGTCCCAGTGCCGTAAGATAACGTATTTCTCTAATTTTTAGTGTCTTTTTTGTAGAGGTGCTAAACCACAATCTATTGGTTATGAACTGTAGATTAAAGCTGAAGAAACTGCAAAAAAGTGGGAATTTAAGGAGATGAGACCTGGATAAACTGAAAGAACCATAGGTTGTACAGAGTTTCAGGGAGAGAATAAGGGAACAATTGACAGGAATAGGGGAAAGAAATACAGTAGAAGAAGAATGGGTAGCTTTGAGAGATGAAATAGTGAAGGCAGCAGGGGATCAAATAGATAAAAAGACGAGAGCTAGTAGAAACCCTTGGTTAACAGAAGAAATATTGAACTTAATTAATGAAAGGAGAAAATATAAAAATGCAGTTAATGAAGCAGGCAAAAAGGAATACAAACATCTCAAAAATGAGATCGACAGGAAGTGCAAAATGGCTAAGCAGGGACGACTAGAGGATAAAAGTAAGGATGTTGCGGCTTATCTCACTAGGGGTAAGATAGATACTGCCTACAGGAAAATTAAAGAGACCTTTGGAGAAAAGAGAACCACTTGTATGAATATCAAGAGCTCAGATGGAAACCCAGTTCTAAGCAAAGAAGGGAAAGCAGAAAGGTGGAAGGAGTATATAAAGGGTCTATACTAGGGCGATGTACTTGAGGACAATATTATGGAAATGGAAGAGGATGTAGATGAAGATGAAATGGGAGGTATGATGCTGCGTGAAGAGTTTGACAGAGCACTGAAAGACCTAAGTCGAAACAAGGCCCCGGGAGTAGACAACATTCCATTAGAACTACTGACAGCCTTGGGAGAGCCAGTCCAGACAAAACTCTACCATCTGGTGAGCAAGATGTATGAGACAGGCGAAATACCCTCAGACTTCAAGAAGAATATAATAATTCCAATCCCAAAGAAAGCAGGTGTTGGCAGATGTGAAAATTACCGAACTATCAGTTTAATAAGGCACAGCTGGAAAACACTAACGCTAATTCTTCACAGGCGAATGGAAAAACTGGTAGAAGCCGACCTCAGGGAAGATCAGTTTGGATTCCATAGAAATGTTGGAACACGTGAGGCAATACTGACCCTACGACTTATCTTAGAAAATAGATGAAGGAAAGGCAAACCTACGTTTCTAGCACTTGTAGACTTAGAGAAAGGCTTTTGATAATGTGATTGGAATACTCTATTTCGAATTCTGAAGGTGGCAGGTGTGAAATACAGGGAGGGAAAGGCTATTTACAATTTGTACAGAAAGCAGATGGCAGTTATAAGAGTAGTGGCACGAAAGGGAAGCAGTGGTAGGGAAGGGAGTGAGACAGGGTTGTAGCCTATCCCCGATGTTATTCAATCTGTATATTGAGCAAACAATAAAGGAAACAAAAGAAAAGTTCGGAGTAGGTATTAAAATCCATGGAGAAGAAATAAAAATTTTGAGGTTCGCCGATGACATTGTAATTCTGTCAGAGACAGCAAGGGACTTGGAAGAGCAGTTGAACGGAATGGACAGTGTCTTGAAAGGAGGATATAAGATGAACATCAACAAAAGCAAAACGAGCATAATGGAATGCAGTTGAATGATGCTGAGGGAATTATGTTAGGAAATGAGACACGTAAAGTAGTAAAGGAGTTTTGCTATTTGGGGAACAAAATAACTGATGATGGTCGAAGTAGAGAGGATATAAAATGTAGACTGACAATGACAAGGAAAGCATTTCTGAAAAAGAGAAATTTAACATCGAGTATAGGTTTAAGTGTCAGGAAGTCGTTTCTGAAAGTATTTGTATGGAGTGTAGCGATGTATGGAAGTGAAACACAGATGATAAATAGTTTGGACAAGAAGAGAATAGAAGCTTTCGAAATGTGGTGCTACAGAAGAATGCTGAAGATTAGATGGGTAGATCACATAACTAACGAAGTATTGAATAGGATTGGGGAGAAGAGAAGTTTGTGGTACAACTTGACTAGAAGACCAGCTCGGTTGGTAGGACATGTTCTGAGACATCAAGGGATTACCAATTTAGTACTGGAGGGCAGCGTGGGGGATAAAAATCGTAGAGGGTGACCAAGAGATGATTACACTAAGCAGATTCAGAAGGATGTAAGCTGCAGTAGGTACTGGGAGATGAAGAAGCTTGTACAGGATAGAGTAGCATGGAGAGCTGCATCAAACCAGTCTCAGAACTTTAGACGACGACGACGGCGACAACAACAGTCATTTTAACAGTTCTTAATACCTTGAGATGATGATGTCATGGGGTACATCCTAACGTCATGTCGGACCTCCTTTTGCCCGGCGTACTGGAGCCCGTCGACGTGGCATGGACTCAATAGGTCGTTGGAAGCCCTCTGCGGAAATATTGAGACATATTGCCTTTGAAGCCGTCTGTAATTGCGACATTGTTGCCAGTGCAGGATTTTGTTCAAAAAAGGCTCTGGGCACTATAGGACTCAACATGTGTGGTCATCAATCCCCTAGAACTTATAACTACTTAAATCTAACTAACCAAAGGACAGCACACACGTCCATGCCCGAGGCAGGATTCGAACCTGCGACCGTAGCGGCCACGCGGTTCCAGACTGAATCGCCTAGAACCGCACAGCAGCAGGATTTTGTGCAGTAACTTCTCTCCTCTATATCCCATAATGTTCGGAGGGACTCATATCGGATGATATGGTCGGCCAATCATTCGCTCCAGTTGCCCTAAATGTTCTTCGAACCAATCACGACTAATTGTGGCTCGGTGACAGGACACGTTGTCGTCCATAAGAATTCCATTGTTTGGGTATACGAAGTCCATGGATCGCTACAATTGGTAGCCGAACAGAGCCATTCCCGGTTAAGTTTGGCCAGTGGACCCAGTCCATTCCATGTGACACAGTCCACACCATTATGGAGCCACGACCAGCTTACAAAGTGCCTTGTCAATAACGTGGGTCCATGACTCCTTGGAGTCTGCGTCACACTCGAACCCTACTATGAACTCTTACCAACTGAAATAGGGACTCATCTGACTGGGCCATGATTCCCAGGTGTTCAGGGACCAGACGATATGGTTACTAACCCAGGAGAGGCGCTGCGGACAAAGTCGAGCTGTTAACTGATGATGACGATGCCTAATGGCTCAGGGCCCCAAAGAGCAAAGTCACAAGCGCCCTTCGTGCTGTTACCAAAGACACTCGCAAACACCAACTGCTCTCACTCTTGTTAAATGAAGGCTATCGGCCACTGCAGTATCTGTTGTGAGGTAATGCCTGAAACGTGGCATCCTCGGCACACTTTTGACAATTCGTATCTCTGAATAATGATTTCCCTAACTTTTTTCCGATATGGAGAGCCCAGTGTATCTAGCTTCAACTACCATTCCGCACTGAAAGTCTAATTCCTGTCGTGCGTTCAGTCACCTCGGAAACCTTGTAACATGAATCACCTGAGTACAAATGACATATCCGCCAATACACTGCCCTTTTGTACCAAGTGTACATCTGCATACTGCTATTCCATGACTATTGTGATCGCAGTGTACGTGTATATTCGTATCTGAAATAGTGAGTGTTCTCGATCAGTTACCCTTGGGTACACGGTTACTCTGTTCTTCAAATTCGCTGAGGTATTTTCGGTTAGTATTCTAGGTTGCGCATTAGGCGTAGACGTATGACGTCCTAGACGTTTTTTGAAATACATTGCGAAGATAATTTTAGCGCACCGAGTACTGACCATTAGAGCGAAGCGAAAGAGATCTCAAAAATGGGGATTTCCTGCTAATGAACGGTGCGCACTCAAGCGATAGGAAAATACAAACACTATTTCCAAACTTACCAGATGCAGTAGATGAGCCAGTGAATAAAGTTTCAAAGAGAAGTCGCCGCGTGACTGCTGTGGCTCCATGTTTTAAGAATGTGTTTGTTTCTGTGGATAGTGTGTCGACGAGGTGTTCGGGTTTGAGCAGATTTTCGATACAGATACTTTCATGTTTGGTCAAATTTGCCATGTGATACGATTTTTCATTCATCCTCTGTTCGATGGATCGTTCATGTGTGAAAATTTCCATGCGTAATATTTGAATAGATTTTGCATTTAAGATTTCATGTGTATTAATGACGGAGCTGTGAAGTGGTTGGACAGCTCCCCATGCGTGTGAATAAGTTTGTAATAAGCGAGTTAGTGTATATTCCGTGCAAAAGATCACCTGCATGCTAATGAGTGAGAAAACGAGTATTTATATAATTTCTCATATGAGCGACAGAATGTAATAATGGAGTTGGGACTCTTGAAGACGAATATTGACTGTGGGGTGAACAGTGACATCTCTGTGGAAGAGTCAAATATTTTATCTACACGCTCTATGCAAATTTCTTCTTCAGGTGTATTGTCTATCTTAGTGAGTGTGTAGTGATCAGTCACCACAACGGATTCCTCGTATGCTTGCCATGAATATTTGGGTGTACTGGTTCTGGATGTTGTATTATACAGTATGACGAGTTTTTCTGTTGGTTCTGAGTCTATAATTGTCTCAAGTGATATGTCTTAGTAGTGGAGTAGTGAGATTTGCTCCAATGGTCGTATAGGCGCGCCCTGATATATTCACATTCCCGAATTTTTTCTTGTGGTTGCATAATTACGTGTGAAGTCATGGTAATGCCCCTGTATTTTGAGACTTCAATCTTGATTTTTAGTACTGCTTATCTCTTTCTCGAGGTACCGATATTTCTGAGATACCTATATTTGTTAGACAATGATATATTCATAGATCGATAAATTTAGAGATATCTCTATATCACGAGGTGTAGATGCATCGCGAGGTGTAGATGTTGAAAGTTGCGAGCTCTATCTTCTTAGCTTGTGCTTTCTCCTGAAAATCTCATGCTTGTACTCCTGTTAACTTTACTATTACAAAGATCGCCAAAACTTTATTTTTTTATTGGTCCTGTGCGCAACAAACAACTTACTTGGTCTTTCTGCTGCCGCTGCTTGGTCCGCTGCATTCGAATATTTAACAAAAACATAAAAAAGCTATTATTCATGCTGAGTGCAATGCATAGCGGCTCCTGTTCTTGCTGCGGCTGCTGCTGCTTACAAGTACTACATATAATTAAAGAGAAAGGGTTTGGTCAAATCTAAACTCGATAAATAACCCAAACAAAAAACTATATTCTAAAAGCGATTCTTTCTTATTCAATTAACAAAACGCTAGAAGCTCTTTGAACAATTGCTTCGTTTGAAAATCTGCTCCCAGTGGCATTAAAGCAATATTACAAATTAATCAAACTCTTGAGACAGACTGAAATACTTCTCAATTGAATACATAGTGGAAACAATTCCCTGACAATTACAAAAGCAATCATTGACAAAAATCAATACTTAATCTAACAATGGTTTCCCCTTAAGAATTCAACTCCTATCATTATCAAAATTACCGTCTGCTTCTCCATACATACACAAACCCTTTTCTTTAAAGTAATAAGCGCGCTACAAATTATAAAAAATATCAACTAAATACCAAATCTCAGCTTGGCGACGACCCCTCACTCAACACACCTGCGCACCACAGCAGGCGGGCTCCTACACTGACAACCAAACTGTCACTAGTTAATCCGTGCGCTGCGAAATGCGACAACAATATTTTAGATTCCAGAGCTTGTGTATGCGCGCTGTAGCCAACCTTTACATCCTAAGAAAGTATTGCCAACTCTCAATGTATTTAGAGGTAGAGATGTATTTCGAGGTGTAAACGTTTTTCGAGAGATCGATTATCGATATTTTCGAGCATCCTACACTTTCCATGGTAACAAATTTCCTGAGAAGTCGACTCTTTTCAAGGAGCTGATTTTTTTCGGCGGTGCTGATTTTTTTCGGCGGTGCTGATTTTTTTTCGGCGGTGCTGATTTTTTTTCCAGCGGTGCTGATTTTTTTTCGGCGGTGCCGATTTTTTTTCGGCGGAGCTGATTTTTTTTTCGGCGGGTCTGACTTTTTTTCGGCAGGGCTGATGTTTTTTCGGTGGGGCTGATTTTTTTCGGGGGGGGGGGGCGCTGATTTTTTTTTCGGGGGTGCTGATTTTTTTGGGGGGTGCTGATTTTTTTTTCGGCGGTGCTGGTTTTTTTGGCGGCGCTGTTTTTTTTTTTTTTTTTGGTGGTGCAGATCTTTTTTTTTCCGGCGGTACTGACACTTGAGTAGTAACCAATTATCTGAGAAGTCGACTTCAAGCTACAGATATTTGTCGGGATATCTGTTTTCTTTTCTTTCTCGAGGTATCTGTATTTTTTGTTTTTCGAGGTATCGGGTTTTTTACGAGGTACCGATTTTTTGTCGATGTGTCGATTCTTTTCGATACATCAACGATTTTCGAGTGGCCCAAATTTCCTGAGGCCAGCACATATTGTGGTAACCAATTTCCTGAGTTGTCGACCCCATTTGAGATAATGATATTATTCGACGAACGATATTCATCAAGATCTCAGTATAATCGAAGTGCAGATATATCAATTTTTTCTAGCGTCTGACAATTTCTGTGGTAACCAGTTTCAGTGGTGTCGGCTCTTTTCAAGGTGATGTTATTTTTCGACCTATCGATGTGTTAAGAGGTATCGGTTTTTTCCACATTTCGAAATTAATCTATGTCCAGATTTTCTCAAGGTCCGGATTTTCTCGGGGGCAAGGCATTCTTTCGGAGGAACGGCACTCTTTCTGAGGAACCACATTTTTTTTTTCTTTCAGAGGTACCGGTTCTTCAGAGGCATCGATGTTTCGAGGGTCCGACTCTTACCATGATAACCAATTTTCTTAAAAGTCTACTTCGAGATATCGATTATCAGGATATATCGATATTTTACAAGCTAAATATATTTTTCATGGTAATGATAGTTTTATAGGTAACGATATTTTTTCGCGATATCGAACCCACTTTCGATGTGAGTTTCTTTCGAGATATGGAATTCTTACGACACGACGATTTATTTGGGTTGTCGGCTTTTGGTTCCGAGACGCCGGCTTATGGTTCAGGAGGTCAGGTATTCTTGGACGTGTCGGGTACTCTTGGACATGTCGGGTACTCTTGGACGTGTCGGGTACTCTTGGACATGTCGGGTACTCTTGGACATGTCGGGTACTCTTGGACGTGTCGGGTACTCTTGGACGTGTTGGGTACTCTTGGACATGTCGGGTACTCTTGGACGTATCAGGTACTCTTGGACGTGTCGGGTGCTCTTGGATATGTCGGGTGCTCTTGGACGTGTCGGGTGCCCTTGGACATGTCGGGTGCTCTTGGACGTGTCGGGTACTCTTGGACATGTCGGGTACTCTTGGACGTGTCGATTTTTTTCAGGTGTCATTACTTTTCGTGGTATCGGGTTTTTTGGTGATTTTGTGTACTGCTCAGACATTCCTGGTATGATGTATGAATTTGGTATTGAATACAAAAGGAAGACTGGAGACTGTTTGATTCATCCAAAACTTGTTTAAAGGCTGTTTTATTACACAATGGTATCATGTCTGCATCTATATCTGTTGGAAATTCCTTGAATATTAAAGAAATCTATGAAAACCTAGAAATAGTGCTAAATAAAACAGGCTATTCTGCTCATGGTTGGTTGGTATGTGATCTAAAAGTAATATGCATACTCCTTGGTCAGCAAGGTGGCTTTACCAACTTTTCATGTTTCTTGTGTGAATGGGACAGTTGGGCTGGTGCAGAGAGAACTGGCCTCTGAGGAAGTCAAAACCTGACGAGAAGAACATTCTACGCAAAAACCTTGTAGAGCCAAGAGACATACTCCTACCACCTCTACATATGAGGTTAGGCCTAATGAAACATTTTGTAATGGCTTTCCCTAAAGATGAACCATATTTTAAGTATCTCTGCCAGAAGTTTCCACACCTTTCAGAAGCTGCACTAAAAGAAGGCGTCTTTGTCGGACCTGACATTAGGAAATTGGTGTTTGATGTTAACTTTGAATCCAAAATGACCTTAAATGAGAAAAACATGAGTGTCATTCAATCATGTCGTTACAAAGTTCTTAGGACATGAAAAAGACCCAGAATATGTTTCTATTATAGCTACAATGATAAAGTTTAAAACTTTAGGATGTTTAATGAGCCTGATAGTTAACTTTTTGAACAGTCACCTTGATCACTTCCCAGACAATATGGAAGATGTTAGCGAGGAGCAAGGAGAGCATTTTCACCAGGACATTAAAGTGATGGAAAAACGCTACCAAGGCCACTGGAACACCAACATGATGGGGGACTATTGTTGGTCACTTCACCGAGAAGTTGAGCAAACGACACGTCATAGAAAAAGCTGCACAAGATGTAAGTAGGCTGTTTAGGTTTTTATATTGATAACGCCACGTAGCGCTCTGTATGAAAATCACTGGCTGTGGTCTGTGCAGTCTGTGGCTGGTTAGCATTGTTGTAATATTCGCTATTGTTGTGTTGGGCAGTTGGATGTTAACAGCGCGTAGCGTTGCGCAGTTGGAGGTGAGCCGCCAGCAGTGGTGGATGTGGAGAGAGAGATGGCGGAGTTTTGAGAGCGGATGATCTGGACGTGTGTCCATCAGAGACGGTGAATTTGTAAGACTTGATGTCTTGAACTGAGATATATATTATGACTTTTGAACACTATTAAGGTAAATACATTGTTTGTTCTCTATCAAAAATTTTCAGTTGCTAACTATGCCTATCAGTAGTTAGTGCCTTCAGTAGTTAGAATCTTTTATTCAGCCGGCAGTATTGGTGCACGGTGTATTGCAGCAGTTTGAGTAACGAAGATTTTTGTGAGGTAAGTGATTCTTGAAAGGTATACGTTATTGTTAGTCAGGGCCATTCTTTTGTAGGGATTTTGGAAAGTCAGATTGCATTGCGCTAAAAATATGGTGTCAGTTTAGTGATGATCAGAATAAGTAAAGAGATAAATGTGTGAGTATGTTCAGTTTTGCTCCTGTTTGAAAATCAAATAACGTAAGGGGTGTACCAGCACAGTGATTCAATAATTTTTCTAAGGAGACGTTTCATATTGCGACCCTGCCATGATACCTCACTAGAATCTCACATTTTTTCTTGGGTTTGTGTAATTAGTGTAGTTATTGTTTATTGCTAGCGCGTAATTATAGAGAATTTCCTTTATAGTTGTAGTTTTTCATTGTTGTACAGTAAAACAGTTGTGGCATGCATGTAGATTTGCACCAAGTATTTCGCAGCTGCACTAGCAATTAACAAGATATTATTTTCAGTGCTATGTTAATGTGTTTTACTTTGCTCTTCAAATTGTGCTTTTCTATGTTATCGTGTGAAATATTGCGACAATAATGGCTTGTGAAAAACGTAGTACTAGGCTCCAAAGTAAACTGAGAAATGATAGTGAAGACGAAAGCAGTGTGTTAGCGCCACGGAGTAATGAATTAACTAATGTTTGTAATTTGGTAATTGTGCATAGGGAAATGGAGCGGGTGGCAAATAATGGTGTAGACAGTGAAAAAAATTAGTGATTATCGATCGTTCGGCAACAGCGCACCTCAGAAATCCGAAATGACAGGATACAATCTTGCAAAAACTGTATGTTCAGGTTTTGCGTCCTCACCGTTTCCTCAAATAACTCAAGACACATTTTCTAATTTTCAAAATGCGAATTTTGCTAGTTCAAATGCACTGCCGAATAGCACTGAGGAACATGTTTCAGACACCAGTGCATTGTTATTACAGTTAATGATACAAATGGGACACAGGCTACAAAAGTTAGACACAACGCTTGGACAAACACGTGAAGGTTTAACTGCTGAGTTACTTAAAATCGAATCGAAATGTCAAAAAGTCTGTAATGACGTAAAAACACAAATTTGTGAACATTTCCAACCTATTTTTTCGCGCATGGAAATGCATTACAGAATCACGAAGCAGCCATAAAGGAACTGCAAACTATTGTTCGTAAAAATCACATCACCTTGCAAGCTAAAATTGACTCAGTTGCATCTACCGATTCCGTTATGCAACTTGCAAAAACTCAGGAAAACTTAAAGGAAACAGATACGATTGCAAGACAAATGGACACTCTGAAACTTGGTTCAGAAAAACACACTGAGGAAATAAGTTCACTATCAGAGAAAGTAGCCGAACTTTCGGATTAGTTCACCAACTTATCTACAAAGGTGGATGATGATCTGAATGACACAAGACTTGTAGCCTTCACTGACACAGGAGAGTATGAACAAAATCAGAATCAAATTAATACGCAACACAAAAGAGAAATTCAGGAAGTACAATGTCAGTTGGCACAAGTAATACCAGAATTACATATTTCAGAGGACACTCGTGCTCCAATACGGGAAGAGGGACATAGAAATACGGAGCAGCCACAGAATAATAACACAGGGCACACCGAATTTTGAGATGGAACCGCCGACACGACGTAACAATGACCGATATGCGATTCGCCGACACGATGATTTTGACTATAAGCTGTTCATTACTACACGTAAATTCAAAACATTTAAGAATTCTGGCAACGACATTCATCTACAAGCATGGCTTCATTATTTCTCTCATTGTTTTCCTCCCAACTGGTCCTTAGAGCACAGATTAGAATTTCCAGCTGTAAGAATGCTATCGGTCATTCACGATTGTCACAATGAAGGAGAATTTTATCATGCCTTCCTCTCAGCATATTGGTCTCAAGCTACACAAACAAGACCGAGTAAAACATAGCATCATAATGATGAAACATTTCGAACAATCTGAATTTTCCAGTCTTGTGAAATATTCTGAAGACAGGTTGCACAAGAATCAGTACCTGTCAAACCCATACAGCCCCTCAGAACTCATCCGCATTTGCTAATCAAATTGCCTGAATGTTTACGACACATTATTTTGTCAGGACGTTGCAAAGACGACATTGAAGCTTTTCAGGGACTGTTACAAGAATTGGAAATTGACACTGACAATCGCGGAACGCGAAAACAGGAGCACAACAATTACAAGTCACATCCGTCACAATTCCGCGATGGCAGAAATAACTGGACACGACAAGGCTATTCTCACAACACAAATAGTGACCAAAAGACACCACCCGTATGACAACCGTTGGCAGAGTAGTAATAATTACAGAGAAAGATCGCACTCCCATAGTAATGAATATGACAGAAATAACCATAGAAACAGACAATATGGGAACCAAAATAGTTATTATCAAGGGAGACAGAATAACTTCAGACGCAACAGTTCAACGCGCAGTTACGATTCAGGAAGAAATTCTCCACCACGTGACCGACAAGAAAGAAATTATGGAATGAATCTACCGAGATGACGACAGACGATATAATAGTACCGACTGACCTGAATTGCATCAGAACTGGCGGGATTCAAACAGGGCAGGGCCCTCTCGACAAGGTGAATTTGTAGAAGTTAGGTCTCCTAATCCCAATAACGATGCGCGCCAACAAAGAGACAGACGATGACTTCAACCGCAGGCAGCCACGTGCTCCGGCTGGCTCAGAGAAAAATGATATAGACGTTCACCTTGAGAATAATTTTAACATTCCTTACCGACGTATACCACATGATAATTGCGTTGAAGTTGAAACTCTGCGTACTAGGGAGAGTAAAGGTTTACACCACATTTCACATGTAAAACCGTTTATTGAAAGAAAATCTGATTTTTAACTTAGCCTTTGCTATAAAATTTTTCACTTTACGTTCCTAGTATGCTTTGTCAAACTTAGAATCTGTTAACATGCAACAATGTTTGAAGTTAAATATCCAGTCAAGAACCAAGAGAACTGATTTAAACAGAAATTACGAATGCATCGTTATAGTGAACAGAGGACACAGTGTTACTGTGTGTGTACATTCTTGCTTGTTAGTTGCACTATTACGTAACGAATATACGGCTTACATACTTAGAGCATATACTCCTAATGAGATTTTAATGCAACATTTTGGTTTACTTGAAAAGATAGTCTTTATTTGAAGTACATTTTGTGAGATTAAAGATGACTTAGCATTTGGTTTCTTTGATAGCTGCATGATTATATCACGACGCTACTAATATGTGACACAATTTACATTGTTGCTTTTGCGGTGTATCTGTTTTATATCTGCACAGTTTTTTCTGTGTTATTCTGGAAAGCAAAACATGTTTTAGTGGTAACTTTGTGGTATAGCTACAATGAGACAGCCTTTTCCGTAGCACAACAATACGTTACAGTACAGTACTTTTTTCATCACGGCAATAAGCGTAATAACCACGATATCTATACGCAAAGCATTTCGCTTTTGTTTATGATGTGAGTACATTGACTTCAGCAGAACTTTGCTTACAGAGGAGGATAACTACGACACTTCCACAGAATTCTCACAGCAAGACGCACATTTAGCGCTACAGGACAGGCATTTGAGTGATTAATTTTGTACTTAAAACATTTATTTTTAAAGATTTTTGAATTACAAAGAAAGTATTCCGTGATAAATTTCATTCCATTGCTGTAATCTGTAACACTGGAGGGTATAATTACTTTAATCCTCAGGGGCATACACGCCTACTTTGTGTACCATGTGTTTGGCAAGCACAAGGAGCCCTAGCTAATATGGTATTTGCTTATACAACTTTACACATCGGTACCGTATTTCTCTAACACATAATTACACAGCTATCTTATCATTTCACTGAGAGAGACAAACTTTTTTTTACTACGTCAGTGACACATGTTTACGCAATTATACAGTTGGATAACTTCATACTTATAAAATTGTATTTCGTCTGTACTTTGTGAACTGTTCATTTTTTCGGAACCATTGTGATCCTATGAGAGCTTTGAATGATGTATTTGGTATGGGATCATGATTTTTTAAAGTTCGTTTGAGGTAGATGACACCATTGAGATGAGCAGAGAATTTTTGTTTTGTTTTGAAATTATTGCAGAAAGCTAAGACGTTTTTGAGATTTGACTGAGGTGTTTTGATGTTATTATTACGACGACGATGTGTATTATGCTGCTGAAACATATTTATGATCAATAAGCTGATGCTACCGTATATGAGGAATGTGATTACGTGTTTATATGTGTATGAGGAATGTGATTACGTGTTTATATGTATATGAGCAATGTGATTACGTGTTTATATATACAGGGTTTTCCAAAAAGGTCCGGCCAAACTTTCAGGAAACATTCATCATACACAAATAAAGAAAAGATGTTATGTGGACATGTGTCCGGAAACGCTTAATCTCCATGTTAGACCTCATCTTAGTTTCGTCAGTATGTACTGTACTTACTCGATTCTGATGATCAAATTGTAATTTTTCACGATAAACATGTGCGGGCTGACGGGAATCTGCACGCAGTTGTGCAACCACGTTATCAACACGGATTTTCTGTGAACGTCTGGGCAGGCATTGTTGATGTCTTGATTGGGCCCCATGTTCTTCCACCTATGCTCAATGGAGCACGTTATCATGATTTCATACGGGATATTCTACCTCTTACGCTAGAACATGTGCTTTTACAAGTATGACACAACATGTGGTTCATGCACGATGGAGCTCCTGCACATTTCAGTCGAAGTGTTCGTACGCTTTTCAACAACAGATTCGGTGACTGATGGATTGGTAGAGGCGGACCAATTCCATGGCCTCCACGTTCTCCTGACCTCAACCCTCTTGACTTTCATTTATGGGGTCATTTGAAAGCTCTTGTCTACGCAACCCCTGTACCAAATGTAGAGACTCTTTGTGCTCGTATTGTGGACGGCTGTGATACAATACGCCATTCTCCAGGGCTGCATCAGCGCATCAGGGATTCCATGCGACGGAGGGTGGATGCATGTATCCTCGCTAACGGAGGACATTTTGAACATTTCCTGTAACAAAGAGTTTGTAATCACGCTGGTTCGTTCTGTTGCTGTGTTTCCATTCCATGATTAATGTGATTTGAAGAGAAGTAATAAAATGAGCTCTAACATGGAAAGTAAGCGTTTCTTACTTTCTTTCTTTCTTTGTGTGTGAGGAATGTTTCCTGAAAGTTTGGCCGAACTTTTTTGTAACACCCTGTATATGAATAATTACTAAAATTTAGGGACTACGTTTTGTGAAAAATGATGTTCGAAACCAAGAATCGTACTTTGAGTTAGGAAATGTGTGTAAATGCGTGAATGTATAACAATGCTGGCGAAAATTTTTTTCGACACTGTAATATTTATAGGGTTTTGTTTTTACACATTTGTAAAGCAAATTCTCGGCCTGTGAAATTTTTTATGAGACTGTCACTGTAGTGCAAACTGCTGTCGTAAATATTTCGGTAAGAAAGCTAGGTAACCTTACCTAATGGGTAGTGGACGCCCAGCTGTGCCAATCGCCTGAAAAAAGAAAGCCATTAGGTGGAGAAAAAAGAGGCCATTATCCTCGCTATTGAAATTTCTTTGTAGAAAGCATCGGAAATACGACTCGCTCAAACTTGAAAACATATGATTACACTGTGGAGCTCTTAATTTATATTTACTAAAATGCCTAATGGACTGATGAGAAACATTTTACATCTATTGTCTTTCTAGTTGAGAGATTTTTTACTGCCTTTGGAGACGCCATTTGCCTAGCGAATGACGTTCACGCCTTGCTTTATTTATTTATTTATTTCTTCATTTTGTTTAATATCTAATTTCTAGTTGCACTGCAGGATTGGTTAAAATAAAATTTAATAGATGTACTAATGTAAATATTTTCTGTTTACAGATCCATTAAACAATAATTTTATGATCTACTTTCTGAAAAAAGGAACACAAATAGACATTTCCCTTCACAGGAATTCCATAAATATTTTTTTAACGATTTGGTAACTTGTCTGCTAGTTAACGTGATGCATGACTCTAGTGTTAAGATGTGACATAAGTATTAGACATGGCCATATTTACTGTTATATTTTTTCTCCTTGAGCTTTGTCATGTTTAGGTATAAGTTATAGCATTTGCAGCTGCTGTTTGCCAGGCATAGTGCTACTGAATTTCACTTTGTGTTACTCTGTTAAGCCAGTTCTACTACTGATTTATTTATCTTGTTTGCTGCACATTGCTTTATATTAGCGGTACTGTTACATTTGCTTTGCTAATTTAGATATACTGCTGCTTGCTTTGCCAGTTCGCATTGTTTTGTCATTGCTGTTTGTGTTTATTTGTTGCGTGTGGCTGCATTGCCTCGTCCCTTAGTATATATATCTGAATTCAGTAGATTTAAGTAAGCTTAGGATGGAGTAACCTATATAAGAGAACGAGTTGTGATGGATTGGAAGAAATGCATTGAGAAGCTATAAGAAAATGGTTTGGCCAAAATAGTGTACAGTGGAGAATAACTATTTTTAAAGTGGATATGAATAGAACACAGAAAGCATGCTTGGATAGGATTTTTTTTTGGTGGAAACAAATGTTGAAATAAGAGAAAAGAGAAAAGTACCAGACATCTCTCTGAAAACAAACCCTGTCCCTTCCTTTTGTGTTATTCAGCTATGTGTTTGTGTACCCTTGTGTATTTGTGTTCTTCCTGTCTTTATGTGTTTGGCTAATAAGATTTATGTTGCAGAATTTTTCTAATACTAATCTGCATTCACTATGGTGAGGAATACTGTTATCCTCAAATATAATTTGCGTTAATAATGTTATTTACTTTGTAAAGATGTTTAGACATTATTTTCGAAAGTTATTCTGCTCTTTTATGTATTTAATTATGACATAATTCCTGTAACACTGATGTATATGTTTTTCTATTCTTTTGTAAAGCCCATATTACTACAAATGTTATCTGTATTATTGTTATTTATTGATGTATTTTTTACCTTTGTAATTGTATTCTTATGCTGTAAATTTATAATTGTAAGTAGGCTGTTTAGGTTTTTATATTGGTAATGCCACGTAGTGCTCTGTATGAAAATCACAGGCTGTGCTGTGTGCAGTCTGTGGCTGGTTAGCATTGTTGTAATATTCGCTATTGTAGTGTTGGGCAGTTGGATGTTAACAGCACGTAGCGTTGTGCAGTTGGAGGTGAGCCGCCAGCAGTGGTCGATGGGGGAGAGAGATGGTGGAGTTTTGAGAGTGAATGATCTGGACGTGTGTCTATCAGAGACAGTAAATTTTAAGACTGGATGTCTTGAACTGATATATATATATATATATATATATATATATATATATATATATATATATATATATATATATATATATATATAATGACTTTTGAACACTAATAAGGTAAATACATTGTTTGTTCTTTATCAAAATCTTTCATTTGCTAACTATGCTTATCAGTAGTTAGTGGCTGCCGTAGTTAGTTGCTGCCGTAGTTAGTGGCTGCTGTAGTTAGAATCTTTTATTTAGCTGGCAGTATTGGTGCTCAATCTATTGCAGTAGTTTGATTAATGAAGATTTTTGTGAGGTAAGTGATTCATGAAAGGTATATGTTATTGTTAGTCAGGGCCATTCTTTTGTAGGGATGATTGAAAGAAAATACAAACCAATTCCAGCTGACAAGTGAAGTCTCTATTAATACCTGTCATTGTTGTAACTAGCTTACTATAAATACAAACCATCCTTATGTTGTAACAAAGCGTTTCATTACTTTCCCAGTTTAATGTATAGTATAGGATTTTCATACTATATAGTAAAAAGCATATTGCTCAAAAACTACGCATGATACAAAAAACTAAGCCTAGATTTCGATTCAGCAAATAACAATCTATAAAGATCAACTATCAAAGTAAAAAATGTTTTTCAAAAAAAAATTTTCGTTGTCCAGTGTTATCAGTAACGTAAAATGTTGGTGTTATAATAGTACATACATATAAGAATGATGAATCCTACAGCAGTGGCACATTCGCCATCTGCTATGACGGAACACTGTAAACCATTCTCTGCTAACAAAGAGCACCCTTACCCATGAGCAAGAAGCGGCAGTACCCCCTGCTCTCAGAGGAAAAAAGAAATACAACGTAGTCAGGTGTTTTTCTTTCAAGAAAATGATTTAAAGGATGGTCAGATTTTCAACAGCATTGGTATTGGAACTTTTTTATGAATACTTACAAGTCGCCATGCGTCTTACAAAATATTAAAAATACTCCATACCCCCAGGTCTTGGCCACCATCCTTTGAATTATGACAATTTTCAGATAATGGGCACTATCGTATGTATTGGGAGTCTGAGGTTAAAGTAACGGTGGAAATTGACTACGAAACAACCTGATAAGCTGTAGTGAATGTTTTAGTTTGGAAATGGCGCAGAATCTGTCCCTGCTGAGATGTTTGCGCAGTTTGTGATTATTAACTCTTTATTCAAACATCCATTTTTTAAAAGAAGGAATAGAATATCACGGAAAACAAAGAAAAAGTAATAGCCATGGGACACAGAGTAAACATAATGCGTAGAGTTTGAAAGTATACTAAAGTTAATGTATACAATAAACTAGCGGAAAAATGCTCCTCTCGGAGCACAAAAATGTATGTCCCTGTTTATTTAAAAGGCTGACTGAAAAGTGGGAACCTGCCTCTTCATTTCACATTCCTTAGCAACTTTCAAAATTTTCGCAAAAGTTATTGTAACAAACATAACCGTCTTTTTTTAACATGCAACTGACCTCAAACTTCCACATGCTCCCCTCACTGTAACTTGCTCACAGCCACTAAGTCGCTCATATCCGGCGATTCCCAGTTGCCTTTTCTTTTCGCCCATTCAGCCCAATTCATTGCCATTACCTTCTGTCATACCCTTCGTTCTGTCCTACTTCTACAGTCTCTCACTGTCACTCTCTCCCTCTTGCTCTCTCTTACTGCTAATATCATTTCTTCCTACCGTTACCATCTCGTCTCACTGTTATTATCTCTCTCTTCCTCGTTGCCATTACCATCATACTCATTATCATTGGCTTTCACCCATTTCCACTTTCTCTTTCTTTACGCCTGCCCCCTGCCGCGGTCTCCTTCACTCTTTTCCCAGTGCTGTTCTGTCAGTGTCAACTTCGTTCCACTATAACACAACTACTGTCTGCTATCATCCAGTAAATTACTTTCCCGTCTCTTTTCCGCTCCACTATCTTCTTCTCTCTCAGCGTCAAAAATCGCGAATATGTCCACTTGCCAAAATTTTTGGGAAACTTTTTAAAGGTGCTGCGGAAGGTAGAATGAAGCATTTGTCCTCCGGTTCTCCTTTTCCCTGCTGCACCAGGGCTTCTAACTCATATGAAAAGAAATGTACTGGTCAGTAAAATTGAAATAGTTCACTTATGTGACATTGAAATAAAGCAAAACTAATTTTACATATTACACAGGATTTTATGTGCAAAAAATTTGCACGCGCTTCAATACTACAACATGGAGCTCCCAGATGATAATGGAGGCACTTTACAGCATATTTCTCATGTTACGTCACTTTGTAAACCACATTTTCGCCTCAAACTGTATTTTACGTGTGCAAGTGGGATAACTTTGAACCTCTGAACCTCGGAAACCAACACAAATACGAATAAAATTTTCAGCGTTGTTCGAGATTTGCATTTTAAGAATACTTTGTAAAAATTAAAGCCATTAGCTCCGCATAGCCGGCTGAGTTTTGGTACACAAAAATTAAGTTTTTGGGATGTTTCTCAATAAAGAATGAAGATCTGTGAAAATAGGGAGATAGCTCTTGTAGATAAAGGCCCAGAGAATACATCGTTAAAATTTGAGCAATTTGCTGCGGTTGTTTATTATTTAGATTTAGCCTTATTTCGGACTTTATGTGTAGAAGTAGAGTAACTCTGAACCTCTGTGTCGTGGAAACAAAGATATCAAGACAATTTTCAAGGCTATTCCGTAAAAATTTCAGCCATTTGCTGTGCATAGCCGTCTTGGAATCCTCGTCTGGGCTTTGGTCCGCTATTGATAGCGAAAATATAGCAAAAAAACAAAACCTTTTTGTGGGGTTTTCGGGGAACCGCCCATGAAAGGTGCCTCCAAAAGCCTAGTCAGGCCCACTGTAGTCCACATCAAATGCAAAAAGAACCAACCTATTTGAGTCATTTTCCTAAGCAGGAGGAAGTGTGTAGTATCCATACATTGACCCTGTACTGTAGGGTAGTGACACTGAGATGGTCCTTGTACAGGGCATACAAATGGTCCCTAGCGCAAGGGCAATCCAAACATTTTCCCCTCCCTTTTTTATCACTAATAGGTATGAGTACCGGAAAATACCGTTTTTATACGCGGCATTTTGTAACATATTAGGTACTCATGCTGTAACGTGCATCCTGATAGGACCCGGATTTCGATGTCACGTCATGTTTTCCTGAACGTTAGGGCGAACCTTACAACAATTTATGGTAGAATCGAGGTATTTTAGCGTAGAAATATGTATTTTTATTGTCCATATGAAGTCATATTTACACTTTTCATACTTTGGCCGACATTTGCCATAACAGGTGATATTTCGGCCAACTTTTACCTAAATGCATATATTTTCCGTATCTTTAGCGACACAAGAGTAGAAACAGGCAAATGTTGCACAAGTGACAATTATTCATGTGATATTATTACAAATTAACGCAATGGCTACTACAGAGCTTTATTTATCAGGGCTATAGTACAGACCAGTAGCGTAATACGCTAGTCGCTTCGCTGGCGTAATACGTTGTCGAGCGGGGTCCACGAAACGCTCTTGAAGCCAGCAAAAGTAACTTCCGACATAGCAGACATCGCACACGTGGTCTCATTCAGTCTGAATAAAAACTCAGTTTGGTTTAACATGCCGAAAGGAAAGTGCTCCAACGGGGTGAAGTAGCGATTTTTTGTTCGTTAGTTGGAGACACGTTCCTCAGCATTGATGGAAAAATACTTACAATTTTTTGAAACTACACTCCTGGAAATTGAAATAAGAACACCGTGAATTCATTGTCCCAGGAAGGGGAAACTTTATTGACACATTCCTGGGGTCAGATACATCACATGATCACACTGACAGAACCACAGCCACATAGACACAGCCAACAGAGCATGCACAATGTCGCTACTAGTACAGTGTATATCCACCTTTCGCAGCAATGCAGGCTGCTATTCTCCCATGGAGACGTTCGTAGAGATGCTGGATTTAGTCCTGTGGAACGGCTTGCCATGCCATTTCCACCTGGCGCCTCAGTTGGACCAGCGTTCGTGCTGGACGTGCAGACCGTGTGAGACGACGCTTCATCCAGTCCCAAACATGCTCAATGGGGGACAGATCCAGAGATCTTGCTGGCCAGGGTAGTTGACTTACACCTTCTAGAGCACGTTGGGTGGCACGGGATACGTGCGGACGTGCATTGTCCTGTTGGAATAGCAAGTTCCCTTGCCGGTCTAGGAATGGTAGAACGATGGGTTCGATGACGGTTTGGATGTACCGTGCACAATTCAGTGTACCCTCGACGATCACCAGAGGTGTACGGCCAGTGTAGGAGATCGCTCCCCACACCATGATGCCGGGTGTTGGCCCTGTGTGCCTTGGTCGTATGCAGTCCTGATTGTGGCGCTCACCTGCACGGCGCCAAACTCGCATACGACCATCATTGGCACCAAGGCAGAAGCGACTCTCATCGCTGAAGACGACACGTCTCCATTCGTCCATCCATCCATTCACGCCTGTCGCGACACCACTGGAGGCGGGCTGCACGATGTTGGGGCGTGAGTGGGAGACGGCCTAACGGTGTGCGGGACCGTAGCCCAGCTTCATGGAGACGGTTGCGAATGGTCCTCGCCGATACCCCAGGAGCAACAATGTCCCTAATTTGCTGGGAAGTGGCGGTGCGGTCCCCTACGGCACTGCTTAGGATCCTACGGTCTTGGCGTGCATCCGTGCGTCGCTGCGGTCCGGTCCCAGGTCGACGGGCACGTGCACCTTCCGCCGACCACTGGCGACAACATCGATGTACTGTGGAGACCTCACGCCCCACGTGTTGAGCAATTCGGCGGTACGTCCACCCGGCCTCCCGCATGCCCACTATACGCCCTCGCTCAAAGTCCGTCAACTACACATACGGTTCACGTCCACGCTGTCGCGGCATGCTACCAGTGTTAAAGACTGCGATGGAGCTCCGTATGCCACGGCAAACTGGCTGACACTGACGGCGGCGGTGCACAAATGCTGCACAGCTAGCGCCATTCGACGGCCAACACCGCGGTTCCTGGTGTGTCCGCTGTGCCGTGCGTGTGATCCTTGCTTGTACAGCCCTCTCGCAGTGATCGGAGCAAGTATGGTGGGTCTGACACACCGGTGTCAATGTGTTCTTTTTTCCATTTCCAGGAGTGTATTTGACATTAAAGTTGGTGTAGAAAAGCGCTTTAATGTGCAACAAAACTGTAACACTGCCACCAAACACAACAGCTGTGTGAGGAGAAATGCTGAAAATGACGGCAGACAAACGGTGTTATTTGAGCAGAGATATACATCTTCGGCAGTGAAATCACTTTTCAGGGACTTGAGCGAGATGATGATGTCTTTGCAGCGTCCCACTGAAGAAGCTGAGGAATCCACGTTTCAGACAATTCTTGGAGAAGAACATCGTGTTCCAGATGAATCTACATTGAGGAATAACTTATTCATCCAGTGTTGCTGTACAGAAGATCTGGTGTCCAAAGATCAGACCACTGATGTGGGTTGGTCTTATATTGAAAATGTTATTGTCAGTGTTTTAGAATTGACGAGTATAGAGAAATGTTCCTGCTAATATGTGAGATTCTCCAGAGAGTAAACAACTCTACAATTGCCATTTTGACAGTTCCATGAAGCTGCTGAGGCCAGATGGTGTGAACAGAGTGAAGGTTTTGCTGCTAGTAACAGATGGTGGTTCACACATGACTAAAACAACTAAGGGGCTTCATGTTCTCTAGTATGATGTACGTCAGTTGTCTTGTACATGCGTTACACAGAGTTACAGAAGATGTTCGTTCTAACTAACCTGACGTCGACGAATTAATTTCCTGCGGCAAGATATCATTGTGAAAGCTCTGCTAAGGATGCAAAAAATCAAGGAACAAGCATCGTCATTGCCCTTCCCTCCTTAGCCTGTTCTTACTCAGATTCTTGTCTTAAAGCTTCTGAGCATTATTGCCCAACTATACCAAAACAAAGAGGCAATGAATCAAGTGCTATCAACATTGTGAAGGAGCTGCTTACAGATACATTGTCTGGAAACTTGGCGTACATGAAAGCCAACTTTTCAGTGGTATCGAAATCCATCACACTACTGGAAGCTGCTGATACTGAACTGTGTGACTCCCTGGATACTGTGCAATACGTGCAGAGTGGCGCCCTGGATGTTGTGCAATGTGTGCAGAATGAAATGTGTCGAGCTCGTGGTCATGTGGCTGAGAAAATGAAAAAGTGGCGCGAAATGTTCTCCAGCGGAATCCTGGATATGCAAAATGTGTAAAATTAGTGACAGTCTTTCTGGAAGCGTCACACCATTTAAAGACAATTAGCGAAAGGCGCCCTTGTAACGACCTCGCCGCATTCAAATATGCTTCTGTGACGTCCTACGGGGTGGAGAGGAGCTTTTTCCACGTACAAAACTATGCTCAGCGACAAACGTAGATATTTGAGAATGGGAAAGTTAAAAATGCACCATGCGATCCAGTGGAACTGAAGATTGACAGGACGTGTTAACTAATTTGGATTACTTTAAACAAGTGATGTTCTGTAGTAAAAATAAGGTTTTATTGTCTTCATAGATGTTCTTGTTCCACTGTACTTCGTGTTTTTTTTTTTTTTTATACGCATGGGGTTATTTTAAAAGGTAAGTGCTAGCTAGTTTCAAACACTCCAAAAAGTGAATACTAATCCTACAGTCACAACTTGTTCAGAAGTGGATTTTGTACTACATAGTGAATAAAAAAGAATATTCTAAATAAACATATAGGTCATATTTTATTTTTAGGGTCATATTTATATAACTTTTGGGTCATAAATGCTTGCATATTTTATTGATTTTTAAGTCTTTTTATCTACTGGCCCTAATAATAAATCTCTTTAAGCATCAACAATACATTTCATCGGAAATTTGGAGTCTGTTCCGTCCAATAAGCTGAATTGTTAGCTTTTGACGCGTAGTCACGACACATCTATCCATTGTTTCTGTTTGTAGACGGTATGTAATTCGTAACCTCTTTCCTTATTCGCATTTGGTGTAATGCTCACTTCGGAATACTTCCCGCAAAAGTAACGTAATAACTTGCAGTATACCATTTTACGGTAACGGGGCAGTGAAAATTTATTATAAAAAGTCACCATTATCATTAAATTTCGCTTAACAACTCATCAGCGATATAAATTTTCAAGAGAGAATGTGATAACCAAACCAAGACGAGAGACAATTATCAAATTATTAAGTGTTAGCGCAATGAATAACGCCGTGGTTTCTGGAGTCAGGTTGTTGGTTTGCTTCCCGTTATATGCAATTTTTTTTTTTCATGGTGGCTTTGTTAACACGTTCTGTTATTTTCTTATGAATGTAATACAAGTATGATCTGCTATACTGGATGTTATTTACCTTCATTATGATCTGAGAACGAAGGATGAAATAAATATTCAGCATTTTCCGATTATATGTCTAGGCAGGACCCTAAGGGGACAGCTTAAATTGCTGGACTGAAACGAGCAACAACAAAATTCATACTCTTCCTTCTCACAAATATTTGGCTCTTAATTTCCGAATATGTGCCGCCTTTCAAGTGTATGGTTAGGCAGGAACCTTGGAGGATAGCTTATATTTCTGGGAGTGAATTGAGGGCAACAGCATTCATATTCTTCCTTCTCAGGACGATATTACGTTCGGCAAGCAGTGTGAAGGGAACGTTACCCATTTAGGCATTTCAAGGAATAAACAGGCACAGCAGTCAACGACTCTGACAATGGCTGTGTGATTTGTAGCTGAAATGTACGAAGAAGAAATAATGCCTTGGGCATACTCGGAAAGATGTTGCAACAACATATTCGCTCCAGAAACTACATAGAGCACATATTATATACAGGGTGTTACAAAAAGATATGGCCAAACTTTCAGGAAACATTCCTCACATACAAAGAAAGAAAATATGTTATGTGGACATGTGTTCGGAAACGCTTACTTTCCATGTTAGAGCTCATTTTATTACTTCTCTTCAAATCACATTAATCATGGAATGGAAACACACAGCAACAGAACGTACCAGCGTGACTTCAAACACTTTGTTACAGAAAATGTTCAAAATGTCCTCTGTTAGCGAGGATACATGCATCCACCCTCCGTCGCATGGAATCCCTGATGCGCTGATGCAGCCCTGGAGAATGGTGTATTGTGTCACAGCCGTCCACAATACAAGCACGAAGAGTCTCTACATTTGGTACCGGGGTTGCGTAGACAAGAGCTTTAAAATGCCCCATAAATTAAAGTCAAGAGGGTTGAAGTCAGGAGAGCGTGGAGGCCATGGAATTGGTACATACTGACGAAACTAAAATGAGCTCTAACAAGGAAATTAAGCGTTTCCGGACACATGTCCACATAACATCTTTTCTTTATTTGTGTGTAAGGAATGTTTCCTGAAAGTTTGGCCGTGCCTTTTTGTAACACCCTGTATAGTGTAGTGATTTATGAATATGTAAGCTAATTAGCATATATATAAAACTGTGGTCCTAACGTTTGTGCTACAGTAGTGGAACAAAGCAGAGGTAATGCAATGTATTGGTGATTTGGTGAGTTAGCAGAGACAACACTCACTGTGCCATGAAACAATCAGAATAACGAAGAAGTTATAAAAATGATTATTAAGGAACTAGAAATCTAAATACGTCATTATTGTAACAGAAAATGGAATTGCATTTTCAGTCGGTCCTTGTCTAGACAGTACTCTTTGTCAGAAAAGGTCACTCTGTCTGTGATATCATACAGGATTTAATGAGAACAAGCGTTTGTATTACGGAGCGTGAGTTGTGATTGAACCATTCGGTGAAAATAAAAAGTAATGTGTTTTGGATGCAGTATTTTTGATTCTTAAATATAAGTTGTCTTTTGTCCTTTGAGATGACAGATGCCAAATAACAAATAAATTTAAAGGAATTTTATTAAAGAGATAGATTCAGTGCACTATGCTACAATGGTCTGGTCAATCATTTACTAATCCTAAGCTTTAATAGATGTCCTATCATGTCGCAGGAATGTAGGTATTCTTCGTTGTGGTGGACTAGTGATAACATTGTGGGCATTTAAAATGTGGACAAATGGTTCAAATGGCTCTGAGCACTATGGGACTTAACATCTTAGGCTGGTCCCTTTAATCCCACAAACCAACCACCCAACTTAACATCTGAGGTCATCAGTCCCATAGAACTTAGAACTACTTAAACATAACTAACTTAAGGACATCACACGCATCAACGGCCGAGGCAGGATTCGAACCTGCGACTGTAGCGCCTAGAACCGCTCGACCACAGCGGCCGGCAATGTAGACAATTCAAGGTAATCCCAGCTCTGACTTTCAACGCCAATTGCAATACAATAACAGTAACCACACACTTAATTTTTGAGAGGGTGGAGGTCAGAACTCATAATTTGACAAGTGTGACTACAATTATCTATAGCAGATGATCTGGAACGTCGGAAGTTCCTTGTGGCTTTTCGCGGATGATGCTATTGTGTACAGAGAAGTCGGAATCCTGGAACATTGTCTCGAAACACAGGAAGACCTCTAAGGATCGACCCTTTTCGCATGGATTGGCCGTTGATCCTTAATATGTACAAATGTAACATTTTGCGCACAAATAGTTGGATAGACGCGTTATTGTATGACTACGCAAATTGTCGAACTATCACTGGAAACAGTCACATTCATTAAATATTTGGGAGAACGCGTATAGATATATTTAAAGTGCAGTGACCATATAAAACTAAATCTCACTAAAGGCAGATGCCAGACTGAAGTTGTAACACCATAGCTCTAATACTCCAATGATTTATTTTGGTTTTTGTTGCATTTAATATTACATCGTTAAGTTCTGTAAATGTTTTTGATTGGATAGATGTCACAAAAATTGTATACTCTTTTCTTTGTTTAAAACTTTGATGTCATGATTTGATTTTATGCAATGTAGTGTATCTGTCATTTAAATTCTTTGTCCCATTTGGAGGGAACAAAAGTTACTGTACATAATTGTAATTTTGTGTGAATAATTTTTGGTAGAAATGTTAATATGTGCAAATGTTCTGTTTTATTTATTGTATTTGTTTGCTGTTATGTAAACTGCTGATCCTCACTTAGGGTTCTTAGTTAGTTTGTATGTAAAAGGTGTTGTGGTTCCCCTCGGGGATGGAACTGTGTAGCGCGCGCAAATCGTGGTTGGCCTAGGTAGAAAAGGTGCAACAAGAGTTAGTCGTGGACGAGCTACGAGTCAGGGACGAGCTACCAAACTGTGCACTGCCATGTAAATGTTGCATATTGTGCTGGTCCCGAGAGAGGTTTTTTTCTGCTACTTTCCAATGCCTCGGATGGACGGATAAATAGCTGGAACTATTCTGGAATTTGCATATATCATCGCCACCAAGAAATGACTGAGTCCAGCAATTCTACCTGTAATTCCACCTACCGACATGCAATCGCCACCACATTGCGCAATCACTGTAATGGAGCACTATAGCAATGTACAGTGAAGGATCAGCTTAATAGAAGTGTTAGTGTGCTCAAATATAAGGTAATTTATAACTGAGTTTATGTACCTACCTTGATTTTTATCCTTATCATAACACCTCTCAGGTTCCTCTCCGTTTGAACTAAAGTGATTTCCGAGTGTCCCTACTGAAAGAACATTAAAGACCAGTGTTTTTGCTAATTAATGCCTCTTGAACATAACAAAAAAGTTAATGAAAGTAATTTTCCTAATAAAACTGCTTATTAATGTGTTGTTGCCAACTTCAAATTAAAAGTTCTGAAGACTGAGGCTTATAAAGTTTTCCTTAGTAAATGATCACATTACTGCCTGTTGTAAATCGCAGAAGGTGAGTCAGAATCTTACATATATGTTAATTTTGTGTCTCAATGTAGTAAAAGTGGAAAACTGCAGTGTGGAACGTTATATACTCAAGTTTGCTAAGTGTTTCTCTCCTGTGTATTAGAAGTGCTTATTAATAATATAATAGGATCCACAGTTTGTCTATTGGGTTAATGCTCGGTAACAAGTAACGGAAGGACCACTAATTAAGAAAACCTTAATTTCTTTAGTCAAATGATAGTGAGGAGCAACCCTTAAGTGGATTCAAATTAACTTTCATTTTAAATAGTAACGTATTTAACTGAGAGAGACTTAACCTATATCAGATTAATGATTCTGCAGTTAATAGTAATAATAACGTTATAAAGACCATTCAGTTTGTGTAAGCCCTGAAAGTAATAGTGTGTTTCAATATCTGTTATAATTTTGCAAATAGTTTGTGCTGCTTTAACTGATAGTTTCAATCTTACCGTACACATATGTATGTGTCAAGAGTTCACTGCACTCGCGTGTGACAAAGTATAGGTTGTGTTTATCCATTCAAGTTACTAATAATTATTTTCTTGAACGAGAATGTTAATCATTCTCTTGCCTAGTTAGGCTGGCGACCGTTTTCTTTACCTGTTAAACAGTGCAGATAGGCAAAATTTTGTTTGTTACTGTTCAAATATTTCCGTAATTCTGACTTTCACTTCCGATAAGCCACCTCAGTTAGGTACAACACGGTCAACACAACAAAATTCCTCCCAGAGGGTAACACAGCTCTGTTGCGTTATACCATAATTGCTTTAATAATATTGTTTTATTTCACAACCAGCTTTAAGGTTATGGTACAGCAGCGACAGACGGTAGTGTTATAAAGTTCATTGGAAGAGTCTTCAGCTAGTGTAGTTGGGTTGTTTGGGGTGAGGAGACCAGACAGCGAGGTCATCGGCCTCATCGGATTAGGGGAGGACGGGGAAGGAAGTCGGCCGTGCTATTTCATTAGCACGATCCCGACATTTGCCTGGAGCGATTTATGGAAATCACGGAAAACCTAAATCAGCATGGCCGGACGCAGGATTGAACCGTCGTTCTCCAGAATGCTAGTCCAGTGTGCTAGCCACTGCGCCACCTCGCTCAGTGCTAGTGTAGTCCATCCACAAATGAGGTAGCTTACAGAATTCCTTATCGACCTCTTATCTGTATACAGTTCGTCAGTACGACTTAGCTAGTAGCTGGGTGACTTAGTCGGTCGAGCACTTGTCCGCTAAACGTAAGGGTCCCGAGTTGGAGTCTGTCCCGCACACAGTTTTAATGTGCCAGGAAATTTCATATCAGCACTTACTCCATTGCACAGTGAAAATTTATTCTGGAAACAATCCCCCAGGCTGCGGCTAGTCAGTTATTTAGTTAGCTAGAAATTTTGAAGCCAGGTCTCCACTGTATCCTTTCTTGCTGGAGTACAAGTCCTGCAAGTTTCGCGGCTAGTTTGGAAGGTAGGGAATGAGGTACTGGCGGAAATAAAGCTGTGAGGACGGGCCGTGAGTTGTGCTTGGATGTCTCGATTTCGAGTCTCGATCCAGCACACAGTTTGACCCACCAGGACGTTTCATATCGGCGCCCACTAAGCTAAAGAGCGAAAATTTATTCTGGAACATATATGTTGTCATTCATCATCATGCAGTCACTGGCTGACAAGTTGGGTCAGCTAGTGCACACAGCAATGAACCAGTAAAGACCCGAAGAGTCCAACTAATAACGTTATAGGCACCACGACTGTATTAATTCGGTTTCATCACCGCGAATTTTTATCGCAATGGTTCCAGACAAGGCTTTTAGAGGTTCCCTTTGGCAGTAAGGTATAAGCCGGAATGGTCTCCGTATACATCATCTGCCGTAGATTCCCAACTACATGAGATAGCAAATACGAAGCCCTGGCATCCAAATGTCAAAATAAACAGAACTGTAATAGATATCAGTACACTTTAAGTGGCGAACTCAGGGTCACAAAAACTAGGAATAAAAATGTAAACAAATAAAAATGTAAACAAAGAAAAATGTCATTTTCAACAACAGTCATTTGATGGACAACACTCTCCTCCAGACTCATTCATTTCGCCCTCCTGGCATACAAATCCCAGCCGCTCCTACAGGTGCTCTAATGCCATCTATCCACATTCCATTATCACACGCTCTTCGTCGCTTCTTATCTCTTACAATCCAGCCCATTTGTCAACTATATGCTATGTTACATGTCTCGCTCATATGTATTGCATTTCCGTTAAAGCTACAATTACGATTCTCTTTCCAGTCTGTTCCCTGTTGTTTTTTTTTGTCTCTCCACTTACAGCATGCATCATTCTAATTGAACGATTTTCGCATCAAAATTCCCTGTCTTTCCGCTCTGACTGAAAAATGGTAACACACACAGGTTTTAAATTGCCCGTTTTGTTTTGGGTTCGAAAATTCACTTAAGTTTACCAAAGGTCCTCCAGGCTACTTTTACTTTTATTTCATCCACTCGTTGTCTTAGGCAACAAAAATTCATCAGCCGGTTTTGTAACTTCATTGTTAATCTGTATTATCAGGTTGGTGCGTAATTTTGTAATGTTTTTGTTTTGCATGTTGGTATTTCAGTTGCTATGGAATTATTTATCGGTTTTCAGTTTTTTGTAGTTCACTGTTGCTATTTGATTTTACATATTCTCATTTTGTATTTGCACATAGTAAGTGGAGCTGTAGACGCTGTAAAATGGTGTGACAAGTGGAGAAACTGGAACATTTCCAACTGTTTGACTTCAACAGAGATGTGACACCAGCCTGCAGAAACTTTTACACCGTATTTGGGGATAATGCCATTGCACAGAGCACGACGAGAAAACTGTTTTCTCGTTTTAAGGAGGATCGATTTGACAGTAGTGACTCTCCACGTCCAGGAAGGCCTTCGGGATCTGATACAGATCGTTTAAACGCAACAATCCCCAATGAGCCACATCAGTATACTCGAGAACTGGAAAATGCGATGAACTGTAATCATTCCACCATCGTGCGACATTTATATGAAATGGGAAAGATTCATAAATCGGGCGCATGGGTACTGCATGCTCTGTGTATCAAAGCTGAGCTAGGAAACATTAAAACCACAAGGGGGAAGTATTTTCACCCAAATTAGCCACCTTGAACAATTTTCAATATAAGTTTACTGTGCAACCTCAGACTAAATTTTTTTGTAAGGTCCACTGTAATTCAAATGTGTGTGAAATCTTATGGGACTTAACTACTATGGCATCAGTCCCTAAGCTTACACGCTACTTAAACTAAATTATCCTAAGGACACACACACACGCACACACACACAAGAATGCCCGAGGGAGCACTCGAACCTCCGCTGGGACCAGCCGCACAGTCCATGACTGCAGCGCCTCAGACCGCTCGGCTAATCCTAACGGCCACTGTAATTCAAATGACATACAAGAACTACGTATGTAATGAAATATCGAGGATGATGGTTCAAGGGGTAATCGAATCGGCAATATCCGCGTATAACAACCGCTTGAGAGTGGTAGATAAAAAAGCTGGGGAAATGCGAGTGCTGTTGAACACTGGAAAAATACAGTAGTGAAAATGGAGTTAGATCTGTTAGAAAATCTGAAGGAGTTCCTGCAAAAGTTTTATGGTATTAGAGTGTTCTCTTCCTTGGGCTTTTGGGTCAGTTGTTGGCGAACTGAAATGGAACCATTGGCCAATAATTCTGTTTTTGGTTGCTGTTATCAATTTAGACACTACTCTTTCAGTTCCAACAGCAGTCACATTTATTAGTGGTTCAAACAACATCTTGAGTGAATGGCTATGGCATCGCTCCGTGAGACATGACGAGTTAAGAACAGAATCTTCTTGGGAAAAGGATAGTCGTCCTTTTGAAATGTCCCCTTAGAAAAATTTATACTCGACTGTGCTTAAACTGACACACAATATTTTTAGCGCAACGCAATCTGACTTCCAAAATTCCCTACGAAAGAATGGCCCTGATTAACATTAACCTATACGTTTCACAAATCACTTACCTCACAAAAATCTTCGTTACTCGAACTACTGCAATACAGCAAGTGCCACTACTGTCAGCTAAATAAAAGATTCAAACTACTGAAGGCACCTACTACTGATAGGTATAGTTAGCAAATGAAAGATTTTAATACAGAACAGACAATGTATTTACCTTAATAGTCATAATATATATGATAGTTCATGACATCCAGTCTTACAAATTACAAAACTCTGCCATCTCTCTCCCCACGTCCACCACTGCTTTCGGCTCACCTCCAACTGCGCAACACTACGCGCTGTTAGCATCCAGCTGCCGCTGCCCAACACTACAATGGCGAGTATTACAACAATGCAAACCAGCCACAGACTGCACACGGCACAGCCAGTGATTTTCATACAGAGCGCTACGTGGCAGCGGCGTTACCAATAAAAAAACCTAAACAGCCTACTTACATAGCCCCCATGCTCCCCACAAAAAAATTTACAAATTGTTTGGGCAGTGGCCAATATAGATTTGAAATTTTTTTTTCATAATTATGATTACAATAGCAAAGAAATCAAATGCACACACTTATTGATATAGTGTTGGTCAAAAGCTAAAATTTTCTCACAGTCCACATAGACAGTCCTGATCATTCATCACAGTAAAATAGTAGTGTTTTTCTCAAAGACTGAGCAATAAAAGAAAATACACACGGAAGTAGTGGATTTCCATGCAGTCTTGAAGAAGTAGTGTTGTCCTTCCAACGAAAGACAGTGCGGAGCCTTGACATGCAGACAGGTAATGGGCCACAGCAGAGTCAGTCGACGTTGAAGACTATCGGTAGGTAGGTCATCACTGAGCAGACCCACTGTAGTCCTGGTAGAGATTACGGTATTGGTGGGCCACCAGAGGTGCAGACCCATTGCAGTCCTTGTACAAATAATGGTATTGGTGGGTCATCAAAGGTGTAGACCCACTGTAGTCCTTGTAGAGATGGCCAGCAGCCATCTGTTTGACTGTGCAGGTGCACAATCACCATTGAAGAGTCTTGTGGATAATATAACAAGTCCATAACCACCACTTGTGCACTCAGAAAAATTGTTTTTGAAATGTCCTTAGAACCAGCAATGCTGTTATCCAGTCCCTTGCTGAATTATTAACACACTTGCAAACACTATCAGTCCCTACTTCTCACATATTGTGCATATACTATGACCAACAGAAACGTGTGCAGTGAAATGTAATTTACAAGTTACTTAATTTGATGAACTGGTGTCAGTTACAATTTTATAACGTAAGAATGCAATAACAAAGGTACAAAATACATGTTTAAAGAACATAACAATACAGATAACATTTGCAGTAGTACAGGCTTTACAAAAGAATCGAAATAGCAAATACATCAGTGTTACAAAAATTACGACATAAGTACATACATAAAAGATCAGAATAACTTTTGAAACATCAACTTCACACATGAGAATTAGAACAAAACAGAATAAATAATGTGTAAACATCTTTACAAAGTAAATAACATGTTATTAACGCAAATTATATTTGAGGATAACAGTATTCCTCATCATAGTGAATGTAGCTTAGTATTAGAAAAATTCTGCAACATAAGTCTTATCAGATAAACATATAAAGACAGGAAGAACATAAATACACAAGGGTTTATCAGATAAACATATAAAGACAGGAAGAACATAAATACACAAGGGTGTGGGATAACACAAGGAAAGGGCAGGGTTTGTTTTACTGCAGTATTTTGCAAACAAAACTTTCTTTACTTCTCGGAGATCTCCCTTCATTCTTCATTATTTCCAAAATGTCCTATCTATACCTGCTTTCTGTACTTTTCTCATATAACCTCTCAGTGCATTTCTTCAAATTCATCACAACTCATTCTCTTATATAGGCTACCCCCTCTGAAGCTAACTTAAATCTACTGAGCTCAGATGCTTAACTAAGGGATGAGGCAATGCAGCAGCACAAAACAATTTACACAAACAGCAATGTTAAAAAATGGAAATTGGCAAAAAAAGGCAGCAATATTACAACTAATATAAGGCAATGCGCAGCAAACAAGAAAAATAAATCAGTAATAAAATTGGCTTACCCTAGTAATACAAAGTGACATTCAGTAGCACTATGAATGGCAAACAGCTGCAGCAAATGCTATAACTTATACCTAAACATGACAAAGCTCAATCAGAAAAAATGTTACACTAAAGACAACAATGCAAATAAGGACAATGTCTATTCACATCTTAATGTCTATGCAATTAAAGTGGTGCACCACAAAAATTTATTGTAAAAAAATATTACCATGTACTTGAAAAGACAATTCTGTATGCAATTTCTGTGAAGGAAAATGTCTTTTTGTGCTACTTCGTTTTTTTTAAGTACATCATAAAGTTATTATTTACTGGATCTGTAGGCATAAAATATTTATATTAGTACATCCATAAAATTTATTTTAACCAATGCTTCAGTGCAGTTAGAAACTAGATATTAAACAAAATGAGTAAATAAATGCATAAAGCAAGCCACATGGCATTTCTCTCAACTAGCAGGACAATAGCCATGAAATGTTTCTCGTCGTTTCATTAGGCATTTTAGTAAATATCATAAATTAAGAGATCCACAGTGTAATCATATGTTTTCAAGTTTGAGCGTGTCGTATTTGCGACGCTTTCTACAAAGAAATGTCAACAGCGAGGATAATGACACCCTCTTTTTTTTTTTACCTGTGCCTCTGAAAGGCACACACTAATGGCTTGTTTCCTGGTGGCTGTCGCCCGGCTGGGCGCCCACGACGCATTACGTCCAGGTGGTCACTTAACTTTCTTACCGAAATATTTACGACACCAGTTTCCGCTACAGTGGCTGTCTCATATAAAAAATTTCACAGGTCAAGCATTTGCGTTACAAATATGTAGAAACAAAATCCTGTAAATATAACAGTGTCCAAAAAATTTTGGCGGCCTTGTGATACATTCACACGTATACACACATTTCATAACTCTTAAAGTACGATTCTTGGTTTCCAACACCCTTTTTCACAAACCAGAGTCCCTAACCACTACTCATTATTCCTTACCGTATTACACATATGTATATTCGTCGACACTTCTTCAATATGTCATCATAACAGATACGTAGCATAACCAAATAACTCATATAGCATCAGCTTAAGCATACTTCAGCAGCATAATTCACATCGTCGTCGTAATAATAACATCATAACACCACAGTCAAATTCTCAAAATCTCCGTAGCGTCCTCCAATAATTTCAAAACCTAAAAAAAAATTCTCTGCTCATGTCAAAAGTGTCATCTGCCTCAAAAGTACTTTAAAAATCGTGATCCCATACCAAATATGTCATTCAAAGCTCTCATAGTATCACAATGGTTCCGAAAAAATATGAACAGTTCACAAAATACAACTTCGTAAGTGTGAAGTTATCCAATGGTGTAATTACGTAAACATCTGTCACTGATGTAGTAAAGTAAATGTTTGTCTCTCTCAGTTAAATGATCAGATAGCTGTGTAATTTATGTGTTAGAGAAATATGGTACCGATGTGTAAAGTTGTATAAAAAATTCCATATTAGCTAGGGCTCCTTGTGCTTACCAAACACATGGTACACAAAGTAAGCGTGTACCCCCCTGAGGAATAATGCAATTATATCCTCAGGTGTTACAGATTACAGCAATGGAATGAAATGTATCACGGAAAACTTCCTTTGTAATTCAAATATGTTGAAAAATAAATAGTTTAATGCGTGTCCTGTAGCGCTAAATGTGCGTCTTGCTGTAAGACAATCTCTGTGGAAGTGTCGTAGTTATTGTCCTCCGAAAGCTAAGTTCTGCAGAAGTCAATGTAGTTACCTCATGATAAACGAAATTGAAATGCTTTGCGTATAGATATCTTAGTTATTACGCTTATTGCCGTGATGAAGTAAGTACTGTACTGTACGTATTGTTGTGCTACAGAAAAGGCTGTCTCATTGTAGCTATACCACAAACGTTACTACTAAAACATGTTTTACTTTCCAGAAAAGTTCAGAAAAACTGTGCAGATATAAAACAGATAAACTGCGAAAGCAACATTGTAAATTGTCACTCATTAGTAGCGTCGTGATAAAATCGTGTAGCTGTCACATAAACTAACCACTGTATCATCTGGTATCTCACAGTAAGTACTTTAAATCCAGAATGTATTTTCAAGTAAACCAAAATGTTGCATTAAAATCTCACTAGCAATACTGGTAAATGTTCTAAGTATGTGAGCCTTATAGTCGTTACGTAATCGTGCAACTAACAAGCAAGAATGTACACGCACAATAACACTGTGACGTCTGTTGACTATAACAATGCATTCGTAATTTCTGTTTAAATAAGTTCTCTTGGTTCTTGACTGGATATTTAACTTCAAACATGGTTGCATGTTAACACATTCTAAGTCTGACAAATTGTACTAGTGGCGTGAAGTGAAAAATTTTGTGGCAAAGACAAAGTTAAAAAGCAGATTATCTTTCAATAAACGGTTTTACCTGTGAAATGTGGTGCCATCATTTACCCTTTCTAGTTCGCAGAATTTTAACTTCAAAGGAATTATCATGTTGTGTACGTCGGTAAGGAATGCTAAAATTTTTCTCAAGGTTAGCGTCTTATATTATATTTCTCGGAGCCAGCCGGCGCACGTGGCTGCCTGCGGTGCGAGTCATTGTCTGTTACCTCTTTGTTGGCGCGCGTCGTTATTGGGATTAGGAGACCTAACTTCTACAAATTCACCTTCTCGAGAGGGCCCTGCTCTGTTTGATTCCCGCCAGTTCTGCTGCAATTCAGGTCTGTCGTTACGATCATATCGTCTGTCGTCATGTCGGTAGATTCCATAGTTTCTTTCTTGTCGGTCACGTGGTGGAGAATTTCTCTCTGAATCGTAACTGCGCGCTGGACCGTTTCGTCCAACGTTATTCTGTCTCCCTTGATAGTAATTATTTTGGTTCCCATATTGTCTGTTTCTCTGATTGTCTCTGTGATAGTCATTACCACGGAGAGGTAACCTTTCCCTGTAATTATTACTACTCTGCCAACGGTTGTCATACGGATGGTGTCTGTTTTGGTCACGATTTGTATTGTGAGAATAGCGTTGTCGTGTCCAGTTGTTATTTCTTTCATCGCGGAATTGCGACGGATGTGACCTGTAATTGTTGTGTTCCTGTTTTCGCGTTCCGCGATTGTCAGTGTCAATTTCTAATTCTTGTAACAGTCCCTGAAAAGCTTCAATGTCGTCTTTGCATCGTCCTGCTAAAATAATCTGTCGTAAATGTTCAGGTAATTTGATTAAGCAAATGCGGATGAGTTCTGACGGGCTGTATGGGTTTGACAGGTACTGATTCTTGTGCAACATGTCTTCAAAATATTTCACAAGACTGGAAAATTCAGATTGTTCGAAATGTTTCATCATCATGATGCCATGTTTTACTCGGTCTTATGTGGCTTGGGACCAATATGCTGAGAGGAAGGCATGGTAAAATTCTCCTTCACTGTGGCAATCGTGAATGACCGATAGCATTCTTACAGCTGGTTCATTCTCTAAGTAGCCACACATAAATTCTAATCTGTGCTCTAGTGACCAGTTGGGAGGAAAACAATGAGAGAATTGATGGAGCCACGCTTGTGGATGAATGTCGTTGCCAGAATTCTTAAATGTTTTCAATTTACGTGTAGCAATGAACAGCTTATAGTCAAAATCATCGTGTCGGCGGGTCGCATATCGGTCATTGTTACGTCGTTTCGGCGGTTCCATCTCAAAATTCGGTGTATTTTGCCAATTACTTTCATGATTTCCGAAATGCCCTGTGTTATTATTTTGTGGTTGTTCTGTATTGCTATGTCCCTCTTCCCATACTGGGGCGCGAGTGTCCTCTGAAATATGTAATTCTTGTAATACTCTTCAGTGTCAGTGAAGGCTACAGGTTTTGTGTCATTCAGATCATCATCTACCTTCGTAGATAAATTAGTGAACTGATCCGAAAGTTCGGCTACTTTCTCCGATAGTGAACACATTTCCTCAGTGTGTTTTTCTGAACCAAGTTTCAGAGTCTCCATTTGTGTTGAAATCGAATCTACTGTGTCCTTTAAGTGTTCCTGAGTTCTTGCAAGTTGCGTAACCGAATCGGTGGATGCAACTGAGTCCATTTTAGCTTGCAAGGTGTCGTGATTTTCACGAACAACAGTTTGCAATTCTTTTATGGCTGCTTCGTGATTCTGTAATGAGTTTTCATGCCGCGAAAAAATAGGTTGAAAATGCTCACAAATTTGTGTTTTTACGTCATTACAGATTTTTTGACATTTCGATTCAATGTTATGGAACTCAGTAGTTAAATCTTCACGTGTTTGTTCAAGTGTGGTGTCTAACTTCCGAAGATTATGTTCCATTGTGTCCAACTGTTGCTGTGTTTGTCTCTGATTTTGTTCCATTGTATCTAACTTTTAAAGATTATGTTCCATTGTGTCCAACTGTTGCTGTGTTTGTCTCTGATTTTGTTCAAGCGTTGTGTCTAACTTTTGTAGCCTTTGTCCCATTTGTTGCATTAACTGTAATAACAGTGCACTGGTGTCTGAAACATGTTCCTCAGTGCTTTTCGGCAGTGCATTTGAACCGGCAATATTCGCATTTTGAAAAGCAGAAAATGTGTCTTGATTTATTTGAGAAAACGGTGAGGACGCAAAATCTGAATCTACAGTATTTGCAAGATTGTGTCCTGTCATTTCGGAATCCTGAGGCGAGCTGTTGCCGACCGGTCGATCGACAACGCTTCCCTGTTCACTAATTGTTTCACTGCCTACACCATTATTTGCAACCCACTCCATTTCCCTATGCGCTATTACTAAATTACTACTTTGAACGTTAGTGAATTCATTACATGGCGACGCTAACACACTGCTTTCGTCTTCACTGTCATTTCTCAGTTTACTTTGGAGCCTAGTGTTACGTTTTTCACACGCCATTATTGTCACAATTTTTCACACGACAACACAGAAAAACACAATTTGAAGAACAAAAATAAGAGAACACATTAACATAGCACTGAAAATAATATCTAGTTAATTGCAAGCGCAGCTGCGAAATACTTGGTGCAAATCTACATGCATGCCACAACTGTTTTACTGTACAACAATGAAAGACTGCAATTACAAAGGAAATTCTCTCTATGATTACGCACTAGCAATAAAAAAAATCTACATTAATTACACAAACTACAAGAAAAAATCAGAAGATTCCAGTGAGGCATCCTTGCAGGGTCGCCATATGAAACGTCCCCTCAGAAAAAATTATACTCGACTGTGCTTAAACTGACACACAATATTTTTAGCGCAACGCAATCTGACTTCCAAAATTCACTACGAAAGAATGGCCCGGATTAACATTAACCTATACGTTTCACAAATCACTTACCTCACAAAAATCTTCGTTACTCGAACTACTGCAATACAGCAAGTGCCACTACTGCCAGCTAAATAAAAGATTCAAACTACTGAAGGCACCTACTACTGATAGGTATAGTTAGCAAATGAAAGATTTTAATACAGAACAGACAATGTATTTACCTTAATAGTCATAATATATATGATAGTTCATGACATCCAGTCTTACAAATTACAAAACTCCGCCATCTCTCTCCCCACGTCCACCACTGCTGGCGGCTCACCTCCAACTGCGCAACGCTACGCGCTGTTAGCATCCAGCTGCCGCTGCCCAACACTACAATGGCGAGTATTACAACATTGCAAACCAGCCACAGACTGCACACGGCACAGCCAGTGATTTTCATACAGAGCGCTACGTGGCGGCGGCGTTACCAATAAAAAAACCTAAACAGCCTACTTACACTTTGAAGGACCTGCTCGTAACATTCAAATACCATGGAATAATGAGAAAAATTGAGAAATAGGAAATTGGTGTTACATAAGTCAAATTCTTAGGACACAAAAAAGACGGTATAGGGATCTCTCCGGATATGCAGGAGTCAGAAGCAGAACGATGTAAGTCAGCTCTGGAGATACCTTGGCCTGATCAATTTCTACAAGCGTTTTATGCACATTGAATATCTGACCAACCGAGACAGTGGAAAAGATGAACGGGGTGTAGGACACGAACACTGAAAAAGAATTCCTGACAATAAGGAAGACAAAAGTAGTGGCGTCTATATTATCCCACCAACAGCTATCCAAAGAAAATGGACAGCGCAAAGACAGGTTTAGGTGTGGTTATCTTCCAAGAAGTCGAAGAAGGTGAGGAGACAAGACGTAAGATAATAGCATTGTCATACTAGCATTTTCCAGTCAGGTGCTTATGAAGCAAGAATAGAATTATTCAGTGACGGAACTAGAGGCCCTTGTCACTGTGTTGGGATTCAAGAAATTTAAGTATTTTCTATATGGAAGACACTTGTGTTTTTGGACAACAAGGCATTACGATTTTTGATGTATCTGGGGTAACGAATATTGTAGCCAATGCACTATCTCGTGCCTGATAGGATTAATAGAAACTAAGGAGGAGAATGTAGAAAAAAACCAATCCCATTTGTGCTATATGAAGGCAGTAGCTTTTGAGAATTTTATTATAGCATCTCTGAAGGAACCGAACCATGGCCTGATGTTGAAAGAGACAAAATGGAAGATGAAAGACAGGGAGCAGAGAGCTATGCAAAAGTTTTCCCTATTGGAGAAAGGAGTACTATTACAGCACCAGAATCTGAACAGGACAGGATGGTTACTGTGCATACCGAAAGATACTATTAAATAAAATAATATGGTATACTCACGTGAGTCAAGCAGATTACAGGCCGAGGAAACGTTACTTGAATATTATGGTTGACATTTTACTTCAAGAATATGGGAAGAAGAATCAGGAAGGTGTTAGCCAGTTTCAAGCCATTTCAAAAGTCAAACCCTTAACGAAATAAAACCACGTGGATCTGTTTCCCGTCGTACCAAACAGATTAAGGTATACAGCGGCAACAAATTTAATGGGACCGTTAAGTCATAGGAGGGGTGTTATAATTACATTTCGGTGACAACAGGACTGGTCTCGAAATACGTGACCTTGGTGCCACTGCGAAAAGCAATAGCAAGATGGTTTCAGGAGTGTTCCGCAAAGTTTTCCTGAGACAGGTTGGGTGGGTGGAAAAGGCTATTTCTGATAACGGCGTGTAATTTATGTCGCGAATACGGAAAGGAGTATTGAAGAAGCACAGGATCTGACTGATATAAATATCAACTTACCACCTCCTCTCAAATACGTCTGAAAGGATTAGTAGAGAATTAGAATGGTTGTGCTGATAATATTGTAGTATGCGCCATGCATCACGGGATGTGTTTTTCAGCGACTTTTAGGAAGCGACGAACAAATGCCCCAATGGTGCAATAGGGCTCGCTCCGATAATGGTACTAAAGAATAAGGTGGCAGCAGACGAGATTACAGAGATGATAGAATTTGTGAACAGGCTGCACCAGCGATACAAACAAGAGGCTGATTTGGTCCTAAAGAAGATAACAGCAGCGGGCAAAGCGGAAGAACTGAATGTGTAGAGATGGAGACACAAAACTATGGGGTAGGGTAGAAAGTTTTGATATGGTCGCAGAGACTATCAGTCAGACAGAAGACGGTGTGTCATAAATTTTTTTCCTCTATATTATGGACCACCAAAGATACGGCGTGCTGTCCATACCAATGTTGTAGAGGTGGACACAGTCAAAACTGGCAAACATGGAGGAAAACGCCATATTAGCAACCTTTTAGAGATTGGTGCAAGAATGAGAGCAAAGCCTTTGTGGTGACGTAGAATGTTAATCCTAGGCAATTTTGTGGCCATTCATGTTGTATTACATGTGCAGAAGTAAATATTGACGTCTGGAAAGATGAGACCAACTTGGCAGTATAGTATGTGGCTTCGGATACTGATAAAAGTAGTAATAATATCTGAGGATGATAAATAAGAATCAGGTCGGAATACGTTGGAAGGAGGATTATAAGATCTATAGGAGGGCTGATGACATGGCAAGAGAGGGGAGAGAACACAGATGTAAAGGAATACCCATGACTTCAGGAAGCGAAAGAGAGGAGGAACGTTGGTGTCGAAAGTAACAGGTGATTGTGTGTGGGCCAAGGACAAGTAAGCGTGAAGTTGTGCAGATAGAACAGCCCACATCCAGAGTGCATGTCGTAAATTGTTGATATACGGTAAAAAGAAGAGGTGATGTTTATATTGCACATGTAGCACCGAAGCAATTGTCGAGAATAGGAAACAATTGTTTTGTCTTAAAAGTAGTTGACGAAAGTGAAGGATTAAATGATAAATGGACGTAAAAGAAATATGCACGAATGAATATTTGACCAAAGGATGAAGATCCGAATATTTCTTGCAAAATAAATACGCATTTGTTTTTTTTTTTTTTGTTACATATGAGTAGAAGTGGTAACACACATAACAGAGAAGAGAAAAAACTGCTAAAGAAGGAAGAAGCGTATGCGTTACTGTCCATGTCTGAACTAATGGCTGTAGCGAAATATAGGGAGAACAACGGTAACCAACCCCAGAGGCCAAATGCACCGCTACTTACGGAAGAAGAAAAATAAAATCGCTGTGAGAGTGTTCAAATAATCTACAAAGCTAAAAATTAATGCAAGGTGATAGTGTGTTGATGTATAGTTCGCAAGATGTTCGCAAGAATGGGTAGCTGCAAGCAGCGACAATGCTGAGGAGGAGTCAGTTCCACGTATAGTACTGAGGATAATACAGGGGAGGCTTAATGGAATGCAAAGAGATGTGGAAGCATGGAGACGTACGTGTGGAAGGGGAAGACCAAGCTTGGCATCAAAGGGCAACTTGCGTTGGGTGTTGGTATCTTATTCTCTTCTATGTCTTTAAAAGATGATAATTTAACATAGACTTAAAGATATGGAGGCACTAACCTAGGACAGGGACGAAATTGCATGTATATAAAAGATGGATTGTGCAACCGCATGATAAATTACCCAATAACAAATCTATCAGTTACTAGATGGGCATTCTGTCATTACTAGATGGGTATTCTGTTAGTAAAAGCATGAATGGCCTTTCAGACCATGATGCACAAATGTTAATCCAACAGAAATGAGAGTTTTTTAAACCTTGTCAAGGAACAAGAGTAGCAGGATGTTTATAGTGCCGATAACATAGATGATGATGATAATATAATGCTTTCCTTAACACCTTTGTCATGCTCTTTGAGAGTTACTTTCGATTAGAACTACCAGTAATAGGCAACCTGGGTGGCTGACCGGTGGGATATGGATATCTTGTAGAACAAAGCGGGAATTATATCAAAATGTTAGAAGTAGTCACAATCAAGCTACAGTAGCCCATTACAAACAGTACTGTAAGGTGCTTAAAAATGTTATTAGGAAGGCGAAGAGTATGGAGTATGCAAATAGAATAGCTAATTCACAGGATAAAATTAAAACCGTATCATCAGTTGTGAAGGAAGTGTCTGGTCAGTAGCACAAGGTCAACCATATAAAGTCAATTCGCAATAAAAATATTTCTGTTACTAATAAATCAGATATTTGTACAGTATTTAACAATCATTTTCTGAGCATTGCTGGTGAATTAAATAAAAATTTAGTTTCTACAGAGAATCATATAACTTTCTGGCAAATGCCTCCCGAAGATCGATGTCTGAAATATTCCTCTGTGATACAGACAAGAGGGAGAGTGAGTCAATAATTAAATCACTGAAGACTAAGGACTCTCATGGTTATGGTGGAGTGTATAGCGGAATATTAAAGTACTGTGCTGCACATGTTAGCCCAGTATTTAGCCATATTTGTAATTTTTCTTTTAGAAATAGTCAGTTTCCTGAGTGAATAAAGTACTCAGTAGTAAAGCCGCTTTATAAAATGGGAGACAGGGATAATGCAGATAATTTTAGTCCTATTTCTATGCCATCAGTGTTTGCTAAAGTTATTGAAAGGGCTGTGTATGTAAGGATTACTGATCTTTTTCACACGATTTGCTGTCAAATATAGTTCGGCTTTAGAAGTCGTTTAACAACTGAAAATGAAGAAGCTTGCACAGGATAGAGAACTTCAGCAACCCGGTCTATGGACTGAAAACGACAACTACAACAGACACTCCGCAAGTTACCGTACGGTGTGTGGTGGAGGGTACCCTGTACCACTACTAGTAATTTCCTTTTCTGCTCCACTTGCAAATAGAGTGAGGGAAAAGCGACTGTCTATATGATTCCGTATGAGCCCTAATTTCTTATATCTTATCTTCGGGGACCTTACGCGCAATGTACACACATCGCAAAGTTTTGCTTCACGCCGGTTCCCAGAACTCTTGAAGATAGACGTTGACTGTGGATATTGTATCACAGACACAGTCCCTTTGACTGTCCAGAGATGTCACTAAACCCGCCCAAAGATGTAAACAACCATGCATGAGCAGCGCCTATTAGACGGAGGGGGTCCGACAGCCGATCAGTTCTCGTCATTCCACAGAAAGGAGATATACGGCTCGTGTTGTCTGTAGTTCAACCATGCCTAAACGATCAATACCGCGGTTCAATCGCGTCCGCATTGTTACTTTGTGCCAAGGAAGGCTCTCAACAAGGGAAGCGTCCAGGCGCCTCAGAGTGAACCAAAACGATGTTGTTCGGGCATGGAAGAGATACAGAGAGACAGGAACTGTCGCCCCCTCGCTCAGGCCGCCCAAGGGCTACTACTGCAGCCGATGACCGCTCCTACGGATTATGGCTCGGGGGAACCCTGACAGCAACGCCACCATGTTGAATAATGCTTTTCGTGCAGCCACAGGACGTCGTGTTATGACTCAAACCGTGCGCAGTAGGCTGCGTGATGCACAACTTTACTCCCGACGTCCATGGCGATGTCCATCTTTAAAACCACGACACCATGCAGCAAGGTACAGATGGGCCCAACAACATGCCGAATGTAACGCTCAGGATTGGCATCACGCCCTCTTTATCGATGAGTATCGCATATGTCTTCAACCAGACAATTGTCGGAGGCGTGGTTGGAGGCAACCCGGTCAGGCTGAACGCCTTAAATACACTGTACAGCGAGTGCAGCAAGGCGGAGGTCCCCTGTTGTTTCGGGGTGGCCTTATGTGGTGCCGACGTACGCCGCTGGTGGTCATGGCAGGTGCCGTAACGGCTGCACGATACGCGAGTGCCATCCTCCTGCTGATAGTGCGACCGTATCGGCAGCATATTGGCGAGGTATTCGTCTTCATGGACGATAATTCGCGTCTCCATCGTGAACTTCTTGTGAATGACTTCCTTCAGGATAACCACGTCTAACGTGTCTGGAATAGATTGAAGAGGGCTGTTTATGGACGACGTGACGCACCAACCACTCTGAGGGATCTAAGGCGAATCGCCGTTGAGGAGTGGGACAATCTTGACCAACAGTGCCTTGATGAACTTGTGGATAGTATGCCACGACGAATACAGGCATGCATCAATGCAAGAGGATGTGCTATTGGGTATTAAGGGTACCGGTGTGTACAGCAGTCTGGACCACCACCTCTGAAGTTCTTGCTGTAGTCTGGTACAACATGCAATGTGTGGTTTTTATGAGCAATGAAAAGGGCGGAAGTGATGTTTCTGTTGATCTCTGTTCCAGTTTTCTGTACAGGTTCCAGAACTCTCCGAATCGAGGTGATGCAAAACTTTTTTTGATGTGTGTATGTTGGCGCCAGTAGAATCGTTCTCCAGTCAGTTTCAAATGCCGGTTCTCTAAATTTTTTCAACAGTGTTTCTCGAAAAGAATGTCGCCTTCCCTCCCGGGATTCTCATTTCAGTTCTCGAAGTATCTCCGTAACACTTAAGCGCTGTTCGAATCTACTGGTAACAATTCTAACAGCCCGCCGTCTTCCTTCCGTCTGACTAATCATACTGTATCTGAACATTACAGGCTTGCTTTTCCTATTCATCCGCAGTACTATTCGTCTGTGTTTTCCTGTTCTGATGGGATTTCATGCATCACTTATAAAGTTATGTATAGGCGGGTACTGACCCGTCAGGGGTGAGTGAGCTCTAGGACAGCGAAGGACTGCTATGGGGGTCGTTCCATTGGGACATAGGAGGCGGTGTCTTTACAAGCTGGCCAGTGAGCCCACGGCCGAGGGAGAAAAGGAGGACGGGGCTTTTTGAAGGCAGCCAGGAGGGCACCAAGCCAGGGCCTTGCTGTAGACCACCAGGACCGACGACAACACAGGTGGATGCGGCCGCAAAGCTAAAACCCAGTCCTCTCGGTTTCCTCAGTCTAACCTGCGAGCCATACAGTTCTCACTCAGGTTAAAGAGAAAAACTTGCCAGGTGATGTGAGGGATTTAAGAGAAATACTACAACGATTGTGCAAAAGCGCAGCTCCTGCCGCAGATAACATCCTTAGAAAGGGCACAAAAATCGTCACCGACTGTAACTTTATTGCGTGGGGCAGATGGCCTGCCGAGCCGACGCCGAAAGAGTAGGACTTTTTTTTTTTTTTTTGTTTCCATGACGGTGAAATTGCGCCTGCTGGGAAAGCATGGTCTATCATGGGTGATGGCTTGTGATGTTGTTCCTGAGTTTCACTTTTTAGACTGATAGGGGAGTAAAGAAGTTGACTGAGAGGAATTTTTACTGAGCCGGTGGAGGGAGGATGAAAGACATTAAAAAGCTATACCACTGTCCAGTATTGGCGCAAACCGATTGATTGGATGGAAATTTTAGGCGCACCAAAAATTGTCACCGGGTATGGACGAGGGCGTTTTTGGACATTCTTGAAGATTTGGGCTTAGAGTGCAGAACAGGAAAGTCGCAGACATTTGGGTTTGAGCAGTGGTGTCGGACATTCTCATACATTCTGTCTTGGAGTCCCCAACAAGACGCATTTGAGGTCTGATTTTCGGAGCTGGATGGACTCAGAGGAGCGCACTCCTGACCGGCAGAGCCGGAGGGTCCCTTTCAGTTATACCACTACGGTTTGACGCTCTCCACCGCTGCTTACGGTAAGAATACCTTGCAGTACCAACGTGATAGGGACAGATAGGCGCAATTAATTGTATGGGAGCGGCGAAACTTCTATTGTTCGCTTTGCCGCAGTAAGATGCTTGTCTTCATTTGCTGTCCTCCTCAAGACTTGCAATCGCAGTATACCTGTCATACAACTTCGTTGTTTAATTAATGTGACCATCTGCCTACTATGTGAACTGAAACTGTTAGCAATGAATGTTTAATCCTTTCAGGATTCAATATTAGCTTCAATACTGGAATGAATAATTAATACACAACTTTACTCAATGATTTTCATTTTATAGTACATGAATCAAATATCCATAGGTAGGAGTATAGGAGTAACAGAAAGTTAATTGACACCCACTCAGGATACACTCCTCAGCACCCCGTAACAGATAGCGTTTTATTAAATTCTATCGCGTAACTTAATTAATCGGCACTAGCGCCTTATAAGTGATCTCTCGACATACTAAGTGGCCAAGAAAGTTTCAACATTTTTAATTACGGAATTATAATTTTTCGATGCGATAATTAAAACTTCGTTTGTACCCGTCTTGCAGACAAGACGTGTGACGTGTCAGGTTTTGTCTTGCAGTTACTGAATGATGGCAGATATCTGACGTGCATTAGCGACTAAGAAACCGCTTAACATAACGGAGTGTGTGAAAAACGCGTTCGCTGTCACGCCGTAACTCTGAGCATAGGAACGACAGTCTAATGTTACATACTGATACAACTTCGTTTGCGAGCTGCGTGGTTTTTTTAGTCGATACAGGAGCAAGGAACAGATGCTGTTCATGAACAAAGAATTCAGATATTAATATCAAATACTAAAAATAAGACACAACTTTTTTGTTGTAGTTGTAGCGTCAGTTGCTAATAGTAGCTTTGAACGTTGAAACATGTACAGATACCTTAGAGTTAAAAACATGTCAGTCTTCAACACAGTAACTATTCAGTAGGTTAGGATTGGCCACTATGAAAGTCCGTAAGTGTTACTCAACTGGCAAACACACAAAGTGGGCTCAGAGCATGAAGGTTCGAACTTAAGTACACCCGCCGGTCGAGCTCCGGAGAGAGGATGCTTGCATCTCATTGGCCGCGGTGGCGGCTGCAGGAAACGCAGCGGCGCAGCTGACGCGCGTGTATTTGAAAGTATGGCCGACAGGATAGCGGCCGATAGCGCACATACATACACTATGTGATCATATACACTCCTGGAAATTGAAATAAGAACACCGTGAATTCATTGTCCCAGGAAGGGGAAACTTTATTGACACATTCCTGGGGTCAGATACATCACATGATCACACTGACAGAACCACAGGCACATAGACACAGGCAACAGAGCATGCACAATGTCGGCACTAGTACAGTGTATATCCACCATTCGCAGCAATGCAGGCTGCTATTCTCCCATGGAGACCATCATAGAGATGCTGGATGTAGTCCTGTGGAACGGCTTGCCATGCCATTTCCACCTGGCGCCTCAGTTGGACCAGCGTTCGTGCTGGACGTGCAAACCGCGTGAGACGACGCTTCATCCAGTCCCACACATGCTCAATGGGGGACAGATCCGGAAAACTTGCTGGCCAGGGTAGTTGACTTACACCTTCTAGAGCACGTTGGGTGGCACGGGATACATGCGGACGTGCTTTGTCCTGTTGGAACAGCAAGTTCCCTTGCCGGTCTAGGAATGGTAGAACGATGGGTTCGATGACGGTTTGGATGTACCATGCACTATTTAGTGTCCTCTCGACGATCACCAGAGGTGTACGGCCAGTGTAGGAGATCGCTCCCCACACCATGATGCCGGGTGTTGGGCCTGTGTGCCTCGGTCGTATGCAGTCCTGATTGTGGCGCTCACCTGCACGGCGCCAAACACGTATACGACCATCATTGGCACCAAGGCAGAAGCGACTCTCATCGCTGAAGACGACACGTCTCCATTCGTCCCTCCATTCACGCCTGTCGCGACACCACTGGAGACGGGCTGCACGATGTTGGGGCGTGAGCGGAAGACGGCCTAACGGTGTGCGGGACTGTAGCCCAGCTTCATGGAGACGGTTGCAAATGGTCCTCGCCGATACCCCAGGAGCAACAGTGTCCCTAATTTGCTGGGAAGTGGCGGTGCGGTCCCCTATGGCACTGCGTAGGATCCTACGGTCTTGGCGTGCATCCGTGCGTCGCTGCGGTCCGGTCCCAGGTCGACGGGCACGTGCACCTTCCGCCGACCACTGGCGACAACATCGATGTACTGTGGAGACCTCACGCCCCACGTGTTGAGCAATTCGGCGGTACGTCCACCCGGCCTCCCGCATGCCCACTATACGCCCTCGCTCAAAGTCCGTCAACTGCACATACGGTTCATGTCCACGCTGTCGCGGCATGATACCAGTGTTAAAGACTGCGATGGAGCTCCGTATGCCACGGCAAACTGGCTGACACTGACGGCGGCGGTGCACTAATGCTGCGCAGCTAGCGCCATTCGACGGCCAACACCGCGGTTCCTGGTGTGTCCGTTGTGCCGTGCGTGTGATCACTGCTTGTACAGCCCTCTCGCAGTGTCCGGAGCAAGTATGGTGGGTCTGACACACCGGTGTCAATGTCTTCTTTTTTCCATTTCCAGGAGTGTAGTTATTCTCGAGTGAATATGTAGACTTAACGAGCCCAGTTCTCATCATTTCCGGAAAGTTTTAATTTTCTGCTTTACCATTAAGAACTCTGCAGCCGAGGCTCATAAAATGCTGGGTAAGACCTATGGTGAGGCACCTATTAATGAAAGAACGTGCAGAGAATGGCTTCAATGCTTCAGGAACGATAATTTTGACGTCGAAGACGGACAGGACGTTGGAAGAGAGTAGGTTTTCGAAGCTGCTGAAACGGGCGGAAACATCACAGTAAATAGCAGAATGAGATTTTCACTCTGCAGCGGAGTGTGCTCTAATATGAAACTTCCTGGCAGATTAAAACTGTGTGCCCGACCGAGACTCGAACTCTGCCTTTCGCAGACAAGTGCTCTACCTCCCCCTGCGGGTCCGGGGTAAGAATAGGCCCGAGGTATTCCTGCCTGTCGTAAGAGGCGGCTAAAAGGAGTTTCAACCGTTTCGGCCTTCCATGTGATGGTCCCCCTTGGGGTTTTACCTCCATTTTTCAAAATTCTACAGAAGTACGAGCCTTTTGCGGAAGGACGCCTTACATGGTGTATCAATGGTCCTCAGTGCATTAAGACCTTGGCACTCAGCATTGTAACGGCGTTGTAACCGCACCCACTTTCCTCAAATTGGGCCTAAACGCCTGATGGGCTACACAAGTTACGCCCATAGTGCGTCCCCATCTGCACCTACGATATCATGATGGACTTTCCATGGCACCCGAAATCCAGCACAGTAGCCAGCCCGTTGTGGTGGGGTCGTCATGTACCCTCTAAGTTGTAGCCCCTGACAACACAGGGATTGTACTGCTGATACTTGAGCTGCACCCTCCCCGTGTCGGCCAAGGAGTAGATGCCTGTCTCTTTGGGGCATCAGGACTCCCGGCAACGGTCATCCTGCCAGGTGGTCCTTGCTGATGCTGGGTGGCGCCCATGGGGAGAGCCCCTGGTCGGAGTGAGTGGTATCGGGGCGGACGTTTCGCAGATGAAACGTCAACATGTATCAGGTCGATCTGCGGCCGAATCTTTTAAAAAGAAAGGTACTGTCTCTGGTTCTGGTTCTCCTGCCCTTTCCCCCTTGGCCACTCCCTGGGGGGAAGGAAAGGCCCGCCGTCTTGGGGCGACGTACTTCCCAAGCTATTTAGTCTGTTCTCGGACCGATGGGGGGACGTTCGCCACCTCCAAGCCCATGTTCTTTGTCCAGCACATTGAGGACATCTTTGGGGAAATCGAGGCTCTCAGTAAAATGCGTTCGGGGTCCGTTCTTATAAAGACCACCTCCGCGACACAGTCGGCGGTGCTCCAGGCATGCGACCAACTAGGGGACATCCCAGTGTCCATTGTCCCGCATCTGGCACTGAATAGGATGCGGGGGGTTATTTTTCATCGGGACCTCCTGCTGCAATCTGATGAGGAGCTCAGGGCCAACCTGGAGCGCCGAGGCGTGCATTTCGTCCGACGAGTCCAGCGCGTCCCCAAAGACCATCGCATCGACACCAGGGCCTTTATCCTCGTCTTCGAGGGGAACGTTCTCCTGGAGAAGGTAAAGTTGATGTGCTACTGGTACGACGTGTGACCTTACGTCCCGCCTCCTATGCGCTGCTTTCGGTGTTTGCGCATCGGGCACATGTCGTCATGGTGTGAGGCTGAGTCGCTTTGTGGCGATTGTGGACGTCCTCCTCGTGAGGAACATACATGCACCCCACCACCTTGGTGCGTCAATTGTCCTGGCCTCCACTCGCCTAGATCTTTTAGACTGCCCTGCATATCAGAAGGAGAAGAGATTCAAGAATTAAAAACTTTGGACCGTCTCTCTTATTCTGAGGCCAGGAAGAAGTACGACCCCTTCCATCCCGTGACGTTGACAACATCGTTTGCCTCAGTCATGTCCACTCCTTCCACAGTATCCTCACCCCTATCCTGTCCCCGCTCCACCTCCTCACCCCATCCAGGGTCTATGCCTCCGCCTCCCAAATCCCTCCCTTCCAAATCCTCCTCCCTCGCGGCCCCTGCCCCCTCTGCCCCAGGGGCCACCATTCCTCCTCCTCCCCTCCGCCGCCTGAGAAGCGCCTCTTCTCAGGCGTCCATCGGGGAAACGTTCCGGACCCCGGCTTCCGTGTTCCGGCGTTCCAAAACGGACCCCGCGTGAGGACCTTCTTCAGGTCCAGCCCACCATCCCTGTGCCTCATCAGACTTCCAAGAAGGCCTCCAAGAAGAAGTCTTTATCCCCCTCTCCACCCCGGCGCATTTCGTCTGACGCTCCATCCGTGAGTCGCTGCTCCTGGCCGTCCTCAGTTTCGCCGGGACGCTCTGCTGCCAGGCGCTCAGCTGGCCTGTCGTCGGCGAATGATGCTGCCCCTCCTACGCAACCCAGGAATGCAGCCGCAGCTGGCGACGACTCGATGGAACAGGATCCGCCTCCCGCCGGTTGTAGCGTTGTTCCCTCGAAACCTGGCCCTCCGCGGCCGTCGAGGTGACCAGCTCTTCACCCGTTTCGTTCCCCCTTTTTTCTGACTAGCGATGGCTTTGTTACATTGGAACATAAGAGATATTCGATCTAATCGGGAGGAATTACAACTGCTCCTCCAGGAAACCAAGTTGCGCCCAAATGACCGTATTGCTTTTACCCACTATACCTCGGAGCGGTCTGACCTCACCCCTATGGACGGTATTCCAGCTCATGGTGGGGTCATGTTGCTCGTCATGTCTATTACCATCCCATCCCATTGACCACCCCACTCCAAGCAATAGCTGTCCGTATTACTCTTTCTGCCTTTACTTTTTCTGTTTGTACTGTCTATACTCCATCGTCATCTGCAGTTAGTCGGGCTGACATGATGCACCTTATTGTTCAGCTTCCTCCGCCGTTTTTATTGTTTAGCGACTTCAATGCCCATCATCCCCTTTGGGGCTCTCCTGCATCCTCTCAGAGAGGCTCCCTCTTGGCGGATGTCTTCAACCATCTCAATTTTGTCTGCCTCAATACTGGCGCCCTGACTTTCCTCTCAGACTCTACTCATACCTACTCCCACTTGGACCTCTCGATCTGTTCTACCACTCTTGCCTGTCGGTTCGAGTGGTATGTCCTTTCTGACACCTATTCGAGCGACCATTTCCCCTGTGCCGTTCGTCTCCTGCACCACACCCCATCCCCACGTCCTTCGAGCTGGAATATACCGAAAGCTAACTGGGGACTTTACTGCTCCCTGGCGACCTTTCCGGACCACGATTTTCTCAGTTGTGACAGTCAGGTCGAATACCTCACAGCTGTTATCATCAATGCTGCCGAACGTTCCATTCCTCGTACTACCTCTTCTTCACGTCGCGCTTCCGTCCCCTGGTGGAATGAGGCTTGTAGAGACGCTATCCGTGCTCGACGACGTGCTTTACGCACCTTTCGCCGCCATCCTACGTTGGCGAATTGTATTCGATACAAACGACTCCGAGCACAATGCCGTAGAGTCATCAAAGACAGCAAAAAAGCTTGTTGGGCCTCTTTCACCAGCTCCAGTTTTACTCTTCTGTCGTCTGGGGTGGCCTGCGCCGGCTGTCGGGCATTAAGGCCCACTCCTCGGTACCTGGCCTGACTTCAGATAATGAGGAACTTGTTGATCCTGTGGATGTCTCCAACGCCTTCAGCCGCTTTTTCGCGGAGGTTTCAAGCTCCGCCCATTACCACCCTGCCTTCCTTCCCAGGAAAGAGGCAGAAGAGGCTCGGCGACCTTCCTTCCACTCGCTGAATCTCGAAAATTATAATGCCCCCTTTACTATGCGGGAACTCGAACGTGCACTTGTACTGTCCCGGTCTTGTGCTCCGGGGCCAGATTCCATTCACGTTCAGATGCTGACACACCTTTCTCCGGCAGGCAAAAGCTTTCTTCTTCGCACCTACAATCGCGTCTGGACTGAAGGTCAAGTCCCCATGCGTTGGCGTGACGCCGTCGTTGTTCCTATACCCAAACCCGGGAAGGATAGACACCTTCCTTCTAGTTACCGCCCCATTTCCCTTACAAGCTGTGTCTGTAAGGTGATGGAGCGCATGGTTAACGCTCGGTTAGTTTGGATTCTTGCATCTCGACGGCTACTTACCAATGCTCAATGCAGCTTTCGTCGCCGCCGCTCCGCTGTTGACCACCTTGTGACCTTGTCGACATTCATCATGACCAACTTTTTGCGAAAGCGCCATACGATAGCCGTGTTCTTCGATTTGGAGAAGGCTTATGATACCTGTTGGAGAGGAGGTATCCTCCGCACTATGCACAGGTGTGGTCTACGCGGTCGCCTGCCCCTTTTTATTGATTCCTTTTTAACAGATCGAAAGTTTAGGGTACGTGTGGGTTCCGTATTGTCCGACGTCTTTCTCCAGGAGAACGGAGTGTCTCAGGGCTCCGTCTTGAGCGTAACCCTTTTTGCCATAGCGATCAATCCAATTATGGATTGCATTCCACCTAATGTCTCAGGCTCTCTTTTTGTCGATGACTTCGCGATCTACTGCAGTGCCCAGAGAACATGCCTCCTGGAGCGGTGCCTTCAGCGTTGTCTTGACAGCCTATACTCATGGAGTGTGGCTAATGGCTTCCAGTTCTCTGAAGAGAAGACGGTTTGCATCAACTTTTGGCGATATAAAGCGTTCCTTCCGCCATCCTTACATCTCGGTCCCGTTGTTCTCCCATTCGTGGAAACAACTAAGTTTCTAGGGCTCACACTGGACAGGAAACTTTGTTGGTCTCCGCACGTCTCTTATTTGGCTGCCCGTTGTACACGTTCCCTTAATGTCCTCAGAGTTCTTAGTGGTTCATCTTGGGGAGCGGATCGCACTGTCCTGCTTCGCTTGTATCGGTCCATAGTCCAATCAAAGCTGGATTATGGGAGCCTCGTCTACTCGTCTGCTCGACCATCCCTCTTACGCCGTCTCAACTCCATCCACCATCAGGGTTTACGTCTTGCGACCGGAGCATTCTACACTAGTCCCGTCGAGAATCTTTATGCTGAAGCTGCCGAATTACCATTGACCTACCGGTGGGATACTTGGTCATCACTTCAAGGAAACAAGCTCCGGGCCGTAAAACCGTTCCCAACTGCTTGGACAACCTCCTCCCGACCATCTCGGCGAGAAGAGGTCCTTCTGACCAGGTTGCGGATTGGGCATTGCCGGTTTAGCCACCGCTACCTGCTCTCCGGTGACCCAGCCCCGCAGTGCCCTGGTGGTCATGCATTGACAGTGCGCCATGTTTTAGCCAATCTCGTGTTGTCCTGTCTCTGCCATGTACTTTACAGGATATTTTAGCTGATGACGCTCGAGCAGCTGCTCGTGTTCTTCGTTTTATTACTTTGACTGGCTTGTCCAAAGACGTCTAACTCTTTGACTTATTTTATCTGCATCTTTGTAAAAACTTTCTGGTGTTCCCCGCCCCCCCCCCTTGAGTTTTACTAGATTCTATGTGCTCTTACAATTGTGACTGGGCGCTAATGACCTCAGTAGTTGAGAGCCCTTAAACCCCAAACAAAACAAAAAAAAGTGCTCTACCATCTAAGCTACCGAAGCACGACTCACGCCCGGCCCTCACAGCTTCACTTCTGCCAGTATCTCGTCTCCTACGTTCCAAACTTTACAGAAGCTCTCCTGTGAACCTTGCGGAACAGGCTATCACTAAGCCATATCTCCACAATATCCTGTCTTCCAGGGGTGCTAGTTCTGCAAGGTTCGCAGGAGAGCTTCTGTGAACTTTGGAAGGTAGGAGACGAGGTACTGGCAGAAGTAAAGCTGCGAGGGCCGGGCGTCAGTCTTGCTTCGGTAGCTCAGATAGTAGAGCACTTGCCCGCGAAAGGCAAAGGTCCCGAGTTCGAGTCTCGGTCGAGCACACAGTTTTAATCTGCCAGGAAGTTTCATCACAGTAGATCGTTATCGAAAGCAGTTAATGCGTTCGAGCCGAACACTGAAAGAGGAACGGCCACAATACAGTGGTAGACATGAAAAAGGTTATTTTGCAGCACGACAATGCACGACCCCACGTCGCAAAACCCGTCAAAATATACTTGGAAACGCTGAAATGGGAAGTCCTACTCCACCCTCTGTATTCTCCAGACATTGCTCCCTCTGGCTACCATCTTTCTCGATCAATGGCACACAGCCTGGCTGACCAGCACTTCCGTCCATATGAATAAGTGCAAAATTGGATCGATTCTAGGTTCTCCTCCAAAGACGCTTAGTTCTTCCGCCTCGTCATTCGTATGCTGTCCGAATGAGGGGAAGAAGCAGTGGCAGCGATGCCCAATACTTTGAATCGTAAATATTTTTTTGTAAGTTTTTCGCAATGAAGCCTCGACCTTCGAGGAAAAACGGCGGAAACAAAGTTGTACATCTGATAAATTCTGTAGTAACCCGGGGATTGTTACAGAGCTGTTACTGTTTCAATATACAAGGTGTTTAAAAAAACTGTCACATATTCCTACAAGAAGTAGTATTGACCAAAACAAGGAGAAAAATTCCTCTGATTACAAGTTTAGAGCCAGTACCTGTTGAGGCATCGTCCGTTTTATTCGTGACGAGTAATGGATAGTACTCTTCTCAGTGTTACAGTTTACTGCGCATGCCTAAATGGTTGTAATTTTACAGACACCGATTGTTACTCCTGCAGAAAGTCAACGACTTTGGGCTATGCACGACGGGGCACAACTCAAATTTGTACGGGTCGTGCATCGGTACCTCACCGCATCGTTTCGTATGCAATGGATTGGCCGATGAGGTCCGGTAGCATGGACTGCCTGTTCACCAGATCCGTTGGTTTACGGTTATGGGGCACTTACAAGCAGTGGGCTATGGCCAAACCATTGACAATGCGCAGACGTTTCAAGAGCAATCGAATGGAGCCAGGCGTATTTGAAAGGGTACGTGATTTACTGCGAAGAACTGAAGGACGTTATAGGATGTGTGCATTGCTGCCTGTAGCGTCTACATTTTTTTTTTTTTTTTTTGGTAATTGCAGATGGGAATTGGAGGGTAGATTTGCCTCACGTAGCAATATGCGATTTTTTTTTTAAACGGCATATAACGGAATCGGCTGTATGTGAGGACTTATGCGGTCGGTGTTGAATTGCTATAGTGTGTTCTTTTCCTGGTAGATTGGCGTTAAGCTGCGTGGCTATTGATCGCAGTCCATCTTCGTTTCTCTATGCAGCTGAAGTTTTCCGGGCGGCACTCACGAGGAGAACACGGCAAGTGCCATAATTCGATATCCTAAAAAGCTTCGCTCAGTGGAAGAGGAGTCAAAATAAGGGAACACGTGTCTCGGGTTATCTGTAGATACTCGACCGTTTGTGATAAAATTACGGTCAAAGTTTTCGACGTAGTTAAATGACTTAGCATGCGATAATCGCAGTCAAAATGGTGGTTTTCATTTATTTTATTATATTTTTTCATTTATCCACCCATGTCTGTAGAAGTTACTACACAAATGTTTCTTATAAAGCTAGGGTACACAAGGGCGTTAATTAATTGTAAAATAACAACTAGTTTTCAGAATGTCATACATTTATTATACAATATAAGTGTGTTTGGTAATTTATGGGGCGCAATATTTTTTAAATTGTTTTTATATCAATTCTTATATTAATTAATGGATTTTATTCTTATTTTGATGCATTCCCTTGAAAGATATCGCTCGTTGAAACATTGTAAACATAGACATTCCGAACGGCAAGAGCAACGCAAGAAGGTAGGTTTTTCACAGTGGCATTTCTTTGAATCTCTCTGGGGAAAGAAACGTGTTAACATTGCTGAAGATTTCAGGCGCTAGACATAATTTCACGGCAAATCACGCTTAACGGACTACTTTTTCGAAATCGCTTGCCGCTAATTATGAATCACTATACACTGCCGCGCGACTGCTACGGTCGCAGGTTCGAATCCTGCCTCGGGCATGGATGTGTGAGATGTCCTTAGGTCAGTTAGGTTTAAGTAGTTCCAAGTTCTAGGGGACTGATGACCTCAGATATTAAGTTCCATAAGTGCTCAGAGCCATTTGAACGATACACTGCAGGAATTTCACCAGAAACAATTTCAAATCATTTTCTCATTACTTTATTTTAACTATCTAATTTTTTGTAATTCATTCACCAGATGTACAGTTAGTAGACAAATAAGGACAACGTTACTTGAATATACCTTGGAATACGTGCATGTAGTAATCTTTTACGAACATGGGTAAATAAATGGACAACAAAAATAGAAATAATAATCTGGCTTCGAATTCGGGGAGCGGAAGTATGAAGTCACAACGCTAGCCACTGTGCCACTGTATCGGGTGTACTGTTTACTCGCTAAAAGGCTCGAAAACTTTTACAGTCGTTTTCTTTGAAACGGTATAGTATCTATGGATAAGCGGAGACACGTATTCCCTTATTCTGAACCTCTGTTCCAATGAGTGAAGTATCTGAGAAATCGGATTATGGCAATTTAACTCGCACTCTGTCCACTGGTTTCTGTCTAATCGTTCTCCAGATACAACTGTTGCCTGACGGTCAGTGCCAGTATTGTCTCAGACACACTACTCCTTTGCTTTCTCCCGGTACTCATGCTGCATTTTTGGTCTGCAGTTGACATCTATTGGTCAATTCCGCATTACATTGTGGTGTCTGGAAAGTTTTGATCAGGTAGTGCACTTTCTAAAAAAGTAATTCTATAGAGTCACAGAATTTCTTGGTAGTCGTACAGAAAATTTTATGTTTATAGCAGTTAGAGAGAGAAACCACAAAAGGTTCAAATGGCTCTGAGCACTTTGCGACTTAATTTCTGAGGTCATCAGTCGCCTAGAACTTAGAACTAATTAAAGCCAACTAACCTAAGGACATCACATACATCCATGCCCGAGGCAGGATTCGAACCTGCGACCATAGCGGTCGCTCGGTTCCAGACTGTAGCGCCTAGAACCGCATGGCAATTCCGGCCGGCCGAGAAACCACATTACCAACGAACGGTACGAGATTTTTCATGGTTTTTATCAGTAATAAATGTGATTAAAGTTAGTGTACTGATAGGAAAATCCAGTACCGTAGTGGTGAACAAAATAACGTGCATGACAATTTTTGTGTAAGTGGGATGTGAGATAATACGATCGTCTCGAGGACTGAAGTTATCTCTATGCGAAATCAGTGTTACGTTAGATTACTCTCTGTTGTTGTTCTGTTAGTCTTAGTTATTGCTACCGGGCTTAGTGCAGCGCAGTGTGTGGTCGAGATGCGCCAGACGTCGCAAACACAGCAAACGCGGCCCACGAGAAAGACGGGCTGTGGGAACTATGAGTGCCAGCAGCTGTCTTGGGCGGGGAGCGAGTAGCTATTTCAGACGAGTTTAATAATTCTTGACTGCCCATTTCAAAGTATGTAGGCTCTCAACAGCTCATGACAATGTTTAGACCTTTAGTGGGCACCTTTTCAATCACTTATTAATTTCCTAGGCGACCTACACGGAGCCTGGCGTTCACGAAGTGTGGCGGACAAATCAAGCCCAGTAGTGTGACGTCACAAGTTCGTTGTGGAACCCGTATTTCTCATGGGCCTTATATAGGGTGGTCCATTGACCGCTGTTGGTGAATGACGCTTCGTCGCTAAATAGAACGCGCGCCCAAAATCTGTCATCGTCCCGTAATTTCTCTTGTCCCCAGTGGCAGAACTGTACACGACGTTCAAAGTCGTCGCCATGCAGTTGCTGGTGCATAGAAATATGGTACGCGTGCAATCAATGTTCATGTAGCATTTTCAACACCGGCGTTTTTGAGATTCCCGATTCTCGTGCAATTTGTCTGCTACTGATGTGCAGATTAGTTGCGACAACACCTAAAACACCTATTGGGCATCACATTTGTTGCAGGTCGTGGTTGACGTTTCACATGTGGCTGAACACTTCCTGTTTCCTTAAATAACGTAACTATCCGGCGAACGGTCCGGACACTTGGATGATGTCGTCCAGGATACCGAGCAGCATACATGGCACACATCCGTATGGCATTTTGATCACAATAGCCATACATCAACACGATATCGACCTTTTCTGCACCCTTTATTGTTTATTCGGTAATTCATTTCCTCTCCTAAAGATCTATTCAGAAATGTATCACAGTGTACCATTCACTGAAACACAACGTTATTAATTTCATAACACAGCATTGACGTTGACGCTCCCAGCACTTAGTGCAGGTATTCGGGGTAATGGGACAATCCACGTGCTGACGTTGACAGACGACAGATGTAAACATAAGTAGAATGCACACCCGTCATTCCGTCAACCGTCGCGAGTTGGAGTTGTGTGAGTAGAATGTACACCAACGAAGAGAAAGTAGAAATGCTACTTATTTATGGGGAATGAAAGTTAGCAGATCAGTAACTGCAATACTGTTTTCTTATGTACGAGTACATTTAGTACAGTAGTTTAGTCCTTTTAAATACCGTTGTGTAGAGTTGACATACAGTGAAGACTTTGCTTCCTACAAACTGCATCGACATAACGTTTCTTTTATTGTTGTTGTTGAAGGTAGGCGAAATGCTACGCAGGGAGCGGAACTGTACTGAGAGCGATATCCTGACAAGAACCCTCCTTAGCGACGGATGTTTTCTCGTCTTGCGACGACACTTGAGGAAACGGGAAGTTTCAACCCACGACAACGCAATCGTCGTAGCACTCGCAAAGACAAAGCTGCCGAAGTTGTTTCCTCGCTTCTGTTGCTATGAATCCACATGTGAGCACACGACAGCTTGAACACGGGTTTGGCAGTCCTAAAACCAGTTTACATCGCATTCTTACACGTCATCGGTTCCATCCTTACCATGTACACCTACATCAAGAATTGTATGGAAATGATTTCCAGAATCGTGTACAGTTCAGTCAGTGCTCACAGCAGCAAATCCTTGCTAACCAGGACTTCTTCTCCAAGGTTCTATTTACCGATGAATGTTCTTTCTCAAACAAAGGACAGGTAAATAAAAGGAACATGCATTATTGGTCCAGCGACAACCCACGATGGCTTAGACAGGTGGAATATCAGTGTCAATGGAGAGTTGATGTCTGGTGTGGGATGCTCGGTATTACAATTATTGGCTTCTATTTCATCAACGGTAGTCTAAATGGCACAGCGTATGCCAACTTCCTCAGACTAATTCTTCCTCCTCTTCTGGATGAAGTGTCGCTAAGAACAAGAATGCTTATGTGGTATCAACACGATGGACGTCCAAAACATAATGCCTTGCGTTAACGTCGTGTTCTGATCCTAAGGTATCCTGCCAGAGCGTCATCATTTGTTGCAGGTGGTGGTTGGCGTTACACATGTGGCTAAACACTTCCCGTTTCCCTAAATAACTTAACTATCCGACAAACGGTCCGGACAGTTGGATGAAGTCGTCCAGGATACCGAGCAGCATACATAGCACACGCCCGTTGGACATTTTGATCACAATTGCCTTACATCAACAGGATATCGACCTTTTCCGCAATTCGTAAACGGTCCATTTTCACACGGGTTATGTATCACGAAGCAAATACCGTCCGCACTGGCGGAATGTTACGTGATACCACGTTCTTATACGTTTGTGACTATTACAGCGCCATCTATCACAAAGCGAAAAATGTGGTCCAACTAAAACATTTATATTTCTTTAGGTACTACACTAATATGTAATAAAAATGGGGGTTCTTATTTTTAAAAACGCAGTTGATATCCGTTTGACCCATGGCAGCGCCATCTAGCGGGCCAACCAAAGCGCCATCTGGTTTCCCCCTTCAAGCTACACGAGTTTCGTTCTTTGTGGTTTTTCGTTTGATGCTTATTTCGTGAGATATTCGGCCCGGTCACTATCAGTGGACCACCCTGTACATAGTCCATCCCGGTACTCGAGAATCTCATCGATTTATGCCTCTCATCGATTTATGCCTTTTATCGATGTTGATGCTGGCAAGATTATCGGTCCATGGCAAGATATCAGTTCAGGGAATTCCAAGGCCGTATCAAATTCTTTACTGGCATTCCTCAACGTAGCCCGTACAAACAAAATGAATCGAGCAGGTGCTTCCGCTTGTATATGTAAAGAGAGAAGATTTAATATTTTTTTTTACTTACTAAAGCATGACCACAACTTACATTTTGTGTTTGCACGCAGTAATGTTGTCTATTATTCTTGTGACGGATGATGAATTGAATCTGTCCTAATGACAAAAAGTTATTTTTACGTGATGTACCTGCAGTTTAGCAGTTTTCTGAAAAAAAAAAGGTTCAAATAGCTCTAAGCACTATGGGACGTAACATCTGTGGTCATCAGTCCCCTAGAACTTAGAACTACTTAAACCTAACTAACCTAAGGACATCACACACATCCCACTTTTCTGAGCCTTTAAATTGTACTTCTACTCTGAAATCTTGCGTCTTGCCGAATTTCATGATTGAATGTCAGCGGGAAGTATTCTATTTGTTTTGATAAGTGAGTTTTCGTGTTTCAAAATATGTGATATAAATGGCCGCATATTTTGATTGAACTGGCTTAAAATATTCATATTTTTACACTGCTAAGGGATTAGACATTAATATGCGACATAAATTTAAGCTCGACACGTCTACCCGTCCCTGAGAAAGTGGCCGCTTAACAGTTGGACGGACAGACAGACGAACGGACAACAAAGAGATCCAAAAAGGGCTCCGTTTGAGGTAAGGAACCCTAACTATTAATGATACTATCGGGCAGAACAGAAAAAGATAACGTGGAAATTAGAGAGGAAATTTCAGTTGAAAAATGGTAACTAAAATTTCTATCAACAGAAAGGTCATTCGAGTGGTATTTAGTGTTGTAATATCAACAAACGCCAGCAGTATAACTGCCACTTAAACCTGCAAAGCAATTATATCTGTCGCGAAATAATGTTTTCAGCCTAAAGGAAAGCAAAGAAACTATTCTTTTGTGTTTAGTGATTATTATTTCGTATGACACGTAGATCAATACTACTGGCGAGTGATATTCATATCTAAACAAATGGGGATTAATGTCTTAAATATATACAGATTTAGGTTTATCATCATGTAATTAAGTATTGCTACAGCTGGATATCCCCACTGCTTAATGATTTGTGCTAACTCGTGACACTGACGTACATTTTACAAACTACCAATTATTGTATAAATGTTCAAAGAGGGAGCAGTTTGCCGCAGCTGCAGATTGGGCGAATGAAACTGTGTTTTGATATTTAAAATGAAAGGAATGTTCCAGAGAATCATTTATGAACCACATTCCGAAGTGTGAGATACATAAACGTATGCCGTATAAAAATTTTGTGTCAAAATACTATTCGCAAATTTAGATTGAATTGGCTTAAAATCTTCAAATTTTGACGCCACTAATTGTCTAGGACTTTTTTTTAATGTGTGGTACGAAGACATTTGCGTGTGCATATACTGCTGTTTTAGGCATAACCTGTTACCAAAAATGCTTTCTGTTTGTTTATACAATAGAGAACATGTTTTTCATGTTCAACACCATAATATGCTCCCGTTGCTTCGGAAGCAAAGGAAGCACAGGGTTTGTGTTTCGACCAGCGTGACATTAGCACAGTTGTTAAGGGGCGGGGGTGATGGCCAAAGTATCGGCCAAGAGGCGAGGGAGGGGATAGCGTACCCATCCATTCGGAACAGGTAATCTCTTCAGTGAACCGTTGAAATTCCGAGATCCTACGTTCGACAGATAAGCTACCAGAAGCAGATTTCTCGTGGGAAGTGACGTCAGAATTACGTGTTTTCCATAAAACTCGATGCGAGGACGAAAGTCGGTTGCCGTCAACAAACGAAGAACCTTAGAGAGGTCGTATTGGATCCACGAATTTCGTTTTCTCCGTATTATAATGTGCGCGCTATGGAGTATGTCGGCTCAAGGCGACGGCGCACTGAAGATTTATCATAAACATATCACTCTTGCTACGATTTCTTACAATTAAATGGTTGAAATGGCTCTGAGCACTATGGGACTTAACATCTATGGTCATCAGTCCCCTAGAACTTAGAACTACTTAAGCCTAACTAACCTAAGGACATCACACAACACCCAGCCATCACGAGGCAAAGAAAATCCCTGACCCCGCCGGGAATTGAACCCGGGAACCCGGGCGTGGGAAGCGAGAACGCTACCGCACGACCACGAGATGCGGGCTACAATTAAATATCTTTTAATGACATATCTGTGTTACCGCGATTTAATGGTGTATTGGGTGTTCAAGACATCCAGAGCTACAATGGACGGCGATGTTTGTCAATTGTGTTTATAAATTGTTGCACGGTAATCAGGCTCACATATGACGAAATCTGTTTACTGCGTTAGACACAAATGACCGATGTGCTGCAATAAAATTGTATCACGAATCAACCCAGGAAGATAAGATATTGCGTCGAATGTAGTTATGTTCACGGTGGCTACAGTTAATGTTCCAGTTTCAAATGCTGTAAAAAAAAAAAAAAAAAAATAGAACTGCTGCTCAGAAGCGCGCCAAATGTGAACGGAATATTATCGAAATGGGGGGAAACATGATGGAAACAAAAAGTTTATCGAAATTCTTACCACCAGATGGCGCTGTAAGTGGCAGAATATTCGAAATAGAAGACGCGGCCCTTAAGGCTACTTCTCAATTTATGCCTGTGACCTCAAGACAAATTGTAGACGAATGTCACTGTTGCTTTTTACGCAGTTTTGGCCTGAGGACAATTAAAACCCTGTTTTTCCTATCTGATGTTGTACGAACCTTGCCTTGGTGGCTAGGCTTAGGTAGCTAATAATTCCACAACAGTTGAATGCCAAAGTTGTGTGGTCACGCACACTGCAAAGTACGGTTGATTTAATGTGCAACTCACACCATAGCTGTGGTATTGCGATTCATCTATCACTTTTACAGCGCCATCCTGAGGGGAAATTTCGCTTTCATTTTTATTTTTTGTTTCCATAACGTTTCCCCTCTTCTTCGATGGTACTCCTTTCACATTTGACATCATTCGGAGCAGCGGTCATTTTTATACAGCCTTTTTGAAACTGTTATTTTAATTATAACCAGACTGTACTTGAAAATATCATAAAACTTAATGCTTGTAAATTATACTGTGATCTTGCGAAAAGTCACCTCAGGATACAATTGAGATGAAATACAAAGATAAAATCTGGAAAAGATATGATGAAATATCAATCATCCTGTTCTACAACTGAATGTAAGTTCTTTTGTATGATGTGGTTAATGACAAGGTCCTCACATGAGACTAGTGTGTGTGTGTGTGTGTGTGTGTGTGTGTGTGTGTGTGTGTGTGTGTGTGTGACGAGGCTTATGGGCGCTCAACATTGAGGTCATCAGCGCCCTGACACACATTAAAAGAAACGAATGTGGACAGACCTAATAAAACTAAAGCACACACTCAAAGAAAGCAGGAAAAGAAGGAAAATGGTAGACAAGAATGTAAAACCTACGGCAAGGGGAAACATAGCAACAAGAATGTCACAGTAAATTGTGATTGGCTGGCCACTTACATAAAATATGGACGAGCTTGTCAAACAGTAAGCAAATTAAAATCCTCTCCCTAAAGTCTTTGTAAAAACATTTGACATGGCACAGAACTTTAAAACTTTTGCCACATTAGTCCGAGTGTTGCCTAAAAGAGATGGCAGGTCCGCTGGCAAGTCAGCTGCGGCCCGCTGGTCAGAAAATACACTCCTGGAAATGGAAAAAAGAACACATTGACACCGGAGTGTCAGACCCACCATACTTGCTCCGGACACTGCGAGAGGGCTGTACAAGCAATGATCACACGCACGGCACAGCGGACACACCAGGAACCGTGGTGTTGGCCGTCGAATGGCGCTAGCTGCGCAGCATTTGTGCACTGCCGCCGTCAGTGTCAGCCAGTTTGCCGTGGCATACGGAGCTCCATCGCAGTCTTTAACACTGGTAGCATGCCGCGACAGCGTGGACGTGAACCGTATGTGCAGTTGACGGACTTTGAGCGAGGGCGTATAGTGGGCATGCGGGAGGCCGGGTGGACGTACCGCCGAATTGCTCAACACGTGGAGCGTGAGGTCTCCACAGTACATCGATGTTGTCGCCAGCGGTCGGCGGAAGGTTCACGTGCCCGTCGACCTGGGACCGGGCCGCAGCGACGCACGGATGCACGCCAAGACCGTAGGATCCTAAGCAGTGCCGTAGGGGACCGCACCGCCACTTCCCAGCAAATTAGGGACACTGTTGCACCTGGGGTATCGGCGAGGACCATTCGCAACCGTCTCCATGAAGCTGGGCTACGGTCCCACACACCGTTAGGCCGTCTTCCGCTGACGCCCCAACATCGTGCAGCCCGCCTCCAGTGGTGTCGCGACAGGCGTGAATGGAGGGACGAATGGAGACGTGTCGTTTTCAGCGATGAGAGTCGCTTCTGCCTTGGTGCCAATGATGGTCGTATGCGTGTTTGGCGCCGAGCAGGTGAGCGCCACAATCAGGACTGCATACGACCGAGGCACACAGGGCCAACACCCGGCATCATGGTGTGGGGAGCGATCTCGTACACTGGCCGTACACCTCTGGTGATCGTCGAGGGGACACTGAATAGTGCACGGTACATCCAAACCGTCATCGAACCCATCGTTCTACCATTCCTAGACCGGCAAGGGAACTTGCTGTTCCAACAGGACAATGCACGTCCGCATATATCCCGTGCCACCCAACGTGCTCTAGAAGGTGTAAGTCAACTACCCTGGCCAGCAAGATCTCCGGATCTGTCCCCCATTGAGCATGTTTGGGACTGGATGAAGCGTCGTCTCACGCGGTCTGCACGTCCAGCACGAACGCTGGTCCAACTGAGGCGTCAGGTGGAAATGGCATGGCAAGCCGTTCCACAGGACTACATCCAGCATCTCTACGATCGTCTCCATGGGAGAATAGCAGCCTGCATTGCTGCGAAAGGTGGATATACACTGTAGTAGTGCCGACATTGTGCATGCTCTGTTGCCTGTGTCTATGTGCCTGTGGTTCTGTCAGTGTGATCATGTGATGTATCTGACCCCAGGAATGTGTCAATAAAGTTTCCCCTTCCTGGGACAATGAATTCACGGTGTTCTTATTTCAATTTCCATGAGTGTAAAACGCAATCGAATAAAACGTGGCGCACAGTGACCTGGACGCCGAAAGCACCACACATTGGAGGGTCCTCTCGCCGGAGAGGGAAGCCATGCGTCATAAGGCTGTGGCCTATTCGAAGCCGAGTGAGGAGAACCTCGTCCGTCGATGGGGCTGAGAGGAAGTACACCACACACGCGTCGTGAGCTTGACTATTGGAGGTTATTGTCAGTCACTTCCAGCCACTCATCCTCCCACCGACGCACGACTCGTGAGTTCAACAGTGATTCGAGTGCGTGCAGGGGGATAGCACACTGAGATACTTGTGGGGCGAGACACGCCTCCTTGGCTGCGAGATCTGCCCTTTCATTCCCAGCAATGCCGACATGCCCCGGAACCCAGCAGAAAGCTACAACCTTCCCTAGTCGCTGTAGTCGGAGGAGGGCATCCTGGATGGTCTGGACTATTCAATGAGTATAGGGCACTGAGTGAATCGGAACAGACTAGAAATTCAGGTGAGGAAGAATGCCTCATCTGCTCCAGTTCCCGCAAGACCGCAGACAATTCTGCATGAAAGACAGTAAAAGTCTGAGGCAGTCGGACACGATTCGGAAAAACAACTGAACAACCAACGGAATCCCCTTGTTTCGACCCAGCCGTAAAAACAGCTACATAGTCGTGGTGCTCAGATAAAATGACAGAAAATGCTGCATTGAAAACGGTGGCAGGAGTGCAATCTCTCTTGTACTGCAATAAATCTAAAATCACTCTGGGCCTCTTCAGTAACCAGGGTGGCAGGCGGTTAAAACCCTGGATTTGGGGCTGTACAGACTCCACACCAAGCGACTCTAGCACACATTGCACACGGATCCCAAACGGCAACGTAGCCTGCGGGCAGTGGGAAAAAAGGCGGTCCAGAGGTGGATGGGCAACAAGATGGTGAGCAGGCGAGCTGGGAGCTGCACGAAACTTACAAGCCTGGCGCACCAGCAGGAGCTGCCGCCGAATGGTAAGTTTCGGTTCGCCAGCCTCAGCACAGAGGCTGGTCCGATAAGCACCCGTGGCCAGTCGAATCCCAGCATGGTGAACAACGTCAAGGATCCGCAAATAAGATGGCCTCGCTGACCCATATACTGTGCACCCATAGTCCAGCCATGAACGCACAAAAGCTCGATAAAACTGAAGGAGACCTGTGGCTGAGGCACTTAGGCACTTGAGGATGTTCAGTGCCTTCAGCGTTCTGGTTTTCAAGTCACTTAGGTGTGGCAGCCAAGACAACCTGGAGTCAGCAATTAGGCCCAGAAACCGCACTGTGTCTTTAAAATGTAGGACAGTATCCCCCATATGCAAGGCAGGCAAAGTAAAAAGACGACGAGAACGATTAAAATGAACACAAACACAATTATCGGCAGAAAACCGAAAACCCGTCTTTGCAGCCCACTCCTCTAACCACCGCACTGTTAGCTGCAATTGACGGCTCGCGGTTGCAACACTGGAGGAGGAACAGAAAACAGCAAAGTCGTCCACAAACAAGGAGCACTGTACTGGACTCCTCACTGTAGACGTTATACTGTTGATGGCTATGGCAAAGAGGGTAACGCTTAAAACACTGCCCTGGGGGACACCGTTCTCTTGCTCAAAGCGGTCAGACAGTGTGTTACCAACGCGGGTCCGAAAAAACCGCTGAGACAGGAAAGACCGAATGAAAATGGGAAGGCGGCCACGAAAGCCCCATTGATGCAGTTGTGCAAGAATACAGTGTCTCCAAGTAGTATCATATGCCTTACTGATATCAAAGAAGATACCTATACAGTGATGCTGACGGAGGAAAGCCTGCTGAATAGCCGCCTCTAGGAGGGTCAGGTTGTCGACCGTGGACCGAAATTTTCGGAATCCACACTATAAGCGGCTGAGGAGCTGTCTGGTCTCTAGCAGCCAGACCAGACGACGGTTAACCATCCGTTCCAGGGTCTTTCCGACACAGCTTGTCAAGGCGATACTACGATAACTACTGGGACATCTGCGGTCCTTGCCTGGTTTGAGGAGAGCGATGAGGATTGCCTCCCTCCACGAGGTGGGGAACACTCCTGTCTGCCATATGAGATTAAAACATTCGAGGAGGATTACCTTTGACGCCGCTGGCAGATGGCGAAGCATGGAGTACCGGATGCGGTCGTAACCTGGTGCAGTGTCAGAAGTCCCAATAAGAGCCGATTCAAGTTCCCACGTGCAGAAAGGGGAGTTGTAGGCCTCAGAACTGTTCGACCGAAAGTCCAAGTTCGCTCTTTCGACAGTCGCACAGGTAGCGACGAAACGCTGGATCCTGGGTTGCAGTAGTAGTACTTTGTGCAAAATTCTCTGCCAGCGTCTGAGCAATGGCTCTGGGTGTCGTTTGGAGGCATCCCTGGTTCAGGACTGCAGCTATTGGTAAACGGCTGCGTTTACCGGAAATCCTCTGGATGGCTTCCCATACTTTTGTGGGAGAAGTGGAACGGTTGGAGGAGTCCAGGAACTCCTGCCATGACCTTTTCTTGCTCTCTTTAATGACACGGCGTGCCCTGGTTCTCGTGATTCGAAAGGCGGTAAGATTGACTGCTGTTGGGCGGCATTTAAATCGGCGAAGAGCCGCACGCCTGTCCCGGATGGCTGAACGGCACTCTTCTGTCCACCAAGGCACAAGGCGCCGCTTAAGAGTGCCAGAAGACTGTGGTATGGACAGGTCAGCAGCATGATGGATCACAAGCGTGATGTGATCCACCCATTCCTGTACGCTATTGTGGCGGTCAAAGACAGCCAACCGAGTGAACAGTGGCCAGTTAGCCCTGCCAATCATCCACGATGGTGGCCGCTGCTCCAGCAATACACCATCCAGGAGATGAATGCGGATAGGGAAGTGATCGCTGGAATGAAGGTCGTCAATGACCTCCCAGTCGGTGAGGGTTGGAGAGCAGAAAGATAGGTCAATGGCTGAGAATGACCCTGTAGCAGTAGAGAAATGAGTCGGAGTACCTGTGTTGAGGATGCACAACACTTGAGATGTTATGAAGCTCTCCAAAATTCGACCTCGAGCGCAAATAGGAGTGAAGCCCTACAGGACATGATGAGCATTGAAGTCTCCCAGGAGGAGAAATGGGCGGGGGAGTTGGTCGATAAGATCAGTGAGAGCGTCTAAGGTCATTGCATCCAGAGGGGGTAAATAAAGAGAGCAAACGGTAAGCCTCCGAGGTGAATGAATTTCAACTGCAACTGCTTGCAGGTCAGTATCCAGGGGGAGAGCAGAGGAGTGGTGGTCATTATTGACAAACACAGTGACTCCGCCTTTGGCCCTTTCTCCAGTCAGGTCATCTTTGCAATTTGACGTATAGCCCGTTCGTACAGAAGCATCAGATGGCTTTAAATGCATTTCCTGTAAACACAAGCACAGGGGGCGTTGCCGTGCTAGGAGGTTCAGTTCCTCCACATGTGCCCGGAATCCATTCATGTTCCACTGTATAATGGGAGCCATCTATCAGGGTGGGAGTACCTTCATTCTCACTTTCTGTCGGGGAGGAGAGCCCACAACAGGTGGAGGCTCAGTTTTGGGGCGAGGTGATTGCCCCAGTCTGACATCAACCTCCATCGCCTCAGAAGAGGAGTCGAGAGAGACGTCAGAGAGAATATCCACATCAGCAGACTGTATAACTTCAGTCTCCTTTAGTGGGAGAGTCTTCACCTTTGTCTTTGGCTTCGATGTTCTGGCCTGAGGTGGCATTGGAGCCAAAACCTCAGAAGCAGTAGGGCGTGTAGCAGCGCTGGGAAGTGCACAAGACTGGACCCGGGAAGGGGCAGGAAGTTCAATGATGTCAGCTACCACAGCCTGGTCAGAAGGCCGGGGGGGGGGGGGGGGGGGGGGGACAGCAGGCTTCACAGGAACGGCAGCAGCACACGTACATTGACAAACGCAGGTGCTAGTGCTGACAGTAGCAACCTCCGTTTGTGTAGCGGTATCGGTTTTCAAGACTGGCTGTTTGAGAATGGAAGAAAAGGAAGCAGCGAACGTGGGCGGCTGCATGGCCTTGTAAATTTTCTTCGCCTCACTGTACGGGATGCGTTTTGTAGTTTTAAGTTCCTGGATCTTACGTTCCTCAAGGAAAACTCTGCATTCCCTACTCCAAACAGGGTGATCCCCAGAGCAGTTGACACACTTGGGAGGAGAGGAGCAACCAACTCCCTCATGGGTGGCTTTACCACAATTCCCGCAAGTGGCTTCCCCTCTACAGCCGAGAGTAGTGTGTCCAAAGTGTTGGCATTTAAAACACCGCATGGGGTTGGGGTAATAGGGCCGTACACTGAGACGTAGGAAACCTGCCTTCACATGCTCTGGCAATTAGGTGCTGTTAAGTGTAAGGATAAATGAGTCAGTCTTTATGAGAGCACCATCCACCCGTTTCATAACGTATTGCACGTCGAAAATTCCTTTCCGGGACCATTCAGCCCTCAGTTCGTCTTGGGGAATGTCAACGAGATCTGTGCAAGTCACAACACCCTTGCTGTAGTTCAAGGTGTTGTGAAATTCAGTCTCTATCGCAAGCTCCCCAAGCAATTGTGCCTTCTGAAGGTTCTGGACTTGCTGGAAGCTAGATGTTTCAACCAACAAGGTGCCATTTCGCAAGCGCTTTACAGACTTTAATGTGCCAGCAATACGTTCTAGGCCCTTCTGGATATAAAATGGCGAAACTTTTTCGAAACTCCCATCTTTTCTTTTAATTATGAGAAACACATTCTGCGAAGCAGTTTGCATTCTGTTACGAGTAACTAAATCAGGAGGACTGGCTACACGAGCCCTCTTGTTTGATTGGGTGTTACAACCCACCAGCGGTCCACCCTTTCCGCTGGCAGGAGAAGAACAAAAGTTCGAGGGTTCCATCTCGGTACCACGAGCAGCTAGGGAACTAGAAGTCCACCTAGACAGAGCCCCGCGTGCCTAGGTAAGCCTTATACAACTGAGGTGCGGCAGTTTCGCCAGAGGTTGCCTAACGACTGTTCCAACTCAATAGCCATGCATCTCATCAGCGCGCAGCACACCTTGAGATAGAGGGGTTGTTTATAGAGGTTTATTCCATCCTCGCGATCCGGGCGGCCAAGCCAAGATCCCCACTCCCTGAGACACCCAACATTCCACCGCCGCGCCGCACGGTGGTCGTTGAAGCATGCCCAGAGCTTACGGTGACAGAGGACTGGCGGCGCTTAACAGTCCCCAGCTCAGGAACCCCAGGGTCGCCAAGCCCGTACCCAGCAAATGAATGCTGTGCCCCTGGGGGCGCGAGAGTAGCTTCGTAAAATAAACCTATGGCTCACTCCATACTGTGACTGCTGTCAACTGGTGGAAACTCTTGAACATGTTCTCACTTACGAGGAAATCATTCGGATCTGGAAGTGGACGGTGAAAAAACCGGGCCGTCATCAATAGAACCGCCAATAAAAACGTTTCAATAAAAGATGTACTCCAGAATATAATTTATGTCCTAATACAAAACATAATAGTCATAATTGGCTCATTGCACAATATGTATTTAATGCGGTCACGAAGACAGTATGTCGACGAAGAGCATTTTTATTTAAAGGAACATCCTAAATGTAAACTGGGTTTTCAGAGATACTTAGTTGTTGTCGTTAAGTCCAGAATGATGTTTCAGTATGAATTTTCCCCACTAAAGCAGTCTGAAACAGCACTGCTTCCAAAATAGATATAAAAATTATCTTTCATTTCGCCTTCATATGTAAATTAAGTTTTCTATTTTAAGTTAGAAGAAGATTACTTTTGCTTCCACGAACCTGCTGTTTCTGTGAAGAAATAAAAGAGGCGAGCAGAATTATCCTGTTAAAGAATTAGTGGCACGAACGTACACACAACTGAAGAGAATTCGTTGGCATTGAATCCAAGCTGACGAAGGCAAAATGGAGAGTGATCGCGTTAAGAAGAATAATTCTCCACACTGTCTACAGTGTTGATGGTTTCAGCAAAAAAAGGAGCTTTGTTAATTGATGACATAATCCTTCAAATTACTGAATGTTGAAGCGATAAATTATTGATGTGCTTGATAGTAAATGGACGCTGAGTTGATGACTATTTATAAGAATTGGACAACATTTATTTCACTGTGAGGTTATCATCAGTAATGTTCAAACCATTCAATTATAAAGCGACAAGTGTGGTTGTAAAAAAAAGAAAAAAAAAACAACCTAGTGCACTACATCGAGGTATGGATTTACGAAGTAGAAGGAAGTAGGTTCGTGTTCTGCTGCACTCGATTTTTTTTTTTACCGTCACGTTTGTAAAAAATTCTGGGACTTTCTTATTAATGTAAGGACGATGTGAGCTGCAATGTTTGATGCTATTTACATATGAGAGCACTGTCTCTGAGGAGTTTGTTCAAATGGCTCTGAGCACTATGGGACTTAACATCTGAGGTCATCAGTCCCCTAGAACTTAGAACTACTTAAACCTAACTAACCTAAGGACATCACACACATCCATGCCCGAAGCAGGATTCGAACCTGCGATCATAGCTGTCGCGCAGTTCCAGACTGAAGTGCCTAGAACCGCTGGGCCACAGCTACCGGCGGAGTTTGTTCGATTTTGCGACTTAAATCTGATAAAAAAAGTGAAAGTTTCATTTGTGTAGGCTATTATCCTCATGCTACTACTATTTTTTCCGACACAAAGGTGATGTCCTCCTTCAGCATGACAACGCACTTCCACATATGGCAGCTGTGACGCAGCGTCTTTTCTTGTTTGTCACAAATATTTGGCCTTTTGATTCCGAATACGTCGCGGTTTCTAATGCTGTGGTTAGGCAGGAATGTGAGAGCACAGCTTAAATTACTGCGACTGAAATGAGCATTCGATATCTGTCGACGAACGTGCTACGTCATTTTGGCGTCACTTTCCAGTAAGAATCGGATGAAACTATCTTCTCTTACGTTCGAAACAGAGCGGAGCGTCTTATTACTTCCTTGCACTCACGTCTCTCGTAGTGATCACGAAGATAAAATCAGAGAAATTAGAGCTCCTATAGACGTTCTTCCCACACACTATTCGCGAATGGGGCAGGGAAGCGGCGAAGTGATAGTGGTAACAGACGTTTCCTTCACCATACACCATAAGGTGTCTTGCCGACTATGGATACACTGACTACCAAAGAGTAATGCAACATAAACGAAAGCTGGCAGGCGCGTTACTACTCTCATGTGCAGAAGAAAACCAGAAGACCTGGAGCGACTAGAGACAGGACGTTCATATTCACAGTACTCGTACATTAGTATGTTCTGCAGAAATGATAATCATTTGAATCATGTCGACCAGCTGATTCAAGGTCAACATCGATATCACAGAGAGACACCAGCTACCGGTAAAATGTGCCTGCGGCTCTCGTCATCGCTATAAACAGAAGGTAATGGATCAGTGTGATTTGAGCAGACGTGAAGGATGCCTCACAGACGTATGCACAAAACTTTACCGTAAATCAGTGAGTCTGAAAGAGAGCGCATTACTGGCGTGAGAGAATGTGATTCGTGCACCCGGGAAATTGGTGCTCGTATGGGATGAAGTGTTTCCGCAGTGCAACTGTGTGCAGAACGGTTCACGGAAGGTTGTAGAACACAACGAGATGGGTCAGGTAGCACCACCCAAACCACCCCGAGCATATCGACAGGTCATCTGAACGGCATTGCAGGACAGATCTGTGTCCTCCTCGGCTCTGGCGCAACAGTGGAACAGTGTAACACATTGTATACTACTAGGGGTGACAGTCCGTCGCCGTTTATTACGGCATATGTTACGTGTGCATCGTCCACTTATCCGCCTACCCTACACGAATGTGCAGAAATATGCTAGACGGCAATGGTGTATAGAACGATGTCACTGGGGACAGGAATGGCGTCATATAGTCTTTTCGGACGAATCAAGGTTCTATTTGTTTGAAAATGATGGCCCCACATTGGTTCGCCGCAGGCGGAGCGGCATCACAGTGACTGTATTCGCACAAGACATGCGGCGTCAGCTCAAGGCCTTATGATATGGGGTGCTATTGAGTACAACCACAAATCACAGTTAGTACGTGTCCAGGGCACTGTGACCAGTGTACCATACGTGAATGACACCCTGAGACTCACAGCCGTACCGTTACTGCGTAACACCCCAGACTGTTTTTCAGCAAGACAATGCACGACCACATGTTGCTGCACGAACACGTGCCTCCTTGGTGTCACAGGATGTCACCATTTGTTTTGGGCACCCAGATCACCAGACATGCCGCCATTCGAAGATGTGTGGGACATGGTGAAACGATGAGTGCAACGCTGTGACCCAAAGCCAACCACCACAGGTGAACTTTGGAAGCAGGTGGATGCAGCATGGATGGCTATACCGCAAGACGCCATTCCCACCTTACACGTGTCGATACCATCACGAATGGAACAAGTTATCAGACTCTGTGTCTGCTAGGCAACAGGTCACATGCTGAACCGAAGTGACTGAAGTGCTAATCATTTTTGTAGAACATACTACCGTACATGTTCTGTGAATATGAACGTTCTGTCTCTAGTCGTTGAAGATGTTCTGTTTTTTTTTCTGAACATGAGTGTACGTCTGAAAGACAGCGCTATTAGCGCCACTATGAGGATGCAAATCAGGTTTGCTTTAAATACACGCTGTAACGGCTGTGAGCGTTAGTTACCTTTGAGATTGGACGTGGTGTGTTAGGTATTAGTCAAGAATGGCTTTAAGGCGACAAAGACGCCATTATCAGCACCTCGCTGAGTTTGAACGAGATCGTGTAATAGGGCTACAAGAAGTTGGACGTTTCTTCTGTGATACTGCTGAAAGACGTGGCAGGTACTGTATATGACTGATGGCAGCAGTGGTCACGAGAATGTAGGTCGCAGGAAGACCGGACTCCACACGGACACATGGCACAAACCGAGAGGGAAGACATCTGTGCTAGGCGTATGGCTCTGTCGCATCGTACTGCGTCTGCAGCAGCAATATGAGCAGCAGTTGGCCCCACAGTAGCATAACGAACCGTTACATATCGGTTATTTCAAGGACAGCTTCGAGCTAGACGCAGTATAGCGTGCATTTCACTGACCCAAATGACCATCATTAGCCACTTCAGTGGTGTCGAATGAGGGGTTATTCGAGGGCAGGATGGAGATCTGTTGCATTTTCTGAAGAAAGCAGTTGAGGAACTGCAACCAACCTGTCTAGGTGCTAGACACACTGGACCCACACTTACGATCAGGAGTGCGATTTCGTATGACAGCAGGGGAGTCTTGGTTATCACACGCTCTTTGACTGCAAATTTGTACGTCAATTTGATTATTCGACCTTCTGTGCTGCCATTCATGAACAGTATACCAGGAGGTGTTTTCCAACACGTTAACGCTCCACCACTGGCCCACATATCGCTGTTGTAGCCCACATGCTCTACAGGTTGTCGACATGTTGCTTGGTGTGCTACATCACAAGATCTGTCTCCAATCGAACACATATGTGACATCATCAGACGACAACCCCAGCGTCATCCACATACAGCTTTAACTGTCCCTGCGCTGACCGACCAAATGCAACAGACATGGAACTCCATCTCACAAACTGACATCCGGCACCTGTACAACACAACGTTTGATTGTTTGCATTCAACATTCTGGCGGTTACACCGGTTGTTAAAGTAGCTACATTTCATGTTTGCAATTGCTTATCTAGCGCTTACATTAACCAGTGATATCCCAAAGTTACTTCTTAAATATGTTTTATAGACAAATGTATTCCCGAAATTTCATTAATCTACGAGGGTCACTGCAAAAGAAATGCACACTATTTTTGTGAAATATACAGTTTTCATTCTGCATGTGTGATAGTTTTACAGTGTGTAGATACATCCTTCCGCTTGTTTTCAAACTTAGTTCAACCTGTTCCCGTGAGTGGCGCGGTCACAGCATGTGTTCAAGATGGCTGCTACATTTGACGTTCGTCGGAAGCAACATGCTGTCATAGAATTCCTGTGCGGTGAAAACGAGACAGTGGGAAACATTCACAAGAGGTTGAAAAAGGTGTATGGAGATGCTGCTGTCGATTGATTGACACGTTACGTTGGGATAGAGGAAGGAAGTGTTTGCAGTATACTGGAAGTGTTTGCGTTAAAAAAGGTTTGTGCCAGGTGGGTTCCCAGGGAGTTGACAGGCTCACAAAGAAACAAGAAAAACGGTATGCAGCGAACTTTCGGAACAGTACGAGAATGGTGGAGCTGAATTTCTTGAAAGAATTATGACAGGTGATGAAACATGGCTCCCTCATTTTTCACCAGAGGCGAAGAGGCAACCAATGGAGTGACATCATGCAAATTCACTCAAGAAAAAAAAATTCAAAACCACACCTTGTGCTGGAAAAGTTATGGCTACGGTGTTTTTGATTCCGAAGGACTCTTGCTTGTGGACATCATGCCAAGTGGAACCGCCATAAATTCTGATGCATATGTAACGACACTGAAGAAACTTCAAGCTCGGCTTAGTCGTGTTCGACCACATCGGCAAAAGCAGGATGTTTTGCTGTTGCACGACAATGCACGGTGTCAGTCAAAAAACCATAGAAGCGACCACAAAACTCGGATGGACAACACTGAAACACCCGCCTTACAGTCCTGACCTAGCTCCATATGACTATCATCTCTTTGGGAAACTGAAAGACTCTCTTCGTGGAACAAAGTTTGAAGATGCTGACTCCCTTGTGCAAACAGTGGCTCCAACAGGTTGCCCAGAATTTTACCGTGCGGGTATACAGGCGCTGGTTCCAAGGTGACGTAAAGCAGTTGAGAGGCATGGAAATTATATGGAGAAATGAAAATATTGTTCCTAAAGGATGTATCTACACACTGTCATACTTTCAAACTTGTAGAATAAAAGATGGATTAAAAAATAGTGTGCATTTCTTTTTGAGTGACCCTCGTATCTTAATTGTTTTTTGTGTTGCGGTTTTTCTCCGTCAGTGTGTGTAAATGTAGCCTGGTTGGCTCCCTGCCTCCCGTAGGTCTTTGTAGAGTCACTAGTTTGCAGAGAATTTGCAAATAGCATACGGGCGTTTCCCACTTTTTCCCTCGTACACCTTCATCCGTGTCATTTTTCGCTACTAACTGTGATACCAAGTGAATACAAATCTTTTACTCGAGTGCCCCTGCGCCCGTCTCAGTTAGGCGCCCCAAGCGACCGCTACTAATTCTATAATACGTCCTGTATAGAATTATTTCACTTCTGACAGCTATGGTGCCTCTTTCAGGTTGACGCCGCAAGCGGTCGCTTGTGTCGCTCTGCTAGTAATAGTAGTCATAAGAAAATAATGAGAACAATAAAACGTATAATGCTTAGCTTCGCCAACGCTGTATTTCTCCATTTCTCCTTCTACAGTGTTAACTTCTATTAATTATAATGTTTTATTAAGAGTAGTCATAGCAGAAGTAGGAGCATTGACACTGGAATGACAGTTCGTTGGTACCATGGTCAGAGAAGAGAGACACAAAAATGAAGATAAAGGGAGAGGGCAGAAGTGAAGAAAAGGAGATAAGAAAGTAAGAGAGAGGAAAGAAATGCCAAGAGAAATACTGAGCATGGGAGGGAGACACAGATGCGTAAATAGGAAGGAAGAAGACTGGCAAGAAAGAGCAAGGCGAAAACTAAGTAGGTGATGTGCATAATGAAGAATGGGGTACAACTCGTCGGCTTTGACCAATGGCGTCATAGGAAAGTCACACGAGATAGATGACCAACATTTGACATCATGAATGTTCAAAAACAAAGAACAGAGATCGTACGCATACTTCACGTAAACCCATGGAGGTAAAAAAGATTAGAGTTGTGATTACGTCAGAAACTTGAAGCCAACGTCCGCCATCTTACATAGCCCAAAACACTAAGTTCACCGAACTTATGCCTGAGCGATTCACCGCGGTGATACTTTCCGTGACGTCGCTCTGACGTGCCCTTGCGCAGTTTCAACCACTGGGGATATCCTTCGACTTTCGTGGTAGTACCCCAAACAGCAAATGGTTCAAATGGCTCTGAGCACTATGGGACTTAACTTCTAAGGTCATCAGTCCCCTAGAATTTAGAATGCCCGAGGCAGGACCCGAACCTGCTACCGTAGCGGTCGCGCGGTTCCAGACTGTAGCACCTAGAACCGCTCGGCCACCCCGGCCCGCTCCCAAATAGCATCTGGTACTCTTATCGTGTGGGGACGTAGCTGTTTCATCAAAAATGCCAGCTTGCGTAGTTTACAGGTGTACTAATCCATCCGTTCGTAATGTAAAGTTTAAAGGAATTACATTTCATTCGTAACTGGAGCCGTTAAAGCAATATTTTCTTTTCTGTACATAAATTATCGACGCAATGTTTACTTCTATAGTAGTCGTTTCATTCCTATCATTTGACTTTAGATTTACTATCTCTCCAACTCGCATAGCTCTCTGGCTGAACGCTGCGGGAAGGATAGATTGAAAACCACCCAAATTTAGCGAAATATTTTCACAACGTTTTCGGGAAGAGGACATAGACCGAACATCAATGCGTATTACGAAAAATGCAGGGCCGTCATTTTTTCCTGCAACTCCTCCTCACTTACAAAAGTTAAGTGTAAAATATCAATTTTGAATTCAGCTCCTATAAAATTACGATATAAAAACTTTCTGCATGGATTTACACCTCCTTCAATAATTGTTCACTTTGCTGGCGAGTGCAAGATACGTTATCATGTCTTGCTTCTTTCATGATGTTTATGGGCTAACAAAGAACACTTAGGTAAGTCGTTTGCAAAAGTGAATATTAATAATGTCATGCATACGAGTTGAAAGCTGAAAATGTGACGATCAAGAAACAGTACTAGTAAGCAAACAAGCATTGATTTCGGCGTTCTAGCTCCATATGCTATCGATACACATACAATGAAAGCAGAATTAAATGGATTACGAAAGCATCTTTTTTTACATCACACCTTTCGCATCTTGGTTATTCGAAATACGTCTACGTTAACGCGGCGAAATGTATCGGATTACTAGAGCAAATTCGCATTCAAAACAGAAAAACGTTCGAAATCCCTTACGGACACTAAGTTATCCACGTAAGGACTGTAACTTTTACTATTTAAAACAGCTGTTTCGAGCACACGGGAGAAATAACTAACAAGAAAAAATAGTAAACAGTAGTCTGCTAATGTTTTGAGCTATTTAAGTTGGCAAGTTCCTCCCACACAGACTTCATAACAACGCATAGCGTAAGTTATAGCGGCATTTACCTTCTCTTTTTACCTTCATGCATAAATCCAGTTTTGTAACGTAATCTTAAAAATGTAACGGAAAAAGAAATGTAGCACAGAAAACAGAGACTGCACATGTACATCATGTCAACTCATAATTGTAAAGAAAACTTATGTAAAGGAAACGCGACTTATGAAAGTCCATTAAAAAAATGAAATTAATGGGACAGGCGTGGGAATTGTTTCGGACGTTACGATTAAAAACAGAACTAGAAACATAACAACAAAAGAAAATACTAACAAAAATACCAGGAAAAATACAACAAACCGGCAGTCGACTGAGGAAGAAGATAGTAATGTTATTCATGAAATAAAAAGCAACCAAGCAAGCACTGATATTAACAATAGCGTAATGAACAAATTATCTAACATCGGCATCCTGTTCTTCAGACGACCTACCCACGCAAACGAAAGTGACGGAGCTAACATTGGTATTCCGTTCTTCTGTAGACATACAAATTACCTATTGCGAAGAAAACTATAACTCTTGCGTTGGTGTCAGTTGACACAGATATTACCTACTGTGGAGAAAACGACACCTCTAACATTAGTATCCTTTATTTCAGTGGACATATACAGAGTGGTCCATTGATAGTGACCGGGCCATATACCTCAGGGAATAAGCATCAAACGAAAAAACTACAAAGAATGAAACTCGTCTAGCTTGAACGGGGAAACCAGATCGTGCTATGATTGGCCCGCTAGATGGCACTGCGTTTCTTTAAATAGGAAGCCCCATTTTTATTACATATTCGTGTGGTATGTAAAGAAATATGAATGTTTTAGTTGGACCACTTTTTTCCTCTTTGTGATTGGACGACATCATCCAAGTGTCCGGACCGTTCGCCGGATAGTTACGTTATTTAAGGAAACAGGAAGTGTTCAGCCACATGTGAAACATCAACCACGACCTGCAACAAATGATGATGCCCAAGTGTGTGTTTTAGCTGCTGTTGTGGCTAATCCACACACCAGTAGCAGAAAAACTGCGCGAAAATAGGGAATTTCAAAAACGTCGGTGTTGAGAATGCTACATCAACACGGATTGCACCCGTACCATATTTCTATGCACCAGGAATTGCATGGCGACGACTCTGAACGTCGTCTACAGTTCTGCCACTGGGCACAAGAGAAATTACGGGACGATGACAGATTTTTTTCACTCGTTCTATTTAGCCACGAAGCGTCATTCACCAACAGCGGTAACGTAAACCGGCATAATATACAGTATTGGGCAACGGAAAGTCTAAGATGGCTGCGGCAAGTGGAACGTCAGCGACCTTTGTGGCGGGTTAATATATGGTACAGCATTATGGGTGAAAGGATAATTGGCCTCCATTTTATCGATGGCAATCTAAATGGTGCAATGTATGCTGATTTCCTACCTGATGTTCTACCGATGTTACTACAAGATGTTTCACTGCACGACAGAATGGCGATGTACTTCCAACATGATGGATGTCCGGAACATAGCTCGCGTGCGGTTGAAGCGGTATTGAATAGCATATTTCATGACAGGTGGATTGATCGTCAAAGTACCATACCATGGCCCGCACGTTCACCGGATATGACGTCCCCGGATTTCTTTCTGTGGGGAAAGTTGAAGGATATTTGCTATCGTGATCCACCGACAATGCCTGACAACATGTGTCACTGCATGTGCGAACATTACGGAAGGCGAACTACTCGTTGTTAAGAGGAATGTCGTTACACGTATAGCTAAATTCAATGAGGTTGACGGACATCATTTTAAGCATTTACTGCATTAATGTGGTATTTACAGGTAATCACGCTGTAACAGCGTGCGTTTTCAGAAATGATAAACTGACAAAGGTACATGTATCACATTGGCACAACCGAAATAAAATGTTCAAACGTACCTATGTTCTGTATTTTAATTCAAAAAACCTATCTGTTTCCAACTGTTCGTCTAAAATTGTGAGCCGTATGTTTGTAACTATTACAGCGCTATGTATCACAAAGCGAAAAAAGTTGTCCAACAAAAACATTCATATTTCTTTACGTACTACTCGAATACGTAATAAAAAATGGGGGGTTCCTCTTAAAAAAAAACGCAATTGTTATCTGTTTGACCTATGGCAGTGCCATCTAACGGGCCAACCATAGCGCCATCTGGTTTTCCTCTTCAAGCTAGACAAGTTTCGTTCTTTGTAGTTTTTTCGTTTGACGCTTATTTCTTGAGATATTTGGACCGGTCACGATCAATGGACCACCCTGTATATTACGTAATACGCAGAAAACGACACCTCTCATTTGGTTTCCTGTAGTTCAGTTGACCTACGTAGGAAACTAGTATTACCCACGACTAAAAGAACGACAAAGCTGAAATTGATATCCTATTTTTTTTTACCAATTACGGATACAATGGTAAATTGAAATGTGTACACAAATTTCTTTAAAACGGCGACCAAAACAAAATGCGTACAAAATGTCTTTCTTTTAATGATACATTCATTTATTTAAATTTACAATTTGACGCAATCAATTTACTATGGCTCAGAAATAAACAAATTATCATCTATGACTCAAATATGGCGTCGTTAGTCAAAGCAAACGAGTTTTGTCCCATTATTCAGCTGACCCATATGCAGCTACTAATGTCTGCACTCCTCATCATGTACACACGCATTACATAGCCGCTGCGGAACACAATGCGCGCGCAACGCATGTACCCATAGGCAGAGATACAACATGACGCGAGGTGAGCGCTCCTTGGTTGCGCGACACGGCAGAGCGACGGCAGCGTAAAGTCTCTGGCGCTGCGGCTTTTTTTCCAATATGGCGTCAGCGAGTTTCCTGCAGCTGGCGCGCTGCCAAACAAGCAAGGCGAGGTGAGCGCACTAGGAAGAGAATGTTCGGTCAACGGCAGTGTTGCGCCTGGTGAGGTGCGCGCGAGGTATATAACGGTCCGTCGGCAGAACGGCGCCCACACTACGCTACGCGCTGCCGCCACTGCTGCGACTGATAAGGCGACGAGGTGAGTCGATAGCAGAGATCGAACTTTAACTACCTTTACGTTATGACGCCTTGCTGGAACTCGCGCATCTTCGTCGGTCTGTAATGTGTCACAGATGTTCCGCCTGCTCAATCATCTGCCAACCTTGTTAACAATATACGTGGACAGACAGTCATTGTGTGGTTGCGAGTTAAACAAGCGATTTCTAACAACACGGCTCATGTGATGGAACTGTGACTAGTGCTGAAGTTCATAACATCCGTAACAATTCGTAAACAAGGAAAAGGCGAGACATATGTCATTAGTACGTCTACATAATAACGCTCAGAACTTAAAAGTTTTTATAAGCAGCTATTGGGAAAATTCTGAGTGGCGGCGTTCACCAAGTCTGTTTTAAATTACGTACTGCTGTAATGAAATTCGCTGTTGTAAGCGGAAAGTGGTTGTATAGAGCACCATATGGACAACGGATTCAGAGACATCAAAACATAAGCACGTGGAAGGAAACAAACTAATTAAATGAAGATGCATTTGCTGTTTCTGATGTTAAGGGACCACTTGTGACGTCAGTAGTAAGCATTGATACCGGTATAACACAGCACTTTATTTACAGTAAAAGAACTTATATTACAAGGAGTTTACGTCAAATCACAGGCATCACCAGTACATCCAGTCAAAGACATAAGTGTCTTTATATCAGTTCTCAATACCGCCAAAGAAAGAGGACAATACACGTATTCAACAAGGGAAAGCAATACAATAAGAAAAACAGAAACATCGTCGTGATGGAGCGTGCACACAGAAATGGTGTTCAAATACAGATGAATGTGCCAATTCCGGCCTCATTCTATGCCTCTGAATCAACTGTACCGTATTTTTTTTATTGAGCTAGTATTTTTTTTTTCTTGGGAAACGAAAGCACAATTTTCATCTTTTGGCTTTGAACATAATTTAACGTTTTGGTTAGTTTTTGTCGCTCTCTGAACCTGAAACAAACTGTATGGAGATATTCCATATGTCATATACGTTTGGAATGTTACGTGTCCCAACTTTCATAAGGTATTGTTCTTAAATATATGCTGCTGAGTCGTAACCGACAAAAGGCTCTGTTCATGAGAAGGTAAGGCGGCACAGTCTTACGCATGTCGTATTAAAAGCCAATGAAGTAAATCGTTTCTTTGAAAAGAAACGAAATGCCAGTTGGTAGAAAGCCCGTCCTACGGCGGTCCTGAGTTCGTGGAAGCCTAGCCTTGACTGTCATCGCTTTAGTTGTTTCGCTCAAGGCCAGCTCCGAGGCGGCATGCTGTCGACAATCCAGTTCGCTACCACAAGAAAGGAAAAGAAAACACGAATTCTCTTTATCAGAAGCTCATGCCTACAGGTTGTAGCGCCCGAATGAATGCGGAAGTATAGTATTTAAAAGAACTGTTTGGGTTTCTCTGTCTATACTAGTCACTGAGCCGATCACAGTAATTCAAGTACCAGAACTCAATACTTGTGTCTGTAATCCTGTAGCTACTCTCAGAAAGGTCTATCCTCCTTTTACAAACTTAAGTATTTTAGCAGCTGCTAGGCAGAGACTTTTATAAAACCGCCATTCCGCTTATTATACAATTTTGTACCAGTTGGGTGGCCTGAAAAGTAGTTTTCGTAATCCTTCATCATTGAACTAGGGAAAAATGAAAAAGGAAAGACTAAATTTATTCTTATAGGTAATGTGACTTCCTTGGAATTTTGCACTCCACCGGACGTTTGAACAGTAGATTCTCTCTGACTTAAAGAAAAATCTGAGGTCCTTGATTCAAATAAAGAAACGCCATTTTCTGCTATGCATACATCGATAATTTTATATGCGGCGCGTTTCTCGTCAGGTGAATTACAATATTTTACCTACTCTACTGCTGGTGAGCAGACGTTGATACGTAAAGAATTCTGTCATACGATCCGTAATTGCTCCAGAACAACAGTCACATTGGGGATAACTGGAGTACAGGCAAGCATATACATACAGGTTGCGAAAAACAAGTTGACCAAAAGTGTAGGGCAGAAAGACAGCATCAAACAAAGGAACTTGAGTATAGGAAGTTGCACATTTTCGGCGCTACAGTGATGTAATCGAAATCTGACTTGTCAACGTCTTTACCCAAAATGAAATGAAATTCACAGAAAATTTATACGTAAACAAAATCTTTGCACTATCTAGCGATGAAAGCAAGTAAACTTAAATCATCACAGACACATGTGTCTAATACCTGACGCACAATGTTAACACTTCTTGACAAATGAGAAAAATCGGATGTTCGTGTTTCCTATTTCAGCATGTTCTAAAAAGTTCAAAGTAAGTGGAAAACTAGTATGTTCACTTACACGACCTTGCCACCGCTTAATTAACATAAATATGTCGTTTCACGCTGACACTGCGCCGTAAATATTCAGCTGCGACTGCTAGTTCCTATACTAAAATGCCATCGTTTGGTGCTGTCTTTCTGCCCTACTCTTTTGGTCAAATTGTTTTTCCGCACTCTGTATATTGCCTGTATAGAACTGTATATGTTACAGAAGTACACAGTGTATGAAAAAAGTTGAGAAAGATAAGAGAGAGAGAGATAGACAAGCAGAAAGAGAGGGAGGAAGAGACGAGGAGAGATGAGAACATAAAACACTACAGTTACACAGATCGTTAAGGAGCCATCGGACACCGCTATGAACTTGGAAGCGGTTTTAAATAAATTTTAAGTGTTTTGTAACTCTTTTTCTTTGTTTTCCGCAGCTTGAAACATAATGAATGAATGGATGGATGGAAATGCGCCTTCTTGCAAGACCCAGTTTTATTTTTTAAGAAATGAGAAATGTTGCAGTAAAGCTGTTCCACTATCAGCATACGTTTGCGAGTACGTTTATATAAAGAGCGAACCATAACACCACCGACAAACTTTCCAAGGTTGTTCAGGGATAATGCCTGGTGTTTTGGTGTAAGGGAACCGCAGTCTCCAGAGGGTTGTCATAAAGCTATTGTATTCGTTTAGCTTCTTGTGCCGGCCGGTGTGGTCGTGCGGTTCTAGGCGCTTCAGTCTGGAACCGCGTGACCGCTACGGTCGCAGGTTCGAATCCTGCCTAGAGCATGGATGTGTGTGATGTCCTTAGGTTAATTAGGTTTAAGTAGTTCTAAGTTCTAGGGAACTGATGACCACCGATGTTAAGTCCCATAGTGCTCAGAGCCATTTTTTGGCTTCTTGTCCCAATTAGCTTTGTATCTGTACTGCACTGAGAATTGTGTACAACGGTGCAAAATGTGACGATATGATCTCTGTGTTTTGTTTCCATGAGCTGCTGTGGTACCGCATTCGCAATTTGGGAATACATTTGTTTAAATCATAATTACGTTATTACTAACGAGACGCCGGAGATCACGAATCCCTTACACGAAAACTCTCAGACGGCTTCCCTGAACAACCACTATAAGTTTCAGTGGAGTTCTGGCTCATTCTGTATAATAACGCTCCATGACGAAAGTCGTGGAAATTGAAGCTTGTCAACTTTTAAAATCTCACTAGGGCTGTTGACAGAAAGGTCGAGTGAAACAGTTGTTAACTTGTTAATTACGTCCATCAGATTGGAACGAGGAAGACAAAAATAGACATGCCGGCGTGAACACAAACAGAAGTGTTGCATCTTGTAAGTCCCTTCTGTCTACCATGCTACTTCCAAAAATCGAGACACTGCAGCGAGAGTACACGTATTCTGGTCTCAAAAATTGATGAGATGTTAGTGCTACGAAAAATGATAACCATAATGTCGTTTTAAGAAATAATGTAGGAGAGGTTCCTGTATTGAACACAGCGATGCGAAAACAAAGAATGTGTCCTGCAGGAAGATAAATCTCCATTCTGCACGCTAGACAGGGATGAAGAGTCAATGTGAGAATTATTTTGCCGGCCGTGGTGGTCTCGCGATTCTAGGCGCGCAGTCCGGAACCGTGCGACTGCTACGGTCGCAGGTTCGAATCCTGCCTCGGGAATGGATGTGTGTGATGTCCTTAGGTTAGTTAGGTTTAAGTAGTTCTAAGTTCTAGGGGACTAATGACCACAGCAGTTGAGTCCCATAGTGCTCAGAGCCATTTTTTGAATTATTTTCATCTTTGACGTTCCGAAATTCATCATAAATTGACTTATACTGCTACCATAAATTTCTCCCTTTTTTGTGTTTTGTTTTGTTTTAAGATCGTATGTTACCAACTTAACACAACTCGTTTGATGCTAATAAAAATTATGGATTGTCTACTTTTTACGAACAAACGAATATTATTTCTGTTTGTTTTATTTGTTATGTTTTATACAGTTAGAGACTCACTCATTAATATAACAAGAAAGAATGTTTTTTTTTCATATTCTATTTCTGACCTAAATTTCTAAGTGGAAAGCAAACCGTAATGATTAACTGGATGAGGCCCGTGATATGTTGATTCACTTTTTATTTGTGTCTGCGTCAAAGAACTATAAACGCAAGGCATAATTTCAGCCTTAGTCATTGACTTTCGTATCCATTACACTACTTACCTTTCTCGAACAGCCCGGATGGCCTCGCGCATTAACACGCCGCTTCCGGGATTCGGGTAGGCGCGCCGGCGTCGGTACCGGCGAATTAACGACGAGGGCCGGCGTGCCCTGAGGACTGGATGTTGTTTTTAGGCGATTTCCCACAACCGACGAGGTGAATACCGGGTTCGTTTCCATGTCCCGTCTCAGTTACACGATTCGCAAACATTTCGAAAACTTTCTCATTCTTTCGTATAGGATAACACTAGACGCAGCCAAATGGGGAACAGAAATTACGTGGCGACAGAAAGGACATCCGCCCCAACTCCAGATTAAAGTGTCGACCAAGTGAAGAGACGGAAGAAGGCCACGAAAAAGCGATTTTATAATATTTCTCTCAGACGACTCAACGCCGCGAAAGAAGTAACATAGTTTCCCTAATGTTTACCCACTTCTTTACCTGAGGTCACAACACGCACAATTCTGACTGTACTCGACCTGGAATTTGTCAGTTCCAAACCTGTTAGTGAAATAATATTTTCTTCATCAGCTTTTGGTCGCTGAGAGGTGGAGATATGATAGCACAGTTCCTGACAACCTACCAACCATGGTTACTACCTTTCTGATGCAGCCATCCTTCTTTCTGTCTCATCATCTGCACCATTTGGTAGTAGTTACTGTAGTTTATTCCACCGATAACGCATAACAATATGAATACTCTGTGCGTGTCTGTCGACATTTTCCCGGTATTTTTCCTGTAAACAAGTTTTTTTTAATGAAACTGTTATGTCTAATTATGTGTCCAATTAATTTCATTTTTCTTCTCCATATCACGTTCATAAAATTTTCTCTTCAATTTCTTTTAGTATTTGTTCATTTAATTTCCTTTCTGTTTAGAATGTTTTATGGCTCTCCATGTCCTCATTCCTATTGCTTTTATTTCAACCAGTGGTCGGGATTAAATTCGAAACCTTTTCAAAATGTGTTATGAGACGAGGAAAACAGCACTGTTGACGGTTATCCGTCCGTCCCAGTTGATTGCCTGCTTAGCTAGTACTGCTTGCAAGAATGAAATGAGAGCTACTGTTTAACTTCCCGTCGACGTCGGTGTCATTGGAGCACTGGATCTGGTGGAGAAGGGGAAGAAAGGAATCGGCGGAGGAATTTTCAAGGAAATATCCCATCATTCATGTAGAGAGATTTATAAAAACTATAGGAATCCTATACGTTGAATAGGGGTTTGCACTCCAGTCTTGTGTAATAGGGGTCCATTGCGCTATTTTACTCATTGGTGGTATTGTTTGAGAGGATTACGGTATATGGCGCCACCAAGTTTTACATTCTTCTCAGTTTCATAATTATCCATAACAACACAAACATAACAGTAAACTTCATAGGTACTATTCACAGTCATCCACAAAACACGGATACACTCACTATTCTGTGGAAAGAAGACGGTTCCAACCTTAGTGTGATTGACTGTATGGCGTTATTTCCAATGTAAAGAAAAAAAGTGCATTGTAGTAATTTCTGGAGTGGGGCCACTCTCAGACCAGAACTGAGGCCAGTGTTGAGGTCCATGGTGAACGGAAGTGTCATATATATATATATATATATATATATATATATATATATATATATATAAGAGTTGTGACGTCATAACGCCCGATGAGAGCTTGATATTTCGCGGCCTGAACTGGAAAGTGGTGCTTAATCAATTAATAAGCCCAAAATGGCCGAAGCAGCACAGATAATAGAGTATTTAATTTTGTAAATATTATAGCGTCATCTATGAAACGGATGGAAAAAAATATATGTTAAGAAATGGTTCAAATGGCTCTGAGCACTATGCGACTTAGCTTCGGAGGTCATCAGTCGCCTAGAACTTAGAACTAATTAAACTTAACTAACTTAAGGACATCACACACATCCATGCCCGAGGCAGGATTCGAACCTGCGACCGTAGCGATCGCTCGGCTCCAAACTGTAGCGCCCAGAACCGCACGGCTATATGTTAACACATATACGTCATTCTGAGACGGTAATTGTCTTCATGGGAAAATGTTTGCGGTTGCTTACGGATCCATGATTGTACCGAGGCGTGCAAGTCTTCGTCCGATGCAAATCGACTGCCACGAATGTTTTCCTTCAGGACTCCAAAAATATGGAAATCGCACGGGGAGAGATCAGGACTGAATGTAGGATGTGTAAGGGCCTTCGAACAAAACTTCTTCAGCGTAGTCGAAAGAGCCTGCCAACATGTGGGCCCGCCCACATATTTCGAGTACGCTGAGAAAGTTTCACTGGAAAGCCGTTACAAACTCTCAATACAACCCGATCTCAGCCCACGCGATTTCCATATTTTTGGAGCCCTGAAGAAAGACATTTATGACCGTCTATTTGCTTCGGTCGAAGAGGTGTAAGTCTGGATGAAAGCAAGGATTCGTAGGCAACCGCAGACATTTTCCCATGAAGACACTGATCGTCTCACAATGGCGTATATGTGTTAACAATTTCGGCCATTACTTTTGAAATACTAAACAGTTCACTTACTTTTTCCTTCCACTCTGCCCCTTATAACTAAACAATGTCCGGTACTTTCCTCCTTAATTCACGGAGAAGACTACTTGCGCGCTGACAAATTGATATGGGCTCTTATTATCGAACTTGTATAACAGTCAGCCCAAGAACAAGGACAAACTGGTACACAGTCTCGCGAAAATTAATTAAGTTGACGGTCCTGATTAAACACTTCACCAGAGATCGAATGTTAGTGGAATGAACAGCCATTGAGATGGATGAAGTGAAAAATTTGTAAACTCCTCAAAGGGCAATAAAACAAGTATACAAGTAACGCCGAGAAAGAAGCAAACAAGGTGTATGAGTGAAGAAATTGAAAAAGAAAGACACAAGAAAATAAGTGCACCAGATAAAGATGTTCGTATAAAATAAGCGTCAAATGAGAGTGGCACGAACCCAGAAGGTATGAAAGAACAGTTTCTAGTGTTGTACTTGATGAGACATTCTAAAAATTACGCCAAGGTATTTTATTTTTGAAGCTACTAACCAAAGTAGAAGGTCATAAGCGAAGATATTATAACAACAGTCTACTGGACATAAAACAAAGAGTCTGCAACATGTGTTTGGGCTTACGAGTCCAAAGGGGACATTATTATTTGTCCTTACTGCTGTCACTTGCGTAATTGCCAAAAAGAAAACAGAAGTATCAAGTAGGTGAAACATCTTTGTTAGAACTGGCCGTAAGTGAGATCATAAAACAGGAATGACAGTATTATGTACACTGAGATCCAGCAAGAGCACAAAGGGAAAACGATCACATAGTACAGTCTGGCAGGCCTTCGACAGCACCATTAAAAAGACATAATAAATCAAGGGCTTTAACAACAAACTACGAAGACTAAACTCCACCCAAACAAGCCATGATGGCCCAACGGTATCGACCGGCCGCCGTGTCATACTCAGGCCACATGTGTCACTGGATGCGGATATGGAGGGGTATGTGGCCAGCACACCGCTCTGCAGTCCGTATGCCACTTTATGAGACCGGAGCTGCTACTTCTCCATCAAGTAGCTCCTCAGTTTGCATTGCAAGGGCTGAGTGCGCCCTACTTGCCAACAGCGCTCGGCCAACCGGATGGTCCCCAACCAAGTGCTATCCAAGCCCGACAGCGCTTAACTTCGGTGATACGATGGGAGCCGGCCGCGGTGGTCTCGCGGTTCTAGGCGCTCAGTCCGAGACCGCGCGACTGCTACGGTCGCAGGTTCGAATCCTGCCTCGGGCATGGATGTGTGTGATGTCCTTAGGTTAGTTAGGTTTAATTAGTTCTAAGTTCTAGGCGACTGATGACCACAGATGTTAAGTCGCATAGTGCTCAGAGCCATTTGAACCATTTGATACGATGGGAACCGGTGTCACCACTGCGGCAAGACCGTCGGTAACAACAAACGACGGTGGCGCTAATCATACATCGCGTAAACGACGAAATCTTTTGTTCTGAACACGTCACACATAGAGTGGACCAGAACACTGACGAGCATTCAGAGGTTGTTCAGGAATACCTAATACCTTCTGAGTGTTTTGGAGTAAGGGACCCACGATCTCTGGCGCCTCGTTACAGATTTACTGCATTTCGTTTGGTTTCTTCCCCAACTTATCTTTGTATCTGTATTACACTAAAAATACTTCACAACAATGCAGATGTCGACAGTATATATTTATAAAATTTAGCTATACCTTTCAGCTACTTCCCTACATAGTCAAAAAAAATGTTCAAATGTGTGTGAAACCTAAATTATCCTAAGGACAAACACACACACCCATGCCTGAGGGAGGACTCGAACCTCCACTGGGACCAGCCGCACAGTCCATGACTGCAGCACCTACATAGTTGGCGCGCCGGCTTTGGCATTTGTTGTAGCATTGTACCAACTTCCCATTACTCTCATTATAGAAGGTTGCCGCCTGTGCTTTCCGGCAATTCTCGACGCTGGTCTGCAGCTCATTGTCTATGTCAGATACTCCCCTAGTAGCCAAAGGTTCATATGAGCAAAGAGATAAAATTCAGAGGAAACCACGTCTGAGCTGTATGGTGGGCGATCAAACACTTCTCATCTAAAACACCGGAGGAGTCTTTTTATTGCAGCTGCGGTTGGGTTCCTGCAACATTCCCGCACTTTCCTGTCATGCATGACAATTACGTTGTGCGGGCTGCGTGAAATCAGGCGAAAAACCTCAGCGAATGACAGCACGCAATTCACATTTGGTGCGAGACTCCATTGTTCTAAGTTACTCCATTTGTTGTCTGTGCCCTCAGAACTGAAAAGTGCGACTTGATGCAACTACGCCACTGACAGTCATCCTAGAGACACTGGTAATACATCTGCGACGAGCTTCATCGGATTTTCACGATGGCTTTAATTTTGCGACCGATCGGACCTTGAAAAAATAATTGCTATCGTATAATCTTGTTCCCACTAGGAAGAAAACTGTTCTGACAGTGCGCAGTGATCTTCTCTTCTTCATCTTAAGCTTTATATTGCACTTAATTAACAAGCACTAATTTGCCTCACTACCCACCACCTAATACAGGCTATGAAACAATGTAATAATCATCATAATAAACGTAATATCAATAATATGTCTGAAATGCGCATGATAACTGTAGGCCTACAGACAAGAGCTGAATAGATTCTTTTGAGATGTGATGCTGCAGAAGAACGTTGATCATCATGAGTATATCGTGTTACTGCTGAAGAGGTACTGCATCTAACCTTTGAGAAAATAAATTTTGGCAAAACTTATTTTAAAGAAAGGTCAGGTTGGCAGAACGCAGACTGAGCCACTGTTAATTTTATAACGGGGGGAAGTGCTGGGGAGTAACAATTGTAGAGGGATATCAAGATTTGGCTACTGTAAATAGATTCAAGTGGCTGTAGCGATGCAGTCGTTACAAAGAGATTAAGAGGCTTGCAAATCTGCTTCAAACCTGTTTTCGGACTGAATCCATAATAATAACAGTACTAACAATGAGCGAACTGGAGAGAGGAAGTGGAATGAAATAGGAGATGAATAAAATAATAAAGAGAGATCTGTGATTTTCTGCAAGATTTTCGTATCACGGCATTTATTGTAGTGTAGGTACTCGAACTCTACACTCCCTTTCGAACAAGCTCAGCTTCGGGTCCAAAAACAAATTTGTTTACTAGATCGAGACTATCTGATCAAAGAGTATTCGCACACCTATCATTGGACTTAATACGGGTTGTGTCCACTCTTCGCCTTTATGGCGACTTGAACTATGGTGGTGACACTTTCAGCGAGGTGTCTGAATATCTGTGGAGGAATGGTAGCTCATTCATCCTCAATAGCTGAAACCAGAGAAGGTTGTGAGGTTCGAACTGTGGTATGGTGCGAAGTCGACTTCATAATTTGTTCCAAAGATGTTCCATCGGGTTCAAGTCTGGACTCTGGGCGAGCCACTCCATTTCAGGATTTGTTACTGTCCACAAACCATTTCCTCACAGATGTTATTTTGTGAAACAGTGCATTGTCATGCTGATACAACGACTATCGTCTCTGGACTGTTGCTGTACGATACGCAGTACATAATGCTGTCATATATTTGCAAATACTTCCGTATTTAGCGTTTGCCTAAGCGCAGTAAGATCACCACATCCTAACAATGAAAAACACATCTATGCCGTAACACCGCCTCCTCTGTACTACACTGTTGGAACTACACACGATGGCAGGTACTTTCTCCTGGTATTGGCCAAACCCAAACCCAAACCCTCACATCGGATTGCTAGAGGGCACTGTGTGACTCATCGCTCGTTTCCAGTCATCCACTGTCTAGTGGCGTCGCTCTTTGCGCTACCTCAAGCGCCGTTTAAGGCTGAATACAGAAATTTTGGAAATTTATGGTAAAATCTTATGGGAGCAAACTGCTGAGGTCATCGGTCCCAAGCTTACGCACTACATGATCTAACGTACACTAAGGACAACACACACATCCATGCCCGAGGGAGCACTCGAACCTCCGACGTGAGGAGCCGCGTGACCCGTGACAGGACGTCCAAGACCCGCGAATACCCCGCGCAGCTGTGACTACAGGAATGTGCGGCTTATGAGGAACTCTTAGAATCTTGTAGCCCATACTTTCTATCTCCCTACACACAGTAATTGTGCTATCTCGACTATTGGCAGTACTTTGGAGCTCACGGGTGATTCCTTCCGCCGATTTCATGCGAGTTTTTTTTACACACATTCAAAAAAGTTTTGCATCACCCCGGTTCCGAGAGTTCCGGAACCTGTACAGAAAATTGGAATAGAAACGACATAATCATCATTTAAACCCTTTTTATTTGTCAAAAGAACCACACATTACATGTTGTACCACCATACACCAAGAGGTGGTGGTCCAGATTGCTGTACACACCGGTACCTCTAATATCCAGTAGCACGTCCCTTGCATTAATGCATGCCTGTATTCGTCGTGACATACTATTCACAAGTTCATCAAGGCAGTGTTGATCCAGATTGTCCCATTCCAGATTGTCCCATTCCTCAACAGCGATTCAGCGTAGATCCCTCAGAGCGGTTGGTGAGTCACGTCGTCCATAAACAGCCCTTTTCAATCTATCCCAGGCATGGTCGATAGGGTTCATGTCTGTAGAATATGCTGGTCACTCTAGTTGAGCAATGTTATCGTGAAGGCAGTAATTCACAAGATGTGAACGATGGGGCCGCGAATTGTCGTCCATGAAGACAAATGCCTCCGCAAATGCTGCCGATATGGTTCACTATCGGTCGGAGGATGGCATTCACGTATTGTACAACCGTTACGGCACCTTCCATGACCACCAGCGGCGTACGTCGGTCCCACATAATGCCTCTCCAAAACAGCAGAGAACTTCCACCTTGCTGCAGTCGCTGGACAGTGTGCCTAAGGCGTTCAGCATGACCGGGATGCTTCCAAACACGTCTCCGACGATTGTCTGGTTGAAGGCATAATAGACACTCATCGCCAATCCTGAGCGGTCCATTCGGCATGTTGTTGACCCATCTGTACCGCGCTGCATGGTGTCGCGGTTGCAAAGATGGACTCTGCCATGGATGTCGGGAGTGAAAAAAAAAATGGTTCAAATGGCTCTGAGCACTATGGGACTGAACTTCTAAGGTCATCAGTCCCCGAGAACCTTGAACTACTTAAACCTAACTAACCTAAGGACATCACACACATCCATGCCTGAGGCAGGATTCGAACCTGCAACAGTAGCGGTCGCGTGGTTCCAGACTGTAGCGCCTAGAGCCGCTCGGCCATCCCGGCCGGCTCGGGAGTGAAGTTGCGCATCATGCAGTCTACTGCGTACACTTTGAGGCGTAACACGACGGTCTGTGGCTGAACGAAAAGCATTATTGAACATGTGGCGTTGTTGTCAGGGTTCCTGCGAGCCATCCACTTCAGTCGTAACACTTGGCAGGCCTGAGCGTGGCATGCCATCGACAGTTTCTGTCTCTCTGTATCTCTTCCATGTCCGAACAATATCGCTGTGGTTCATTCCGAGACGCCTCGACGCTTCCCTTGTTGAGGACCCTTCCTGGCACAAAGTAACAATGCGGACGCGATGGAACCGCGGTATTTGACCGTCTAGGCATGGTTGAACTACAGACAACACGAGCCGTGTACGTCGTTCCTGGTGGAATGACTGGAACTGATGGGCTGTCGGACCCCCTCCGTATAATAGCCGCTGCTCATGCTTGGTTGTTTACATCTTTGGGCGGGTTTAGTGACAACTCTGAACAGTCAAAAGGACGGTGTCTGTGATACAATATCCACAGTCAACGTCTATCTTCGAGAGTTCTCGGGACCAGGGTGATGTAAAACTTCTTTTGATGTTCCACAATGCTCGACGGTCCCTATTCGTCAGAGCATGAGGTGTACCGGGTCTTCGCTTAGCTGCGGTTGTTCCTTCGCGTTTCTACTAAATAATACATCATCAACAATCGGCTTGGTCAGCTTTAGAAGGGTCGAAGTGTCTGTGATTGACCTTTAACTCAGGTGACATCCAGTGACTAGTCCACGTCCGAAGTAACTGAATTCTTCTAATCGACCTACTTTACTGTTGCGGCTTCTCTACTGATATCATAATCGTCCAGTCTTCTTTTATACTGGCGAATACACCTTGCAATATGGTGTCCTGATATTTATGATCAGACATGTCCGTATTCCCCTTTATTTTGTTATTTAATACCGATGCTAGTACCGAAGCGTTCCCTTTCCTCCACGTCACGTAGTATCTTACTGCTTTGTGTACGCCTTAGCTGGTCAGCTAAAACTAGTAGAATCGCAGCAACAGTGGGCTTATGGAGCCACTTACAGCTGTGTCGACGCTCATTCATCTGTGTCGGTTTGCGGTCGTCGCACCAGGCTTCGTCTCAGCGGAAGTTGTGGGACGTCCTGTCTTATCGCTGCCTAGCGAAGTCTGCAAGATCCGCTGCTGTTGCGTCCTCTAGCTGCGACCCGCGACATTCGTTCCGCAGCGCCTGTACCGGCGCTCTGCTGTCCGCTCAAGCGACGGCACATTCTATAATTTCAGTGATTGAGGACTCGACAGCTGTTTTGTAGAGATTGCACTTGATTTCAATACCAGGGACGGCAGAGAATGTTACCAGCGTGGTCAAATTCCCGAGTGCCCCAGAATCCCAGCAGTTTTTTATATCCTTCACTTATCTCTCAAAATAAGTCTTTTTGGTAGTTCTATGTATTGCACATGTTGAATAAGCCGTCAAAACGCACTTCAAATAACAAGATGAAACTTACTAATACGGTACTTTATCAAGCAAATGTCGCTAGGAAGCAAGGGACGTCGTAACAACCGAAACCAACGGCACGCGTTTCGCGCCATTATTTCATGTAATCATTTGTAAAGCTTTCGCTAGGTGGCGACATTTGTATTGTTTATACAGTATTACTAAACAGGTAACCCGGTTCATGGTTCGTGATGTTCTGTTCCAAGTGCAGTTTGTTTATCTAACAGCTCCAGGGGCAACAATAGTTTGGTTCTCAGTATTTCGTATAACTATTGACTGATATTACAAATTTAAAATGGCGTCGTAATCTACTAATTAACAGATATAATCTTATGTTAAAGTTGTCTTTTTTATAGATTCTTCCGTTACTTCTTGGTAGAGCAATCCCAAGGTTGAATAACAAGTACACAGTTTTTATCTACTATTTTTTTTAATTTCAGACTAGTTTTCGGCTTACTGGGCCTTCTTGAAGAAACAACTGACTAGCGTCTGGAAAGGCACTAGTTCTTAGGAAGCTAAACATTATAACATTCCATTTGTATACAGTGATGTGCATCAAACTTGCTTCTTAACATTCACATTACACTTCACCCAGTGGACAATGTTAAGCAAAATAAATAGGATAGTAACCATTTCAGTTATAAAATTGAAAGTTTAATTATTTATTGTGGTTAATATTGTCCATTGGGTAGAGTGTAATTTCAGAGTTAAGAAACAATTTTGATGCACAACACTCTATGCAGGTGGAATACATGTTTGCTTATAATATGTGGTTACCTAAGAACTTCCGTTAAATGTTTAACACAGTAAGACAAGTAGTACAATTTGAAACTGTGTGTATGTCTTGAGGTGGCTTAACTGACGGCGCTTAAATTATCGTAAAAGTGGATGCAGTTATTTAAATTTGCGTGGAAAATATTGGAAAAGGTTTCTTATAATTTGAATTTTGTAACATACTGTTGAAAAATATAATATATATTTTAGAGCAGATCCACCTCAGAGCCTTTAGTCGAGGTGTCGCAGTATTTAAGACATTGGATTCACATTCAGGATGGACGGACTTTCTCCGTCCGGCTATTCAAATTCAGGTGTTGTATGGTTTCCCTAAACGTTTAAGGCGAATTATGCGATTGTTCCTTTTATAAAGTACACAGTCGTTTTCGTTTCTGATTCTTGCCCTATCCTATCTTGAATTCTGTCTTTGGTAAATTCGCCGTCCTTTCTTAGAACCTCTCTATTGGGTTCCATACTTCATAGATGTTCGCCTGCATACCAGCGCTTCTGAGTGAACGATATCTAGAAGAAATGGCCTAGAGTGTCTTAGTTTTTGGAATGAATGTTTCACTGCGCAGCGAAATGTACCTTGTTTCGAAACTCATGACTCATTGCATCTGCATGCTGCACCAGGATATTTTCGCCCAAAAACTATATAGTTGGGTATTTACGGGGTTGTCCTCCTGTTATAGTTCGAGCCTTCCTCTCAGGTCGGTATTTTACGTTCCGAGTTGGCGATGCACTCCCATATCGACATAGCCAGGCGAATGGTGTCCCTCAGGGAAGCGTTTTAAAGCGCTAGACTTTTTGCAATAGCCGCTAACACTGTAGCGTCCACCATGACCAATGAGGGTAGACAGATCCTCTCTATTACTATTTTACAGAGTCCTTGTTCAGTGACGGCTGCGCTGTGTATAAAAACTTTCCAAGTCTCATGTTTTATCACAAAACACGTTTTCAGTACTATTGTGTTCTCTGTACTTTGTTGCTTGTTCTTAGACTTTATGCAGGCACCAAACCATGGAGAAATTCTTTCAAACATACGTTAGCTGATGGAGCATAATCTTTGTGTCAAACTATTCTTCCCCCTGGAGCTTCAAAATGTAAAAAGTATGAGAGGTGTTATGCGATATAGGTTCCGCCTCTTTGCAAAAACACTGTTTTCTTATTTTTACCCCAACGTGTTTAGGCACCTGTGTGCCATCCATCTTTTTTGGAAACTGTAAAAATTGAACACTGTTTACGTTTGTAACCTTTCTAACAAAGTGAGGCCTAAAGAAAGTTGTGTATGACACACCAGATGTGTTTACCGTTGGAGGATTCGGTTGACTTATCGCCTAGTCATCAGATGCTTGCTGTTCCCATTCGAGAGCCAATTCCTTTCGGCTGCTAATAGAGTAGTTGTGCAGAATAAGGTCTGATTATAGGTGCCTTCCTTACTCAGCCGGCACGGTAGCTCAGCGTGTTCGGTCAGAGAACTGGTTGGCCTCTGCACTAAAAAAACTGAGTGGAAGGATCAACAAGCGAACTTTAACGAATGTCATGTGCCGTCCGCAACGACCAAACCAACGATCAACAACGAAAAAAAAAACAATAAAATAAAATAAAATAAAGTGCTCAGCGCGGCGGTCTGTCACGCCAAGGGGTTCAAATGGTTCAAATGGCTCTGAGCACTATGGGACTCGACTTCTGAGGTCATTAGTTCCCTAGAACTTAGAACTAGTTAAACCTAACTAACCTAAGGACATCACACACATCCATGCCCGAGGCAGGATTCGAACCTGCGACCGTAGCGGTCTCGCGGTTCCAAACTGCAGCGCTTAGAACCGCACGGCCACTTCGGCCGGCACGCCAAGGGGCCTAGGTTCGATTCCCGGGTGGGTCGGAGATTTTTTTTTTTTTTGCTCAAGGACTGGGTGCTGTGTTGTCCTCATTATTATCTCATCATCACCAGTGGAAGGCAACGGGAAACCACCACTGGGATCAATTCCCTAGACGCTCATGCGGTGGACCTCTCTGACGAGGCTCTCCCCAGCCCTCCCCCACCCCTCTATGACAAGACCTGCCGTAAGGCAGAACACAAATGGTTCAACTGGCTCTGAGCACTATGGGACTTAACATCTGTGGTCATCAGTCCCCTAGAACTTAGAACTACTTAAACCTAACTAACCTAAGGACATCACACACATCCATGCCCGAGGCATGATTTGAACCTGCGACCGTAGCGGTCACGCGATTCCAGACTGAAGCGCCTAGAACCGCACGGCCACACGAGCCGGCGGCAGAACACCAAGCTTTTTTTCCTTACACCTCGCTGTTGCAAAAGGACTCTACACACGCCACTGACGTAAATTTGAGTACAGCGAACAGACACGACAATGACCGGACGGACAGCTCATGATTTTCATAATTTTGTGGGAAAAAGAAATCGGGTGTGAGGGAGATTAGAACCCAGATCTCGCGCTTTGCAGTCCAACACCGTGACCATATAGCCACGACGCCGCGGATTTTTCCACATGGCTCGATGTTGCACATCTTGAGCTTGGATCGCTCACACTTTCTATTTTCCTTCTTTTTTCACAGTTTAGTGCACCTTCGTTCTGGTTTCATGCTTGATCTGTGTTCAATATTTGAAGGGCAATCCACTGGGCCATCTTCCCACTAAATCCGAGGAGAGCGCGATGGGGAGCTTTCCTTGTGAGGTTCGGGAAACATCTTTAACCACTAGGCGGAAGTTTCTCACAGTGGGGCATGCGTGTCAGGTCCGCTCAGTTCCCTAGTTTCCAGTTTTTAATCTTTTTGTCCGACCGCCAGCGGAAAACCGGTATGTAAATCGCTGAAGAGCAATAAGACCGCTTAGAGGGGAGGAGCAGCTTGCGAAGCTCTGTGTGGCGGACCCGACTGTTCTAAGGCTGACAAGGAAACACCATCAGCTTAACCTCATATTTTATGGAGAAAGAAGCGTATTTGCAAGGTATCAGCCAAGTAATTTGGATGACAATTCAGAGAGCACGCAGTTATGAACTTCGGCGCGCACTAGTTGTCACTCGCTCTGCCCCAATGCGGCCTAATGCCCAAGGGCGTAATGCTAGCGTAGTGAGTAAAAGGATCGTGCTCATAGTGGCGGTGAAGGAACAAGTGATAGTCAGAATGCACGGCTTTTAGTCTACACCTGGGTGCCAGAGATCTCTTCGCTTTACAACTACATTTCTAATCTGCAATTCACACTTAAAGTGTCTGGCGATGGGTTCATCGAAACACTATTGCTCTATTTATCTACCGTTGCACTCGAGAACAGCACACGCGAAAACGGAACACTTAAATCTCTCCATACAAGCTCTAATTTCCCTTATTTTATTGCGATGATCATTCCTCCATGTGTAGGTGGGTGCCTAGAAAATATTTTTGGAATCAGAGGGGAAAGCTCGAGTTTGAAATTGCGTGAAAGTATCTCGGCGCATCGAAAATCGCTTTTGTCTTAATGATTGCCACCTCAACTCGCGTATCATATCCGTGAAACAGTCTCCTTTATTTCGCGATAGTAGGAAACGAGATGTTTTCTTTGTACTTCTTTGATGCCCTCCGTCAATGTTATCTGTTAAGGATCGCATGTCTCACAGCAATATCCTAGCAGAGGACGAACAAGCCTAGTGTAAGCAGTTCATTTAGTGGATTTGTTTCATCTTCTAAGTGTTCTGCCAATACATCGCAGCCTTTAGTTCGCACATCATCGTTCCAGTTTAAGCAATTCAAAAGTCATCACTAGGTATTTGGTAGAACTGACAGTCTTTAAATTTGTGTGATTTATTGTGTAACCGAAATTTAACGAATTACTTTAAGAACTTATATTGTGGATGACCTCACACTTTTTATTATTCAGTCAACAGCCATTCCTCACATACAGATACCTTGTCTAAATCATTTTGCAAATGGTTTTCATCTTTCTATGACTTCACTATGCGCTACATGAAACATCATCGGCAAACAATCTAAAAGGGCTGTTGAGATTCTCTTAAATGTTCAAATGTGTGTGAATTTCTAAGGACCAAACTGCTGAGCTCATCGGTCCCTAGACTTACACACTACTTTAACTTATGCCAAGAACAACACACACACCCATGCCCGAGGGAGCAATCGAACCTCCGGCGGGAGGGGCCACGCAATCCGTGACATGGCGCCTCCAACCGCGCGGCCACTCCACGCGGCTATCTCTTAAATATTTATGTATATTAGGAACAGCAAAGGGCCATAACATTTCCTTGGGGGAATGCCACACATCACTTCTGTTTCACGCGATGATTTTCTCTTAATTCCTACGAATTCAGACATTTGAGATAGAGAATGACGAATCCAGTCACAGAACTCCGTAGCCACGCAATTTGATTATAAGCCGCTTGTGAGAAACGGTATCAAAAGCCACCTGCAAATTCTAGAAATATGGAATCATTTTGAGAGCTCTGCAGATAGCAATCATTACGTCATAAGAGAAAAGAGCTTTTTGTGTTGGATAAGAACGATATTTTCTGAACCCGTCCTGACTATTTGTCAATAAGTCGTTTTCTTCGAGGTAATTCATAATTTTCGAGCACAGTGCACATTCCAAAATCTTATTGCAAATCAACGTCAATGACATGAGGCTGTAATTGAGTGGATTACTCCAATTTCGTTTCTTGAGTATTCGTTTGACCTGTGGAACTTTCCAGTCTTTAGGAATGGATCTTTTATCGAGTGCTAATAAGTATGGAGCTATTATATCAGCATACTCTGGAAGGAATAGAGCTTTTACTCAATCAGAAAAAGAAGACTTGCCTTTGTTAATTGTTTTGAGTTGCTTTGCCTGACCATGATGTAATCTAACTGAAATCTTCCCGAATCTCCTGGACTTTTTCAAGTATACCTTTTCTTCTTGTGATTCTTGAACATGTATGTGCGAAGTTGATATATTCCGCACTCTTTTCTCGTAAAACAACGTTTTCTCGAACGAGATATTAAAACAGACGTGACACCCTCCTCTTCACACACCTTCATCATCCCGTGAACAGGTGGGCGGTAGTCGTAAGACCGTTGTACAGTGCTTTACGCTCGGGCATTATGCGGCTGCAGTGGGGGAGAAGTAGCGAGTGACTCACAACTAGTGCACGCGAATGTTTAAAAGCTGTACATTCACAATATCATAACTGCGCACTATCAGAATTATGGCCTAAAGTTTCGCTCTGAATCGATTCTTGGGCTTATACAGGGTGTTTCACTAAATGTGTTTGCGTCTGTAATTTACGAAGTAGTAGGCGACGGAAATATTTATTGCGGTAGGTCACCATAAAAAATGTTACACTGTCTGCGGAGCTATGAACATAATTTGTTGTGTTATTATCCAAAGAGTTACAGCGAAAAGATACAATTTTAATGGAACAATAGTTGTTTCTATCATACATTGGAATCAGTAACACCAGCTGTGTATACATCAATTTAAATTACATTCCTATGACTTTTAGTTTGGGAGTTACAACCCTTCAAAGTTTCAGTGGCAGATACAATACGCTGTACGTAATACATGGCTGTGTGGTGGGTGTTGGATGTTATGGCGGTGGGAAGTTGATTTAAATGAGATGTTCAAACGTGTGTCCATGTTTCTGAATGCACAATGCAATGCGCCTTCTAAAGGATCTGCGGACGAGATTAAGATCGCCGGTGTCACGAAGCAACATGCATCCTTGATGCGCCGTTTTAGATCATCTGAGGATGTGGGCTCAGTGACAAATACGATTCTTTAGACATCCCCACAAAAAGAAATCTAATGGTGTTAAATCGAGCTACCTTGTGGGTCATGTACGAGGACCATGGCGCCTCAACCACCTTCCTGCAAACCTGTTGTTTAGTTCTTCCACAACAGCACGCACAGAATAGGCTGGGTGACTATCTTGTTGGATCCACGTACGGACTCTCGCGTGTAGAGACACATGTTCAAGGAGACCACCTAAACAGTCGACTATAAACGCGCGATATAACTCACCTGCTAGTGTACCTGGGGAGTAGTGTGGACCGATGATTTCATCCCCAAGGATTCCACGCCATACGTTAACAGACCGCCTACGTTGACGGTCGACAGGTCGTACACACCGAGGATTGTCTGCGGCTCAGTAGTGCACGTTATGGCGATTCACTGCACCATAATTTGCGAACGCGGACTCATCAGAAAACATAACACCTTGTAATGACTCGAGCGTCAAATTACGCATGGCCCATTCACAGAATGTGAATCTCGCACGGAAATCGTTCTCATGCAGCTCGTGGATCAGTGACAGGCAGTACGGGTGAAACCTGTGGTCATGTACTATACGCCACACAGATGTGAGACTGACACCAGCGACTGCAGCAAGTCTCGTTAGCTGACATGAGGATCGTGGTGTACTGCAGCTAAAACAAACACCTCCGTCTCCTCACTTCTTGCAATTCTTAGTCTGTTACTGCGGCGCATTACCAAGCTGCATGTTTCCCGAAGTCGTTGTTCGGCACGTAAGAACGTAATGGCTGCCGGAGCTCTTCGCCTAGGATATCTCACGGCGTACGCCGTGACTGCTTCGGTGGCATCGTGTCGGCACACGCCGACCATCAGCAACATGTCAACGTACTCGTTGTTCGTGTATTCCATCTTCATCCGATGTCAGTAACTGTGGTATATTGAGCCCCGTTTGTTTGTGTGGCTCGAACTGTCGGGTATACGGCCGTGTGCTGCGACAGTCGGCAATCTAACAACGCATCGAGGAAGCTTCTCGCTCCGTGACACCGGCGACGTTACAACTCAGCCGCACCACATTTAGAAGGCGCATTGCGTTATGCGCAGCGTATGTGCTCTCTGCCCCTCAAACTTTGAAGGGCTGTAGCTCCAAAACTAAAAGTGATAGGAATGTCATTTAAACTGGTGTATACACAGCTGATGTCACTGATTCCAGTGCATGATAGAAACAACTATTGTTCCAATTAAAAAAATGTATCTTTTTGCTGTAACTCTTTGGATTATAACACAATAAACTATGTTCATAGCTCCGCAGACAGTGTAACGTTTCTTATGGTGACCTAACGTAATAAATATTTCCGTCGCCTATTACTTCGTAACTTACAGAGACAAACATATTTAGTGACACACCCTGTATATTGCTGGTGTGCTTCTTTCTCCTTAAAATATGAGATCAAGTTGCTTGAAGTTTCCTTGTAAGACTGTGTTTAAATTTGGTAGAGAGCAAGAAATCTTGTAGACCAGATTTTATTTTTAGAGAAGCCTTTACGTATTTTTCATGAGCCCCGAAGTTTAACAGCCAGTTTCATTGTTGGGTCTAAGCACGGCATAACGAATAATGATTCCGTCTGTTTTGATTCCCTAAGTGACCTACACACAATTCAGCAAATGCAACCAGCAGGCAAAGTAGTACAAAACATACAAGACACCCTTCACGAACTTCGACGGCAAGGGAAGGAAGTAACATTCTGCTGGGTATGAAGTGGAAATCCAGGGATATCAGCAAAGCTGACAAGGCGCTTAGGGACGCCTGAAAAAAAAAAAAAGGAAAACACTACCCCATGCTGTTCCCTTGGGTGCTAGTACCTCGTTGTTGAGAAGGAGACTTCTGTGTCTGTGGAAGCATGCGTGGCTGGAGCTACGAACTAACAAACTACGACTGGTGAAGCCAACAGTTTCGCCGTGGCGGGCATCGCTCCTGCCATAAAGATACAGAGAAGTAGCCTTGACACGAATGAAAATGAAGCACTGTGCAATGACACACACTTAACTCTTCCCGGAGGGAGAAACCATCAGTGTCCGATGTTTGTGAAGTACCATTGTCGATGTGCTTCATTTTGCTTGACTGCATTTTATGTTCTGATAAGAGCGCAACGGTATTTTTTGATAACGTTTTGACCACTGTTAGACATAACAAAGAAACGAGTGTGGTTAAGTTTTGAAGGTCCGAACTCCTGACCAAAACACAGGATACGTTATTTTAATGTGTCTCAGAATGGCTGTTCATCCTTTCATTCTTTTTTAGTCTGTGATCATACCAAGTATAATTATCTGAAACATAGGTTCACTACATGTCCAATTTTAATATATATGAATATATCTTTTATCTGGGACTATGGTTTCTTTCTAATCAATATTAATGTATACGTGTAGAACTGTTAGCCAGAGTGGTTACCTATATTCCTGAATGTTATTAGTGGTTAATCAGCACTATGTACTTGGGAAAAAACTTTTTCAGCCAGTTCTCGTTTTACATGAAATTTTCTCATCACTGTATTTCAGTTTCATTAAAGAGCGACGAAAGATACATGAACGTCCATATAAAGAAAACGCCAACGTGTGTTATTTTAGTGTCCATTTCAATATATTTATACGCAACTGTAATCTATGTTGTCATTTCCTGATAGGTTTTTAGGCACGCAAAGTGTAGTTCGAAACAAATTCGGTGAGTGTAAATATCTGGCATCGAATGTATTGGGTATAGATATATTACCTATTATACTAAAATTTGTGTCGGACGAGAACTCTAACCTGAATTTCCCGCTTATCGCGACCAATCCCTTAACCTCTTCGGCTACCCGTGCACGCCTTCCGGACTGGCCCAAACTTCCATATACCACAGTGTCTACACCCTTGTACGATAGTCCGCTACATTCACGATTTGATGTTCGCAGCATTACTCTGGATCCGTGCATCAGTGAGAATGGGACTAATACGAATACTGACCAATGGCGTTATCGTCTTACTCCGCCTTGGCGTGCAGTACTCACTTGAATGTCCGAAGGAACAGGCGTTAGTGACGACCGAACTAAATTCGTAGGGCTGTCGATCGTCAGTAATGTCGAGACTGCTTACAAGGAATTGACTGTTCGTCTCAATAAATGCACACATTCATAATCAGCAATGGCGCTGAGCGACCTGGAATCATTATCGTTATGATAGTTACGATGCCACAGCGTGGGTGCACGCTCTCGTAAGTTGGCACTACGAGAGAAGACTAACTACGCCGACCACAGCGCCCTCTGGCCGACGCTGTGGAGCTAAGGGAGTGCGTCTTGATTTCGGCCCCTTTCATCAAGAGCAAACGGCCTGGAAATATCGCTTCTACTATCGAGTGGGCTAGCTTGCTACTGAGGCTCTGTATTAGTTACGTTCAGTTAAAGTTTGGACAGCAACGAGTATTTGATAGTTTTGAGATTATACAGAACAGTCATCCTAACTTCACAGGATTAGACATGGACTACGGTTTCACACCTACGTGCTCATCCTAGCCAAAGTTACTAATGCATTTGATATTTAATTGTGTTTTTGACTCTATTGTTGTTGTTGTCTTCAGTCCTGAGACTGGTTTGATGCAGCTCTCCATGCTACTCTATCCTGTGCAAGCTGCTTCATCTCCCAGTACCTACTGCAACCTACATCCTTCTGAATCTGCTTAGTGTACTCATCTCTCGGTCTCCCTCTACGATTTTTACCCTCCACGCTGCCCTCCAATGCTAAATTTGTGATCCCTTGATGCCTCAAAATGTGTCCTACCAACCGATCCCTTCTTCTAGTCAAGTTGTGCCACAAACTTCTCTTCTCCCCAATCCTATTCAATACCTCCTCATTAGTTACGTGATCTATCCACCTTATCTTCAGTATTCTTCTGTAGCACCACATTTCGAAAGCTTCTATTCTCTTCTTGTCCAAACTAGTTATCGTCCATGTTTCACTTCCATACATGGCTACACCCCAAACAAATACTTTCAGAAACGACTTCCTGATACATAAATCTATATTCGATGTTAACAAATTTCTCTTCTTCAGAAACGCTTTCCTTGCCATTGCCAGTCTACATTTTATATCCTCTCTACTTCGACCATCATCAGTTATTTTACTTCCTAAATAGCAAAACTCCTTTACTACTTTAAGTGTCTCATTTCCTAATCTAATTCCCTCAGCATCACCCGATTTAATTTGACTACATTCCATTATCCTCGTTTTGCTTTTGTTAATGTTCATCTTATATCCTCCTTTCAAGACACTGTCCATTCCGTTCAGCTGCTCTTCCAAGTCCTTTGTTGTCTCTGACAGAATTACAATGTCATCGGCGAACCTCAAAGTTTTTACTTCGTCTCCATGAATTTTAATACCTACTCCGAATTTTTCTTTTGTTTCCTTTACTGCTTGCTCAATATACAGATTGAATAACATCGGGGAGAGGCTACAACCCTGTCTCACTCCCTTCCCAACCACTGCTTCCCTTTCATGCCCCTCGACTCTTATAACTGCCACCTGGTTTCTGTACAAATTATAAATAGCCTTTCGCTCCCTGTATTTTACCCCTGCCACCTTTAGAAATTGAAAAAGAGTATTCCAGTCAACATTGTCAAAAGCTTTCTCTAAGTCTACAAATGCTAGAAACGTAGGTTTGCCTTTTCTTAATCTTTCTTCTAAGATAAGTCGTAAGGTCAGTATTGCCTCACGTGTTCCAACATTTCGACGGAATCCAAACTGATCTTCCCCGAGGTCTGCATCTACCAGTTTTTCCATTCGTCTGTAAAGAATTCGCGTTATTATTTTGCAGCCGTGGCTTATTAAACTGATAGTTCGGTAATTTTCACATCTGTCAGCACCTGCTTTCTTTGGGATTGGAATTATTATATTCTTCTTGAAGTCTGAGGGTATTTCGCCTGTCTCATACATCTTGCTCACCAGCTGGTAGAGTTTTGTCATGACTGGCTCTCCCAAGGCCGTCAGTAGTTCTAATGGAATGTTGTCTACTCCGGGGGCCTTGTTTCGACTCAGGTCTTTCAGTGCTCTGTCAAACTCTTCACGCAGTATCGTATCTCCCATTTCGTCTTCATCTACATCCTCTTCTATTTCCATAATATTGTCCTCAAGTACATCGCCCTTGTATAAACCTTCTATATACTGCTTCCACCTTTCTGCCTTCCCTTCTTTGCTTAGAACTGGGCTGCCATCTGAGCTCTTGAAAAGTGTTAAAGTTATATGCAGTTTCGAAGTGCTTCACCTCTCCTGCAGTCCGCAGCTCGTGGTCGTGCGGTAGCGTTCTCGCTTCCTACGCCCGTGTTCCCGGGTTCGATTCTCGGCGGGGTCAGGGGGTTTCTCTGCCTCGTGATGACTGGGTGTTGTGTGATGTGCTTAGGTTAGTTAGGTTTAAGCAGTTCTGAGTTCTAGGGGACTGATGACCATAGATGTTAAGTCCCATAGTGCTCAGAGCCACCTCTCCTGCTACTACTCGCTTCCTTCACTCTCGGCCTATATTACAGAAGCAGTTCACAGGAGGAGACTCACGCACCACCTATCCAGTCGGGACACAAAAATAATCACTATCGTTGATAACTAAGTTACTGGGAGTTTTGCCCGACAAAGATAAGACTCTGGGTTTGAGTCTTCGTCGCTCACAATTTTAATCTGCCTGAAAGTTTCAAAACAACACACACTACCTTGCAGATTGAAGGAGTCATTATGCGAGGGGCGTTCGGTAAGTAATGCAAAACATGCTTGGTAGGTTCCCGGGAACTACGCCGGATAATACTGTAAAAACCGCACAATATTTCAGTGAGACAGCTGCCCGCCATCTTCAGGTGCTACTGTCGCGTCGCTGAGAAGCTCGCCAATTTATATATTGGCTTTCTAGAATAGGGCAGGCGCCAGTGAGGGCATAACGTCATCGAAGGGCAATCGTAGGCGGCCTCGAATACCAGTGGCGTCTGCCGGAGAAACGGGCCGCGGTCTGCGGAAGCGCGCCGCGGCGCGGGAAAGTGCGGCTGGGAGCGACGGACCCCGTCCGTGCGCGCGAGGTGTTGGCGCGCGCTTTAAGCATCTGCGCTAAAGCTTCCCATCTGCGTTGACTCGGTGCGGCTGCTGATCTGTGGCTGACGATTCCTTACTGCCGCCAAGGCTGGCGCCCCCGCAGTCCTAGAAAGCTAACATATAAATTGGCGAGCTTCTCAGCGACGCGACAGTAGCACCTGAAGATGGCGGACAGTTGTCTCGCTGAAATATTGTGCAGTTTCTACTATATTATCCGGCGCCATTCCCGGGAACCTATCAAACAGATGCAGCGTCGGGAAAGCCTCAAACAGCACAACAATGCAAGACATTTTTTCTAGGCCAATTACTGTTTACAAATGCTGAATTCACTGCGGGACACTGTAGAATATTCCCGCTTCAACCGCTATAGTCTCATTGAGTACCGACAGGTGTCGGCGCCACGCATAGTCCTCAAAATGGCGTCTGTAACAGAGGTGAGTTCCAATAAGAGAGCCGCCATTGAGTTTCTTTTGAAGGAAAGTCGGAGCATTGCGGATCTTCCTAGGGCCTTGCAGAATGTCTACAGAGACCTCGAAGTGAACAAAAGTATGTCGAGTCGTTCGGCGGGGCGCCTGTCAACAACGCAACAAGGTCTCACAAACCTGTCGAGTCTCCCACGTGCCGACCGGCTGGCGCACACAGCTACGGTTACTGCAATATTGGAACGTGAGAACACTCTCATCCAAGGTGATCGACTGATCACAGTTAAACGCATCGCTGATCTACTGGACGTCTCTGTTGGTACTGCTGACACACTCATCCACCAGTTAGGGTTTTCAGAAGAGGTGTGTGCCCGCTGAGTTCCTCGCCGCCTAACATGAGACCATAAAGAGCAACGAAGGACCATCTGTGCGGAATTGCTTACGCGTAACGATGCTGATCGTTACAATTTTCTTTTGAACGCCGTCACAGGCAATGAAACACGGGTTCATGACTTCCAAACGGAAACAAAATGGCAATACAATGATGGATGCACCCCGTGGGCAATAGTGCGTGCTGTGATTGGGAGGTTATTGATACAGCAAGACATTGGCTTCGACGTCGACCACTAGAGTGGTACCTCAGAGGCCCTCCCAGTAAGACGGCGTAAGGCCCTTGCGATGAACGGAGATTCTTTTTTTTTTTTTTTTTTTTTGAAAAAATTGTGTAATGAATAATAAGGTGTATTGGAAACGAGAATAAAACCAATCTGCTTTCATAAAAATAAGATGCGTTGCGTTACTTATTGAATGACACTGGACTCGCATTCGGGAGGACGACGGTTCAATCCCGTCTCCGGCCATCCTGATTAAGGTTTTCCGTGATTTCCCTAAATCGTTTCAGGCAAATGCCGGGATGGTTCCTTTGAAAGGGCACGGCCGATTTCCTTCCCAATCCTTCCCTAACCCGAGCTTGCGCTCCGTCTCTAATGACCTCGTTGTCGACGGGTCGTTAAACACTAACCACCACCACCACCACCACTTATTGAATGCGCCTCGTAGAAAGCAGCATTAGGATATCACTATGCCATTTCTCAGTGATATCCTTTCTTGTGCAAGTGCTAGTCCAACGAGGTATGCTGCCGCGCGGTGTAGCTGCGCGGTCTAGGGGACCCGGCCGCGGTTCGCGCGGCTCTCCCAGTCGGAGGTTCGGGTCCTCCCTCGGGCATGGGTGTATGTGTTATCCTTAGCGTAGGTTAGTTTAAGTTTGATTAAGTAGTGTGTAAGCCTATGGACCGATGTCCTCAGCGGTTTGGCCCCACAGGAGCTTACAAAAAAAAAAAAAAAAAAAAAATGGCTCTGAGCATTGTGGGACTTAACATCTGAGGTCATTAGTCCCCTAGAACTTAGAACTACTTAAACCTAACTAACCTAAGGACATCACACACATCCACGCCCAATGCAGGCTTCGAAACTGCGACCGTAGCAGTCATGCGGTTCCGGACTGAAGCGCCTAGAACCGCTCGGCCACCGCGGCCGGCGAACTTACCACAAATGTCAATTTTTTCCGAGGTATGCTGGAAGCTTTCTGTGTTGTTTGCAAAGTAGGAGGTACGTATTATCAGAAAAGTAATTGAGAGGATGGCTTTTGAGTCGTGGTAGCATAGCTCAGCCGGTAAGAGTACTGCAGAGGACTGAGTTCGAGGCAGGATACAGCACGCAGTTTTAACCTCGTCAGGAGGTTTCACAAGAGCGCATATTTCGCTGCAGGGTAATTCATTCTAAATCTACAACACACATACATAAATAAACCTAGATACATAAAATTTTAGTTTTTGTCTGGTACAATGTACAACAATACCCCGCAAGTTTACTGAAGTATTACGATCTCTCGGTCTGACCAAGTTTTTTGGGAGGTTTCCTTTGGTTAAAGAGCGAATGCTGGAACTGAAAATTCACTCTGAAATATTCTCAAGTGTGACTGCTCTGCCCTTACTGGGATGTTGGGTTGAAAAGAAAGAGTTTCTACAACAGCTCACCCAGCTCTCGTGACGAGGGAGTATAAACTGACGAGTGAAAACACTATGACCACTGCCCAACGCGAGCCTGAATGCCGCCTGGTGGTCTTGTGGACAAGTGGCGCAATGAGGAAAGTATGGAAGTGGGGCTCAGGCGAATGGGGAACCACTCTGGCGACATTATGGACCCAAAACTGGGAACTCCACTGACGTAAGCCACTTTGACAAAGGGCAGATTGCGACGGCTTGGCGCCTAGGAAAGAGCATCTCAGAAACACCGAAACTGGTCGGCAGTTCGCATTACATAACGTCTACATGACTACTCTGCAATTCACACTTAAGTGTCTGGCAGCGCTTCATCGAACCTTTTTCACACTATATCTCTAACGTTCCACTCTCGAACAGCACGCGGGAAAAATGAACACATGTAATTTCGTGAAAAGATCTCGTGACAACGAAAAACCCCTTTGTTCTAATAATGAAGATGGCATCTGTTCTTTCAGACATGTCCGAAAGAACAGATGCCATTGGTGACCGTGCAGCTCTCTAGAATGAAATTACAATTAAATCAATATCATTAGCTGCTGACACCAACGGAAACAGTTAAAAATGTGTGCCCCGACTGGGACTAAAACCCGGGATCTCCTGCTTACATGGCAGACGCTCTATCCATGTGAGCCACCGAGGGCACAGAGGATAGTGCGACTCCAGGGATTTATCGCCGGCACGGTCCCCGTGAGACCCCATTTTCAACTTATAGTCCAAACACTACATTAATAGTGCCCCTGCCATTTTACCCATTACTCGCCGCAGACAATCCACCGAGTCCCGTAAGAGTTCAGGCAAATCGTGTGCATCCGCACTGAAGAAGGTCATCAGCTGGTTAGCCTTAAGCGATATGAAGATGGCATCGGTAACGCGGTGGAGCCAAGTCGGCTGACAGCGGAGGCCAGAGTCCTGGAGAGATGATGCGGTCACCGAAGATGTCCTTTAAGAAGTTCTTCGTCTTGTGGGCGGTATGTGCAGTCACCCTATCCTGTTGGAGCCAGGCATTCTCAATTTCGTCCTCATTCATTTCACCTAGGGAGGGCTCCAGAATGCAAGTGCAGTGCCGTCCTGCATTTATAGTATCCTGAAAGAAGATCGGGCCAGTGATGCGTTTACGAGTCAAGGCGCGCAGTGGGGACACCCTAAATTCATGCGGATTCTCCGTAGTTCACACACGACGATTCTGGCTATTCACGTAACGGGAGAGGTGAAAGCATGCCTCATCCGTGAAAAACGTTGTGTCAAGAATCCCCTCATCATTGTCCTGCAGGAAGGACAGAAACCAGTTGCAAAAGTTCACACGCGCCGAGCGATCGGTGTGCCTCAGTTCATGCACGACCGATATTTTTTACGGGTACATGGACAGTGACTTGTGGATGGTCCGCCTGACTTTGGAGCGCTATGAACGCTTCTGATCTTTCGAAACTTGGTGATGAGGTTTCGTACAGCCAAGCCATTAGACATCTTCACTCCTGGGAACTTTGCTGCAAATGCAGCTTCTGCTGCTGAGATCAACTTGTCTCCATTGCGGAACACATGCTCCACAAGAAACACTCTTTGTTCAATCGTCAGCATGATGACCTGGATCACAATGATCTCACACAAGACATCGGTCTTCAATCAAACCGCACCTGCAAACAAATACAAATACCTGATCAAATATGGTTCAAATACGTTAAATAATGGAAAATGTATCAATAATTGACAATCATATAAGTCATTACTTAGCACACCACAACATGGCACTGCATAGTTACTTTCTGAACACCTCCGGAAACCTAACAACGACTAATCGAATCCATACCAAGCGGAATCGCTTCTGTATGGCGTTACAAACGTGGACCAACGCGCTATTAATCAGGTGGCCGTAATGTTTTGGCTCATCGGAGTATATTCTCCCAGTTGTTTAACCCTTAACCTTACTTTCTTATATGTTAATAATGGAACATTGCGCTGCCCAGTATCTTCATATGGTGGGAGACATCGCATGCACAGGCGACTGCAGTCTGTTAATCAACACAAGCACTGCAAACAACGAACGTAAGAGTCCCCTGAACTCCGCGTCGCAGTTACTGTGACATTTTCAGTTTAGTGAATATGTTGGCGAATCAAAAAAATGTTAACGCTGCAGAACTTACCTCTGAGGAATACGTACTAAAATGGATTGAGGAATGTAATCTTGACTGTTCAGATCAAATTGGCGGTACCGAGACAAATAATACCATCGAAAATACTATTCCAGGTGATCACGAAACAGCAAGTGAACTTTTTGGCAATGAATCTGACGACGAAAGTGAGGTGCAGGTTACTGAAGGTGAAGACGAAAATGCATTGCAAATCTACAAGACACTCTTTTTATATATGTGTTTGGACCATTGTCAGTATTTTACACTTTCCTATAGAAGTAAATGTATGCTCTTTTCTTACAGTTTAGACCTTGCCAAATGTGTATTCCATACGAAGAAATTTTTATTTGTCTGTTTTCTCGTGGAAAATAGATATAACAGAAAGACTATGTTTATTTTTGTAATATCTGTAGTTTCGGACTTTTCGCTTTGGTTTGTTACTAAATTGGTTTTAAATAAAATAAAAACGTTTGTTTCCTTATAGATCTCTGATTCCATAAACATCCCAAAACAACAACTGCAAAAAAATCATTACCAGACACAAGACCCATTTTTGTTTTGGAGTCCCCAGGACTCCGCAACGCAATTAGTGTTAAAATTTCCGACCTTGCTGTTTAACCGTTAAATTTATCTATCCTTTTTACTGTGGCTGCTGGTGTTCTCCAATCCCCAGGGGTATTCAGTATCTCTGTCTTGTTGTAGGCGATCCTCAGGGTCGCCATGTAGTTTATTTTTCTTAGGTTGTCAAGCAGTTTCTTCGCATCTTCTTCTGTCTAACTTACTGTCGCTATATCGTCTGCAAAGACTAGACAGTCCGCTTCGGCTCTGCAGTTCATTTTGTGGCGCACGTGCATGTTTGGTATCGCCATTTCAGTGTTTATTGCCCTCCATTGTCTGGAAGTTGTGGAGACGCGCTGTTTTCCGCGACCTGCAGACCAAATTATTCACCGAGAATGCCTGGAAGCGGGTACAGACAGCGCCGCCAGGCTCGACTGCCGTGTAACGTGATTCGCGTGACTGACTCGCTTCTGACGGGTAGCCGCTGCTTTGTGCTTTGCGAGAGGCGGTGAACTCTGCAGCGGCGGCGGTCACGCACAGTTCGGACTGCGCTTCCACGTGACACACAGACCGAGCGGGCTAAGCGCGTGAGGTGCCGGGCCGGAGCTATCACAGTGCGTGCAGAACAGGACAGCTTTTAAAAAGGTAGGCTGATAGAAACAGCTATGGACCACCTGAAATATTCCGAGGCATTTCGGTCATCCTGTCGTCTTTTTATGGTCTCTTTCTCTGTATTTTATTAACAATTCGGCAAGGACACAAATCTATTGTAGTCTGTGTGACAAGAGGCTCGAGTACTTTAACTGAAATTAGCTTCCTGCGTCAGGTATTAGCTATTTTCTCCCTGTAAGGCGTTACCTGTGATGTAATATAAATTCTGTGAATGTAGTGGTCTGGAGTCGGCCGTGCCCTGTCAAAGGAACCATCCCGGCATTTGCCTGAAGCGATTTTTAGGGAAATCACGGAAAACCTAAATCAGGATGGCCGGACGCGGGATGGAACAGTCGTCCTCCCGAATGCGAGTCCAGTTGTTGACTGAAATGGCTCTGAGCACTAAGGGACTTAACATCTATGGTCATCAGTCCCCTAGAACTTAGAACTACTTAAACCTAACTAACCTAAGGACACCACACAACACCCAGTCATCACGAGGCAGAGAAAATCCCTGACCCCGCCGGGAATAGAACGCGGGAACCCGGGCGTGGGAAGCGAGAACGCTACCGCACGACCACGAGCTGCGCACGTGAGTCCAGTGGGCTAACCACTGCGCCACCTCGCTCGGTTATGGTTTCGTGATTTACAAGAGTGGTTTAGTGCTTAAGATAAAAAGAGCTTTACGGGTGTATAAATAAGCCGTGAGACTTAAAATCCATGTAATTCCACGGTTAGATGGAAGATACGATCAAAGGTCCTTAACCGTAAGCACCCCAAGTAGAGGGAGGTAGCTGTGCCACTGTACGGTTAAAAATACACTTCCAAAGTAGAGGTGTTGAAGAATACATTATCGACGTTTGAAGTGCGAAGTGTAACAAGGGTTTAGTGTGTAAAGAAAATGTCCCTATCTGCAATTCATTGTCCAATAGTGGATGGTTGCGAAGTGATCATAATGTCACAAAAATAGGTATGCTTTTGGTGTCAGGAATTTGATAAAGACAGAACAGGTGTATGAGAGGAGTAAAGGTAAGCACAATTACGTCCCACTTCAGATGACAACGTGTGATGTGTCAAAGTGTTGGTTCAAGCGGGAAGTCGCAGCAGACTGCACGTGATCCCAACATCTCGATTGGCAGTGAGCCGGCCGGGGTGGCCGAGCGGTTCTAGGTGCTACAGACTGGAACCACGTGACCGCTACTGTCGCAGGTTCGGATTCTGCCTCGGGCATGGATGTGTGTGATGTCCTTAGGTTAGTTAGGTTTAATTAGTTCTAAGTTATAGGGGACTGATGACCTCAGAAGTTAAGTTCCATAGTGCTCAGTGCCATTTGAACCATTTTTTTGATTGGAAGTGTGATGAATCTCTTACGAGTACAAAGCAAGCGCATGTGGTTGTCTCTCCAGCAGACGTAGGATGCTCCATTCCTGCAGCATACTGTCACAGAGGACGAAACGTGGGTGCGTCATCATGTGTCACATGAGTTCAAAAAGGCCTCAGTTTCATGGAGCTACACTGGGTACACTTCATTCCCCCCTCCTCCAAAACTCTACCCGTGAAGAAATTTATGGCCACAGTCTTTTGAGACTTGCAGAGTGTGTTTCTGGTTGATCTGCTTTCCATGGAGACGCCGTGAATGCTACCAGTTACTGCTCCACACTGTAACGGTTGCAGAAGGCGATTTGGAGGAAACGACTGGGAATGCTTTCGAAAGATATGTTGTTGCGTGACAACATCCGACCGCATACGGCCTCGGTTAAGCAAGATTTGAGCCGGCTTTCCTGATGAACTGTAGCGGAACACCCTCCGTACAGCCCGGCTCCTGTTTCAAGCGATTTTCAGCTCTTCGGACCGATCCACTTGAGAACCGATGCCGACATTCTGGAGGCTGACGCTAAGTGACTCCAGGGCTTGGACCCTGGTCTTTTTTATGCCAGTTTCAACATAATGGTTCACCGCTGGAACAAACAGACAAGTTCGATGACTCTGTGGAAATATGGTATGTACAAGTGACTTAATAACTTTGTACATTTCTCTGATTTCGCAAATCAGTCTTTTCTCGCAGAGGTCTTGTTACCAACGTCGTAGGAAGAATTTATTTATTTGTTAACTTTTTGTCTTGACGCTCTTCCTGCTGCCACAGTCATTAATTATTTGCCTAATAGAGGGCAGTCCTGTGCACCAATTGTCTGTGTAAACTTTGTGCTGTGCGCTGTTGTATGTTAACGGGTTGTGTGGCTTAGTTTGTGATGCGAAGATTGCAACTTGTCCGGAAATGGCCTATGTGAGCGCGGGAAATCGATTAAAAACCACAGTTGGGTTGGCCGGTGCTGCAGACCAACGATCATTATTGCGGGGCTAGGATTCCATCCGAGCCGGTCTCACTTCTCTATCTTCTTGTTGAGCAAGCCCCGCCTCGAGCCGTACAAGAAGGTCGGTATTGCTCCTGCCCGTAGAGCATAAATTGCGCGTGGTATTACCTACGCTGTTCTTCCTTCGCTTTGATGCATCTACATCTTCACCTACATGATTACTCTGCAATTCACACTGTAAGTGTTAGATAGAAGGTTCACAGAATCACTTTCAGACCGTTTCTCTGCTGTTCCACTCTTGAATAACAGGTGGGGGAGGAGCAACTCTTAACTCCCGCTGAAAAGGAACACCTAACTCGTGGTGTGTGAGATCAGGTTCCTGTTATTTTACCACAATGGGTATTTCACCCTACATAGCTGGCAACCAACAAAATAATTTGGCTTTCGAAGGACAAATTTGGTGATTGTAATTTCACGAAAAGCTCTCGCTGCAACGAGATTACTGCCACCTCAATTCGCTTGTCATTTCTATGATATTCTCTCCTCAATTTCGTGATAATGCTAAATTTGCTACCTTTCTTTGAATTTCCTTGATGTCGGAAGAAAATTGGAACATCAAAAAAGTAATTAATGTAAAGTAATGAAATTTCGGGACTCCATTTGCCTAGGTAACATATTTCTGTGATTAACATTGCAAGATCATAGGTTAATGTAACCACGAGATAAGTCATTGCAAGTGTGAAATGGTGGTAAATTATTAACTGGTGTAATAACCAGAATGTTGAATGCAAGCATGCGAACGTGCTTTAGTTGTGTTGTACAGGTGTTGGACTTCAGTTTGTGGGATGGAGTTCCATGTCTGTAGTAGTTGATCGATCAGTACAGAGACAGTTAATGCTGTTTGTGGATGGCGCTGGAGTTGTCGTCCGATAAAGTCCTATATCTGTCTGATTGGAGATAGATCTTGTTATCGAACAGGACAAGGCAACATGTCTGCAATCTGTACAGCATGTTGGATTACAACAGTGGTATGTGGCGGAGCGTTATCCTGTTAGAAAAAAAACCCTGAACGCTGTTCGTGAATGGTAGGACAACTTGTCGAATCACCATATTTACGTAAAAATCTGCAATCAGGGTGCGTGGGACACCCACGAGAGTACTCTTGTTGTCTTACGAAATCGCCCCCCAGACCATAACTCCACGTAAAGGTCCAGTGCATCTAGAACGCAGACAACTGGCCTGCTTCTAACCAACAAATTGTCATCAGTGGCACGAATTCAGAAACAGATTACGTAAGAAAACACAACAGATTTCCACCCTGCCCTCCAATTAGCTATCGCTCGACGCAACTGAAGTCGCAAATGTCGATGGTTGGGTCAATTGAATCCACGCTGTAGGGCGTCTGGCTCAGACCTGTTCTTAAAGTAAACGATTTGCAACTGTTTGTTGTATCATTGTGGTGCCAACTACTGCTCAGACTGCTGCTGCAGATGCAGTACGATGCGCCAGAGCCATGAACACGATGGTCTTCCCTCCCGGTAGTGCCACGTAGCCATCCGGAGTGTGGTCTTCTTGCAACCGTACATTCCTATGTTCGCCGCTGCCACCAATCATTTCCAGTGGCTACATTCCTGCCAAGTCTTTCTGCAGTATCTCAGAAAGAGCATCCAGCTTCTTTTAGGCCTATTACACGACCTCGTTGAAAGACTGTGAGGTTTTAATAATGACGTCTTTTTGCCTTTAAAGGTATTCTTGACTAACATCAGCTCACCATCGTCCCAAAGATAACTAACGCTCACGACTGTTACAGAGGCATTCCCATGTGACTGGCGCGAAATTTGAATAAACATTTTTCAGACGTAGAAACACGCCTACCAACTTCTTTTTAGTGTAGTGACCATTTTGCGGCAATGTATTCTGCGATGATCCTATATAGCGCGGCAGTACTCCAGAACAGTACAGACAAGCACAGACTAGGCAATTTCTTTAGCAGATGTGTTGCATCTTCCATTCTTCCCTCTTGTGAGCTACGCCCTTGATTTCAGTACAACTAGTGCATGCTGTATCAGCGATCTGCCTTCATTCTCATATCTAGGCCTACTTGTGCGATTTTTGTTGACCCGCCTCCCTCGAACCATATTTTCAGCGAACGGTTCATATCATGATAAGCGCTCAACCAGTCTATCTCTGCAACTCATTACGCTCCTCTGTAAGCATAAGGGACATTAAAAAAACGACCCAGATGGAAAACAAATACGTAAACTGTTTATTATTACAAAAGTAATCGTTATAACCGTTAATACATTTGTCCCTGAGAGAGACAAGACGGTCAATGCCTTCATGGAAAAATGTTTGTGGTTGTCTATGGAACCATGATTGTACCCAGATTCCCATACGATTCCCATATGTTTGGAGTCCTGAAGAAGGACATCGGTGGCCGTCCATTTGCTTCGGAAGAAGAGGCGCACGCGTGCATATAATCGTGGTCCCATAGGAAACGGCCAACGTTTCTCTTTGAAAGCATTATCCGTCGTGTCTCACAGCGGGATAAATGTATTAATAGTTAGGGCATTTACTTTTGAAGTAATAAAATGTTTATCTAACTTTTTGCCATTTGGCTTGGTTATATTTTGCAGCCCTTTTATATGTTATTGGTTATCGAAAACTCGTTGAAGTACGGCTTTCCTCCTTAAACAACGCACCTCAATCACCTAATCTTCAATACTCTTCTCCAGCACCACATTTCAAAGGATTCCATTCGTTTCCTTTCTGTCTTCCCAGTTGTCCTGCCTTGCACTCGTAGAAAGCTTTGGGGCATTATATGAATTCTTTTCTCGAGTGGATTTTAGCAGCTGTTTCTTTTTGTTAAAAGGCCGTTCGCTTCGTCCAATCCTTGCTGCTGTGACTTTCTTACATCTTCCTCCTGTACCTATTCTAGTTCTGAGATAGGAAATTTCGTCCACCTATTGAGAGCCTCGTGTTCAAGATTAACATTTAGTCAGCTAGCATTTCCAATTGCTGTACACACCATTACCTCAACTTTCTTTTCATTTATGAGCATAATGTAGCCATCAACTGGCATACGTTCCACTTCATTAAGCACTATATTCAGTTCCAATTCACAACAGTGGTTGGTTGGTTGTTTTGGGGAAGGAGACCAGACAGCGATGTCATCGGTCTCATCGGATTAGGAAAGGACGGGGAAGGAAGTCGGCCGTGCCCTTTGAAAGGAACCATCCCGGCATTTGCCTGGAGTGATTTAGGGAAATCACGGAAAACCTAAATCTGGATGGTCGGACGCGGGATTGAACCGTCGTCCTCCCGAATGCGAGTCCAGTTTCCTGTTCACTTTCGGCATCTACTGCCATGTCATCAGCGGATCACCTTAGGCTGATCTGGCCGACCGAACTCTCTCGTAGAGATAGTCCTTTATTTTCCTCACTACCTATTGTGTAATCAAGTTAAATTTTAGTGGTGCCATTGCGCAACGCCGCCTTTCCCTTTCCGATTTTGTCCTCTTGTATCATTCGTTAGTTCTTGATTACTTCAGCCTGTTTTGCAGTAAGAGATTGGGTTACACTTCTATCCTTGTGTTTGATATCACACTAGCTGAAAATAAAAAAAAAAATTTAGAACAGAAAAATAGTCTTGCTTGCGCAAGCAAGACTGTTTTCTCTTGTTCTACAGATCTACTATTGTTAATGCAGCAGTGCCACTGCGGTAGTCATGGAGTGGACTGATTTAAAAAAGACCCATTGTACCTCATAAAAAACCTTCTTCAAATGTACTTTTGTAATGTAGCGAAACATTGCTCCCCCTCGTCATCGGAGAGATTCTGTCGTCGTGAAATCTCACAGTCGCAGCTTGAATCCACGCGCTCTTGACGCGCCTGACAAGTTAACTCAGCGAATTGCACTGAAGCTTAACTAGGAATTCTTCCGTGGCGGAACCGGATGAATTTTATTCACTTTTACTCTTATAAAATAGTCATAACAAGAGTCAGAAATCGCGGTTTGACCCACTAGCCAGAGTTAAACGTGTCAGCAGTCAACAACCAATGACAATTTCTCTCTGAAGCTAACTGTACTCTATAAAATTACGAGATCTAACTGCTGGATTGTAAAACGCACACCGTTGACAATCAATTAACGGCCGCCGCCCCCCCCCCCCCCCCCCTTTCCCTCCCTCCAGCTTTCCCAAGCAACTTCCAACGATAATCTTCACAAAGACACAAGTAGATAACGGTTCAAAATCAGTAGATCAAAACGCGCACACACACACACACACACACACACACACACACACACACACACACTTTCTGTTTCTATGGAAACAAGTGAAGATTGGAAATGTCAAACGTTCTAAGTGCGATTTTTGCACAAAACACGCTTTCAGTGCTGTTGTATTCTCAGTACTCTGTTGCGTGTCCCTAGACTTGTTCCAAATGTAAATCGAGGAGGAAATGTTTCAAACATTCATTACAAGATAGCGCATGGTATTTGTGCCAAGCAGTACTTCCGTTTGAAGTTTCAAGTTCCATGGGTCAAAGTCAAGGGCGGCCATTGCCAGGGACAAGGGAGGGTTGCTCCTCCACCCTTCCCCCCAAAATTCTGAGAGAAAGGAAAAAAATATATAGTGTTGTAAGGTGCTTTTCTTCTAAAAAAAAAAAAAAAAAAAAAAAAAAAAAGACTTAAAACTCGGTACAACGCAATTTTTCAACAGGGCTGGAACTGGAACTTTATTATGGCCTTTTACGTCTTCTTTCGTCTTCCAAAATATGAAAAATACTTCATGTCCCCCGGCTTCCTTGCCCCCTCCCCTTATAGACTATCGTATGAGTGCTCTTGGTCATGGTCTCCTCGATATAACTGCTGCACATTTTGTGCGGTAAGTAGAGTGCATTTAAGCGGTTTCTTCAAAAAATGAAACATCTTTGTAACGGAAGTAGATAATTTTTGTTTCATAAATGTTGAAAAAAAAATAAAATGCGTTTTCATCAAAGTGTCTCAAACTCATCTGTCGCAAATAGGTATTAAAATACTTATTCTTAAACAGAAGAACGGAATAATGTCAGCGTATTCAGACGACGAAAGACCGTGACTAATGTGTTCCATGCTGTTGTTTTTCTGAAAGACCAGCCATGTTTATCAGTTGCAAAACAATGACAATGTTTCCATTTCCTCCTCAACAGCACAGGGAGTTCTGCAATTAATTTTGCAACACCTTATCCCAAGAACGAAGTTGTGTAAGAAACAGTTCAATACTGAAAAAAACCTTTCCTTCAATTTAATATTTTTCCTTGTAAAAACTTAAATGTAATGATATATGAGTTTTGTTGACTGGAGTCTACTGCTTTAAACAGTGGTACTGTGTGACCGAACTTGTATTATCACAAACAAAATGTCGTGACACTTGAAATTAAAGCTTTCTTATTGGCACTTAGAAGCAGTAAGTTCCCTGCAATGGCACGTACAATGTTCTTAATAAATTGTCATTTTATAATTTATCTCATTATCTTTAGTAGCGGTGAGGTGAAAAGCATAATTCTGTGGTATCAGAAAACCTTCTCAATTTTCTGGATATGTGTATGTAAGTTATGTACAAAAAGAAATACATTGTTTTTGATTCTCTTGAGAAATTTGAGATTTGGTACTTACTGGTTTACATTAGACATCGCCAAGTGTATCCCTTTGATTATCTAACATCGCCCGCTAGTCGCTGGCTCCACTATCTGTTTCGAAGTCTGGCTCTGAGCACTATGGGACTTAACATCTGAGGTCATCAGTCCCCTAGAACTTAGAACTACTTAAACCTAACTAACCTAAGGACATCACACACATCCATGCCCGAGGCAGGATTCGAACCTGCGACCGTAGCGGTCGCGCGGTTCCAGACTGTAGCGCCTAGAACCGCTCGGCCACTCCGGCCGGTTGTTTCGAAGTCTGTTCCGACTGTTCAAGTGCCCACACACTAATTATTGGAAGCGGCAGCGCTCGCCTGTACAATCGGCATTGACAGGTCGGAATTCCACACCCTCTTGTGCACACTTTTACGCTTTAAGTAGTGAAAAAAATAGACTTTTGGATCACGCAGGATCATTCATTTCCGACTCTATATGCGCAACACTCTTAACATACCATCTCCATCCACGTATCTCCATGCCCAGGAGGGCTTTTGGCCGACTCCTCCATTTCGCGACTTCCCAACAACTCCCGAAAATGAACTCGGGCTTTTCAGCCAGTCAGTATCAAGAGCAGATGGGAGGTATTTTCATTGTTCATTTACTGTGCCTGCAAATAGCGCTCTTCAACAAAGTGCTCCTTCCTTTCGCAGTGTTATTTCCAATACGTGGTCGAAAACGCCAGCCCTTACGCCAACCGAGTAGGCTCCAAGCACGATCCGCTCGAGGAAAGACGAACGCATGAGTTCCAGGTTGAACAGGAATCCCCACTGCTGGATGCCGACTCTGGCGCCCCAGTTGTTAAAACTCTCCTCCAGTTGCGGACCACAGGAGATGGAGGCTCCTGCTACGTATTAAGGAGGCTATTGGCTAAGAGATTATATGGGCTGTTGACAATTGTGTAGCTGTCGCAAGTATTTTAGCCTGTGAACATAATAATGTGAGTATTGACTGACAACATCTGCTGACAAAAAGGAAGAAACATTAGGTTTTAACTTCACATCAGCGACAAGATCATTAGACAAGGATTTTTATTCAGTCTGGCGAAGGGTTGAGAAGGATATTAGCCTTATCCTTTGGGAAGGCACTACCCCATCATTTGACTGTAAAACCACGGAAAATGTAAGTATGGACGGCTGGACGGGGACTTGATGTTCCGACGTAACGACAAACGCCTGAAAAAAAATGTTCAAATGTGTGTGAAATCTTATGGGACTTAACTGCTAAGGTCATCAGTCCCTAAGCTTACACACTACATAACCTAATTTAGCCTGAGGACACACACGCACACACACACACACACACACACACAAACACACACACACACACACACACACACCCTTGCCCGAGGGAGGACTCGAACCTCCACCGGAACCAGCCGCACTGTCCATGACTGCAGCGCCTCAGACCGCTCGGCTAATCCTGCCTGGCGACAAACGCCTTCTCGAAGATGAAGAACGCAAGACCAGAGAAGGCAGTGAGACGAGGTCAGCCAATACCTCGCCGACTATGACTGCACGACTACAGGATCGACTTCTATACCAAGAGAATATAAGCGCCATTCCTGCCAGACTCGGGGACAGTAGAAGACGGACACTGACAGAGAGGCCTAGATGAGCAGTGAAATTAACGATAGTAATGACTTATGAGCGCGTGTGAATGCTTACCTGGACATTGTGTATAGTGAAGGGCACTGTTTGTATGTCGCCCATCGCTTACGATAACTCTTGTAAACCAAAGTTAACTATTGTCAATCTACTTTATTGTAATAAAAACCATTAATGTGATTTGCGTGAATTGTTGTATAGCTATCCGAGAAAGCAGCATCTTTTAGGCACCCTTTAAGAGACGAGTGGGTAGGACCCCACACTTGAAAAGCCGTCCGTCAAAATGAGAGACCAGTTTCTTACCGCTGCTCATCCTCGTTCAGAGATTGCTAGAGGGATGTCAGAAATGATCTGTTCATGTATATTTCGTTTTCTTTCAAAATCGACCTCTAACAACAATGGTGCCAAAATTGTTTCTCAAGTGCTGCTGCTCCTCATAAAACCAAATTGTTCTTCTTGGTTTGTGTGCCCATTCTGTTCGTAGTCACTTTATAATTATTGAAGGTATTTTAAATTCGACTGTGCAAACACAAGAAAATGCGTATTTTTGTGAAAAACGCATTTAGTTTTATTGATCAAAACAATAAAACATCAGCTGTGGTCTGTAACGAAACATATTTATAGTCTGACTTGCCTTCTACATACAAAAGCAGTTCGTTACAGAAGAGGTCGATTTTTTGTATAATATTTTACGTCTGTTTTTCTTTCACATCGGGACTAGCTGCCTCTCCGTATATTTTGAGGTATTTCAGTGCCAAATGGGGGAATAACTTCAAATGGCTCTGGGCACTATGAAACTTAACATCTATGGTCATCACGCGCCTAGAACTTAGACCTACTTAAACCTAACTAACCTAAGGACATCACACAACACCCAGTCATCACGAGGCAGAGAGCATCCCTGACCCCGCCGGGAATCGAACCCGGGAACCCGGGCGCGGGAAGCGAGAACGCTGCCGCACGACAACGAGCTGTGGACGGGACAATAACTCAAAATGTGCAAGAAGACGGTACTTTCTGATATATTTGAAAACTGGACGTAAATTATCTGGTCCTTACTCGCCAATAAAAAGAAGAAATTAACACAACTAATCGAAATATTCATACCCAATACAACAAATATACAAAAGAAAACAAATATGCAAGGAAAACAGGAGGATATGTGGCATCAGGATAAAGTTGACATTATACCAATTATATTATCAACTACAGGAGTCATACCACACAATATCCACCAGTACACCAATGCAATACAGCTACATCCAAACTTATATATACAACTACAGAAATCCGTAATTATTGATACATGTTCAATTACCCGAAAGTTCCTAAATGCAATATAACATATACCGTACAGTTAAAAGGAAGTCACGCTTGATCAAGGTGCGCGTCACTTTCTACTTCTGACCAGACATAACGTCTGAGATAAGAAAGAAATAATAATAATAATGACCCTATAAGGAATAGCACAATTAGGAGTACCATTAGCAGGTGACCTCTACGGAAAGGTCCAAGTAAAATGGTCTGTGACCCTGACTTCTAATCATCAAAGTTGAGTGTTTGCCACAAAAGTGGGAAATAATCACACCACTTGCCATATGTTTTTTTCAGCCATATGCGCGCCACACAAACAGTTACTTCCGTGAAAAATAAGCGATCCAGGATGGCGTACAGTCCTCGCGAGTTCAGTTCCTAATTTTACCGAAAACGCGTTTGGTAGGTGTCTAGCCCTGATGTCATCCGAGGCACAGCGTATGCCAGCCTTTGACAGACTCGGACAGATTGATAGCTCGGTGCAAAGTGTCTCCCTACGGCAACTCGGACCGTATTTATAAATGAGCGCAGCAGACCACCGAACAGAACATCTGCTATAAACCGTTAAATGCGTAGGTAGCAGACTGTAAAACGCCCATATCTCGGACACGCATTAATTAATATCTCTGTTGTGTAACAATTTACAAACTTCACAATTTTTACATAATTAAAGATAAGTTTGGTTTAGTTATTGAAAAAGTTTGGTTCGACTATTTAAACTTCGCCGACTAGACTGCACGTACATACAGATTTATTATTTAATGAATGTAATCAAGTGCTGTAATTATAACTTTCTATAACAATTACAAATGATTCTTAACCTATTACGAATAAGGACGTTTATGTTCCAAATTTGCTGGCCGGGGTGGCCGAGCGGCTCTAGGCGCTACAGTCTGGAACCGCGCGACCGCTACGGTCGCAGGTTCGAATCCGGCCTCGGGAACGGATGTGTGTGATGTCCTTAGGTTAGTTAGGTTTAAGTAGTTCTAAGTTCTAGATGACTGATGACCTTAGAAGTTAAGTCCCATAGTGCTCAGAGCCATTGGAACCATTTGTTCCAAATTTGGTTTTTAGTAAATTACTTGAAAACTAATAGGGGTAGCTTAATGGATTCACACACTTTAGAATGCTATATGAAAGTGAGGCTACATGCAAACTTTCAACTTCCTGAGACTAATGTTTAACGCCTTCAATTTTTCGTGAAAACACCGGTTTTGACCAAAATGTTGCCCCGATCAAGCTGAGACTTGTAACTTTTGGTTATGACATACATTTGCACATTCTGAACAATTTTTGGCTTTCTAGCTCCGTTGTTTAGTGCTATTTATTTTTCTCTCAAAATAATATGTTTGGCAAAACTTATTCATCTGATGTTTCTGAGACTTCACTTTGTTAACATTAATATACTGAAGCATACATTGACAAAGTTTGGAAAAGCTATTACAATTTTTAATTTTACTCTTAGATTATCGCACAATATTGTGTATGCTACGCGCAGGTGTGTTATGATGACGTGGCTCTAGTACCAGTGAATCGGGGTAAGTCCCGGCACACTCCATCTCTCAGAATGATACAGCTTGTTTTGTTACATATTGAAAGGGCGTGGTCGATATCGTTCCCCATTCTTCCCAAACCCGAGGCTGTGCTCTGACTCTAACAACTTTCGCTTCTCCTCCTTGTCTTATTGTTACCATTCTTCTTCTACTACTACTACTTTTATCAATTTATTTAATTTTTTCTTTAAGCACTGGTCGACAGTTTGATACTCTTACCTGATAGGATTATTGGAAAAGGCAGGGAAGATTTAAGAAAAGCAGCTTGCATTAACTTCATCGCTTTCCAATAGCTGATACTAAGAGATGGGCGTTGTGCGACTTGTAGAGGTATACCATCGTTGTTAATCCTTTCTGGAATAGTGGATAGACACTGTGTTTGCATTCAGGAGGACAGTGGTTCATATCCTCATTTGGACTTCCACAGTTAGGATTTCCGTTAGCCGAATACTGGTATGTTTCCTTTCCAAAAGGACACGACCGATTTCCTTCCCAAATCCGAGGCAGTTATCTGCCCTTATGACCTCTTCGCCGACGGTATGTTAACCTGTAATCTTCCTTCTGTAATTAATCTTGAAACGCCGGCCATTGTGGCCGAGCGGTTCTAGGCACTTCAGTCCGGAACCGTGCTGCTGCTACGGCCGCAGGTTCGCATCCTGCCTCGGGCATGGATGTGTGTGATGTCGTTAGGTTAGTTCGGTTTGCGTAGTTCTAAGTCTAGGGGACTAATGACCTCAGATGTTAAGTCCCATAGTGATCGGAGCCATTTGAACCATGTTTTTTGACTCTCGAAACATTTATTGTTGTTCTGATCTGCAGTTCGAAGAGTTTTTTTACGCAAGTCTCTGTGCTTGTCTATCCTGTGCAAGTCGCTACATCTCTCTTTCCCTGCATTGCCAAACTGATGATTCCTTTATACCTCAGGAAGTGTGCTATCAACCGATCCCGTCTTTTTTTCAAGTTATGCCACAAATTACTTTTCTTCCTATTTTGACACTGTACTTCCTCTTTAGTTACTCAGTATACTCATATAATCTTCAGCATTATTCTGTATCATCACATTTCTAAAGCTTCTATTCCCTTCTTGTCTGAGCAGATCATCGTCCACATTCCACTTACATACAAGGGTACACTCCAGAGAAGTACTTCCTAAGACTTAAATTTGTATTTAGTACAAACAAATTTCTCTTTTTCGAGAAATTCTTTTCTTGCTCTAACGAGTCTGCATTTTATATCCTCTCTACTTTGGCAATCGTCAGTCATTTTGAAGCTGAAATCGCAAAACCCATTCACTACCTGTGGTGTCTCACTTGCTAATATAATTTCCTCTGCATTGCCTTATTTAATTGGAGTACATTCCATTACCTTTGTTTTGCTCTTGTTGATGTTCATAATATAACATTTTCTGAATACACTGTCCACTCCGTTCAGCTGCTCTCCCAAGATCTTTGCCGTCTCTGACAATATTACAAAATCGTCGACAAACATTAAAGTTTTTATTTCTACTCCCTGAACTTTAATTCCCTATCCAAATTACTCGTTGGTTTTCTTTGCTGGCAGCTCATTGTTCAGACTGAATGGCATCGGGCATAGGCCGCAATCCTGTCTCACTCCCTTCTCAACCACTGCTTCTCTTTCATGCCCTTCGACTCCTATGGTTTCTGTACAAGTTCTAAATAACCGTTCGCTCCCTGTATTTTATGCCTTAAACATACAAAATTTCAAAGAATGTAGTCCAGTCACATTGTAAAATAATTTTTTCGAAGTGTACAAGTGCTCCGAACGTAGATTTCACTTTCTTTAACCCAGCGGTAGCGAAATAGCGGCCCGCTAAAGTTTTCTTGCGTGTCCCTCCAACACAGTCATAAAAATCTGTCTTGAACCGAGATTTACTCCCCGTGCGTGAGCTAAGATCTTCAATAGGACAGCCATGTCAGTACACATGCGCAGCGTAGAAACATTGCCGCGCAAACCATGTTGACACTCGGCGCGGCGTTTGCTGCGGACGACCGTAAAGGCATTTCCAGTTTAAACTCGCTCCCATCAGGCATCGCGCAGAGTATCATGAGAACCAACATAATTTGCTCGTAAAGTACGGTGCGCAATCGCTTTTCCAGTTGACCTGGTTTATTTCCATGTTATCTGTGCTACAGCTAGTATATAAAGATCGAACTTTAGTGAAACCACGAACCTCCGAAAAAACGTAAAATCAATTATGAATGTTGTGTGTACAACGAAGAACCGGCCTTTTCTGAAATAGGAAGTTAGCTAATGAATGCAAAAGTTTTAAAAGGTGCGAACCTGCTCAAAAATGCGGCCACCCAGCTACAACAATTACCCACTCCTTCTTTACCCTATCTTCTAAGATAGGACGCAGGGTCAGTATTGCCCCACGTGTTCCTCCATTTCTCCGGAATTGAAACTGATATTTCTGAAACGTTTACCCTATGAGCTTACGTGGCCAGTACAACGAGAACAACAGCGCCTTGTATCTTTATTGGGAGACTTCCAACGTTACCGTTGTTTCTACGGGCAGTAGCTGTCAGAAGACGAGCCATCCTCGTGTGGGATGTATAGGTTGAGAGAGGACGGCTAAACGGCGGCCAGCTGCAGACTCTTGTTTGGCAGAGTGCCTCCTGCACACGGATGCTCTGCCAGGTCTCGAGGCTGCACCGGTAAAGATACCCTCGCCCTCGCGACGCGCTGTTGGCAGTCGCCTCGCCCGCAGGTCGCACGCTGCACATACTCGGCCAGAGTGAGTACCAACAGCGGCAAGTACACGCGGGAATTGCAGAAAACACTTTTACGAAATTACCAACACTCGGTCTAGAGTTGCAGGATAAGAAACCTACAAGCATGAGCGACCGACGCTGAGGTGATAAAAGTCATGGGGATACCTCCTAATATCGTACCGAACCTCCTTTTGTCTGGCGTAGCAACTCGATGTGTCATGGACTCAACAAGTCGTTGGAAGTTCCCTGATTGACCCATGATGGCTCTATACCCGTCTATAATTGGGAAATTTCTGCTGCTGCAGGATTTTGTGCACGAAATGACCTCTCGATTGTGCCGTTAAATGTCCTATGAGATTCATGTCGAACGATCTGGGTGGCCAAATCATTCGCTCGAATGGTCCAGAACGTCCTTCAAACCAATCGAGAACATTTTTAGCCTGCTGACATGGCGGATTGTCACCCATAAGAATTCCATTCTTGTTTGGGAACATGAAGTCGATTAATGGTTGTAAACAGTCTCCAAGTAGCCGAACATGCCCATTTCCAGTCAATGTTCGGTTCAGTTGGACCAGATGGACCATTCCGTCCCATGTAAACACAGCACATCTAGCACACAGTGCCTTGTTGACATCTTGGATTCATGGATTTGTGGAGTCTGTGGCACACTCGAATCCTATCATCAGCTCTACCAACTGAAAGCGGGACTCGTCTGACGAGACCACGGTTTTACAGCCGTCTAGGTTCCAGCCGATACAGTCGCGAGCACACTAGAGGCGTTGCAGTAGACATTTCTTAGTTAGGCGCTTGCGTCGGTCGTCTGCTGCTATAGCCGACTGACGCCCAATTTCTGCGGTTATTTCGCACGGTGTTGCTTGTCTGTTAGCACTGATAACTCTATGCTAACACCGCTACGCTCGTTCGTTAAGTGAAGGCCGTCGGCCACCGCGTTGACCATGGTGAAAGGCAATTCCTGAAATTTGCCATTCTCGGCACACTCTTGACTCTGTCGATCTCGGAATACTGAATTCCCTAACAATTTCCAAAATGGAATGTCACATGAATCTAGCTCCAACTACCATTGCGCATTAAAACTTTGTTAGTTCCCGTTGTGCGGCCATGATCTCGTTGGATACCTTTTCACATGAGTCACCTAAGTACAAATGGCAACTCCGCCAACGTACTGCCCTTTTATACTTTGTGTATGCGATGCTAGCGCCATCTGTACGGTATATGTGCATATCGCTATCCCAAGACTTTTGTCACTTCAGTGTATAATTTCACTCATTAGATATGCATGTACATCTAAATGATTATTGTACAGCTCATACTTATGTGTGGTAGAGGTTTCATAAAATCACGTTCAGACTATTTCTCGGCCGTTCCACTCTCAAATGGCACGTGGGTAAAATGAATACCTACATCTTTCCGCGCGAAATCTGATTTCTCATTTATTTATCACAATGGTCATTTCTCCGTGTGTACGTGTTGGCAACAAAATATTTTGGCATTCGGAGGAGTAATTTAGTCATTGAATTTTTGTGAAAAGATCTCAGCTCAAGCAAAAAACATTTGTTTTAATGACTGCCGCATGAACTGCTTTGTCATATCCTTGACATTCTCTCCCCCATTTCGCGACTCTTGTTTGAACTTTTTCGATGTTCTCCGTCAACACTATATGTGAAGAGTCCCATACCAGAAGCAAGGTTCCAGAAGAGTACGAATAAGCTTAGTGTAAGCAGTCTCTTTAGTAGATCTTTTGCATCTTCTGAGTCTTCTGCCAAAGATTCCCAGACTTTGTTTCGGCTTCCGCACAACATTGTCTGTGTGATCCTTCCAGTTTAAGTTGTTTGTAATTAGGATCCATAGGTATTTCGTTGAATCGATAAGCGTAAGATTTGTGCGATTCATCGTGTAACCAAATTTTAAAGGATTTTTTTTTAGTACTCATGTGGAGGATATCGCGCTTTTTATTATGTATGGTCGATTGTCATTTGACCTTCTTATAATTTCCTAGATGGTATACGACAGTAACTTCTAAGAGGACTGCTCAGATTGTCATCTAAGTTATTTACATAAAGTAAGAACAGCCGAGGACCTATAACGCTTCTTTGGAGAACCCAGTTATCATCTTGGTTTCGCGAAATGACTTACCGTCATTTCCTCGAATTATAACCTTTGAGACAAGGAATCACGAATCCGGTCATGGACTCAATAGGTGCGCAATTTAATTAGATGCCGTTTGTGGGGAACCCTGTCGATACTACTTATTACTTCGAGTGAATAAAGAACAAGCACGATATTTCCTGAATCTGTGCTGGTTATGTGTCAGTAGTTCGTTTTCTTCGGGGTATTTCATATTGTTGGAACACAGTTAATGTTCCAAAATCTGCTGCAAATCGAAGTAAGTTGTATGGGTCCATAATTCAGCGGGTGACTTCTGTTCCTTTTCTTGTGTATTCATACGATATGTGCAATTTTTCGGTCTTTACGTATGGAGCTGAAGTCGAGCGAGACGCATTTGAAGTAGTAAGCCGGCAAATGTTTTTCACAGGTACACGCGCTGCTACAAGAACGTACCCTCCAGCTTAGCCGTAGGAAGGTAGGTTACGTTAGTTTTTTCGAGAAAGACGAAATAGTTTTTAGATTTCACCACTCTGGGTATACTAGTTACCATTTAATATCCGTTACACGTTGCTTTCTTCAAACTTATGCTGAACTGAGAGGGTTTGTAAACTGAAAAGCGGGAAGTGCTGGTGAGAGGGAAGTGGCCTTCCCTGGAAGTAAAACACAACCGCCATACAGACACACTAAGTATCAATTTCTCATCTAACAGTAGTCAGAGTGCAGTGGTTTATGTAGGTTCAGTTCGTGGATGTTTCTTAAATTACTTACGTTAGTACTAATTTCTGTTTTCACTGAAGTGTCACCGCATTTAGTGGGAAATAAACAGTCCTTGGGCGTGTTTGCACACTACTCATAATTGATTTAAAAGGCATTCTACGGAAGGGTCGGTGTAACTTCGTGAAACAGCCGTTAGGTGCTGCTTGTGACGTAATTGGGGAGGGGGTAGGGGGCTCACCTGCTCACTATTCAGTTCGCGCACAAACTATAATTATGTTTGTCTGTCGGCGGGGCAGGCTCTGGATTCGATTTACGAAGATTTTTTTTCCCCCTAAGGAGTGGGGTGCTGGGTGGGGGATGCGGGTGGCAACAACCCTATAGTGTTCCTCGCTGGTTGCGCTCTTTTGTCGCTCAAAGTGACTAGCTTTAAGCTTGAAAATTGTCCTACCTCATCCAGTTTTGTACTGTCGGAAATATCCTTTCTCGTACTGATGTGATGAACGAACAAAAAATAACAAAAAGGGTGTGCGTATTGATGAAAATTTTAAAATTCGAAACTTTAAGCATAACAATAATAGTCAGGTTTGGAGAACAGACACTTGTAAGTTAACATAGCTTACACATTTTCATCCACTGATGTCCTACGGGATAATATTGAAGGATAACTCCTCTCTTACGTAAAATGTATTGACTGTACCAAGAAGTTGACGTGTGTGACGTTTGTAAGGGGATATATATCGATATCACTGCGCTGTACCAAACATAAAACTTATCCATCGCTGCTGGATACAAGACGACAGGTGACATGAGGATGGGAATGGAGTTAGCTTTACGCGCCCGCAGAAAAGCGCGATGACATTTAGTCCGTCTCCTTGACGTGAATAGGAGCGAGATATATTTATTTTGTGGTAAATACCGTGTAATACGAATTAGTATAATTTTATTTATGGCATCCGAGAGTAATCTTAATGGTGCTTACCGAACCCACCCAAAGAAAATGTGGATTAGTGTGAGTGTTCATGTACTCTGAATGGACTTTAGATCGACTTAGAGGCATTTTAATGGATTTAAGACATTATAAACAGACTGTTAATGATTAACTGTTTATTAGTATAAAGGTTCCTTTTTATCATAGTATGTTCATTGAGTCAGTCACATAGAAGTATGGCAGCAGCAGATTAGAGAGGACATTAGTCACATAGACACACGATTATGGAAGTTATTACAATAGGGCCACAGGGAAGCTTACACAATCACACACAAGGCAGTCTTATATTCATATTTTAGCAATTCGGAATAATAACTACAGCCTCACAGTACGTTTATTCACGGATGAAATTTGTTCCCAACATTTCATTGCAGTTGGAAACCAATAGAGATATTCATAAATGCAATACTAGAAGGAAAAATTATCTCTACCTAACCTTGACACAGAAAAGAAGTGAAACACACATCTATAAAACTCTGTGATAATATGCAGTATGTTGTTCCAGTTACCAAAAAACTGTCTCGGAAATGTAAACTACTCAATTAAGACCCCGTCCCATAGTGCTCAAATTTCACCCATGACCCATCGTTGGGGAATGTCGTACATGAGTGATGGGCCACCTGCACATTTTGCTGCTGACGTATGACGTCGTGTAATGTATCTTGAGCCGGCCGGGGTGGCCGAGCTGTTCTAGGCGCTACAGTCTCGAACCGCACGACCGCTACGGTCGCAGGTTCTAATCCTGCCTCGGGCATGGATGTGTGTGATGTCCTTAGGTTAGTTAGGTTTAAGTAGTTCTAAGTTCTAGGGGACTGATGACCTTAGAAGCTAAGTCCCATAGTGCTCAGAGCCATTTGAACCATTTGAATGTATCTTGACATCTATGCTCTGGATTCTTTTGTCTGCGGTCGACTCGGAAGAGAAGCGTACAGAACTCCCGTTGGTATGGTCGAACGACTGGAACAGCTAATTGTACAGACTTGTCACGATTTACGCGATGGTCCCAGGATGCTTGAAAGAATTCCTATCGCACCAAAGAGACGTGTTCGATAGTGCCTCCAAACGCGAGAATGACATGCCTAACACACCCTTCAAACAGGTACCAATTTACAGTAAAGTGCACCATGTAAGTGCTGAGGTAGTGTTGGACAAGGGACATTCAATGAGTAATGCAACACATTGTTTCTTAAAACTGGTTCGTTTTATTCAGGATTCCAGTACATCATATTATTCCCCACTCTTTTGCATACATACCCTATTTTTTAACATAACCTCCGTTCAATGCGACAGCCTTAAGCAGCGTGCTAAGTTCAACGTGCTGATGAATGCTCAGGGACGATGCGACTTGTGCATACGGTACGTGGGCCCCAACGTGGTACACGCAATCACAACGCACTCCAGTGGCAGTTGCGGGATGTTTCTAGTTCGCAAATCACACTGTTTACTAAACTGGTACGTGTAAAATTCCCACGTTAGCTCTATTAAAACGCACATTCCCTCGATCGTTCACGAAAAGGAGAGTACCATGTCCAATCAATAAGGACACAGGCTTATTAAAGTTCCATTACAAACAGTACGATACAAATTTTCAATACTTCTCAACACAAGATAAACATTATTTTATCGCCGGCCAGAGTGGCCGAGCGGTTCTAAGCGCTACCGTCTGGAACCGCGCGACCGCTACGGTCGCAGGTTCGAATCCTCCCTCGGGCATGGATGTGTGTGATGTCCTTAGGTTAGTTATGTTTAACTATTTCTAAGTTCTAGGGGACTGATGACCTCAGCAGTTAAGTCTCATAGTGCTCAGAGCTATTTGAAACATTATTTCATCGTTCCCTCATTTTAGTAAAGCCCCAATGTCAGTCTTACTTGATAACTGTTCCTGCCCAGTGTCAGAATCTTTGCAACATGTGAATTACGAAGCGTAAAAGAGAAAGGAGCAATATATCTGTTGTGGTTGGCAGGAGAGCCAACCGTATGGTTAAAGGAGGCCGAAATGCACGCGTTTTAGCTCACGCAGGCTGGCGTGAGGTCTGGAACATGACAAGGGAATTAGAATTGAGAAAAACAGACGTAGCTGGTGGAATACTTAACTTTAATCCATTCATGGAGGACGTCGCTCTTTATGGTACATGATTCACAATATCAATAGTACGGACACTGGCGCCATGCTAGGTCGTAGCAAATAACGTAGCTGAAGGCTATGCTAATTATCGTCTCGGCAAATGGGAGCGTACAAGTCAGTGAACCATCGCTAGCAAAGTCGGCTGTACAACTGGGGCGAGTGCTAGGTAGTCTCTTTAGACCTGCCGTGTGGCGGCGCTCGGTCTGCAATCACTGATAGTGGCGACACGCGGGTCCGACGTATACTACCGGACCGCGGCCGATTTAAAGGCTACCACCTAGCAAGTGTGGTGTCTGGCGGTGACACCACAATATCATTATACAAGTAGCGCAAGCTATCCTGTAGATTAAGCCAATCCAACAAACTCACCGCTCGAAAGAAGGTGAACTTATATCTACATAACACCAAATATTATAGTATATACTTATATTAAACTAATAATAAAGTATCAGATCCTTAAAAAAATTCAAATGTTCGGAATACAATTTGAGAGTTTCGAGACGCGAACCACCGCCTTTGATTTCATCTTCATCCGGAGCAGTGACGCTACTCACTATGCTTTTTTTTTTTCGTTTTGTTCGTTCTTGATCGTTGTGTCTGTTCGTTGCGGACGTCACATGACATCCGTTCAAGTTCGTTTGTTGATCCTTCCACTCAGTTTTTTTTTATTACAGAGGCTTACTCGCTAAATCAGCAACACGCTACTGACAACCAATTATAGCATATTACCACTTGCTAAAAACTGTAATCGTAGATATGTTACTGATTGAAATTTAATTATAACAAATTGTACCAAGAAAATGGGTTTTGGCTGGATCTTCAGTGTGTCGTTGCCTTCAGATAGCATACTCTCATAATACGCAAGTTACGATGATTATTTTGCCACGAATTCGATGTTTCTCATTATTTTATTGGAACAAATCTCACAGTTAACAACAGGTTTTCCAGTGATTCTCAATTTGCTGGTGCTCAGAAACGGCATATACAGGGTGTTACAAAAAGGTACGGCCAAAATTTCAGGAAACATTCCCCACACACAAATAAAGAAAAGATGTTATGTGGACATGTGTCTGGAAACGCTTAATTTCCATGTTAGAGCTCATTTTAGTTTCTGCCACCTACGCCCAATGGAGCACGTTATCATGATTTCATACGGGATACTCTACCTGTGCTGAGAGAACATGGGCCTTTACAAGTACGACACAACATGTGGTTCATGCACGATGGAGCTCCTGCACATTTCAGTCGAAGTGTTCGTACAGTTCTTAACAACAGATTCGGTGACCGATGGATTGGTAGAGGCGGACCAAATCCATGGCCTCCACGCTCTCCTGACTTTCATTTATGGGGGCATTTGAAAGCTCTTGTCTACGCAACCCCGGTACCAAATGTAGAGACTCTTAGTGCTCGTATTGTGGACGGCTGTGACACAATACGCCATTCTCCAGGGCTGCATCAGCGCATCAGCGATTCCATGCGACGGAGGGTGGATGCATGTATTCTCGCTTACGGAGGACATTTTGAACATTTCCTGTAACAAAGTGTTTGAAGTCACGCTGGTACGTTCTGTTGCTGTGTGTTTCCATTCCACGATTAATGTGATTTGAAGAGAAGTAATAAAATGTCCACATAACATATTTTCTTTCTTTGTGTGTGAGGAATGTTTCCTGAAAGTTTGGCCGTACCTTTTTGTAACATCCTGTATACGTATAGGCTTGAAATGAATGCCAATATGGCCCCTCACAACTCTGTGCTGAAGGAAGACGGCGTGCGTGTGAAGTAGGTGGCGTTGTGCCATCTCATTGGTCAACGCTCAGACGCACGCTCAGAGTATCTGACATGTTAGATATTGCTCTGCACGTTCGGAAAGACTCCCGAACGCAAATGTTCCGTGTGCCGACTGCTTTACGCCGCCGTACTGGGAAGGCCTACATGCCCGTACGGTACCAATCTACTAGGCGATATCGGAGCCAACGTCTCGCTGCATCAGTAACCTCCGCATCATCCAATTGTCGCGATCGCCCTTGTAACGCGCAAGCAATTTCCCACCGATGGTCCTGCGTTGCTCTTTGTGGTCTTCTGTTACGCGGTGAGGAACCCAGCGAGCACACACCTTTGAGTACCCCAACTGGTGAGCGGGTGTGTCAGCACTACCAACAGAGACATCCAGTTGTGCAACGAAATATTTGATTGTGATCCGTCTATTACCTCCAATGAGAGGGTCCGCATGGTCCAACATTGCAGCACACACACAGCTGTGTGCGGGCGGTAGGCACATGGGAGATCGGACACGTTCGAGTGACCTTATTGCAGTGATGAGAGACGCCTTACCCAACGACTCACCATGCTTTTGTTCACTTTCAGGTCTCAATAGACATTTTTCAAGAGTCTGTCAATATCTGCGATGCCATGGTTTTCCTCCAAAAGAAAGTCAATGACAGATTTTTGCTTGGAATCCACCTCTGTTACAGACGCTATTTTGAAGGCTATTTGTAGCCACCTATCGGAACTTAATGAAACTATAGGGGCTGAAGCGGGAATATTGCACGATGGTCCACAACAAAGTACGAATTTTTTCAACCGAAATTATCCGAGAAAAAAGCGATACATTACTTGTTGAACGCCTCCTGTGTTTTTTGTTAAGGCAGTGCTTGGATGAATTTTGAGCCCCCTTAATGGGCACCTAATCGGGAAGATTACTTACATTTCCAATGCGTTTTACTAGCTAGGACACATTTCTTACTGAAGTCAGTGGCGTCTCGTAACCAGACTCGCCACGGGAACGGCCTTTTTGCGGACTCATGTCTGTTAGAACGTTTTTGCTTTATTTCCACCTGTAGCAGTTTTCGCGGTTAATTATGTTGCACTCTATAAGGTCCAGACTGCAGGCCGATACGTGCGCTGGATCTTCGTCTGCCGCGCTACCTCGTGTGCCTGCTGGAAGCTTCTTTATGCCAAAAAGCACCGATAGCGAGCAGCTGCGGTCTCCCTTTTAAAACGACTTGAGAGGCTTCTGAGAACCGGCGAACTACTTCAGTCGTGGCTTACTCACCGCTGTGGCGGTCGGAATATGTCGCAGCTGCAGCTGTACCAGGTAGACGCACACCCACCTCGCCGTGTTATTTAACTGTTGTAAAGCCACCTTTACACGCCTATAGATAAGGTTTTTTTCGGAGAAATTATTATCCGATCCTAATGTCAATCGAGAATCTAATTTGACGTGGTTTTAAATACATCTACATCTACATCTACATGGTTACTCTGCAATTCACGCTTAATTGCCTGGCAGAAGGTTCATCGAACCATTTTCATACTATATCATTACCATTCCGCTCTCGAATGGCGCGTGGGAAAAAGCAACACCTAAATCTTTCCGTTCGAACTCTGATTTCTCTTATTTTATTATGATGATCATCTCTCCCTACGTAGATGGGTGTCAACAAAATATTTTCGCATTCAGAAGAGAAAGTTGGTGATCGAAATTTTGTAAACCGCCTTTGTTTCAGTGCCTGTCACCCCGACTCGCGTATCATATCAGTGACACTCTCGCCCCTACAACGCGATAACACGAAACGAGCTGCTCTGCTTTGCACTTTTTCGATGTCCTCCTTCAATCCTACCTGGTAAGGACCCCACACCGCGCAGCAATATTCCAGCAGAGGACGGACAAGTGTAATGTAGGGTGTGTCTTTAGTGGGTTTGACGCATCTTCTAAGTGTTCTGCCAACAAAGCGCAGTCTTTGTTTCGCCTTCCCCACAATATTATCTGTGTCGTCTTTCCAATTTAAGTTGCTCGTAATTGTAGTTCCTAGATATTTAGTCGAATTGAAAGCCCTTAGATTTGTGCAATTTATCGTATACTCAAAATTTATCGGATTTATTTTAGTAACCATGTGAATGACCTCGCGCTTTTCTTTGTTTAGTGTCAATTGCCACTTTTCGCACCATACAGAAATTCTCTCTAGATCATTTTGTAACTGGAATTCATCGTCTGATGATTTTACTAGACGGTAAATTGCAGCGTCATCTGCAAACTATCTAAGGGGCTACTCAGATTATCATCTAGATCATTCATATAAACCAGGAACAGCAGAGGGCCTATGACACTACCTTGCGGAACGCCAGGTATCAGTTCTGTTCTACTCGATGATTTACCGTCTATCACTACGAACTGTGACCTCTCTGAGAAGAAATCACGAATCCAGTCAGACAACTGAGACGACACTCCATATGCGCGCAATTTGATTAATAGTCGATTGTGAGGAACGATATCAAAAGCCTTCTTGTACTGTAGGAATATCGAATCGATCTGAGGTCCCTTGCGGACAGCACTCATTACTTAATGGGAATAAAGAGCTAGCTGTGTTGAGCAAGAACGATATTTCCTGAATCCGTGTTCATTATGTATCAATAAGTCATTTTCTTCGAGGTTATTCATAATGTTCGAGTACAGTAAATGCTCCAAAATCCTCAAATTGAGATCAGTGATATGAGTCTGTAATTCAATGGGTTACTCCTATTTCCTTTCTTGAATATTGGTGTGACCTGTGCTACTTTCGCCGGTGTGGCCTAACGGTTCTAGGCGCTACAGTCTAGAACCGCGCGGCCGCTACGGTCACAGGTTCGAATCTTGCCTCGGGCATGGTTGTGTGTGATGTCTTTAGGTTAGTTAGGTTTCAGTTGTTCTAAGTTCTAGGGGACTGATGACCTCAGAAGTTACTTGCCATAGTGCTCACAGCCATTTGAACCATTTTGTGCTACTTTCCAGTCTTTAGGAACAGACCTTTCGTCAAGTGAGCGGGTGTATATGATTGCTAAGAAAGGCGCTATTGTGTCTGCATACTCTGGAAGGAACCTGATTGGTATACCATCTGGACAGGAAGACTTGCCTTTCTTAAGTGATATAAGTTGTTTCGCAACCAACACCTAAGATATCTACTTTTATGTCACTCATGCTAACAGCTCTTCTGGTTTCAAATTCTGGAATATTTACTCCGTCTTCTTTCGTGAAGGAATTACGGAAAAAGCAATGCCGCTTTAGTGGCACCATCATCGGTTACATTTCCATCGCTATCGCACACTGACAGTATTGACCGTTTTTTTTGCCACTGGTGTACTTTACATACGACTAGAATCTCTATGAGTTTTCTACCATATTTTGAGACAATGTGGCAGAAATGAAATGCGTTACACCGTGAGCGCCTTGACAGAGCGCAACGAATTTGATATTGCGCTATTTCCACATTTAAGAATGGTGTGGGAACACGCTGCTTATTGGGTGTCTACAATTATTGGAACTGATCAGGTGAAAATCGCAGCGTTTCGAGAGGACGTGCATGTGCCATCTATCACCATCTTTCGGACCTTGAGGAAGGTCAAATCATTGGCATGAGGGACATGGGAGTATCATACAGTCAGATCGCACAAACAGTTGGCAGTAGTTCAATGGCTGCAGAAGGAGTACTAACGGGATGGAATGAAGACGACAGAAGAGTAGGCACGGGTCCTTGTACAAGAACGAGAATATGGTAGGTTTATTCGGTTGGCTCCGATGAACAGACAGATGACAACAGCTGAAATCCGAGCAAAGGTTACACGCAAAGATTCACCACGAGCCGTCAGGAACCGACTACTCGAAGCTGGGTCGAAATCTGGAGTTGTTATGCGTGACTTGTCCTCTCCCCTGACACCTTACCACAGACAACAAAAAACTTGCCTGGTGAGATCAACTGAGACACTAACTGGCAGTGTTCACCAATGACTCTCTCTCCTGTCTGTGACGGTCAAAAATGGTTCAAATGGCTTTGAGCACTATGGGACTTAACATCTGAGGTCATCAGGTTCCCTACAACGTAGAACTACTTAAACCTAAGTAACCTAAGGATATCACACACATCCATGCCCGAGGCAGGATTCGAACCTACGACCGTAGCAGCAGCGTGGTTCCAGTCTGAAGCGCCTAGAGCCGCTCGGCCACAGCGGCCAGCTGTGGCTGTCAGGTTGATGCTAATGTGTCAGTAGGCAAGCTGGTGAAAGATCACTAAAAGAAGCGCTTCTCGAGACCTATACCGCTCCATCTCCTGGGAACACATTGTGAGTATCCGTCGGATTTAACAGCAGGATTGATTTGGAACTGTATCAGGAAACTGAATGGTAGCTAGTGTGTGACAAGAGTGGTAAACCTAATTATTTGTCCCTTCGTGACCATGATGCCAAATGGCATATTCCAGCAGAGTAATGCAAGACTCCGCATTGCAGTTCATGCCCACAAGTGCCATGAGGAATGTACGGATCCTTCATTGAACTGCATGCTTATCATTCAGCTACGAATGTGGTGAACTTCTTCAGAAAGTTTGATAATTCTCTGACTGTTGTAATTCCATTTGTGTCATTGTGCGTCAGACCGCTGTAGTCCTTCTTGACTTCGGCGCGAGTTTCAGCGAAATTTATGGAAGGCGTTCCAAAATACACAAGGACTGGGATACTTCCTTTGCTGGCAGCGGAAAGTGGATGAGAGATGTTTGCATCAACTATGGCGCAGTGTAGCATACGATAATGCTTTCATTGCACACAGTATTCTGAGCTTTTCCCCGGAAACTACAAGAAATTCTCTGGTAATTAACTTGCTAGATATGGTCGAGAGTGAGTGGTATCATTAACTGCCGGCCGGTGTGGCCGGTGTATATTATTCATCAGTCCGAGAACTTTTAGAATGCCGAAACACAGACTTGCATAGGACAAGGATTGCGAAGGATGCCGACCGTATCCTTGGAATAGAAACCACCCAAGAATTCGCTTTAATCATTTTAGGAGAAACACGTAAAACGTATTAATTCTAGGTGGTCGGACAGGATTTTGAATTTCTTCCTTTTTACACTCCTGGAAATTGAAATAAGAACACAGTGAATTCATTGTCCCAGGAAGGGGAAACTTTAATGACACATTCCTGTGGTCAGATACATCACATGATCATACTGACAGAACCACAGGCACATAGACACAGGTAACAGAGCATGCACAATGTCGGCACTAGTACAGTGTATATCCACCTTTCGCAGCAATGCAGGCTGCTATTCTCCCATGGAGACGATCGTAGAGATGCTGTATGTAGTCCTGTGGAACGGCTTGCCATGCCATTTCCACCTGGCGCCTGAGTTGGACCAGCGTTCGTGCTGGACGTGCAGACCGCGTGAGACGACGCTTCATCCAGTCCCAAACATGCTCAATGGGGGACAGATCCGGAGATCTTGCTGGCCAGGGTAGTTGACTTACACCTTCTAGAGCACGTTGGGTGGCACGGGATACATGCGGACGTGCATTGTCCTGTTGGAACAGCAAGTTCCCTTGCCGGTCTCGGAATGGTAGACCGATGGGTTCGATGACGGTTTGGATGTACCGTGCACTATTCAGTGTCCCCTCGACGATCACCAGAGGTGTACGGCCAGTGTAGGAGATCGCTCCCCACACCATGATGCCGGGTGTTGGCCCTGTGTGCCCCGGTCGTATGCAGTCCTGATTGTGGCGCTCACCTGCACGGCGCCAAACACGCATACGACCATCATTGGCACCAAGGCAGAAGCGACTCTCATCGCTGAAGACGACACGTCTCCATTCGTCCCTCCATTCACGCCTGTCGCGACACCACTGGAGGCGGGCTGCACGATGTTGGGGCGTGAGCGGAAGACGGCCTAACAGTGTGCGGGACCGTAGCCCAACTTCATGGGGACGGTTGCGAATGGTCCTCGCCGATACCCCAGGAGCAACAGTGTCCCTAATTTGCTGGGAAGTGGCGGTGCGGTCCCCTACGGCACTGCGTAGGATCCTACGGTCTTGGCGTGCATCCGTGCGTCGCTGCGGTCCGGTCCCAGGTCGACGGGCACGTGCACCTTCCGCCGACCACTGGCGACAACATCGATGTACTGTGGAGACCTCACGCCCCACGTGTTGAGCAATTCGGCGGTACGTCCACCCGGCCTCCCGCATCCCCACTATACGCCCTCGCTCAAAGTCCGTCAACTGCACATACGGTTCACGTCCACGCTGTCGCGGCATGCCACCAGTGTTAAAGACTGCAATGGAGCTCCGTATGCCACGGCAAACTGGCTGACACTGACGGCGGTGGTGCACAAATGCTGCGCAGCTAGCGCCATTCGACGGCCAACACCGCGGTTCCTGGTGTGTCCGCTGTGCCGTGCGTGTGATCATTGCTTGTACAGCCCTCTCGCAGTGTCCGGAGCAAGTATGGTATGTCTAACACACCGGTCTCAATGTGTTCTTTTTTCCATTTCCAGGAGTGTAGAACGCGACACCGGGTCAACTGCGCGTCCTCGATCAGAATGTAGATAAGACCTTTACGGTTTAATTAGTAAACAATAGGTTTACACACAGCTTTGTACCATTTCTGACAACAAGCTCGAGAACAGAGGGGGAGGATATTGGTTCGTGGGAGTGGCCGAGCGGTTCTAGGCGCTACAGTCTGGAACCGCGCGACCGCTGCGGATGCAGGTTCGAATCCTGTCTCGAGCATGGATGTGTGTGATGCCCTTAGCTTAGTTAGGTTTAAGTAGTTCTGAGTTCTAGGCGACTGATGACCTCGGATGTTATGTCCCATAGTACTCAGAGCCATTTGAACCATTTTTGTCATTAACTGCATGAAGGGTTGATACGATAAAAATGACCAGAGGAGAGAAAAGAGCCAACCATTCTACTGTTATACTAAGAAACCTTGATGTTTCAAAAATGTACAGGTACTGCTCCGAACTCGCCGAGTGGCGTGGTTGGTTGCGGACGCTCATGGAGGGAGGAAAGTAGTTCAACGGCAGTTTTCACTTTCATATATTAACATTTTTTTGTTATTGCAGATAAATCATTGAAGTGGTAGTAGTGAATCAGTAACGGTGACTTCCAAAGTTGAGTGTATAGCAAGCTGGTGTTATTGCTCAGTTTTTTACCGGCTCACATTTCTGGGCAGTCAGAGCGAGACATTGCCTTTGTTTAGAGCGCCAGGGATATAACAAAGAGGATAATCAGAGATTTTTGTCACAGCATGTTTGCAGTCCAGTCGTCCAATTCTGAAAATTGAGTGCATTATGATCGCTGCGGGGCAGCAATCAGATTTGTCAGACTTCTGACGTTTTTACTTTGCGAGCCTTATGAAAAACCGATTATCTAATGTAGTAGTCAGGATATTGATCCAGCTCCACCGACTGACAGTTCTTTCATCTGCACAAGTCCCATTACGTCATGTAACATCGTCGAGTGTGTCACAGAGGACTAGAGTGCGCGGACGGCAACACGAACTTTTTCACTCCGTATAATGCAAAAACTTTTTATTTTGTAAAAAGAAAGCAAGAAAAACCGTTGTTACCCAGAAGTCTGTGGGCTGCAGTAATACAACAAATTTAGAATGGATATTGTAAAATGCAATTGAGTGTAGCCATCTGTACAACTTCTTGGATGATTAAGACTGTGTGGCTTGCCGCGAGTCAATACCAAAACCAAGTCTTACGGGGCATATTTCGAGAGCTGACCTGAACATGCTGAAATAGGGCGCTCGGTGGCGGACCAATAATCACCGCTATTAGATGAATTGAAATGAGGTCAGATGCTGAGTTGTAACTCAATGGTATAATCGTCACGAGAATTGCTTGTGTTAGGCAATGATTCGAGTCCGAGGTCTGGTCGGGAACGGAAAGATCTTTACCTGAAGATATGTCAGGACTGGTAGTCTAATGGGAACCGAAAAGTCTTTGGATCGTATCACGGTCGGAATATTTCAGTGTGCCTTTATCCTAGTCTCCAACTTTCTGTGATGTAAACCAGAAACGGTACCTGGTTCAGATTCCTCAGTTGGATAACTGGGGTAGGTTAGGGACACGCAAGTCGCTGAAGTGATGTCCAACAGAGGGTCTCGCACCAGGCCTTCGAGCCATACAGAATTATTATAATTATTACACGTGTCGGAATGTTTCATATGGAGAATGTTGCTCAAAGAAGCGGACATCATTCAAAAGCAATAATATGGGACTGCTTTGAAGGGAAAATCAAATAAATGTTATGTTCTCAGTAATTTAGTGGTAAAGGTGTTAGAAATTGGCAAAGATGGGAACAACACATGCAGCAGTAGATACTTTACTTGTACAGTAAAACTTTACTTCTTGGCAAATTTATTGATTCTTCACTAACGAAAATACCCTACAGGTTTTCATGAGTGAGTTTGCGAGGAAACATATATTTGGCATAAATGTCCGTATCTTTCGATTGCATTGACTTAGAACCTTCACTTTCTTACATCGCCAAAAGGCCGTAGATCCTAATATGTAACATAAATTTCGACTTCATAGTCTGTCCCTGAGAAAAGAGGGTCTTAATAGACGGACGGACAGACATACTGTCTGATAACGAATGACAATTTTTTTTGTAATACCATAAAAATTAAGAATTTTCGGCTTTTTTTCTTTCGTTGTAGCGTGAAACTTTCCTCTTTGGGAAATTTCATGATTCTGGGTCAAGGCGAAGTAGCCTGTAGGTTTTGATGAGTGAGTTTTGTATCAAAATGTGTAACATAAATGGCCGTATCTTTTGACTGCCATGATCTAGAAGCTAATCTTTGTTATATTGCCAAGGTGCGATGGCCTTGATACGTCTACCCGTTCCAGAGAAAAAGGCTTTTAAAAAGTCGGACAGACAGAGATATGGATAGACAGACGGACACAAAGTGATCGTGTAAGGGTTCCGTTTTTACCAATTGAGGTACGGAATCCTAAAAATGATCCGGGCGGAATGCACTCCTGAAAAGATGCACGTGGAGGAGGGGGGCTGTGTCTCAGTAACAACGACCGGTGAATGTACCGCGTTCTAAGAATTAGAGGTCAGTACTCAGAAGCAGCATTATGTCTCCCCTTACCGTAACACCTGAACCAGAAAAACCATCATATTCGACAATAGTTCAGGATGCATTATGAGTTCCCACCTCTCGTCATATGAGGCTACCTCCAGCATAGTCGAACAGCATAGTTTAGGTGGTTTGGCTGCTACAGTATGAGGAGGCATAATGTTGCTTCTGAGTTCTGACCTCCAGATCTTTGAACGCTATACACTGACCGGTCAATGTTATTGTGACACTGTGCTCCTTCCATACGCGCTTCTTTTCAAGGGTGCATTCTCCACTGTCCTCGTTTTTATGGATAACAGTGCGCGACCGCATCGAATTGCGCAAGTGCAGGAGCTCTTGAAACGGGCGAATGGACTGGTCTGTACGTTACCCCAATACAAATACCTTCCGCACTTGTGGGAAGGGTTGGGAAAACGTACAGCAGCGCGTCCACATGCATCACCGACCATCCAGCAATTGACGGAGGAATGAAATGCACTGCCACAGGAAATCCTTACCAACATACCGGGTGATCAAAAAGTCAGTATACATTTTAAAACTGAATAAATCACGGAATAATGTAGACAGAGAGGTACAAATTGACACACATGCTTGGAATGACATGAGGTTTTATTAGAACAAAAAAAAAATACAAACGTTCAAAAAATGTCCTGCAGATGGCGCTTCATCTGATCATAATAGCAATAATTAGCATAACAAAGTAAGAGAAAGCAAAGGTGATGTTCTTTACAGGAAATGCTCAATATGTCCACCATCATTCCTCAACAGTAGCTGTAGTCGAGGAATAATGTTGTGAACAGCACTGTAAAGCATGTCCGAAGTTATGGTGGGGCATTGGCGTCGGATGTTGTCTTTCAGCATCTCTAGGGATGGCGGTCGATCACGATACACTTGCGACTTCAGGTAACCCCAAAGCCAATAATCGCACGGACTGAGGTCTGGGGACTTGGGAGGCCAAGCACGACGAAAGTGGCGGCTGAGCACACGATCATCACCAAACGACGCGCACAAGAGATCCTTCACGCGTCTAGCAATACTTTTTTTTGGTTCTAATAAAACCCCATGTCATTCCAAGCATGTGTGTCAATTTTTACCTCTCTATTTACATTATTCCGTGGTTTATTAAGTTTTCAAATTTATACTGACTTTTTGATCACCCGGTATAATAATACATGAAGATGGTATCTGTTCTTTCGGACGTGTAAGATTGTCTGCCGCGAGTAATGCGTGTAATGAGCAGCGGCACTACGATTGTAGTGTGTGGACGTTAAGTTGGGAATGTGGGTCTCACGGGGAGCGTGCAAGCGATAAATCCCAGCAGTCGCACTACCCTCTGTGCCCTCGGTGGATCAGATGGATAGAGCATCTGCCATGTAAGCAGGAGATTCCGGTTTCGAGTCCCGGTCGAGTTACACATTTTCAACTGTCCCCGTTGATGTGTATCAACGCCGTCGACGGCTTAGGGTATAGATTTAATTATCATTTCATCTTACCAACCTTGTGCGCGGCATGGGAGCACGTTGTATATCATGCACTGCCGTCCGTGATGATCTCACAAACTATTAAGGACCATGTCTCGGGTTTGTAATGTCCAGGGAATTGCCATAAAGCGCAGCGACTTCAGTGTTTTTATTGTCTCTGAATAAAAGTGTCATTTCTATTCATCTCATTGCGCGTTTCTTTCAGTTCCCCCCTGTACCAAATTGTAGCAGTCCTTTGTATGTGTAGTCCAAGTTTCATCGAGCTATGATACGCGGGAGTGACACATCATGCGACAGTTGTTTTCATCTTTAAGTTTTGCACACCTGTGTATGTGTAAATTTCCTTGCCATACATGCGGATAACTATTTAATAGCCCTATAGAAACTAGCTACTTTTATATCCTCAGGAACCACCTTTTCTTTAAACTAGCAACTTCGCTGCTAATTTTAATACAAGGTGTACAACTTTGCTTCCGCCGTTTTTTCCCAACATTTGAGGCTTTAATGAAACAAATTAGTTACACTTGTATCATTCAAAGTATTTTACATCGCTGGCCATTACTTTCTCCCATCTTTCGGGCAGTGTACGAGTCCCACATCGAAGTAACTGTTCATCTTTTGAAGCGACCCACGAATCGATCCAATATGTGACTTCTTCATGAGATCGGAAGTGTTGGTCAGCCAGGCCATGCGGCATTGATATAATCAGGTGACAGTCAGAGGGAGAAATGTCTGGAGAATTTTAACGTTTCCAAGTACGTTTTGACCTCTTTTGCAACGTGGGGTCGAGCGTTGTCGTGCTGCAAAGTCACTTTATCGTGCCTCTCGCTGTACTGCGGCCGTTTGTCTTTAATGCTCCGCTCAAACGCATTAATTGCTTTCGGTAAAGAGCACCTGTGATTGTTGCACTTGGTTTTAATACCTCATAGTGCAAGATGCCGAGCTGGTCTCACCAAATGCACAGCATGATTTTGGAGCCGTGAATATTCGGTTTGGCCGTCGACATGGAAGTATGGCCGGGATATCCCCATGATTTTTTGCATTTAGGGTTATCATGATGAACCCATTTTTCGTCCTTGGTCACAATGCGATGCAGAAATCCCTTCCATTTTTGGCTTTGAAGCAACTGTTCACAAACACACAAACGCCGTTCAACGTCTCTTGGTTCTAGCTCACACGGGACCCAAGTTCCTTCTTAATCAATCATGCCCATAGCCTTGAGACGTTTTGAAATGGATTGCTGTGTCACTCCCACTAATCGTGCCAATTCTTCATGAGTTTGACGCGAGTCTTCACTCAGCAGTGTCTCCAATTCTGTATCTTCTAAAACGTTCTCTCGTCCATCACTAAGCCGGTCTACGACGTTAAGCTCACCGTTCTTGAAGCGTTGAAACCACTTACGACACGTTCTTTCACTAATAGCGTCCTTACCGTTGTTACTTGAGAGCATTCGATGAGACTCAGGCGCTGTTTTCTTCATATTGAAACAATACAGTAACACCACCCGCAAATGACGAGAATTAGGCTGGTAAACCGAAATTTTCAATCAAGAAAAACTTTTTTATGCAGACACAAATCGACTGATGTTTGAATGAGGTTAATGTTGATCGAGGTCCAAGCTAACTGCCTGGCGTCTGCGATCTGTTTCTTTTGATCGCTACTTAACGTTGTCGCCATCTATCGGCAAACGGTTGAAGCGAAGTTGTACACATCGTATTTTAAATTTAGACTGTGTAAGTACGCGTAATATATAGTAACGCACACGTTTGGCATTTAACTGATATTTTTCTTTTGTTAATGTGCACCTTGCATCATTTCAGATACAACACCAATGTTTTTACGATACTAGCAGCGCGTCTCTAAATCTCTTCAATGTGTACTGTCAGGCCTGATTCATAAGTACACCGTAGTGTAATAGTATAGAATAAATCTCAGTTCGGTTTTGTATTCCGTTTTATTAACGTATGCACTGTATTTTATTAGTTCTTGCCAAGAAAAATAACTTTGCTGTTGGCCATATCTATTACTGATTTCAAACGTTCGTCCCATTTATTATCGTTTCGTAGGTATACGGCACGATAAAGACGTTAACGTTAACTAATGTGATACTATCACATTTTTTCTCTTGTTTAGGGGATTACCTTGCATTTGTCCACACTTAATGACAGTCGCTGACCAGTATATTAAGTGCAAATACTGGCTAAATCGTCCTGCTTTCTACATCTACATTGAAGTAACTGAAGTCATGGGATAGCGATATGCATATATACAAATGACGGTAGTGTCGCGTACACAAGGTGTAAAAGGGCAGTGCATTAGCAGATCTGTGAATGTGAAAAGGTTTCCGACTTGATTATGGCCGCATGACAGAAATTAACTGACTTTGAACGTGGAATGGTAGCTGGAGCATCGGACATTCCATTTCGGATATCGTTAGGGTATTCAATATTCCGAGATCCACAGTGGCAAGACTGTGCCGAGGCATTACCTTTCACCACCGACATCGTAATGGTCGACGGCCTCCACTTAACGACCGAGAGCAGCAGCGTTTGCACAGCGTTGTCAGTGCTAACAGACAAGCAACAGTGCGTGAAATAAGTACAGAAATCGATGTGGGACGTACAACTAACGTATCCGTTAGGACAGTGCGGCGATATTCGGCGTTAATGCGCTATAGCACCACTGGACTGTCGCGAGTGCTTTTGCTAATAGTGCGATATTACCTGCAGCGCCTCTGCTGGGCTCGTGACGAAATCGGTTGTATCCTAGACGACTGAAAAACGGTGTCCTGATCGTATGAGCCCCTATTTCAGTTGGTAAGAGCTAATAGTAGGATTCGAGTGTGGTGCAGACCCCACGAAACCATGGACTCCAGTTGTGGCTTCTTAATGGTGTGGAATGTGTTTACATGGAATGGACTAGGTTCTCTGGTCCAACTGAAACTATCATTGACAGAAAATAATTATTTTCGACTTCTTGGAGGCCATTTGCAGCCTTTCACAGACTTCATGTTCCCAAACAACGATGGAATGTTTATGGATGTCAGTGTACCATGTCACCGGGCCACAATTGTTCGTGATAAGTCTGAATAGCATCGTGAACAATTCGAGCGAATGATTGGCTACCCAGATCGCCCGACATGAATCACATCTAAACTTTATGGGACATAGTAGAGAGGTCAGCTCGTGAACAAAGTCCTGTTCCGCCAACACTTCCGCAATTATGGATAGCTACATAGGCAGCATGGTTTAATATTTCTGCAGAGGACTTTCAATGACTTGTTGAATCCATGCCATGTCGAGTTGGTGCAGTACGCCAGGCAAAAGTAGGTCCGACTCGAAGTATCCCATGAGTTTTGTCACCTCAGTATATGTCTACGTCTACACTGTGCAAGTCATGCTATGGTATTTGGTGGAAGATACTCTATGTATCAGTATCACTTCCCCTCACCTCCCCCCCCCCCTCCCCTGTTCCAGTCGCGAGTGATGTGCGATGAGAAAGACTGTTGGTAAGTCTTCATGATAGCCCGAATCTATTTCATCTTTCCTTTTTGTTCTCTTCGTGAAATATACGTAGGAGGAAGCAATATAGTGGTTGACACTTCTAGAACGTGCACCTTCGTAATTTTAACAGTTAACCATCTTGATGCAGAACGCCTCATTTGCAGTGTCTGCCAGTGGAAATGTGTGTGACACTCTCATGCTTACTAAATGGACCTGTAGAGAAACACGCTACTATTCTTTGTATCTACTCTAGTTCACTTATAAATGCTATCTGGTGGCGAACAGCACTCAAGTGTCTGGAGCGGATCCCAGCTGACGATCCATATTCAAGTAGGTTTTAGGTTGAACTAGGTTCTTGTAAAGTACCTCCTTCGTGGGTGGACTAATCTTCCTGAGGATTCTTCCAATTTCAGTCTGGCGTCTCCCTTTGGTACGATTAGTTTTGCTTTGTCCTTCCTTTTTAAACTCGGTTATTTGGTGGCTGTGACTACTTCCGGTGAGAGTTCTGCAACCGTAATCATACCATACCGTCGTTTGTGTCTATTTACACACAGTCACTTGGTGAGAATACCTTTCTGTGGACAACAGTGTCATCAGTGGCTAAAGAGTGTGCTGACGACCCTATCTCAGGAATAGCTTGTGTGTACTGTGAACTTTACTTATTCTATTATGCTTCCGCGGAGCACAGCTGAAGTTACTTCCTTTTCCGTTGAAAGTTCTCTGCCCAGTATAAGGTCACACCAACGATCAAAAACTGATCAAGGCAAAAGTACAGGGGGGGGGGGGGGCACGTAAACACGGCATTCGGGTATTTAATGTACTCCCAAAGCAAAACCGGGAGACCAAGGGAACAGGGCCACATCATCTTTACCAATACGCACAATCCAGCGGTGTCGAAGTTTGTCGTTTAAGTGGCGACGAACGTCAATGCTCCAGTCCAATGAGGTAGTGCCCGTCTTGTTGTGAGGTGGGATTTTCAGAATCAAAAGTGGACTGTAGAAACAACCATAATTGCAACATTTCAAGGGAAGAGGTAACCGTCAGACTCTTTTCACAGAAGATAAACAGCCCACTCAGCTTTTTCTGTGAGATCGTACAGAAAACATTAACTCCCAGCGAATGTCGTTGATACACCACTATTTCATGAGGATGTCAGTGTCCAACACTTTTACATTGTGGCGATTAACCGTTAGAGATAAATGGAATGTTATTACGTCGTTTGGACGCAAAATGTTCATCCTCAAGTGCTTCCAGCATTGTGATGAAAAATTGAAGGTGCCGGCCGTAATCTTCCGGTTTTAATAAGTTGCACACTTTACGGTCTGAAATGTAACCGCCCTTGGAAAATCTTCCACACCGTATGCTGCAATATTCTTAGTTCGTGGCTTGCGCGGACCGCTGATGTTTTTGGACTGCGTACAAAACTTCCCCTCACCCTGAAACTTCCTGGCAGATTAAAACTGTGTGCCTGACTGAGACTCGAACACGGGAACTTTGCCTCTCGCAGGCAAGTGCTCTACCAACTGAGCCACCCAAGCACGACTCACGCCCCGTCCTTACAGCTTTACTTCTGGCAGTATCTCGTTTCCTGCCTTCCAAATTTTACAGAAGCTCTTCTGCGAACCTAGCACAACTAGCACTCCTGAAAGAAAGGACATTGCAGTATTTTTGAGAGGAGACATGGCTTAGCCACAGCCTGGGGGATGTTTCCAGAATGGAAACTTTCCCTCATCCTCTTTGCATCTGGCACAATTGTTCGACTGGTACTTTTCTGTTTACAGAGACAACCATTGTCGGGGTCTGCATGGCAGTTCTTTTCCATAATTGCTTCTGCAGCCGGCCGCTGTGGCCTAATCGTTCTAGGAGCTTCAGTCTGGAACCGAACGACCGCTACGGTCGCAGGTTCGAATTCTGCCTCGGACATGGATGTGTGTGATGTCTTTAGGTTAGTTAGATTTAAATAGTTCTAAGTTCTAGGGGACTGATGACCTCAGATGTTAAGTCCCACAGTGCTCAGAGCCATTTGGACCATTTTTGCGTATGCCTGCACGCTGCGCTGTTATAACACATAAAGATCTTGCATATTCCAATATACAATAACTCCTCCTTGCTTTGTCACCATTTCGTCAAAGCTCTGGACTGGTAAAGGCAAACGGTGGGCATACATGGATCAATCATATTTGTACATGTAACACTTTGGAAAATGTAGAACTTCGAAAACGAATAAACCATTTATAATGACCCTGTATAATTCGGAACTGCGTCTGCTATTTGCGGAAAGAAAATTGATTTGTGTTCCTTTCAAGTGGTGTTTCCGGACCGCATACAGTATTTTTGAGAGGAGTTCGTCGTGTTAGTATTCTGCAACATGGGCCAGCCGCGACGTTAAAATTGCACAGCTGACGTGGGTGTTAGCGGACGTGGACGCCAGCTGCAAGCAGGGGCTGCCTACTCGCCTGCTTCGTGTGCTGATCGAAATCTGCACCGTCAGACTGTGCTGTTCCGGTGGCAGTGCGGCGTGCATAGCTGCGAGCGCCGGAGGCGAGTTCTCTGGCGTGATGGCACCAGTCCGTCGCTGTCTGCGAGCTGCTCTCTCGTCTGTTAAATTTCTGTTCTCGCGAATGCCCGACGGGACTGCCGCTCGACGTGCTGAGCTTCATACCTCGCAGAAGGCGTCGTCGAAGAAGTGGTTTCTTTATTGGATTCGAAACAAAGGTACGCAGTATTAATGCTCACGAGATGTCGTTGCTATTAGTGCTTCGCGCGTTATGGGGGTAAGGGTGTGAGACATCATTCCTGGCAGCGTCATGGTGTAGCCCCTCAGTCACTGTGGGAACCACAATCGGTTTCCAGTATACAGGGGAATATGGATTTGACCTCCGTGAAAATAATGAGTCAGTCTTTCGGTAATTTTTACGAGGGTTGCCCAGAAAGTAATGCAACGCATTTTTTTCTTCAACAGTTCTTTATTGAAGATGCTGAGAACTGCAAACGCGAAAGAATGGTGTTTTATCTACACACCCTATTTTTCCACGTAATCTCCATTCCATTCTACGGCCTCCCTCCAGCGCGAAACAAGGACGTGTGTGCCCTGTCGGTACCAATCCTTGCCCTGGTGGCGGAACCAGTTCTTCACTGTGTGAATCGCCTCCTCATCATTCTCAAAATGTCTCCCTCGAATGGCATCCTTTAATGGCCCAAGCAAGTGGAAGTCCGAGGGAGCTAGGTCAGGGCTGAAGGGAGGATGGAGTAACACTGTCCAACCCAGTTTTGCGATATGTTCAGCAGTCCTCAGACTTGTGTGGGGCCGATCGTCATCGTGTTGCAGCAAAATATCTCTTGGGCTGCTATGGCGACGAAGTCGCCGGAAGAGCGCCTTGAGTTTTGTTAATGTGTTGACATATGCTTCTGAATTAATGGTACCGCCTCTTGGCATCACGTCAATGAGAATCATACCTTCACAGTCGCAGAAGACGGTGATCATGACCTTACCGGCGGAAGCAGTTGCTTTGAATTTTTTCTTCTGTGGGGAGTGAGAATGGCGCAATTCCATAGACTGTCGTTTTGTTTCGGGCTCAAAATGGTGAGCCCAGGTTTCATCACCTGTCACAGTCCGGGACAACAAAGCCTCCCTGTCAGCTTCAAAACGTTGCAACAAATCAAGGCATAAGTTTTTTCTGTGCGATTTGTGATCCACCGTTAGGCACCGCCGGACCCATCTTGCACACACTTTTGAATATCCAAGAGTGCGCATAATTGCATCCACACTTCCTTTACTGATCGACATATGCAGCGCCAACTGCAGAGTCTTAATGCGTCTGTCCTCGCGAATGACAACGCCAGGTGGCTGCAACATGTCAAGTGTCACGCCCGTATATGGTCTCCTCGACCGCTGCCAATTGTGGAGCTCCGCCGAACCGTCTTCTAACGAACTCATCCTCCGCGCCCAGCGACTAACTGTACTTCTGTCGACAGCAGATGGTGCATAGACTTAGCACAAGCGTTTGCGAATATTTCCCACAGTTTCTCTCTCTGCAGCGAGAAACTCAATGTCGGCACGTTGTTTGTAACGTACATCCCCTACAGACGCCGGTTTGAAACTGTACTGCTGCTACGCTATCTGTCGTAAGTGACGGAAACTTGGCGCGCTCACTCACGAAACTTCAAATAATAGATACATAACGTTTCGAGTTCGTAGCATTGTTTTCCGCTGAGTAAAAAGAGTGCGATGAGTTACTTTCTGGGCAACCCTCGTAAATAGGCTGTGGTCGAGGTCCGCTCGGCTGGCTTAATGGTTTGTTTCTTTATCAAGACGTCAGACGTTAGTTTCACATGTGCGAAGGAAAATTTGGGAAGTCCTGGCAGAAAGCAACGCTTTCAAATTATTTTCTGGTGGGGGACTGCAAAGAATAACTTACGTACGTTGTCCCACGTTAAGACCATTACGCAACTAGTACAGCGCATTGTCTGCAGAGAGTAAATTTCATGGTTGCCAGCAGACTCAGTTATGCTGCGTTACGGTTAACAGGTACATCACAGAGTGCGAATCAAGTGGCGCTGCAACTGGAAACGTAATCCAAAGTTTAAGTACGCAGGACGGCACGATTCTTGAGGGGAGGACGTCTGAATTGCAAGCAGATTCACCGCGACATCCTGACGGTACAGCCGTAGTGAAATCGTGCCAACAATTTGAGCAGCGCCACACCAGACGTGCCTGATGCTGATTGAAAAGGAAGGCCCACAACATCGACCACATATGAGAGCGTGCATGCAATCGTCGAACTGATTCGCAAACATCGCAGTTATTCCAACGGCAAAGAAGTTCACACAGCGTTTTCGAATGAATCCGTGACCAAGGAGCGGATTTGTAGCTTCGAGGAATTGAACGATCCTTAGGACCTTCCGACCGTTGTTTAGAGAGACTTGGCCAATCCTGAAAAGTAGTGTGGTATATTTGTGCGAGTTTGAAGTGTAGCGCAGCATTCAATAAAATTCACTTGGCCTGCCGTCATAATGTGTAACTTATTTTATGTAGTCCCCTCATATTAGCGGGAACATGATGATTTAGTGAAAGAAGTGAATTTTGAAGCAATTTCGTGGAGCGGTTTGGAGCTCCCGGAATCCAGGAGTCGGGTAGGAACCCTTTTGGATGTAGACGACGCGTCATGAGCTATCTGTGAGGCGCAGCTGATGTTTCAAGTGTGTTGCATATACCAAGTCGGCAGTGAGTGATTGTCAATGGCCCATGAAGTTATTGTTCCGCCAGTACGGACAACTTTGAAAGTGTTCATAGTTGTGTACCCGTCGCGGACGTGGACTTCTGCTTAACTTTTCGTGAGCTTACTCGTGCTCGAAGACCCCTCTTGCCAGAGAGTAGAGCCAGCTCGTCAAGTCTTCTAAAATAAAGACGCACAAGAAAACACTTCTTAAAGGTATAAAAAAGTCACTTTCTAGTATAACCTAACCTACCTTACTTGAAAATCAGTTAAAACTGTATCTTACGTACTTTTTACTTTTTTTTTTTTTTTTCAAACAAATACTTGTGGACCTCTCGTTCTGCCGAACCCGGGGAGCAGAGTGGGATATGGTAATTCTTTGCGAAACCATTGCATAAACCTAGTAGAAATTATTAGGAATCTCGTCGTTAAGAAAACACTTAAATGTCATTTTGAAAAATGTACTATTATTTTCGATGCTTAATTCCTGCTTACTGTTGTTGTTATTGTTACTTTATTGAATCCTACCTCTCGTGCACCAGATGTATTTTCCGGCTTGAGATTAGACAACTTTGGATGCCTAGTAAAAATCAAAATGTTCAAATGTGTGTGAAATCTTATGGGACTCAGCTGCTAAGGTCATCAGTCCCTAAGCTTACACACTACTTAACCTAAATTATCCTAAGGACAAACACACACACCCATGCCCGAGGGCGGACTCGAACCTCCGCCGGGACCAGCCGCACAGTCCATGACTGCAGAGCCTGAGACCGCTCGGCTAATCCCGCGCGGACGTAGTAAAAAATCCTATAACTCTGTCCTGCCCAACTAGACAAGTTTCTTTTGCAAATCTGTGTGGTAAGCCAATTCTTTCTGCTAGGTGATAGGCTAATCATTTGCCAATGAAGTGTTTCATCGTTGATCTAAAAAGTCTGCTCTGCATTGACCTCAAGTATGCTACCAGTTCATCTTTTTGTTCTGCAGTGAACAATTTTTTATATTTTTCATCCGATTTGTCAGCTATGTAGTTTGGATTATTCTTAGCACTACTAACGCATCTTTCCAATGTTGATTTGGATACTTTAAACTCCTTAAATGCTTTTAAAATTCCCATTTCAGAACATAAAACCAATGAAATTGAAATTGTCATTGATTTAATATCCAGCTGTTTCCTATCAGTCTTTCCAATGTAAGTTTACAACATCTATGAAAGAAAGCGAAATATATAATTTGATATCTACTTGCATCAAAAAAATTAAGGGGCAAATCTTGTTCTCTTCCGTGCCGTTCCGTACAAGGAGCAATTGTCAGGTTAATGATTTTTATGGACCGTAATAACTGTTAGGTTTAAGCGTATTATGTAACTAACGTATAGTGAATGGGGAGCACTTTAAGGATGTACAATTAAGAATTAGCGGCTTATCTTGCGTTGAAATTCACCGAAAGTTACAAAAATTCTACTGTAAACTTCAAGTGCAACCGTTCATTTAGCAGTCGCACTCCAAACCAAATCAAAAAGGTTATTGCACGTTCCGTTCCATTCAGAGGCACACACTGAAGCGCCAAAGAAACTGGTATAGGCATGCGTATTCATATACAGAGATATATAACCAGGCAGAATACGGCGCTGTGGTCGTCAACGCCTATATAAGACAACAAATATCTGGCGCAGTTGTCAGATCGATTTCTGCTGCTACAATGACAGGTTAGCAAGAATTAAGTGTGTTTGAACGTGGTGTTATAGTCGGCGCACGAGCGATGGGGCACAGCATCTCCGAGGTAGCGATGAAGTGGGGATATTCACGTACCATCATTTCACGAGTGTACCGTGAATATTAGGAATCCGGTAGAACATCAAATCTGCAACATAGCTGCGGCCGGAAAAAGATCCCGCAAGAACGGCAGCAACGACGACTGAAGAGAATCGTTCAACGTGACAGAAGTGCAACCCTTCAGCAAATTTCAATGCTGGGCCATCAACGAGTGTCTGTATGCGAACCATTCAACGAAACATCATCGCAGCCGAAGGTCCACTCGTGTAACCTTGATGACTACACGATACAAAGCTTTACGCCTCGCCTGGGCTCCTCAACACTGACATTGGACTGTTGATAACTGGAACGAGTCTCGTTTCAAATTACACTCCTGGAAATGGAAAAAAGAACACATTGACACCGGTGTGTCAGACCCACCATACTTGCTCCGGACACTGCGAAAAGGGCTGTACAAGCAATGATCACACGCACGGCACAGCGGACACACCAGGAACCGCGGTGTTGGCCGTCGAATGGCGCTAGCTGCGCAGCATTTGTGCACCGCCGCCGTCAGTGTCAGCCAGTTTGCCGTGGCATACGGAGCTCCATCGCAGTCTTTAACACTGGTAGCATGCCGCGACAGCGTGGACGTGAACCGTATGTGCAGTTGACGGACTTTGAGCGAGGGCGTATAGTGGGCATGCGGGAGGCCGAGTGGACGTACCACCGAATTGCTCAACACGTGGGTCGTGAGGTTTCCACAGTACATCGATGTTGTCGCCAGTGGTCGGCGGAAGGTGCACGTGCCCGTCGACCTGGGACCGGACCGCAGCGACGCACGGATGCACGCCAAGACCGTAGGATCCTACGCACTGCCGTAGGGGACCGCACCGCCACTTCCCAGCAAATTAGGGACACTGTTGCTCCTGGGGTATCGGCGAGGACCATTCGCAACCGTCTCCATGAAGCTGGGCTACGGTCCCGCACACCATTAGGCCGTCTTCCGCTCACGCCCCAACATCGTGCAGCCCGCCTCCAGTGGTGTCTCGACAGGCGTGAATGGAGGGACGAATGGAGACGTGTCGTCTTCAGCGATGAGAGTCGCTTCTGCCTTGGTGCCAATGATGGTCGTATGCGTGTTTGGCGCCGTGCAGGTGAGCGCCACAATCAGGACTGCATACGACCGAGGCACACAGGGCCAACACCCGGCATCATGGTGTGGGGAGCGATCTCCTACACTGGCCGTACACCTCTGGTGGTTGTCGAGGGGACACTGAATAGTGCACGGTACATACAAACCGTCATCGAACCCATCGTTCTACCATTCCTAGACCGGCAAGGGAACTTGCTGTTCCAACAGGACAATGCACGTCCGCATGTATCCCGTGCCACCCAACGTGCTCTAGAAGGTATAAGTAAACTACCCTGGCCAGCAAGATCTCCGGATCTGTCCCCCATTGAGCATGTTTGGGACTGGATGAAGCGTCGTCTCACGCGGTCTGCACGTCCAGCACGAACGCTGGTCCAACTGAGGCGCCAGGTGGAAATGGCATGGCAAGCCGTTCCACAGGACTACATCCAGCATCTCTACGATCGTCTCCATGGGAGAATAGCAGCCTGCATTGCTGCGAAAGGTGGATATACACTGTACTAGTGCCGACATTGTGCATGCTCTGTTGCCTGTGTCTATGTGCCTGTGGTTCTGTCAGTGTGATTATGTGATGTATCTGACCCCAGGAATGTGTCAATAAAGTTTCCCCTTCCTGGGACAATGAATTCACGGTGTTCTTATTTCAATTTCCAGGAGTGTATATCGAGCCTATGGACGCGTACATGTATGGAGACAACTACATGAGTCGATGAATCCTGCAAGTCAGCAAGGGACTGTTCAAGCTAGTGGAGGCTGTGTAATTGTGTGGGACGTGTACAATTAGAGTGGGTCCCCTGATACTTCAACTGGTCACCAAAGTCCCCAGACATGAAAATTATTGAGCATATCTGGAATGCCTTGCAACGTGCTGTTCAGAAGAGATCTCCACCCCTTCGTACTCTTACGTTTTTATGGACAGCCCTGCAACATTCATGGTATCAGTTCTCTCCAGCACTGCTTCAGACATTAGTCGAGTCCATACCACGTCGTGCTGCGGCACTTCTGCGTGCTCACGGGGGTCCTACACGATATTAGGCGGGCGTACCAGTTTCTCTGGCTCTTCAGTGTAGTTACATCTTGCTGTAATAGGTTGCAGTTCTCTCCTGTCTAGAAAACAGCACAGTCCCGCTGTGCCCCGCTATCCCTTTCTGAACCGAGTTCCCCTATTTCTATTTTGTCTTTATGCAGATTATCGGCGGAAGTTGCTTGGCGCCAGCTGGAGGCGTTTTACGAACCGTTAGCGGAGTACGTTTACCAGTCCAGTGGTCGCATCTTAGAATATTTCTGCCAGTACTTAGATCACCAATGGCTTTTGTTAGTTCTGTAGGAGGGGTGACAGATTTAACGCTGTTCGGGGACTAAAGCTAAGCTGGCAACCCTTATTTATAAAGATTTAATTGTGTAGCAAGAAGGAAAAACTGTTAGCAGCTAACCTCGGCGATCATCAGTTCGGATTCAGGGGGGCAGTGGGAACACGCGTGTTAATACTTTCCCTACGACTTCTCTTAAAAGTTAGGTTAAAGAAAGGCAAATTTTCTTTATAGCATTTGTAGACTTAGGGAAAGCTTTTGACAATGTTGATTGGAATTGTGTTGTTGTTGTGGTCTTCAGTCCAGAGACTGGTTTGATGCAGCCCTCCATGCTACTCTATCCTGTGCAAGCTTCTTCATCTACCAGTACCGAATATAACCTACATCCTCCTGAATCTGCTTAGCGTATTCATCTCTTGGTCTCCCTTTTACGATTTTTACCCTACACACTTCCCTCCAACACTAAATTGATTATCCCTTGATGTCTCAGAACGTGTCCTATCAACCGATTCCTTCTTTTAGTCAGGTTGTGCCACCAATTCCACCTCTCCCCAATTCTGTTCAGCACCTCCTCAGTAGTTACGTAATCTACCCATCTAATCTTCAGAATTCTTCTGTAGCATCACATTTCGAAAGCTTCTATTGTTTTATTGCCTAAACAATTTATCGTCCATCGTCCACTCCACACAAATACTTTCAGAAAAGATTTCCTGACGCTTAAGTCTGCACTCGATGTCAACAGATTTCTCTTCCTCAGAAACGCTTTTCTTGCTATTGCCAATCTACATTTTATATCTTCTCTACTTCAGCCATCATCAGCCATTTTGCTCCCGAAATAGAAAAACTCATCTACTACTGTAAGTGTCTCGTTTCTTAATCTAATTCCCTCAGCACCACCTGACTACATTCCATGATCTTCGTTTTGCTTTTGTTGATGTTCATCTTACATCCTCCTTTCAAGACACTGTCCATTCCGTTCAACTGCTCTTTCAGGTCCTTTGCTGTCTCTGACAGAGTTACAATGTCATCAGCAAACCTGGATTTCAACTCCTACTATAAATTTTTCTTTTGTTTCCTTACCTGCTTGCTCAATATACAGATTGAATAACACCGGAGATAGACTACAACCCTGTCTCCCTCCCTTCCCAACCACTGCTCCCCTTTCGTGTCCCTCGACTCTTATAACTGCCATCTGGTTTCTGTACAAATTGTAAATAGCCTTTCGCTCCCTGTGTTTTACCCCTGTCACCTTCAAAATTGAAAGAGACTATTCTATTCAACATTGTCAAAAGCTTTCTAACTCTACAAATGTTAGAAACGTAGGTTTTATTTTCCTTAATCCATCTTTTAAGATAAGTCGTAGGGCCAGTATTGCCGTGTGTGTTCCAATATTTCTACGGAATCCAAACTGATCTTCCCCGAGGTCGGCTTCTGCCCATTTTTCCATTCGTCAGTAAAGAATTCGTGTCACCATTTTGCAGCCATGACTTATTCAACTGATAGTTCGGTAGTTTTCACACCTGTCGACGCCAGCTTTCTTTGGGTTTGGAATTATTATATTCTTGAAATCTGAAGGTATTTCACCTGTCTCATACGTATTTCTCATCAGATGGTAGAGTTTTGTAGTGGCTGGCTCTCTCAAGGCTATTAGAAGTTCTAATGGAATGTTGTCTACTTCCGGGGCCTTGTTTCGACTTAGGTCTTTCAGTGCTCCGTCAAATTCTTCACGCAGTATCATATCTCCCATTTCATCTTCATCTACGTCCTCTACCATTTCCAGAATATTGCCCTTGTATAGGCGTTCTATACACTCCTACCACCTTTCAGCTTTCCCTTCTTTGCTTAGGACTGGTTTCTCATCTGCGCTCTTGATATTCATACACGTAATTTTCCTGTAGTTAGTATTTATCTTATCACTAGTCATATATGCCTCTACATCCTTTCATTTGTCCTCTAGCCATTCCTGCTTAGCTATTTTGCACTTCCTGTCAATCGCATTTTTGAGATGTTTGTATCCCTTTTCACCTGCTTCATTTACTGTATTTTTGTATTTTTTTCTTTCATCAATTAAATTCAATATCTCTTGTGTTACCCAAAGATCTCTACTAGCCCTCGTCTTTTTATCTGTTTGATCCTCTGCTGCCTTCAGTATTTCATCTATCAAAGCTACCCATTCTTCTTCTACTGTATTCCTTTCCCATGTATTTGTCAATCTTTCCCTAATGCTCTCTCTGAAACACTCTACAACCTCTGGTTTTTTCCTTTCATCCAGGTCCCATGTCCTTAAATTCCTACCTTTTTGCAGTTTCTTTAGTTTTAATCTACAGTTCATAACCAATACAGTGCAGTCAGAGTCCATATCTGCCGCTGGAAATGTCTTACAATTTGAAACCTGGTTCCTAAATCTCTGTCTTATCATTATATAATGTATCTGAAACCTTCAGTGTATCCAGGCCTCTTCCACGTATACAACCTTCTATCATGATTCTTAAATCAAGTGTCAGCTATGATTAAGTTATGCTCTGCGCAAAATTGTACCAGGAGGCTTCCTCTTTCATTCCTTATTCCCTGTCCATACTCACCTACTACTTTTCCTTCTCTTCCTTTTTTAACTATTGGATTCCAATCCCCCACGATTATTAAATTTTCGTCTCCCATAACTATCTGAATAATTTCTTTCATCGCATCATACATATCTTCAATCTCTTCATCATCTGCAGAGCTAGTTGGCGTATAAACTTCTACTACTATGGTAGTCGTGGGCTTCCTGTCTATGTCGGAAACAATAATACGCTCACTGTACTTTTCGTAGTAGCTTATCTGGACTCCTCTTTTTTTATTCATTATTAAACCTACTCCTGAATTACCCCTATTTGATTTTGTATTTATAATGCTGTATTTACCTGACCAGAAGTCTTGTTCCTCCTGCCACAGAACTTCACTAATTGCAACAATATCTAACTTTGACCTATCCATTCCCTTTTTAAATTTTTTAACTTATCTGCCCGATTAAGGGATCTGACATTCCACGCTCCGATCCGTAGAACGCCAGTTTTCTTTCTCCTGATAACGACGTCCTCCTGTGTAGTCCCCTTCTGGAGATCCAATAGAGAGACTATTTTACCTCCGGAATATTTTATTCAAGAGGACGCCATCATCATTTAACCACACAATAAAGCTCCGTGTCCTCGGGAAAAATTACGGCTTTAGTTTCCTCTTCCTTTCAACCGTTCACAGTACCAGCACAGTTGGCAGTTTTGCTTAAAAAATGTTCAAATGTGTGTGAATTCCTAAGGGACCAAACGGTTGAGGTCATCAGTCCCTAGACTTACACACTACTTAAACTAACTTAGGCTAAGAACAACACACACCCATGCCTGAGGGAGGACTCGAACCTCCAGCGGGAGGGGCCCCGCAATCTGTGACATGGCGTTTCAAACCGCGCGGCCACTCCTCGCGGCTTTGGTCAATGTTACAAGACCAGATCAGTCAGTCATCCAGACTGTTGCCCCTGCAACTACTGAAAAGGCTGCTGCCAATCTTCAGGAACCACACGTTTGTGTGGCCTCTCAAGAGATCCCCCCCCCCCCCCCCCCCCGGCGTTGGTTGCACCACAGTACGGCTATCTGTACCCCTGAGGCACACAAGCCTCCCCACCAACGGAAAGGTCCATGGATCATGTGGTGGGGGACTGGAATTTCTTCCTTTCCCACGGAGCGAGAAGTTACATACAATCTGTGTAGAAACCAGACGGGAATGCAATAGTTGAGAATGGAGTGAGACAAGGCTGTAGCTTATCCCCAATGTTGTTTGATCTGTACACTGAGCAAGCAGTAAAGTAAACCAAAGTAAATTTTACGAATGAACGGGCGTTCAGGGAGAATAAGTGAAGATTTCGAGGTTTGCCGGTGACACTGCAATTCTGTCAGAGACAACAAAGGACTTGGAAACGCAGTTGAACGGAATGGACAGTATCTTGAAACGAGGATGTAAGCTGATACTCTGACGGAAAAAAATCGCAACACCAAAACTTAATTAATGTAGAACAAAGGAATTTCAGGAATACATTTGTTGAGGTAACATATTTAAGAGAGTAACATTTGCAAGATCACAGACTGATGTAAGAGCGAGACACACCATTGCAACTGTGATATGCTGGTACATTAATAACCAGTGTAACCTCCAGGATGTCGAATGCAAGCATGCAAACATGCATTATTGTGTTGTACAGGTGCCGGATGTCAGTTTGTCAGCTGGAGTTCGACGCCTGTTGCACTTGGTCGGTCAATACAGGGACGGTTAAGGGGAGCCGGAGGTGCCTATGCTGCCCATGTTAAAATCACTAGGTTTGAGGAACATTATTGAATAAACTACCAAATAGAAAAATTTGATTTTTTTTACATATAGAGTGGTTTAGTATTGCAGTTATGGCAGAGGGATTTTGGAATATCTTTTCTAGTTTCCTTCCAATTATTTTTTTTATTAATGACCCAATTTTTTTTACAAATAATTGCTTTATAATTAAACTGAAATGAAACTACTGAACATATTGCCAAATGGCTGTGTTACAATGTAAGTTTGACCACTAGGAGCGCCGTATAAAAATTTCATCTCTCTATCTTGAGTGGATTTTGAGAAAATGTTCCTTATATTCGAAAAATTCTAATTTATGGGAAATGGCTATCAAAGTTTCTCAATACATTCTTGCACTATAGGATCGATTGTCAGGATCTTCTTCATCCTCCAAAAGCTTCCTCTTCTGTCTTCTTTTCTGACCTTTCTCTTCTTTCTGCTCCTCTTATCCTTTCTCTGTCAATATTTCTTAGTGCTCGTACAGTGTTCACCCCAGCTGTAAATCCTAATGCCTTCAGAACTTCACACTTCACACTGTTCCCTTGGTTGTAGGTTGCTATTGCATCATAAATGCCAAAGTTCAGTGTTTTTATGCTTACCCTTTTAGGAATCACTTTCCAAATCAAATTGTTTACGCTCTCGTTAGGATTCTGCGTCTTTCCGTGTAGACGTTTGTGTAACAATTCTGGGTGTGCTAAGTCATGAAAAATATAACATCATCACTGTCACTAAAATATTCACGAAATCTGTCACTTCCAGCAGTCAGCTTTTTGCTAGAAGATGTCACAGGGCTATGGCCGGCCATGTGTTGCTTAGCAGAAGAACGCACTGTTTCTGTAATTGTAGTATTGCAACTTGGAATTACTGTTAATTTTCTTTTCCCTACGTTCTTCCTCTTCTTATATACACGGTTACTAAAACGTGGCATCGTAACCAGAACAACGCTTTACACAAGAAGTATAATACTACCAACAAGGGCAACACTGAACTAATTCGAAACGGTAAACAGCAAAGAGACGATGTTTCGCGCTCTTAGCGCTTGATTTGTCACAGAAAACAATGTAGCCAACCCTTGCACACTCGCTGTATGCGTAACATAAGGCGCTGTATGCGTAACAGGCCGAGAAAATCCCAAGCAGTTCGCCAGGAAGTCACGAGAGGGTGTTTGATGCATTCACCGGCCGCCCATTTCCTCTGCAGGCGTGGGGGAAAATGGTAATAACTCTACTTCTAGGGCGAGTAGAACAATAATTCAAAGTTTACATTAAAGAGGAATGTTCCAATTAATTTTCGGTAGCAAAAAAAATCGTGCATTTTTGGATTTGACCACCTCCGGCTCCCCTTAATGCTGTCAATGGATGACGCTGGAGTTGTCTGATGATGTGACATATGTGCTCGACAGGAGACAGATCTGGTGATCGTGCAGACCAAGGCGAGATGTCCGCACTCTGTAGAGCATGTCTGATTACAATAGAGGTACGTGAGCGAGCGTTGGAAAACACCCCCTGGAATGCTGTTCATGAATGGCAGCACAATTGGTCGAATTACCAGACTGACGTACAAATTTGCACTCAGGGTGCGTGGATTAACCACGAGAGTGTTCCTACTGTCATATAAAATCGCAGCGCAAGCCATAACTCCAGGGAGCTTTCATCATAAAACACAACAGACTTCCAAGTTGCCCTCCAATGAGCTCTCGTTTGACACCACTGAAGTCACAGATGGTGGTGGTTTGAGGTCAGTGGCAGCACGCTACAGGGCGTCCCGGAGCCGTGCTTGATGTAACCGATTTGTAAAAGTTCGTTGTGTCACTGTGGCACTGCTACTTAGATTGCTGCTCCAGATGCAGTACGATGTGCTAGAACCATACGGTGAATACGGTGGTCTCCACTCTCGGTGGTGTCATGTGGCCGTCCGCAGCGCGGTCTTCTTGCAACGATACATTCTTGTGACCACCGCTTCCATGTACAGTGGCTACATTCCCGCGAAGTCTTTCTGCAGGACCGCAGAAGGAACATCCGGCTTCTCGTAGCCCTGCTACTTGACCTCGTTCAAAGTCAGTGAGGTGCCGGTAATGGCATCTTTGTAGCCTTAAAGGCATTCTTGACTAACATCGACTCACAACGGCCAGTCTCAATGGTAACCAACGCTCACGACCGTTACAGCGTGTATTTAAAGCAAACCTGATTTGCAACCTCATAGCGCTAATAATTTTATGCTACCTGATAATAGATATGTGCTGACAATGTTAACAGGCTAGCGGACAGTGTGCTAATTCACATTAGGGCACTGAAAACTAATTCTAACGAAAGTGGTTTGGGCTGGGTACAACAGAGACTGTAGGTGCAGCTCACGTGTCGAGCTGGACCACTATACTAGGAGCTCGACGAATAAAGCGAATTAAGAGCGCCTCATCTGTAGCAATTAGCTGGCGCAAGATGGTACGTGAGTTGCCTGCAGTAACTGCTAAGCTGCTAGCACTGCCAGGCACGGAGCACGCTCATCAGCTGCGGTGCGTCTTACAGCACTTTGTCAATAGAAGTGGTGATCTGTGGCGTGGGAAGTTACTTTTGGAGGCATCAGGCTCAGGGGTAATTGCAAAGTGGCATTGAAATATATTAATGTATCAAAAATTGACATTATCTGAACGTAGATGTGCGGAAATAAAATTGATTCCTTACTTGAATTATAAAAACACATAACCACTATTAATAATCTGTTACTGAAAAAAGAGCCACATCTCTGTCTCTCCTAATAATATAATTACAGTAAGAATTACTGTTTTAATTTTAGTTACAAGGTGTACAACTTTGCCTCCGCAGTTTTCCCTAACATTTGAGGCTTTAATGAAACAAATTGGTTACACATGTATCATTCAAACTATTTTTTCATCGCTGGCCTCTACTCTCTCCCATCTCTCGGACAATGTACGAATCCCGCGTCGAAAAAATTGTTCATCTTTTGAAGCGATCTACGAATTGATCCAATTTGTGACTTCTTCATGAAATCGGAAGTGTTGGTCAGCCAGGCCATGCGCCATTGATCCAAACATGTGAGATTCAGAGGGAGCAGTGTCTGGAGAATACGGCGGGTGGGGTAGGACTTCCCATTTTAACGTACGTTTCCAAGTACGTTTTGACCTGTTTTGCAACTTGGGGTCGAGCGTTGTCGTGCTGCAAAGTCACTTTATCGTGCCTCTCGCTGTACTGCGGCCTTTTGTCTTTAATGCTCCGCTCAAACACATTAATTGCGTTCGATAACGAGCATCTGTGATTGTTTCACTTGGTTTTAACACCTCATAGTACACGTACACGACCCCGAGCTGGTCCCACCAAATGCAGAGCATGATCTAGGAGCCGTGAATATTCAGTTTGGCCATCGACGTGGAAGCATGGCCAGGATATCGCCATGATTTTTTGCTTTTAGGGTTATCGTAATGAACCCATTATTCGTCCCCGGTCACAATGCGATATCACAATGCAGAAATCCCTTCTGTTTTTGCCTCTGAAGCAACTCTTCACAAACACACAAACGCCTTTCAATGTCTTGGTTTCAGCTCACACGGAACCCAAGTCCCTTCTTCCTGAATGATGCCCATAGCCTTGAGAGGTTTTGAAATGGCTTGCTGTGCTTCTCCCACTAATCGTGCCAATTCTTCTTGAGTTTGACACGAGTCTTCACTCAACAGTGTCTCCAATTCTGTATCTTCTAAAACGTTCTCTCGTCCACCACTAAGCCGGTCTACGACGTTAAGCTCACCGTTCTTGAAGCGTTGAAACCACTTACGACACGTTCTTTCACTAATAGCGTCCTTACCGTTGTTACTTGATAGCATTCGATGAGACTCAGCCGCTGTTTTCTTCATACTGAAACAAAAGAGTAACACCTCCCGCAAATGACGAGAATTAGGCTCGTAAACTGAAATTTTCAATCAAAAACAACTTTATGATGCAGACGCAAATCGACTAATGTTTGAATGTGGTTATGTTGATCGAGGTCCAAGCTAACTGCCTGACGTCTGCTATATGTTTCTTTCGAACGCTACTTACCGTTCTCGCCACCTATCGGCTATCGGCAAACGGCGGAAGCAAAGTTGTACAACTTTTAGAAATTACTAATTTTCTAATAAGATGAGACGACAGAGACGCAGGAAATGGATGGTCTGGTAGCTATATGTTTTCTCAAGGTCTGATTATCTTCTGGTTGAAGCTGTGCAGAATTTGCATCTCATTACATTCACTCGTCTCAGACATCGTGCAGAATGCGTTGTTCTCATTCTATGCACCACTGCGAGCTGTGTCAGACAACATTATGCGGAACGCGTCGTCGTCTTGCGGTGCAAATATAGAGTGTGTCCCGGGGGGAATGGCCAATATTCATGGATGTGGTAGGAAAGATCATTCCAAGTAAAAAAGTCTAGTAAACATGGGCTCCAAAATGCATACCTTAACAGCTATGAGCCCTTCTTCGACTTCGCTACCTTCACATCTCTTCAGCTGAGTAAGTGCTTGCAACTCTTAAGGTATGCAATTTAGAGCCTGTGCCCCAAAATATGCAAAGCAAGGAGCTTGCAGCAGCGCAGATTTGTTTCACAGTATTTAATATGAAGAAGTGCCCATAGATGGTAAGGCATGCCTTTTGGAGCCCATGTTTACTAGATTTTATTGCTTCAAATGGTCTTCCCTATCACATCCCTGAATATTGACCATAGTCAGGAATATGCAAACAAAGACTAGCAGTTCTATATTGTGTCGTATTTCCCACCAAGAAATGTGTAGTGCGGCAAACTAGCTTAAGTACAGGCAAAAAGATCAGTGCCAATCGAAGGAATACTTGAGAGTTTTACGAGGAGACGACACTTCCTGATGTAAGCGAGAATCGGACATAAGATGACCTAAGTAAAATCTCACAGCTGAATGTATTCTACACTACTGGCCATTAAAATTGCTACACCACGAAAATGGCGTGCTACAGACGCGAAATTTAACCGACAGGTAGAAGATGCTGTGATATGCAAATGATTAGCTTTTCAGAGCATTCACACAAGGTTGGCGCCGGTGGCGAAACATACAACGTGCTAACATGAGGAAAGTTTCCAACCGATTTCTCATACACACGCTGAAACGTTGTTGTGGTGCGCCGTGTAAGGAGGAGAATTGCGTACCATCACGTTTCCGACTTTGATAAAGGTCGGATTGTAGCCTATCGCGATTGCGGTGTATCGTATCGCGACATTGCTGCTGGCGTTGGTCGAGATCCAATGACTGTTAGCAAAATATAGCATCGGTGGGTTCAGGAGGCTAATATGGAACGCCGTGCTGGATCCAAACGGCCTCGTATCACAAGCAGTCGAGATGACAGGCATCTCATCCGCATTGTTGTAACGGATCGTGCAGCCACGTCTCGATCCCTGAGTCAACAGATCGGGGCGTTTGCAAGACAACAACCATCTGCACGAACAGTTCGACGACGTTTGCAGCAGCATCGACTATCAGGTCGGAGACCATGGCTGCAGTTACCCTTGACGCAGCATCACAGACAGGAGCGCCTGCGGTGGTGTACTCAACGACGAACCTGGGTGCACGGATTGCAAAACGTCATATTTTCGGATGAATCGGGATTCTGTTAACAGCATCATGATGGTCGCATCCGTGTTTGGCGACATCGCGGTGAACGCACACTGAAAGCGTGTATTCGTCATCGCCATACTGCCGAATCACCCGGCGTGATGGTATGTGGTGCCATTGGTTACACATCTTGGTCACCTCTTGTTCGCATTGACGGCACTTTGAACAGTGGACGTTACATTTCAGATGTGTTACGACCCGTGGCTCTACCCTTCATTCGATCCCTGCGAAACCCTACATTTCAGTAGGATAATGCACGACCGCATGTTGCAGGTCCTCTACGGGCCTTTCTGGATACAGAAAATGTTCGCTTGCTGCCCTGCCAGCACATTCTCCAGATCTCTCACCAATTGAAAAGTCTGGTCAGTGGTGGACGAGCAACTGGCTCGTCACAATACGCCAGTCACTACTCGTGATGAACTGTGGTATCGTGTTGAAGCTGCATGGGCAGCTGTACCTGTACACGCCATCGAAGATCTGTTTGACTCAATGCCCAGGCGTATCAAGGCATTTATTACGGCCAGATGGATACTGATTTCTCAGGATCCATGCACCCAAATTGCGTGAAAATGCAATCACATGTCAGTTCTAGTATAATATATTTGTCCACTGAATATCCGTTTATCATGTGCATTTCTTCTTGGTGTAGCAATTTTAATTGCTAGTAGTGTATGATGAACTGCTGTAGATCTAGAAAGGAATCCAGAATTGTAAATATGTTTTATTACAGTTCGCTAAAGATCTTTTACACTGATAAGCCAAAACATTACGACCACTGCCCACTGCGACGTTGGATTCCGCCTGGTGGCGTTGCGGGCACGTGACGCTTTAATAAAAGTGTGTAAGCGCAGCAGACGGGGACGGAGGATAAACCTAGCGAAGATATGGGCTCCAGATGCGGAAATCCATTGAGATAAGCAGCTTTGACAGGGGGTATGTTATTATTACGCAGAACCTATGAACGAGTATCTCTAAAATGGCAAGGCTGGTCGAATGTTCACGTGCCGCTATTGTATCTACGGAAAGAGGTAGAAGGACAGTGAAACTATCACTAGGCGCTAAGCGGTTGGACGTCCACGACTCTTCACAGAACGTAGGGTTCGGAGGCTTCTCTGCTCTGTAAAGTAAGATAGATGGTGTATGTACACGTGTTTCGGAACACACTGCTCATTGTACATTGTTGAACATGGAGCTCCACAGCAGATCACCCCTACGTGTTCACATGTTGACACAACGACATCGTCAATTACGATTGCAGTTGGCCCGGGACCATCTGGATTCAACCCTCGATCAATGGAAACGTGTCGGATTTTCGGGTGAATCACATTTTTGCTACACTGGGTCGATGATAATCTCCACAAACGTCGTCATCGAGGTGAACGGCCGCTCAAAACGTGCAGCGCGCCACGGACTTAGGCATGTGGGAGCAGTATTACGCTATGGAGACATTCTCCTGCTCTTTCATGAGACCTGTGATAGTAATCGAAGACACACTGACAGCTGCGAACCACCTGCATGCCTTCATGCTTGATGTCTTCTACGAGCCGATGTGTCTTTCAGTAGCATAATTGTCCATTTCCGGAGCCAGAACCTGCTACAGAGGTTTGAGGAGCATTATAATGAAATCACGTTGATATCTCAGTGACCAAATTCGTCCAATTTTATAGAACCCACCTGGCTCGGTAACGGATGCCATCACAGTGTTCGCAAATCAGTGGCTCGTTATTTATGCGAATTACATGACCTGTGCTAGACATCTAATGCCACATACCTCCAAAGACTTACCAAAACCTGTTGGATCCCTGATACGCAGAAACAGTGGCGTATACCGTACCAAAGACGGATAAACAAGCTATTAAGTAGATGATCATAATGTTTTGGCTCGTCAGCGCATATCAACAAAAAGAAAAGCTCATTGTGATAAATGTGCGCATTGTCTCGGACTTGCACGGGTGTAACTTAAAAGGCTTAAGTTTATCTCAAATTAATTTTTCGGCTGTTATTTTTTTATTTTTATTTTTTGAACGCTCGGCATATTAACTTGTCGCTAGGTTCAAATGGTTCTGAGCACTATGGGACTTAACTGCTGTGGTCATCAGTCCCCTAGAACTTAGAACTACTTAAACCTAACTAACCTAAGGACATCACGCACATCCATGCCCGAGGCAGGATTCGAACCTGCGACCGCAGCAGTCGCGCGGTTCCGAAATGAGCGCCTTAACCGCTAGACCACCGCGGCCGGCTGTCGCTAGGAAAAACTTAATTTTTGAAACTAGGAAAATGTTGAAACAATGACATTTCATGCACGGATTGTCTTAATGATTGCCAATTCTTCTAGAACATAACGGTAATATAGCAGGTAACTATTAACAGGCACGTTTAGTAGCACAAAACATTCGAAGGATATCGGGAAGTGCCGGCTGCTGTGACCGAGCGGTTCTAGGCGCTTCAGTCCGGACCCGCGCTGCTGTCGCGGTCGCAGGTTCGAATCCTGCCCCGGGCATGGATGTGTGTGATGTCCTTAGGTTGGTTAGGTTTAAGTAGTTCCAAGTCTAGGGGACTGATGACCTCAGATGTTAAGTTCCATAGTGCTTAGAGCCATTTGAACCTTTTTTTTTTCATATCGGGAAGTCCTACAAAATAGTGCCATTTGTGCAACAACTGGCAGTTACACGTTATCTAAATAAATTTATTTCGCAAACTACTGTATTTTATACTATTGGGTTAGTGCATAAGTTCGTAGCGTTTTTCTATAAGTTTAATAACACAAGAGATACATGTAACAGAGACTTTAGCCATCAATAATATATTCTCCTTCACTATTTACAACAGACTGCCAACGCTGGGATAATTCTTTTAATCCGCGACTGTAGAAGTCACATGGTTTTGAGGCGAAGGGCTCGTTCAGCCTTTTTCGGAGCGCATTTTAATCCAGAAAGAATGTTCCATGTAGGGTCTTCGACAGAGAGCTGGAAAAGTGAAAATCTTAGAGCGCACGTTCGGGTGAATCAGATGGGTACGGAATGAATTCACAACGCATCACCAGTAATTTTTCCAGTCTAGCAGTTTGCTAGTGGGCGTTATCGTTGAGTAGTACATTTCGTCTGCAAGTCTTTTCAGTTGTTGACAGTAAATGCCAGTAGTGATGGTAACACTAGGGAAAGCAATTCATAGAACTCCACACCGTCGTTGTTCCACCAAATGCTTAGCATTATCTTTTGTGGATTCACGCAGGCCTTTGTACGGGTAGTTGCTGGTCTGTGTGGGCTCAACCATTCCTTTCTTTTCTTTATGTTAGTGTAAAGATGCAATTTCTCGTACCAGTAAAGATACAGGATAGAAATGGTCGGTGTTGTTCACGAGTCGATTGATGCCGAGCAAGCAGGGATGTTCATATGGCAACCCATTGAGTTTTGTGTTTTTGGCATAGAGCTTGCTGTACCCATACATCTGATTTTTGAACCTTCCCCATTGCATGAAAATGTCGCACGACGGTGGAATGATCACGGTTCGTCACATTTGCAGTTTTCGAGTACACTGACGTATATCATTGTGGATTAATGCGTTTAAACGATGTTCATGAAACCTTGCAGGTCTCCCTGAACGTTGCGAATCGCATACATCAACACGGTCATCCTTAAAACTAGAAAACCATTTTCTTGCCTTGCTCTGTCCAATGGTATCATCCTGATTTACGGCGCAAATGTTTCTGGCTGCCTCTGCTGCTGTTACCTCTTTATTGAACTCACACAGAAGAAGATGCTGTAAATGTTCCGATTTCTCCATTTTGCACCCGTTTGCTAGCGTCCACAGCTCCACTCAGTATCTCCAAATAACAAAACGACAATATGTAAACTCAAACAGCAACAGTGAACTGCAAATAAAAAATGATAATCCATAAATAAAACCACAGCAACCGGAACACCAACATGCAGAACAAAACAGGCCACGAACTTATCCACAAATCTAATATTATGACTTGTTCCTTCTTCTGTTCGAATACTGAAACAGTATAGCTGTGAACACTATCGTATCTACGTATCTACGTATCTATCGTATCCACGACCTTCTAGGCTTATATCATCTGTAGCATTCTTGTTGTACCGAAATAATGGAGGTTTAAGTTGGCTTTGCAAAAGAGCTGCCAAGTGCAGCAGAGCAAGTGCCATTATCTACCGCTCACTAACAGCTCTATAATGAAGACTTTTCGTCAAAAGTAGTTATAATCAGGAAAAAAAAATGATTTTCAAGCAATAATCCAAAATGAAGTACGATTTTAGTGTAAACTTTTGAAGAGTAACCGGAACGCGTCAAATCTGAATCGTCGGCACTGAACACGGCTGAAGTACACGACATTCGAACAATATTAACTATTAGAAGTGTCATGCATCGCAACTGTGTTGACGAACATTTCTTTATTCCGAGCATGTCTTTATAAAAATACATACCAGACTTAACGTTGCTGCGTGTGTCTTGTCTTCATACTATTTTTGTTTTGTATCTACATTCTAGATGCTAACGCAGATCGTATTTTGCAACACAACCTCACACAACGATTTGAATGTATGGCTTCCTGTGATTTAGTGAATTACCCTTTAGAACTATTGTTGTTGTGGTTGTCTTCAGTCTAAAGACTGGTTTGATGCAACTTGCAGCTATCCATTCTAGTCTATCATATACAAGCCTCTTCATTTCTGTGTTAACTACCGAGGCCTACATCCATTTGAACCTGTTTGTTGTACTCATGCCTTGGTCTCGCTGTACAGTTTTAACCCTCCCCCCTCCTCCCCCATACTTCCTCCCATTTCATTTATACTTCAGGATGTGTACTGTCAATCGATCCTTTCTTTTAGTCAAGTTGTGCCATAAATTTCTTTTTTCCCTAATTCTTTTTTCCCTAATTCTTAGCCGGCCGCGGTGGTCTCGCGGTTCTAGGCGCGCAGTCCGGAACCGTGCGACTGCTACGGTCGCAGGTTCGAATCCTGCCTCGGGCATGGATGTGTGTGATGTCTTTAGGTTAGTTAGGTTTAAGTAGTTCTAAGTTCTAGGGGACTAATGACCGCAGCAGTTGAGTCCCATAGTGCTCAGAGCCATTTGAACCATTTGAACCCTATTCTTCCTTCTTATCTGTTATTTTGTCTACCAATCTAGCCTTCAGCACTCTTCTGTAGCACCACAATTCAAACAATTTTACTTTTCTTGTCTGAACTGCATATATCCACGATTCAGTTCCTTACAAGGCTGCACTACTACAAATGCCTTCAGAAAACACATCATAACATTTAACAAGATATCAGAGGTTAAGAAATTCCTCTTTTTCAAAAATGCTTTTCTTGTCATCGCTAATATTAATTTTATATCTACTGTATAGTCAAAATGGCTCTGAGCACTATGGGACTCAACTGCTGTGGTCATTAGTCCCCTAGAACTTAGAACTACTTAAACCTAACTAACCTAAGGACATCACACACATCCATGCCCGAGGCAGGATTCGAACCTGCGACCGTAGCAGTCGCACGGTTCCGGACTGCGCGCCTAGAACCGCGGCTGTGTAGTCAGCTTTTCAAGACACTACCCATTCCATTCATTTGCTCTTCCACGTCCCCTACTTTTTCGGGCAATACTACATTGTCTTCTGCAAACCTTAGAGTTTTAATTTTTTTCTCTCTGAGTTTTAATTCTTTCTCCAAATTTCTTTCATTTTTCTTTTAGTGCGATAGGCTACGACGCTGTATCGCTCCGCTACTGCTTTCCTTTCATGTACTTCGGCTCATAACTGAAGTCTAGTTTCTGTACATGTTGTATTTAATCTTTCACTCCCTACACTTAGAGTGTATTCCAGTCAACATTGTTGACAGTTTTCAAACAACTTACGGGAATTCAGCCAGGTGATGTTTACAGCCACCGCCTGTATTTCGGCGGGAGTACACGCCGCCATCTTCAAGACGGTCGCTGTAAACACGACCTGGCTGAATTCTCGTAAGTTGTTTGTAAATTGCATACGCCAGGAGAAACTCAGGTCTCACATTGTCGACACAGTTGCTGTATGTTTACAAAAGCTATGAACGTAAGTTTGTCTTTGTTTAACGTATCTCCAAAGATAAGTCGTAGATGCAGTATTGTCTCGCATGTTGCTACATTTCTCCGGAACACAAAGTCATGTTCCCCGAGTCTCTTCATTTCTCTGTAAATAATTTATGTAATTAGCAACAATGACTAATTAAATTGATAGCTCGGCAATATTTGCTACTGTCAGTACATGCTTTCTTACGAATTAGAAACATCACATGCTTTTTGATCGCTGAGGGTATTTCGCCTGCCTCATTTATCTTGCACGCCAGGTGGAATACTTTTGTCATGGCTGGCTCTCCGAAGGATCTCAATAAGTCTGACGAAATGTCGTGTACTGCAGGGGCCTTGTTTCGACTTAGGTCTTTCAGTGCTCTGTCGAAGCCTTCTAGCAATATCATATCTCCCATTTCATTTTCATTTACTTTCTCTTTCCGTCCATGTTCATTTTTAACGTCTAAACTATTTGACTGTGCTTAAAATAAACAAAACACGTGGATCTTCCTATGATCTACACCTGCATCTGTACTCTGGGAAGCACTATAAAATCCGTGTCGGACCGTAGTTTTTATTCTACAATGTATTGAGGTTTTTTTTTTGCCGTTTCACTGACTATTAGGAAGTCTCTGTGCGGGCAGTTAGTCTGTTTCCGTCCGCGCGGTCTCTTACGTGATCGATATATAGGAGGCTGAAAGGTATTTGTAGTTTCCAACCCGAGAGCTCAATATCGCTCGGTGTAATACTAGTTTTCGAGTGTCTGCCAGTCAAGATTTTTCAATACCTCTTTTAGATTTCGGAGTTTTTCCATTTACTAATTTCTCAGCTGTTTATTTAGTAAATAAACACCGCTCCTGTTGCTGTTGAGAACTTGGTCGCGTGCGCTACAGGCTTCGATCTATACGTTAGGTCATTCCCAAGTGGTTCGGAACAATTATGATTTGGACGTTCTTCTCTACAGCATAATTTTTCAGGACTATTTGATAATGGCCTAATGTAAAGACCGAAAGCGGTAGGGAACTCAATAAAAGTTCTCAGCAGCAACTGGAGTGCTTTCTATTAATTAATAAAATCTGTTACACCCTCTCATCAGTCAAACAAAGCTGTGACGATTTTCATTGTCCCTCTTATATACTCTTAACATTCCCTGTTCCTCCAACCTTACATGGGTCCCACACACTTGACCAGTATTTGCGTGTCAGGGGTGTACAAGTACAGTGTTTTGAGGCAGAGAGAGAGAGAGAGAGAGAGAGAGAGAGAGAGAGAGAGAGAGAGAGAGAGGGTTGTCGAGATGAAGGACTCGGGGACACACAGTATTCTGTTTGAATCTAAATTACTTAGTTATGTCGTTTTAGAATCGAAATAAACAATAAATGAAAGATAACGTTTGTTGGTTCGCATTACTTTCATGTTGCTCGGAATCGTGTTTTGATAAGTATCATACCAGCTTTGGGTGGCTGATTTCTACTGCACATAATGTAATCGAAGTTCTGCAGCTGCGCCTACATCCATATTCTGCAAACCGCTGTGAAGAGCATGACAGAGGTACTTCCCATACACCAATTGTTACGGCTTCTTTCTGCTCCATTCACGTACGAAGCGCAGGAAGAAAGACTGTTTATATACCTCTGTGCGTACTGTAATTAATCTAATCTCGTTCTCACGAACCGAACGAGGTGATTGTGGTTAACACACTGGATTCACATTCGGCAGGAAGACGGTCCAAATATGCATCCGGCGAACCAGATTTACTGTACATTTTCCGTGATTTTCCTAAATCGCTCCAGGCAAATGTCGGGATGGTTCCTTTAAAAAGGAGCGGCAGATTTCCTATCCACATCCTTGGAACAATCCGAGATTCTGCTCCGTCTCTAATGACCTCGTTGTGCGATAGGACGTTTTACCCTAATCTTCCTTCCTTGTCTCACGATATCTACGGAAAGGGGTTGTAGTATATTCCTTGTGTCATTTAAAGCCAGTTCTTGGAACTTCTTAAGTTGGTTTTCTCATGGTAGTTTAACTTTATTTTCAAGAGTCCGTCGGTTCAGATTCTTCAGTATCTCAGTGACACTCTCCCACGGATCAAACAAACCTATGGTCGTTCGTACTGCCCTTCTCTTTATACGTTCAATATGTCCTGTTAGTCCTAATGGTATGGGTCCTACACGACTGAGCAGTACTCTAGAATGGGTCATACAAGTGGTCTGTAAGCCGTTTCTTTCGCAGACTGTTTGCATTTTCCCCGTATTCTACCAATAAATCGATGTCTGCCGCCTGTTTTACCTACGAGTGAGCCTATGTGATCGTTCCATTTTATATCCCTACAAGACGTTACACCCAAATATTTTTATGAGGTGATCGATTATAGCTGTGATTCGTTGATACTGTAGTCGTAGGATACTACGTTTTGTTGTATTGTGAAGTGCACAATTTCACATTATGTACATATAAATTAAGTTGCCAGTCTCTGCTCCACTTTGAAATTTTATCGAGAGCTGACTGAATACTTACAAGCTTTTTTCAGACAGTACTTCATTATACATACTTGCGTAATGTGCGAAACGTCTGACGTTACTATTAATATTGTGTGCAAGACAACAAGAGTCCCAACACACTTCCCTGGAGCACCCCCAAAGCTACTTCTACATCTGTTGACGACTCTCCAGTCGAAATAATATGCTGCGTCCTCCCTGCCAAATAATCGTTAGAACAATCACAAATTTCACTTGACACCCCCATATGATCGTACTTTTGACAATAAGTGGAGGTGTGATACTGAGTCAAGTGCTTTTCGGAAATCGAGGAATACTGCATGGTACCTTACTGGCTTGATTACGTCATGTGAGAAAAGTGCAAGTTGAGTTTCTTATGACTGATGTTTTCGGGATCAATGCTGGTTGGCATGGAGGAGGCCATTGTTTTCGAGATACTTTATTACGTTTGAGATCAGAAGATGATGAGATTCTTACTGCGCACTCCTGAGATGCAGATGCATTCAGTAATTAATGCTGCGTGACTTGCTTGCACGGAGATGCACCCATAGATCAAGCTCTTCAGCACGTAAACCACTGTAAACTGATTACACACTGATTTACCACTGCAGTACCTCCAAGCTCGGTGGAGATATCCGCAGACACGGGTAAAGTTAAACGTGAGAAACACAATGGCGGTATCTAGTTCGGTGCCTATGCTTGAAGGTATCTGCTGGCATCTTACGTCTAACACAGCAGAAACTTCGTATCATTATCGTAAAAACACCTCGTTCCAGAAACGATGCGTGCGATGGATCCCCGAGATCAATAATACCGGAATACATAAGAAGTGTCTCAGTTAAAACAGTCCGACTAAGATATCAGGCAACACAGCAGTGAAAATGAAATTGACGAGAACGACTTCCATATTAATAACTTTCGGAAATACTGCCTAAGCAACGTCGAACTGTGACTGTGCAATGGAGTTGGCCCAATGTTCCGTTACGACATATGTGAGTCTCTATTTGTATCTCTCTCTCTCTCTCTCTCTCTCTCTCTCTCTCTCTCTCTCCGTGTGTGTGTGTGTGTGTGTGTGTGTGTGTGTGTCATTAACACACACACACTTAATATACATTATGCCTTGGGTCTGTGCAAACGGAGACAGTCCTGACTATCATTTTCTACTCCAAATATTTCATATCTTCTGACGCCTTCGTTTTCCTCCACTGAGAATCGTACTTGCACTGCTGTTTGGGAAATTTTTTACTCGTTCACGCTGATAAAAACAAGAATGGTCTCTTTTAACGTTGCAGCTCGTAAAAGATTTGTTTGTTATGTGAAAATAACAATTTATAAATCAGCTGCGGAAATGGCCACGTCACCAAACCTTTTGTGTGCTCATAACGAACATTGAGTCACAATTTAATCAGGGAAAAGGTTATGTAACACGTTATAATGGCCTGATTGGTTCAAAACTAAAAACATTCCCGACAGACAGCCACCAGGTCCCAAATAAGTCGGAAATTTAACATGTAAAAGGAATGATAATTAACGAGCCGTCGACATCGAATGTATTAGAAACAAAGCATTTGAAAAAGCAGGACTGGTGAGTCAGTCGAGGTGTACTGAAACCGTCGTGGTATTCAGATGAGAGATGTAGAGAAACTACTGTCTCCCAGAATGCAAGCCAGTAGGCCGACCTCCGTCAGAGTCATAAGAACTGCGGCGTCTTTTATTCGTAATAAAGTAACAGACAATAGCCTGGGGAAGATAAGCACACCGTGCTGAGTGAACGTCTTTCCGTTTTTGCGTCCTGTCGTTGTGACACTAATTTGCCTCTCCGTTTTTGGTAGTGACTTCGTGTGACTTGTTTACAGCCGGTCGTTTTGGCTGAGCGGTTCTAGGCGCTTCAGTCTGGAACCGCGCTGCTGATACGGTCGCAGGTTCGAATCCTTCCTCGGGCACGGATGTGTGTGATGTCCTTAGGTTAGTTAGGTTTAAGTAGTTAGTTCTAAGTCTAGTGGAATGATGACCTCAGATGTAAAGTCCCATAGTGCTTAGAGCCATTTTTTGAACTTGTTTACAAATTGACACAGGTTATGAACTCTAAAAATAAACCGTCTGTGCGAAAGGGATAATGAATGTGTAACCAATTTGTTCTCTGGTGCGCCACACAGCAGTGTAGTGAAATATCGCACTGTCATCAGATGGAAAAATTTCAGACGCGTTCATTTTGACTCTTCAAACGAAACTTAGATTTAATAACAGAATACATATCGGTCAGGTGCAAAATAATTATTTTTTCAAGACGTTTGCAGCCGTGTTTCAGTTTCTACATCTACAATCATATTCTGCAGGCCACCGTGAAGTGCGTGGCAGAGGGTTCTTAGTATGTTACCAGATTTATGAATTTCTTCCTCTTTTTTGTTCAAACCGCTTGAGGAGGGTAGGGTGAACGACTGATGAAAAGCTTCTATGCATGTTGCAATTAATCTGCTTTTGTCCTCGTGGTCCATTCGGGATACGTAGGCGGCTGAGGAATACCTCTAGATGCTTCACTTGAGATACTGGTTCTTGAAATTTTGTGAGCAGGCTTCTGGGGTGTAATTTGCGTACTTCTTCAAGCGTCTACCAATTCCAGTTTTTCAACATTTCCGTGACACCCTCTTACGAGCCGAGCAAACCTGTGACAATTCGTTCTACCATTCTTTGTCCACGTTCGATATTCTTTTCCATTCCTGTCTGACATGGGTTGCACGTACTTGAGAGCAATATTCTAAGACAAGAGACACAGGTTAGTTATGAACAGCTTCTTTTGTAGACTGGCTGTATTTTCCCAGTATGGTGCCGCTGAATAGCGCCACTCAGACTTCTGAAAGACTCAAGGAATCAAAATAAAGTGAAGTTACGGATATTGATTATTTGAATCAACATCCCTCGCAGGTACGCTTAAGCATGTGACTTAAAATGTTGGCATTCTCAATTCTTAAGATGGTCCCACACTGACGTCACCGTAACGTCGTGGAACGGAAAGGAGCGTCACTGTCAAATGACGACGGGTTCGCACTGGACGGAACGTCAATACAACGAAACGTCGGTTAGCGCAGTACTGAACGCCGAAAGGGAGTATCTACGATACCGGCGATCTTATAAAAAAATGTCGGAGTACACAGAACTACAGAGACAGTGGGGTGTTTGAACTATCACGGGACTGGCAATGATAATAGTCATTAATATAAACAGTTAATGGACAAAGCAAAATCGAAGACTGGAAATAAAAAAGCTCTAAGTGCCAACATCATGAATCTGAGGAAAATTAGTTCTAAGTATAATTTTGTAATTAAAGATCATAATTGCACAATTAATGTGTTTTATTTGAAAATTAAGCATAGTATGGCTCTAGTATCCAAAGGAAATTACAAACATTGTATCGTAATGGTATGAAAAACTTACTGAAAGTGGAAATGCAATGAAAAGCTGTAAGTGTCACGGTTCATTACCTGGAAAAAAAATAAAAATTCAAATGGCTCTGAGCGCTATGGGACTTAACATCTGTGGTCATCAGTCCCCTAGAACTTAGAACTAACCTAAGGACATCATACACATCTATGCCCGAGGCAGGATTCTAACCCGTGACCGTAGCAGTCGCGCGGTTCCAAACTGAAGCGCCTAGAACCGCTCGGCCACCGCGGCCGGCACTCGGCAAAAAGATAGGAAAAGTTCATTCTACGTTTGTCAACTGTACCTGGTCATTAGTTGTCAGGTACTGCATCATTTTAATCAGACCTTTATTCTTTTCGTCATAGATGTGGCTTGCATCAACGAGGGCATATAGCGGAATTTTCTTGATATCCTATACTCTCAAAACACATATACCTTCCCAATCCTCAAATTCATTTAAGCTTCTCCAGGGTCTTAACTAGATGAAGCTTATATTTGACTACCCATAGGCACTGTACATTGGACATGTTTAGGCTTCCTGTGTTTACATTACTATCAACGGCTTTTTTTGAAATCTAACAAGTCAAATGAATTCATGTTATTGACAATAAATGGCTTTATTTGTCTTGACTGATGAATCACGTCCTTTGCAAATTATGGAAAGGTACATTGGGTAACTCAAGACTAAACATTCTACTCAGTTATTGTACAGGTTAGTGATCAGTAATAAGATTTACCTCCAGTGCTGGGTGAGCTTTTGCAGGAATACGTTTTTTATTTGAACTTAAGTATTCATTTCCTCCATTTCTCAGCTTTTTCTTCATTGCTGCCACAGTGCCCTCTCCTTTAATTTGTCGTTTATTTCCGCTCAAGCGGTTGCAAACATCTGTTGTCTCCGCCATTTTATTTAGCACCGAGGAGTAAGCGCGCCGAACATAGAGCCTTTCGTATGTGAACAGCAGTTTGTGTTAAACTTCATGCCATCTACTGGCTGCACTTGGCAGTACATTTTGATTCATGGCAGATTGAGCCTTTTGTACGTTATTGGCCATGACTTGTGGATCCTATCTCACACAAAACTTCAAAATTCCATGTTATACACTTTTATTTCAAGTCTTCGATTCAAAACGGTTGCTTTACAAAGGCCGTACGGCAAATTTTCCACTCTATTCAAAAGTGAAAGAACAGAAAACCTGACGTCCAAATATTACAAATATTAGCATTTATTTCCACGTGAAAATATATACATACAAACACTCCAGACAATGTTAATATTGCAGTGCATAGCTCCTTTTTTCTTTATCCATTGTACTTTCTGTTATTGCTAATACCTAAAAAACGTCAAAAGTAATTATATTTTTCCCTTAGTAAAGGTGATTTATTTTCATTATTCAAAATGGTTTTTCAGTGTCAATCCTTTCATTGTTCACGCAGTTACTTACTCACATTGTAGGGTTTTTCTTTACCTAGGCGTCGTCAGACTTAAGTCCTATTCTCATTCAAATGTTTACCCTCTTTTGTGGAAGAACGTTGCTATGAAAATTATAGAAGAACGCTCATACGACAAGTACCGAACTCTTTGTGCAGCCAGGCGTGGGACGAAACGGGAGGGAGGTTCCTTCCCACCCCGCTCAAACAAATTTTCAAATTTCGCAACAACTTTTTCGGAGAGTAACGTAGCATAAAAACTAAGGGTCCCGAAAATGGCAAGGAATTTTATAAATTACAGACCAGTGCACATAAACTAATGTATTTAAACATTTTGTGTGTATCATTGTTTTCGTTGACAAAATCGGAGGTATCTGTGGCACGTTAAAAGTATGACTGCAAGTGGTATTTGTGGACAGAGAGGGGAGGGGTGGAGACGGTAACAAACTATAACTCAACTCACAACCGGTCCCAGGATCCGCGCCTGCGTGCAACCTTTGCAATATATTACGAAAAAAACAGTAAGCAATACATTAAAAAGTGAGAAGTTACTGCTATAGCATGAGTGAGCGTGGGGTGAATAGTTCAACTTCCGATGTTGGAAGACGACCTGCAGAGTGATTCGACCTTGCTGTCGCACCAATTGACCACTGACGGTTTGCTGAATGCAGCTGGTCAGAGGCAGCCGCGGGTCCGGGTTCGATACTAAGGGGTCACCTCCTCCGAGGTGACTCTTGAGATCATCTACACTTTTGACATACCACAGACGTCTAAATTTTTAATAACAATAATAATAAGATGTATGAGACAGGCGAAATTCCTTCAGACTTAAAGAGGAATATAATAATTCCGATCCCAAAGAAAGCAGGTGTTGACAGATGTGCAAATTACCGAACTATCAGTTTAATAAGTCACAGCTGCAAAATACTAACGCGAATTCTTTAGAGACGAATGGAAAAACTAGTAAAAGGCGACCTCGGGGAAGATCAGTTTGGATTCCGTAGAAATGTTGGAACACGTGAGGCAATACTGACTTAGAAGCTAGATTAAGGAAGGGCAAACCTACGTTTCTAGCATTTGTAGACTTACAGAAAGCTTTTGACAACGTTGACTGGAATACTCTCTTTCAAATTCTAAAGGTGGCAGGGGTAAAATACAGGGAGCGAAAGGCTATTTACAATTTGTACAGAAACCAGATGGCAGTTATAAGAGTCGAGGGACATGAAAGGGAAGCAGTGCGTGGGAAGGGAGTGAGACAGGGTTGTAGCCTCTCCCCGATGTTATTCAATCTGTATATTGAGCAAGCAGTGAAGGAAACAAAAGAAAAGTTCGGAGTAGGTATTAAAATCCATGGAGAAGAAATAAAAACTTTGAGGTTCGCCGATGACATTGTAATTCCTTCAGAGACAGCAAAGGACTTGGAAGAACAGTTGAACGGAATGGACAGTGTCTTGAAAGGAGGGTATAAGATGAACATCAACAAAAGCAAAACGAGGATAATGGAATGTAGTCAGATTAAGTCGGGTGATGCTGAGGAAATTAGATTAGGAAATGAGACACTTAAAGTAGTAAAGGAGTTTTGCTATTTGGGGAGCAAAATAACTGATGATGGTCGAAGTAGAGAGGATATAAAATGTAGACTGGCAATGGCAAGGAAAGCGTCTCTGAAGAAGAGAAATTTATTAACATCGAGCATAGATTTAAGTGTCAGGAAGTCGTTTCTGAAAGTAGTTGTATGGAGTGTAGCCATGTATGGAAGTGAAACATGGAAGATAAATAGTTTTGACAAGAAGAGAATAGAAGCTTTCGAAATGTGGTGCTACAGAAGAATGCTGAAGATTAAATGGGTAGATCACATAACTAATGAGGAAGTATTGAATAGAATTGGGGAGAAGAGAAGTTTGTGGGACTACTTGACGAGAAGAAGGGATCGGTTGGTAGGACATGTTCTGACGCATCAAGGGATCACCAATTTTGCATTGGAGGGCAGCGTGGAGGGTAAAAATCGTAGAGGGAGACCACGAGATGACTACACCAAACAGATTCAGGAGGACGTAGGTTGCAGTAGATACTGGAAGATGAAGATGCTTGCACAGGATAGAGTAGCATGGAGAGCTGCATCAAACCAGTCTCAGAACTGAAGACCACAACAACAACAACAACAATATTTCAATATGCCTTATTAATAATATACACTAAGTGAAAAATAACGCGGAATTATACGAATGAGACGGAAATCAGTAGATGTAACATACAGGTACAGACAAACAAAATATTACAATTTCAGAAAAATTGGATGATTTATTCAACGAAAGAGTTTCACAAATTCAGCAAGTCAATAAAGCGATCGTCAGCCCCTGGCCCTTGTGCAAACAGGTATTCGGCATGGCATTGATTGACAGAGTTGTTGGTGTCCTCTTGAAGGATACCGTGCCAAATTCTGTCTGGCTCGGCCTTTAGATCATTAGAATCCCGAGCTGGTTGGAGGACCTGCCCGTAATGCTCCAAACGTTGTGAACTGGGCAGGGATCCGGTGACCTTGCTAGCCAAAGTAGTTTTTGGCAAACACGAAGACAAGCAGTACAAACTCTCGCCGTATGCGGGTGGATGTTATCTCGCTGAAATGTAATCCCAGGATGGCTTGCCATAAAGGGCAACAAAAGGGGACGTAGAATATCGTCGACGTACCACTGTGCTGTAAGGGTGCCGCGGATGACAGCCGAAGCGATCCAGCTCTGAAAACAAAATGGCATCCGAGATCATCACTCGTTATTGTCAGGCTGTTAGGTGGGCGAGAACAGGTTGGTATCCCACCGCTGCCCCCGTCGTCTGCAGACGCGTCTTCGGCCAGGAATCTCACTGGCTAGAGTAGAAATGTCTTTATGTATCATCACGCTTCGGACTGAGCCCCGATGGACAGCGGAGACGTGTCTGGAGACGCTCCGGATAGCGGTGGTATACCAGTCTGACTGTCACACACCATCTACATCTACATATATATACTCCGCTAGCCACCAAGCGGTGTGTGGCGGAGGGCACAATTCGCGCCAACGTCATATTTCCACCCATCTGTTCCACTCGCGGATCGCGCCAGGGTAAAACGACTGTCTGAAGTCCTCAGTATGAGCTCTAATTTCTCTTATCTTTGAATGGTGATCATTGCGCGATTTGAAAGTTGGTGGTAATAATATATGCTCTACATCGTCGGTGAAGATCGGATTTCGGAATTTAGTGAGCAGCCCCTTCCGTTTAGCGCGCCATCTATCTGCAAGTGTGTCCCACTTCAAACTTTCTATGAGATTTGAAACGCTCTCGCCATGGCTAAATGTACCAGTCACAAATCTTGCCGCTCTTCTTTGGACCTTCTCAATCTCTTGAATCCTACCCAAATGGTAACGGTCCCATACAGACGAACAGTACTCCAAGACTGGACAAACTAACGTAACAAGAGAGCTTCTGTAAAGTTTGGAAGGTAGGAGACGAGGTACTGGCAGAAGTAAAGCTGTGAGTACCGGGCGTGAGTCGTGCTTCGGTACCTCAGATGGTAGAGCACTTGCCCGCGAAAGTTCGAGTCTCGGTCGGGCACACAGTTTTAATCCGCCAGGAAGTTTCATAACAGCGCACACTCCGCTGCAGAGTGAAAATCTCATTCTGGTAACGTATTGTAAGCTGAAATGTCTCTGTTGGATTACTTTCATGTTAATTTCTTAAATCTGTTATCATTTGCGGCATAAATTCCTCTTCTAAATTTACTGTGGTGTTTCTGACTATCTGGGAGGAGACTGAGCAGTGAAACGTGTTACTTTTACACATAAACAAGAACGATCTGTCACACTACTACACTTTAAAACACAGTTTATATATAATTCATGTCACACAGTCTCATTCGGAACCTACATTTTTACTTTTTTTTAAGTAAAAATGTAGGTTCCGTATGACACTGTGTGACATGAATTACGTACACTCCTGGAAATTGAAATAAGAACACCGTGAATTCATTGTCCCAGGAAGGGGAAACTTTATTGACACATTCCTGGGGTCAGATACATCACATGATCACACTGACAGAACCACAGGCACATAGACACAGGCAACAGAGCATGCAAAATCTCGGCACTAGTACAGTGTATATCCACCTTTCGCTGCAATGCAGGCTGCTATTCTCCCATGGAGACGATCGTAGAGATGCTGGATGTAGTGCTGTGGAACGGCTTGCCATGCCATTTCCACCTGGCGCCTCAGTTGGACCAGCGTTCGTGCTGGACGTGCAGACCGCGTGACACGACGCTTCATCCAGTCCCAAACATGCTCAATGGGGGACAGATCCGGAGATCTTGCTGGCCAGGGTAGTTGACTTACACCTTCTAGAGCACGTTGGGTGGCACGGGATACATGCGGACGTGCATTGTCCTGTTGGAACAGCAAGTTCCCTTGCCGGTCTAGGAATGGTAGACCGATGGGTTCGATGACGGTTTGGATGTACCGTGCACTATTCAATGTCCCCTCGACGATCACCAGAGGTGTACGGCCAGTGTAGGAGATCGCTCCCCACACCATGATGCCGGGTGTTGGCCCTGTGTGCCTCGGTCGTATGCAGTCCTGATTGTGGCGCTCACCTGCACGGCGCCAAACACGCATACGACCATCATTGGCACCAAGGCAGAAGCGACTCTCATCGCTGAAGACGACACGTCTCCATTCGTCCCTCCATTCACGCCTGTCGCGACACCACTGGAGGCGGGCTGCACGATGTTGGGGCGTGAGCGGAAGACGGCCTAACGGTGTGCGGGACCGTAGCCCAGCTTCATGGAGACGGTTGCGAATGGTCCTCGGCGATACCCCAGGAGCAACAGTGTCCCTTATTTGCTGGGAAGTGGCGGTGCGGCCCCTACGGCACTGCGTAGGATCCTACGGTCTTGGCGTGCAGCCGTGCGTCGCTGCGGTCCGGTCCCAGGTCGACGGGCACGTGCACCTTCCGCCGACCACTGGCGACAACATCGATGTACTGTGGAGACCTCACGCCCCACGTGTTGAGCAATTCGGCGGTACGTCCATCCGGCCTCCCGCATGCCCACTATACGCCCTCGCTCAAAGTCCGTCAACTGCACATACGGTTCACGTCCACGCTGTCGCGGCATGCTACCAGTGTTAAAGACTGCGATGGAGCTCCGTATGCCACGGCAAACTGGCTGACACTGACGGCGGCGGTGCACAAATGCTGCGCAGCTAGCGCCATTCGACGGCCAACACCGCGGTTCCTGGTGTGTCCGCTGTGCCGTGCGTGTGATCATTGCTTGTACAGCCCTCTCGCAGTGTCCGGAGCAAGTATGGTGGGTCTGACACACCGGTGTCAATGTGTTCTTTTTTCCATTTCCAGGAGTGTATAAACTGTGTTTACTTCAGTACTTAGTAGGCTGCGTCGCTCCAGTATAACATCCAAGAAATTGCATTTTGCAGAAATATAACATATGGACAGCATTTGTCCGAATATCTAATAAGAACACGGCTCATACAGTCAATTTGAAAACTATAATAGTAGCAAACACAACTCTGACATCTTCACATTTTACCTAATAATGGTAGTTGACACCGAACGTAAATAAATATAACACAGTGAGCGTAAATAGGCGATGGTATCATTTTCTGTTCGATTATGCCATTGATGAAAACTCGCTGTAACTAGTAATAAAATACCTAGGAGTAGCGATCCGGAAAGACGTAAGGTGGAATAACCACGTAACACAAACTCTAAGAAAATCAGATGCCAGGCAGAGATTCTTTGGAAGAATTTTAAGGAAATGTAATTTATATAGTTGAAACAACAGTTGCATAACATATTACGCGTGATTCCTACTCAGTTTCACGTAAATATCCTGCTCGACGCTGAACGTGAAAGAGAATGTGGTGCTCGTGTATTCTGAGTAAGTTTCAGTTAAACTAATTGAGAGGTTGGCGAATAATTAAATCAACTGAAACTGAAATGAAAGATTGCAAAATTACCTCCCTGATTACCATTTAATTTAAAGTGGAGTAGAGATTCTGATATCAAAGAACATAAATTACCTCCCTGATTACCATTTAATTTAAAGTGAAGTACAGATTCTGATATCAAAGAACATAAAATGACATGTTAAAATTCAAGTAGTTAATTTTGAGGGGCCTCACAAGCAGGTGGCTAACTCAGCTCGATAATCCCGTCTGTCTGTTGTCTGATTCTCCACGTTAACATAAGGTAACATTTCATTTTGAAATCATCAATGATTTAAAGCATCAAAAAGTTTAACGTGTGAAATTTGTCGCAAGAGACAATGCCAGATGGCTTTGAAGAAGCCCAGGTTGGAAAACTGATGTGTATGGCTTGAAATAATCTTACGATCAACTGAGCATTTATTATCGGAGTAAATTAAGATAAATTACAAATAAAAATCACGATTGCTAGTGTATTGGTTTATTAGTTCCTTAAGTTTATCATTAACGTACGGAGGTGGCAAAAGTCATAGGATACCTCATAATATCTTCTCATACCTCCTTTTGCCTGGCGTAATGCAGCGACTTGATGTGGCATGGACTTAACAAGTTGTCGGAAGTCCCCCTACAGAAATATGAGAAAAGATGCCCCTATGATGATGATGAGACCCCGTACTCTGAGTAGCGTAGGGGACGATGCGGGAGTCCCGCACCACCTACTAGCCCAGGTCCTAGCGGAGGTGGTTTGCCATTGCCTTCCTCCGAAATTACGAAAGTGTGACCGGTGCAGGACTTTATGCACGAACTGCCCTCTCCTTTATGTTCCATGAAAGTTCGATGGGATTTATATGGAGCGATCTGGGTGGTCAAATCATTCGCTCGAATTATACAGAATGTTATTCAAACCAGTCGTGAACAGTTGTGCCCCATGACATGGTGCATTGTCATCTATAAAAATTCCATAGATGTTTGGCAACGGCCGTCCGTGATGGCCGAGCGGTTCTAGGCGCTACAGTCTGGAACCGCGCGACCGCTACGGTGGCAAGTTCGAATCCTGCCTCGGGCATGGATGTGTGTCATGTCCTTAGGTTAGTCAGGTTTAAGTAGTTGTAAGTTCTCGGGGACTGATGACCTCAGAAGTTAAGTTCCATAGTGCTCAGTCCTTTTATACAGGGCGAAAAGTATTTAAAAAGTATTTAAACCGACAAACTCTGGTTGTAGGGGACATCAAAACAAATATTTTTCCCTAAAATCATTTTTTCCTATGAGGAGTATTTAAACTGGTAGAGGAAGATTTCTCTGACGGCAAATTAATTAAACCAACAAACACTTTTCCATTTTTTATGACCAAGAGACAACAATTGGGTAGCAGATACGACCCAATTAAACAGTCCCCAACAACACCGACCCACACATTAACGAAGAACCGCACTTGATGAGCGCTAGTAGCTGTGGCATGTGGGTTATCCTAAAATGCGAATTGTGCATGTTGAAGACTCCATCACCCCCGAACGTTGCTTCATCGGTAAACAACACAGAGGATGGAAATGTAGGATGCATTTCACACTGTTCCAGGTACCACTGCGAAAACTGCGCTCTGTGTGGATAATCAACTGGCTCCAGGTTGTGGACACGCTGTAAGTGAAATGGACGTAGCAACTGCTCTCGAAGGACTGATCTTACATTCGTCTGATTCGTCCCTATGTTACGTGCAATTGCACGAGTGCTGATTGAAGGATCCCGCTCCACATGCTAAAAGAGAGCTTCTTCAACTTGCAGCGTTCTTACCGTGCGACGACGTCCCTGTCCAGGTAATCTGCTAAATGGCCCGGTCTCACGCAGACGTTGATACACAGCAGCAAAGGTCGTATGATGCGGGATACAGCGATTAGGATATTGTTGCTGATAAACCCGCTGTGCAGAACGTCGGTTGTGGTGCGCTACGTAGTACGCACCAACCACATCAGTGTACTCACTCCAGGTGTATCGCTACATTAGTAAACAGAGTCAATGCACTACTGCACTGGTGGACAGCAGTTGCCTACAAATGAAGAGCGTAATACGCCCTCTAACAACTGAAGATCGTAATACGGCCTCTAACAACTGAAGAGCGTAATACGGCCTCCACCGGTTTAAATAAACCTCATAGGAAAAAATGACATTAGGGAAAAATATCTGTTTTCATGTCCCCTACAACCCCCCAGAGTTTGTCGGTTTACTTTTCACCCTGTATATTGTGTACGCCATACTATCGCCATCTGTGCATGTGCGTATCGCTATCCCGTGACTTGTCACGCCAGTAGACGACAGTTGTGACATGTCTTTTTTGCTGATGACCGTTAACTTCTGTTGATTTCTGGCTCATAGCGGTTACTACTTTCGTTGATTCAACTCCATCTACGTCATATTGCGAAAGCCACCTGACGGCATGTGACAGTATCACTAATTGGTCCCCTCTGCCCCGATCCACTTGCGAATGGCGCGTGGGAAGAATTATTGTTGTAAGATATTGAAAACTATTTAAGCTGTCAGTGAATATTCAGCTATAATGGTAAAACTGATATATATGGACGTGAAAATGACCATAAGTGTGTAACTAAGTGGCAGAACTATCACCACAGCATAACTGTAATAATCGTGCTTCATCATTTTGTAAGTACAGATATATTTTCATCAAATGCTGCCTTACCACTTGCAATTGTCCCACTTGTATGTGTGGAGTCACCAGCAAATATTTTTTTGTATTTACACAGTGCTCTCCAACTGTACAAACATGTACATGAATGTATAAACACCTGAAGATGGGCGCAAGCTCGAAACCGGTCGTGTGACAAATAAACAACCTTTTATTGTGACTGGTAGTGGATATTTTTCTACAACCCCGTAAAGCAACAGTCACGGAGTTCGTCAGCATCCATTACGGATAAAATTCATTTAATATTACAGTATTATGAGCGTAGTGGACACTGTTTAGCTTCTAAAGAAATATGTTAGGGGAGGGGTTTCGGCCCCTCCCGCTTCCGTCTTCCCCTCCCTGTCTCTCCAGTTGGGTCTGGCCTAGTCAGAGAGCATTCTGTCGAAGGTAACACCTTTACGAAAGCAACCGACCGCATTCGTTGCTGGTACGCTGCGCATTATTTATGTTTAGCTGGCCGGGAACGGCGAGGGACGGTGTGCGTGCACGCAGGTGCTTGCGATAGTCGATTCCTGTGCCTACGGAACCAGCTGGCGGCGGCTGGTTCGGTGGACACGACTGTATGGTGGCCCCCCTCCACGGCCGCCGCTGCAGCGGGAGGAACTTTCCCTCCGAGAGCCGCCGCTTCACGGCAGCCGCCAACAGCCAGCCACGCAGTGCGTGAGCAGTGAGCGATCGTCTCTCGGGGTGCGTCCGTGGAAGACTTGCGTGCATGAAACGGGAACACCGGCTGCAGAGGGGCGTTCCCCGCCCTGACTTGCGTAACTGTGCGTAACGCTCTGCGTAGCTTGCCATCTTGCTGCATTTCGCTCTTGTGTGTCCTATACTACGCGGATGACTTGCCGGAAGGAATTCTTGTGACAGTCTTCTGGTGGAAACTACGCTCAAAAAATATGTCTTGGTCTAACCGTAAAGGGAGACTGATTAGTGGTGGAAAATATTGTAGCGATGTTTTCTGAAGTGATGTATTTATGATGTTCTTCTAGAAAATCGTGGCTGTGAAGAACAGCGTCATAAACACGTCCAGTTTCATTCCGTTGTGTGTTAGCCTGGGGAACTCCGAACTCTACCTTTAACAACGATTAGTGTCAAAGACGTATTTTCGTGCCAATGATTACACTTACAGAAACTCCAGCTGATAAACCTTGCACTGCCCGGGTGTCCATTTCGCCAGTTTTCTGTTAAAAACGGAAGCTTGAGATGTACTGTGTTTGTAGTGTAATACCGAAAAAATTTCATTTCCATATATTTGTGAAAACACCTATGAAATTATGAAACAGTTGTACAAAGAAATACGCGTAATGTTCAGTTGTTTAAGTCGAGCTGCTTCTCGTGTCTACAACGTGAGTCTTTATGGCTAAACGGCTATTCTTCTCGCCTACAGCCGCTTACTCCTCTCATTTGAAACCTTTCAAAAGCGCTGCCAAGTGTCAGGGATTTACTTAAGTTGTCTCGCTGTAGGAGTGTCTTAGCAATAAATAATGAGTGTATTAAAACTTCAGGCATGATGCGAAATTTTTTTCACGCATCTCGATGTTAACGATGCCATACCTCCCGAATTGTGTGTCATACAATGACATAATTTTGTGGGTATATTCAGCGGCATATGTGGATACTGTTTACACACTGTGTTGCGAATAGAGATAGTAGCACAGAAGCAATAAATTTAAACGTCATGCACGATATCTTCCGAACTGTGATAAGTAGGTGGCTCTTACTACGACGGCGTTTGTTGCCTGACAGTAAGGGATATGCGTACCAAGTTTGGCTGAAATCGGTCACGCTGGTTTAGGAGGAGATGTGGAAACGCCCCCCGCCTCCCCCCCCCCCCCCCCTCATATAAAACAAGAAAGGAATAGTCGGAACTTTGGATATCATCTTAAACTAATGAACACGTGATATTGCGTATTTTGCAATCTGTCAGCTGGGCTATGAAAGTCCCTCTCTCCTCTGTAATTTTTTTAAATAATTTTGCATATTCTTTCGTTTGCGTCCATAACATGTTCGTTATTAGTTTTCGTAAATATACTTACTGCAAACGGAAGCTTGTGTAGTTTTTCATAAGGTAATTAGCGCACTTCATAACTAGTCTCATTTATTTCTGCCGAGTCACAATGTGCGCACAGACAACTACAATGAAACGCTATCTCCGACTGAAGAAGATTCGTGTATTTGGTTGAGTGCTCTGCTTTAACAGTGACTGCATGTAGATTATTAAAAGTATGTCAGATGATTGTGCAGTGCAGTAATTCAAAGGAAAACGTTTGCAATATCTGTGAGAATGAAAGAAAAACATGGTATGGTGAGGGAGGAGTGCATTCATCCGCGGGTGTTTATAGCGTGACATCATTTGTATACGGTGACGACAATTAAAATCATTGTACAAATAATTGTTATTGCTTTTTTTAAGGGTATGTTAATCACTTATTCCTGTTTTTACTTTATACGGTGTTGTCAACCAGAGCCCTGATCAATACGCCTCATTTGTTTCTTCCCGTTAAGTGCTCTGTTTGTCCGCTATTATTCATCCTTCTTACGCTCGCACCGAACGCTTTCCCGCATCTACTTGTGAGATATATAACATCTACGCGTTCCATTTATTTCTTTAGAAAGCTATGTACTGGATAGACGGTACTGATTAATCTCTACCATATGGCCGACCAGCTGAGCCCTCTCTTCTTTAGCATTGACAGTTCCAGTAACTCTTAAATTTGTTCTGATCCTCCTTTCTCTGTTCCGCACATCGTTTACAGGACCAAGACTTGAGCCCAGCAACATGGGGACTTTTCAGATACATTTTTACTATCGAGGATTACATCTGTTTCATACTGAAGTCACTGGCAGCTACTGAGAACACTTGCCGTGTCTCTTTAACGTGTTTCCTACTGTTACCTTATACTGTCTCATGGTTCAGTTTTCGCTATTAATAATGTTACACCCCGTCCTAACCTGGGAGAGTCAACCAAGCTCCACTATCCCTTCACCCATCACCTCCCTCACTTACCACCCTCCACTCAACACCACACACAAGAGTTCAAAGTTATTTGTACTTATTTTCTCTCTATGTAATTTATTTACATTAAACGAAAGATCTATATCGAAGGTTCTCGTAATGAATAAACATCAAGCACTTAATGTAAACTGATGGATGCCGTGAATCTAAATTTTTTGTTACATTTGGTACTCAATACTTATCTGAAATATATTTTATACCATACACTGTGTTCCTGGTGTTGTACTTAGTCGTGGTTAATACATAATATCGGAATATAGGATGAGCGAGATAGCTCGTACAGCAAAGCGTTAAAAATACGGATCCATTGTGTGGAACCCTCGTCTATTATGCAAGTACATTATTAGAGAAGAGAATGCTCTTTCTAAAACATAAGCCACAGTCATGGATGTTGCACGTGGGTGATAAACAGTACAGACAAGCAGAGGATAGAACATTCTGACATGTAGTGTTAAAGAAGAATGCTGAAGATTAGATGCGTACATCGCATAACCAATAAAGAGGCACTGAATGGAATTAGGGAGAAAAGACCTTTGTGACTTGACTAAACAAGGAACTGTTAATTTGGTAATCAAATAATACGTATGTGTGTTGGTGTGTGTGGAATAGGGTAAGGTTACAAATTGGTGACAGAGAATACATTAAGCAGGTTCTGCAGCAAACCAAACTTCGCATTCAACACCACGACAACAACATAAACAACAGCCATTGATCAGAAGCGACTATAACTAAAAAAGTGAAAGATGAAACACATTCGGACGAGTAATCGAACAACTGACGTAGTAGTTTTGATAAAATTTTCTGGTCAGTTTTACGTTCGGGTGTCTGTAGAGTAATATTTCCGAGGGTAGACAAAGTAATTATCGTAAAGCAAACTTATCGGACCTACATGTCTTAGAATGCATTAGTCGTTGTGATGACATAATCATGTACACTCCTTATGTACGTAGTTCAGAGCCATCATTTTTTTATACGTGGTGGCAGTATGTTCAAAGTATTTGGCTAGTGTTGTCCTGTCACAGGCGAAGGAAAGAAGTGATTACGTCTAGTCGATATCGAGATTGCTGTCATCTGTTGGTTGTAAGGTCCTAGAGCATAATGTAAGCACAAACATGACGACGATACCGGAGGAAAAACACATTTTCTCAGTCAATCAGCACACATTGCGAAAAAACCACGCGCTTGAAACGAAGCTTGAGTTATTCATACACGATGCCATGCAAACAAAGATGCAGACAAGCAAGAATGAGACAAGCAGATAGATTTCCAGCAGATGTTAAATCCGCACCATTTTATCTTCAGAGATATGTAGTTGGTTGGATGATCTTTGGACTAATAGAAGCGAGTACCGTATCCTGGACGGCGAATGTGAGGCAGGAATGTGACTAACGTCGGGAGTGCTCCAAGGTGACTTAACGTAAGATTATACCTCTTAATGTGTAGATTATGACAGAATTATAAATTTTTAAATTCGGTCAATAATCGAGCAAAATACTGAAAACAATTTTTTGTTGCTGCAGGAACCCCTAAGGTAGGCAACCTGCAACTGGTGTCGGATTCCTGGATAGCGGTTTGGTGATGAATAGGGCGTCCCAACAGAATGGTCAGTACTCATGGATATGACGAACGATCATTCGAAGCAAAAAATATCTACTGAACATTGGCTTTAAATGTGCCTCACAGTATCGAAAATGAAGAAGTGGACGTAGCTCCTAAGATATGCACTTTACAACACATGTGTACTGGACTTTTCTGCTTCGAATGATCGTTCCTGTCATATCCCTGTATATTGACCATTCCTTCCGGTACACCCAGTAGATCATTCCAGCATTTGTAACCTTTGTCAAGTGTGTGTAACAGCAGATATCAAACTGAGAAACAGTCAGCAAGTCGTTCAAGGAAGAGAGGTGAGGAACGTTACCGCCGTGCTAGAACTGTTTGCAATGTCATACCTTTGGAAACTGGTGGACGTATCATACAGTTGTATATATCTGAGGGGTGTGCTCTGTCGGGCATGTCTGGCAGAACACACTCCACTCAGATCCATAAATTTCTGTAAGAGCGCGAAGGCTCCTTGAAGTTTTTTTCAGTGCCGATGCACTCAATATCGTCCGAGCTCCTACGGGAGTCAATAATTTACGAGTAGGGGGTGCTGCATTGCAGCGTGCGACAAGTTGGAAATTTGAGTCGGCCAGAGACCGTGTCCGGTTTGCCGAAGCGGTCTGTGATCCCCAACGGTACTCCCCTTTATTTCTAGAAGATGTACATGGATTTCTCCACGGCTACGTGTGGCTTTCATGGACTTAACTTCACAGGTCCGAGCAAAAATTAAAAAAAAAACGTTCTTGTCTTATATAACTTTGACACCCTTTCCCCCATTTTCTTTCCTCCTGTCTTAGTTTCTTCCTCATTTCTTAGTTTCGGCATAACTGCTGGGATAGGCATGTTTAGGAGCCAATACGTGAAATGGTGCAGATATCTTTGTTTTTAGGTTTAAAGTGGCGGTGGCAAATAGACCTCTTTTTTATAGGTTGCTTTATAATTAGGAAAATAGGGGAAAAAAGCGGTTAAGGCAATCTTATGAGAAGCGGTAAATCTGTGTTTGAGTCCCGGTCCGGCACAAATTTTCAAGTTTCGCCACTGCATTGCTACAGTGGCCTGTGCGGCTGAGACGTCGTAAGTTTCCCACCCATCCTTTCCCTTTCTTTCCCCATCCCCCATTTCATATAAAGAACATAGAGTGCTGTGCATGTTCAGTATATTTTTATGTAGCAACTTTTTGCAAATGGATCTAGCTTTCAGTTCACTTGACCTTAGTCTACAAACGGTATTTCCACCGCCGTACCCTGATTCTCCCGTAACCTATATAGCCTACGAAATCTGCTGTATCATTATTACGTCCGCGATTCACCGTTACGAGAGTTTTAGTAGAGGTGGGAGTGCAAGGGACACGAGCTGGTACCGGTAAATATTTTACATGCGACAAAACTTTCGGAAGACGAAAACCGAATTTCGGAAATCATTTTTCGTTGTCGTGATTACGTGTTAAGGTCTGAAGTGGTTTTCTTAGCTCGATCAAATATGGCCTTTGGAAATCAGCTCTCTTGAATTAAATATTAGAGGTACACCACTTCATGCCCTGCGTATTATTTCAACTTCTCCCTCACTGCACAGAAAGTCATTCCTTTTGTTCACATGGCAGCGAATATCGTTTGTGGAAATTCAGCACCTCGGATCGCATTTCCAGAATCGATATTGGAGTCTTTACATGACCAAACGAAACAGGTATTGGGAAGTCCGTTTACGGAATCTGGTTTTGGGAGCTCCATGTGAATACAGCGAGTGTCGCAGCCTCGCAGGAACGTCCTCGTAGCGGTGTACAGTTGTCGCGCCGGCAGCGGCTGGCCGATCTGATGAATGAGTTCGTGGGGAGCGTAGTGGGGAGAAAGGCAGTCGGTTAAGAGGGGAGGCTCGGCGTCCTACATCCGAGGCGTGCGGAACGGGGCTCAGATAAATAAACCCGCTGAGCGGCTTTTGTGGCGTTACACAAGAGCTACGAACGAATATGGTTCAATTGGCTCTGAGCACTATGCGACTTAACTTTTGAGGTCATCAGTCCCCTAGAACTTAGAACTACTTAGAACTACTGAAACCTAACTAACCTAAGGACATCACAAACATCCATGCCCGAGGCAGGATTCGAACCTGCAACCGCAGCGGTCGCGCGGTTCCAGACTGTAGCGCCTAGAACCGCTCGGCCACTCCCACGAACCAATATCCTCCCCCTCTGTTCTCGAGCTTGTTGTCAGAAATGGTACAAAGCTCTGTGTAAACCTATTGTTTACTAATTAAACCGTAAAGGTCTTATCTACATTCTGATCGAGGACGCGCAGTTGACCCGGTGTCGCGTTCTAAAAAGGAAGAAATTCAAAATCCTGTCCGACCACCTAGAATTAATACGTTTTACGTTTTTCTCCTAAAATGATTAAAGCGAATGCTTGGGTGGTTTCTATTCCAAGGATACGGTCGGCATCCTTCGCAATCCTTGTCCTATGCAAGTTTGTGTTTCGGCATTCTAAAAGTTCTCGGACTGATGAATAATATACAAGAATTTAGGGGTGAAGAATCTTTAGTTTTCAAATAGTTAGCTTACAGTATAATGTATTTAGTTCAACAAATGATAATTTTAGTAAAATTACTCCAACTGCGCAAAATACATGATTGTCTACACCTGAAAACCACTGTGAACTGCTTGGCAGACTGAGCTTCCCTTTGTACCGTGTTTTAACGTTATTTTACATTTCATTCTCGCATTGAGCGCGGGAAGAATGATTGCTTAAATGTCCCCATGCGTGCTGTAATTAATATAATCTTGTTCTCACAGTCCCTGCAGGAGGGATACGTACAAAATTTTAGTATATTCGTTGATTCTTTATTTCATACTGCTTCTTAAAACTTTGTAAGTAGACTTTCGGGGGTATTTGCGTCTATCTTGAAGAGCTTGTCAATTTCGGTTTTCAAACATGTCCGTGACGTTCTCCTCCGAGGATCACAAATATGCGATTATTCGTGCCACCTTTTTTGTATTACGTTCAATATACTTTCTTAGCCCTATTTGGTACGGGTCGCACGTCCTAACAATGAATTGTAGTCTACCACATCTTTTACCTAAGGGTGAGGATATGTGATGTCCATTTCATATCCCTACAAATTGTTATACTGTAGAATTTGAATGCGTTGACTGCTTCCTACTGTCAATAATTGATATTGTAGTCATAGGATACAAAAATTTTACATATCTGGACATTTATGGTAAGATGTCAATCTTTGTAACACTTTGATAAGTTACCAGGATTTGACTCGATAAATGTATAGCTTTTTGTGATAGTAGTTCTCTACACATTCCTAAATAATCTGCAAAAATTTGAAATTAATGTTGGACCTATCTGGCAGGTCATTAATATACAATACGAAGAGCAAGGGTTCTAACACAGTTCGCTGGGGTATGCCTGAAGTTATTGGCTACATCTGTGACGCTCAGTGCAAGATAGAATTCCTTGTCTTTCCTACGAAGATATCTACAGTGCAGCCAGAACATTTGTTCATACACCATATAACTGAGCTTTCCTTAATAAGCGTAGGTGTGCTATTGAATGAAATGCGTTTCGGAAGTGAAGAATTACTGATGTGGGCTCAATTCACATATTCGAGTCCACATATATAGTGATAAGCCAGAACATTATGACCAACGCCCTACTATATCTATAAACCTGTCCAGGCGATAGCAGCGTCACCTGGCCAGTAATGACCGTTATTTAGACACACGCGCAGTACATGTAGAATCAGTGAGCGTGAAGTCCGTGTGTAGAACAAGGAGGACGCGCGATCTGTGTGGATTTGGCCGAGGGCAGATTGTGATGATCCAGAGGCTCGTCACATGCATTTCGGAAACTGCACTACTTGTAAGGTGTTCAGGGAGTGCTGTGGTGAGTGTCTTCAATTCGTAGCGAAACCAAGGTGAAACCACGTCCACATGTCGTGGGGTTGGGCGGTCAACCTTCATTACAGATGTCGGAAGTCGTAGGTTGGGCAGACTGCTAAAACATGCCGGAACTAACATCAGACTTTAATGTTGGGCGGAATACAAGTATGTCTTAACACACAGTGAACCGATCACTCCTAACGACGGTACCCCGTAGCCGTCGACCAGGCATGTGTCAACATTAACACTATGACATCGGCAACTACGACTAAAATGGGCATGTGATCATCGTCACTGGACGTTGGTGCAGTAGCAGGGCGTCGCATGGTCTGATGAATCCCAATACCTTCTTCACCAAACCGATGGGAAGGCGCGTATCCGTCGTCTTTCACGGGAACAGCTCCCTGACACGTGTACTGCGGGATGGAGACAAGCTGGCGGCATCTCCATTACGCTCTGCGGAACATTCACCTGGGCATCTATCGGTCCAGTGGAACTCATGCAAGGCACCATGACGGCCAAGGAGTATTGTGCACTGCTTGCAGACCACGTACACGCTTTCATACCTATCATGTTTTCCAACGACAGAGGCATTTTTCAACAAGATAATGCGCTATGTCACTACGCCAGAAGTGTAACGGAGTGGTCCGAGGAACATAATGGCGAGTCCCAATTGATGTGCTGACCTCCAACTCGCCAGGTCTGCGCCCAATCGAACACATCTGGGATCTGACTGAATGTGGGTCATCGACCACCTCCCCGGAATTTAGGAGAATTAGGTGACTTGTGTGTGCAGACATGGTGCCAACTCACTCCAACGACTACTGAGGTCTCATTACTTCCATGCCACGACGGTTCGCCGCTGTTATCCATGCCAAAGGGGGACGTACCGGTTATTAGGTGGGTAGGTCGTAATATTCTGGCTGATCAGTGTTTCCGCATTCTCTGCTTCCATTGTTTAGATCATTTCTGCATGTCATTTTCTGTAAGGCTTCACAGAATCAGCCCTGTTTTGCTTTTCGACGGAGTGCATTAATACATCTTTTGTAAACTGATTATCCAGTACGATGGAGTTGGTGGTGATGGATTTGGATGAAACTTGTCGAAGCGTATGGTCACAAGTTCAGTTCGTAAAACAATAACGCGCTATTTTCTCTGCATCAAATAGCTCTTTCGTAAGGCGAACGTAGTAATCTTTTCCACATGAACGAATCAGTGTTTTCAGTGCTCGGTATTTTCGCGCTAGGAGGTTGAGACAAGGCAGCATTGCATACACTTGCTTAGGCAGCGTGCAAGAGAAAGTGCATGCCTTCTCGTAGTTCCTTCGTCGGATACGCGCGGCAGCCCCAGCAGCAGCAATTTCCGTCAGGATAGTCGCCGATGCGCTGAGCAGTTGTTTCAGACATCTACTCCGTTAATACGTTATAATGTATTCAAGAAAAAACTCTAATATAAATTGCCTCTAACCCACGAGTCGTCAGTCACCGACAGAACGTTTTTTGAAACTTCCTGGAAGATTAAAATTGTGTGCCGGACCGAGACTCGAACTCGGGACCTTTGCCTTTCGCGGGCAAGTGCTCTACCATCTGAGCTACCCAAGCACGACTCACGCCCCGTCCTCACAGCTTTACTTCTGCCAGAGTTCGAGTCTCGGCCCGGCACACAGTTTTTATCTGCCAGGAAGTTTCATATCAGCGCACACTCCGCTGCAGAGTAAAAATCTCATTCTGGAGAACGTTGTTTATTAATTTTCTATTTTCTTTCTGCGGAACTTTCAAGTCTTTGGGCTAATGACTTTTCTTATCATTATCTTCCGTTCGAACAGCGCCATTCTTATTACAAGGTTGCTACGTAGCGTTTTTGTTTTGCATGTTGGTATTTCGGTTGTTACGGGCTTGTTTATCGATTGTCATTTTTATTTGTAGTTCACTGTTGCTACTTGAGTTTACGTACTGTCATTTCGTCATTTGGAGATAGTGATTGGAGATGTGGATGATAGAAAATGGAGTGCCAGGTGCAGAAATCGGAACATTTCCGACATATTCTTCTGTTTGAGTTCAGTAGAGGGGTGACAGCAGCAGAGGCAGCCATAAACATGTGTGCCGGTATGAGGTTAATGCCACTGGACAGAGCACAGCAGGAAAACGTTTTTCTCGTTTTAAAGAGGATCATTTTGACATTAGTGACTCTTCACCTTCATGAAGACCTTCAAGGTTTGATGAAGATCGTTTAACCGCATCATCCACGTCAGCGTACTCGAGAACTGGTAAATGTCATAAAGTGTGGTTGACATTTGCATGCAATGGGGAAAGTTCACAAATCGGGCGTATGGGTACCGCAATCTCTATGCCAAAATCACAAAAATCAGTGGGTTGCCGTACGTGCATCTCTGCTTGCTCGGCATCAATTGGCTCGTGAACAACACCGATCGTTCCTATCCTGTATGGTTAAAAGACCTGCACGCATCCACAAAAGATAATGTTATGCATCTAGGGGAACAGCGGCCGTACGGTGTGCTACGAATTACTTCCCCGAGGTTTAACCGTCACTGCTAACTTTACTGACAACAACTGAGACGTCTTGCAGACATAGTCCAAGAACAACGACCAGGTGGACATGTAGCTACTCCACGATAACGCCCGTCCGCATTCTGCTAGACTGACAAGAAACACTGTATAGGAAGTCATTCGGCATCCACCTTACTGATCTGATCTTGCGCCCTCAGGTTTTCGTCTGTTCCGTTCTCTACTGAACAACCTTCCAGGAACTTCCCTTCCGAATGAAAATGCGCCCCGAACGTAGCTCGACAACGTCTTCGTCTCAGAACCACGTAATTTCTACAGTCGTGGAATCGAAAAGTTAACCCCAGATTTGGCAGACTGTTGTAAATAGTGAAGCAGAATTATTGATGAGTAAAGTCTCTCTTATGTATATCTGTCGTGTTTATTAAACTTATAGAAAAACGCTACAAGCATATGCATCAACCTAATAAGTCGTCTAACAATGAAACTGCATATATGCATATATGTCGATTTATAGGAGCTTGGAGATCACCAGTGAAGTGACTTGCTCTTCAGAACTGCAGAAGAGCTAATTTACGCTTGGAACGTGACATGAAAAGTGTTATGTGCAGGTATAAACGAAAAGTGGCGGCTTAGAAAGATTTTAACTTTGGCTGTTCAGCCTATTTGTCACGAAGAACAAACAAAAAAAAAGATCCGTTGTAAAGAGTTACATATTTGTTACATTGTTAGAAGAGCGAAAATTCGCCTGCTTCGATGAGTTGTTAGGTTCATGCATAAGCTCGCAGCGTTTTTCTATAAGTTTAATAAAAACGACAGGTGAAGGAATATTGGTTCAAAAAATGTTTCAAATGGCTCTGAGCACTATGGGACTTAACACATCTGTGGTCATTAGTCCCCTAGAACTTAGAACTACTTACACCTAACTAACCTAAGGACATCACACACATCCATGCCCGAGGTAGGATTCGAACCTGCGACAGTAGCAGTCCCGCGGTTCCGGACTGAGCGCCTGAACCGCAAGACCACCGCGGCCGGTGAAGGAATATTGATGCCGTAATGCAAATCTGCTACGCGTAAGAAGACCAAAGTTGCATGGAATGGAGTCCTTCCAGCTGCAGAGTGCTGGAGAAGTGGTCCAAGGCCGACTGTCAGCTGACTCCGCAGACAGCGGTTAGTAGGCGGCCAGCAGCTCCCCACTCCAGCCCAGGTCCGAGTAGCTGCTACCGTTGCTTGCCTCTCTGTCTGCCACCTTTCTCAAGTAACGGCTACGCCCTCTATACATGCTCTGCAAGTCACACTAAAGTGCTTGGCGGTGGGTGATTTGCACCACTGTCTTTACTGTCCCAGTCGAGAGTGAACTGTGATGCAAATGGCTGTAAGTCTGTGTACGATCCTAATGTTCCTATTGTGTCTCCAGTATCTCTGTTAACACCCGACACAAAACAGCCTTTTTTTAAATTTTTTTTTAATTTTGCAAGTCAGTGTATCTAATAATGGTTGACCGTATCTACAAATTTAAGGTTCCCCGGGTCAGACATAATTTGAATTCTGGAAGCACCTCCCCAGTGAACATGACACTTCACTGACAGTGTTTTAAAATAGGCTACCGGAAAGATTTCACTATAATTTATTTCAGTATCTGTGCTGCACTGAAAATACATCGAGTTGACAAAAGTCATGGGATACCTCTTAATATCGTGTCGGTCCTCCTTTTCCTCGACGTAGTACAGCAATTCGACGTGGGATGCTCTCAACAAGTCGTTGAAAGTACCTTGCCGAAATACTGAGTCATCCTGTCTCTATAGCCTACCATAATTGCGACTGTGTTGCCGGTGCAGGATTTCAGGCACAAACTGACCTCTCTATTATGTCCCGTAAGTACCGCTACGAGGTTTGCGTCGGGCGATATGGGTGGCCAACTCATTCTCCCGAACTGTCCAGAACGTTCCTCAAACCAATCGCGAACAATTGTGGCCCAGTAACACGGCGCATCGTATTCCATAAAAACTTAAGCCCATGAATGGCTGCAAATGGTCTCCAAGTAGCCGAACATAGCAATTTCAAACCTATGATCGGATTAATAGGACCAGAGAACTCATTCAATCCATCCCGTATAAACACATACCACACCATTATGGAAATGGCCATCCTGATCTAAGTTTTGCGTGATTTTCCTAAATCGCTTCATGAAAATGCCGGGATGGTTCCTTTGAAAGAGCGCGGCCGACTTCCTTCCCCATCCTTCCCTAATCCAATGGGACTGATGACCTCGCCGTTTGATTCCCTCCCCTGAATCAAGCAACCAACCAACCATTATGGAGTCACCACCAGCTTGGCTAAAATGGTTCAAATGGCTCTGAGCACTATGAGACTTAACATCTGAGGTCATCAGTCAAAAAATGGTTCAAATGGCTCTGAGCACTGTGGGACTTAACATCCCCTACAACTTACAACTACTTAGACTTAAATAACCTAAGGACAGCACACAACACCCAGTCATCACGAGGCAGAGAAAATCCCTGACCCCGCCAGGAATCGAACCCGCGAACGCGGGCGCGGAAAGCGAGAACGCTACCGCACGACCACGAGCTGCGGACAGGTCATCAGTCCTCTATAACTTAGAACTACTTAAACCTAACTAACCTAAGGACATCACATACATTCATGCCGGAGGCAGGATTTGAACCTGCGACCGTAGCGGTCGCGCGGTTCCGGACTGAAGCACCTAGAGCCGCTCGTCCACACAGGCCGGCCCACCAGCATGCACAGTGCCTTGTTGACAACTTGGTTCCATGGCTTCGTGGGGTCAGCGCCACACTCGAACCTTACCATCAGCTCTTAACAACTGAAATAGGGACTTATCCGACCAGGCCACTGTTTTCCAGTCGTCTAGGATTCAACCGATACGGTCACGAGCACTGGAAAGGCGCTGCAGGCGATCTCGTTCTGTTAGCAAAGGCACTCGTGTCTGTCAGCTGCTGGAATAGCCCATTTACGCAAAATTTTGCCGCACTGTCCTAACGCATACATTCGTCGTACATCCCAGTTGATTTCTGAGGTTATTTCACGCAGAGTTGCTTGTTTGTTGGAACTGATAACTCTACGCGAATGTCGCAGCTCTCGGTCTTTAAGTGAAGGCCGTCGGTAACTACGTTGTCTGTGGTGATAGTTAATGCCTGAAATTTGTTGATACCGTGGACCTTGGAATATTGAAGACCGTAACGATTTCCGAAACGGAATGTCCCATGCGTCTAGCTCCAACTATCATTCCACGTTGAAAGTCTGCTAATTGCCGTCGTGCGGCCACAATCACGTCGGAAACCTTTTCACATGAATCACTCAAGTACAAATGACACCTTCGCCAATTCACTGCCATTTTATACGTTGTGTACACGATACTACCGTCATTTGTATATGTGCATATGGTGGATATCCCGTGACTTTTGTTACCCCAGTGTACTAACGGAACAATGCAAATATCTGTGATATACCCTGTGTGTCTTGTCTGGCGGAACTTGATCCTCTAAATACACTTGTTGTTGACTACAGTAATGTCCGCTTAACTCTTCGCCCTCAATCTTGCATTCATTACTCAAATGGTTCAAATGGCTCTGAGCACTATGGGACTTAACTTCTGAGGTCATCAGTCCCCTAGAACGTAGAACTACTTAAACCTAACTAACCTAAGGACATCACACACATCCATGCCCGAGACAGGATTCGAACCTGCTACCGTAGCGGTCGCGGCATTCAATACTACTCGGTCGTCTCGGGTCTGCTTTTTACCGGCAGTGTTAGTTGCACTTTAACACTAATACACAGGTGCATGAATATGTTTACTAAGAAGAGATGGCCGATGTGCACGTCGTGGATGGGTTCACTGAAAGCAATGGAGAAGAGGCACAGCGACGCCATACTAAACTCTTCCCGAAGCCACGTCAACCACATCACAGAACCTTTGCCGACAATGGTTGTTGAAGTATACTGTGTTTCGTGTTGCATTTGTCAATGAATGCATACTACAGACTTTTTCCCTGTTGTTACAGCATTATTACACAAATAAAGGTAACTGGGGTAGCAATGCGAATTAATCATAATTACAGTACTACTCTGTAACGAGTTACTGGAAACCATAAGTCCCTTATACCAAGATACTCGGGAAAAACACCGAACAACGAACAACCTCTGAAATGTTGTCCATGGAGTTCTGGGTCACACTGTGGAAACGGGGTACCTGTATAACTAAGAACTCAAATGGTTCAAATGTCTGTGGGCACTATGGGAGTTAATATCTGAGGTCATCAGTCCCCTAGAACTTAGAACCACTTAAACCTAACTAACCTAAGGACATCACACACACCCATGCCCGAGACAGGATTCGAACCTGTGACCATAGCGGTCGCGCCGTTCCAGACTGAAGCGCCTAGAACCGCTCGGCCACACCGGCCGTCAACTAAGGACTGTCTGAGGCATGCAATACTAACTAGTGAGATTGAAGAATCTATGAAGGAGATCAAAAATGAAAAAGCAATGGGAATTGGTAAGGTTCCTGCAGAACTGTTAAAGTCATTGGAGAAAGAAAGGAAAAGGGAGTTGATTGAATTGTGTAATTAAATATACATGACAGGAATATGGACAAAGGACTCTACAGAAAGTATCTTAATGCCTACAGAAAAAAAGAACAGTAAAAAGTGTGAGGAACATAGAACAGTGAGCCTGATATCGCATGCAGCCTAAGTCTCGCTGAGGACGCTCAACAGAAGGCTATATGAAAAGCTGAATTGCGTAATAGGAGATGAACAGTTTGGTTTTAGGCGAGGAGTGGGAACCAGAGATGCCATTGGGCTACTGAGAGTTATTGGGCAGAGGTACATGGAGAAGAAAAGGAAGGTGTATGTTGTGTTCATTGATCTTGAGAAGGTTTTTGACTGTGTCAGATGGGACATACTGATGGAAATCCTAAGGAAACATGGAGTTGACTGGAGGGATAGACAGCTAATTAGAAATTTATATTTGAACCAGAGAGCAAGAGTAAGAACAGGAGGTGTGATGAGTGAAAAAAATGAACTGGGAAGAGGTGTAAGACAAGGTTGTTGTTTATCACCAACACTGTTCAATATATATCTGGAGGAAATTATTAGTGAAAGTTTCGATGGAAGGAGAGGAGTTTGTATAGGGGGTCGGAAAGTGGAGGGTATGAGATTTTCAGACCACATGGTTGTGATGGCAGAGAGTGCAAGAGAGATGGAACAAATGTTAAATGATCTAAACACAAAATTATAAGAAAATGGAATGAAGATTAAAAAGAAGAAAACGAAAAGTATGGTAATTGGAGGAAAGGGGAGAAAATGCCATATGAAAATAGGGGGAGAGGAAATAGAGCAAGTTACTTGGGAAGTGTAATAATGGATGATATGTATTTCTCAACAGAAATTAGGAAAATAATTGCAATGGCAAAAGAAGGATTCAAGAGGAAACATAAATTACTTTGTGGAAAACTAAACAAAGATCTGAGGAAAGGACTTGCCAAATGTCAAATATGGAGCGGTGCACTATATGGTGTGGAGACTTGAACATTAAAGAAGGAAGATGGAAGAAGATTGGAGGCACTAGAGACGGAGATATGGAGAATAATGGAAAAAGTGAAATGGGAAGACCGAGTAAGGAATGAAGAAGTATTAAGAAGAGTTGGAGAAGAAAGAAACATGCTGAAAGTCATCAGAAAGAGAAAACGGAACTGGATTGGACATTGTTTGAGGAGGGACTGCTTATTGAAGGAAGGAATAGAAGGAATGGTGAATGGAAAAGGGGGAAGAGGAAAAAGAAGATATCAAATGCTGGACAATATCAAAGGAGGCAAATATTCAGAAATGAAAAGACTGGCTATGGTTCAAATGGCTCTGAGCACTTTGGTACTTAACTGCTGAGATCATCAGTCCCCTAGAACTTAGAACTTAAAGACGGTAGCGGTCGCGCGGTTCCAGACTGTAGCGCGCCTAGAACCGCTCGGCCACCCCGTCCGGCTGACTGGCTATAGACAGACATAAGTGGAATAGGCTTAACTCGTGACAAGACCTGCCGTTAGGCAGAATACCATACTACTATTACTGAGGCATTTGCGTAAATCTGGCGAAGTTCCCGTAGAGGCACAACCGCAACGGTGTCGTTGTTTACATTCGCTTCGACGTTCCGTTTTCAAGACGTCTCCTGCATTTATTGGGCTTGAAATAAAAATGTTTTCCGTCAGCAGGATTTCAGTAGACTACAGGATCAATCCAACGCACCATAATCCATTAGCAAACTCGTCTGCGAAAGCTTGTGGTACTCCACATCAAGAATATGCCACACATTATTCTGTCTATAGCGCCGGAATTAAAAATAAACGACAGAAAGCGAAAATGTGAAAGTCTACAGTGTTTTCCCTTTGTTTATAGGATGACATCTACACACAAACAAAATTTAAAGCTGATGATACTTGAGAGCGTATTGTAGGTAATATGGGGTAATATCCGCAGTTTGTTCTTTGGAAGGAGAAATTTTCATTAGACAGGCGTCGGGTCAAATTTTTTTCCATAAATGGTATAAGAATTCAGTCACATTCTTGGTATCGTACTGTAAGTAGTACCCTCCACTGTGGAACATGTATTTCGAAATGATTGTAATGTAAGCATTGGATCTCTTTATTTCGTTTTTCTAGTCATTGTTTGACACGCCAGGTAGGCTTTTCATTCCGTACCGGCCTTTTTGTTCTGTAACGCTTTCTCTTCTAACGGGGCTACGTTACCGGTCAGCACGACTGAACTCTGCAGCGATTGGTCAGAGCCAGATACTTGGCTCATTGTTTTGCTCACGATCTGTAGCTGTTTTTTTTTCTTTTAATTTTTAGGGTTCCGTGCTTCAGTCTGTAAAATCGGAACACTTAAAGACCGCTTTATTGTCGGTCTTTCTATCTGTCTGTCCGATCGTTAAGAACCATTTTTCTCAGAAACTGGTTGGCGTATCAACTTCAAATTTATGTTGCATGTTAAGGTCTAAGGTTCCTTGACGGTATAAACATTTTATCTTCTAAGTCGATACAATCAAAAGATTCGGTCATTTCTGTCACATATTTTGATACTGGCAAACTCACTCAACAAGTTTGTGCGCGGGGTTTTACAAAAGGAATATCACTCATCAAAACCTATATGGTGCTCCCGTTGACCTAGAAACATAAAATTTGGCAGGAAACAAGGTTTCACAGTACAAGTACAGGAAGAAATCTGAAAATTGTTTATTTGCAATTACATGACACGAAAAAGATTTTTGGTCATTTTTTTATCCGTCTGTTTATTTGTCCGTCTGTTAAGTCTCATTTTCCCTGGAACAATTTGGAGTAACAAGTTCACATGTATGTCACATACTACAGTCTATGGTCTCTTGACGGAGTAAAAATTATAAACATGTAAGTAATTGCAATCGTGAGATACTGCCATTTATGTCACATATTTTGATACTCGCAAAGTCATCCATCAAAACCTGTAGGGTACTTCCCGTTGACATAGAATGATGAAGTTCTGCAAGAAACAAGGTTTCATAGGACATGTAAAGCAAAAATACTGAAAATCGTTAAATTGTAATTATATCACATAAAAATGTCTTTTGCAATTTGAACATTCATAGCATCCATCATCCGTCAGAAGCGTAATAGACGAACAGTAGTGCATGCAAATATAAAATATAAGTTGCAGTCATGTTTGTACGTACGAGCTAGTGTGAGGAACTATTGTAAAGATTTTGATACGATCTTCGAATTCCCACGACCAATATATTGATAACAAGCAAAGATCGTTGGGATTCTCGATTCGCAGGACGGATGAACTTATTAAGTTTGTACGACGGCACTCCTCAGTGTGCTCGTCGTACTCGCACTTCGCCATTTTTTTTCCGAAGTGGCTGTTACAGGCGGCAAGAACAAACCGTGTCGCTTAGTTTCGAATCCCCGCTGTATATAACGCAGTGAACATTCTTTTCGTGGTATGGACTGATAATCAACGCTGTTTCATTTCAGAGATAACTAGAAAGTTGATTTACACACAATGTAAGTTAATGATTTGCAGGTTATTTGGCCGTGATGAAAGTACTAACAGGTGTGTCTTAGGACCGAGGGTAGATGACGAGCTTTCTTTGTGGTATCCCGTTGAAGACGTTGTGCAGAAGCTGAATTCCGCTATCTTCCGCGATAAGAATAACCTCCACTGTCTTTGCGACCGAAACTTGTTTACTTTGCTTACTTCCGTTCTTTTTATCTCGTTTGGTGCCCAGCAAGAATATTCTTAGTCTAGGACAGGGCGATCAGGTAGATCTGCTGCATCAGTTCGCGGACTTCGTAAAGGGCATTGTTCAGGTATCTCGGAATTCTAACTCTGTCTTTACTGTTTCGTTAATAATATTGCCTCATTCAGAGAGATAGCCACATTCGTCCAGCAAACACTGGACGCAAAACGATCTGCACTTGCATCAAGTGCAAAAAGACACGATAAGGAAGACCTTCGGGGTTTGATGAAGATCGTTTAAACGCTTTAACCCACAATGATCCACGTCGTTGTAGTCGAGAACTGGCAAATATTATGAACTGTGATCATTCCACCATCGTGCGACATTTGCATGCAGTGGGGAAGGTTCCGGTTGACCGTATGTGCGTCTCCGCTTCATCAAATGACTCGTGAACATTATCATTCATTCTAATCTTGCACCGTTACTGCTAGAAAGAAAGGAATGGTTGAGCCCAAACAAAGCAGCAACTCCCCGTATAAAGATCTGCGTGCTTCCGCAAAAGGTTATGTAATGCATCTGGTGACACAGCGACAGTATGGTGTACTACGAATTGCTTCCTCGAGGTGTAACCATCACTGCTGACATTTATTGTCAACAACTGAGACATCTTGCAGATGCAATCCAGGAACAACAACCAGAAAGACTGTGTGAAGTGATGCTACTGCACGATAACGCCTGAACGCATTCTGTTCGACGGACAAAAAATGCTAAACAGGAGTTGGGTTGGGAAGTCGTTCCGCATCCTCTTTGTTCACCTTATCTTGCCCCCTCAGAATTTCAGCTGTTCCGCTCTCTGTCGAACAACCTGAAAGAAACGTCCTTTCCGGATGAAAATGTGCTTCGAGTATGGCACGACATTTACTATTTCGCCTTAAAACCACACAATTTTTACAGTCGTGGAATCGAAAATTTACCCCAGCCTTGGCAAACTCTTGTAAATAGTGAAGGAGAATTTATTATTAATGATCCTGTTTTATTCCCGGGGAAGTTCCGGGGGACTAATGTTGACAGCACGGTGAGTAGAGCTGGAGCCATCCTGGAGGGAAAGGAACGAGAAAAAATCGCCACCACTACCCGAGATTGAACTCAAGGCTTCCAAGACCGGAGTCTACAGCTCTGCCCGATAGACCGTCGTGGCCACCTACAAGATGTTGTAGTCACAGGAACTGAACAAGTTAGATTTTTTAGGAGACTTCAAGTAAAAAGTATACTCAACTTTATAAGGTCGCACCTACAAAGTGTTTTGTGTGATCTGCCCTTGAGTTCTACCAATGTTTGAAACCTTTGCCATCGAATTAAAGAAAAATATCTAAGAAATTTGGACGTATCAGCTAGATTGTTACATTGAGTTCGCATATCTTCTCTCTCAATAGACTTGTTGTTTACGATATACACTTGATTTGAACAGTGATCAACTCAGCGACCACAAGACTGATATTGTGGCCTGACCTCCACCGCCGTTAAAGAAAAAAGTGGGTTGTTGTACAGTATGCATTTTTAAGGTTGTCAGCTACCTCCACAGATTTTCAGATCAAACTTCCAGAGCTCCTTCTAGGCCATCTCCCGTTCGTTAAAGAAATTCTAAACATTTTGTTATTGTAACTTACAACAGTAAAAATCTTTTGGGAAATACTGATCAATTTATAGCGACACACATTCATAACCATCCGCTCACACTGATTTGCGTTTTCCAAATCGTTACAGGCGAATGCCAATATGGTGTCTAACAATCTCTGTACGGAAAAACAAGAGACCTGACATAACAGGTCGAATACGTACTGCATTGCTGCAGAGTCACATCTTGTATTTAGCGCAACTGCCGACTGGTTTTGCAAAACGTTTCCCTAGCCACGCTACAAGTCTTGTATCATTTCCGATTGACTAAGGAATGCGACGAAGCAACGATAAATGCCAAACAATTTTTTTTAAAAAATTGATTGATACATATTTCTTCGTTCGTCATGAACCCATAGATAAAGTTCTTCTTCGAATAGAAGGCTTCTTTCGCAGCTCTTAAATTGAATTTCGTTGCGCATCCTCCTTATTCACCCGATCTTGCGTCCTCAGATTTTCAGCTGTTCCGCTCTCTATCGAACAACCTGAAAGAAACGTCCTGTCCGGATGAAAATGCGCTTAGAACATGGCTCGACAAATACTATTTCGCCTTAAATCCTGCCTCGGGCATGTGTGTGTGTGAAGTCCTTAGGTTAGTTAGGTTTAAGTAGTTCTAAGTTCTAGGGGACTGATGACCTCACAAATTAAGTCCCATAGTGCTTAGAGTCATTTGAACCACTGTGTACCATGTACTCCGCAAAAAGGTGAGTTAAAGTGACCACATAGTCACGGGAATTTGTTTGACCATGATGTAATACAGTTTGAATCCTCTCGTGTTTCCAGCCCATATCAAGTATATCTTCCCGTCCTGTGGTTTTTTTAACAGTGTATTCGGTATTACAAAAAAAATGGTTATAATGGCACTGAGCACTATGGGACTTAACTACGGAGGTCATAATTCCCCTAGAACTTTGAACTACTTAAACCTAACTAACCTAAGGACGACACACACATCCATGCCCGAGGCAGGATTCGAACCTGCGACCGTAGCGGTCGGTATTACAATCTGAAATTTATTGTAGAACTCAAGTAGGCTTTCTTCTACCACATTCCTGCTATCCAGCCCATATTCTGCCGTAAAACTGTCTTCTAATCTTTCCCCCACTGCAGCGTTCTGATTAAGCAATGTTATAGATTTTCATCTCCCATTACATTCTGGATTACAGCTTCGGTGGCCTCATGTACTTCCTCTACCTCTTCATCTTCTGTTTGAGGTACTGGCATGTATATCTGAACTATTGTTGTTGGCACTGGTTCCGTTTGGGGAAGTAATGCCTAATCTTTCGCTAATGCAGAAATTGTGGTGATGCTTTTTCCACTACATGCCACATACCGTGCCTTCTGCCTGCTCATATTGTTGACTGTTGCTGATTATTCCGCCTTTATGGGCCAGTTTCCTGTCCCAAGGGCAAGCCCTGAATCACTGCACGCTCCTGCGTCATCATTGACTAAACCACTGGCAGAACGGGGGTGCCTCTTTCTACCACAAGACTGTAGCAAAAATTGTTAATGACCTTTAGAAATCGTGGTCGTGCGGTAGCGTTCTCGCTTCCCACGCCCGGGTTCCCGGGTTCGATTCCCGGCGGGGTCAGGGATTTTCTCTGCCTCGTGATGGCTGGGTGTTGTGTGCTGTCCTTAGGTTAATTAGGTTTAAGTAGTTCTAAGTTCTAGGGGACTGATGACCATAGATGTTAAGTCCCATAGTGCTCAGAGCCATTTGAACATTTTGACCTTTAGAAAGATTCTACATGACGCGATAACGACATAACCCGTTAATGTCACGGAAACTGTTCATCAGCAGTCGTGTACCATTAACATGACGTCATACAGTAATGCGTATTATCTATCAAAATATTTGGAATATTCCCAAGGGAATATGAGAATTTTGGGCGGGGACATTTCTGCTGTTGTCACTTTCAAACATATTGAAATTTTAAAATAACAACTCATGGAGGGGAAATGTCCGCCCCCGGTAGCTTAGTGGTCAGTGTGACAGAATGTCAATCCTAAGGGCCCGGGTTCGATTCCCGGCTGGGTCGGAGATTTTCTCCACTCAGGGACTGGGTGTTGTGTTGTCCTAATCATCATCATTTCATCCCCAACGACGCGCAAGACGCCGAAGAGGCGTCAAATCGAAAAACTTACATCTGGCGAACGGTCTACCCGGCGGGAGGCACTGGTCACACGACATTTTCATTTACAGTTTAGAGCGAACATGTACTTTTCAGAGAGCGAGGTTAGATGTAACTACGAAATATTCAGTGTTTTTTTAAAAAATTGTTACTGTTGTCATGACACATTCTTTGGCTCGCACAAAACAAAGCTGTGGCCTACGTGTCTATTCGAAACCGCGAGCTAATCTAAAGATCAGGTTACATGTTACCACAGTCTTGATCTACGGTGGAGAGCGCGATGTTTTGGAAGCTTTGACAGACCTTGCATTACGCGGGCAGTGCTCTACCGGCTGAGCTATCCAGATACGACTCACAATCCGTCCAAGAGGAGAGGGGTACCTGCGGAAGTAAAGCCCGGAGGGCTCGTCGTCAGTATTAACTCGATAGCTCAGCTGGGGAGAGTACTGTCCTTGGTTCGTGTCCCGGACAGCAAGTTCAAACATACTTCTCCATTTCAGCATTATTCGCAGCAGGATGACAGTGCCGCTGATTGTATCTGAGAAATTATTTGTTTATATTGTGAAAACAACAGTTCTTGGGACACACCCGATCTTACTTCCGTTTCTGCTGAATATTTGAAACGCAGGTTCTGTCAGCGTTCTTTTAATTTGTATTTGTCCGTCATATCAACTGATACAGTTGTAAGATAAGTGGGACAAGATATGAAGCGCAACAGATGAGCTGATAGCGTTGTGTACACGTTGGCATCGCTTCCACAACAAACCCGCAGCGGCGACGGTGACGGCAGCTGGCGCGCGTTATCTCGTGTAGCCGACGGACGAGAGTCGACTCATCGAAGACAGGGCCATCGATATAGGAACAAGTCACCTGTTGAGACTGCACGTGCGCTCGGCCTGTGAAATGAAGTGATGGCACCGCCAACGAAGCGTCCTGGCAAGCGACCCTACGCCAAACTCGCGCCCACCACGAAGCGTTACAGGTGGACCCCGCTGGTGCCGCAGCGATGGCTGCCTCACGGTACGTCGACGCCGCCGCAGCTACCATGCGTACAGCTGCTGTGTCGTCTGTGACGTCGAAAGCTCGTGGTATTGTGTTCGCGTGCGGTAAGAAAATAGCTGATCTGTTCACGAAACAAGAAACTTCGAGCTGAATTTTATAAGAAGGTAGATTTCTCTCCTACATTTTTGAGTGTACAACTGGCAACGAAATCGCGTTGTTCTGGCAGTGTCGCTGCATTGTTATGGCATTTTTTCTTCGCTAGCAATTTGCAATATATCAGCTTTTTGAGTGTGCTGGCTTGTACTACCTGTAGTTAGCAGGCAAGTTAGTGTTTCCCAGAGGGAGAAAGAGTCTTCGGAAGCTTCTGTTTCTGCTTTGAGTAAACATACTTAAGGCCACTACACGCGCACCAACGAACCGACCGACCGACAAATTGGATGTGTAGGCGTTTTGACCGACCGACCGACTAACTTACCTTGGGATGACGAGCGTGTAGGCTCACACGACGGCAACCAACCAACCCACCCACCTCCCCTCCCCTCCCCTCGCTTATCCTAGCCTCGCCTCTACTACATCCCCTCCAGCTCCCCTCCCTTCTACTCCATCCCCTCCCCCTCCCCTCTACCACCACCCACCACCTAACAATTTGTGCCGTGTGTAGCGCTATCGTGTCAATCACACAACAGTTCCTCTTTACTCACTAATTCTGGAGAAATTCAGACACTGTAGATGCTTGTGAGACACGCGCAAGGAGTGTAGAAATATAAATGCATGAAGTGAAGCGCTTTTATCATTTTTTTTAACGAATCCAGAGTGGTTTTGTGTGGGATGTAGAGAGAATAAAAGTCTGTCAGCCTTCAGTGTTTCTGTTTTTAGGTATTATTTTCAGTGCTTATCGCAAATGAATTCTAAAGACCGAATTATCAACATTCAGAGCACGTTAATTCGTAAATTTTACTAGCTTTGTTGTCATGTGTGTTAAAATCTAGCTTAGATCAAAGCCCTCTGCTACGCCGAGCAAAGTGTGGGATAATTTTTACAGTTCTAACAGTTGCTACTTGCTTAATTTCTTACGTAAAAAGTCTTCAGATGTGTGTGAAATCTTAGGGGACTTAACTGCTAAGGTCATCAGTCCCTAAGCTTACACACTACTTAATCTAAATTATCCTAAGGACAAACACACACTTCCATGCCCAAGGGAGGACTCGAACCTCCGCCAGGACCAGCCTCACAGAATTTCTTATGTCTCTGTTACATTTATTAGATTTTGTGTCACTCTGCCATATGTAGTCTTTCTTCTTCGAATTTGAAGTGATTTTCTTAAACTTACAAGTAACCTTCCATGACGTTTACATGAACTTCTTTTTCCTCAGTCAGCTATAAATCGCGTTGCAAGTTCAGGAATCATTTTAGTTAATAACTGTGAGTATATAACAATGAGTTTGAGCTCTTCTTTAATTTCTGCCAGTGGCTAGAAATCGAAATGTAGCTGACAGCCTCCCCTCACAGTTTGCAGCCTCTCTCTAGAATGTGTTATTTCTCTTTAAGAATGGTCTGATGATGTGCAGGAGCTCCGAAGTGGAAGATTCATCAATTATTAGATAATTATGAAAATTATCGGCTCCCAGATGCTTAGTTAACAGGACATGGGTGAATTTCTTTCCTTGCATTACCGACTTCTTTGCGCACAGCTTTCTATCGGCCTTTTATGGCCTTGTTAGCTTTGGAACAGCTAAGGCAAACCACTGTTTTTCTGTGTAAAACAACGCGTGCTCTAGTAGAACTTAAACACACTGAACTTAAATAGCAAGTAACAGTGCTGTAGTCGCTGAGTGCAGCCGTCAGCACGTGTGTAGGCTGCCACGAAATTGGTCGCTTGCCCGAACGGTCGGCCGGCCAGTTAACCGGGGCCTTTAGACTTACTGCATGTGTATATGTGGCGGGAGGGGGCGGAGGGTGCTGCTGTGACATCACTGGTCAAAGATGACTACTCCTCGTGTAGAATATTCCTCTTGATCCGGTGTATGATAGGCGGGTTGTTTCGCATTCGCAATTTTGATGTTTTAATCACTCCGTTCCGTGCAAGGTCTCTCTTATAGAGTATTATTACAGCCTGTTAGCACACAACTGAAAGTTTGTGCTTCTGCAACAACTCCCACTTCTATCCAACCAGTATAACGCGTTTTTCTCGTGATTAAGGCTGAGAAATCGTTTCTTTTTCTTTAGTTTGATGTGTTAAATGGGATTTCTTTTCTTTCTTCTTTATCTTTAGGATGGACAAAAAAGTTTCGTCACAAGTGATATTAATGGGCCAAAATGACCAATGAAACAGGTTTTTAAAAAAAAAACCTTCTGTGAAGTTCAAAATGTTTTTTTTTTTTAGTTTAATTAACCATAGTCTACAGCATTTTGTGTTGCCACTTTCTGTTGGTGTCATCTTTGTAACATTTTTTTCTCAATATGCCTTTGAAATACTACGCGACCGTGAGCAGATTAGATCCCATGGTGGTTTGGTACTCACCATTCGCTGGCCTGTAGCTGAATGGAAGACTGCCTATAACCGACGTAGATCGGAATAAGTTTGTGTTTTCATGGCACAGACTTTCACGAATATTTGCTGTTATTCAGAAGGATTAATTTATTTGCAGAAACAGTATCATTGCGAGAATGCAAACGGTAATTTCATGAAACACAGAAAGGTAGGATATCAGGGAATGTTTTTAGTTTTAAAACACGTTATTGAAAAACATCACTGACTTGTTGAAGAAACTATGTTGACTGCTGATTCACAGCTTTGGAAAAATCATGAAAACGGTAATTAAAGTTAGAAACTCTAAAATATGAATTCAGTATCTCCAGAGAGAGATATCAATAGCTACAATAATTCACAGGGTGTTTCAAAACGAATATACGTGTTGTAAGGCTTTGTATCAATTATTACATTCGCCTTTTTGTTTTGGCCATCAGTCTACTGACTGGTTTGATGCGGCCCGCCACGAATTCCTTTCCTGTACTAACCTCTTCATCTCAGAGTAGCACTTGCAACCTACGTCCTCAATTATTTGCTTGACGTATTCCAATCTCTGTCTTCCTTTACAGTTTTTGCCCTCTACAGCTCCCTCTAGTACCATGGAAGTCATTCCCTCATGCTTTAGCAGATGTCCTATCATCTTGTCCCTTCTCCTTATCAGTGTTTTCCACATATTCCTTTCCTCTCCGATTCTGCGTAGAACCTCCTCATTCCTTACTTCATCAGTCCACCTAATTTTCAACATTCGTCTATAGCACCACATCTCAAATGCTTCGATTCTCTTCTGTTCCGGTTTTCCCACAGTCCATGTTTCACTACCATACAATGCTGTACTCCAGACGTACATCCTCAGAAATTTCTTCCTCGAATTAAGGCTGGTATTTGATATTAGTAGACTTCTCTTGGCCAGAAATGCCTTTTTTGCCATAGCGAGTCTGCTTTTCATGTCCTCCTTGCTCCGTCCGTCATTGGTTATTTTACTGCCTAGGTAGCAGAATTCCTTAACTTCATTGACTTCGTGACCATCAATCCTGATGTTAAGTTTCTCGCTGTTCTCATTTCTACTACTTCTCATTACCTTCGTCTTTCTCCGATTTACTCTCAAACCATACTGTGTACTCATTAGACTGTTCATTCCGTTCAGCAGATCATTTAATTCTTCTTCACTTTCACTCAGGATAGCAATGTCATCAGCTAATCGTATCATTGATATCCTTTCACCTTGTATTTTAATTCCACTCCTGAACCTTTTTTATTTCCATCATTGCTTCCTCGATGTACAGATTGAAGAGTAGGGGCGAAAGGCTACAGCCTTGTCTTACTCCCTTCTTAATACGAGCACTTCGTTCTTGATCGTCCACTCTTATTATTCCTTGGTTGTTGTACATATTGTATATGACCCGTCTCTCCCTATAGCTTACCCCTACTTTTTTCAGAATCTTGAACAGCTTGCACCATTTTATATTGTCTAACGCTTTTTCCAGGTCAACAAATCCTATGAACGTGTCTTGATTTTTCTTTAGCCTTGCTTCTTATTAGCCGTAACGTCAGAATTGCCTCTCTCGTGCCTTTACTTTTTCTAAAGCCAAACTGGTCGTCACCTAGTGCATTCTCAATTTTCTTTTCCATTCTTCTGTACATTATTCTTGTAAGCAGCTTCGATGCATGAGCTGTTAAGCTGATTGTGCGATAATTCTCGCACTTGTCAGCTCTTGCCGTCTTCGGAATTGTGTGGATGATGCTTTTCCGAAAGTCAGATGGTATGTCGCCAGACTCATATATTCTACACACCAACGTGAACAATCGTTTTGTTGCCACTTCCCCTAATGATTTTATAAATTCTGATGGAATGTTATCTATCCCTTCTGCCTTATTTTACCGTAAGTCCTCCAAAGCTCTTTTAAATTCCGATTCTAATACTGGATCCCCTATCTCTTCTAAATAGACTCCTGTTTCTTCTTCTATCACATCAGACAAATCTTCACCCTCATAGAGGCTTTCAATGTATTCTTTCCACCTATCTGCTCTCTCCTCTGCATTTAACAGTGGAATTCCCGTTGCACTCTTAATGTTACCACCGTTGCTTTTAATGTCACCAAAGGTTGTTTTGACTTTCCTGTATGCTGAATCTGTCCTTCCGACAATCATATCTTTTTCGATGTCTTCACATTTTTCATGCAGCCATTTCGTCTTAGCTTTCCTGCACTTCCTATTTATTTCATTCCTCAGTGACTTGTGTTTCTGTATTCCTGATTTTCCCGGAACATGTTTGTAGTTCCTCCTTTCATCAATCAACTGAAGTATTTCTTCTGTTACCCATGGTTTCTTCGCAGCTACCTTCTTTTTACTTATATTTTTCTTCCCAACTTCTGTGATTGTCCTTTCTGGAGACGTCCATTCCTCTTCAACTGCGCTATTCCTTATTGCTGTAACTATAGCGTTAGAGAACTTCAAACGTATCTCGTCATTCCTTAGAACTTCCGTATCCCACTTCTTAGCGTATTGATTCTTCCTGACTAATGTCTTGAACTTCAGCCTACTCTTCATCTCTAGTATATTTGATCTGAGTCTATATCTGCTCCTGGGTACGCCTTACAATCCAGTATCTGATTTCGGAATGTCTGTCTGACCATGATGTAATCTAATTGAAATCTTCCCGTATCTCCCGACCTTTTCCAAGTATACCTCCTCCTCTTGTGATTCTTGAACAGGGTATTCGCTATTACTAGCTGAAACTTGTTACAGAACTCAATTAGTCTTTCTCCTCTTTCATTCCTTGTCCCAAGCCCATATTCTCCCGTAACCTTTTCTTCTACTCCTTCCCCTTACAAATATAAATAATAGTCCAAATGAAAGGGAAACACTAACAGTTTTTCTTACAATTATTCAGTGTGAACACCCATCACACATAGTCGACAGGCGACTTGTTCCGGAACCTTGATCAATGTGTTTATCAGTCACTTTGTCATTCCACACACTTCCCATTGCGCGCAGGTATACAAACTGTCTAAACTGTTGCAATAACACTGTTTCTAAAATCGGATAGGTCAGCTGGTATAGGAGGCACATACACATGATCGCACATGGAGGTCATGCATAAAATGCTGTGTCAACCGACCCCTTGCGCCCAGTCCACCGGTCGGATACAACGTCGTTTAACCAGTCGCGTACTGACTACGCCAATGAGGCGGCGCACCTGCTTGCTCCCAAATGAAGATGTGTTGTTCAGCTTCTTCCCATAGAGGCACTGGCCATAGCTGTAGCACATCAAGATAAGAAACATCAGTTACAGCTGACTCGCCGCAAAAGAAAGGCCCATAAACTTTCCGCGGGGATATTTCTTGGGGCTAAGTGTGAAAGACTCGCACTCGTTCTACACGTTTTTCAGTCATTCCCCACTCTTCACATTGCGCAAAGATATAGAAACAAACTGTTTGAATTGCTCTTTCATTTGGCGTATTATTTACAATTGTAAGTTGAACGTAATAAATGCTACAACGCTTTAAAACCGGCATGTTCATTTTGAAACATCCTGTATAATAGTCATCTCGCTTAGTCGAAACTTCTGGTGATTTTTTTTTGTTCCTTATTGTTGCATAGAATAACATAAAAGATTTTTTTATTCTGCAGCCTTTGGCTACAATCTGTGAAATAGTACAGACATTATGGACGAATCTTGCACTGCATGGGGTCCATGCCAAACAAGAGTAACAGGAGATACTGATCGTGTACAAAGAAGGTAAGCACGAAAAGTCTCAGGTTTGTTTGCCCCATGGGAGAGAGTAGCAGGGATGCTGAAAAATGTAAACTCGCAAAAGCTTGAAGCCATAAGGTGAGATTAGTCTGACTGGGGAGAAATCACGTATGCGGTTCCCCAACCCTCAATCATAAGTCTACCAATGTTCCTCGATCTTCCGTCTAAAATTCAACAAGCAGAATTACTTCTTTTTGCAGATAACATTAGTATTGTAATCAGTCCAAGCATACATCCAGAAACAAAAGAAATAGTAAACAATGTCCTTAAAAGTGTCATTGGTTTTCTGCAAATGGTCTCTCTCGATTATACACTCCTGGAAATGGAAAAAAGAACACATTGACACCGGTGTGTCAGACCCACCATACTTGCTCCGGACACTGCGAGAGGGCTGTACAAGCAATGATCACACGCACGGCACAGCGGACACACCAGGAACCGCGGTGTTGGCCGTCGAATGGCGCTAGCTGCGCAGCATTTGTGCACCGCCGCCGTCAGTGTCAGCCAGTTTGCCGTGGCATACGGAGCTCCATCGCAGTCTTTAACACTGGTAGCATGCCGCGACAGCTTGGACGTGAACCGTATGTGCAGTTGACGGACTTTGAGCGAGGGCGTATAGTGGGCATGCGGGAGGCCGGGTGGACGTACCGCCGAATTGCTCAACACGTGGGGCGTGAGGTCTCCACAGTACATCGATGTTGTCGCCAGTGGTCGGCGGAAGGTGCACGTGCCCGTCGACCTGGGACCGGACCGCAGCGACGCACGGATGCACGCCAAGACCGTAGGGTCCTACGCAGTGCCGTAGGGGACAGCACCGCCACTTCCCAGCAAATTAGGGATACTGTTGCTCCTGGGGTATCGGCGAGGACCATTCGCAACCGTCTCCATGAAGCTGGGCTACGGTCCCGCACACCGTTAGGCCGTCTTCCGTTCACGCCCCAACATCGTGCAGCCCGCCTCCAGTGGTGTCGCGACAGGCGTGAATGGAGGGGCTAATGGAGACGTGTCGTCTTCAGCGATGAGAATCGCTTCTGCCTTGGTGCCAATGATGGTCGTATGCGTGTTTGGCGCCGTGCAGGTGAGCGCCACAATCAGGACTGCATACGACCGAGGCACACAGGGCCAACACCCGGCATCATGGTGTGGGGAGCGATCTCCTACACTGGCCGTACACCTCTGGTGATCGTCGAGGGGACACTGAATAGTGCACGGTACATCCAAACCGTCATCGAACCCATCGTTCTACCATTCCTAGACCGGCAAGGGAACTTGCTGTTCCAACAGGACAATGCACGTCCCCATGTATCCCGTGCCACCCAACGTGCTCTAGAAGGTGTAAGTCAACTACCCTGGCCAGCAAGATCTCCGGATCTGTCCCCCATTGAGCATGTTTGGGACTGGATGAAGCGTCGTCTCACGCGGTCTGCACGTCCAGCACGAACGCTGGTCCAACTGAGGCGCCAGGTGGAAATGGCATGGCAAGCCGTTCCACAGGACTACATCCAGCATCTCTACGATCGTCTCCATGGGAGAATAGCAGTCTGCATTGCTGCGAAAGGTGGATATACACTGTACTAGTGCCGACATTGTGCATGCTCTGTTGCCTGTGTCTATGTGCCTGTGGTTCTGTCAGTGTGATCATGTGATGTATCTGACCCCAGGAATGTGTCAATAAAGTTTCCCGTTCCTGGGACAATGAATTCACTGTGTTCTTATTTCAATTTCCAGGAGTGTAAAACCACACGTCATTTTCAGTTCTGCACATCTAGATGTACAACACCAATGATAAGCGTACGCATGGCTAGTAAATAATAAATGGGGTGGAAACTTCAAATTTCTTAGGTGTTCATATTGATGACAAAGGTGGAAAAAACACGTTTTGGAACTCCTAAAACAACTTAGTTCACCCACAATTTCAGTTAAAATCATTGTAAATCTGGGGAAGAGACAAATCAAAGTTTACATAGTTTGCACATTTTCATCCAGTAATGTTGTATGGAAAAAGTTTGGGGTTTGTCAGAAACGTGCTGTAAGAGCAATGTGTTATACACTCATGATCATTTCGTAGACATCTGTTTAAGGAGTTAGGTGTTTCCTGTACTCCTTTACAGTACACATTCCTCCCCCCCCCCCCCCCCCCCCATGAAGTTTATTGTAAGTAATTCACTGCAGTTCGAAATGAATGATGTCCTCTTCCAGTAAATCCGTTCTCAGACAGTTGCCAGCTGGACACTCTCCATTTTTCTGTCGCGAGCAGCATCCTTCATTTGCTTGTAATTTCTTCTTCTCTTCACATTTATTAACATTTCAAACATTCATCTTCTCCCTCTTTTTCCTTCTCCTTTTCCCTCATCAGTGTTGCTTTCAGTGCCTCGATTTTTCCTCTCCTACGTACTTACATTACCAGAACACGTTCCTGGCTGATGTAACTAACAATAGATGACTTCTCCTGGGGGCGAGGGACTGATCTCGCTGTTTAGTTCTTAAACCCCCCCACCTTCGCCAGCCAGCAGCCAGCCAACCGACCGACTATCCTGTGCCTCCATTATGACTAACATTTTCTGGAAGTTCCTCTTGGTCTCAAGACCAACTGGCGAAACAATAATCCCACTCCAAAACATTGCCAATTAGGACACCCTGTCCCGACTACCAGCTCGCTTCGTATTTGGCTGAAAAAAAGTGGGACCTGCAAGGGGTCTCGCATCTCGGACAGCCCACTCTACCATTCACTGTAGAGAATGGAAAGTATACACATGTCAGAAAGATCCAAATTACAACTGTTCGAAGACTAGTTCCATCCACATGCAATAATATCGTCTCTGGAAGTCTGCTTGAAATGGACTGCGTTAAGAGTTCCGTGATGAAATTCCAAAGTATGAACCCTCCGATTACCAGAACATGAGTATAACGTTATCTGCCAGTCAGGCCTCTCAGGCCTGTGTTTAAACTGTCACGGTTTTGATTACTTATGACGTGAACCACCTTCGCGGCATAAACACTTTTAAAATAATTTGATTTGTTTAAAGTTAACTTATAAAAAAAAACAATTGTTATACTTGGTTACTTGCTGCTTTTTAAGGATTCTCATCCGGCACTGACAGTTTTTATAATTCTTGTTACAAATTTGCGTTCACAGACAATAGCAGAACATTCCGAGCATACACGTTTGGTACACTTATAATATGAAATTTGACTTTTTTTGTCTTCTCTACACGATACGCACATCTTTAACTGGAGGCTTCACTGCCCTTCCTGCATCCAGTGTTACTAATACAGGTAAATTCGTTAACTTCTCTTACCCTGATTGTTGCTTTCCCGAGTTGAAAGTCCGATGTCTCATTTTTTTAATCATCCACATTATGTAAGCATTTATTGTCTCTACGTCGATCATGTTGAAGAAAACCACCGATGGCCAGTGTCCTGTATTTTTCTTCACACTAGCACTGCGTGTTCTGGTCCACAGTATCAACGCCGCCTTTTGTTGCAGGGTATGTCTTTATAAATTCAGGATTCTTTACTTGTGATGGTGATACCGTTGGTCTGTGATGAAGAGAGCTAAGAACGGTAACAACTTTGTTCTTCTTAGGACCGTAAGAGGCTGTCATCATATATGATTGAAAACCAAATAATGTAGAGTCTACATCACGTCCTCTAAGTGTAATAAAATCGACAGGCAGTTCATCTGTTTTTTTGTTGTTTTTTTCGAATAGTACCAGCTAGTGTCATATCTTCTGACAATAAATAATAAGCTAAATCGAGAGGTGTAAAAAAATTATCGCAAGTGCTATTAAGTCAAGACTTTCCAAGTTCAGTCACCAGCGTTTACACAACATTCTCTCCAACTCGCAGGATTCTCGCTTGTTTCTCCTTCCCTAAATACATTTTCGTCTTCCAGCATTAGCCTGATGCAGTGTCACAGCTTGCCAAACTTTATTCCGTATCTATTACGTTTTCATGGCACGTATTGTTGAGACGGACAGCGACGTCGAAATGTAACTAACTGTTCACCCACGATCATGCATCCTGAAATGTAGGCATTCCTCAGGGTAGTTTCCTACATTTCACGCTTCTCTAATTGGTTCCAGTTTATCACTTGGCCTTTGTTCAGGTCAGGTAATTTTTTCTATGAGGGCTGCATGAAAGAACAACATAAAATTAGGCTCTTCATGATTACAGTTCCTAAGCGTCAAAGTGACACAAGCCGCTATTTGGGGCGCCAAGCTAAAGGCGCCCAAGTATAAGATTTTGTAGGCAGTGCGTGTCACAATCAGTAGCGAAAACACACGTGTGAAAGGGTTCAAGGGAAAGGGGGTGGGAGAAGGCGTCAAACGATAAATCGCTTTTGTGGGAAGAATGTTCTGGCCCCGGTCATGATTCATGAGGAAGAAGGGAAAGAAAAATGATTACCCTAGCTATTTATCTAACGTTCGCTGCCTATTCTTGGAGCAGGATGCACCGTTGGAGGACTGCGTCTGTGTTCTTAGAGGTCCAAAAGTATATATTTTTAAAGATACACTCTACACTTGGATTAATTTATTCTGTTGAAACAGTGCTTCTGTGTAAAACAAACAGTCAAACAATATACACTATTTAATTCGGAGTTCATCGAGTGATTTCCATTCTTTAGCGATTGTTATCGATCGCTAATTTAGGTAAGAGTAAAAACACGTAGCTCATACTTGGGGAAATCCCAAAGAATTATGGTGCTTTTCGGACGGTTTTTACAACTATTTTTCGGCGTCGCTCGAACACTTTCGATGTTATGAAGAGTTCGAATGCTGGTAGATCTTTCCCAAGGCCTGTCCACTTTAAAATCATCAGCATTGTTTCTTACATGACATGAATTGTGTTGAATGATGGTGCTAAATGTGCAACGGAACGACCTTTGTATAAACCTCTACATTTCATTTAATTAAATAAATCTTTTATCTCTGTGTTAAAGATATTTCTGTCCGCCATCTTGGAATGGTTGAAAATTAGTGCTCATAAACAGAATTTTGATATCTACGGGATTAGCATAGCGCACTGCGCATGCTACCAATTTAAAATGAATCATTGCATGAGTTTGGTATAACGGTGTTTGTTTAAATTTTGTACTAAAACCAATCTTTAATGTTTCACTTATCTGCCCTATATTTACAGTCTTATCATTAACAGTAGTGATGAATACTTGTCGCCGTTACGGACGCAAGTCGAAATACGTGAAAGGAGGAACAGTTACTTTTCATAGATGAGTAGTACTGTTACATGCCTAGGAGACAATACAGGGTGGGCCAAAAGTCGCAACCCATCGTAACTTGATTTGAATAAAAAAAAACCTCATCACTCAAAATTATCTTAGAAAACAACTCACTATCACCTTCTTTTAATTCATTTAACAATGCCTCAGAAGACTGAAGCCTGCGATGAAGATTGTATTTCAATAGCCCGTGTATGAGACGAGGTACGTAAAGTTTGGATTTGGCCTTATGTAAACCTTTCCGCACAAAAGTTTTAGAAATATTCCGTGTCTATGAGTAGACTTTTTAGGGCTCTGGATGACCTCTTATAAAACTTTTAAGCTTCGTTTCATCACTTATGGCTGGCTGACCTGGGTGATCTGCTTCAAATCCATTTTTCACAAAATGTTTCCGTAAGTTGCAGACAGGGTTCCTTGTAAGTGAACTAGTGTTGAAATTACTATTCCACTTATTCATTGTTCAATTACAACCACTTTGTATAACATGTTTTTAGCAAAAACTCTTTCTTCGTCAGAAAGAAACTTAAAAACAGATTAGAAACAACTGCGAACAGACTTAGAAATGTTTAAATGAATAGCAGTGTAGTCTAGTGTTTGTGCAAGTAATTAACTGAAAATGTATAGCAATACACTCTGATGTTCGCAAATAATATGTTTTCAATGTACGCCGATCGTGGTCTAGTGGCGGCCGGAGTGGCCGAGCGGTTCTAGGCGCTACAGTCTGGGACCGCACGACCGCTACGGTCGCAGGTTCGAATCCTGCCTCGGACATGGGCGTGTGTGATGTCGTTAGGTTAGTTAAGTAGTTCTAAGTTCTAGGGGACTGATAACCTCAGACGTTAAGTCCCATAGTGCTCAGAGCCATTTGAACTGCTTTGAAGGACAGCAACAGGTGCAAACGTGTAACTCTTCGTCCGCAACTCGTGGTCTCGCGGTAGCGTTCTCGCTTCCCGAGCACGAGGTCCGGGGTTCGATTCCCGGCGGGGTCAGGGATTTTCAGCCTCAGCGTGCTCGGTCAGAGGGTTAGCTGCCCTCTGTAATAAAAAAAAAAACTGAGTGAATGGATCAAAAACGAACTTCAACGGGCGTCAGGGGACGTCCGCCACGAACAATTGCAACGAACTATAACGAACAAAATGAGATTAAAAAAAAGTGGCTGGGATTGCTACCTCTCGATCACGGGGTCCCGAGTTCGATTCCCGGCCGGGTTGGGAATTTTCTCTGCCCGGGGACTGGGTGTTTGTGTTGTCCTCATCATTCCATCATTCGTGAAAGTGGCTACATTGGACTGTGTACAGATTGGGAATGTGTACAGGCGCTGATGACCGCACAGTTGAGCGCCCCACAAACCAAACATCATCATCAATATGTTTTCAGTGGGCTAAGATGGGTAGTGACTTTCGGCCCACACCTTAAATGCACGATACAAAAATACTTTTCTGCCCTCGTGAATTCTCACTTCATACATTTCCTTACTAAATGTCCTGAGAGAGAAGGAACTATTTTTCATGAACGAAAATTCATAATGCAAACAATCTAGAAAACAAATACTAGATGACATTTCGTGCTGCCAGGAAACTACTCAGTGAGTCCATAGAATCTGTAACAGAATTTCTGATTTTATCAGTACTTAAGAATTCCTTTGTTTCATGGAGATACGAACATGATTTTCCAGTCTGGTCAGTTATCACCATTACGTTGCCAAAATATTTAGGGTGTATAACTTTGAGCAACAGAAAAGTGAAAACAGGAGTCAGTTGATGGTTGGGAATCAATGACAAGTCTAAAAACAGATCCGATTTTGAAGAAATTGAATGTATAACAAGCAAAAGGAATTAAGGAATCTAATATCGAGAAATAAATAGCAAGTCCATTACAAATTTCAGCTACTGAGAATAGCATTTGGTGAGAAAATCAGACGGAATTCTAGAAATAGAAAGGGTGCCTTATCTTAACGACACAAGAGTTAACGACTTTGTCTACCGACGGAGAAATCGTTAGGCTGTTTTCCATGTAGCTAAGAAATGTTTTCACTCGTATAAACGACTTGTACGGCTTTGTTCCTCATTCCCTGCCCGTGTTATAGCCACCATTTGAGTGTACGGAACAGTTGAGGTAGCACGGATGTGATACCTGGAAACAGACAACCGGCTCACCTGAAGTACAACTTTCGAACTAATGAGTCGCTGTTTAATGACCGACAGTGAACTACGAGAATACCTGCGCGTTTTAGAAGGGCCCAGTCCGCTCTGTAAGTATGCGCTTTGTTGCTTTAAGTAAGCCGTAAGCCGTGAGCCGAGAGCACTTGGTTTACCGTGGTTTTATAACTGCGTTCTCGTCGGCGCCCTTGACTGGCTCCTCATTTATGGCCAGGTTTAACGCTGACTAATCTCTAATTCCTGGTGTGTAGTGTTACTCATTCCCACATTTCAAATATTTGATGTTTTGACATTTTAAAGCCCGGGAATTAATTAAAATCCGTGGGTTAACATGTAGATTAGATGGGGAACTTTAAAAAACCGCTGGGGACCCTTCTATGCAGTTTATCCGTCGAAAGCGTTGCGTACGTGATTCTGATTTACAGGTAAATTTTCATTCGGTGGTGAGTACTGGATCTTCTACCGTAACACTGCAATCGTCTAACCGTGACAAACTCGACTGAGCTACGGGTATATACAAAAAATCCGCGTCGACCTCCGTTGTCTCAAATTTCTCGGTCTTCAATAGGTATTCAATTATGATCGTGTATAATATCCTTGTCCTAATAGTAAAAATCGAAAGTATAAACCAGTATACATATTACAGGCATTCAAAAGTACTTTAAAAGAGATGAAAATCACTGATAATTAGGTTTTGTTGATCGCTTGACTGCTTAGTTGATTATTGCAAATGGTGGCTTAGGAGTGAAAGGAAAAATAATTTGTTGCGACCAGGGCAAAGTAGTTTCGTCCATCCACAAATGTGATGTCGTTAATTGCTCTGAGAGAAGGTTCATCGAACTAGAACACATGAAATATTAGTTAACTGTGTTACATGAATTAATAAAAGTTTTACCTAACCTTCACACACTTTTTTGCCACAGGAGAACAGGATAATTTACAACTGTCACAGACTAACAAAGCTTCACTGGATGCACTCATTAACAATCTGTTCTCTTGATGTACAATGTTCGGCCTTAACAACACTAAAGGTTCATCTGAAACTTTAACTACTCGTTGGTCGTAGGCGATGTTGCTGACCGCTGGAGCTGAGTGGGCAGATCTCTTGCATGCTCAACACTATATTGACCTCAGTGTGAGGGCGCTACCATTGCTGAGAGGGAGGTGTGGTCTGGAGCGCCTCCGGTACATCATTGTGGATCACAATGAGCCCTCAGTAATGTGTGTCGTGTCCATTCGCCTTGCAGACGTTGCTGTGGCACTCCGATCTCTGCACAATACCAAATATTTGTTATAAACTCACCATATTATTTTTCTGTCAACATCTCGAAATTTGGGGAACTCAGAGCTTTTACGTTCAATTTGGAAGAGATTTTGATACGACGTCTATGTATAAGTCTATATAAAGAGCCTCACGAAGTAGGGTAACTTCTCTCAGCATAATTTTAGGCAGCAGTCAACATTTTTGTGCCATGTCGTATGAGAACCGTGGAATTAGATTTATTTTGTCGCCCTCTTGCTGCACCACGGCGTAATAATAGTTACAGCGTTGGAAAGTTTAAAATGAACTATGTATGGTGCAAGAAAAATGACGTCAAATTTAGTCTTCAATGATAAGAGAGCCAGAACATAGCTAGAACCGTGTTTTACTGTCTTGCTGTAAACGTGCTATACGAATGCACTGAGGCGACGTAAGAATCACCCTGTTGTTGGTAGGATTCACAGATGGTTACACGATCATAGTATAAATAGCTAAGCCAAGTTTTTTAGCAAAGCAACAGCAGCATATGTTTCCTTTCTTGTTGTTAGATACCAAAAGAGTGATTAGATTTCTTCTATGCCATATTGTGAATGTAGGTCTTATTGTGGTTCAGAAGGGTTGTGTGTGTGTGTGTGTGTGTGTGTGTGTGTGTGTGTGTGTGTGTGTGTGAGAGAGAGAGAGTGTGTGTGTTATTTTTGAGAACATCTGCTTCTATGCCCCTGACTCTTCATACTGGCTCAAATGCTAGTTCTGCAGGGACCACACTAGTGGTGCAGATTTTAAGAGGCCATAAAATAATTTTTCCATTTTTGAAAGTATTAACGTTAAACAATATCGTTTTTGCCTACAGAAACAATTTGTATTTAGTAGTGCAGCTTAGGTCATAAGCGATTAAATGTTGGTAAACAGGTACACCTATGCGCAGTGCACGGTCCCAGTTGCAAGTTGCTTATCTAACGGCTTCAAGTAGCAACAAAAAGTTTGATTTCCAGTGTTTCTTGATAGCTACTGTTAGAATTTAAAAATTTAAAGTGCTGTCGTGACCTACTCATTAAGAGAGATAATCCTTTGTTAAAGGTTTAACACAGTAAGGCGAGTATCGCAGTTAGAACTCCGTCGTATAAAATAGCTTCAGACATACGAACATTTTACAAATGAGTTAATGTGTAAAACGTTTGTAGCATGTAAGTGAGAAACACTTTTCAAAAGGTTTGGAAATTATGTTTAAAATATATTGCAAGTCAATAAGTGCTCTCATTCTCAAATACCGAAAGAATATAATCTGTGTATTTGCGTGCGGTGCACGGGCGGTTCGAGAACATTTTTCCACACAAGCTATTTATCGTTTGGCGCTCCCCTTTGCGCTGGAACACTTTCACCAGCGCAGTTTTTGTTACTAATTGTGATACGCAGTGTGTACAAATCTTGCACTTGGAGGGCAGGGACGTCAAATGCTAAGTTTGGCTCCCCAAGCGGCAGCTACAAATAGTGATCCGCACTGTACAATGATCTTATCGTTACGGCGCCTTTGCTTTGCGCCCCAAGCGTCGGCTTGTACTGCTTGGGCCTTAAACCGGCCCAGGGCGGTGAGCTGCTCTGCCTCAGGTCACATACACAGTTTCTAACCGTATATTACTTTTCTTACTGTGTTAAAGCTTTAACACGAAGTTATACCTGTTAACGAGTAGTAGATTATGGCAGCATTAAAATTTTTAAATTCGGCCAAGAAGTACATGAAATACTGAAAAATCAAATTTTTGTTGTCCCTGGGTATCGTTAGATAGGCAACCTGCTGCTGCTGCTGCTGCTGCTGCTACTACTACTACTACTACTACTACTACTACTATAATATCATATATCAGTTCTGAAGCATTTGTGTATTCGTCTCTATTACTCTCTGCAAATAGCCTTTTATTAGGAACAAGTTAAAATTTGTAATTTGAATTACCATGTCGACCACTCGAAATTTGTGGTATTTTCCGCAAGACGTCATCAGTTCCTTCAGGAACCAAAAACCAATTACTAGTTACGTATTATCCATGAATTTCGAATGTACAGGCAGTTTTCAAATTGTGTAGGCGTCATCAATGGCAATTCTATCGTAATGCAGCTCTGCAAACGCTACCGCACGTATTTGGTGCAGATGAGGCTTTACCACTGACTTCAGATATCATATGGCCATCTCACGCCTATTAAAGGATGCACTAACGTCGATTGAAACCATTTTTAGTTGCCGCTTGTCTTCGGGAAGCAGGTAATAAGATGTAAACACGGCATTTTGGCAATTAAATACCAATAGACAGTTGTATCATAACATCTGAAGTGTTAACTGTGAAACTAATTACTGTGACTGGTCCTACATAGCCACTTGAAAGACTGGGCTCAGTGAGAATGTTCATCTACTATGACGTATTGTCCTCCACGGCTTACACGTATTGAACACCATGTTCAGAATATTATATTTAGTACTTTACGCCAAATTGTTCTACAGAAGGCTGCGATTAGAGATTTATAATCTTTCGGTGTAAGAAATTGACTTACCAATTGGCTATATGTCCTGCACGTAAAGACTATTTTAGCGATTCTGGAAAGATTAATTCGCAAACTAGGGTTAAACACGTACTTATAAAGTATTCTAAAGGTTGCAAATGAACAAATGTCATAAGGCAAAATAAAATAATTAGTACTCGTTGATACTTAGCAGTAGCGTCTTTTGTCATACCAGGAAATTGGTTTCAGTTTGAGATCTTTAGATATATACGGCATGTCGTAAGTATTAACATGTCCCATGTCTCTGCACTTGTCCTCATTTCATGAGCTACTAACTCCCATTACGAAAACTACAGCGATTTATTGAAAAAAATTATATATACCCTTCCGTATCTTGACTGATAAAGTTTTCTGTATTTATCATGCAAGAAAATAGTGACTCTTTGCCATCTATCATGTGCAAGAAACCACTTTTCGATATTTTGAAACGTTTATGAAAGATGAGGAGTGTTACGACCACGTGATTTCCGACGACAAGGTATGACATTGGCGGCATCGCGCGCGACCCATCCGCCAGAAATATTTGTACAATTCGGTATCTGGAGACCGGTGATAGATATCGATCTGCTACTATCTTGTTATGTTGGCTACATTTCATACGCAGTAATGTATGACCTCAAATGAGCCATGCAGTGCGTTTTTACCTCTGAAAACACTTAAAATACCGTGTAATGCTTTACTTAATTTGATGTAGAGCAGTAGCTATGACAAATAATAAAAAGAAATTCTCTCCTTTATCGAGCGAATACATCAGGCTGCGAGATGTAGAAGAACCAAAGCTTTTCACCGAATAGTTTTCTTAAAATCGGATGATAAGTCTTTCTCAACAGACGGCGCGTCCGCACAACCTCTTTTGCGACAATTCGTGTGGCTGGAGGATCTGAACCTGACATCGGTGTCAGAGCGTTATGGTGAAGCGGCATACGACTCAACTGCTAACCAGTTGGAAACAAAACAATAAAACATATTTCTATAAAATTTAATAAAAAGTTAGATGCGTTTCTGTATGCATAAATTAGGGAATTCTGACAGCGATAAAAGGGAGTTCGCTGCGTTAAGGAAATGCCCCAAGTATGTCCCGAGGGAGCAAATAATAGAAGATAGATGCAGAGGGTGCGGAGAACACAAGAAGACCACATCAAAATTACATGTATATATAAACCTCTTACCCCCACCCTGAATGTTTGCAAAGACATGGTGAGATCGTCTAAATAAACTTGGGATAGTGCGATCCATGAGCCAAGCAAATACTTTCCTTTACAATATAGGTACTAAAAACCTGCAGGGAAAACGAAAAATCCAAAATTTATTGGAAGAACAGGATAAATAACAAAAGTATTTGATGCAGTAGACCTGACATAACAATGATCTAAAAGCTGAGCAAGATATCACCATTTCCAACAATCTTGATTTACAGTGAGACAATGTACACATACAGGGATCCATCACGTGATTTAAAAGTCATGTGAACACAGAAATCTATGCACGTCGTTCCTGTGACAATATCAGACAACAGCCTTATCCCAAAATGTGTTGTCAGAACCCTGTAGTACCTACCTAGCGTTGGTCCTCTGTAAACCACTGCCACTAAATGTTTCACTGTAGTGAATTCAAACGTAGTTACACGGCATGCTGCATTCTTCGCCATGAAATTTTGAAATACCAATTTGACATAATGGAGGCTATTCCGCAAGCAGTTTTATTAACAAATTAACTTGTACTGAATGGTTTTATTATTCACGTTTTTAATGTGTCCCTCGTCTTTCTTTTCCAGTGTTTAGCTTCAAAGTCGTGATGAGTGTTATATCCACAACGGTGCTGGTGTTCGCACTGTACGGGATATTCTCCTGCTTTGCAACGCAAGCAGAAGAGGAGAGGTAAGTTGGATTTTATATTTTAATTAAAATTAATTTAAATTTCAGCTTGTCGTTCCGAAGATGAACTTGGAGGTTAATATTCTCCTTGACATTTCGCCTCATAATTCGTGGAAAAAATGGTTCAAATGGCTCTGAGCACTATGGGACTTAACATCTATCGTCATCAGTCCCTTAGAACTTAGAACTACTTAAACCTAACTAACCGAAGGACATCACACAACACCCAGTCATCACAAGGCAGAGAAAATCCCTGACCCCGCCCGGAATCGAACCCGGGAACCCGGGCGTGGGAAGCGAGAACGCTACCGCACGACCACGAGATGCGGGCCATAATTCCTGAGAAATCGAGAAATTTTCAGATACAGAAGTTTTTTGAGAGACAGTGTGACAGCAAAGCATCGATGAAATAACGGGGAAATGTCGAAAGCAATTTAAATTGAGCTTCTAAGAAAACATCAAGACAAGCTATAACTCGTCGCTATTTCTCAGGATAATATACTGCAACACTAAAGCATTTGTAATAGCTGTAGACGAAATTATATACTCTCGTCATAGAAATATGCCGGCAGGAACCTTAAACATTGTTTCACGTGATGGACCTCCACATTTGCGACAACTTATGACGACAGTTATTTTTACAGCTTTGCTAAGAGGTGGTAACCATGGGGGAGGGGACTCGGAGCTGTAAATTGACTGTCCAACTTTACTGTTGGCATCTTTGACGAATTCTCGAAGTTCTGTTACTATGTAAATGAGTATTGGCAGCAAAAAACTACCGGAACTCAACATGCCACGCCATCGGTTTGAATTATTGCTCGTACCTGTTTTTAACGTTTTGTTCTAGGCTGTTGAATTGTTCTGTCTCGTTCCTTAAAGTAAAGCAACTAAAGGGCTTTCCTATCCCGAAACAAAGTGACCATAATCTTCTTCAAAGAATATGACTAGCAGAAGTTCAGATTTCCGTGACGAACTGGTGTGGGACCGCTCCACTATACTGCTGTTTCATCTCACGTAATACAGAGCCTACGTTTAATCGCCTGAAACAATGTGACGGGAAAAGAACAATCATTTTTGTCTGTTACCAGTAACCAAAATCTGAAACAAACGTATTACGTGAGCCCTGTAGCCACCAGATAAAACCTGGGCCTCCACATTGGCACAAAGCCTCAATTGTCAGCTACCACGTTGTGCACAAATATTATTTAAACATAAAGGAAACCGTCTGATGATTCTGATATTTTGTATGAGTTTTCTAAATTGTATAGCATTCGCACAAGTTCATTTGTGACTGCAAGCAGTCGTCCACTCCTTGCCTGAAATGCACGCCACTTCGTTCATTCTGAGAGACTGTCTCGGGGCACTTTCCCTGACAACATTCATTTCTGCGTTTCCATGTGGAGGATGCTTGGACTGGGTCAGCGCTGTATAATCATTTTCTAGGGAAAGGTGATCCGCGAAAAGTTAGTTTTTCTTTGCACTTCATTCGCAGACCGGAAATATATTTCCAAAACCGGACTGCTGGGAATAAAGTTCACAGAAAAATTGTAGCTGTTAGGCGGAACTTCGCCTGCAAAATCATTACACTACATTAACCGCACATTTATTTTGCCTCCACAGAAAACGGATCGACGCGCGCACTTCATAGTGAATGAAATTTGCAATTGCACGGTCCATTCCAAACCTATGCCACACAGTACACATTGTGGCAGTGATCTCTTCTCTGAAGTTAGCGGATGTGTACTGACCCAAGTTACATAGTGGCCTACATATTACTTCGTTTCTTGTTTCGCTTAAAATACGTATGCGCATATCCACAGCTATGTGTAATTTGTTGTCACCATTAGTTTTCACACGCAGCTCCCTACCCATCAAGACGCGGTTACCCTAGAAAACCGGCTTCGAATGCGCACCAATCACGGCAGGAGCTCAGACTCGCTTTATGTATTGGGTAAGGCACCAACTCCAAAATGCGGTTGTGGAGCAGCCAGGCAAACCGTTCGCCACATTACCAGAGAGTGTCCTAACAGGGCATATCGTGGAACTGTCAACGATTTGCTCATGGCAATGTTCCATGTATTTGATTATATAAATGATATAGCACAAAGCGTTGGAAGCTGTTTAAGACTGTTCACAGATGATGCGGATGTCTATAAGAAAGTAACAACGCCAGAAGACAGTATCGAGATGCAGAATGTCTTGCAGAGGATTGGTGAAAGGTGCAGCCTCTAGCAGATGACTTTGCACTCAAATAAATGTAAGATATTGCGCATACATACGAAAAGAAATCCTCTACATCTACATCCATATTCCACAATCCACCTGACGGTGTGTGGTGGAGGGTACCTTGAGTACCTCTATCGGTTCTCCCTTCTATTCCAGTCTCGTGTGGTTCGTGGAAAGAAAGATTGTCGGTATGCCTCTGTGTGGGCTCTAATCTCTCTGATTTTATCCTCATGGTCTCTCTGCGAAATATACGTAGGAGGGAGCAATGTACTCCTTGACTCCTCGGTGAAAGTGAAACAAAAGCCCGTACCGAGTTATTGAGAGTCTCTTGCAGAGTCTTCCACTGGAGTTTATCTATCATCTCCGTAAAGCTTTTGCGATTACTAAATGATCCTGTAACGAAGCGCGCTTCTCTCCGTTGATTCTTCTCTCTCTCTCTCTCTCTCTCTCTCTCTCTCTCTCTCTCTCTCTCTCTCTCTACCCTGTCTGGTACGGATCCCAAACCGGTGAGCAGTATTCAAACAGTGGGCGAACAAGTGTACTGTAACCTACTTTCTTTGTTTTCGAACTGCATTTCCTTAGGATTTTTCCAATGAATCTGTCTGGCATCTGCTTTACCGACGATTAATTTTATATGGTCATTCCATTTTAAATCACTGCTAATGCGTACTCCTAGATAATTTATGGAATTAACTGCTTCCAGTTGCTGACCTGCTATATTGTAGCTAGACGGTAAAGAATCTTTCTTTCTATGTATTCGCAGCACATTACACTTGTCTGCATTGAGATTCAATTGCCATTCCCTGCACCATGCGTCAATTCGTTGCAGATCCTCCTGCATTTCAGTACAATTTTCTATTGTTAGAACCTCTCAATATACTACAGCATCACCCGGAAAAAGCCTTAGTGAACTTCCGATGTTATCCACAAGGTCATTTATATATATTGTGAATAACAACACCACTGGTCAAAAATTTCTGGAAACAGCAATCACCATAAAGTGCCTAGGAGTAACTATCCAGAGCGAACTTACATGGAATGACCACATAAAATAAACAGTAGGAAAAGCAGATGCCAGATTGAGGTTCGTGGGAAGAATCTTAAGTGGCTTACAAGGCGCTTGTTCGGCTGATTCTTGAGTATTGTTCATCAGTCTGGGACACTCACCAAGTAGGACTGGTACAAGAGAGTGAGAAGTTTAAAAGAGCACCAGTGCGTTCCGTCGCGGGATCGTTTGGTCGGCATGAAAGCGTTACAGAGATTTTCAAAGAACTCCAGTGGCAGACGCTGCATCAGAGGCGTTATTGTACATCGCGGAGAGGTTTACTGTTGCAGTTCCGAGAGAGTACTTTTGGGGAGAGTCAGACAACTTATTACTTCCCCCCCCCCCCCCCCCCCCCAAACTTCCTGGCGAAGAGTGTAAGTAGGCTGTTTAGGTTTTTATGTTGGTTACATCACGTAGCGCTTTGTATGAAAATCACTGGCTGTGCTGTGTGCAGTCTGTGGCTGGTTGGCATTGTTGGAATATTCACTATTGTAGTGTTGGGCAGTTGGATGTGAACAGCGCGTAGCGTTGCGCAGTTGGAGGTGAGCTGCCAGCAGATGGCAGAGTTTTGAAAGCGGACGATCTGGACATGTCAGTCAGAAAAACGAAATTTGTAAGACTGGATGTCATGAACTGATATGACTTTTGAACACTATTAAGGTAAATACGTTGTTTGATCTCTATCAAAATCTTTCATTTGCTGACTATGCCTATCAGTATTTAGTGCCTTCAGTAGTTAGAATCTTTTATTTAGCTGCCAGTAGTGGCGCTCGCTGTATTGCAGTAGTTCGAGTAACGAAGATTTTTGTGAGGTAAGTGATTCATGAAAGGTATAGGTTATTGTTAGTCAGGGCCATTCTTTTGTAGGGATGGTTGAAAGTCAGATTGCGTTGCGCTAAAAATATTGTGTGTCAGTTTAGTGAAGATCAGAATAAGTAAAGAGAGAAATGTCTGAGTACGTTCAGTTTCGCTCAGCTGTTTGAAAATCAAATAACGTAAGGGGTTTACCTGCGCAGTAATTCATACATTTTTCTAAGGGGAGGTTTCAAGAGAAAAATCGAGAAATTAGAGCTAATACAGAGACTTACAGACGATCGTTCTTAAAACGCGCCATTCTCGAATGGATCAGGGAAGCGGAGGTCTGCAGTACCAGAAGTACCCTCCGCCAGACACCGTCACGTGGTTATCAGAGTAATAATAATAATAATAATAATAATAATGTGACATTAGTGCTCAGTACGTCTTTTGGCTTAACTTGCAAGAAATTTCAGTTTAGAACAACATGTGATTAAAATAGCATTTTACCGAAGATCTACGAAGTTCACGTGGTCTGTAATTGCCTTAAAAGCTATGACAGCAACAAAATCTCACTACTTGGACGCTGTCAGAAACACGATATAAAATCAATAAAAATAACGGGTATTGTATAAGCAACGAGACTGTGAACGCAGGTGAAGTGCGTAGAAGAGGGTACGTCCCACTTCATCGGTATTAGGGATTTTTCCCGTCCCATTGCGGAATGGAGCGCGGGAAAATGCCTCTGTGCGTGCTGTAACAGTCTAACGTTGTCCTGACGATCCCTGTGGGGAGCGATATATAGGGAGCTGTAGTATATTCCTAGAGTCATCATTTAAAGCAGCTTCTTGAAACTTTGTCACTAGACTTTCTCGGCACAGTTTTTGTCTCTGTTTTCACGGGTCTGCCAATTCAGCTCTTTCACCATATTGGTGATACTGCGGGTCAAACATACTCGTGACATTCGTGCTGAGAAATCAAATTAGCAAATGATTATAGCTTCTTTCTCATCGAGCAATTGAGCAACGATCATTGTTGACAGTGATACGCATCTAAAAAGAGTGAATTGATTTCAAAATAATATTGGGTCCTGAAGTTGTTATCATTTACGTAGTAATTTAACACCACTATCTATCTGTTCTGCGGGGCCTGCATGAAGCGAGAGCAGCAGATTCACAGCTCGGAGACAATGGCCAGATCATACGTAATTAGTGCTTGCTCAAAATGATCGCAAGTCACTGTTAAATGATCCGCAAAAAATCTCAGGGATGCGTTTTGCTTATAGCAAAATGAAGTCAATGGCTGAACGCGAAATGCATTCGGCACATTGCGTCTTTCTACCATGATCGGCTGAGCCCGCAGTTCCAGCTAGTTTTACTCAAACAAATATTACAGAAACTCTCAAATGACGTACCACTTAATAATTGCGGAGAGCACATTTCCTTTTAAATCAAAGATAAATATAACCCGTTTTTAAAATATTTAATTATAAATCAAAACTTATTCTTCTACTACTCTACTCTTCTACTACTAAAATACGTCTGCTCAGTTCAATGGAGACAAGAGAGAAGAGTAGGTCCCAGTTTGCTGAGACGAGATTCGCTCCTCACTTACATTTTGCTATACAACATTAGAGAATGCAATTCCGGTGATTCGTTTCAACCACAGGCTGAATTCTCTGATATCGTTGACCTGAATCCACAGTTAATACACGTTTTAACATATTTTTAATAGACAACACGTAACATTTCATTAAGAAATTTGCGCAAGAAAATAACTTTGAAATATTTTTTTTGTATTTAAAAAGCGGTACCTGATAGCTGAGCAATATTCTAGGATGGGTCGCACGAGTGATTTGTAAGCGATCTCCTTTGTCGACTAATTGCATTTCCCTAGTATTCTACCAATAATCCGAAGTGTGCTACCTGCTTTGCCCACGACTAAGCCTGTAACATCGTTGCACTTAATGTTCCTACTGTTCCATCCTAAGTATTTGGATGCATTTACAGATTCCATCTGTGACCTACTAAATTTATAATCATATACTATGTTTTTTCGTTTTGTGAAGTGTACAACTATACATTTTTGAACATTTAAAGCAAGCTGCCAGTCATTGCACCACTTTGAAATCTTACCGAGGCCTGATTGAATATTTATGCAGCTTCTTTCAGATAATACTTCATTATATATAACTGCATCATCTGCAAAAATCTTTGTTTTACTATTAATACAGTCTGCAAGGCCATTAATATACAACATGAACAGGAGGATCCCAACGCACTATCATGGAGTACACCCGAAATTACGTCTACATCCGTCGATGACTCCATCATCGGGGATAACATACTGCGTCCTCCCTACCAAGAAATTCTCAATCCAGTCACATTATTTCGTCTGATACTCCATACGACCCTACTTTTGATAATAAGCGTAGGTGTGGTATTGAGTCAAATGCTTTTCGGAAGTCAAGAAATACTACATCTACCTGATTGCTGTGCTCCAAAGTCTTCAGCATGTCATGCGAGAAAAGTGCGAGTTGCATTTCACGTGACGTATGTTTTCGATACCCATGCTGGTTGGCATGGAGGAGGAGGTAGTTTTGTTTTTTGGATCACTTCTGTTACCCTTCCTGTAGACAGGTGTGACACTATGGCTATGTGAGAAATGCGTTTTCTTTCATTCGTTTCCACTTCTTTTTAAAAAAAATATACTCTTCGTAATTTTTTTCTTTGTGGGCAGTTTCTGCATTTCTGTGTTGATTTATTCAATATACTGTTGTGCCATTCTACCTGTAGAGTCGCGAGCATCTGTTTCTAGTACCAAGTGTGGTGAAGGCTGTGAATGGGCCCCTTTTCCTGGTCTGAATGTTCTGTGCAGGTAGCCCACCGGGCCACAAGCCAATTCACTTGGTTCGTACTCAGACAAGCAACCGAAAAATGTCCCGCATTAAACACGGCTTCTAACTCCGAGAATTCCTTGTTATTTTCGATATTCCGTGTTCACGTTACGTTATTTTCTGAATGTTAGCTGATAAATTTAGAAATTGATCTACATAAAAGTATAAACACTTGTAATTCACGTGGTTAGCACACTGGACTCGTATTCGAGAGGACGACGGTTCAATCCCGTCTCCAGCCATCCTGATTTATGTTTTACGTGATTTCCCTAAATCGTTTCAGGCGAATGCCGCGATGGTTCCATTGAACGGCCGAATTCCTTCCCTAACCCGAGCTTGCTCTCCGTCTCTAATGACCTCGTTGTCGACGGGGCGTTAATCACTAACCACGACCACCACCACCTGTAATTCACACTAAGATAGAAACGAACCACGAAGGAATTACCCGAATGGGACGGAGTCCGGTAAATGTGACGTACATCTGCGGGCAAATGATAATAATTTCAGAAAAAGCGAATGATTGACAAATTTAGCAAGTCAATAAAGGGTTGGTCCACCTTTGGCTCTTGTTTGTATGTATGTATGTATATATGTATTGAATCGGGGCCCTACAAACGACGGAGAGGCTTCGTGCCACCGTAGCCCTCAGTGGTTCACAACCCCACGACAGGCCTTAGCAGTCCACCCACCCCACTGCTACCCCACACCGAACCCAAGGTTACTGTGCTGTTGGCCCCCCCCCCCCCTCCAGGGTACACCTCCCCCGCCCCCCCTCTCAGAAACGTCTCATACCAGACGAGCGTAACCCCTATGTTTGCGTGGTAGAAAAATTATAGTGTACACGTACGTGGAAACAGTGTTTGCACAGCAATCGCCGACAGTGTATTTGGGGCGCAGTAAGGGGAACCAGCGCGCATTCGTCGAGGTAGATGGAAAACCGCCTTAGAAACCATCCACAGGCTGTCCGGCACACAGGACCTCGACACTAATCCGCCGGGCGGATTCGTGCCGGGGACCGACACGCCTTCCCCGTCGGGAAGCAGCGCGTTAGAGCGCACGGCTGGCCGGATGGGCACCTTTGGCCCTTATGCAAGCAGTTTCCGGCTTGACATTGATTGATAGAGTTGTTGTATGTCCTCCTGCAGAATATCGTGCCAAATTCTTCCAATTGTCGCTTTAGATCATCAAAATCCCGAACTGGTTGGAGGGCCCTACCGGGAATTCTCCAAACGCTCTCAGTTGAGGAGAGATACGACGATCTCACTGGCCAAGGTAGGGTTTGGTAAGCACGAAGACAAGCGGTAGAAAATCTCACAGTGCGAAATCTAGCTAAAATGCATGTCCAGGACGGCTTGCCATGAAGGCAACTAAACGAGACGTAGAATGTCGTTGTCATACTGCTGTGCTGCTAGGGTTCCACGGATAAAAATAAAGGGGTCTTGTTATGAAATGACACCCCAGGCCATCACTCTTGGTTGTCGGGTCGTACGGCAGGCGATAGTCCAGTCTGGGGCGTCTCCAGACACATCTTCGTTCTGGATCCTCATTGACTGGAGTAGAATCGTCTTCAGTGACGAGTCCCGCTTACAACTGAGCCCTGATGACCAGTGAAGAAGTGTATGGAGGTCCAAAACAGTGATGGAATAACAATTTGACTGTACCCACCATACGACATAACACCCAGGCGTGATGCTCTGGAGTACCATTTCTTTTCGTAACATCACCTCTCTTGGTAGGTCATCCGCGACACAGAGCGATACATCGAAGATATTCTGCACCGCGTTTTGTTGCAATTTATGTCAGTCCATCCTGGCTTACATTGCAGCAAAATAATGCCCGCCCCTATACGACGAGATTTTCTACTGCTTGTGTTGGTGCTTACCAAACTCCGCCTTGACCAGCAAGGTCGCCGGATCTCTCTCCAATTGAGAACGTTTGGAGCAGTATGGGAAGGACCCTCGAACCAGCTCGGGATTTGGATGAGCACCAGTTGGACAGAATTTGGCACTATCTCCCAACAACTCCGTCAATAAATATCAATTCGAAAGGTGGACCAATGCGTTATTGGCTTGCTCAATTTTTGAATCTCTCTCTCTTGAATAAATCATCAGATTTGTGTGATATTGTAATCATTTGATTTGTTTGTCTGTACATCACATCTACCGATTTCCGTCCCATTCGGACAATTCGTTCGTGGCGTGTTCTTTTCCTTCTGGTAGTGGTGGTGATGGCCCTGGATCCACACCGGATAGTTCGGAAATAAAGATTACTATACAAATTGTTTTCGTGTGCTATTTTTTACGCTCGAGATCAAAGTTGACGCGAGACTTTGACAGTGAAGGATATGGAAGTAACCAGTATACCAAGAGCCATGCATTGCCACAAGTGAGAGTCGTGAGCAATAATCGTTACATATGAATAGGAAGAATTTCAAAGTTGTAACTCAAAGATCATCATAGAGACCACTGAAAATTTTTCTAGTGGCACTCATCAATTGAAAAAAGCTCCTATTTAGCAATTATATACAACCACTCGCTCGCAGAAAGATCCTTACCTGAAGACTGGAAAATTGCTGAAGTCACACCAATAGTGTAGGGAAGTAGGAGTAATCCGCTGAATTACAGGCCTATATCACTAACATCGATTATCAGTAGGGTTTCAGAACATATACTATATTCGAACATTGAGGTACCTCGAAGAAAACGATTTATTGACACACAGTCAGCACGGTTTCAGAAAATATCGTTCTTGTGAAACACAACTAGCTCTTTATACTCATGAAATAATAAGTGCTATCGACAGGGGATGTCAAATTGATTCCACATTTTTAGATTTCCAGACACCGTTCCTCAAAAACGGCTTCTAACAAAACTGCATACCTATTGAATATCGCCTCAGTTGTGTGACTGGATTCGTGATTTCTTGTCAGAAAGGTCACAGTTGGAATTAATAGACTCAGTCATCTAGTAAAACAGAAGTAATATCCGGCGTTCCCCAAGGAAGTGTTTTAGGCCCTCTATTGTTCCTGATCTATATTAACGACATAGTAGCCGTCTTAGATTGTTTGCAGATGATGCTGTCATTTACCGTCTTGGAACGTCTTGTAAAGTCATCAGATGATCAAAACGACCTGCAGAATGATTTAGATTGGATATCTGTATGGTGCGAAAACTGAAAGTTGATCCTGAATAAGGAAAAGTGTGAAGTTATTCACATGAGTACTAAAAGAAATCAGCTAAATTTAGATTACGCGATTAGTCACACAAATCTACGGGCTGTAAATTCAACTAAATACTTAGGGATTACAATTACAAAAACATAAGTTGGAACGATCACATAGATAATATTGTGGGTAGAGCAAACCAAAGATTGCGATTCACTGGCAGAACACTTAGAAGGTGCAACAGGTCTACCAAAGGGACTGCTTACACTACGCTTGTCCGCCCTATTCTTGAGTACTGCTGTGCGATGTGGGATCCCATCTGGTGGGACTGACGCATTACATCGAAAAAGTACAAAGAAGGGCAGCTCGTTTTGTATTATGGCGAAATAGGGGAAATAGTGCCACAGACATGATACGTGAATTGGAGTGGCAATTATTAAAACAAAGGCGTTTTTCGTTGCGACGGGATCTTCTCATGAAATTTCAATCACTAGCTTTCTCCTCAGATTGCGAAAACATTCTGTTGGCACCCACCTACATAGGGAGAAATGATCATCACGATAAAATAAGAGAAATCAGGACTCGCACAGAAAAATTTAAGTGCAAGTTTTTCCCGCGTGCCGTTCGAGAGTGGAACGGTCGAGAGACAGCCTGAAGGTGGTTCATGGAACCCTCTGCCAGGTACTTTATTGTGAATAGCAGAGTAATCGCGTAGATGTAGATGTAGACTATGACCAGTTATGTTCATTATTATAACTCTTTCATCAGGTAAACCTCATTGCTTAGTGTGTGGTTACTGTCGTCGTCGTCGTTGTCTTCATCATCATCATCTCGCGAGTTATGGGAACACAACACTACGCAGTCCACTTTATACCAACATAACACTGCCCTCCTTTTATGACATCACAGCTCTGGCCCTCGCTTTGTACCAACACAACACACACCACACTCTGTTGCGCAAGCCTACAGGGCTCATTCCTCGTCCCTCTCATAGCAGACATTTCTGATGCTACCATCATAAGCCTGCCGTCACAGCGGCAGTGACATCAGGGGATTCATCCGACGACAGACATCCAGCTTTTCAAACCACTACATGTGCAGTTTCAGTACAACTTATAATACCCCTTTTTCTAAATTTGTTGGACACGTTACCGCTCCACAGATGGAATAAAGCAACATAGTAAAAAATTATGTAAAAGTAATCTGTGACTCTTCAAATCTGAAATAATGATTGTTGAAGCAAATCATCCTAGTTTCCATAGCTAGTCCCATTGATTAGCTTCTGTATTTACTTCCGATGTAGATGCTCGCTTTGTTAGGAGGTATGGTATTTTAACGTACAGATTCTATGTCAGTATACCGTTTAGACTGAAATGTTTTCATTTGAAGTGAATTACTACATCTACCTTGTCCTAATCCGTATTTATCTGTTTCAGCATTAATCGGCTGCCATTATAGCAGTTTATATGCAAATTTACATGAACCATCATGGATTCTGTCTTCATTATCTTTTCACGATTTACGAAGTCCGGTTACAATTTGTTGTTCTCATTTTTTTATATATGGCAGTATTGGCGATTCAAACACTTATTACCGATATGCGGTCTAGCATCATCCTGTTAATGATTGACCACGAAAATACGATTTGTATTCATTCCATTTTCTGTATCAGAACGTTTCAACTTTCCTTATAACATTGCTGCTCTCATCAGTTCCATCAGTAAACATTTTAAATGATTAACTCCGAAACTGAGCAGAAATATTAGAAACTGATCTGTACTCCCGAATGTACAGACTTTGGACGGCGATCGGCTGAGTTCGTTTCTGCTTCGTTCCGTCAAATCAGGCGACGTTCCCACTCGCAAGATTGGAAGAGTCTGAAAATTTGAGTACAAGAAAGAAGTTAGTGGCAAACTGGTGTTGAGCAAAATCATAGCTAGCATATATCTCGGAATCATTTGCAAAGTGTAATGCAAAATTTTTCTAATAAAATTGATTCTATTCCACTGGCATTTCAAATCTGCATGTTATTTCTGCGTTATCTATGAAATATATGTCAATCATAAATAAAAATATTCGCGAACAATAACTAAAGGCGTAAACTGAAGGATACAGATAATTTGCAAGAGCATTCAGTTCAGAGCCATACGTTCCACCACTCCAAATATGTTCTGCTCATTAGGATACGACATAGCTCCGCTGCTGTCAGATATCCTCCACTGTCAACAAGCCAGCCAGCACTCGGCTCAAAGCTAACTTAGCTAGCTAGAGTGGACCATCTTGCATAGTCAACAAACTCGCAACTCGACTCACGGTGCACTCTCCTTTTCCCCTTTTTGTTGTGATTTTCATACCCCTTCGCCCCATGTGGGCCAGGTGGGGGGAGGGAGTGGGAGGCGGTCACTCAACTACACTCAACCCGATTTAGCTGGGGGACTGTACACACTTAGGCGCTGATGTATAGACATAAGGACAAAACGACAATTATTTTAAAATAGTAGTGAAATATGAGGATTATGAAAGACTAAAATAATAAGGCTGGCTGAACAAGTAGTTTAAAAGCAGTGATAAAAATACGGTCAGACAACACAGTTTAAGAACCACATGAAGAAAACTAAAAACACTCTAATTAAACACTGGAACAACACACAAGTGTCACTGAACATTAAAAACGGAGCACTACGCACTTTCACTAAAACTCGGATGGTCCTGCCCTGGGATGGTAGACGAAAGGAAAAGTAGTTGCAGAGCGAGAGGAGAGAGTGTTGAGGATGGGAACTGGGGCCTAGTAAGAGTTGGCAGTGACCAAGAGGTAGGGATGACTGTTGCGCGACATGGAGAGACGGGTACTTGGAATTGGGATCTGTGAATTTGAAAGGAACAGGAAATGGAGAGCGAATGGTAGGGCGAAAGGAGGGGTGGGGGTGGGGGTGGGATGAAATTTCTTTGGCAGAGGATGTGGAGGGTGTGTAGGTGGAGTGTTTGTGGGATGTGTATGTAAAGGCAGCACAGTCTAGGACTGGAGAGGGGAGGGGACACGGTAGCATTGTTGGAGTCGAGTTTGCAGGTGGTTGGTAAAGGTAAGTGGGTGTGAGAAGCAAGGCGGAAAGCATGGCGTTCGTGGATCTGGAGGTTACAGAATTTTGGTGGGGCAGATATCCATGCAACACTGGCGTAGCAAAGGATGGGGGTGGAACAGAGATTTGTATGTGTGTAGGATAGTGGAGGGCTGTAATTTCCATGTTCGACCAGTTAGTAGTTTTAGTCTATTGTGGGTTTTCTGTTGGTTAGTGAGTGAGGTTTCCACATTAGTTGCCGGTCGAAGGGTAATCCAAGGTATTTCATTGTGTTAGTGAGCTGGACAGGACGCTTGTAAATGGCGAGTTCCCTTTCCCCACACGGCACCGCCAAATATCACTCCTACCAGAGGGGCCGTACCATTGCTGCCAGGGACTTAAGGAACTTGAGTGGTGCCAACCTTAGTAATGCCACACTTTGATGTGGTTGTTGTGGCTGAGGGAACAGGCTAGCATTGTTGTTGTTGTTGTTACATTGTATTCAGTGAACCAAGAGGTCGACATCGTCCAATTCTTAATCAGTAAACCTATCCATACTGCTGTGTATCACTGTATGTACAACCAATACTGCCGGAAAACAGACCCGAGACAGAACTGAGCATTAGTGAATACAGACTTGAGGGCGATGAGTAAAGTGAGCATTACTGTCGTCATAGCCTGTACCATGTGTGGAAGGCATAGTTTCTTTCCAAACAAGAAACACAGGGCTTTCTGTCGACACTTGCGACGTTGCGCAAATATGTTCAGTGCTCGTCTCTGCAGTCCTTTCTTTCTTACAATAACATAATGCTTATCTACACACTGTGGTGCTAGTTCCACGATGTTACTATCCATTTGATGACCACAATATATTGAAACAATTATTAGTTCTGTAAGCAGAGAGGATGTACTGATAACAGCATAACAAACTCATGGGCCGTTTCAGCGTCTGTAGGCACATAAGGTGTACATGTAAGACAGGGCACAACAGCTTTAATATCGAAATATAGACGCCGAACTGAAAAGAGTGCAGTATTAGACAAATATGTAAGATTAACTGCGATTTGTGTTTCGGCGGTGGTGTCATTTGCTAGCATTGAGATTAACCCATTCTGGCGGCGTTCGCAAACGATGTAGCAATAGATTGTTTTTTTTCTGTCTTCTTGTCTTTATTTTATTGCTTGCTTTTTTTTCGTGACACATGGCGGATATTGCATGAAAATTAGGTATTTAGTGGCGTAATCTGAATCGGAAGGACTCGACCCACGGGTCTGTACAGTAGACCACCGTGTCGAATACGGTTGTGAACTTCCGCAACAGCCCTATACGGAACACCAATCGTAACTCCCAACTTTTATGCTGATAAGCTGATTGTTACTAAGGAAGGACTTGCATAACTTAATAACCACAAAACTTACGTTGATCAGTTTAATATAAAATCCTGTAGGCCTGTTAATTAACTTTGGATGTAAATATGACAGATCTTGTTTAAACACTTACAAAACAATCAATGTCAAACATTGAACAGGAGTATAGCATTCTATCAATCATCTGAAAAAATCATGTTTACCTAGCGGTGTTTCATTTATGTTTGTTACCAGTTTTTCGTTCTTAACAATTTTTAAAATAATCCTGACTGTTGTACCACGACTGAAGAGTTCATAGAAAACAGAACACAGTATGTGATTCTTAACGGAGAGAAACCTTCAGAAGTAGTTCTAACTTCGGGCGTATCCCAGTGGTGTATTATAGGACCACCACTATTAAGAATACATATGAATGACCGTGTGGATAACATAGGAAGGTCAGTGGGGCTGTTGATGGATGATGAACTTATACACAGAGGAGTCACAACACTAGAAAACTGTAGCGAAATGCAGGAAGACCTGCGTAGGATCAACGTTTGGTACATGAATTGGCAGTTGACTCTCAGCATAACTAAATGTATTGTATTCCACATAAATAGTCAGAAATACCCATTATCGTGTGGTTACATGATTGCAGAATAACCACTGGAAGCAATCACATCCATTAAATATCTGTAAGTATGCATACATAACAGTTTAAAGTGCAATGACGACATAAAACTAATCTCAAGTATGGCAGATGCCAGACTGAGATCGATTGATTGAATTTTGTCGTTTTTAGAATACTGAAGAAAGTTCTGTTCAATTATAAAAAAAAGCATCCAACATTTTATGCGATCTTGGCTGTTGAATGGGTTTTTGAGATTCATTGGCAGAATCCGCAGCAACTTCAGTCCACCCACAAAGCAGATGACTTACAAAACCTTTTAACGAATCTTTATTCACGCGTGCTTGCCATGGCTATTTCTTTTGTCATATACATTTCTGCATAAACACACGGCATTTTAACTCGTTTGGGAGCAAATTAAACATTATTATTTCGATGTTAATCGTATTCACACGACAAAGAACTATCCAGTGTCGACAGTTGAAATTTGTTGTCTACGCATTACCGTTGGTGCAGTAACTATGACTCTCTCTCTCTCTCTCTCTCTCTCTCTCTATCTATCTATCTATATAATCAGTGTATTGCTTCGTAATAGAGAGATTATATTATTTAAGTTACTTTGACAATTGACATAGGCTACAGCTTAAATTAGGCATACTCAAACTTAAATGCATTGTGTAATAATAAATAAATAATGTGATTATCGTTCCGTGATTTCGACAGACCTGTTATGTGAGCAGTTCATACTTAACATGTTGATCAGCGACATACAGATCTAATATTGATATAATTTCGACAAAAGTGTTACACGAATAACATAAATTTGCGGAAAAATATTAAATACCTGATCTCAACGACCCTTAAAAGGTCTAGATCTATACCTACACCAAAACCAACACTGTCCAAACCACTGTGAAGTGCATGGCAGAGGGTACTTCCTATTGTACCAGTTATTGAGACTTCTTCCCATTCCATTCACGTATGTTGGCTGTTCAAAAGCCTCTTTGCGCGGTGCCATTGATCTAATCTTGTCCTCACGATACCTATGGAAGCGATACGTAAGTGATTGTAGTATTTCCTGGTTAGCATTTAAAACTTGTGCTTGAGACTTTGTAAGTAGGCTTCCTATCCTCAAGCAGTTGCCAGTTCAGTTTCCTTCAGCATCTCCGTGGCACCCTCCCACGGGCCAAACAAACACTAGTGCAACCCGTCTCTGTATGCGGTCAGTATACCCTGTTCGTTCTAATCGGTAATGGTCCCACACACTTCAGAAGTATTCTAGTGTCGGTCGCAAGAGTAATTCGTAAACTATCTCCTTGCAAACCTAGTATTCTACCAATCAACCAAAGTCTGCCACATGCTCTACCCGTGACAGAGCCTCTCTGATTGTTCCGTTACATATTTGTGCAGCATTTTTCAGACAGTACTGTACTGATAACTCACCTGCAAAAAATCTGATAATATTGTCTCCAAGGTAATTATTATACAACGTGAACAGCAAGGGTCCCAAAAAACTTCCCTGTGGCACATTCGAAGTTATTTCTGCATCTGACGAAGACCATCCAAGATAACATTTTGCTTCCTTCCTATCAAGTAATCAACTCAGCCCGCTTGATACCTCATACGAGAGTACTGAGGGGTTGTAATTAAAGTGCAGGTACTCACAGAGGTCCAGTGTAGATTTTAGTTATCGTACGGCTGTGAAACTTGGTATATATTCCACTAATGTGGAACCAATAAACTCTTGAAGAAAATTAGTTCCAATTTTGGCCACCAGTTGCAAAGCTGGCAATGTACAGCATCTCGTCGTCTCCGGTGCTCATATTGGACAAACTGTGTAAGTGGTAATTAATAATATCAACATTATGCCTCTTTGTTGTTTTATCGTTACTGCCCGTTACTGGAAACATTTCTGTACGTCTTTCTTGCATTCACAGGGCCAGATTTGCACCTGGTGACCAAACTCGGAACTAATGTTTTTTCCAGCGTAAAGCAGTTCCTCATTAACGACTTATATTATCTATCAAGTATCGCTACCAGACGATAATTACAGCCCACACTGGACTTCAGTGAGTAGCTGTATTTTAATCATAACCACCCGCTATTTTCGATAATAGGCGTAGATGTGGTACTGAGAAAGTGCTTTTCGGGAATAAATACTTCTATCTGACTGCCTTGATGCATGTGATCGATTATTTTCGAAACGCTGAATGCTTGTTGGCTTGGAGTAGGTCACTGTGTTCGACTTACCTCCTTACGTTTGAGCTCAGAGTGTATTCTAAGATTCTACACCAAATGGATGTCAAAGATACATGACGGTACTTTCGTGGATCACTTTTGCAGCGCGTCTTGTGGGCGGGTATGACCATTGCTTTCTTAAGAGTTACTGAGCGTAAATCTGTATTCCATTGGGACCTGGAGCTTTATTAAGATTTTGCTGTTTTAGCTGTTTCTCAACACCATTAATAGTAATATCTACATCACTGATCTTTGCAATTGCGCCAGAATTAAATTCGGGCAATACCCCTGGATTTTTATTTGTAAAGAAACATCTTGGGTATTAATAAACCGCTTCAGCTGTATTTAGTCCTTTATTTTAATATTACTGCCGGTTTCATGGCACTGACAGCCATATCTTCAGGTGGGTATCTGCATAACAATAAATCAAGGAGGACTAACAGACCTGAGACATCCACTGATATGATACATTTCTAATATTATTTTACCATTTTTAATTATTTTTAAACGATTGAAGATCTTTTACATGTTGTTGTTGTTGTTGTCTTCAGTCCTGAGACTGGTTTGATGCAGCTCTCCATGCTACTCTATCCTGTGCAAGCTGCTTCATCTCCCAGTACCTACTGCAACCTACATCCTTCTGAATCTGCTTAGTGTACTCATCTCTCGGTCTCCCTCTACGATTTTTACCCTCCACGCTGCCCTCCAATGCTAAATTTGTGATCCCTTGATGCCTCAAAACATGTCCTACCAACCGATCCCTTCTTCTAGTCAAGTTGTGCCACAAACTTCTCTTCTCCCCAATCCTATTCAATACCTCCTCATTAGTTACGTGATCTATCCACCTTATCTTCAGTATTCTTCTGTAGCACCACATTTCGAAAGCTTCTATTCTCTTCTTGTCCAAACTAGTTATCGTCCATGTTTCACTTCCATACATGGCTACACTCCAAACAAATACATTCAGAAACGACTTCCTGATACATAAATCTATATTCGATGTTAACAAATTTCTCTTCTTCAGAAACGCTTTCCTTGCCATTGCCAGTCTACATTTTATATCCTCTCTACTTCGACCATCATCAGTTATTTTACTTCCTAAATAGCAAAACTCCTTTACTACTTTAAGTGTCTCATTTCCTAATCTAATTCCCTCAGCATCACCCGATTTAATTTGACTACATTCCATTATCCTCGTTTTGCTTTTGTTAATGTTCATCTTATATCCTCCTTTCAAGACACTGTCCATTCCGTTCAACTGCTCTTCCAAGTCCTTTGCTGTCTCTGACAGAATTACAATGTCATCGGCGAACCTCAAAGTTTTTACTTCATCTCCATGAATTTTAATACCTACTCCAAATTTTTCTTTTGTTTCCTTTACTGCTTGCTCAATATACAGATTGAATAACATCGGGGAGAGGCAACAACCCTGTCTCACTCCTTTCCCAACCACTGCTTCCCTTTCATGCCCCTCGACTCTTATGACTGCCATCTGGTTTCTGTACAAATTATAAATAGCCTTTCGCTCCGTGTATTTTACCCCTGCCACCTTTAGAATTTGAAAAAGGGTATTCCAGTCAACATTGTCAAAAGCTTTCTCTAAGTCTACAAATGCTAGAAACGTAGGTTTGCCTTTTCTTAATCTTTCTTCTAAGATGAGTCGTAAGGTCAGTATTGCCTCACGTGTTCCAACATTTCGACGGAATCCAAACTGATCCTCCCCGAGGTCTGCATCTACCAGTTTCTCCATTCGTCTGTAAAGAATTCGCGTTAGTATTTTGCAGCCGTGGCTTATTAAACTGATAGTTCGGTAATTTTCACATCTGTCAGCACCTGCTTTCTTTGGGATTGGAATTATTATATTCTTCTTGAAGTCTGAGGGTATTTCGCCTGTCTCATACATCTTGCTCACCAGCTGGTAGAGTTTTGTCAGGACTGGTTGTCCCAAGGCCGTCAGTAGTTCTAATGGAATGTTGTCTACTCCGGGGGCCTTGTTTCGACTCAGGTCTTTCAGTGCTCTGTCAAACTCTTCACGCAGTATCGTATCTCCCATTCCGTCTTCATCTACATCCTCTTCCATTTCCATAATATTGTCCTCAAGTTCATCGCCCTTGTATAAACCTTCTATATACTCCTTCCACCTTTCTGCCTTCCCTTCTTTGCTTAGAACTGGGCTGCCATCTGAGCTCTTGATATTCATACACGTGGTTGTCTTCTCTCCAAAGGTCTCTTTAATTTTCCTGTAGGCAGTATCTATCTTACCCCTAGTGAGATAAGCTTCTACATCCTTACATTTGTCCTCTAGCCATCCCTGTTTAGCCATTTTGCACTTCCTGTCGATCTCATTTTTGAGACGTTTGTATTCCTTTTTGCCTGCTTCATTTACTGCATTTTTATATTTTCTCCTTTCATCAATTAAATTCAATATTTCTTCTGTTACCCAAGGATTTCTAGCAGCCCTCATCTTTGTACCTACTTTATCCTCTGCTGCCTTCACTACTACATCCCTCAGAGCTACCCATTCTTCTTCTACTGTATTTCTTTCCCCTATTCCTGTCAATTGTTCCCTTATGCTCTCTCTGAACCTCTGTACAACCTCTGGTTCTTTCAGTTTATCCAGGTCCCATCTCCTTAATTTCTCACCTTTTTGCAGTTTCTTCAGTTTTAATCTACAGGTCATAACCAATAGATTGTGGTCAGAGTCCACATCTGCCCCTGGAAATGTCTTACAATTTAAAACCTGGTTCCTAAATCTCTGTCTTACCATTATATAATCTATCTGATACCTTTTAGTATCTCCAGGGTTCTTCCACGTATACAACCTTCTTTCATGATTCTTAAACCAAGTGTTAGCTATGATTAAGTTGTGCTCTGTGCAAAATTCTACTAGGCGGCTTCCTCTTTCATTTCTTAGCCCCAATCCATATTCACCTACTATGTTTCCTTCTCTCCCTTTTCCTACACTCGAATTCCAGTCACACATTACTATTAAATTTTCGTCTCCCTTCACTATCTGAATAATTTCTTTTATTTGATCATACATTTCATCAATTTCTTCATCATCTGCAGAGCTAGTTGGCATATAAACTTGTACTACTGTAGTAGGTGTGGGCTTCGTATCTATCTTGGCCACAATAATGCGTTCACTATGCTGTTTGTAGTAGCTTAACCGCATTCCTATTTTCCTATTCATTATTAAACCTACTCCTGCATTACCCCTATTTGATTTTGTGTTTATAACCCTGTAGTCACCTGACCAGAAGTCTTGTTCCTCCTGCCACCGAACTTCACTAATTCCCACTATATCTAACTTTAACCTATCCATTTCCCTTTTTAAATTTTCTAACCTACCTGCCCGATTAAGTGATCTGACATTCCACGCTCCGATCCGTAGAACGCCAGTTTTCTTTCTCCTGATAACGACATCCTCCTGAGTAGTCCCCGCCCGGAGATCCGAATGGGGGACTATTTTACCTCCGGAATATTTTACCCAAGAGGATGCCATCATCATTTAATCATACAGTAAAGCTGCATGTCCTCGGGAAAAATTACGGCTGTAGTTTCCCCTTGCTTTCAGCCGTTCGCAGTACCAGCACAGCAAGGCCGTTTTGGTTAATGTTGCAAGGCCAGATCAGTCAATCATCCAGACTGTTGCCCCTGCAACTGCTGAAAAGGCTGCTGCCCCTCTTCAGGAACCACACGTTTGTCTGGCCTCTCAACAGATACCCCTCCGTTGTGGTTGCACCTACGGTACGGCCATCTGTATCGCTGAGGCACGCAAGCCTCCCCACCAACGGCAAGGTCCATGGTTCATGGGGGGAGATCTTTTACATGAGGACATTAAAATATTTGTACTCATTAGACCTAAAAGTCTCGGAGCTTTGTATCCAGTATTCGTTGTCTGTCAGAATAAAACATCGCTAGAAGACGGTGTGTCGTTAAATAAAACAGCCGGATGCTTGGATTCCAATTCAGTATGGTGGATGTCGCTTAAACAAATAATGCCATAGTATGCATAAATCTAAAACTACACTACTAGCCACACCACGAAGATAACATGCTGCAGACGCGAAATTTAACAGACAGGAAGAAGATGCTGTGGTATGCAAATGATTAGCTTTTCAGAGCATTCACACAAGGTTGGCGCCGGTGGCGACACCTACAACGTGCTGACATGAGGAAGGTTTCCAACCGATTTCTCATACACAAACAGCAGCTGACCGGCGTTACTTGGTGAAACGTAGTTGTGATGCTTCGTGTTAGGAGGAGAAATGCGTACCATCACGTTTCCGACTTTGATAAAGGTTGGATTGTAGCCTATCGCGATTGCGGTTTATCGTATTACGACATTGCTGCACGCTTGGTCGAGAGCCAGTGATTGTTAGCAGAATATGGAATCGGTGGGTTCAGAAGGGTAATACGGAACGCCGTGCTGGATCCCAACGGCCTCGTGTCACTAGCAGTCGAGATGACAGGCATCTTATCCGCATGGCTGTAACGGATCGTGCAGCAACGTCTCGATCCTTGAGTCAACAGATGGGGATGTTTACAAGACAACAACCATCTGCACGAACAGTTCGACGACGTTTGCAGCAGTATGGACTGTCAGCTCGGAGAGCGTGGCTGCGGTTGTTACCCTTGACAGGAGCGCCTGCGATGGTGTATTCACCGACGAACCTGGATGCACGAATGGCAAATTGTCATTTTTTTCGTATGAATCCAGGTTCTTTTTACAGCATCATTATGGTCGCATCCGTGTTTGGCGACATCGCGGTGAACGCACGTTGGAAGCGTGTATTCGTCATCACTAGACCACGGATTTTTAGGTAGTAAAAAAGTGTGTTTTAGGCACCTAAAATAGGCTCCTTCAGTAGTTCATTTAGGCTATATAAAACCTAAAATAGCCTCTAATAAAAATGATGCAGAGGAAATGAAAGTAAATTAAAATACACAGTGTTGACAGTATGAACATCTTATTAGTCATTAAAATAAGGAGAATGAATATTTACACAGTTACAGAGAACAGCAATCTACAACATTAATGTTGAACGTAACTCCAAATATTTTTGAATTCCTGCAAGATAAAGGTCTCCGTAAAAAAGATGTGGCAGTGGTTTAATTAATACATTCGTAGTTTCACATATTCTGACCATAGTTGGCTTCACAATAAAAACAAAAATCTTTTTTAAGTTTTCTAGTGAAAAATTGTGTGTGGCGCTTGTCAGTCAGAATCAATTTATACGATGAAAAAGAACGTTCTACATCAAGAGATGTGACAGGGGCGTACTTCATTTTCGGCACATGTTGGACAGGAATGCTGCAGTCAGGAGTGCTGGGTTTTCCACTAAGTATGTCGGCAGCTGCACACAACTCCTTCAGGCCAGTGTTCTTCTACAAAACAGTTTGCATTTTTGCCCGTACTTTTTCCCCTACCTCACATGGCGCTTCATTAATTTTCATTTTGACTTCTTCAAGAAAAGAAATATTGTCGTAGATAGGTCTCCCTGAGCCTTCTAATTCTGAAATTATTCTTGTCATAAATGTGTAGTGGGCCCTAATGTAAGATAAGTCCTGCTTTAAAGAAGAATCTTTGAGTAACTCCATTGCTGCTGTTACGGATGCAGCATCCTCCGGTATATTTTCAACCACCTTCTGGACAGCTGAGAGATGCGTACTATAGTATTTTGCTGCTATCAGCCACGTGCCCCAGCGAGTAACAACAGGCCCTGGCGACAATGCCTTGAATGCCTGTATTCTTGATGGTACCTTAACAAAAATTTTCTTCGCCATAGATATTACTTTATTTACTTTAGGAAATTGTAGCCTTACTTGCTCTGCTATGCGGTTGATCCCATGCACTACACTAGTTACGTGCAGCATCAATGGGTAGAATACTTTTAATAGTTGAAACGCTGCTATCATATATGCAGCAGCATCAGTGACGGCCAGAAGCACCTTATTCTCATCCACTCCATTTGGGTATAGCACCTTAAGCCCATTGTTGACAATCTGTGCTATTGTTTGTTGGTTAGTTTTTGCAAGCTGTTTTGAGTAAATCAAATGAGCCCTGGATGGAGCATCTGGATCTAGCTTGCCAATAATCAGGTATGCAATGTAACGGCCAAGACTGTCAGTAGTTTCTTCCACAGAAATCCATATACAAGATTCTTCAACATCTTCTCGGATTCTGTGCAATGCTGCATTGTAAGCTGAATCCACATAATTCTTATGTAAAGTTGACTCCGTAGGAATAGACTGATGGCAGTACTTTTCAAGAAAACCTCTGAAAGTAGGGTTTTCTAGTTTCCAAAAGGGGATGTTTGCTGCCACAAGTGCATGACACAAATCACTGCAGAACTTGTTTTTTCGGACATATGGCACCTGACAGATGGCCGCCCCTTCTGAACAAGGGAATGGAATATACCGGTGCTTCAGATGAAAACGTCTCACTTTTGGCAAATTATTTTTCGAACCGGAAAATTCACGTATAATACCTTTCACGAAACAGAGTAGTTTGATAGGACTGTCTGTAGATAGCAGCGAGAAAATGCCCGAAGGGCAGTAATTTAGCTATATAGGGCGTCTACAATTAACATTGTGATTTTTTAATCCGTGCTCAGCTTAAGGCCTATGAAACCCTTTCTTTGCGAAAATACACAGCTGGCCAGAATCTAAGAACGAAATATTTTCAAATACAGCATTTATCATTCCCACGTTCGATTCTAATGTGTAACTCAAATCTTTGAGCGGTTCCCATTCGCTCACCGAAGTTAAGCACTGTCGCGCTCTGCGCGTACTTGGATAGATGACCATTCAACCGTGCCGAGTGCTGTTGGTAGTAAGGCAAGCAAAGGAATTGTAAAGTCTCTAGCGACCTTGACCTTCGACGAGACGTAAAGCCCTAAGTTTATTTCCTTTTTCTAATCTTTGAAAACATAAGAACTCTGTCAGATTAACGAAATAGGTACTTTTTAGGATTTTGATGCCGAAATAGGCAAAATTAGGTGTCAACGTCGAAATACGTAATTTTAGGTCCTATAGAACTAATGGTATTCAGTTTAGTTAGTCAAGAAACGCATAACTACCACATTATATGCAAATTGAAACTTAGGAAAATATAGATTTTAACCTAAAGATCCGTGATCTATTTTTTACATATGAATAGTAAAACACCTGTAAAGAGTATTTGGTAATAACAGGGATAGCGATATAAAAATATAAAAAAAGACCGAAGTGTTAGGCAAATACGAAGCATTAGCGCACATCAACTAGCCACCTTGCTGCACGCTGGGCAGAAATTATTTTTTTCCATCTGTCGTATAGTGTGGAAAAACTTGGAGCCACTGTCTCTTTAGGATATTAAAGCCGAAATAGGCAAAAATAGGCACTAACATCGAAATAGGCTTTTTGATGTTCTATAGAATTAATGCTATTAAGTGTAAATAGTCATGAAACGCATACGTACAAATTTTTATCCAAGTAGGAACTCAGGAACAAAATAGGTTTTTACCTAAAATCCGCGGTCTAGTCATCACCATACTGGCGTATCACCTGGCGTGATGGTATGGAGTGCCATTGGTTACACGTCTCGGTCACATCTTGTTCGCATTGACGGCACTTTGAACAGTGGACGTTACATTACAGATGTGTTACGATCCGTGGCTCTACCCTTCATTCGATCCCTGCGAAAACCTACATTTCAACAGGTCCTGTACGGGCCTTTCTGGATACAGTAAATGTGCGACTGCTGCCCTGGCCAGCACATTCTCCAGATGTCTCACCAATTGAAAACGTCTGGTCAATGGTGCCCGAGCAGCTGCCTCGTCACAATATACCAGTCACTAGTCTTGATGAATTGTGGTATCGTGTTGAAGCTGCATGGGCAGCTGTACCTGTACACGCCATCCAAACTCTGTTTGACTCAACGCCCAGGCGTATAAAGGCCGTTATTACGACCAGAGATGGTTGTTCTGGATACTGATTTCTCAGGATCTATGCACCCAAATTGCGTGAAAATGTAATCACATGTCAGTTCTAGTATAATACATTTCTCCAATGAATACCTGTTAATCATCTGCATTCTTCTTGGTGTAGCAATTTTAATGGCCTGTAGTATATTAAGACCTAATTTGTGCCGAGCACGGAAAATCAAGAAGTGCTTGCAACAAACTGGAGGGATGTTCTGCCCGAACTTAAAGTAAATAGCTACTGACGGGAAAGCAGAACCTGGAACCCGACCAATATTCTGCCGCGAAGAGAGGACGCTGCCGCATGCTGTCCCTTACTGACGGCAACATAGTAAACCGCTTGCCTATAAACAGCTCGCGCATGAGAACAAAGAATATTGTTATCTCAATATTCCTTGTTCTCATTCACCATCCGTGTGTTTGCCAAAGACGTCCAATGATCCGGTTGAACCCGTGCATCATCAGCGCATTCGCGAGCCGTCCATAGGCAAGCGGTTTGCTTTGTTGCCGTCAGTAAGGGACAGCACGCCTCCGATATCCCCTGTTCGCGACTGAGTATGGACCGGAAAAGCGGTAAATCTGGTTTCCAGGTTGTGCTTTTCCGTCAGTAGCAATTTACTTGACGTTTTCGGTCCAGGTACGACATCTCTCGATTTTGTTGCAAAAGCTTACTGGTTTTCCGTGCTAGCCGCAAATTAGGTATTAATTGCTTTACATTTATTTTTACCTTACTAATGGATCACTAAGATATAATTAATGTGCCACCGTATTCGATTGGAATCCATCCATCCTGCTGTTTTATTCAATTACATACCGTCTTGCAGCGATGTTTTGTTCTGACAAACAACGAACGTTAGGTACAAAGTTCAGAACTTTTTAGCTGTAATGTTTTAGTTATGTAGGGACAAATATTTTGATATTCTCACGAAAAATGTTTAACGATTTTTAATTTTTTTTAAAAGAAATCGTAGAATAGTTTTAGAAAGTAACATGAATGGATGTCTTAGTGTTGTTATTCCTTCTTGAATTAATCATTTTACTAAGATTTGAAGCTCCCACTTCTCGTTCTTCCGTGTTTGCGATTTAAAATGTGGGTTATTTTGGAAATCAGCCTTATGCAAACACAATACGTTTAGTTTTATATTTCTCTAGACACTAATGTGTCATCTTCTGTGCGTTAAATTTTATTTTCTTAAAATTACATCGCTAATAAAAAAAAGTTCAAATGTGTGTGAAATCTTATGGGACTTAACTGCTAAGGTCATCAGTCCCCAAGCTTAAACACTACTTAACCTAAATTATCATAAGGACACACACACACACACACACACACACACACACACACACACACACACACACATCGCTACTTGAACTATATTATTAAACATCGATTCTACTGCTCGTTTTTGGCCCTTTTTTTTGTTGCTTTTTTGACAGCATGTCATATTTTCCGTCCTGTTTCGTGTCCTTGACTGATATCTCTATTATCTACTATTTAGTGCATTGCTTTCACTCAGTTTTTCATAAATTTCCGCTCACTAAAAAATAAACTAATTGTGTTGCATAAGGCTGATTTTCAAAACAACCCAGTTTCTCGATTTAATGTTACGCAGATCTTCACCTGAAGATATCGCTTTTAGTGTCATGAAAACGGTGGTGCCGGCGGCGGTGGCCGTGCGGTTCTGGCGCTCCAGTCCGGAACCGCGTGACCGCTACTGTCGCAGGTTCGAATCCTGCCTCGGGCATGGGTGTGTGTGATGTCCTTAGGTTAGTTAGGTTTAAGTAGTTCTAAGTTCTAGGGGACTTATGACCTAAGATGTTGAGTCCCATAGTGCTCAGAGCCATTTGAACCATTTTTGAAAACGGTGGTGATCAAAAAAATAAATGGCTAAATACAGTTGAAGCGGTTTATTAATACCAAGATGACTCCTAGCTGTGGTTGCCCTACCTAAAAGGTTGTCTATATCTACATACATACTCCGCTAGTCACCAAGAGGCGTGTGGCGGAGGGCACAATTCGCGCTAAAGTCATATCCCCCCCGCCCTCTGTTCCACTCGTGGATCGCGCGAGGGAAAAAACGACTGTCTGAACGCCTCAGTACGAGCTCTTATTTCCTCGATCTCTAATCTTTGAATGATGATCATTACGCGATTTGAAAGTTGGTGGTAATAATATATGCTCTACATGCTCGGTGAATATTGGATTTCGGAATATAGTGAGCAGCCCCTTCTGTTTAGCGCGTCGTCTATCCCACTTCTAACTTTCTGTGAGATTTGTAACGCTCTCGCGATGGCTAAATGTACCAGTCACGAATCTTGTCGCTCTTCTTTGGACCTTCTAAATCTTTTGAATCAGACCCAACTGGTAAGGGTCCCATACAGACGAACAATACTCTAAGACTGGACGAACTAACGTATTGTAAGCTATTTCCTTTGTTGAAGGCTTCGTCGCTTCAGGATGCCACCAATAAACCGCAATCTAGAGTTTGCCTTACCCATTACCTGCGTAATCTGATCATTCCATCTGAGATCATTTCGAAGAGTCATACCCAGACACTTGACTGATGCTACCGCTTCCAAAAACTGATAATTTATTTTGTACTCATACATTAATGGGGATTTTCACCTTGTTATACGCAGTAGGTTACACTTACTAATATTGAGTGATAACTGCCAGTCATTACACCACGCATTTATTTTCTGCAAATCCTCATTGATTTGTTCACAACTTTCGTGTGATACTACTTTCCTGTAGACTTCAGCATCATTGGCAAACAGTCTAAGGTCGCTGTCAATACCATCAACCAGATCGTTTATGTAAATCGTAAAAAACAGAAGACCTATTACGCTGCCCTGGGCATACCTGAAGTAACTCTTGTTTCTGTTGAAGTTACCCCGTTCAGGACGACGTACTGCTCCCTGTCTGTTAGAAAACTTTCTGTCCAACCGCATATGTGATTGGATAGAACGTAAGAGCGCACTTTTTATAGCAAGCGACAGTGCTGAACTGAATCGAACGCCTTTAGGAAGTTGAGAAATATGGCATCAACCTGGGAACCGGTATCTAGAGCCTATTGTATATCATGCACAAAGAGGGAGAGCTGTGTCTCGCATGACCACTGTTTCTTAAAACCGTGCTGGTTTCTGCAGATGAGCTTCTCAGAGTCCATAAAGGTTATTATGTTTGAACACAAACTATGTTCCATGATTCTACAAGAAATTGACGTCAGTGAAATTGGCCGGTAATTATCTCATCCGATTTTCTACCCTATTTATAGATTGCTAAAATCCAATCCCAAAGAAAGCAGGTGTTGACAGATGTGAAAATTACCAAACTACCAGTTTAATAAGTCACAGCTGCAAAATACTAACGCGAATTCTTTACAGACGAATGGAAGCCAACCTCAGGGGAGATCAGTTTGGATTCAATAGAAATGTTGGAACATGTGAGGCAACACTGACCCTACGACTTATCTTAGAAGCTAGATTAAGGAAAGGCAAACCTACGTTTCTAGCATTTGTAGACTTAGAGAAAGCTTTTGACAATGTTGACTGGAATACTCTTTTTCAAATTCTGAAGGTGGCAAGGGTAAAATACAGGGAGCGAAAGGTTATTTACAATTTGTACAGAAAATAGATGGCAGTTATAAGAGTCGAAGGACATGAAAAGGATGCAGTGGTTGGGAAAGGAGTGAGACAGGGTTGTAGCCTATCCCCGATGTTACTCAATCTGTATATAGAGCAAGCAGTGAAGGAAAGAAAAGAAAAATTCGGGGTAGGTATTAAAATACATGGAGAAGAAATAAAAACTTTGAGGTTCGCCGATGACATTGTAATTCTGTCAGAGACAGCAAAGGACTTGGAAGAGCAGTTGAACGGAATGGACAGTGTCTTGAAAGGAGGATATAAGATGAACATCAACAAATGCAAAACGAGGGTAATGGAATTTAGTCGAATTAAGTCAGGTGATGCTGAGGGAATTGAATGAGGAAATGAGACACATATAGTAGTAAAGGAGTTTTGCTATTTGGGGAGAAAATAACTGATGATGGTCGAAGTAAGGAGGATATAAAATGTAGACTGGCAATGGCAAGGAAAGCGTTTCTGAAGAAGAGAAATTTGTTAACATCGTGCATTGATTTAAGTTTCAGGAACTCGTTTCAGAGAGTATTTGTATGGAGTGTAGACTTCTGTGGAAGTGAAACGTGGTCGATAAATAGTTTAGACAAGAAGAGAATAGAAGCTTTCGAAATGTGGTGCTACAGAAGAATGCTGAAGATTAGATGAGTAGATCACATAACTAATGAGGAAGTACTGAATAGAATTGGGGAGAAGAGGAGTTTGTGGCACAACTTGACGAGAAGAAGGGACCGGTTGGTAGGACATGTTCTGAAGCACCAAGGGATCACAGATTTAGCATTGGAGGGCAGCGTGGAGGGTAAAAATCGTAGAGGGAGACCAAGAGATGACTACACTCAACAGATTCAGAAGGATGTAGGTTGCAGTAGGTACTGGGAGATGAAGAAGCTTGAGTAGTATGGAGAGCTGCATCAAACCAGTCTCAGGACTGAAGACCACAACGACGACGACAACAACAACAAAACAACAACAACAACAACACCGTCTTGTACCAATTTTTTGTTCTGACAAACAACGAAAGTTAGGTACAAAGTTCAGAACTTTCTAGCTCTAATGTTTTGGTTATATGAGGATAAATATTTCAATATTCTCACGTAATAGATTTAACGGTTTTTAATTTTTTTTAAAATCTTAGAATCATTTTAGAAAGTAACATAAGTGGATGTCTTGCTAATGTTGTTATTCCTTCTTGATTTACTCATTTTACTAAAGTTTGAATCTCCTCTTCTCGTTGTTCCGTGTTTGCGATTTAAAAATTGGGTTGTTTTGGAAATCAGTCTTATGCAAACACAATAAGTTTATATTTCCCCAGACATGTTTGGACACCAATGTGTCATCTCCTGTGGGTTGAATTTTTATTTTCTTAAAATTACGTCGCTAATTGAACATCGATTCTAGTGCTCGTTTTTGGCGTTTAATATTTTCCGTCCTGTTTCGTGTCCTTGACTGGTGTCTCTATCAGCTACTGTTTAGTACATTGCTTTCACTCAGGTCTTCATAAATTTCCGCTCACTAAAAATAAGCCGGCCGGAGTGGCCGAGCGGTTGTAGGCGCTACAGTCTGGAACCGCGCGATTGCTACGGTCGCAGGTTCGAATCCTGCCTAGGGTATGGATGTGTGTGATGTCATTAGGTTAGTTGGGTTTAAGTAGTTCTAGAGGGCTGATGACCTCAGGAGTTAGTCCCATAGTGCTGAGAGCAATTTGAACCATTTGAACTAAAAATAAACTAATTGTGTTTGCATAGGCTGAGTTCCAAAACATCCCAGTTTCTTGATTTACTGTTACGCAGATCTTCACCTGAAGATGTCGCGCTTTTAGTAGCATGAAACCGGTGGTGATAAAAAAATAAAGGGTAAATACAGCTGAAGTGGTTTATTAATACCCAAGATGATTACTCCTAGGTGTGGTTGCCCTACCTAAAAGGTTGTCTGTAAAGAGACAGTCGAAGACAGAATTTCGATATGGAAAAATGTTTTTAACCCACAAATACGGGAGATCTCTTACTATACACGATGGCTGACTATAACAGTGGCTGACTGTACGCCGGCTGAGCGCAGAACTAAATGTTGCAGGCCGGTGTGGACGTGGGAGTGCCGCGAGAGCCGATGCGAGAAGGTGGCCGCCGGTGAGGGCGAAGCGCAGTCGCTGGGGGCGTGCCGGCTGTCGTGCGACCCCTGGGCGACGCTATGGCCGCGGCCGCGCGGCGGGCTGCAGAGGACGCCGGGCCGCCTGCTGGCGCTCAACCCGTACAGCGTGTCCGTGGAGGCGGCGGGCCGCGACCTGCAGCCCGGCGTGCGACAGCTGCTGCAGGAGGCGGGACGCATCTTCCACAGGAAGGTAGAGCGAAAGGCGCGCACCGGCGCCAAGCTGCGGTCCGCCGGCGAGCGGCGCTCCCTCTTCGTCACGCTCACCGTCAGCGACGGGCAGACGCGCTCCTTCCACACGGACACCTCGGAGGCCTACTCCCTCTCCATCTCGGAAGTCACTGCTGGCAGGGTAAGTGAGCATACTGTACGTGGCCCAGTCACCTTGTGACCACCGCCTATGTTCGGCGTCAACGTGTCTTGTGCACATAGTTCCGCGTAGTCAGCGCGTACACAACTTTCCCACTAGAGCGCGGTATTACACTATCAAATTTCTTTGTCAAAGATTTGACCAAAGATGTGATCAAATATTCCGTCAAATGTATTTGACAAAGATCTTTGACGTAACGCTAGAAGGGGTATTACGCTGTCATACGAGGGCTGTCCAGAAAGTAAGTTCCGATCGTCCGCTACATGGAAGCCACAGTGAAAAGCAGAAATATTTTATTTGCAAGAGTTGCACCTCTCTCCAGATACTTCTCTACATAGTCGCCATTCGGACTTAGATACTTGTCGGAGTGTTATATCAAATTTCCAACACCATCGTAATGGAAGGCAGCTGCCTGTGCTTTCCGGTAATTCTCTATGCTGGTCTATAGCGCGTAGCCTGCGCCCAAGTGTTGTCTTCGTATCCAGCGTTTTATGTGAATAGAGACCATACTCAGGACGATCCAATTACGGCTGTGTTGTGGGTCATCGAACACTTCCCATCGAAAAGGCTGCAGGAGCCCTCCTACTTGGCGGGTGACATCGTTGTTCTAGGCACCTTTAGTCGCCCACAGGGCGCTCATAACTGAAGAGAGCGCCTTGTTGCGATCGACGGTCATACTAGACACTACCCGACACATCTATGCAAAGCTTCATCGGTTTTTCACTGTGCTGTCCATTTCGCGACCGATCGGAACTTAATTTCTGGACAGCCCTCGTATTTTTCGTCAAAGTTAAAGATGGCTATGTAGTTTGACGGGAAGGCTAGTTATTACCTATGTATAAACAGTGAATTAATTCGTCTAATAAAAACCATCTAGCTACAACACTCCCTCGTTGTCGTAATCACATAGTGAAAATGTTATGCCAACTGCTACAATGTGAAATACTCCTGTGCAATGGCTTTTCAGCATACCTAGTTGGTGAATAGATGTCGGGCTACACTTCTTTCAGAAAATAAAGTTATAATCGGAGTCACATAAGTACATTTAGGTTCCGATTCACGGCTGCTTTCTTCCGTCACAAGCAGAAAACTCTTCCACAGATTTGTGTTTAAAACTAAACGGCGGTAATTCGAGTTTTACAAGAAAAGAAACAGTCTGCAATGTAATTAATGAAATGATAGGAAAGTTTACTTACATTCTACTGAATCATCCCAGTTCATTAGCATACATTAGTTATTTACATGTTCTCGCAATGACTTCGATGCTCAGTGCTCTTCTCTATTTAGAACTTTACAACAAAACCGTCGTGTCCATAATCTCGCAGGAGACTGCACATCTAAAAATAAAACGAAAACATTCATAACAATAAGAAATTAATACGTCGCCATATCAAAGAATAATTATTACTTTCTGTAATTACATCTATGCCGCTGATTTTAAAAACTTCGCTGGCGCTGTTTAGTGTTTAATACGCGTTCACAGCATAGAGTAAATATCTCTCGAGTGAGCACTCACATGCGCAGAACAGATTTTGTGTTGTCAATATACATTGCCGGCCTGGTCACGTGATCTCGGGACGTCGGGTGTTTGTCCTGTATATTTAGAATGTCACTACATCCCTAGTACAGACGGATTCTTTTCGTACGTGTCGTGGATTATTTATATATGTTGCACAGACATTTTAACAGTATCCATTTCATACCGGGACTAAACAGCTACGTAACTTTTAAGGGCAAGTGATATTACATTCTGCTTCTTTGCGATAGGTGTCATAGTTCAGATGCACTCGATTTTTGGTAGTTTTCGGTATGATACGGCTCTTTATACTATTACAGAGCCTGAAGTACATTTTTGCAGTGATAGTCCTGCAAAACGACTTGACAGTACGCTAGTACTTTTGCAAGTGTCCGAAAAACACCGAATTTGCGCACATTAGCGATTATATCCCTGCTAATTCGTCCTTTTTTCTTGTATTTCTGCGTGTTTATTTTCTCATTTTTGCGACCTAAAGCACAATTTTTCTTACTGGTGGCACTTTGAGGTATTTATTTAACGCAGTTTAAGTGCTTGCTCCCAGTTTATTAAATAAATAGTAGACTGAGTAATCTCTATACATAATCGACAAGTCACTGATGAATGCATGGTGGATAGTATTTACTGAAACAATTAACCATTCCCTTTCTTGTTCCACTAGCAAATTTACGAGAGGAAGCGATTATTTGTAAGCTTTTGTACGAGCCGTAATATCTGTTATATAGTCATAAAATGTAGACTGGCAATGGCAAGGAAAGCATTTCTGAAGAAAAGTTTGTTAACATCGAGTATAGATTTAAGTGTCAGGAAGTCATTTCTGAAAGTATTTGTATGGAGTGTAGCATGTATGGAAGTGAATCATGGACGATAAATAGTTTGGACAAGAAGAGAATAGAAACTTTTGAAATGTGGTGCTACAGAAGAATGCTGAGGATTAGATGGGTAGATCACATAACTAATGAGGAAGTATTGAATCAGATTGGGGAGAAGAGAAGTTTGTGGCACAACTGGACGAGAAGAAGGGATCGGTTGGTAGGACATGTTCTGAGGCATCAAGGGATCACCAATTTAGTATTGGAGGGCAGTGTGGAGGGTAAAAATCGTAGGAGGAGACCAAGAGATGACTACACTAAGCAGATTCAGAAGGATGTAGGCTGCAGTAGGTACTGGGAGATGAAGAAACTTGCACAGGATAGAGTAGCATGGAGAGCTGCATCAAACCAGTTTCAGGACTGAAGACAACAACAACAACAGTCATAAAATCGTAGAAAAATAGGTCTACAGAATAAAGTCCTAATTATAAGGCGTCTCGAAATTTTTAAACATATACAGTGTCTCTTACTAATATGATAACTATAATTAGAGCTACATGGTATGTACCCATGAAAAGTTACTATCCCTCCTTTCAAATATTTTTCTTCGCATCCGTAGCAACAACAGTAATTCACCCTCGCTATTAAACTATCAACAAATGGTGAAAACAACAAAAACTCTTGATACTATAAACTTCACAAACGCTTCAGAAAGCACACACTCACAGCGAAGTCCCGAAAACACGTGACAATCCTGGTTTGATGTTGACAACATGCGCAGAACGCAATGCTCACTCCAGAGATATTTACTCTATGGTGTTACATGTCATATTTTTCATCAAAGTTAAAGATGGCTGACCACAACATGTTATTAATCGCAGCAGTTGCATGTACCACAATTGCACTGTGTGCATATGCGGAAGAGAAGCGGGGAAACAAAAAGGAAACATACCTGGGTGAAGCCGTGGGTTTTACGACGACACGATAAAAGCTTTCTACAAAACTTGTTACGTGAGCTTATAGTGGAGGACGTCACGTCGTACGTAAATTACTTAAGAATGGATGGGCATACATTTCTGTATGTGCTCAATGAAGTGTATCCTCATATCATAAACCACAATATTCACTTAAGAACTGCTGCATCCGCAGAAGACAGGCTCACTGTAACACTCCGGTTCCTTGCTACAGGAGAGGGTTGGGTTAGGTTAGGTTAGGTTAGGTTAGGTCAGGTCAGGTCAGGTCAGGTCAGGTCAGGTCAGGTCAGGTCTCCAATCTTCGTAATCTGTTTTTGTATTCAGCGTGCCTCACGTTGTAAAGCGCCTCATCAGCTTCATTCATCTCTATTAATTTTGTAGTTGTCGACACACACCAATTGTATTTACTCGCAATGTTTATAAAAGCACTACAGACGACAGAACGCAGCGATGCTAGCACTCCATGTGGTAACATGTCACATTGCAGTGAACAGAAGACAAGCGACTTCTTTGATCAAATCTACAGTGAGGCCCTAGATTTCATCAAATATTGGACGACATTTGACAAAGTTCCCTATTACACCATCAAATATCTTTGACAAAGATATTGGACAAAGATGTTTGACAAAGAAATTTGCTAGTGTATTACCGGCCTAGGCACAACAGCGCAGGTGCAGCGCTCGTCCATCTCCGCACTACAAGATGGCGCTGCCATAGAGACGGACCAAATTCTGCTTCCGCCGATCTGCGTATTAATATGTAACGCAGCCAACGAGATTGCTGCTAACGTAGAACCTTTTCTCCTCGCAGATCACACTCGTGCAGTGATACATGAACGCGCGAGGTATTATAACGAGTGTACAGACCTCCGATTAGTCAGTCCACATTTGTCTGTACCAGTCTACATTTGTCTGTACCAGTGTATAGTCAAGTTTCAGTCTGCGCCTAATAAGATTACCATATTCCTGTACATAGCCAGGAAGATAAATGTATAGACACTTTTGTCAGGATCAGAGATATATATGTGAGAATAAGATTAACGTACCAGTAAAAAGGAACTTCAGATTGTCAATTGTAAATAGCCTCCAGAACGCAGTTAAGTAATTTGTATCCTTGTTATTATTTTAATAAATGTGTGTGAAAATTAATCAAGTTCTGTTTAAAATTGGTCACCGTCAATCTGCTACTCTAAGCGTGCAAATGGCATTTCTATCGTCTAACGATAAGACCACGAGACATTTCTGACACTTGCCTACTTCGTTAGAGTGACAAGTCAAATAATCTGATGGTGTGTGTGCTGAAGGTCTTAAAGTACGCTCACCACATCGTGCAACAACCATTCCCATATGGCAGGTGACAGCAGTAGCAGTGGGGGGATGTGTTGGGGGAGGGCACAAAGGAAAGAAATGCAGTCATCGTCATAATTCAGAAACTGAGGACTTATCTAACGTCCAAGGGTGGAGGCATTTCAAAATGGCTAAGTTGGTAAACTGTTGGTGTGCTGTCATGTTTAAAGTATACCGAGGATGGCAGAATGACGCTATGCAAAGGCAACATCGAGGTAACTGTGGTGGACCATGAGCCGTAGATGACAAGGGTGAACACTTGCTGCAGAGATGTGTACGGGTGAATAGACATGCAACTGTTGAGCAACTGACCATCCAGACGAACCAAGAGGTTACCAACAGTGAATCTTCAATGACCGTTCAGCGAATGTCGTTGTGTATTGTTGTCCACTGCAGGAGCCTGGTGTGTGCACCCGTGCTGGCTGCTGTTCATCAGCGATGAAGGCTGTAATTTGCACACCAATGCTGCAACTGGACATCCACTGATTGGCGACAGTTGGGAATTTTGAGACGATAGACGAAATATTTGAAACCAAACGCTCTGCAACAATCATTGGAAGAGTCCAGGCCAGAGGAGGGAGCGTTATGGTCTGAGGAATATTATTGTTGCATCTCCTGGGTAGTCTTGTCATTCTGGAAGGCACAATCGATCAAGACAAATAAGCATCAATACTTGGGGGCCGCGTCCAATCCTACATGCACTTTGTTTTCACTTTCATCATGGCGTCTATCAGGAGGACAAATCAACATGCCACATAGCTTGCATGTACATGCACAGTTCAAAGAGCACCCCAGATTTAAACCCAATCGAAAATGTGTGGGACCACCTCGCTCGCGCTGTCTGTGCCATGGATCTTCAACCTACAAACTTAGTGCCGATGGCCATTGCGCTGGAGTCGACATGGTCTACATCCCTGTCGGTACCTTCCAGCTCACTGACTCTCTTTTGCACTTCTCGCATTGGTGCATGGTGCAGAAGAAAGGTTGTTCAGGCTTTTGCGACTGAACTCTGTATCTAACAACTTAAAAAAAAAAAAAAAAAACTTGTTGAAGCGAGGTAGTAATCTCACACAGCTATGAGTAGGGCAACATATGTAACATGTGTAAATTGCTTAATCTTACTACAGTGCTAAATGGCAAAGAAGAAACAGTTCATTATTATTTAACATAGTTCCTGTGATTGTTAATTTTTTAGTGTACTCTTCTAGCGTCAATTAAAATGTGCTATGTATTAAAGTTGTGCTACATCCCAGAATGTGGTATACACATGGCATAGACAACAGGATGGAAACACCACAAACACAGTACATTTCCATCCCTACTACAGTGTTGCAAAACCATTGACATTCAAAACAGTTTCCAGTTATCTCAAAATGGGTAAATGCAGGTACTGTAAGGTTTTCAATGGAATGTTGTAACATTCTTCTTGCAAGATACTGGCACATTAGGTGACGATGATGGAGGTGGATAGCTATCGCACACCAGTCTCTCCAAAGTAGACCGGAAAGGCTCAATCGTACTGAAATACAATAACTTTTGTGGTCAAGGGGAACGCTACAGCTCATCCTTAGCCTCACAGAACCAGTCCTGGACGATGCAGCCTGAGTGAAGAGGAACGCTGTCATCTTGGAACACAATGTCACCATTGGGGAACAAACATTATACCATGGGATGGACCTAATCAGGCAAAATGGTCATATAGTCCTTGTCAGTAATGCAGCCTTGTAGAGTAACCATGGAGCCCTTGGAATACCACAATATAGCTGACAAAATCGTCAAAGAACCCCCATTGCGTTTCAGTCTAGGCAGCAAGCAGTCCATTGTAGGTTTTAAATGGCTTATGCTAGGCATAAGCTACCCCAAAAGTTGGAAACAATGTGAAACAAGGCTCATCCACCCAAATTACTTTCTTTTATTGCTCCACAGTACAGGTTTTACTGACTATGGTACTATGTCTTACACTTTGGTCATTTGCATTACTGACGTTTGGCTTTAGAATTCCAGATCGCCCTGTAGTTCCCTGCTTCAGGAGCTACCTCTGTGTTGTTTTGGTGCTGACAGAATTCATGAATGTGGCATTAATTTCTGCAATGGCTTTTGCAGCTGTTGTCCTCTTACTTTTCGTCACGGTCTTCTTCAATGACCATTTGTCAAGATCACTCTACAAAACGACCTCGTCTGCATTGTGACTTAGTGGATGATGTTTTGCCATTTTCCCTGCATGTGGTATAAATCTTCAATACAGTGCCTTGTGAAACACCATACCCCTGGGCTTCATAGGTTACGGAAGCACCCACCATACAAGCACCACCAAAAATTTGCCCACGTTTGAACTCACTGAGCTGCAACATAATGCTCTCGGGACTACACAGAACTCTGTTATATCCCCCAGGGGGCCCACCACCATTTGGCAGGTTCGTGCTTGGCTACCACAGGCCCCAGCCTTTGCAGCACTTTTTCCCTTCCGTGCTGTATGTTTATCCTCTTTCTATTCTTTTTCCCCTCCCTTGGCGAACATGTCTGTGGTATTATTGAGAATGTATTATTGAGAACCTCATCTAACACACCAATATGGACTAAGATGGATAGACGCTGTGGGGCCTGTAACTTGGCTACGAAGATCACTTGTCAGTGCTCTGGATTTTTCTGTGGTCCTTTCAAAAAGTGGAGTATGTATCACACCTGTCGCTGACTTGCGAACAGTCTCAACTTTGTTTTTGGCTCCCTTTTCCTTGCTTTGTTTCCCTTCTCCTCTCCTTCCTCCACTTCGGCGTTTGAGGATCCTCATTTTTCTTCATCATCCTGGTGTGCTACTGAAGGCCGGCCCACATGTCTGACATGTAAAAGGTGACTGGGTAACACGTAATTCCCAGCCCCGAGTCAACAGGTGGGGTTTCCCAGGCCCGGGGAGGGGTGATTTCCTGAGCAGTAACCTTCCCAGATTGCCCACCCTCTGTCAGGGGTTCAGGAGGTGTGACCTGAGGTGTAAACAATTAACTAAGGCAGGTACACCTCTTGTGAAGGGGGCCCCCAGTTGGAAGGAGCGGGCCATCGGAGACGCTGGCAATCGTGGAGGATTTCATAGTGATGAGTCAATTATCCTCTCCATCGACGTCGACGAAACGTAAATGTAATGAGGCTACTCATTTGAAGCCCCTTCCCGCTGCTCCACGATTCCTTGTGATATCACATACTGAAGATGGTCAGTCGTTCGCCATGGTCAATCAATCTATTATTCAGAAAGGTGTTGATGCCATTGCTGGCCCTATGAAATTTTGCTCTCGTTTACAGAATGGTACTTTGCTTTTGGAGATGGCTTCTGATTCTCAAGCGCAACAACTACTTGCTGCCTCACTTCTCCATGGCTAATCTGTTCATGTCAAGGCACATAGAACTTTGAATTCTTCCCATGGAGTAATTTACACCACGCTGCTTCACGGTCTAACCGAGGCTGAAATACAATCTTACCTCTCTGATCAGGGTGCCATTGCTGCCCATCATGTAATGAAAAAGGTCGATTCCTCCTTGGTGCCCAGCCGCACTATTTTCCTCAGCTTTAATAGGGTGGTGCTGCCGTCCAAGATTAAAGCAGGCTATGAAATCATCACAATCTGGCCTTACATTCGGAATCCGTTGCGCTGCTACCAGTTTTATCAGTTCAGTCACACTAGAAAATCTTGTCGACACCCAACCACATGCGTAACCTGCAGGGATGCACACGAGGCCAAATGTCCGCCTCCTTCTCCCCGCTGTATCAACTGCAATGGCGGCCATGCCACCTCCTCCCCGGATTGTCCCATGTATCTAGACGAGCAGGCTGTTAAAGAGATTCAGGTCAAGGAAAAAGTGCTTTACCCAGTAACTTGCAAGTTACTGGCTAGTCGCAAACCCTGTGTTCTCCCGTCAGGCACCTATAGTTCAGTTCTTGTTACCCCTCGCTCCATGAAGGACATGGCCACGCAGACATGCGACCTTAGATTTTGCTCTGAAGTTGTGAAGTCACGCAGTGTCAAGGTAGCATCGCCGCCCTCCAGTCCCACTGTGCAACAAACCATCATACTCTCGCCTAAAGGGGCAAAGCTACCCACCACACAACCAACTGGCAGGAAAGGACAGAAGGAGTATTCCCGTGAAGACTTCATCCGTCCCTCCAACCAAACAACACCCAAGTCTTCCTCTAACGAGAAGGGCTCGTAGAAGCCCACTAAAGACATACGGTATTCTCCTTCCCCAACTCGAAGATCGTGCCTGATGGTGTCGCCACGTGGTCATTTAGCCTGGCCGGCCTCTGTTTCTCTGGCGCGCATCACCAACCATTTTTCAGCATTGGACTCCGCAGACCAATCACACAGGCACGTCAACGCCTCTGTGGACCCCATGGAGCAGGATTCTCCTGTATTAGCGGCTCTCCACCGGCTATCCCTTGGTGGCCACCGAGTTGACAACCCTACATCTCTTCCTCCTCATGACTGTCCTCCAATGGAACGTTTGCAGTCTTCGGTCCCACAAAGAGGATTTACGGCTGCTTCTAACATCACAGCATCCCCTTATACTCTGGCTTCAGAAAACGAAACTGCACCCTCAAGACCGCTGTGAGCTTTCGCATTACCTAGCAATTCGTTTTGGCCTTCACCTTGAGGTCGGTATCCCATCTCATGGAGGTCGTATGCTGCTCATATGGAATGACCTTCATAATCAACCCATCTCCCGGATACCCGTCTTCAAGCTGTCACAGCTCGCCTTTTCTTTCCCCGCCTGACTTTTTCCCTCTTTACCATTTATGTCCCTCCGTCATTCGATGTCACCAGGACAGAATTCCTTCTGCTTATTGCGCACCTATCTCCCCCATTTTTGCTACTCGGTGACTTTAATGTGCATCATCCCATTTGGGGTTCTCCCAGATCCTGCCAGAGAGGTGCCCTCTTGGCCGACATTCTTAACCAACTCAACCTCTTCTGCCTTAACCACTGGAGCACCCACTTTCCTTTTCGACTCCTCAAACACCTATTCCCATTCGGACCTATCCTTCTGCACTGCCCAGCTTGCCCATTGTCTTGAGTGGTCTGTTCTTTCTGACGCCTACTTGAGCGACCATTTCCTGTGTGCTTTCTGTCTGCTGACTCCTTCTCCATCCACATGCATGCCGAAATGGCAGCTTCCTAAGGCTGACTGGCAGCTTTACTCCTCCCTGACGACGTTCGTAGAACAAGATTTCCTAAGTTGTGATAACCAGGTGGACTATCTCACCAACGTTGCCCTTACCGCTAGAGAACGTTCCATTCCTCACACTTCCTCTTTACCACTTTGTGTCCCAGTCCCTTGCCCTTGGTTGACTGAGGCATGCCACGACGCAATTCGCGCATGGAGACGTGCTCTGCGTGTTTTTAACCGCCACCCTACGCTGGAAAACTGCATTCATTATAAACTGTTGTGTGCAAAGTGTCGTTGAGTTCTTCGGGATAGCAAAAGAGCTAGTTGGATTTCATTCACTAGTTCTTTAAGAGTTCCACACCTTCCTCTGTCGTGTGGGCCAACGTCCAACGGCTCTCTGGAACCAAGATCCATTCCTCCATTTCTGGCCTGACAGTAGGTGCCGATGCCATTGTGGATCCTGTTGGTATCTCCAACACCTTGGGCAGCCATTCTGCCGAAGTTTCGAGCTCTTCCCACCATCACCCTGCCTTCATCCATCAAAAACGAGTGGAGGAGTTTCGGGCGATACCCTTCTCTTCTCCGAAACGTGAGTGTTGCAATGTTATCATCACTATGAGGGAGCTAGATTATGCTCTCAGTTCATCCCAGTCCTCCATTCCAGGGCCAGACGCTATCCACAACCAGATGTTGTATCGCCTCTCTCTTGCGGGCAAGCACTTTCTGTTTAACACAAACAACCGCATATGGGCTGAGGGCGTGACGCCACCATCATACGCATACCTAAGCCCAGTAAGGACAAAAACCTTCCTTCTAGCTACCGCCCCATCTCTCTTACCAGGTGCGTTTGTAAGGTGATGGAACATATGATTCATGCCCGGCTGGTGTGGTGGCTAGATTCTCTCAATTTACTCACAAATGCACAGTGTGGATTTCAAGTGAGGCGTTCTGCAGTTGACCATCTCCACTCATGTCATGAATGGTTTCCTGCGGATATACCAGACTGTGGCTGTGTTTTTCGATTTGTAGAAGGCCTACGACACTTGCTGGAAAACAGGTACCATCCGTACTCGTTACACATGGGGCTTCTGTGGGCACATGCCCTGTTTTCTTTGGACATTTTTAAAAGACCGAGTTTTCAAAGTACGTGTGAGTTCTGCTTTGTCGAACACCTTTATTAAGGAAAATGGTGTGCCTTAGGGTTCCGTCCTGAGCATCATCCTCGTTGCTATCGCTATTAACCTATAATGGGCTGTCTCACACCAGGTGCTAGTTCTCCACGGACCTATCTCACTGAATGGCTCTTCAGCGCCGGCGTGATCGTCTTCACTCCTGGAGCATCGCTAATGGCTTTCGATTTTCCACTGACAAAACCTTCTGTATGGATTTCTGGTGGCGCAGATGGTTTCTCTTACTATCTCTACACCTTGAGCCTGTTGCTCTTCCCTTCTTTGACACAGTGAAATTGCTGGGGCTCATGCTCGATAGGAAACTCTCTCGGTCCTCCCATGTCTCTCACCAGGCAGCCCATTGTACGCAGCCCCTCAGTGTCCTCCATGTCCTCAATGGTACTCCTTGGGGTGCCGATCGATCCACCCTCCTCCATTTGTACCGGTCCCTTGTCCATTCTAAACTCGACTATGGATGCATTGTTTTATGCATCTGCAGGCCCATCTCTTTTTACGCCGTCTCAACACTATCCATCATCATGGCATCCGTTTGGCCATGGTGCCTTTTACACCAGCCCGATTGAGAGTCTGTTTGCTGAAGCTGCTGAACTACCACTGTCCTACTGCAGTGAGTTTCTCCTCAGCAGGTATGCATGCCGTTTGTCTGCCATGTATGGCCACCCCTCCTACGCCGATTCCTTAGATCGTCAGTATGGGGCTCATCCCCTTTCTCTGTTACTCCTAGAGTTCACTTTTTCCACGTGCTATGGTGGCTTAACTTCATGCTACCTACAACTTTCCCAGTGGGTGTGAACCCTTCACCACCTTGGCTTCCTGAAGTGGCCCATGTTAACCTTGGCCTTTGTTCACTTCCTAAGGACACTATTCCAGCCTTGGTCTATTGCCTTCAGTTTCATGACCTTTGCATGGAACTTAGCGATAGTCCCTACGTATACACTGATGGCTCTCCGACTGACTGTGGAGTCAGGTGTGCCTTCGTCATTGGCAACCGTGTCTTTTGATATCAGCTTCCGGCACACTCCTCTGTATTTACAGCCAAGCTTTTCACCTTGTATCAGACCATGTAGTACGTCCGGTGACACAGCCTTCCCAATTGTGTCCTCTGCTCAGACTCACTCTGCGCCCTCCAAAGTCTGTGTACTGTACACTGCTCATCCCTTAGCGCAGCGGGTCCAGGAAAGCTGTCACTTGCTCACTCTTGGTGGGACCAATGTCATGTTTCTGTGAGTCCCTGGTCATGTCGGTCTGCCAGGAAATGAGGCTGCTGACACTGCTCCCAAGGCTGCAGCCCTCATACCTCAGCCTGCGAGTACCTCTATTCCCTCCAATGATCTCTGCATTGCCGCCTGCCAGGAGGTGGTGTCCCTTTGGCATCGCCAATGTTCTTTCCTTCTTGGGAATAAGCTTTAGTTTATTAAGCCTCTCCTGGCATCTTGGATGACCTCCTCTTGGCCCTCCCTCCCGGGAGAAGTTTATTTTAACTCGGATGCGTATTGGGCACTGCCTTTTTAGCCATCGTCATTTGCTTAGTGGCACTGCCCCACCACTTTGTATGCATTGTGCCCAAGTTTTAACTGTCCGCCACTTCCAGCTGGAATGCCCTTTTTTTAACCAATTTTTCCAGCTTATGTTTGCTGTCTGATTTATCAGCCATTTTAGCGAATGATGCGTGAGCTGTCGACCACGTTTTACTTTTTATCCACCGAAGCAATATGGCAAAGGCCATTTAATTTTTAGTTATGGACTTCAATTTTTGTATGCTGTTTTTTTAGCCCTTTTTCCACGTCTTGTTTAGCTGTTTCCTATTCTGTCCATTGGGACTGACATATAGTCATTTCTTTCGTCTCTGTGTTTGTGTTCTATAGTTTTGACTTGGGCGCATATGACCCCAGTTGTTTTTTTTTTTTTCCACCCTAAAACAAAACAAAACAAACAAAAAGAACTCTGTTGTGACCAGGATGAACAGTTACAACTTATTGAGAACATTGTACAAGGTCCCAGGCACATTTTACTGTTTGTACAAGACATCATCTAACACACCAATATGGACTAAGATGGATAGATGCTGTGGGGCCTGTAACTTGGCCACAAAGATCACTTGTCAGTGCTCTGGATTTTTCTGTGGTCCTTTCAAAAAGTGGAGTATGTATCACACCTTTAGATAAGGTTCATGAACTGGTTAAGTCCCGAGATAATCCAGGGGTGTTGGAAGATTTGTAACTCGCTGTGGGAAAAGTGCAGTATTGCCTCCAGAAGTGGTGGTGATAGGTAGAACTCCTTCTTCAGCAGCTGTGAGTGTACAATAAGATTGTAGCTTATGATGTGCTGAAGTAGTGTTGTATTTCTAGTTTTAAAATGGTCCTTTGGATAAATTAGAGCTCTGTTGCACACAGACTTACCTGATATGTTTACTTTTGAAATACAGGGTGGTAAGGTTAACATATAATATTAAATGTAGTAACTTAAGACGTAATTTGTTGACAGTATGTTTCTACAGGTATAGAAAAAAATGTTTTCTTTACACACATAATACACCTCAATATACACACCATTAGTGGTGTAACAGGCAACTAATCTGTATTCCACTTCTATCAGTGTTTTGCAGCATTGCTGGTGTAACAGTTCAAATAGTTGCACGAAAGTGATGATGCAGATCACAAACTAGTGTTAGTGTCTGGTGCACTTGTTCTTGATAAACACCCACAAAAAAAATAAATCAAGTGGTATAATGTCTGGGCTTTTAGGGGTTCTATGTAGTCAATGAATTACCCTTCCCAATCCACCAATCTGGGATCTCATGATCCAGGAAATCCCTCACAATGTTAGCAAAGTAGCATTATGTGTAATCTTGTTGAGACCTCATGTCATGAGGAAGTTGTAGCACTGGATGCAATGCAACATGTCTATGTACATTGTTGCATTAACTGCAGGCTCTGAGAAGGAGAATGGGCCTGTAACCCTGTCCTTCAACAATCCACACCACACAAATTGACTTTCAGGAAGTCACATTTGCACTCTCACTAGATGGGGACAAGGGTGGGGGTGTTTGAGATCCCCATATGTGGCAATTTTGTGTGTTAACTGTGTGGGAAGAATGGAGTTTACTGTACTTGGATGCTGATATGAAGTGTTATCCAAAAAACAGACCAAATTGAGGAATGCCTCATTTTCGCCTATTTTTCCCAGAATTGTCTTCTCAAGTGCTTTCCACTGTGGCTTGTCCTCAAACTTGATTTTGTGACAACACTGCAGTTTGTATGCCTGAATAAGATAACTGTAACTGCGAATTAATTCAGCAGTGCCTCTAGAATTTCAGGCTTGGCATGGTGGCCTGACATCAAAAGTAGACTGTGTTTCCAAGAGCTGCTTGTCCCATTTCTTGATTGTTACGTAAATGGGATCATCATTAGGTTGTTGCAGTCTATGCTCGTGCTGAAAACAATGTTGTACCAGTGTAACAGACTTTAGCTTCATGAGTGAAAGTACACAGAACACCTTCTGCCATGAAGTCCATTTGGCTACTGACATGTGTTTACATAAACGAAGCAGTTACACATATGTGCACTTGGTACCAGCTGTCACAAGCAGACATGGAAAACATTTTGTGTTATCATGCATGTAGAAGCAAACTGCCAATAAAAATCTCAGTTACGTCTCAAGTTATTACATTTTATATCATTATATGTGTAGCCTGGGCACCCTGTACAATTATATTAACTAGGACAATATTTCATAGTGAAGTCAGTGGTGGCTCTTAAACACAGATTTGCAACTATCTCAAAAATTGGCCGTTTGTGAATCTTTGCCATCGTGCTTATTGCAATTTTTTTTGCTTTTATTATTGCATACATTCCCCCATGTCAATTTCTGTCACTAAGTACTTTACACCATCTATGAAAATTTTGCAGTGGGGCATCTCTGGCACTCTGTTCAGCTTGGAACACCAAGTGACTGCTTGCATTGCTTGGGCCTTATGCCAACCCTGGTTATTAAATAAAAGCATAACCTCCACTGCATACTGAAAGGTGGGTTGTGGAGAGATGATGTAGATGTAACAGTACATAAAATGGTAGTTACTACAGGTTATAATATATGTTGTCAAAAACCACTACTCCTTGAAAATAACTTCCTCCATTGTCCCCCCATTCACTTGGATGCAGTACTGTAGGTGTCGCAGGAAGGATTCCAGGACATACTTGATGTATCGTCCACAATGACACTTAATTTCTTCACATAACTGCAAATGAAGTAATCTGGAGCTGTCAAATCTGGGGAAAGAGATGGCCATGTCACATTGCCACAGTAGGGAATCATCCTCAAGATAAACAGTGACTAAGAATCACTCATGTGCCAATGACACACACAATACCACAACTTTTGGAGTCACATGGGGGCTTTTCACATAAATGTTATGTATGGATATTCCTGACACCAGTACTGCTGGTTTTGCTTATTAAGATAGCCAGTCACACAATAGATTGCTTATCGGATGTCAGCAGTTGATGGGGGGAAACAGTAATTATTGCAAGAATTTCAGTGCAGTTGGAAAGTCTTTTGCCTAGCACTGTCTCTCAGGTCTTGAATCGCCTGCTGTTTATATGGATGAAACTTAACACTTTCACTGCCAGTTACATAAACCTTGCCATTTCTTAGAGAGGACTTGCCACCGATGAAGATGAACTGATCTCATCAATAAGTGTCATTTTGTACTGAAAAGCAATATAAATCATACCCCATCAAATGACAGGATTGTCAGTCAACTGATTTTTTTGCATTCTGTCAATTGATGGGATTGATGTACACAGAATTAAATTCATCCAGTAAGCCCAATGAACTGTACAAAGTATTAAATTCATCCAGTAAGCCCAATGAACTGTTAAAGTGTTTGTGCATGTCAGGGTGTTGAATGACTATCATTGTGTTAAAGTTACATACATTCATTCCAAGTTATAATAAATTCTAACACCTTTCCCCTAACTTGGTGACTGCTGGTTCAAAACACTACCTGTGGCACGCCACTGTCACATCCACCTGAAAATACTGTACCTCTCGGATGGAATTCACAGATCACTGCTTAATGGCATACTGCTTGCCTGATTCCCTTGTATTCAGCAATGTATGCATGTGCAGTGTACAATGTATGTTTGGTCACTGTCATCTGCTGCGTTAGATACAGTACTCACCAGTATAGAGTTCTGAATTAATGTGGACCATACCCATTAAATCCAGTTTTCTGAGACATGACTGAAAACGTAAATTACTTTATTAAAACTTGCAATTTAAATCATTAAGGTTAGGATGTATAAAAAAGCCTTTAAATTGACTTTTATGCTATATTATGGAAAACATTGGAAATTGGTGCTAAATACTATGGGTCCAAACTGCTGAGGTTATCAATCCCTAAGCTTGCACACTACTATCTAACTTAAACTAACTTATCCTAAGGACAACACACACACCCAAGCCTAAGGGAGGACTCGAACCTCCGATGGTACAATTTGATGATGTATGGCACTTAGTTCATTTACCCTTAGAATCTTTAAGGAAAATATGTGAAAGGTTTTATTGATATTACATCAAAAAGACACAAATCTGTTTCTTATTATACACTCCTGGAAATGGAAAAAAGGACACATTGACACCGGTGTGTCAGACCCACCATACTTGCTCCGGACACTGCGAGAGGGCTGTACAAGCAATGATCACACGCACGGCACAGTGGACACACCAGGAACCGTGGTGTTGGCCGTTGATTGGCGCTAGCTGTGCAGCATTTGTGCACTGCCGCCGTCAGTGTCAGCCAGTTTGCCGTGGCATACGGAGCTCCATCGCAGTCTTTAACACTGGTAGCATGCCGCGACAGCGTGGACGTGAACCGTATCTGTAGTTGATGGACTTTGAGCGAGGGCATATAGTGGGCATGCGGGAGGACGGGTGGACGTACCGCCGAATTGCTCAACACGTGGGTCGTGAGGTCTCCACAGTACATCGATGTTGTCGCCAGTGGTTGGCGGAAGGTGCACGTACCCGTCGACCTGGGACCGGACCGCAGCGACGCACGGATGCACGCCAAGACCGTAGGATCCTACGCACTGCCGTAGGGGACCGCACCGCCACTTCCCAGCAAATTAGGGACACTGTTGCTCCTGGGGTATCGGCGAGGACCATTCGCAACCGTCTCCATGAAGCTGGGCTACGGTCCCGCACACCGTTAGGCCGTCTTCCACTCACGCCCCAACATCGTGCAGTCCGCCTCCAGTGGTGTCGCGACAGGCGTGAATGGAGGGACGAATGGAGACGTGTCGTCTTCAGTGACGAGTTGCCTCTGCCTTGGTGCCAATGATGGTCGTATGCGTGTTTGGCGCCGTGCAGGTGAGTGCCACAATCAGGACTGCATACGACCAAGGCACACAGGGCCAACACCCGGCATCATGGTGTGGGGAGCGATCTCCTACACTGGCCGTACACCTCTGGTGATCGTCGAGGGGACACTGAATAGTGCACGGTGCATCCAAACCGTCATCGAACCCATCGTTCTACCATTCCTAGACTGGCAAGGGAACTTGCTGTTCCATCAGGACAATGCACGTCTGCATGTATCCCGTGCCACCCAACGTGCTCTAGAAGGTGTAAGTCAACTACCTTGGCCAGCAAGATCTCCGGATCTGTCCCCCATTGAGCATGTTTGGGACTGGATGCAGCGTCGTCTCACGCGGTCTGCACATCCAGCACGAACGCTGGTCCAAGTGAGGCAGCAGGTGTAAATGGCATGGCAAGCCGTTCCACAGGACTACATCCAGCATCTCTACGATCATCTCCATGGGAGAATAGCAGCCTGCATTGCTGCGAAAGGTGGATATACACTGTACTAGTGCCGACATTGTGCATGCTCTGTTGCCTGTGTCTGTGCCTGTGGTTCTGTTAGTGTGATCATGTGATGTATCTGACCCCAGGAATGTGTCAATAAAGTTTCCCCTTCCTGGGACAATGAATTCACGGTGTTCTTATTTCAATTTCCAGGAGTGTATTAACATACATACCTTACATATCCTCAGTTTGGATAGAAAAGTTGCTGATAAAGCCTGTACAATTATTCATTTACATTTCTACTATAAAATTCACTCTTAAGTGCTTGGCAGAGGGTTCACTGAACCACATTGACTATTTCTCTACCATCCCATTCTCGAATAGCGTGCAGGATAAATGAACAGTTACACCTTTCTGTGTGAGCTCTAATTTCTCATATTATATTACAATGATCGTTTCTCCCTACCCAAGTAGGCATCAACAAAATATTTTTGCATTCAAAAAAGAACGTTGGTGACAGAAATTTTGTGAAAAGATCTTACTGCAATGTAGAACGACTTTGTTTTAATTATTTACACCCTAACTCAAGTATCATAATCATGACATTGCCCCCTCCCCCCCCCCCCCCCCCCCCCTCCTGCCATTATGACAACAGAAAAAGGCTGCTCTTACTTGAATGTTTGTGATATCCTCCACCAGTACTATCTGGCACAGATCCCATACCTTGCAGCAGTATTCCAGAAGAGGATGGACAAGCATAGCATACACAGTTCCTTTAGTAGACCCGCTGCATCTTCTAAGCATTTTGCCAAAAAACAGTCTTTGGCTGTTCCTCCTTGCAACATTTTCTGTGTGATCATTCCAATTTAAGTTGTTCACAGTTGTAATACATAGGCATTTAGTTGAATTGACAGCCTTTAGATTTGTGTGATTTATTGTGTAGCAAAAATTTAACAGCTTTCTTTTAGTGCTAATGTGAAAGACTTCACACTTTCCATTAGAGTCAATTGCCACTTTTCACACAATACAGATGTCATATCTTTCTGACGACTTTACTAGATAGAAGTGAGACCTTAATTTGCAAGCAATCCAACAGTCCTGCTCAGATGTCTCCTAAATCATTTATATAGGTTAGAACAGCAAAGTGCCCATAAAAATTCCTTAGGGAATCCTACATTATTTTTGTTTTACTCAGTGGTTTGCCATTAGTTACTACAAACTGTGACCGTTCTGACAGTAAATCATGAATCTAGTTGCACAACTAAGATGTTACTTAATAGACACAGTTCTGTGTTTCCAAGAACAATATTTTCTGAATCTGTGTTGACTGTGTCAATATTTTTTTTTCTCTGAGGTAATTCATAATGATGGAACACACTATATGTTCCAAAATCCTACTGTAAACTGACATCACTGATGGGACTGCCAGCGGACCCAGCTTACTGCCACACATGGAGATAACGTACCTGGTCCTCGGCAACCAACCGACTCCTCTCAGAATGCCGACAACATCTAAAATAGTCATCAGTGGAAATAACGCCAACTACACACACAACCTGACACAAAGACCGTGGCCCAGCTCAAGCAATGTGTGGCGGCCATTGTTAGGTGAGCCATGTCTACGCAGACCTCACAGCTCCAACCTGACTGCACTAGTGCTGCATTGCAACTCCCCGACTGGCAGGTCCAGATTGTGATCCAGATGCATTCCAACTGACTGGCAGCCCGAACTCGCAACCTAAATTCCCCTACGACAACTGGGAAGCAATACCAGTCGAGCAAAGATACTGCGAGAGGGGATATATCAATATGCACTGCTAGCATTGGTCACGGTCAGGAAAAGCAGCAACTCAGTGACAACAGTAATTTAAATTAAAAACAGGGTGTAAAATACATGATGGCGGGAACACGAGCCAACACAGTTCAGAAAGTTTCTTTGTATTCAGTCAAAAAGACCAGCATTTTAAAAGTCTCAGCCTACGTATACGTATCCAGTTAACAAATTGTGCTTGCAAGTCCCCTTTCCTGTTAATTAAAGTGTTTTCCAAAGTTTTTACGTTCAGAAATTTATTTCTATATTTTAAAATGTATGTCAGTTTGAAGCTTATTCCTCTTTACTGATTTTATCATTATGAGGCAATCTTCCAGCAAGTAAATGTCATTCCTTTTTACTTGCTTTTTAAAGTATACCAAAGTCCACTGTTAGGCAAGAATGAATGCCCAGACTATAGGAACTTCAAATATACAATTAACATTTTCGTGTTAGGTCCTCGAACTCAATAATTTCTTCAGAAGAGTCCACAGCCTCAAAGTATCGTCTAAATGATGAAACAATTTTAACCACTGCAGGCTGTCAGTTTTGTTCCTTTGACGCATCATGTATATACATTATATTACTGCCAAACTTCAGCCTTAGGCCATTATCAGATGTTTGCAACGCAATACCGAAAGTGCAGCAGATAGATAAGACATTAGTTGGTAACATTATGCTTGTGTGTTTCACTTGATAATTTAATTACTTACATCACTTACGTGACATTGGTGAAACATGTGTCACATTTAAAAAAATATTTTGTGTTATGTGGGGACAGACAGATATATTATGTTGAATGTTACAGATATGGTCTTGTACGTATCAATCAGTTAACAAGAAAAACTTTTATAGCACATCATGTAGCCAAAAAGCTTACTAACAGGTAGCTTACTGACCCACGCAATTCATTAAGCAGCATACTGTGTACTTTTCTGCACTCACACGTACACATAACTGTAACAAATCATGGGAACATGCATCATCCAAGGAGCATGCTAAGGCCTGTCATTTTGTAGAGACAAAGTTATCACCTGAGGGAGCTGCATTCATTTGTCCAGTCTTGCGTACATGTCATTAATTCTTATTAAACTTTTTATATGATGGACTTCAACAATATTTACAATCATTATAGGCATAATTAAACTTCTGTTATTGTTGGAATGATGCTAAATGGTCTTATTACATTGTTTTAAAAATGGCTTCAGTTTTATAAGCCACTGCTGAAAGTAGCCTCTATGCCTATTGTCATTACACAAATCACAAAGTGGCACAACATTACTGTCCCTTGCTAGTGAGGACTTCGCTCACTTCAACTCTGAATCCTCTAAAATGTGCAACTCTGCAGGTAAGTGTGGCTTTGTTCACACGTCTGAATGAGTTGATATCTGTAAAATTAGTTCAATTAACAAACTCTATTTATAAAAGCTGAGCAGGCTACACAAATAGTAAACCATTAAAAGTAAATAAATAAAATGTCTAAGATGGAAGTCATTAAATAATCTTAGCAAACTCCAGAAAATTATAATATTTGAATAGGTGAATTAAAATTTCTTAATTGAACCAATTCCTTGTAGGTAAAGCATTTGTTTGCCTACCAAGTTTCATGTACTACTTCAGTAAACAAAAAAAAATCTGGTTTTATTATGGTATTGTACAATCGTATTTGCCAGTGTTGCAGCCAAACCAAATTTCCAATCAATAGAGGGAGTTGACATGCTGTTGTAGACAATAAATAATTGTATTTTATACAAATGTAACCCAATAAAGCCTCAGAAGCTCAATTTCCTTTGTCATTACTTTATTTAATCACCTTGGTCAGACAGTCATTTTGATGTGCTTTGAATTATCATTGTTCAATTAGTTTAAAAGCTATTATTTCCCCATGTGGTATTATAATGCTTTGTTTATGCAGCTGGTTGGAGTTGCCCACATGACTGAAGATAATTTATAATGATGAGAAAACCACCCCATATACACCCATGCTCAACTTCTGTTGTCCATTGCAGCTATCAACACAATTGCTATCTGGCATACATACGGCCACTTCCTCCTTACCTCTTATGGCTCACTCCCCACCTGCTTCCTTGTGCCACCCCTTCAGACTCATTATTTGTGACTCACTCTGGTAGGCAGTATTACTCTGCCATTTCCTGTCACTTTGCAACCAGAGCTGCCACTAAAATAAATATAAAAAATTGAGACCAGATAAAAAGAAAAGACTGCTTACATTTAAGGAACTATTTCTGCCATTTTTGTATGGCAGTTTTTTGACTTTAAACTCTAACAACCTTCATTGATATCAATCAACTTATAGTTTCATGCGGGAGTGTTCTCTCACTGCACTGGAAAATGTGTACTTGCTCTGAAACGAAACAAACAAGACAGGAAGTTTCATATCAGCGCACACTCCGCTGCAGAGTGAAAATCTCATTCTGGAAACATCCCCCAGGCTGTGGCTAAGCCATGTCTCCGCAATATCCTTTCTTTCAGGAGTGCTAGTTCTGCAAGGTTCGCGGGAGAGCTTCTGCAAAGTTTGGAAGATAGGATACGGATACTGGCAGAAGTAAAGCTGTGAGTACTGGGCGTGAGTCGTGCTTCGGTAGCTCAGATGGTAGAGCACTTGCCCGCGAAAGGCAAAGGTCCTGAGTTCGAGTCTCGGTCGGGCACACAGTTTTAATCTGCCAGGAAGTTTCAAGACAGATGATGCTGATTTGTGACTTTACCAAATAAGTTTAGTTAATTATGGTCACTGTCAAACAAGAAATAATTTTTGATTACGTATAACTGCATTTGTTACTTCCACTGCTCAGAACAATTTCACTATGTCATTTATTATTTTATTTTATTTTATTTATTTATTTGTTTGTTGTGAGACTGCACAGAAGCTCCTTTGCTTTTGCAGTATAACTATGTTAATGTAACTATGTAGTAAACTGCTTTTCCACTATTACTGAGTACATAAATTCTAATAGAACTTGTCACAGCACAATAACACACATTAATACACCGTGACAAATAGTTACTTAGTAATGTGACTAAAAAAAGGTTCAAATGGCTCTGAGCACTATGGGAGTCAACATCTGGGAGTCATCAGTCCCCTAGAACTTAGATCTACTTAAACCTAACTAACCTAAGGTCATCACACACATCCATGCCCGAAGCAGGATTTGAACCTGTGACCATAGCGGCCACGCGGTAATGTGACTATTTGAAGTTCTGTTTGTCAACTTATAAGATCATCAATCTTCAACATCCAGGATTTTTCTGATATTTTATCATTGGAGTAAAAAGTTAAGAGTGATCTATACACAAATGATCCAGAGAAGAAAAGCCTCTCCAAAGTTTGATTCAAGTGACACATACGGAACAAGGAATGAAAATGAGACAACTGTGAGATGGTGCATATTCAAATTTGAGCCTCATGTAGGCAGTCAATTTGTAAGAATGAAGAGCTACTATCACAGTGAATTTATAATAAGTAATACATTGTAAAATATGAACTAAGAAAAAAAAGCCATAAGAAATGAAAATCAGAACTGACATCAAAAAGATTCTAAAGGAATTTGTACTTCTGGATAGAAAGTCCATCTTACATTAATGTTACAATAATTTTAGTGATTTTGGTGTGTGGTAGAGGTGTCATCATTACTGCAGAAAATTTGATTCATAAGTCTTGAGTTAGGCAGAATAAGCAGTTTATTTTTGTGCTTGCAGGCCAGTATTTTCATACATGTTACTGCAAAGTAGTGGTGATGAAGAGCTGCCAGGTTTACAGTCAGAAGATGATGGGCATGATCTTTGTTGATATGTTAAGGTTTTCCAACACTGCCATTTGGTTGGAAACCCACGAGCATTTTATCAGTGGTATGTGACAGGAAATTCTGCATCCAGACACATTACAGAGTAATATTAAATGCCTTATGTACCACCACTTGTAATGAAGGAAAGTGGAAGGTAGTGCATTTGACAGGTTGTCAGCTGTATACATGTAATGAAATTTCAAGTAATTCTGTTTGTCACAGTCATAACTCACAGAGAGAACTGAACAAATTTAGTCTTAATAATACTTACCAGACAACATGTGGATGAAAAATGAAGTGGTTAATATGTACCATGTTAGGAAATGATTGATCTGGTCACAGTAATGGAATATTTGCATGTAATAACAGATCCACTTCATTCATTCATTCATTCATTCATTGTGTTAAATAGATCTCATCAAGGAGGAAAACCCTCAGTGATATGAAACAAATCAAAAGTACATACTAACAAAAGATAAGCCAATGATAGAAATTTAATTTTCTCACTGTATTAACAAGTAATAGTTCTATTACTGCAGTATTTAAGGCTATTCATGTTTATGCCAGCTGAATTTTACCAAGTAAATTACTTTGGAAAAAAAAAAAAAAAAAAAAAAAAACTTCTGCTTCTGCAGTTCTACTGAATAGCAGTTGTTTATCTCTTATCAAAAGGTTTTCCTCACTGACCATTTACCACTCGTTACCCATTTACTGTTCTTCATTGTATGTACATGAAGATTGACTGATTTGTAATTTTGCTTTTGAGTTCATAACTTATTTTACTGAGACAACATTTTCTGAAGATAATGCCGTAAAATAAAAGCACTTTCAAAGATTTGTATGTAGAAGTCATTCTTCAAACAATATTAGAGTAAACTTCTTACTTTCCATAAGAAGGCAGATTGTAGATGGGTTTCTATGCTGCTCTGGCTGCCAAGCACTGTGTATTATTTTCAAATATTGTATGTGAAACAACTTTCAAATGTTTACAGGTAAATGCAGCTGTAACGGCAGACACATTCTTTGGTGCACGGCATGCACTGGAGACACTGTATCAGCTTATTGTGTATGATGACATAAATAAGCAGTTGTTGTTGCTGTCAGAGATAAACCTTTCTGACAGTCCTGCTTTCCCACACCGCGCCATCGCACTTGATACTGCAAGAAGCTATTTCTCTGTTGCTTCCATCAAGAGGACAATTGATGCTATGGCTGCAAATAAACTCAACACTTTCCACTGGCATATCACTGACTCGCACAGTTTTCCATTTGTTTCTGAGACTTTCCCAAAACTTAGTCAATATGGAGCGTACTCACCAGAAAAGGTAATTGTTTGATTGTTTTTTTTAAGAATTGTGGCTGTGTTTTTCGCATGTAAGGTTTCCTAGTTTTTCCTCATCCATTTCATTGTTTGTTATTTTTGTCTTTTTGTGGAAGTTATTCTTCTACTTGCCTCTTCCAGAGTTGTTAATTTCACACAGTACCTCCTTTTGGCAGAAATGTTTGGTAACAAGAAGAAATAATAAATTAAATTTTTCCTGTGTGTTCTGATTACTTTTCTTTGAACTTCATAAGGAAAGTGCTTGTTTAATTACATCTTCTTTAATAATACTTAGTGGTTTACATAATTATAATAATACATACTTCAATTATTTTTACATACACTGCAATGTAATGGTTAAGTGGTCTAAATAACTGACCTAATATTTACACTACATTTAGGTACTGATTAGTAATTTTGAGTGAAATTGTATTATCATTGCACTCTAATGAGGAGGGAAATAAAGGTTTTTCTAAACTCAATTACATTTCACTCCCAAGAATAGAGTTACACAAGCATCTCCTGTATTATTAACTGGAAAAAGCTGAAACAAGATCAGATTTCATCTCTGAGACATAGTATAATTTCCTCCCAACAGATGTGTGGTCATGTGCCACAAGGCCAAGTCTTGTTTTCACAAAGTTTAATTGAATTATTCAAGTTTGAAGAATGTTCACCAGTATGAATGGTTTCACAAGTTGTAAATTACTTTATACCTCCATCCAGTCATTCACCAATGAAAGAAGGTTTGAAACAAAGTGAACAGTCCTTAACAATAAATACAGGATCCAAACAGTAATCATTCAGACAATTGAACAGGGAAAGATGGCCATTTATAGTGATAATGGAGTTACTGAGCAGTAGATATGCACAGTAGATATGCACAGAAATAAAAATATGACCATTCTATGTCAGCTTATAAATTTGATATTACATGTACTGCAACTGATTTGAATTGTTAATTACTTGTTACTCAATAGCAATTTAAGTGTATTACTAAAAATAAGTAAACATTTTTTTGTTTTCTTGATAGGTGTATACTCCTGATGACATAAAATCAGTTGTGGAATATGCTAGAGTGCGAGGGGTTCGCATTATACCAGAGTTTGATGCTCCTGCACATGTGGGTGAAGGATGGCAGTGGGTGGGAGATAATGCCACAGTATGCTTCAAAGCTGATCCATGGTCTCAGTATTGTGTGGAACCTCCATGTGGTCAACTGAATCCCACTAGTGAAAAGATGTATCAAGTACTTGCTGGTATCTACAAGGACATGTTAAATGTTTTTGACTCTGATGTCTTTCACATGGGAGGAGATGAGGTGAGTAAATATGAGCTGTGAATTTAAACTCATAAATTTATAATATAATAAACTAACTTGACCAAGGAAGAATTATAGTTCTATGAAACTAAGTCACAGTATTGATTAACGGTTGTCAGTTTCTCCAGGGTCAAATGTTGTGATGTAGGCACATTATCATGAAAAGCAAAACAGCTCTGAGAAGAGGTTTTTCAATAAGCTGTTACAGTTAAGCTTCCACATCCAGCAATAAAGATAAAACATCAGTCATCAACTGCACAAGAAAATCCCTCAGGGAGCTCAGCATTCGTTTGCTGGGTACGGGCTTGGCAACCCCGGGGTCCTCGAGCTGTGGACTGGTGTGCACCGCCAGTCTGCTGATACCGTAAGCTCTGGGCATGCTTCAGCGACCACCGTTTGGCGCAACGGTGGAACGTTGTGTGTCTTAGGGACCGGGGATCTTGGCTTGGTTGCCTGGATCGCAAGGACGGTACATACCTCTATAAAAAACCCTTCAATCTTAAGGTGTGCTGCGTGCCGATAAGATGCATGGCTGTTGAGGTGGAACACTCGCGAGCGGGCAACCTCTGGGGAACCTGCCGCACCTCAGTTGTACAAGGCTTATCCAGGCATGCGGGGCTCTGTCTGGATGGACGTAAGTTTCCCTAGCTGCTCGTGGGACGACCATGAATACTATGAATTCTTCCTCTTTTCCTCCTTCTAATTTTTTGCTGGCTAGTGGGATGGGTGGACCGCTGGTAGGCACTATCGCCCAATCCAACAAGAGGGCTAGGTTAGCGTCCTCCTGACTCCGGCGTCAGCAAACGTACAGCAGTTCAGAGTAACAGAGCACATACTGAAAACCAGAATGTGTTTTTAATTATAAAAAGGAAAGAGGGTTCCTTTGAAAAGGTTTCGCCATTCTATATCCAAAAGGGTCTGGAAGGAATAGCTGGAACTTTAAAATCAGTGAAGCGTTTACGGAATGGGACACTACCTGTTGAAACATCAACTTCTCAGCAAGCAGTTAACCTCCAAACAGCTAAAAGCTTGGGGGATCACTCTATCGATACAGAGCTTCACAGCACCCTGAACTCTAGTAAGGGTGTTGTTACCTGTAGGGATCTCGTGGACATTCCTGTAGAAGAATTAAAGAGTGAGTGGGCTCAGGAGGGAAGTGTTGATGTTCAGAACATCATGAAAAGGGTGGATGGGAACCTGGTGAAATCAGACTCCTTTATTCTTACTTTCAATACCCCCAAACTCCCAGAACACGTCAAGGCAGGATTTCTTCGACTAAACGTCTGGTCTTATGTCCCAAACCCAATGCGCTGTTTTAAGTGCCAGCGTTTTGGGCATACAACTCTAGGGTGTAGGGGAGAAGTGATGTGTGACAACTGTAGTAAGGCTGCCCATGACGGAATTGACTGTTCGTCACCTGTCAGATGTATAAACTGTTCTGAAAGCCACCCTGTTTGGAGTAGGGACTGTAGAATCTTCCTAGAGGAACGTAAAATAAAAGAAATAAAAACAACTAAGCGTATCCCCTACAGTGAAGCCAAAAAGATCTTTAAGGCCATGCAGCCCCCCACATTCGTTATGTCCTTTGCTTCCATTGTTCAGAAGCCGCCTCTGAAGGTCGATGCATCTACACAGACGGAGGTTGTTAGTGTTGGCACGAACACGTGCACATGTCAGTGCACTTGCAAGGCAGCAACTGTATCAGAGCCTGTAGCCCCTCCTAGAACAGCAGAGAAAGGTACAGTAGCTCACAATGAAGAGCCCCAGGCATCTCCGACTGCTGAGGCTGTTCCAAAGCCCAGCATGGTCATAAACGCCCCAGCTCCGGTTCCAGCAAAGCCCTCTAAACAAAGGAAAGCACATGTGAAGCAGCACCAACAGATTAAATCGGCTGGTAAACCCTCGGATCATGTTAATGTGGTCCTGCTAGACGCTTCATCAGACTCTTCCCCAGAGCTGATGGAGTCTGAGAATATGGGGCAATCAAGACTGAGCCTCCACCCGCTGCAGTCTCCCCACCTCGGCGGAAAGAGAGGCAGAAAATACAACCACCGTGATGGCTCCCATACTACAATGGAACCTGCAAGGGTTCAGGACACATGTGGAGGAACTACGTCTATTGATTCAGGATAGACCTATGTGTGTATGTCTGCAAGAGACAAATTTCGGTGAAACATACACCCCAGAGCTACGTGGTTATGTCCTCCACAAAAAGGACGACCTGAGTGGACAGAGAGCTCGAGGAGGAGTAGGTATCTTTGTCAACACCGAATACCACTCCTCGCCTCTCTCCCTCACGACGGATTTACAGGCAGTTGCAATATTAGTACATGTGCGCCACACGCTAACAGTATGTTCGCTTTACCTGCCCCCACATGATGTGCTTGACGAAGAGGCTCTCAGGGATCTTCTTACACAGCACCCCCACCCCCACATCCTCTGTGGCGATTTTAATGCACACAGTATGCTTTGGGGCTCTGTGAGCACTTGCCCCAGGGGTAGAGCAATTGAGAGGCTTCTTCTGTCTACCAGTGCCTATTTGCTAAATACAGGTCAAAGCACGCATTTTTGCATTGCAACTGGGTCATTCTCTGCCATTGATCTACCGCTTTGCTCTCCAGCCATCGCCCACACTGTTGCATGGGAAGTGGTTGATGTCTTACATGGCAGCGATCACTTCCGCATCTGGATTCACCTGCCACATGCAGTGGAACCAGAAAGGAAACCGCCTCGATGGGTGCTCGGTAGAGCCAACTGGGCACTGTATAGTCAGCTCGCCCAGTTTGAACATCGGGTCAGTGTCCAGGAGTAGGTGGATCATATTACTGAAGTGATCCACCGCAGCTTTCCAGCCCCACAGAGTGGCTGCTGAGAGGAGCAGTTTTGACTTCCACTCACCCAATATGGAAGAGTACAACTGCCCGTTTTCCATGTGGGAACTGGATTCTGCATTGTGTGGGGCTCGTGATACGTCCCCTGGTCAGGATAGAATCCACTATAGCATGCTGCGGCACCTCACAGGGAGAAATAAAGAAATCCTCCTCCGACTTTTTAATCTAGTTTGGATGTTCGGTCACTTCCCCGACTCGTGGCGTGACGCAATTTTAATTCCTCTTTTAAAACCTGGGAAAGACCGCACATGCCCGGGTAGTTACCGTAGTGTTGCCCTCACTAGCTGCATGGGAAAGACCTTGGAGCGGATGGTCAACCGCCGCCTTGTCTGGATGCTAGAATCCAGACAACTCCTTAGTCACTTTCAGTGTGGGTTCAGGAGGTATCGCTCCACCTTTGATAACCTGGCCCTCCTGGAGGCGGCCATACAACAGGCTTTCCTGCGCCAGCATCACCTGTTGGGAATATTTTTTGACATTGAAAAGGCATACGACATTACTTGGAGGCATCTTATCATCAGGCAGCTCCACGAATAGGGTTTTCGTCCATTGGATGTCTTCCAAATTTTATTCGGTCCTTCCTGTCGCCACGTTATTTTCGGTACTGAGTCGGAGACATACTGTCTAGTCGCTTTGAACAAGAGAACGGTGTCCCTCAAGGTAGTGTTTTAAGTGTGACGGTCTTTGCTATTGCTATTAATAGTATTACGTCTGTTGTGAAAATTCCTGTGCAGTGTTCCTTGTTTGTGAACGATTTCTCCATATTTTGCTCTTCTTAAAGCCTTGCAATGACGACTCGTCAGTTGCAACTCACTCTCCGACGTTTGGATGAATGGGCACAGAAGAGTGGTTTTCAGTTTTCAACTGATAAGTCGGTGTGTGTTCTTTTTAACCGTTCTCGCTCCATTTTTGACATGCCTGAGTTGAGGATGAGGGACACTGTTCTGAATTTTAAAGACACGGTGAAGTTTCTGGGCCTCACTTGTGATTCTAAGCTTACATGGCTGCCACACATTAAGGAACTGAAAAAATGGTCTCTTAAGGCACTGTCAATTTTAAAATGTCTTAGTCACCTCACATGGGGAGCAGACAGGACTTCTCTGCTCCGATTTTACAGAGCCTTCGTGCGGTCCCGACTTGATTATGGATGCACGGTGTATGGGTCTGCAAGACCCACTTATTTGAAGCTGTTGGATGTGGTGCACCATGAGGGGATTCGACTGGCCACTGGGGCGTTCAGAAAGAGCCCCATACCGAGCCTGTGTGCAGAGGCAGGTGAACCGCCACTTCACCTCCGGCGGCGTCTACTAATGGTGCGCCAGGCCTATAAAACATTATCCACACCATACACTCCTGCATACCACACTGTTGCTCGGCCTCCACTGGAAAGGCTTTTTCGCAACCGGCAACGAGCAACAAGGCCCTATGGGATTCGTGCAAAGGATTGCATTTTAGAGATGGGTGTGGCCGGTTTTAATGTTTCATGTCGAGGTTGGAGCAGATACCCACCTTGGCTCCTCTAGAGGCCCAGACTGATTTTAGATTTGGCAAATTTTAAGAAAGACAGTACATCAGATTTTACTTTCAAATCTTTATTTTTTAACATTTTAGATAGGCATCATGATTTTACATTGGTATACACTGATGGCTCCCAACAGGGGGATTTTCTTGGCTGCTCAGTAGTGTTCCCCGAACGTGTCATCAGGATTCGCCTTCCCCGGGAATACACTGTTTTTTCCACAGAACTTCACGCGATCCTGAAGGCATTGGAGCAGATATGGTGTACTCAGGGCAAAAACTTTCTAATTTGCTCTGACTCAATGACCGCATTACAGTCACTGCAGAACCTGTACCCAGCGGAGAAGTTGGAACAGCTGATTCACGACCAACTGTACATCCTCCAACGACAGGGCAAGCAAGTGTACTTTTGCTGGGTGCCAGGGCATGAGGGCATACGGGGAAATGAACAAGCTGATAGAGCTGCCAAGGACGCCTGCAGATTACCGGAGGTGACACAATGTTCTATTCCTTTGCAAGGTATTGTTTCTGTGCTGCAGCGGAAGTATATGCAATTGTGGGAGGAGGAATGGCTGGCGGTGAGGGAAAATAAGCTGCGATTGGTGAAACCCACCATCCAGCCGTGGTGTTCCTCCTGCCGGTCACCTAGGCGTGACGAAGTGACCCTTACACGTCTTCGCATAGTGCACTGTCTCCTTACGCATGCCTTCTTCCTACGGCGAGAGGAACCCCCGTTGTGTAATGCCTGTGGCGTACGAATCACTGTACGCCACATTTTAGTTGAGTGTGATTTATATCATTCTGTCAGGGCAGATGTTAATATTAGTGGGTATCTGCCCTCGATTCTAGCCGATGACGAGGCGAGTGTCAAGAAAGTTTTAAGGTACTGTGATGTTTCTGGCCTTCAGCCAAAAATTTTAGGTTGGCATTTTTAGTGTGTTGCCGAGTGGCTTACAACTCTTTTTTTATACTTATAATAGGCCAGTTCCAAACATGTGCTATGTGTTTCATTTTAACCCTTTCACCTACGTTCTCTTGCAGTTATTCTCTTTATGTGCTGCATTCCACTTTGCAACTGTTGACGTGCAAACTGCCTATGTAGCCTTTCACCTTTAATTTTAGTCCTATTTTAGCACTTGCTCATTTTAGTGACACTTGTTCGTTGTTTCCGTTCGGGCGCTAAAGACTACACTGTTGAGCGCCCATATCCACCATATCCATCCATCCTGCACAAGAAACCCTTTATTTGGTTCATCTTCTACCTTTATTTGGTTCACTTTAACAATTTTGACAGTTTAAACTGTCATCTTTAGAAGTGAAATAGGTTCAAATCATTAGTAAGTCAGCATCAAAATAAAAATCAGATGGTGGTGTCTTTTGCTACAGGTTCAATGTTTTATTGTTTCTGTAACAAAGGACACCACAATCCAATTCTTATTTTGACATTGCCTAACTCATGATTTGAAGCTTTTTTGCTTCGGAAGATGACAGTTTCAACTGTCAAAATTGGTAAAGTGAACCAAATACAGGTTTCCATGTGCAGCTGGTGACCGACTTTTTACCCTTATTGAAATATTCTGCAGCTGCTGAACTACAGCTATGAACAAAATCAGATTTTTTTGACTAGTTAGGATGAATGAGCATGGACAGAGGGTGTATAGTGGCAACACACATTAATGTAACAACCTTGGTTACTGTTTCACCACACATGCCCCCTGGATTCTTCTCCCAACACCAGTGTCTCAGAACTCCATAAATGAGAACAGGCATTACATGTCCTTGGTTCTCACTGCCCGCCTGGCTTTAGCTGATGTCAGTTTCTTCAGTATTAGTATTCCTTCTAAGTAGCTATATCTTTTTTCAGCCCCTTTTAGTTTTCTACATTTTTATTTTCTGGCTTGTCTATTTCCTATTCCCCCACCTCTAACATATATTCTGCTCTTACTAACTCTTGCACTTTTTTTTGTCAGTAATCTCTGTCTGCTTATTACCCTATCTTCCACCTTTTAAGCTCTCAGGTTTACAGATCTCGTCCTGTGGAGACCCCAACAATTAGTCTTTCTTTCTCATCCCGTGTGGTAAGTCTCCCTTGACCCATGGTTCTGGGTGACTTTTACATAACTCCCCCTATTTTCTAATCCTCAGCAGTTACATATCTTTATCCCTTTCCCTTCCTCTTCAACCCTTCTGTTAGGTGGAGCCATGGGCTCAAAAGCTTACACATTTCCTTAACTTTTGTATGTGGTTATGTCTGCTGCCATTGGGTGAACAGATCTTTTTTATCTATCTAGTTATATTTTCAAAAACTGATTATTTTCTTTAATATAGGAGCAGACAGTATTTTCCCATCCAGAAGGAGCAATGAGTAGGGGACATGCACATAACATGTGCATTGTTTCAGCTCGATCAATGGCTAAAAGATAGTCATAATACAACGCCCCCCCCCCCCCCCCCCCCCGCGTCTGTAAATTACTCATTTCTCTCTCCCTATGGGTAATACACTCCCGGAAATTGAAATAAGAACACCGTGAATTCATTATCCCAGGAAGGGGAAACTTTATTGACACATTCCTGGGGTCAGATACATCACATGATCACACTGACAGAACCACAGGCACATAGACACAGGCAACAGAGCACGCACAATGTCGGCACTAGTGCAGTGTATATCCACCTTTCGCAGCAATGCAGGCTGCTATTCTCCCATGGAGACGATCGTAGAGATGCTGGATGTAGTCCTGTGGAACGGCTTGCCATGCCGTTTCCACCTGGCACCTCAGTTGCACCAGCGTTCGTGCTGGACGTGCAGACCGCGTGAGACGACGCTTCATCCAGTCCCAAACATGCTCAATGGGGGACAGATCCGGAGATCTTGCTGGCCAGGGTAGTTGACTGACACCTTCTAGAGCACATTGGGTGGCACGGAATACATGCGGAAGTGCATTGTCCTGTTGGAACAGCAAGTTCCCTTGCCGGTCTCGGAATGTAGAACGGTGGGTTCGATGACGGTTTGGATGTACCGTGCGCTATTCAGTGTCCCCTCGACGATCACCAGAGGTGTATGGCCAGTGTAGGAAATCGCTCCCCACACCATGATGCCGGGTGTTGGCCCTGTGTGCCTCGGTCATATGCAGTCCTGATAGTGGCGCTCACCTGCACGGCGCCAAACTCGCATAGGACCATCATTGGCACCAAGGCAGAAGCGACTCTCATCGCTGAAGACGACACGTCTCCATTCGTCCCTCCATTCACGCCTGTCGCGACACCACTGGAGGCGGGCTGCACGATGTTGGGGCGTGAGCGGAAGACGGCCTAACGGTGTGCGGGACCGTAGCCCACCTTCATGGAGACGGTTGCGAATGGTCCTCGCCGATACCCCAGGAGCAACAGTGTCCCTAATTTGCTGGGAAGTGGCGGTGCGGTCCCCTACGGCACTGCGTAGGATCCTACGGTCTTGGCATGCATCCGTGCGTCGCTGCGGTCCGGTCCCAGGTCGACGGGCACGTGCACCTTCCGCCGACCACTGGCGACAACATCGATGTACTGTTGAGACCTCACGCCCCACGTGTTGAGCAATTCGGCTGTACGTCCACCCGGCCTCCAGCATGCCCACTATACGCCTTCGCTCAAAGTCCATCAACTGCACATACGGTTCACGTCCACGCTGTCGCGGCATGCTACCAGTGTTAAAGACTGCGATGCAGCTCCGTATGCCACGGCAAACTGGCTGACACTGACGGCGGCGGTGCACAAATGCTGCGCAGCTAGCGCCATTCGACGGCCAACACCACGGTTCCTGGTGTATCCACTGTGCCGTGCGTGTGATCATTGCTTCTACAGCCCTCTCGCTGTGTACGGAGCAAGTATGATGGGTATGACACACCAGTGTCAATGTGTTCTTTTTGCCATTTCCAGGAGTGTAGTTGGTTTTCCTAGGTTTTTTTTGTCTCCCATTGTTTGATTTTTCAGGATGCTTCAACGACTAAAATCATAATTGAACTGAAAAGGTTTCTTTGCTGTATGTTGTACTCATTCAATGGTTTTGTAACATATTTCTAGATTGTATATCTACATCAACATTTATACTCTGCAAACCACTGAGGTGCATGGCAGTTATTAGTTTGTCTTCCTATTCCATTCACATATAGAGTGCAGAAATAATGCTTGTCTGAATGCTTCTGTGCATGCAGAAATTATTCTAACCTTATCCACACAATCCCTATCTGAGTGCTACATGGGATATTGTGGTATCTTCCTTAAGTCATCATTTAAAGCCAGTTCTTGAAACTTTGTTAACAGACTTTCTTTGAATAGTTTGTCTATCTTCAATAGTCTTCCAGTTCAGTGCCTTCAGTATTTTTGTGACATGCCCCTATGGATCAAAAAAACCTGTGTTTTGCCCCCACATTTGATCAATATATGGCTGGTTTATTAGTAAAGTCATTCCAAACACCCAGATTTAAATTGTTTGCAAATATGTAATATACAAGGAGCATTTTCACATGCGGTGCATACATGATGTAAAGTTTTGATAAAATTCCACATGACTTAGCATTTGTGCGATGCAGAGTAATCCCTACACTCATTACCATTTTATTTTCTTAGGTCAACATGAACTGTTGGAACACATCTGAAGTGATAACAGACTGGATGGATGCAAATGGCATACCTCGCACAGAGGAAGGCCTTCACGAATTGTGGGACAGATTCCAGAGCCGAGCATACTCTTTGTTGGCAGAGGCAAATGGAAAGAAGGAGCTACCCGTTATACTGTGGACTAGCACTCTCACAGACGTGGCCCATGTTGACAAATATCTTGACAACAAACGTTACATTATACAAATCTGGACTCGTGGCACAGATCTGGTAATACCAGAACTTATCAGGAAAGGATTTAGAGTAATTTTCTCCAACTATGATGCTTTGTATTTTGATTGTGGGTAAGTGTTGTTTTATTCATACCCATTTTTAAGTAAAAATTGTTCTGCAACCTCAAACTATTTAGTGTTGAAATGTCAATACATCAAAACAATGTTGCATATCTTTGATACTGTGATAAATACAGCCTAATTTTCCTACAGGTTTATTAGGTTTCTCTATTGTTTGATATTGTATTACATGATTGTCGTAATATTACTCATATTACATTGGAAATTTTGATATTATGGAACTAATGTACACATCAGTTTAACATTGTGTGTTTGGTTAAAAAGTCACAACAAAAATGCTCTTACAAATTCAGCAGATTTGAAGTTAAGATCAGATATCTTTCTGCGCTTATGTCATTTATTTTACCCCTTTCCAGCAAATTTTTGTACTTGCAGCATTCTCGCCATTATTTATACACACAATATGGAAACACATCATACCTTGTCTGATACTGGAGCTGTAGTGGAAAATTGTAGGATTAAAATATGTGCACAACTAAGCTATAACTACAATGTTTGAAGTCATCCTAACTCAGGACGATTTTTTTTATTTCTCCAAGAAAATATTGTTTCTGGTTTGAAATAAGGGTTTAACAATGATTTTTTGGTACTTTCATGTCCTTATTTGAAAGGTGTGTTTCAAGAATAGCTAATAAGAATCGGTCATTCGAAGGAACAACAGCCAGTAGACAAACCTGCTATCAGAGTACTGAGCCAAACTCTAAAACGTCTGTCAAATAAAAATTACAAAAAAAATACACACTTCGCAGACTACGTTAAGACTTATAAGAACTGTAGTTTTCAAGTAATACACAGAACTGATACAAGTAATACAGATACAGCTTTACTCATATACCTCTGAATAATAATGGAAATAAGCCTCTCATGACTCCACACATGACAAGACAAAAGAATCATACAGAAGGTGCAACATTAGTGATTAACAGAACAACTGATGTGAATGATACAAACAAACAGAACATAGTGAGAGTGAGTCAGCACTGCTCTGAATGTGCTATGTAGGTGTAAGTCACCAGTAAATGGTACACTAGAGACCATGTTGTGTGCAAGCCACCCACAGGAGGCCTCTAATGGCTGGTCTGTGCTGATACTGTGGGCAGTTCATTTAAGTACACATGCACGGTGACCCTACACTTGGTGCAGCCTGCTGCAATGTTCTTGAGGCTGGAGCCAGACTGGCACCCAGTGACAGGAAGCTGGAACCACAGGGTGCCACGCAGGGAGGAGGCACCCAATGAGATGGGGGTGCATCCACGGCAGGCGATGACAGGCTCGAGGGGGAGAGTTGAGGGACAGGCTGTGGTGACAGGCACCGCACTCACATACTAGAAGCTTCTGGCAGTGAGTGGGAGCACAAATTATCAAATTGGTGCGCCGCCAGCCTGTTGGCCATACGGACAGCATGAAGATGGCATCCCCTGTGGCAGAAAATAGTGGCTGGTTTCCATTTGCGCCAGAGACAAACCCCTCACACCCATACCAGCAATCCTGGCATGAAGGGGTTGGACTAACCTAACTTTGGCAGGTGTGGCACAGGCCACAGAAGGTGGAGGAGCATGTGTGGCTGCTGGTTGTAAGGAAACTCAGCCAGGCTCCGCTCCCCAATAGGTGTGGAGTGATACGAGCTCAGAAAACAGAGTAGGGCATCGTCTGATGAAAATTCCATAACAAACTTTTTCATTTGGAACTCTAAAGCACGCACTAGTTGTTCCACCTCACTATTTGATTGAGGACGGAATGGTGTGGTCGTAACATGATGAATGCTGTGATGATAACAAATTAGCTGAAAGGTGTGAGAAACAAACTGGGGCCCATTATTGGAAACTAAGGTGCAGAGCAACTCCTCAATAGAAAAAAAAAACCCTCAAGAGCATACAAACTGTGACCTGTGTGATAGGAATGTCTGCTCTGGGAGAGAGATCTTCTGTGGACAACAGCAAAACACCATTCAGAGTGATACTGTAAGGAAAAATAGTTGTGTGGAAGGTCCAAAGCCTGACCTGGCAGTTCATCTGGCCAGCCCTGTTTAAAAAACAGAACTCTCCCCCCCTCTCCCCCCCCCCCCCCCCCCCAACAGACCAACTAAACCATAAGTCACTGAGACTGTTCACCCACAGGAACACGCACACACACTTCACACAAATCAATTTTGGAGAAGTATTGTCCACCCAATATTTTCACCAACATTTCCTCCTGGCTTGGGAGAGAATGTGTACCCATTATCAACTGCATGTTAACAGTAGTACTGAAGTCACCACAGAGGTATCATTTCCTCGATGGCTTCTGAACTAAAACTAGCAGAGACGACCATTCACTAGTTGTAACAGGTTGCACCACCTCTGTCCAGTTCTGCTTTCACTTACACTTTCAGAGTGACAGGAATAGGACATGCATGACAAGAAAAAGGCCAGGCCATGGATTTCTATGAAATATGAGCAGCAAAATTTCTAGCAATCACTATACCCAAAAAAAAAGTCCATAAACCCCTCACACAGTGTTTCCAATGAAGAATATGATACCTGATCAGACACAACATGAACTGCATCGGTGAAGATATGCCTGAAATGCATACATCCCAAATGAGTTCTCATCACCAGCATCACCATAAAAAAATGTAATGGAGCAAACCACTGACTTGTAAAAGGCAGATGTCATAAACTGCCTCAACAACTGTGACTGGTGTCAATGGCAGCAAGTCTAAACTCGTATAGCTTTCGGAATTCAATAACATCACTACAGCACCTGTGTCTGCCTGCTCCTAGAGCACACGATGTAAACCACTTAGCTCAATAAACAACTTGGGGGAAGTCACAAGCATTGGAGTCACACAGCCTACATCCATGTCCCTATCCTGAGCAACCTTCAGTAAATGATATACAGAGGTGATGCAGCCATTCTTCTGGCAAGCATTACAAGCAGCCCAGTGCTTAGGACATGCTGAACATTCATTCTGGACAAAACAGAAATGACAAGACTGAAATAGAGAATGCTGATGCTGCCAATGTGGCAGTTGTGGCTGCTTGGGCCAGCCTTGGCCAACCTTGGTGTGCCCAGCACTGGGCCCAAGTGTTTACCATCACCACTATTGCTTCCTCATGCAAGCTACCTGTTGTCCTAGTGGGCACATCTTGTGACACTATTCCCACATTGCCCTATGCTTCAGTTTGGTCAACCACTGCCTGAGAAACTTTGAAAGATTGTGCTATTTGCAAAACTTCTGCCAATGGGAGTTTCACAGAGTAAAACCTTCTAGTGCAGTTCCTTGTCTGGATCTAAACAGGTAATTGTGTTGCACACCATAGTGTCTGAATAAGTCACCCTAGTATCAGTAATGAGCTGACACTTACGGCTAAGGCTGTGAGTTCAACTGCTCAGGCCCTGTATGACAGGTTTGATTTCTTGTGGCACTGATAGAATTCAACTCACGCTGCTGTGACATGCATTTGTTTGCAATGATAGTTGGACAATAAACTGCACATGCAATCAATAGTAAGAGCTGCTGGTTCTTGTAAAGGGACAAGCTGACACAGTATTTGATACAACTTAGGCAGAATCCATGAGAGAATAAGGCTTTGCACAAATTCGAGTCTGTCACACCAAAGCAAAAAAATTCTGTTGAAGTCTTTTTTCATATGCTTCCCAATCCTTGACTGAATTGTCATAAGGAGGGAAAGTGGGTGGATAGACCCTGTCTATTAATGGAAGTTGACAAAGTGTTCACTGCAGAAGTAAGCTGTTCAATCAGGGCCAGTAGCATGGCATCCATAATGTCTAAACCTGATGAAACCACACTTAAAGATAGTATATATGGAAACTGCTCCAAATTCATCGTCGATCATGTAATAACCAAGTAATATGTGAGACCGATCCAAGTAACACAAAATGGCTTTATTCATAATCTTCTGAACAATAATGGAAATAAGCCTCTAGTGACTCCACATGTAACAAGACAAATGAATCATACAGAAGTGCAACATAAGTGATAGGCAAAACAATTGATGTTAGTGGTACAAACTAAAAGAACATAGTGGGAGTGAGTCCATGCACATTCAGGCACAAGTCACCAGCAGATAGCATGGTGGAGACTGTGCTGTGTGCATGCTTCCTGCATGTGGCTTTGAGTGGCTTGCCTGCCCTGATACAGTTGGTGGTTGATTTAAGTACGCATGTGCGACAAACATATACTAGGTGCACTCACTCTTACATGCACTAGTAACCAAATATAGCATGAATATTTATAGGAATGTGATTAAAAAAAGCTAAAACAATGCACAATGATAAAGTAATTTTAGGGTCAGCAAACACATCAGAAGTAATATGAAATGTAGTAAAAAAAGGAATAAACAGAAATGTTAACATTCAACGTGGCATTGTTTTAAAGAATGATCACGGTGTGTTAGTCAGAAATCTTACTCTAGCGAATTACGTAAATGACTGCTTCATAAGTACTCCAGTTAAACTGTGTAGAAATTGCCTTAGGAACAGAGGAACCTCTTTTCTGACAGAACAAAGTGTCAGTTCAATATTGTTATGCCCCACAAATAAATCAGAAGCTCTAAGAATAATAAAAAGAACAAGGAATAAAATCTCTTCAGGGACTGACAAAGTACCTGGTTCACTCATAATAAAATGTGCTAGTGTCATATTGGAACTGCTCTCACACATCATAAATATATCATTATCGGAAGAGGTGTTTCCTCAAAGAACAAAAATGTCAAAAATAAAATATTATTATATGTATTTTCAAAAGTAATAGAGACAGTCGTGAAACGTAGCATTACAAATTTCCTTGAAATATTAAATGTCTCATCTGTAAACCAACATGGTTTCACAAAGGATTGAGCACAGAATGAGCTATTACCCATTTCATTGAAAATATCATAATGGGGCTAGACACACACAACAGTACAATGGGAATAAATTAGGAATTATTGAAGGGATTTGGTACTGTCCAACATGATATCTCGCTAGACGAATTTGAAGCTATTGGTATATGAGGAGTTGAGAAAAAATGATTTCAGTCTTATCTCCATAATAGAGGGCAGGTAGTAGGAACTACCTCAGCCAACATTAAAAACCAAAGCATTAAAACTTCCTGGCAGATTAAAACTGTGTTCCACAACGAGACTCGAACTCGGGACCTTTGCCTTTTGCGGGCAAGTGCTCTACCATCTGAGCTACCCATGCACGACTCACGACCTGCCTTCACAGCCGTAATTCTGCCAGTACCTTGTCCTCCTACATTCCAAACTTCACAGAAGCTCTTCTGCAAAGTTAGGTCACAAAAAGATCAACAACCAACTAAAAATATCATGTTTTCTTATATAAAGGCAATGAAATGAAGCAGAATATCACACATTGACAACATCACATAGGAATGACATAACAAACACAAAAAACGCACTTGATAATGGGAATCATTTCGTGAAACGCGTCATGCAAAAAATAAAATAAAGAAAATCATGACTGCTGGCAGATGAGTTATTTATAAACAAACCTATTGTTTTCACAGTTGCAGGCTTTCAGAATTATTTATAATGGATCAAATCAGAAGTTTTATGGGATTAATGGAATAGCCAACCAATGGATAATGTTGTATCTAACCAAAAGAATAAAGAGAGTTTTACTTAGCAATTCAACCAATATAGTCAGGGAACATAATTCTAACTGAGGAGAAATCATATATGGCTCAATCTTAGTTCCACTATTGTTCCTCGTACATGTAAACAAACATCCATCTAATTTACAACAGGCAGAATTAGTTCTTTTTGAAGATGACACTGGAACTGTAATCAACCCAAGCTACAAGTAGAAACAGAAGAAATGGAAAACAAAGTTCTTAAAAGTATCGTTGACTGGTTTCTCCAAATGGTCTCGTCCTCAATTTTAAAGAGACTCAACATATTCAGTTTCGTACTTCTAGAGGCATTGCACCAATGGTAAGTGTAACACTGGTGAAGGAACAATAAACACGGTGGAAACTTCAAAATTCTTAAGTGTCCACATTGATTAGAATTTAAACCGGAAAAAGCACGTTTTGGAACTCCTATAAAATAATTTAGTTCAGCCACATTTGCACTTACAACTATTGCAAATTTTGGGGCAGAACAAATCACTAATTTGACATATTCTCATTGAATGTCGCATGGAATAATTTTCTGGGGTACCTATCTCTCTTAAAATAAATTATTCATTCTGCAAAAATGTGCTGTCAGAATATTACGTGGTTCTCACCCACGATTATCTTGTTGACACCTGTTTAATGATTTGGGCATTATGACTACTCCTTTACATTGTATTTATTCCCTCATGCAGTTTGTTCTAAATAATCCACTACAGTTAAAAAAGAACAATGATGTACATAATTACAATACCAGAAGGAAAAATAAAATTCTTTACTCCAAATTAAGTTTGTCTTTAGCACAGAATGAGGTGAACAATGCTGCAATAAAATTTTTTGATCACTTATCCTGTGATATAAAATGTCTGACAGACAGCAAAGTAAAATTTGAAAATAAACTGAGAAATTTTCTCCTTGACAGCTCCTACTCTGTAAAAGAATTTCTATTACTGTAATGTGTAAAAGGTGGAGGGTAGGAGTTACTGTCTCACATCCCTATCTTTTTCTTTTTAGAAGAAAAAAAAGCCTTTGAAATGTTCATGCTGTAACCATATGTACAAATTAATTTGCAATGTGAATGTAAAATGTCCCACTACCTATCATTATGATCTATTGTGCAAAATGATACATGAAAAGTGTAACTAACTAACTGGAAGTAACATGGAGGTTGGGAAAAGATGCAGCAATAATGCCATGCAAGTAGAGGAAATAAGTAACTGGAGAAGATCATTAGTTTATTCAATTAAATATGTGGAAATAAGACACAGGTTCATTGATTTTTTTTTCCAATAATACTTTGTGTTTTCATTTGGAAATTTGCAGAACAATAAATGACAAGAGGCAAGGCAGTATCTGAAAGCATAAGTGTTGTAAAGATACGAAGAAGCATCGGGTACTTCTTGATGTGTGTCAGGTGTTTGAGTTGCACATTTTGTGATTAACATTTGTGTCACTGCCTTCAGCACAACTAAATTTTAAGTCCGTATACAAACATGTTAACACTATCCAAAAAGCAAAGTTTAATTAAGACAGTTCTCCAATATAATTGCACCTGAGCAGTAACTAATAGAGATAGAAGGCTGTGTTTCTGTGAAAATGTTTTTGGGCAAGTTGAAAGTATAAAGACGAAATGGAAGTGAGGGAAAAAATGATGGGCACGGTCAGTAAAGAAATTATTTTAATAAACACTCACAATTTAGACTATGGCTGAAAATTGATTTGTAGAATGAGCACACACACACACACACACACACACACACACACACACACACACACACACACTCTTAAGTAACAAGAAATATGCTGGGATATGATGAACAGCTAAAATTAAAAATTCATATAAACAGCTGAGCAATATCAGAAACATAAACTAATGAAATTGTGAGGCTGAAGCTGGTGAAAAGTGTAAGTCAATACTCACAGTAGCTTTCCCCATTATTATTTCATCTGCAATAAGGTGGCAGGCAGTAGTAAAGTATAGTATGCAGCAGCGGACATAAGTAATATGAACATTACCATAGGCTTTGGTTCAGATTCTGCTTCTTGGCCACTGCATGTTTGAAAATGACTTTCTATACAAGGCATACTATGTTCTTGAATGATTTGTATGCTCTATTCACAGTGTTCTGTTTTCATAAATAGCATGTTATGTATCAACATAATGCATTTATTTACAGATTTGGAGCATGGATTGGATCCGGCAACAACTGGTGTTCACCATATATTGGGTGGCAGAAAGTATATGACAACAATGTGTGGGACCTGTTATCAGCATTTGGTATAGATGTTGGAGAGGGTTCAGAAGCACGGAAGTTGGTGCTTGGCAGTGAAGCTGCACTGTGGTCCGAGCAGGCTGATGAGTTTGCACTTGATGGCCGTTTATGGCCCCGTGCTGCTGCCCTTGCTGAACGTTTATGGACTGATCCTGTAGAAGGCTGGATGTCAGCTGAACACAGATTCCTGATTCAGAGGCAGAGGCTTGTTGATGAGGGCATTGCTGCAGATACCATAGAGCCTGAGTGGTGTCTACAGAATCAGGGTCACTGCTATGCATAAGGGATACATGACACAATGTGTTTGTGTATGAACAAGTAATACTGAATGATCCAAGACTGTAAGAAATATCATGAAGATATAGAAATTGACAATCGATTTTTTGAATGATACAGCTTAGTTTAAGGAGCAAACTGAGGAGGCTGTGTAATAGATATAACTGGTTTTATGATGACTGACACTATATTAAACTGCATTTTCTGTATGTGTGATTGCTGCACCAATATTTCTAATAATTATATGAAATGATTCTTAGATTGTACAGTACAGAATACAATCATAAATAAAAAATTATTACAATTTTTTTAAGGTTTAATGATCTTTAAATCAATGCCTATGCATAAATTATGAACAGCAACCAACCACATGGTCACAGATAAGAGTGATAGTGTACCTCAAAACCCAGAGTGATTTTGTGATCTGTTACCTCTGTGTGATCAACATTATTCATTGATTTGTAGGCAAACAGTTGACTTTGTAAATTTTTATTTGTAGTTTACACTTTGGAGTTCATTTGTTATATTAAATCAAACTGACCAGTGTGTACAGTGTGTTTTGAATGAGACTGTCATCATTGTGAATATTTGACTGTTACCTAGAAAATAAAGAAATTTTTTACAGATGAATGCATTTTCATTTAAAGAAATTTGAAAGTGTTTGTTGCACAGAAGAGTATAAAGCTGATTCACCCCACATCATAGTGAAAGACTTTATTTATCATCCAAGTAACAAGCAAATATAAAAAAATATTACCTTTGTACTAAAAAATCTAAAAAGAATAATGAAATGAGTCTTAAACATGACATGTTGCAATTACACCAGTTTCACATATTTATTACAACACTAAAATAATAATTTACATTAGTGGGTACCATATAAGTAAAAGAAATAAAATAATGAATTCATAATTATTTTATCAAGACATTCTACTAATTAATCATGAGATTATACACAAAGAAGTTGGTACCCCTTCAGTACATAAACTGAGCTTCTCGGAGTGTGAAACTTATATTCCAGATTTATGTCTTCTGCAACAAATGAGAAGCTGCAGCCTCAGTAACATGATTCTGATGCTAATTTCTAAATCTACATATGCTGTTCTCAAGCCACTGGATATTGTATGGAGGGGGGTTCAAGAATGAAGTGGTAGGAATGAAATGTTGCTGTTACCAAAATGGAACAATGGAAAATGACTATCCATATGCCCTTATGTGTCATGTCGTCTTATATTACCGCAGAATCTACATAACATTTACAAAGGAAACAGCAGCATTATTCCACAGAATTTAACACAGGCTCTTTACATTTACCCCGCAGTTTCAAGAAGCATATGTTACCTTTTTTCCAAAACTACCTATCCTTGAGGGTCCCAATTATATCAGTATGCTGCACTGACTTTTGATAAATAAAGCAGTACATATCAGAATTCATTAAATGCCTGTTGTCATGTCTGATTGATAAGGACTTAAATGATACAAGCAGTACTCTAAAACTCATCACACTGACATCTTGCATGTAGTTTCCTTTAAAGGTGCACCACATTTTCGATGACACTCTACCATTTGCCTTCCCTGATTTTGATTTAACATCTTTGTCCTCCACAATTTTTGAACGCTATGTGCCACTACTACTGTAATCCAGTACCACAGAGTGTTTTTCCTTGTTGTATGAGTTAAAGTAGTTTACCTTACAAGAAAAGGAACAATGAAGGGGGGGGGGGGGAAACAGGAAAAATGAGTTAATTCCACATGTACTTGGCCACACATGTGGTTAAATCAAGTTTGTAGTGCACCTCTCAACCACTCTGCACCTTATATGAGTTGCCTATATCAAACAGCCCCTTCTTTTCCTTCTGTGGCTGCTGTTCACTTCCTTTGAGAGGCCATTACTCCAGAAGAGGTAAGACCAACCAGCCAAATTTGCCAATGAAATGCTATGCCTTGAACTTGTTTCCCACACTACATCAGACCTAAACACAGCTCACTAGCTACAATTAGGTGTCAGCTTGGTTACAACCTTGCTTCCTGTTGTTTTTGGATAGTAGTCAACTATTCGACCAAAACAAATCATAATTTATAATCATCCTTACTCATGGCTACCTGATGGCTGTTCACTTATACACAGAAGCAAATATGAAACTATATTATGCACTTTCAGAAACTTAAGTACAGCAATTACTTTAAATGTCAGTACTGATTATTAGTACCTACTGCTCAAGAACCTGTGCTCAGTTACTGGTAAGAAGTAGGGTCTTACGGTTCAGTGTTGAATATTCTGGGCTACTGCCTATGTTTTGCCTACTCTATCTAGCGAAAGTTATTATTATTACTCTCATTTTTACATGGCACTGATATAAAGATAATGGTTTAAATAACAAGTTACTACTAAATCAACTATGTTCTCCAAGACTGTGATGAACTATTCTGCAGGTGTGCACTGTAACTGCCTTCCGCAGTTGCCAACAGAGAGGAGGAGGCAGTTTTTGGTCCTGTATATTCTTCCATATGTTTTAGGACAATACAACAGTGACTGACATTACTACAGAGATGATGGGTACAAACTTCTGTTTCCACATGGCTTTCACCTCAGCTGCCAAGTCCATATATTTGATCATCATCTCACAGCAGATGTTTTGCATCTTATGAGTTGGGTACATTGATGTCTATAAGGTAGGTAGTGGTGGTGTTTGTCGTCATCTCCGTTGTAATTGCAGTCTCATGGGTTATTCATGACCCAGTACTGAATTATGCATAATAGTAGTGGCAGCAGATGTGTAGAAGTAGTAGTAAAATCCTGTCAGTCTCTTGCTTCAAATATTTCATTACGTCTTTAAAATCTCAGTTTCAGGTTTCTATTTGTGATCTGGAGGAACAGTCTATACTTTGCAGGATTTGTTGATGATCTCTGTAAAACAGAAAATTTCAGGGTTCAGTTAGTCTTTTACAATAATTCCTCTTGCAAAGACATAGCATTTTTAGTAAGGAAGTAGTGGAAGAAAGGAGCAGGATAATAAAGAAGATAACAAAATTTATAATGATCTTTTATTTTAACAATAAGTCCTAAACTAAAAATGCATAACAAAGCAGCTGATAATCTGAAGATCATGCTGGGGGTGACTTCTGGAAATATATTTTATTAAATACTCATCTTCAGTTGATGCTCATTTTAAGTCCATGTTTGGGTGCCAATAAATTTATTTTTGGATAGATTTTGCCATAGCAAACACAATTTTTTCTTATTTTCAACCCAAACATGTTTCATTGAAGTTGCTGCATTATCAATAGTTTTTAGTTGTTTTCTATTAAATAACAGGGAAATTTATTGTCACATTTTAATTAAAATATTCACTAATTTGAAAAACTTGCCTGAACAGCCATTCATGTTACCTGCTGCTGCTGAAATACATGCACTGGTCCTAGATCGAATCCGCTTGATGGATTAATGATAGGGGGCTAGTGTGCCTATCATCTTGGATATGATTTTAGGTGATTTCTCACACCTGATTAGGTAAATGCCTGGCTGGTACCCACATCTTGCCTCAGTTGCACAATTCTCAAACATTTCAAAAATGCTCTCACACTTTCACATGGAATAACACTAGCTGTGGACAGAGGTACATAAATTCTGTCACAAGGCTGCAACAAAGGGCATCAGGCCACCCTCTACCACTAACATTGCCAGGTCCAGATCAACATGCCAAACTTGTAAAGATACAGGATAAAGCCAGGAAAAAGATGGCTTTAAACATTTTAAAATAAATTTTTTATATACTTTGTGAAGATCTATTGTGGTTTCGGTGGCTCACAGCTATAGCAGTTTCTCTTTCAGTTTATAATCTGCAATGGTGGAGAACTTAATACACAAAATATATGTACATCAAAAATATATGACTGGCAATGTCACTGTCATGGTTGAACTTAATGTGCGTGTTGTATTTGTTGGTTTGTGTTGTTTGACAGTTCTTTGAGGGCAGAGCACAGAGGTCCATTGCAGAGACCTCAGTATTCAGTTATTTCTTTTCACTCATCTCTGGTTATCCATATTTGGTGGTTTGCTTAAGTTACTAGTTTATTTCTTTTTGAGGGGGGGGGGGGGGGGTGGAGGGAAGGCTCTTGCTGCATTTGAAAATTTTTAGGCCAATGTTGATATTTGTTGCTCCATATCCATCATTAGGTATTCTTTGAATTAAAATGACAACTATTATCTTTTACTGCTGCTTTGTGAACCTAATGTTGAAATTTCTACTTGTCAGTCCCATATAAATCGAACTGCAGTCCTGACATGTCATCTGAGAAATGTAGATATATTGTATTTGTTTGTGTTGGCACTAGTTGTCCTTAGTTATCTCTGTATTAAGTTGCCTGTTCTGTAGGGTGCTTTTAGTTCTCATTTTATGAGTGCTGCCTGTCACACAGAAGATGTTATATCCAGTTTTTCTGTGAGAGTTTTGTAAAGCACTTTCTCATAACCTACACAGTGTGCTTTAGCTCAGAGTACAACCAACCACAAAGTAAAGTTACAGGCCAATTTGTCTAGCCTAAAGTGAAGGCAGACTGCAAAGCATGGACACAACTTGCGTCAGGTGTCACTGGTGTAAAGACAGATGTTGAGCATCCCCAAAACATTGCAGCTATACAATACTAAAAGGATGTCTGCAGTACGTAAATGTTGACCTCGTTGGACCCCTGCCCAAAATGGCAACAGATGGCATAACTCGCTGGGTGGAGGCACTGCTATTGGTTGATATTACAGCAGAAACATTTTTACAAATGTGAATATCACCTAGTGGGATGTGGGTAACCACTTAAAATGACATCCAGGCTGGCCAGTACATCCTCCCTTGCTATTAATCTGTTAGGCAGATTCAATCCATGTTCGGCACACCTCTCCTGGACATTCGATGACACTGTAACATGTGTGGGTATTGGGACTGAGCCCATGTAACAGATACAAACTATCCTTCTTTGGCCCTAAATGAAGGGGGAAGCCCATGGGCTGCCTGAAAGGTGTACTATCTCTGATTGCAATAAATCATCAGTGGCAACCTTAACTTGTCCATAGCACACTGCTAAGCATTGTGAAAAATATGAGGGCCTTGTGTAGTATTTATCCTATGAACTGTGTTGTCTTTGATACTTCTCTTTGCTCAAGGAACATATGTGACAGATGGAACACTGGAAAAATCCCACTAGAAGTTTGTGCACTGACATTGGCATTACCGATCTGCATAAACACGTAATGTTCCTTATGAGGTGTATGTGCATGATGCTGGGACAAACGCTGATTCTTCTCCACATCTATGGCTCCAACTGATGACTCCAGGCTACCGACACATTTCTGTATGTGATGTATTAAATCCTTTTGTATCTGTCTCATATTATCCTTGCTTTCATGGTCAATATTGTTGTTGTTGTTGTGGTCTTCAGTCCTGAGACTGGTTTGATGCAGCTCTCCATGCTACTCTCTCTTGTGCCAGCTTCTTCATCTCCCAGTACCTACTGCAACCTACATCCTTCTGAATCTGCTTAGTGTAGTCATCTCTTGGTCTCCCTCTACGATTTTTACCCTCCACCCTGCCCTCTAATACTAAATTGGTGATCCCTTGATGCCTCAGAACATGTCCTACCAACCGATCCCTTTTTCTGGTCAAGTTGTGCCACAAACTTCTCTTCTCCCCAATCCTATTCAACACTTCCTCATTAGTTATGTGATCTATCCACCTTATCTTCAACATTCTTCTGTAGCACCACATTTCGAAAGCTTCTATTCTCTTTTTGTCCAAACTAGTTATCGTCCATGTTTCACTTCCATACAAATACTTTCAGAAGCGACTTCCTGACACTTAAATCTATACTCGATGTTAACAAATTTCTCTTCTTCAGAAACGCTTTCCTCGCCATTGCCAGTCTACATTTTATATCCTCTCTACTTTGACCATCATCAGTTATTTTGCTCCCCAAATAGCAAAACTCCTTTACTACTTTAAGGGTCTCATTTCCTAATCTAATTCTCTCAGCATCACCCGACTTTATTTGACTATATTCCATTATCCTCGTTTTGCTTTTGTTGATGTTCATCTTATAGTCTCCTTTCATGACACTATCCATTCCGCTCAACTGCTCTTCCAAGTCCTTTGCTATCTCTGTCAGAATTACGATGTCATCGGCGAACCTCAACATTTTTATTTCTTCTCCATGGATTTTAATACCTACTCTGAATTTTTCTTTTGTTTCCTTCACTGCTTGCTCAATATACAGATTGAGTAACATCGGGGATAGGCTGCAACCCTGTCTTACTCCCTTCCCAACCACTGCTTCCCTGTTATGTCCCTCGACTCTTATAACTGCCATCTGGTTTCTGTACAAATTGTAAATAGCCTTTCGCTCCCTGTATTTTATCCCTGCTACCTTCGGAATTTGAAAGAGAGTACTCCAATCAACATTGTCAAAAGCTTTCTCTAAGTCTACAAATGCTAGAAACGTAGGTTTGCCCTTCTTTAAACTAGCTTCTAAGATAAGTCGTAGGGCCAGTATTGCCTCACGTGTTCCAACATTTCTACGGAATCCAAAATGATCTTGGGATTGGAATTATTATATTCTTCTTGAAGTCTGAGGGTATTTCGCCTGTCTCATACATCTTGCTCACCAGATGGTAGAGTTTTGTCAGGACTGGCTCTCCCAAGGCCGTCAGTAGTTCCAATGGAATGTTGTCTACTCCGGGGGCCTTGTTTCGACTCAGGTCTTTCAGTGCTCTGTCAAACTCTTCACGCAGTATCGTATCTCCTATTTCATCTTCATCTACATGTTCTTCCATTTCCATAATATTGTCCTCAAGTACATCGCCCTTGTATAGACCCTCTATATACTCCTTCCACCTTTCTGCTTTTCCTTCTTTGCTTAGAACTGGGTTGCCATCTGAGCTCTTGATGTTCATACAAGTGCTTCTCTTATCTCCAAAGGTCTCTTTAATTTTCCTGTAGGCAGTATCTATCTTACCCCTAGTGAGATAAGCCTCTACATCCCTACATTTGTCCTCTAGCCATCCCTGCTAAGCCGTTTTGCACTTCCTGTCGATGTCATTTTTGAGATGTCTGTATTCCTTTTTGCCTGCTTCATTTACTGCATTTTTATATTTTCTCCTTTCATCAATTAAATTCAATATTTCTTCTGTTACCCAAGGATTTCTACTATCCCTCGTCTTTTTACCTACTTGATCCTCTGCTGCCTTCACTACTTCATCACTCAAAGCTACCCACTCTTCTTCTACCGTATTTCTTTCCCCCATTCCTGTCAATTGCTCCCTTATGCTCTCCCTGAAACTCTGTACAACCTCTGGTTCTTTTAGTTTATCCAAGTCCCATCTCCTTAAATTCCCACCTTTTTGCAGTTTTGCAGCAGACCTGCAGTTTGCAGGTCAGAGTCCACATCTGCCCCTGGAAATGTCTTACAATTTAAAACCTGGTTCCTAAATCTCTGTCTTACCATTATATAATCTATCTGAAACCTGTCAATATCTCCAGACTTCTTCCATGTATACAGCCTTTGTTTAAGATTCTTGAACCAAGTGTTACCTATGATTAAGTTGTGCTCTGTGCAAAATTCTACCAGGCGGCTTGCTCTTTCATTTCTTTGCCCCAGTCCATATTCACCTACTACGTTTCCTTCTCTCCCTTTTCCTACTACCGAATTCCAGTCACCCATGACTATTAAATTTTCGTCTCCCTTCCGTATCTGAAAATTTCTTTTATTTCATCATACATTTCTTCAATTTCTTCGTCATCTGCAGAGCTAGTTGGCATATAAACTTGTACTACTGTAGTAGGTGTGGGCTTCGTATCTATCTTGGCCACAATAATGCGTTCACTATGCTGTTTGTAGTAGCTTACCCGCATTCCTATTTTCCTATTCATTATTAAACCTACTCCTGCATTACCCCTATTTGATTTTGTGTTTATAACCCTGTAGTCACCTGACCAAAAATCTTGTTCCTCCTGCCACCGAACTTCACTAATTCCCACTATATCTAACTTTAACCTATCCATTTCCCTTTTTAAATTTTCTAACCTACCTGCCCGATTAAGGGATCTGACATTCCACGCTCCGATCCGTAGAATGCCAGTTTTCTTTTTCCTGATAACGACATCCTCTTGAGTAGTCCCCGCCCGGAGATCCGAATGGGGGACTATTTTACCTCCGGAATATTTTACCCAAGAGGACGTCATCATCATTTAATCATACAGTAAAGCTGCATGCCCTCGGGAAAGATTACGGCCGTAGTTTCCCCTTGCTTTCAGCCGTTCACAGTACCGGCACAGCAAGCCCATTTTGGTTATTGTTACAAGGCCAGATCAGTCAATCATCCAGACTGTTGCCCCTGCAACTACTGAAAAGGCTGCTGCCCCTCTTCAGGAACCACACGTTTGTCTGGCCTCTCAACAGATACCCCTCCATTGTGGTTGCACCTACGGTACGGTTATCTGTATCGCTCAGGCACGCAAGTCTCCCCACCAACGGCAAGGTCCATGGTTCATGAGGGGAGGTGGTCAATATTATCTAGCTTTAATAAAGTCTTTGTCAATATTTAATGCATTTTGCTAGGCTACATAAACTGCCTGACAACTCTGTAGGTCCAAGCAAAGTTTTTCATTGGTCTCTTAAGATTTTCCACATCCTTCAAACCTGCTGGCACACGGAGGACTGGAATGGTAGATTGTTCTCCCACATACATAGTGTATTTCTTCATTTTAACTATTTCTTTCTAGAATCTTCCAATTATTTTCTACTGTTGGTCATCTTGGATTGTAAGTCTTGATGTTCCTAATGTAACTTCACACATCTCATCCTCACATGTTTGTATTTCTTGTTCATAGTGGCCATTTTCAGCTTCAAGGTACGGTATGTATTCATTAACTGTTTAGTCACTGTTGAACTGGAAACTGTCACTGGCACTTGTGAATGTGTGGGTGGTCTGTCGGTCATGCTCAGCACTGATTCTGCATTGACAGTGTTGTCAAACGTGCCATCAGTGAGGCTGCAAGAGAGGCACAACTGTGTTAAAAAATCTGCACCCAACAAGCACTCATTTATGTCAGCTATCATGAGATGCCAGATGAAAAGTTTGTGTAGTCCAGGGTCTGCAGTGTGGGTCATTGTTCAATATAGTTTGATATAGTTTGATGTAAGTGTGATTTTAGCTTCACACCTGAAGGATGGAATCTGAAACCTCTATTTGAGATGCTCTTTTGGGAAGTATGCTCACTTCAGAACCTCTGTCAATTAGGAAATACTAGTTTGATGTCTTGTTTAAGGTGTACAATCATGGAATTCTTTTAGATAAGCTAAATCATTATGGTTTGATGGGGGCAGTGCACAAATGGATTTAATTCATACTTAACTGGAAGAATGCACAAAGTTTAAATAAGTGGTTCATGTAATGTTAACACAACAGCTGATTCCTCAAACTGGGGGGCTATCAAGTACGGAGTCCCACAGGGTTCGGTCTTAGGTCCTTTACTGTTCTTGATATACATTAATGACTTACCATTCCATATTGATGAAGATGCAAAGTTAGTTCTTTTTGCTGATGATACAAGTATAGTAATAACATCCAAAAACCAAGAACTAACTGATGTAATTCTAAATGATGTTTTTCACAAAATTATTAAGTGGTTCTCAGCAAACGGACTCTCTTTAAATTTTGATAAAACACAGTATATACAGTTACGTACAGTAAATGGCACAACTCCAGTAATAAATATAGACTTTGAACAGAAGAATAATTGCTGGAGTCCACCAACGGTCATCCTGCAGACATCTATTTAAGGATCTAGGGATCCTCACAGTAACCTCACAGTATATATATTCACTTATGAAATTTGTTGTTAATAATCCAGCCCAGTTCAAGAGTAACAGAAGTGTGCACAGCTATAACACCAAGAGAAAGGATGATCTTCACTATGCAGGGTTAAATCTGACTTTGGTACAGAAGGGGGTAAATTTTTCTGCCACAAAAGTCTTTGGTCAACTACCAAACAGCATCAAAGCCTGACAGATAGTAAACCAACTTTTAAAAATAAATTAAAAGAATTTCTAGATGACAACTCCTTCTACTCATTGGCTGAATTTTTAATTAGTGTCACGCAATATTTTTTTTGTAATGTAATATCTTGTACAGACATCTTTCTTTAACCTGACATGTTCCACATCATTACGAAGTGTCGTATTCATGATCTATGGAACAAGTATTAATCTAATCTAATCTCTAATCTAATCAGCTATCCTGTGTGGGTTGAACTGAACTTGTCTGGCCAACCTGCTGTAGTGAAGGTACATTTTTATATGTGCTGCAACCCTTAGCACCTATTATAAGTCACAGCTGGAGGTTGAGTGACTGCACAGCACAGAACATTTGCATTTCCCAAAATGTGTTTGAAACCAACTCAGTTCTGGGTCAAGGATAGAATGTCCATTATCATCAACTGTGAATATTTTATGTGTGCAGCTGTCTGGAACTCCTGCTAGCAGTTGTTGTCTGTTTTTTACATGTGGCATCAAGTCATGTATTTCTGCAAGTGCTCAGCATTCTTTGGTGACTTGCTGCTGCAGTGGAGAGGTTAGAGACAACTTCCAGCATGCCACCATAATAGTGTTGCTGATGGTACAGGAGTGCTAAAATTCTATCTACAATTTGTAAACTGTCTTCTCCCATATCATATTTGTGGTTAATAATTGAAGCCTGTATCTGTGGGGGCATGTATGTTGGATCAATTAATTCATGTAAATGACTCCACAACTGAGAATTTGTTTTGCTGCCCAATTTTTCTGTGTGCATCACTTGCTGCAACTGTCATTCTGGTGATTTTATTAAGTGTTAGACCAAAGTAGCTTTTGCTGCATCAGATTTATAGGTTCAGGAGGCAACTGAATCACATCACTTGTGAGGTAACCATATTCCTTAACATTGTCTACTTGGCTGGAAAACTTCTAAGTGCTGTTCACTAGTGCCAAGGATTGTTTCCACAATGGCAAACCAATTTCTTAAATGATCTGGTTGAAAAGGAAGTGGTTTAGATGGAGGACACTGTCTCATAGGTATTTCAGGAAAAATGTGTCCATAAGGCACTAGTTCTGTCGGTATAAGGCTTTGGCAGAGGTAAACCCAATCACGTGGTGTGGAAGAAAATTCAGAAAGTCTGTTGTTTACCCCTGCCAGGCGGGTTCGACATGGTTGAAGGATTGTTTCAAACATGGGAGGACAAAGAAAAGAATGCATGGCATTGCAGTGCAGATGTGAATTAGCAGGGAATACTGTCCTGTACTCTATCCTGTGCTCAGTGAATTTAATCAGAATTGTTTATAAAGTCATTTAAAGGTATTGACTGGGCAACACATTGTGTATATAGTTGTTCTATATCACCATAATTATGTGCTGGTGGTGAAAGTTTTGATTTCACTGTGTACACTGTATGTTCAGCATTGTTCGAAACATGTTAAGAGCCACTAAGGAAGCCACCGTGCTGGCAAAATGGTCCAAGTAACAGTTGTTCACTGGAATGAACCACTGTCTCTGTGAAGTACCCCATTGCATATCTCAGATGTTGCCAGAAATGGTTTGCTTGCTTGTCACAGGTCAACACTAGGAATTACAGGTGGAGTAATATTTGAAATAGCACTCTTGCAGTTCTAAAGTGAAATTGCAATATTTTATTGTTTGTATGGTACAAAGATCTAGCTGAAAGCATGATACACTACAAAAATAAAAAATAAACAAAATAAAAAAATAAAAACGCTACTGGAAGTACTGGTCACTCAGAGATAGTTGCAACTATTTATTGCTGTCTGGTCGCAAAGTACTAACATAAATATTGATTTTATTTTAGATTGTTATTCAGCTGGACTTCTATGAAATTTACACACGGTGTTTCATTTAGAGCAGTGATTACCAACCTTTCTTACACCATTATCCCAGAGTGCGATCAGACATTAGCAGTACCCCTGCCCTCATTCCCCCCCTCCCTTCCCCTCACTATCGCCAACTTTAGCACCTAAATAAACTGTAGAGTGAAAGACTTTTCTTGGAACACTTTTATTTTTAAAATGATGAAAGATGAATGATGTTTAATGTGTGTATGTATGTGTGTGTGTGTGTGTGTGTGTGTGTGTGTGTGTGTGTGTGTGTGTGTGTGTGTGTGTGTGTGTGTGTGGAGAGAGAGAGAGAGAGAGAGAGAGAGAGAGAGAGAGAGAGAGAGAGAGAGAGAGAGAGAGAGATAGAGAGAGAATATGAATGACGAAGGAATTTGTGATGCATTGCAAGTGCTACCCACAACTCCTTAAGCCAGCTATCCACAGTGAGCATACACACTTGTTAGACCCCTGCATTAGTCCTCTCCATTGTGGCATTTGCTTGACCTGCACACTATACTCTCATTTAAAATCAAACAGATTCACATGAATGCACTATACTTACCGTTCGAAGCCCACTTCATTGCCGCACACCTTACTTTTTAACTGTCACAAACTGGATGACTTCAGGCTGTTAACACTTTGTGTCTAACTGCTCAGTAATAATAATAAAACCTTCTACAGCATTATAGTACCCCTTATGTAGTCACTGTTGTGTCGTGCTGTAAATTAATTCATTTATCTATTTCAAAGCAAGTAATGAGGCAATTTCAGGACTACTGTAGGTACTATCTACAACTTGGAGAAGACATTTTCTCTTGAGATAGTTAGCATTTGCTATGTGTATGTTTCCCTTTTGCCATGTGTATGTTTCCATTTTATCATGAGTGATGTACAGGACAAAGCACAACATAAGTGTGTAGTGAATGGACTATGTGAGGAACCTGTAACCACACAGCATTAATGGAACTAATTGTGAAAAAGTAATTATTGATACCTTTGAGTCTTACAAAACAGAGATAATAGTAATGATCTTTAGAAAATAATTTAGTTTCATGACTGAAACAGATTCGAATCATGTAGTTTTTATGCCTCAGAAAATTTCATTTTACCCCTCAGGGGGTAATTACTGCCAAGTTAGGAATCACTGATTGAGAGTATGACCACTGTTGTTTACTTCTGGTACAGCCAGGTCAGTTCTCCTTGGTTGAAATGTCATAAGTCTTTGTGAGATTAAAACTTGAAATTTTTTACTGTGAACCAGTTGTGGGATTGCTCAGCTACCATCTATGTTATGCCTCTTATTGTCGAGTACGAGCTTATTGTTATTGTACGTGTCCCATTAGTAAACACTATAGTCTTTTATGGCCCTACAAAATCACTTGATCACTTATGTAGTTTAAGAATAGGAGTGGTCCTACTACCAAATCTTGTGAGACCCCACATGTTTTGTTCTCTCATTATGAGTTTAATTTTATTCCTATAGTGCAGGTTGTCAATATGACACTCTGCTTTCTGTTGCTGGAGATAAGACTCCATCAACAAACAAAAGATGCCATTTATGCTACAACATTTCATTGTACCAATACTAACATTTACTTTCTTGGTGTACAGTTAACATACATTCCTTCTAAAATGTCCTAGACATGTCAATTAATACTAAACATTTTTGTGATCTTTACCAACTGACTATCAAGTATTTACAACAATGTGCACACACTATAACTTGGCCCTTAGCTATGCAGATGGCTGGACAGGACACACAACAGTATCACTCTGATGGTTCTGTTGTGGAGGGCCAGCGAATGGTAGGAGAAATATGAACTTTCTTATTTTCTTCTTCCTACTCATTTAATCACTTTACATACAATCTCATGCACCTGACTGTAAAGTATTCTCTCTACACCAGCAGAGTTTTGAGACTAAAATGTCACACTGTGAAGAGCAGATATAGCTATGATAATATCCAAATTGTAATTGCTGACAGCCAACACGAAAATCATGAAATGACTGTGACTTAAGGACATAGACTCTGACTCGTCTAACAGAAAGAGCTCTAATGTGCCATCTGTGTATGTACAAGTACTACCCTATCCTGTATGAACTAAATGTCAAATATGCTCTTTGAATTAACACATTATGATAGCAATTGAATAAAATCTCCTCAGTTTTCAAGTTGCAACATTTTGAATAAAACACTCGAGTTTTCGATGGGTATCTCAGCCAAAGTTGTCAGGAGTACAAACAACTGACTGCCAGGACTGGCATGGCTTTCTGCTCATATAGACACAACAGTGGCATCTACCACAAATCAAAGGGTTGAAATGATGAGTGCCTGGAAGGTGAGTTGGGCAGCTCATAGCAGTTCCGGCCTGCCATGGGATTGAGTGACATCAAGTATTGTGAGTGGCCAGTGCAACATTTGAAACTGGCATTCCAACCTCCCAACAAGTGTAAGGCACCCATCTTAGCTTTCCTAGAAATATCCAACACCTGCCCCCATGCCCTATTTGAATGTTTTAGTGGAGTGGTCATTCAATGTACAGGAAACCAATGCACAATGATCAGTAATCAGATACTGACAGTTTTCAACACACTGTGTACAAGAAAGCGGTCCTGATCATGTTAGCACACAGAGTAGATATTATTTCTGGCAATGAGCACGTACAGTCTGAATTGTAACATTTTAGACACATGTTCAGACAAAATGGTTATAGCAAGGGAGACATTGCAAACACTTTCAGGAGCCACAGACCAAGGATGCTATGTGAATCAGCAGAAAAGGCCAAGCCAGCTGCTTCCCTGCCATAGTGTGAGACAACAAATAGTAAGTTAGATGTGGACTGACACCAGTGTTTTGGTTTGCCTTCAAGAAACAAGATATGCTGTACCCTTTTAAAGATGACATAGTTCTTCTCATACCCAGTGTGTATGGTGTTCTTTGCAAATACAGCAGCATCTACATAGACCAAACAATTCGCGCAGCAGTTGCAGAGTGTTGTGCTGAGCGTAAGTGACATATTAAGGAAGTGAGCTTGACAAGTCAGCCAGAGCTGGTCACTGCCTGGAAAACAGACACAAAATACCACTTGAAAAGATGAGAGTCTTGCCTCATGCATTAACATATTGGGATTCCGGGGAATGAGGCAGATAAAATTATAATAAACAGTAACAGTTTTAATAGGGACCAGGTACACACTTAGTAGGATATGGGGACAGGCTACTGAAACAAAGTGAAGGCAGGTAATTGATAACTGTCGGGAGGGGGGAGTGGCAGTTCTAAACATGACGTCAACATCTCACACCACTGAACATCACTTAGTCCCATGGCAGGCAGTAGCTGCTATGAGCTGCCCAACTCATTTTCCACGTGTGCATCATTTCAGAACTCTGTTAGGTACCAGATGCTGTGACTGCCACAATGTAAGTGAAAAATTGTGCCAGATCCAGCAGTCAGTGGTTTTTATTCTTGATGACCATAGCAGAGAGTGCCATTGAAAGGTCAAGTGTTTTATCTGAAATGAAGGGGATTGAAAACAGAGAAAAATTTGTTCAGGCATGCTGCTGCAAAAGACCCCAAGGACATATGATAGCAAACTCTCTCTGTTCCTGTCTGCTGCAAACTGGGCAGATGGCCACAGGTAACAATCATTATTTTAAACTAGCTCATACTTTTCCTTCTAGAAGCTTTACAGAACTACCATCAAGAGAATCACAAACATCACAGAGACTAAACATAAGACCAGTACGCTTACAGCTGCCATCAAATGATGACAATTCCAGATGCTCCAAGAGTTCAATACCATCCCTTTCAGACTTTCTTGTTGACATGTATAGGTGAGCAGTGTAGCCGTTTCCTCATTCGAACATGATGTTTCAGGATAACTTGAATAACCTTCTAACTGTTTAACCAGCATACTTCCCTTTGGTGTTAGAGCAGATAGAAGGAGTAGGAGGTAAACAACACTATGTTCTGTTTATATAGGTCACATTTTAAGACAGGAAATAAACAAAGAGCATAAGCGAAAAGCAAGTAAGTAAGTCTGTCTGTGCAAGAATTAAACATATGCACTTCCCATTGCTAGAAATCGCAGAGCATAGGCTACAAATTACACTAATAGCTAGGTCATCTTATCCAAAAGAATACATTTTTATTAACTGAAGCATTACATCAGAGATTATTAAACAAGTATCAGGATTAATGTGTAAAACGTGAATATCAAATCAACCAAATAATGATGAAAGGTAATGTTACTTGTACCTTACGCTTTAGATACCAGCAAATTTCAGCTGCACCAATGAGGGAGGCCACAAGGATGCCAATCAGTAATATACCAAATGGAGACATAAGTTGATCCATGTCCACTGCTTCCCAGTGGTCATCTTGCTCATATTCTCTGCGTGGCCACCATTCTCTGTACAGTTTCTGGATAATGCCATTGCGCCGAAGAACTTGGATGCTGCAAAACATCATTTTGCAACAAGATACATTCATCATCAGCAAGGAAATGCAATCAGAGAACATTTAACCAGTGCTAATGAACAGTTTTCCCCTGCAATAAGCTTCTGACACACGTCTAAGCAATAAAGAATCGTTTATAGTGTACTGATGTTTACTAGATACAGATGGTTACTTCCTGAAAGGTGGAAGTAAATTATAGCAGTCAGTTTGTCACTACTATACACAGTGTAGTGAACTGAAGTGTTGCTGTGAATTTAGACTACACTTACATGATTTTTTTCTGAAACATTTGAAAAAGAGAAAAAAAGTAGACATCAAAACATTATAATGAGCCAAGATAAAACATCTTCACTCCATAGATGGGAGTGAATAATATTGTATGATTAAATATTGTTCACAAGCCATACTAATTCTAGTTCCTTTTGGGTATCTCTTCTTATAGTTTCATTCCTCTCTTAGAAGTACTAGTATCAGCATTTGTGAAAATTAAGTAATGTATTACCCCATCACAGAATAATCAAATATCAGGTATCTCAATGAAATACTGATCTCCAATGAAGCACCCTGCCATGAAAATATGGAGTTGAATTCTGGCACTTGTCATGGGCCCCACACACAACATGACCCCCTACATCTGCCATAATTGTCACATACCATGTGTAAGAAGTTCCTCATTCTCTCAGCCCTAGCTGGTACCTAGACTCACTCACCATATTAAATATGGGAATATTGCTGACATAGGTTCCAGTTAGTGTTCCACACACCTCTATAATGTGGAATGTTGGTGGAAATAAGTCAATGATACACACACTGTGTTGTGTATAGGATAGTGAGCATGGTGTTCAACACCTTGCTGACACTTTAAAAGAATATGCAGTCATGGATGCCTGAAGCACTGGCAATGTCTGGTGAAACTTGAGTAAGAGCAGAAAATCTTTCCTCCTTGCCAACTGTGTGTCTTGATTGCCATGTGCATTCTCCTAGCTGTTCATCCCTTTTGTAGGGATAATCCAAGGTCCTTTGTTTCCCCACTGTGCTTTTTGCACATATGGAACCCAACTGGAGAAGTGTTACAAAATCATAGGTGTCAACATCTGTGATAAATGAAAGATTGAGTTACATATGAGCCTAATGGTTAAGGTGAATGCTTATGACAAGCAGGAAATCTGGATTCAAGTCCTGGTCTGGCACAAATTTTCAATTATCACTATAAATTCAAAAATATCTTTCTTCAATAGTGAGATCATACATTCATAAGAGAAATTACAAAACAGAAATGAATGACAAATGATAACTATATTCAGCAATCCTAAAAGAAACACAGGGCTACTAGTAGAGTTATCAAATAACAAGTTTCAATAGACATTGTCAGTGCCTCAGGCATCCGTGGCTCCACATTCTTTCAAAATGTCAGCACTGTGCTGAACAGCCATACTCAGTATCCTAAACATACTACACGGAGTGTTCCATTGGCTCATTTCCACTGATGTTTGATATTATAGTGTTGTATCGAACACTCATTGGAACCTATGCCAGTGATACTTGTTAGTGTAGCGAGTGATTCTAGACACTAGCTAGTGTTGAGAGAATGACAAACTTGGTACCATGGTATGAGGAAATTATGGTGGATATAACTGCTGCATACCATGGTAAGGAGTTCCTCATGCTCTCAACATCAGCTGGCATGTAGGATCACTCACCATTCTAACTGACGGTAGTGTCCGCCCCCGGTAGCTGAGTGGTCAGCGCGATGGACTGTCAATCCTAAGGGCCCGGGTTCGATTTCCGGTTGGGTTGGAGATTTTCTCCACTCAGGGACTGGGTGTTGTGTTGTCCTAACCATCACCATTTTATCCCCATCAACGTGCTAGTCGCTGAAGTGGCGTAAAATCGAAAGACTTGCACAAGGTGAGTAGTGTACCCGACGTGAGGCCCTCGTTGCACGCCATGTTGCACACATCACAATAACATGGAATGGTGATGGAAATGAATCAATGAATCCTTATTTACCAGGGTATATGACCCCCCCTTTGTTCAACAGGTTTCTTAAGGAAAAAAATTATTCTGACTAATCAAAATCATAATTTTTATTGACATATAGTACCAGCCTAAAAATTTAATGTTACATGTATTCTAAACTTATACATTTTGACAATACAAGGAGACATTAATAAAAAGAAATTGTTTATATTAACTTTTTTATCTTCACTGCCTCATTTCGTTAGTCTGTCGGCTGTGGTATCACAATTTTTAATCGTCATCCTAACAGGACAGTTTTGAAACTTATATCTTTGATGTCACAAATATTTGTCTGTTCCTTCCAAATATGTTCTGTTTTTTGAGGTTCTGGTTACGGTGGGATCTGAGAACACTGATTTTTTTTACTGGGAAAACAGCAGATTTCACTTCTATACTTACTTGAGAATGTTGTAATATCTCTTGCTTCCAAGCACACTTTCTCCCCACCACTCTCTCAGTAGCTGTGTATGAACCACCATCTGCCCCCCCCCCCCCCCCCCTCCCCTAACCCCGATTGCTCCTATCTTTATTGATGGTGAGCGTCGACAACATTCCTGCATGAAACACGTTAATATGCCACTAGCTCCAGCCTTGATTTTAACAATCTCCTGCAGAAATGTGTGTGACTGTTAAGTATTTATCCAATTTTTAGGTCAGCTCCATTCCAAGTACAAATGGCTTTGGGTAAACTGCAATTTAAACTTGGTAGATGTTCATATAAAGACAAAGTATGCATTAGAGGTTCCTACTCAAGAGGACGTCATTATCAGGAGAAAGAAAACTGGCATTCTACGGATTGGAGCATGGAATGTCAGATCCCTTAATCGGGCAGGTAGGTTAGAAAATTTAAAAAGGGAAATGGGTAGGTTAAAGTTAGATATATAGTGGGAATTAGTGAAGTTTGGTGGCAGAAGGAACAAGACTTTTGGTCAGGTGAATACCGGGTTATAAATACAAAATCAAATAGGGGTAATACAGGAGTAGGCTTAATAATGAATAAAAAAATAGGACTACGGGTAAGCTACCACAAACAGCATAGTGAACACATTATTGTTGCCAAGATAGACACGAAGCCCATGCCTACTACAGTAGTACAAGTTTATATGCCAACTAGCTCTGCAGATGATGAAGAAATTGATGAAATGTATGACGAGATAAAAGAAATTATTCTGATAGTGAAGGGAGACGAAAATTTAATAGTCATGGGTGACTGGAATTCGAGAGTAGGAAAAGGGAGAGAAGGAAACATAGTAGGTGAATATGGATTGGGGTAAAGAAATGAAAGAGGAAGCCGCCTGGTAGAATTTTGTGCACAGCATAACTTAATCATAGCTAACACTTGGTTCAAGAATCATGAAAGAAGGTTGTATACATGGAAGAACCCTGGAGATACTAAAAGGTATCAGATAGATTATATAATAATAATAAGACAGAGATTTAGGAACCAGGTTTTAAATGGTAAGACATTCCAGGTGCAGATGTGGATTCCGACCACAATCTATTGGTTATGAACTGTAGATTAAAACTGAGGAAACTGCAAAAAGGTTGGCATTTAAGGAGATGGGACCTGGATAAACTGAAAGAACCAGAGGTTGTACAGGGTTTCAGGGAGAGCATAAGGGAACAATTGACGGCAATGGGGGAAAGAAATACAGTAGAAGAAGAATGGGTAGTTTTGAGGGATGAAATAGTGAAGGCAGCAGAGGATCAAATAGGTAAAAAGACGAAGGCTAATAGAAATCCTTGGGTAACAGAAGAAATATTGAATTTAATTGATGAAAGGAGAAAATACAAATAATGCAGTAAATGAAGGAGACAAAAAGGAATACAAACGTCTCAAAAATGAGATTGACAGGAAGTGCAAAACGGCTAAGCAGGGATGGCTAGAGGACAAATGTAAGGATGTAGAGGTTTATCTCACTAGGGGTAAGATAGATACTGCCTACAGGAAAATTAAAGAGACCTTTGGAGAAAGGAGAACCACTTGCATGAATATCAAGAGCTTTGGTGAAAACCCAGTTCTAAGCAATGACGGAAAAGCAGAAAGGTGGAAGGAGTATATAGAGGGTCTATACAAGGGCGATGTACTTAAGGATAATTGGTAGAAGCTGACCTCAGGGAAGATCAGTTTGGATTCCGTAGAAATGTTGGAAGAGATGAGGCAATACTGTCCCTATGACTTATCTTAGCAAACAGATTAATGAAAGGCAAACCTACATTTCTAGCATTTGTAGACTTAGAGAAACCTTTTGACAATGTTGACTGGAATACTCTCTTTCAAACTCTAAAGGTGGCAGGGGTAAAATACAGGGAGTGAAAGGCTATTTACAATTTGTACAGAAACCAGATGGCAGTTATATGAGTCGAGGGGTATGAAAGGAAAGCAGTGGTTGGGAAGGGAGTGAGACAGGGTTGTAGCCTTTCCCCAATGTTATTCAATCTGCATATTGAACAAGCAGTGAAGGAAACAAAAGAAAAATTCGGAGTAGGAATTAAAATCCATTGAGAAGAAATAAAAACTTTGAGGTTCACTGATGACATTGTAACTCTGTCAGAGACAGCAAAGGGCTTTGGAGAGCAGTTGAATGGAATGGGCAGTGTCTTCAAAGAAGGATATAAGATGAACATAAACAAAAGCAAAACGAGGATAATGGAATGTAATCGAATTAAGTCGGGTGATGCTGAGGGAATTAGATTAGGAAATGAGACACTTAAAGTAGTAAAGGAGTTTTGCTATTTGGGGAGCAAAATAACTGATGATGGTCGAAGTAGAGAAAATATAAAATGTAGACTGGCAATAGCAAGGAACGTGTTTCTGTAGAAGAGAAATTTGTTAACATCGAGTATAGATTTAAGTGTCAGGAAGCCATTTCTGAAAGTATTTGTATGGAGTGTAGCCATGTATGGAAGTGAAACATGGACGATAAATAGTTTGGACAAGAAGAGAATAGAAGCTTTCAAAATGTGGTTCTACAGAAGAATGCTGAAGATTAGATGGGTAGATCACATAACTAATGAGCTGGTATTGAATAGAATTGGGGAGAAGAGACATTTGTGGCACAACTTGACTGGAAAAAGGGATCGGCTGGTAGGGCATATTCTGAGGCATCAAGATATCACCAATTTATTATTGGAGGGAAGCGTGGAGGGTAAAAATCAAAGAGGGAGACCAAGAGATGAATAAACTAAGCAGATTCAGAAGGATGTAGGTTGCAGTAGGTACTGTGAGATGAAGAAGCTTGCACAGGATAGAGTATCATGGAGAGCTGCATCAAACCAGTCTCACGACTGAAGACAACAACAACAACAACAACAACAACAACAACCACGATTCAGTCCAATTCTCAAACTATCACTCGTCCTGCGATTAGTACTGTCTCCACAATGGATCATCCTGGCGTAATTTATATCTGTGATAATAAATGCAGTCCATTTAATGTAGTATATTTTGTTTGTTAGAAATTTAATTCTTTATTAATTTTCTTTCTTGTATCACCTGAATGTCACCATATTTGTCAAAAGCTGGTAATGGTTTAGTTTAACAGCTGTCACATCATGCTCATTAGCTATTTCCTGCAGATAATCCACAATATTTGGTCTCACAAAGCAGGAAGTTTACAAGGTTTAGTTTTACGGTTATGTATATAAGTTTATTTATTTATTCATTCAAAAATCTTTTAAAATTGTGGGATATGTCATTGATTTGCAAATAACAATGTTGTGTGACTAGGGCCTCCTGTCGTGTGGACCATTTGCCTGGTGCAAGTCTTTCGATTTGACGCCACTTTGGTGACTTGCGCATCGATGGGGATGAAATGATGATGATTAGGACAACACAACACCCAGTCCCTGAGTGGAGAAAATCTCTGACCCAGCCAGGAAAAATCAAACATAGGCTGCTGTTCTTGTTGTTCTAGAAGCTGCAAAAGTGTAACTGATGACCGCTGTTTTCACTTTTTTCAGTTATAAACACACTGAACTTCAATGAAGCATAGCAGCAGTTACTCCTTGATAACTGTAAGAGAACAGTCAAGGAGCAGTAGTGGAAGGAAAGTGATGCAACAAAGTACAACTGACTTGAACTTTTTGTGGGATGACAAAAATTGTGTCTTTTAATTTGAGCCACTAAAAACTGGGAGTTCACACATGCAACTGCAAGGAAACTGCAGTATGCCACAAGCTCTGGCACTCTTGTTGTATGTGTGAACCTGGCCTAATGTCTTGTAAGCCTTGTGCTTTGGAATTATTTGAAATAAATTTGCACAGAACTTCCTCAGCCAAAGCTTCAACTGTAAATGGAAGATGACCCCTATATTCATCCATTAAAGAATGCAGAAACATTGACCTCATCAGCAATAGTTTAATCTGTGAATTTTGAGAAAAAAATTGAAAATTTTCAAGAAAGGTGACCCTGTATTCATCCATTAAACAATGCAAAAATGTTGACTTCATCAGCAATAGTTTAATCTGTGAATTTGGAAAAATGAATCTGGGGGAAAAACCTCATCTTATAATTGAATAAATACAGTAACACATGTGACTATGTCATAGTTAGTGTTCCATACACCTTTATAATATGAAATGCTGGGGGAAATGAGTCAATGGGATGAGTGTATATAGGATACTGAGCATGACATCCAGCACTGTGCTTACACTGAAAGAATATACACTCATGGAAGCCTAAAGCACTGACTATGTCTAGTGAAACTTTAGTAAGAGTAGAAAACCTGTCCTTTTTTGTCAGTTGTATGCATTGACTGCAGTGGTGCACACTCCTAGCTGTTCATCCCTTTTGATAGTATAAAGCAAAGTTCTCTGTTTCACTTCTGATGCTTGTTGCACATACTGAACCCCACTGGAGAAGTGTAAGGAAATCATAGGTGGAAACATCAGTGATAAATGTAAGTTTGAGTCACACATGAATACATGCTCAGATAGCCTAATGGTTATGTGAATGCTTATGGTAAGTAGGAAATCCGGATTCAAGTTCTGGTCTGGCACAAATTTTCTATTATTACTATAAATTCAAAAAGATCTTCCTTCTGTAGTAATATCATACACTGATGTTAGAAATTACATTGATGTTAGAAATTATAAAACAGAAACGAATAGCAAATTATAACTATATTCAGCTAGCCCAAAACAAACGCAAGGCTTCTTAGAGACTTATCAAACCAGAACTGGACAACACAAATAGAACCACTTGTGGTACCACAGATATCACACCTGGTGAAATGAATAATTTATTTATTAATTCTGGTAACAAAGGACATCCACCTGAACTAAATGACAACTATAAGTCAAGCATTAATAAGCATCAAGAAGAAACAGAGTTATTCATATTGCACAATAAACCTGCAACGTCTACATTCAAGTGGTCACAAACTGCTGTCACTAACGTTGCAGTAGCTATACCAAAGTTCTGCAATTCAAAATCAGTAGACCTGTATGGTCTGCCAAATTTTGTTATTAAAAAGACAATGGACATTACACTTAAACCACTTTGCATACTAATACATTGGATTTTATGGGCTTTTCCATTCCAGCCTCCTTAAAGGTAAATGTAGTTGCTCCTCTACATAAGGGTCGCACAGCAGCACCGATCAGGATCATGGGGCCACGAGAAGTAACCATAGCAAAAGACAAGAGCAATGGAAAGAGCATGGACCATGTCGGTCGCCAGTTCCAGCCATCTGCGCATTCAGACATAGCAGAAAAAGCAGGGAACTCTAACAGCAGGCCCTCAGCACCACATTGTTTTATTGCTGCTTTGGCGGATCTATACCTGTTTACTGAACACGATGGTTGTGTAAAATGTTTAATGTCTCAAAAAAAACGGTTCAAATGGCTCTGAGCACTATGGGACTCAACTGCTGTGGTTATCAGTCCCCTAGAACTTAGAACTACTTAAACCTAACTAACCTAAGGATATCACACACATCCATGCCCGAGGCAGGATTTGAACCTGCGACCGTAGCAGTCGCACGGTTCCGGACTGCGCGCCTACAACTGCGAGACCACCGCGGCTGGCTTTAGTGTCTCACAAAGTATCAAACCACATAAAGTAATTCCAGTGATGCAGCAGTAAATCACTTGCCATTGTACGTCACATATGTTGACGATGAATGAAAGGCAGTAATCCTTGAACTGAAGGCCAACTTTTCAAACAAAGTAAGTTACCAATTAATAATAAATTTTGCTTGCATTATGGTGACAATGGAAAGAATATGGCAAAATTGCTTCATTTCAACAATTAACACATCAGTTTTGGGAACTCATGCTACTGATATTATTTGATAAAAATATTTAAGATTATTTGCAAGATGTTGAAGATACTCTTCTGTGAGAATTAGCTACAGAATTTCACACCAAGCAGCTGTGCACTTGAGTTCATTTGCTGAAGATGAATTTATTAAAGAATGCCTTATACTAGTGGTGGAAGAGCTGTGCCCACAACTGGTTCCACAGCTACGATCCGTGTGACTTTCTGAAGCCACTGTAAGGCTTCAAACTGAAGAATTAGCAGAAGATATGGAGGTTTGGCTGACAATGAATATTAAAGACAGTGTTGCATTTTATTTGTCTTTGGATGACTCTCTTGACTTGGCAGACTCAGCACAGCTGGTAATTTTCATTAGGCCTGTAAATGAGATGCTGTAAATTCATTAGGACATGTCAGGTCTCATCCCATTGAAGAATGGAGCAACAGGTCAAGACACGTTTGATGCACCTGAAGCGTTTATCAAGAAGTTTGGTCTGCCATGGGAAATACTAATTTCTGTAAGAATAGATGATGCTTTAGCTATGACTGTCAAAATCAATGGTTTAGTAGGGTGTGTCCAGAGAAAAATGATGAATAGCGATCTCCTGGTTATCCCTATACACTGCCCGATTCATCAATAACATTTGTGTTCCAAAAGTGTAAAACTAAATAATGTAATGAGCTCTCCTGTGGAAATCACTAATTCTATTCGAGTAAAAGGATTCAGTCATTGCTTGTTCAAAGCCTTTCTCAACTATGTCGATTGTGAATGTCGAGATTTCCCTATTACTGTAAAGTTCGCTGGCTCATTCTTGCTCAAGTTCTGGAACGCTTCATGGAACTGTGCCGAGAAATGTCGCTATTCATGGAAATCATGGAAGGAAGTGTTCCTGAACTGTCGGATGATAGATGGACTTGTGATTTAGCCATTGTAACTGATGTGACAGGAGATCTTCGACACCTGTGTGTTACTTCAAGAGGATATTCTCATCATCCATTTCTCTGACAAAATAAAGGCATTCAAGATGAAACTGTCACTCTGGGGAAGGCAGCTCAAGAATAGAAACGTCTCTTATTTTCCGAAGCTGTCAGGATTAGCAAATGTCGCCATTGCTGCAGATCTTGGAGCGTATACAGATAGTTTACAAAAATTGCCTACTGAATTTGAAACAAAATTGAATGATATTTCACGCTTGGAAACAAATCTAGGAATTTTTGCTGTTCCATACTCTGTGGACATCAATTCTGTAAGCCACTTTTTCCAAATGAAAATCATAGATCTTCAGTGCGATTCAGAATTGAAAGGCAGATGGATAGGAAGAAATAGTTTAAGTGACCTTGACAAACATTTGTCACAGAAGCATTATGCGAAACTTCATAGACACGCAGCATGGATGTTTAGTCTGTTCAGACCAACGTACAGTTCAAAAATGGTTCAAATGGCTCTGAGCACTATGGGACTTAACTTCTAAGGTCATCAGTCCCCTAGAACTTAGAACTACTTAAACCTAACTAACCCTAAGGACATCACACACATCCATGCCCGAGGCAGGATTTGAACCTGCGACCGTAGCAGTCGCGCGGTTCCAGGCTGTAGCGCCTAGAACTGCTCGGCCACACCGGCCAGCTAACTTACAGTTGGAAGAAGTTCTTTACACTAATGAAATTGTGTAAAACACAACTGAGCTGCTCCATATCTAATTGTCATCTGAAATGTGTTTTGAGACTGGGCTGTGCTGAATCGGTCATTCCTAGCACAGAAGCTCTTATTCAAAGAAAAGTAAATAAACGTAGAAAGCAGCAACAGAAAACTAAGGTGGATTAATTTCTAGTGTTTTCTTTGTTATTCATTTTCCTAGTTGTGCCTTCCAGTCACCATCATCCCTTAACTTTGTATTTAGTACGTAATTACATATATGCTGTCCTTTATTTACCGGCAATGTTTTCTTGAATTCAAAAATCTGTTTTGCATTAAGATTTGGCATTAAGGCTATTGTAATAGAGGCATTCCTCAAATTTTTGATATGTTTAATTAGAATAATGGCTCCTTTTCATGGTTCCTTTAGTGTACATATCCCCAGCTGCTCACCAGAGCAGAGGGACTAAACAATTCCAAATACTCTCTTCTATTTATGACATCACAATCTTCCACAAAAGGAGAATAAGCAAGCTTCATGCAGTGCCACTTGACTGTCACTGTCAAGCGAATAGTCGAGTACTGCAAACTCCCACTTGCAGAGTTCCAAAGGAGCCGGAGAAAAGAGCGGAAGCACATTGCTCTGTAGAGTGCTACCTTGAACAGTCCTGCTCTACATAAAAAGGGAGGCAAGTCATGTGTTGACAAGTACTGTCCTATTTCTCTTGTACCAATACTTTTGACAATAGAAGAACATTGCAAGCGCCAACAGATTTACAAATATTTCACCTGCAATCGAACATAAACACTCAGTATGACTTCAGAGAAAATTCAACCACAGTGAAAGCTGTTGAAAATGTTATTTTGATAATTTTCAGTGTCTTTGAACCAAAATCAACTGCCTTACTCATTGACCTGAGCAGTACATTTGACCGTGTAAGTCATCAGATTCTGGTAGATAAAATGAGGTGATATGGCAGCCAGGATACATAACCCACTCTTATAGAATTTTATCTTGATAATAGGAAGCAATGATATGAGCTCTGGATTTCTAGATCTTTCAATAGGTAGGCCGCAAGGTTCCAAACTGGGACTCTTATTGTTTAGAATTTACATTAATGACCTACCTAGTATCATGCCATGTAAATCTGTTCTGTGTGCTGATATTACCAGTTTCATTGCAACTGAAAATGACACAGAGGACTTAAACAAACAAAGCAAAGCCAACATAAGAATTTCTGTTATCTGGTTTAAAGACAGTGAATTAACCATAAACCATAATAAAACTGAAAATGTTATTTTTAGTTTTAGTTTATGCAGTGCAAACAATGATTGTATGTCTGTTTAACTTCTGGGTGTACACTTGGATTTCAAATTATCTTGTAACCTCCACACAGATCCTATATGCAACAAATTACTAAGGCCATATACAAAATCAAACAATGGAAAGTACAGCATGGAATAACAACAATATTATGAAAAGGATAGACTGCAGCTAACCCCACAAAGGAGATGCCAAGTCACAGTGGGCACAACGAATGACTGCTTGCTACATATTCTAGTTTTTGGCCAAAAGGCCTTCTTCTGAAGTTGAAAACACATACTCATTCACTATTCACACAATCACAGCTCACACACACATCCTGTAATGCCGGAAATGCGTATCCTCCTATTTCCATCTATTGTACTATAAATTTTTTCCTTATTTTGTCACCTGAAGATATGACATTTCTGTGTCTTTATATATTGTAATTGTTTTACAATATATATATATATATATATATATATATATATATATATATATATATATATATATATATATATATATATATATATATATATATATATATATATATATGCATTTATGTTGATGTATAATCGGTTTGTTTTGTAAATATTATTTGTATTTTTATGGTGGGTCTTGCCTAGGGAAAACTATGCTATCGAACAATAGCATCGATAGGTCGTGTGGAGAACCGAAGTGTTTAGGATCTTTTGTAGTGTTGGCTCTGCCGTGTGGAGCATGGGCAGAGCAGAGTCTGGCTGGAGTATGGCGGTAGAGCAGGTGTGTTGTGTGACGCTCCCGTGAGTTGCCACTCTTTCGAGGTTTGGTGCATGTAATTGCCCTCGACTTGCTATGATAGTTTCTGACACGGTGTTGTGGATGGGAAGCATTAGCTGGCACACATCAAGAGCCTGTTTTGTCTGGTGACTGTGTTGAGAAGAAGGTGCGCCAACATCCAGCTTCTGCAACAGCAACGGCCGAGAATAAGTGATTGTCGCCACCTCCTCAATCGACGACTTCAAACCTTCAATCAACCAACAATTAAGACTGAAAGCATGTAAGGTTTTAGAACTGTATGGCAGACCTCAGCTTTTCAAACTGTTCCATTTGCATCACAAAAATATAGCAACTTAGCATGAACCTTTGTTGCTCATTGTCCCAATTGCATTACCGAGCTGGGTCCCTTCCTTTTCCAAAATGAACCCGAGTGTTGTAGCAATTCAGATGCCAGCATTAAAGTAATATCATTCCATTTAACTGCTTTAATTTCAAAGTTCAGTTAAAATATTCATAGCTGGCTACAATATTTAGATTACAAAAGCACAAATTAAGGGTGCAAGTTTTGTTATCATATTTCAGCTTACCTCTGACTGCAGCTCAGCTTGGTATGTACTAAATTTTACTATTGTTAATTGTTAAAAATCTTTTAATCCAAGCTCAACGTTAAATTTCTTATTTCTTTTATTGCATAGATTCAAGTTGCTTTTGAGATGAAGGGTGAGGTAGCCCAAGACTAACCTTATTTTATTTAATTTCGTAGTGCTTCAGAAACTAAGTTCACTATTAAATTCAGTCACTAAATTAACTTTCAATTTTCTGGTTTTATTCATTCTTTTGCCACATTAAGTCATAGTGTAGCGAAATTCATTACTTTTGACAAACATTCAGCTTTCACACAACACGTGTCAACCTTCAGTTGCCACGCTTTTACTGCTAATTATATTGCATTAACCTTTCTTTTTCAGTTATTATAGAAGTTGTCCACAGGACTGGCGACCATAATTTTCCCCAAATCTCAAATATCTAATTAGCGTCAGTTAATTGTTAATGTAACGACTGCACATTTACTTTCTTCACTAACTTACCCTTTTTCAAAATTAATTTCCACCAACTTCATTTGCATTTTTCCTTTCATTTAGATGTAATGCTTTTTCCCTATTTACCGACAGATTTAACTTTGGTGACGATTGTTTTTCCCAAATTTCCATTAGGTATACGCAGTTTAATTTTTCACTGTCATTAAGGTCGATAAGTGTGGGGGAGGTTACAATCCCCACTGTCTCTGGTTGCTGTGGCCCGTCATATACCTGTTATATAAACTAAGAGTATATGTGAGTGAAAACATGATGCTCCAATGTCATTATGCATTTCTTCATAGTCACTGCGTTCTACATTGGGGCAGCTCCTCTCATCCGAAAAGAGTTTTGATGTGGCAGAAAAAGGCTATCAAATGTGTAACAGGTGTTTTAAAAAACAATGTATCTTGTAGGTCACTTTTCATTTCTTTGTGACAACACATCACAAAAAAACTGGCCAACTCTTTACAAGACTAAACAAGAGTCACAGTAACTATACATACATTGGAACAAAACTGTTCAATGCACTGGCGCTAGAGGTACACACTGTTGTTGTTGTCGTCTTCAGTCCTGAGACTGGTTTGATGCAGCTCTCCATGCTACTCTATCCTGTGCAAGCTGCTTCATCTCCCAGTACCTACTGCAACCTACATCCTTCTGAATCTGCTTAGTGTACTCATCTCTTGGTCTCCCTCTACGATTTTTACCCTCCACGCTGCCCTCCAATGCTAAATTTGTGATCCCTTGATGCCTCAAAACATGTCCTACCAACCGATCCCTTCTTCTAGTCAAGTTGTGCCACAAACTTCTCTTCTCCCCAATCCTATTCAATACTTCCTCATTAGTTACGTGATCTATCCACCTTATCTTCAGTATTCTTCTGTAGCACCACATTTCGAAAGCTTCTACTCTCTTCTTGTCCAAACTAGTTATCGTCCATGTTTCACTTCCATACATGGCTACACTCCAAACAAATACTTTCAGAAACGACTTCCTGATACATAAATCTATATTCGATGTTAACAAATTTCTCTTCTTCAGAAACGCTTTCCTTGTCATTGCCAGTCTACATTTTATATCCTCTCTACATCGACCATCATCAGTTATTTTACTTCCTAAATAGCAAAACTCCTTTACTACTTTAAGTGTCTCATTTCCTAATCTAATTCCCTCAGCATCACCCGATTTAATTTGACTACATTCCATTATCCTCATTTTGCTTTTGTTGATGTTCATCTTATATCCTCCTTTCAAGACACTGTCCATTCCGTTCAACTGCTCTTCCAAGTCCTTTGCCGTCTCTGACAGAATTACAATGTCATCGGCGAACCTCAAAGTTTTTACTTCATCTCCATGAATTTTAATACCTACTCCAAATTTTTCTTTTGTTTCCTTTACTGCTTGCTCAATATACAGATTGAATAACATCGGGGAGAGGCTACAACCCTGTCTCACTCCTTTCCCAACCACTGCTTCCCTTTCATGCCCCCCGACCCTTATGACTGCCATCTGGTTTCTGTACAAATTGTAAATAGCCTTTCGCTCCCTGTATTTTACCCCTGCCACCTTTAGAATTTGAAAAAGAGTATTCCAGTCAACATTGTCAAAAGCTTTCTCTAAGTCTACAAATGCTAGAAACGTAGGTTTGCCTTTTCTTAATCTTTTTTCTAAGATAAGTCGTAAGGTCAGTATTGCCTCTCGTGTTCCAACATTTTGACGGAATCCAAACTGATCCTCCCCGAGGTCCGCATCTACCAGTTTTTCCATTCGTCTGTAAAGAATTCACATTAGTATTTTGCAGCTGTGACTTATTAAACTGATAGTTCGGTAATTTTCACATCTGTCAGCACCTGCTTTCTTTGGGATTGGAATTATTATATTCTTCTTGAAGTCTGAGGGTATTTCGCCTGTCTCATACATCTTGCTCACCAGCTGGTAGAGTTTTGTCATGACTGGCTCTCCCAAGGCCGTCAGTAGTTCTAATGGAATGTTGTCTACTCCGGGGGCCTTATTTCGACTCAGGTCTTTCAGTGCTCTGTCAAACTCTTCACGCAGTATCGTATCTCCCATTTCATCTTCATCTACATCCTCTTCCATTTCCATAATATTGTCCTCAAGTACATCGCCCTTGTATAAACTTTCTATATACTCCTTCCACCTTTCTGCCTTCCCTTCTTTGCTTAGAACTGGGTTGCCATCTGAGCTCTTGATATTCATACACGTGGTTCTCTTCTCTCCAAAGGTCTCTTTAATTTTCCTGTAGGCAGTATCTATCTTACCCCTAGTGAGATAAGCTTCTACATCCTTACATTTGTCCTCTAGCCATCCCTGTTTAGCCATTTTGCACTTCCTGTCGATCTCATTTTTGAGACGTTTGTATTCCTTTTTGCCTGCTTCATTTACTGCATTTTTATATTTTCTCCTTTCATCAATTAAATTCAATATTTCTTCTGTTACCCAAGGATTTCTAGCAGCCCTCGTCTTTTTACCTGCTTTATCCTCTGCTGCCTTCAGTACTTCATCCCTCAGAGCTACCCATTCTTCTTCTACTGTATTTTTTTCCCCTATTCCTGTCAATTGTTCCCTTATGCTCTCCCTGAAACTCTGTACAACCTCTGGTTCTTTCAGTTTATCCAGGTCCCATCTCCTTAATTTCCCACATTTTTGCAGTTTCTTCAGTTTTAATCTACAGGTCATAACCAATAGATTGTGGTCAGAGTCCACATCTGCCCCTGGAAATGTCTTACAACTTAAAACCTGGTTCCTAAATCTCTGTTTTACCATTATATAATCTATCTGATACCTTTTAGTATCTCCAGGGTTCTTCCACGTATACAACCTTCTTTCATGATTCTTAAACCAAGTGTTAGCTATGATTAAGTTGTGCTCTGTGCAGAATTCTACTAGGCGGCTTCCTCTTTCATTTCTTAGCCCCAATCCATATTCACCTACTATGTTTCCTTCTCTCCCTTTTCCTACACTCGAATTCCAGTCACCCATTACTATTAAATTTTCATCTCCCTTCACTATCTGAATACCTACCTCATTTAAAATCTTCAGAAATGTTTGACAAAATTTGCAAAAAAAAGAAGGCTTTCTATGCCATAGAGAAATCTTTTGATTGTGAAAAAGATCAAAAATTTTAACTTATATTCATTGCATGTTTGTAAGCAAATCTATAAGATCTAACTGTTTTCTTTATTATTGTTGTATGCACATTGTGTGTTATTCAGTTTTTACAAATTATTAACACCAGTAACATGCAAGTGATCCAATATTACGTGAACAAATAAATGTTTGCGAAAACTGGAATACTCAGAAAAAATAGCCTATATGAGTTACAACTTAGAAGATGTGAAGAATAGTACACTAGCATTAAACAATTATGTTTGCAGATAGATGCCATGCTCATGTGTCCAGCTGCTCCCTGCCTTGTGTGAAGAGAAAGTTAAATTTTACATAAAGCTCAGCTAGTTAAGAATTATAAAATGAAGTGGAAATGTAAAATCAAATGACGAATCGTCAATAGGATCAAAAGGTGCAACATAAGAATGTGAGTGAATTTGAACTTGTAATAAAACCGGACATAGTATCACATTCATTTTAATGAAGAACAAAAATTCACTGAGTCAGATTTGGGTCATTTATATGAAATTTCTTTGTACTGTGACACTGTTTACTTACATACTGTGTGTTATTTTTGTACTGCCATTTATTTACACACAGATCATTCATTTAACGCCAAAATTATACCAAAATAATGAATCATCTTGAATAATTTAATAATACTATGTCTACAACTTTGCTTCCATCGTTTTTTCTCAAAGTTCGGGGCTTTATTGTGAAAAACTTACAAAAAAAATTATGATTCATAGAATTGTCCATTGCTGGCCACTACACTCTCCCATCTTTTGTTTAGCATACTAATCCTGTGGCAGAAGAACTGGTCGTCTTTTGTGGGGATTCATGAATCGATTAAATTTAGCACTTGTTCATATGATCGGAAGTGCTGGTCAGCCAGACAGTGTGCCACTGATTGAAAAAGGTGGTAGTCAGAGAGAGCAATGTATGGAGAATATGGCGGGAGGAATAGGACTTCTCATTTCAACATTTCGATGTATATTTTGAAGGGTTTTGCTACATGGGGTCGAGCACTGACATGCTGCAAAATTACCTTTACGTGCCTATCTCTGTATTGTGGCTGTTTGTGTTTCAGTGCTGGGCTCAAATGCATCAATTGCTTTCAGTAACGATGTCCTGTGACTGTCTTCATCTGTTTCAGTAGCTATTAAAATATTTTGTCTACCACCGCCATTCCGGTCTTCGACATCAAAATCATGGTTCTTAAGGAGTTGAAAACATTCTCTGCCCGTTCTTTCACTAATAGTTCCCTCCCCATTGGTCTTACCCAGCGTTTTAAGAGCCAGAGCCACAGATTTCTTCGTGTTAAAGCAGAAAATTAAAACTTCCCACAAATTGCGAGAAATGGGTAGCCTACATAAGTTGACATACTTAATCGAGAATAACCTTATGATGCAAAATAAAATGGAAATGAGTGTATGGCATCGTTGGCCGGGAGGCCCTATTCAGGGTAGTTCAGTGACTGGTGCACCGGCGATGAGGATGAAATGATGATGAGGACAACACAACACCCAGTCCACGAGTGGAGAAAATCTCGAACCCGGGCCCGTTTGCATGGGAGGCAAGCACGTTACCACACAGCTAAGCAGGTGAACACCTTATGATGCAATATTTTTATGGCATTATGTTATACAGATGCCTAAGCTTACTGTGTTACACCTATGACCAACTTATTGTATCCCACTTGCCGCTACTGCTGTCTATTGCAAAGCGGCGGAATCAAAGCTGTACACCTAAAAATGCTTTTATATTAAATCAATCATAACTTTCTAGGTACTGGAGTATTTTTTTTTCAAGAAAGAGAATGTTTTTTTCCATATTTATAGGTAATTTCAACCTGAAAGTACCAATAATAACCTTCTTTCTTCTACATTTGTTTAATATTTCTTGGTTAAGATTTTGTTTATACATAAATCTTGATTGAAAATTTATAATATATTCCAGAACAAAATAACTTTGCAAATTAAAGTGAAATGACACTAGAGTTATTTCTTCTCATACATATTGGAAGCTATTATGATTAGTTACCGTTTGTAAAACAAAATAGTAAAATTATCCTGCCTGACAAAAAAGTGAAGCACCCAAAAGGGCAGAAGGGAACAAAATGAAACTTGACATATTGTGTGAATGTTATTTATCCAAAATTGATTCAAATTTAAGACGAGTAGGACTGAAAGGTCCTTCCAACCTAGGTCTAAGGAACATATTTCTAATTCAGGTTACAATTATGACTTGAGTTTACATTTATCTGAAATGGGTCACTCAGTTTCTAGTACTACGTTTTGTCTTACAGTTTTTTTATACAGAACACAAGGGTAACATTCTTAATATCTTGGAAGACCTGGAGATTTTTGTGAGTCTTCAAACCAAACACTTAATACTCAAACTAAATCAAGGCATAAACCCATTTTGCTGACTTCAATTATTTAAGTGAAGAGCCTATTTCTTTCACCCTCTCTTCCCTTACCTCCTTTTCCTTGGTCCCTTTACTGGAGTAATTCTCCTTTTTGAACATTTTTTAAACATTTTATGAATTTTTAAGAATTTTAAATTCTAAATTGTCTTTATTAATATGTGTATTTTTGTACACCAGGTTCACAACAGTTTTCTTAAAGTTTATTGGATGTTAATCACTCATCTGAGTGGCTTCAGGTGAGGCACTGTTTACTCTAAACTTCATCTCCCTCTTCCTCTTTTTTTGACGCTTTTAGCAATTTTCTCTCATCTCATTTGTTCAAAGATTCCAGTTTCATTGTTGTGTTTTAATCCATGACTATCACTTGTTACGAAATTTTCCAGATTTTAGAGAAAGGCTTGGGATCAAACTATAAAAATGGCTTGACCACTAATAAATATTCAATATCGTTGAAACATTTTATCACTGTGATACGGTCTTTGCATAATACTGTTTATAGCCTCTGTCTCCTTTTTATTCAGATTTGCATCTGATGACATAATTTAAATTATCAAATCGGTCATGCCTCTAACAAAGGATTTACAACAGCTGCACCAGTTTTTATTCAACATGGAGTATTTTATTATTTACATCCAAATGATTAATTTTGTGTGCAACACAGTATCATCAAAGGGATATGCTAATATATTAATTAAATATTTGAGATTACATTTGGAAATGACAGAAAATCTAATAATCATATTTATTATATTTCTTATTTGTTACAAAACTTATATTGTTGCAATATCCAAAGGACTCCTTAGCCACAGTCAGAATGACCATTCTCTACAAAATAGATTCATTATACTAAGACATCTCGGTTCATGTATGATCTGGTGCCACAACAGTGATGCATAAGCAGAACCAATGCATAAAAGAGGGTCATATACAGTTATCCATGGGATGAGTGTCCCTTTATTCACATGGCCATAATGGGCTGAACAGCTTTTACCACTGTGTTGCTGTGATGTTGGAACACTGCTACGGATGTAGAGTTTTCTACCTCCCTGGGGTTGGTGGTGTCTGTTGTGGCTTGGAAGGGTATGGTAGCACAAATGCCATTGTGTCAGCTACCACTGTCCACAAACCACATTTACCCCAGACTGCAATGGGCACATGAACTCTATTGACATGGTGTTTTGAGACTAAATGTAGTGTTCTTGCAAAAGAGCTGTTTCAACTTGTTATGTAGGGAAAACCAAATACATGATGGCAACATGTAAATCCATGTTGATCAGCATAGCGAACAAACATGTGCTATGTTTTGGAACTCCACTGAGAAAAAAAAGGAATATAGACTTCTACATACTGAAAGCAATCTTAACAGCAATCGCTGTAAGTAGGCAACTTTTAGAGCCCCAACTTCACGAACCTCACATACCTTAGTCCAGAAGAACAATGAACAGTCGTAAGAAATGGCATGTCTTCTTTGAACAACGATACCACTACTTATCAAGATACCAACTTGTTCATGACTGCCTTCTAGAATCCACTGTTTATGCCTTGTTGTCTAGATTTCAAAACATATGAAGAAGAGTGTCCCCTCCCACTGTGAAAACGATGCGTTTGAAATTTAGCAGAGATAGGCATAAGGCCGCCCGACTACTGTGGTGACGGTCTATCCCTATGTCATGTAGAGAGTTTGTAAAGTTTCAGTGCAAATTAATACTGGTAATTGATAGAGGATTGCCCTACTATTGTTTTGCATGAAGTTCTGATATCCCATAAAATATCCATAGAAGGATTCCACAGAACAATCAGACTTTTACAAAACAGCAGTAGCCCTAGGAATGCTGGCTGTGCAGGTTTTTTCTCTGGAGAATTCTATCAAATCTTACCAGTAATCACAACAAGAACGATAGCAGATGAAGTCAAAATGCCTGCAATCACTAGTTAGCACAGCATGTTAATATATCTCCAAAATTTATTAACTAAATAAAAATTAAAATATCAAGTTTCGAAATACACAACAAATTTCAACTTGCATTGTTTTAAAATGAGGCCACGTTCATTATCAATATGTCCCAGAGATGGCAGCACCGTACGGCAGATAGAATTTTACCGCCAGCGGCGATAATGAGAATTGTTTTAAATACTTAAAATGGCGATGTTTTCCTTACTTGAACAGCATGCAATCATTCGTTTTCTGAATTTGCGTGGTGTGAAACCAATTGAAATTCATCAACAGTTGAAGGAGACATGTGGTGATGGAGTTATGGACGTGTCGGAAGTGCGTTCGTGGGTGCGACAGTTTAATGAAGGCAGAACATCGTGTGACAACAAACCGAAACAACCTCGGGCTCGCACAAGTCGGTCTGACTATTTGATCGAGAAAGTGGAGACAATTGTTTTGGGGGATCGCTGAATGACTGTTGAACAGATCGCCTCCAGAGTTGGCATTTCTGTGGGTTCTGTGCACACAATCCTGCATGATGACCTGAAAATGCAAAAAGCGTCATCCAGGTGGGTGCCACGAATGCTGATGGATGACCACATGGCTGCTCGTGTGGCATGTTGCCAAGCAATGTTGATGCGCAACGACAGCATGAATGGGACTTTCTTTTCATCGGTTGTGACAATGGATGAAACATGGGTGCCATTTTTCAATCCAGAAACAAAGCGCCAGTCAGCACAATGGAAGCACACAGGTTCACCGCCACCAAAAGAATTTTGGGTAACCGCCAGTGCTGAAAAAATGATGGTGCCCATGTTCTGGGACAGCGAGGGCATAATCCTTACCCACTGCATTCCAAAGGGCACTACGGTAACAGGTGCATCCTATGAAAATGTTTTGAAGAACAAATTCCTTCCTGCACTGCAACAAAAATGTACGGGAAGCGCTGCGCGTGTGATGTTTCACCAAGACAACACATCCACACATCGAGCTAACGTTACGCAACAGTTTCTTCGTGATAACAACTTTGAAGTGATTTCTCATGCTCCCTCCTCACCTGACCTGGCTCCTAGTGACTTTTGGCTTTTTCCAACAATGAAAGACACTCTCCGTGGCCACACATTCACCAGCCGTGCTGCTATTGCCTCAGCGATTTTCCAGTGGTCAAAACAGACTCCTAAAGAAGCCTTCGCTGCTGCCATGGAATCATGGCGTCAGCGTTGTGAAAAATCTGTACGTCTGCAGGTCGATTACATCGAGAAGTAACATCAGTTTCATAGATTTCGGGTGAGTAGTTAATTAGACAAAAAAAAAAAAAAATCGGAGGCCTTAGAACTTGAATGCACCTCGTAAAACATAAAACATTCTCGAAAGTCTTGGAATTTCGAGACTGATGTCAAGCCAGAGAACAGGCAAAAATCATCCGGATTCTTGATTCCCAAAGTTGATGAACTATCTACACACATAATGAAGTTTGTACAGAACCTTCGGTGTGTGAGTCATACTCGCACTTATCCAGATTTTTCTTAAAATGTAAGTAAATATCTTTTTCCTGTGGCACCGAAAAGAGCTTTAGAAGGCCACTTCAGTGACATGACGAATGTGGAGCCTGATCAAACAGTAAAAAGGTAATAGCACCACTAACCACAGGCTTACTGTTAGGGGAAGAGATCTCACAAACATCTGCCCTACCATCCAAAATGTAAGCAAGCACAAAGTTCATGAATTTGTCTGTGCATTTCAAGTCCGTTAGTCTTTACTCTGCTACTGTGGTGAAGATACCAGTATTTAGATTTTCACAGTGCATACGAAAGTCGAAAACTATATATTCTTTTCTTTAATGGCGAAAGTTCCCTAATTGTTAGAGCAACAGAGCATTTGTGTGCTGAAAGGTATCCTGTTCATGCCAAGCCTTCACTGTCTGTCCCAACAAACAGTATAAACAAATTTCAAGAATCTGAAAGTGCTAAGAATAAAACACGCCAACGAACAAAAACAGCAACTGACGAGAGAAATGCAGCAAACATTTTAGCAGTGGTAGAACAGAGTTCACACACCATGAGGCAGCTTGAATGTGTGAGTGGAGTCAGCAAAAGGGAGTGTTCTGCATATGCTACATTCAAACATGTTTCAACCTTCTCATATTTCATTGCATCAATAACTTCCTGAAAATGATTTGAATGGTGTCTTCAAAAACTAGTGTGGCATGGCTTGTCTATGCAAGAGTTTTTTTTACAGGAGTAGCATCGATTATAATAAATCCTGAGCAAATAAATTTTCACACTTTCTACTACTGATCAGTTGAAAATCCACGCTGGCTGAAGAAGTGGAGAAACAATGATCTTGGTCTATGAACATGTGGTGTGGGCTTTTCAAGAATTGTATCACTGGTCCCTGTTTCTTTGATGGATCTCTAAATAGCCACAAGTACGGGGGCATGCTGAAGTGCAGTATCTCTGAATTTTTTATGTGAAAACTTTTAAAGCTTTTTAAGTAAAACAAACGTTATTAACATTCTAAGCTTTATTCTCCATGTCTACATTTTTATTTCTCAACATAGTCATCCAGGCGACGAAGACATATCTCACAATGAGAGACTAGTCTGTTGATACTGTCACTGTAGAATGTTCGACTTTGTTGATGGAACCACAATTTCACCTCCGCTTGCACTGCATCATTACTATCAAAGTGAGGTCTTCGACGTGTTCATCACTATCAAAGTGTAGCCCTCAAAGGTGTTGGATTGTTGGTGATGTCACAGCACTTGTGTGTGGTCTGGTACTGTCATGATGAACGAGTTAGCACTCTATTGGTGGACGAACTCTTTAAATTCGAGACTCGATTGCAACACGCTTTTTCTCACCCTTACGTTACACACTGCCATGTTACACGCTACAATTCGGAGCCTTCTAGTAGCACATGGCTGCAAATACGATGTAAACATGAAGATTAAAGTTGTGACAGTTAATAGCGATTGTTTCATTTAAAAAGCTAAAAAAGGGTTTTCACACAAAAAGTTTGGAGGTATTACTTTTTACCTTGTATTTGCAGTTCCTACTAGATATGCTGCCATGTTTAATAAAAGACTCATCACTCGACGTAAAGCAGTTCATGCTGTACCAACATAACAGGTGTTATGTCCATTATGCCTACATAATTAAAAAGCTTCTTAATGGAAAATTTGGGTATATTTGCATTGCTCACCAGGGAAACATAAAATAGTCAGCATGCTGACAGGACTTAAAACACCTTTCATCAACTGCTGATAGCTTCTTGAATTTATAGACTTCAGCAAGTGAGGCACCTGGCTTGATGAATCTCACTCTACTTACAGTAGTTTCATTATTTACGTGATAAGACAGGCTTTGCTACTCATGTTGCACAGAACACTACCTCTCACTTTTATGTACATCTCTCTTACAGCAGATATTTCAAGGTGTAATAACACTAACTTATGCTTTCACACAGGGGAAACAATGTGAGTGATGAAGTGCCATATTTAATGGTAATGAAAACATTTTTACAAGTGAGCAATTACAACTGCTGTGCTTTCAGCTGTCTACTTTCAAAGTCAGTCAAACATTATTGTGATCTCATGCTTGGGTATTAACTTTAGCTCGCAGTATAAAATGTTTGTCATCTTCTACTATCACACATTTGAGATTACATGACTCTTACCCCTTTATAAATCAAGACATTACAGCAGAAATGTAAAAAAATTGCCTTGTGTTACAGCAAAACTGTAACAAATTGCCCTCCATGTTATAGAAAATTGTAAGAATTGACCCTAACAAATACCCTCTATGTTACAACAAATTTGTTATAGATTGCCCCATACAACACGGTATTATGGCAAAACTGTAACAAATTACACCACATGACTGCAAAACTGTACGAAATTGCCCTATACCTCACAATGTTACAACAAAATTGTATGAAACTAACCCATATATCAAAATGTTACAGTGAAGTTAGGTATCGGGACAATAATGGTCTTTCGATATGCAGACTGCGATTACCCCTTATACTATTGGGTGGGGCATTGATGGTCAATTTACAAGTTGACTATTTTTACCCAGATGGAATGAGGGGGCAATGATGGTCAGTTGACATATGAAGATTACAATTCAAAAACACATTTGGTGGCAATAATGGTCAGTCGACATATGATGAGTACAGTTACCCTGAAAGCTATTGGGGGTAATGATGACCAGTTACAGTGTGCGGCAGTGATGTTAATTTACAGGGTGGCACAACGATGGTCAGTTTATGGGGTGGAGACAATGATGGTCAGTCTACAGATTGGAGGCAGTGATTTTTTATACACAGGGAAACTGCCATTACCACTGGAGGCAATTATAGTCAGTTTGCAGGGTGGGGACGATGATAGACAGTTTTCATATGGTGCCTATTCTCACTAATGCATGCATGCCTATATCTCCACAAAAGTACAAGAAATTGACTCATACTTCACCACTGTTACATGAAATTTTAGTAAAGTGCCCCAGTTATAACAAAAATTGTACACATTGATATGATTCAGCAAAATTGCGGCATACGTCAACATTGTTACACGAAACTGTAACAGACTGCTCCATATATCACTGGTTAACTAAGCTAAGACAGACTTATTGATGTCAGCAAGTCAAGACTTGATCCAACTAGCAAAACATGTTGTCCGATTCAAAACATCACATGTGCCAGTAAGTAACCTGACCATGAAATCATAAGCCATATCCCCTTTATTGTACATCATCATGACATCAAAGACAGATCACTGGCCTTGACAACATGCTGTCAAAATCCTTGACGGTGGATTATGACACCACAGCAGTGTGAAACTGGTCATGAAAATGAAAGCCTATCACAGGGCAGTATTTTAATAGCAATTATAATGAATTCCACCATGACGACATGGACTGAGACGTCATAGTAAAGGGAGCATGGACTGTGATTTTGTCATTTGGGTACTGACAGATGAAAGTGATATCATGAATGTGACTAGGAATTTTACTTGTTGAATCAAGTCTTGGCTTACTGCCATTGATAAGTCCCAACTTGCTCACTACATCTACATTTACGTTCCTACTCAGTAAGTAATCATCTGGTGTGTGGTGGAGGGTACCACATGCCACTGCTAGTCATTTTCTTTTTTATTCTGCTCATAAATGGAGTGACAGAAAAGCAACTGTCTGTATGCGTCCATACGAGCTCTAATTTCTCTTATATTGTCTTCAAGTCTCTACAAGAAATGTACATTGATGTCAGTAATATCCTTCTGCAGTCAGCTGCAAATGCCTGTTCTCTAAATTTTGTCAAAAGTGTGTTGTACAAAGAATGGCGTTTTTCCTTCAGGGAATTCCATTTGAGTTCATGAAGCATCTCTGCAACGCCTGCATGTTGATTGAAGCTACAAGTAACTAATCTAACAGTACGCTTCTCAATTCCTTTGATGTCTTCCAATAATTGGACCTGTTCATGATCCCAGACGATCAAGCAGTACTCACAGATGAGTTGCAGATGTGTTTTACTACACTTTCCTAAAACTCTGTCAATAAACGATACTCGACAAGTTGCCTTGCCTACTACCAACCTTCTGTGCTCATTCATTTCATATCACTTTGTAATGTTATGCCTCGATATTTAATCGTTATGTCTGTGTCAAGCAACACACCACCAATACTGTAGAAGAATATTACAGGGTTGTTTTTCCAACCTATCTGTATTAACTTACATTTTTCTACATTTAGAGCAAACTGCCGTTCTTCACACTAAATAGAAATTTACTCAAAGTCATTTTACACTGAAAAGCAAAAGAAACTGATATACATGCCTAATACCATGTAGGGCTCACGCAAGCACGTGGAAGTGCCGCAACACGACGTGGCATGGGCTTGACCAATGTCTGAAGCAGTGCTGGAGAGAACTGACACCATGAATCTTTCAGGGGTGTCCATAAATCCGTAAGAGTATGAGGGGCTGGAGATCTCTTCTGAACAGCACGTTGCAAGACATCCGTGATATGCTCATTAATGTTCATGTCTGGGGAGTCTGGTGGCCAGCGGAAGTCTTTAAACTCAAAAGACTGTTTCTGGAGCTACTCTGTAGCAATTCTGGATGTGTGGGGTATCGCATTGTCCTGCTGAAATTGCCCAAGTCCATCGGAATGGACAAGAATGGATGCAGTGACCAGACAGGACACTTAAGTATGTGTCACCTGTCAAAGTTGTTTCTTCGTATCTAGACGTATCAGGTCTCCCATATCACTCCAACTGCACATGCCCCACACCATTACAGAACCCCCACCAACTTCAACAGTCCCCTGCTGACATGCAGGGTCCATGGATTCATGAGGTTGTCTCCATAATTCTATACGTCCATCCACACGATACAATTTGATTTGAAATGAGACACGTCTGACCAGGCAACATGTTTCCAGCCATCAACAGTCCAATGCCGGTGTTGACGGAACCAGGCGAGGCGTACAGTTTTGTGTCAGGCAGCCATCAAGGGTATACGAGTGGGCCTTCGGCTCCAAAAGCCCATATCGGTGATGTTTCGGTGAATAGTTGATGGCCCAGCATTGAAATCTGCAGCAATTTGCGGAAGGGATGCACTTCTGTCATATTGAATGATTGTCTTCATTCGTCATTGGTCCCGTTCTTGCAGGATCCTTTCCCAGCGGCAGCGATGTTGGAGAGTTGATGTTTGTTGGGATTCCTGATTTTCACGGTACACTCGTGGAAGGTCGTATGTGAAAATCCGCACTTCATCGCTACCTCGGACATGCTGTGTCGCATCGCTCATGAGCCAACAATAATACCAAGTTCAGACTCACTTAAATTTTGATAACCTGCTACTGAAGCAGCAGTAACCGAGCTAACAACTGCGCCCAGACACTTCTCTTTTATAGGCGATTCCGACCGCAGCGCCGTATTCTGCCTGTTTACATATCTCTGTATTTGAATACGCGTGCCATTACCAGTTCCTTTGGCGCTCCAGTGTATGTTGTTCTATAGCCATCCAATGACGATACTTTTCCAGTATACTACAGCATCGTCAGCAAACAGTCATATATTGCTGCTCACCCTACTTCTCTGATGATTTATGTATACAGAGAACTACAGTTGTCCTGTCATACATTCCTTGGCCACTCCTGACGATACCCTCATCTCTGATCGGCACTCGCCGTCAAGGACAACATACTTGGTACTATTACTTAAGAAGTCTTCGAGCCATTTTGGAAATCTTTTCTGTATGTGTGTAACTTTGTTTACCGTCTGCAGTGGGGCACCGAGTTAAACGCTTTCTGGAAATCTAGAAATATGGAAACTTTCGGTGCCCTTCATCCATAGTTTGCAGGATATCATGCAAGAAAAGGGCAAACTGAGTTTCGCATGAGCAATGCTTTCTAAATCCATGCTGGTTTGTGGACAGATTCTGTTATGTCTCGAGGTAATTTATTATATTCAATCTTAGCTTATGTTCAAGAATTTTACAGCGAATCAGTGTTACCGCTATGGGCCTGTAAGTTTGTAGGCCTGTTCCCCTGTTGTTATATACAGGAGTAACCTATGCATCTTTCCTGTCGCTCTAAACGTCGTGCTGGCTAAGAGATTTGCGGTAAAGGTAAGGGGCCAATGCTGTAAAGTACTCCGTAAAACTAAATTATTGGGATTCCCTCTGGACCTGGTGACTTACATGTTTTCAACACTCTTCGTTGCTTCTCAACGCCACGGATGCCTGTCTGTATGTTCTCCATACGGTAAGCTGTGTGACAGACGATTTAGTACATCTGTACGATCCTCTTGTGTGAATAATTTTTTAACCACAAAATTTAAGACTTCAGTTTTCGTTTGGTGTCTTCTCTTGCCACACCACAGTTTCGCTAAGGTGTGATGGTGGAAGCTGATGTATGCTTTGCTCACTAATCTTTTCGTAGAAGCACGGCTTTATACTAATTATTGCATGTCGACATATCTACGATCTTATTTGAGCTGAGAGGATGCCAATCTCTGCTTTTTATTAAACCATGATGTCTTTTCCATTCTCAAACCACTTATCGGCATATATTTCTCCAGAGCGCCATTTACAGTCAGCTTAAATTTTGGTCATAATTCGTCTATATCTGGAGCTAAATGACGTTCATTCATTGTCTAACAAGAGACATGTGGAATCCTACCCTAAAATGTTTCACACAGGAACAATACTCCAAAAGAAATGCGTTGACAAAATTGCAACTGCTTATACTCACTGCAAACATTTTTTAAAAAACTGTTGAAGTTTCTCATTTTTGTCGCACAGAAAATCACTTGTAACAGTGGTTTGTACAGCCCTTTCTATTACACCGTGGATCGTCGAATGAGTAGACGCAACCGGACAAGATGACGAAGTGCCGCATAACAGGCAGTACACAAGCGCGAATTTTAATCATTTAAGCACTGTCTCTAACCCGTAATTGTTTGAATAACTTGTAGTTGATATCGGCAGTTAAACTGTTGCTTCTGTGATTAGCAGAGGAAATAAAATCAAGGCAGTCTATGATGTTGAATTATAGATGACTTACATAAATCGGGGCTTTAATTTGTTGACATTATTATTTTATAACAATTCCTGTAGCACACTGGAACAGTTCCTTGTTTATTCCCTGTAGCCATCACAAAATTGCAAATGTGTATTAGATAATGAAAACGAACATTTTCTTTACACTAGGTACAGGTGATGAAAAGGAGTACATTTATGCACTTCACAGTAGTTATCATTTTATTTAGACAGAACTGGACTGGATAGGAAATGGTCGTGGCTGTTGTTCTGTATTTTGTGCTACATACCAGGCATACTTGATCACAATTGTAAAGCTTGGTGATGCAAACTGACAATACAGAAATGACTAAAGTTTGACAATGTTGTTCTGCTGATAAACCTGGAATGACAAGAGCTAACGGAAATTATACTGCTAGACAATTTTCTGAAACTATGCTTTAGACTGTTGATTTTTTTTAAAATTGTGGAATTGAATCACATTTAGTCCAGGTGGAGTCTAAATTATGAGAGTATTATGGTAAGAGTCTTTCCGTTGACCTCCTGAAGACCGAGATGTCATTATGTCGATGCCAAGAGCGAATGATAAGAAGACGTTTTGGATATAACATTGAAAAGCATTTTCTTCCATTTTTTCCAGATTTTCCTACGTCGATTATAAGACTGTTGCAAGTAAGTAGCTCTTTTTTTTATTTTTGGCTCTAATTTGCCTTGATGCTACAGAAACAATAATCCATTAACATTTATCACTGTAATTGTTGTATATGAATGTGTCATACCATTCACTGATTGTGCAAGCTACATCTCCCTGTAAATGAGAAAGTGCATTTTGCGTGGAACCTGACTGACTGGCTTTATATGCAGCATTTTAGGGGATAGCAGGAAGTTTCAACTGCACGTCAGCTACAAATTTCTCTACAGTATTTCCTATTAATGTCATCTCTTTTACATATTTACTCGAGGTAAACTTCATAATTTTACGACTTCCTTTTCCATATAATTTCCTGAATCTGTTTAACCAGGTCGTAGGACGTTAATCTTACCTGCAATTAAGAGCGCCAAATCTTGCACCTTTACCCCAGTAACATTGCATTGACTTTCATGACGAGTTCTACATCTTTCGAATATTTTTTTCACACTTAACCGACTTTTATGTCAGCGCATATTTCGTATTCTCTCTAAATCTTTCTTCTATTTCTACATGTTCAGTTTTACAAGACGAAACCGGCTTTGTGCACTGAGTATGTATGTTTTCTCCAGCCTTCATTTAATAAAAAAAAATTATAGCTTTTTTCCCCTCTCACTGAAAGTTATTACTGTAAATGTCTTCCTCGGGTTTGGTACGTGCTCTATTTTTGTTCTGGACTTTATTCGATACAAAAGTCATCATTTGAATTGTAATTCATGGAATCATCCGAGCTATTTTCTGTTCCCTCTTGTGTTTCTACAATTTCTAAAGAAATGTGGACATAATTCGAATGAACGTCCAATAAATTAACTAATATATAACACATAGGTAGGTCTTCAGGAGAAGTAGGTAACTTCGACTGCATACCACGTTCTCCGTATTTCATCTTTGTAATGTTGAAAACATTAACTGGATTCCACATTACTGTGAAACTCTGGAACCTACACAAAGACAGATGCTATTAGCAAGCACATACCAAGAAATCACAAAGAAAATGATTCAGCTTAGCTCCATTATTAACACTTAGCAATACCGCAAAGGCAACTGCTAAATATTATGGATATTAAATCAGTTGCAGATTCGAACAAATAGTAACTACAAAAAGTTGTGCCAGAGAAACTGTCAAAGGAACCAGGAATTCGGTTTACAAATTATGATCGCGTTGTGCTGTGTTATCTATTTATTGATGTCCTCCCAACCAAGGATATGCGCGTGTGCTGTCTGCTACTGCTACAGCTACGGAGGAGAGTACATTTCTCCAGCTGCTATGAATTTGGTAAATTTCGACATTAAAAAAAAATAGTTGTAATATTTCTTAAAAGCTACAATTTCGACATTGTATTTCTTTCGGTGTATTCTCGCATAAAAAGTATTCATGGCTGGTTTTAACATGTCGGATGGGGCACTTCCCTCGTAAGAAGGATGCTAACAACTGCTCTGCTAGCATTCTTTATGGATTTATTAGCCTTAGTAAACATCATCGTTATAATGATATCATCATAATTAATCCCCATCTTTGTAGTGGCACTGTCGATAAGGTCAGATCCGTTTGTAGCTATAAGGTCTGAAATACCTCTGTTCCAAGTTGGTTGTCAAACTAGCTGCTCTAAATAGGTTTTGGAAAACATGTACAGAAGTGCTTCACAAGACTGGAAGATGGAAATGGGGGAGAGGAGGGGCCTGAGGGCGTTACAGAAAAGGAGCATTGCATGTGATGTCATGAAATGACGTCATAAATAAGGGTTTGTGGCTTGTGACGCCATGCATTTGTTTCTGGCATGTAACCAGCTAGTGTATTGTGTATTGAACCGGCGATCTGGAAACGACGAATAGGCTTTGTCCCCACGTAGCCCTCAGTGGTTCATAACCCCACAACAGCCCACAGCAGTTCACCCACCCCACTGACGGCACACATCGAACTCAGGGTTAATGTTGCGGTTTGGCCCCCAGTGGACCCTCGGTAACGTTCATACTAGACAAGTGTAACCCCAAATGTTTGGGTGGTAGAGTAATTATGGTACGCGGTACTTGGAGATAGTGTTTGCGCAGCAATCGCCGACATAGTGTAACTGAGGCGGAATAAAGGGAACCAGCCCTTATTCGCCGAGGCACATGGAAAACCGCCTTAAAAAACATCCACAGGCTGGCCGACTTACCGGACTTCGGCACTGATCTGCCGGGCGGATTCGTGCCGGGGACCAGCAAGCCTTCTCGCTCGGAAAGCAGCGTGTTACAGAGCGTGGCTAGCTTTTTTTTTTTTTTTTTAATCTCTGTTTTGTTCTATATTGTTCGTTGGATTTGTTCGTGGCGGACATCCGACGACACCCGTTCAGTTTCTTTGTTGATCCGTTCACTCAGTTTTTTTTTATTACAGAGGGTAGCTAACCCTCTGACCGAGCTCGCTGAGCTGCCGTGCCGGCATCCCTTGCAGTGAAATGATCGTATGGCATTGTTGACCGGGGGCCCCATGTGGGGACAAATTGCGCTCGCTTAGCTGAGTGGGCAGCCAACTAGTACTAACATTTGAACTATTCAAGGTCAAGTGTGAAGTGTGACAGGTGCTGAACTACTGAGACATAACTGAGAAATTAAACACTTAATGCAATTCTTTCAATTATATTAGATTAACATGCCTATTCAAAGTAGAAAGTACTCTTTTCCTATAGACATCATACAATGTCAGGTTATGGGCAGTCATGTAATTTACAGATATAGTGTGCTTTTTTATATCCATTTGTCCATTTTAAGATTATTCTAGACGTTTCACTAGTTACTACTCAGAAATAGTAGCTAAATGGACTTACTTGTGGTTGAAGAGCATGTTGTATGGACTGTCTTTCGCTAGTGCGATAGTTAAACTAAGATGGAAGTGTGTTGTGGGTAGTGGCACGACGTTGCACGAGATGTTGTCCATGATAGCATAAGTATACTCTTGAGGGATGAAGTAAGCGAACTTCTTTTCGCACACTCGCTGAAAGGCTTTGGCATCTGTTGCTGGAAAATTCTCAGGATCAGGCTCCATTAGTCTGTTGTATACCCGCTGCATTGTTGGATCTGATGTGGTCTGCAACAAACAGAACGACGCCATATTGGAACATTTCTGTTTAGAGTGATCTTTGAATTATATTGAATATCATTGAATAGAAACACATGCCTACATTATACAACACTATACACTATTGGCACTATTTTGCAGTGTGTTGAAGCAAATTGTCAGCATAATTGTCTTCTGTCTGTACCCCTTGAGTAATCCCACTGATCTTTTTCAGTATAAATTTTTCATTGTGTGGTAAATGATTGAAGACAGCTCACACAATTATATGAGGGCTGTCCATAACATAATGTTCCCAATGACCTGCTTTCTCGAGGAACGCTGTTACGTGCGATCCGGTAACACCGGCGTGTAGCATGGTTCACCTTTTCCGATTTCCCTCCCCAGTGACCTGTCTGTAACGCTTAGTCTTGGCTTGGCAGCCGTTAGAGCTGGACCTCTCACTTGCGTCTCACGCCAGGTGTGAATTACACTCTCTGATTCGCTTTTTGCCTACAGAAAGACTGCGCCTGTGAACTTTCATTCCCAGCTGTGTGAAGTCTATGGAGAAACGTGTATGAACATACGATATGTGCGCAAATGGTACAGAGAATTCAAAGACGGACGTGCAGACGTCCATGACGAACAGCGTTCTGGACGGCCATGGGTTTCAGACTAAAAGATTGCGAAAGTGGAAGAAGCAATGCGGGAAGATCGAAGGGTGACGATTTGGGAGCTCTGTGAGATGATTCCTGATCTCAGCAAGGCCAGTGTTAACAAAATTTTGGCAGACTAATTAGGGTATACCAAGGTTTGTGCAAAGTGAATCACAGAATGCTTACGAAAGACCACAGGCGGAAATGTGTGGACGCGGACCGCGAATTTCTTCAGGCCTTCGCAACTGATGGCGAGGAATTCTTGGACTCTGTTATCACTGGGAACGAGACCTGGGTCCACTACACAGCACCGGAAACGAAACAATAATCCCGGCATCACGAAAGCCGCAGAATTTTATACAAATACCGTCTGCCGGCAAAGTGATGGCGAACTTGTTTTGGAACAGGAATGGGTTATTGTTGTATGAATTCCTGCTACCGGTACAACAGTCAGTGCTGACCTCTACTGTGAAACGTTGAACCTTCGCCATTGCGATCCAAAACAAGAGAAGAGGCATACTCATGAAAGCAATGTGTTTTCATCAGGACAAGTTCTCTTTCACACATTGCCAGTGTCACAGTCAATCTCATCAACTAATTTGGATGTGTTATTGTCACAAGCGCACCCTACAGCCCAGACTTAACACCAAGTGACTTCTGTCTCTTATTTGAATTGAAGAAACACCTGGGTAAGACGCATCTCACAACTGGAGAAAAGATGAAAGAAGAGGTTTTAAGCTATCTTCGTGGCGTGGTGGGAGAGTTCTACGATAGAGGCATACAAGACATGATACAGCGCTGGCAAAAACGCATTGAGATCAACGGCGACTATGTCGAAAAATAGGTAAAAATCGAAGCTTTCCTCGCATGTATTATTCAGTGCCAATAAACGTGTTTTTCACTGTGAAAAATAATTGGGAATCTTATATTACGGGAAACCCTCGTATTTTGTCAGTTTATGATACCATGTAGAGGCAGAACTCAGCAGAAATCATAGCTTCGACGCAGGACTGACGGACGGGCTACAGTCGAAGCAACGTCAGGCCCAGGCCGGCTGCTGTCTTTCGAAAGTACAAGTATCTCCATGCCCTAGAGTTTTCAGCGTCTAGCCATGACGGCAGGACGCGCTAGGATGTAATTACGATCTATAGACCACTATGCCGTACCTGTGCTCCGCTCCCTACTAGGGGATATTTTATAACTACCCACAAAAATAACATATGTGAGCAATTTTCGAATTATAGGAATATGATGCAGCATTTAACGTTTATTATTCAATTGCATAACATTTTGCTACAAGTCTACATCTATATGTACATGACTACTCTGGAGTTCACACTTATGTGCCTAGCGGGGGTTTACCGACCCACCTCCAGACTATTCCACTGTCGTTCCACTCTCGAACAGTGTGGGCGGAAAACGAATCGTGTGAGCTCTCACTTCTCGTACTTTGTTACGATAATCATTTCTCTTCATGTAATTCAGCGGCAGTAAAATATTTTCGTATTCGGTGGAAAAACTGGTAATTGAAATTTCGTGTAAAAAAACTTGCTGTAAGGAAATGCGCTCTTGTATTAACGACTGCCACTACATCTCATGTATCATATCCGTGACACTCTCTCATCCATTGGGCGATAATACAAATGGAGTTGAACTTCTATGACCTTTTTCGATGTCCTCCGTCAATCCTATCTCGCAAGGATGCCATAGCACGCAGTCGTTTCAGCTGATTTTCCGCATCTTCTAAGTGTTCTGCCAATAAAACACAGTTTTTGATTCGCCTACCCCACAACATTTCCTATGTGATGGTTCCAATTTAAGTTCTTCATAATTGTAAACCCCAGGTGTTTATCTGAATACACAACTTTTAAATTTGTATTATTTACCGTATAACCGAAATTTAACGGATTTCTTTTAGTACTAATGTGGATAACATCACATTTCTCGTTAACTATAGTCAATTGACACTTTTTGCGCCGAACAGATATCTTGTCTAAAGCATTTTGCAATTGCTTTTGATCTTCTGATGACTTTCAAAGGCGGTAAATGGCAGCGTCATATACAAACAGACTAATAAGGCTTGTCTCCTAAATCGTTTATGTATTCAAGGAAAACCACAGGGTCTATAAGATGTCCTTGGGGAACGCCGGATGTCACTTCTGTTTTACTCGATATCAGCCCGACAGTTACTACGAACTTTCACCATTCTGGCAGCAAATCACGAATCCAGTCCCAAAACTGAGACGATACACCAGAGGCAAGCAATTTGATTAGAAGTCACTTATGGGGAACAGTGCCAAAATCCTTTTGGAAATCTGGAAATATGTAATCAATTTGAGATCCTCTGTAGTTAGCACTCATTACTTCGTGTGAATGAACACCTAGTTGTGTTTCGAAGTAACGATACTTTCTTATTCTGTTCTGACTATGAGGCAATAGATAATTTTCTACGAGGTAATTGATTACGTTCGAACACAGTATATGCTCCGAAATCCTTTTGCAAATCGACGTCTGTGATATGGGTCTGTAGTTCAGCAGCTTACTCATAGTTCCTTTCAAAGTAATCGTGTGACCTCTGCAGTTTTCCAATCTTTAAAGTTCAGTGGGCGGTTTTATATGATTGCTAACTACAGAACTACTGAATCAGCATACCCTGAATGGAACGTAACTGGTATACAATCCGGACCAGAAAACTTGCCTTTGTTAAGTGATTTAAGCTGCTTTTCTACACCGAGGATATCTAGTTCTAAGTTACTCATGTTGGCAGCTGTTCTTGATTCGGACTATGGAATATTTACTTCGTCTTCTCTGGTGCAGGAATTTCGGAAAACTGTTTTCAGTAACTTCACTTTCGTGGCACTATCATCGGGATTTCCATTGTTATCGCACTGTGTAGGTACTGATTGTGTCATGCAGCTACTCTACTTTACATACGACCAGGATCTCTTTGGATTCTCTGCCAGAGTTCGAGACAGAATTTCGTTGTGGAAACTATTCACAATGTCTAGCACTAAAGTCTGCCCTAAATTTAGAGCTTCTGTAAAACATCCTCAGTCTTGGAGATTTCGCATTCTTGTAAAATTGGTATGCTTTTTTCGTTGCTTCTGCAGCAGGGTTGTGTACCATCAAAGATCAGTTTCGTCTCTTGGTATAAGCCTCTCAGCTGCTGTCTGCATAATTTCGTTGTTTTTAAGTCACATCTGTTCTAAACTTATATAGTTAGTCTGGAAAGAGTAAAGACAGTCCCTTTGGAAGGCGTGAAGCTGATTTTCTCTGCCTTTTTAAATAGATATAAACTGCGAAACTTCCTGGCAGATTAAAACTGTGTGCCGGACCGAGACACGAACTCGGGACCTTTGCCTTTCGCGGGCAAGTGCTCTACCAACTGAGCTACCCAAGCACGACTCACGCCCCGTCGTCGCAGCTTTACTCCTGCCAGTACCTCGTCTCCTACCTTCCAAACTTAACAGAAGCTCTCCTGCGAACCTTGCAGAACTAGCCCTCCTGAACGAAAGGATATTGCGGAGACATGGCTTAGCGATAGCCTGGGGGATGTCTCGGTTCAGCACACAGTTTTAATATGCCAGGAAGTTTCATATCAGCGCACACTCTGCTGCAGAGTGAAAATCTCATTCTAGATATATACTGAGTTTATTTTTGGTGGGCATGGATATTACGGTGTTCAGTCTCGTTACAACGACCTTGTGATGACTAATACCCTTATATGTCATAATGCTCCCTACTTGGTCAGGATTATTTGTTGCTAAGAGATCAAGTTTTTACTCGTCCGCTGACTTTTGGACTAATTTTTCAAAATAATTTTCGGAAAAAAGTGATAGAACGATTTCGGACGACGTTTTGTGCCTTCTACCGAATTTGAAATGTATTTTCGCCAACATATCCAGATTAGATTGAAGTCACCATCAGTTATTATTGTATGAGTGGTGTACCTATACAGTTTATGAATTAATAAATTGATGAGACTTAAAAAAATTAAGACAGCTGAAAACAAATAGCTAGGAACAACTGTGTTTTTTATAAAAAGAACAAAAATTGAGATTCGTGTCCCTTCAAAAATCAACATTTCATTTTTAAAGACATCGTATTGAAGCTATAAGCGAATATTTTTGTTAGGTTAATGCACACCATACTGCAGCTATAAGCGAATATTTCTGTTTGGCTAATGCAAAATAACGAAAGAAATTATCAACTAAGCACTGCATTCAAGCACAATACTCTTCTTACTAACAATCCTTAAAATGAACGTTTCAGATATAATACTTTCAGTATTGGGCAAAGCCAAAATGTTGATCCTGTCTCTAACATTCTTATCAACTTCAGTTTTGAAAATGACCTTATTCTATCTGCTGTTTATGATCAAAAGAGACACTATATTCTTGTAAGTGAATTCGATACTAGGAAATCAGTATTTGACATTTGTAACCCTGGTTTGGAAGAAATGAGTGATGGAAGAAATCCGATTTCTCCAGAATCGATCTCATATTTCAATGGCAAAATTCCTTTAATCGTTCTTTTAAATTTTTTAGAGATTTTGCTAACCAAATGCCACACGATTGACTGGGTGCCACTGGTAATTTCGCTTGAGAGAATGCGGGATATGAGAAATGAATTCATACCAGCTGTCCACTGAAATACTATGCTACGTTAGTTCTACTATTATAAAAAGTCTCGCACCATAGTATTAAAACATTTTTTTTTTTGTAATTTTAATTGTTAGTGGTGCCGGTCCTTTTGTGATACAGCCTAGGTAGCCTCCACATAAATGTAGACCTCTGACAGGCTGTTTAGCTTTGTTCTTTCCAGCCAGATTCCTGGCAAGCTGGAAATAGGGCAAAGGAACACTTAATTGGTAAAATTTTGAAAGGAAGTTCAGTCCAAACGTTCGCTTGGAAATCAAGGAAAAAAGCCTTCCAAAAACTTTGGTCAGGACATGGGGATAGGAACTATTTTTAATTTCATGATGGTGTTCCGCCACTCTTCCAGTTAGTGAACCACATAGCTCCTGCATCAATTCAGTAGGACAATGTCACGGGGAGGGTATCGCAATCAGCTCAACAACTTCGCGTCATGGCACAAGAACGCATATTCTTTACACAAGAATATTTATTTGGTATGCTGACAATGCGAAAGAAGCCGCGCAACCTTCGTAAAGGCGGAGTTGTAACACATTTCAGCACCAACAAGGCTTCTGGAGCAGCTGAAAAAACAGGAAAGCCAAGGAAAATGACGCCATGATTTCCCAACAATTTCACCCACCACCGTCAGCCTCTTATGATGTAGTGCTCAGGATTTCTGCCGTTTCAGAAACGCTAGCCAGCCTGGATTTATACTCTGGCTCTCACCTGCAGTCAGCTATGTTCAGTAAGCTCGTCTACACAGATGACGCCAGCCACTAGCCAAAATAAGAAGTCTGCTTGCAGTCTGAGACGAACTGGCGAGCACCACCATCAGACTGTGCAGTCAATAGCTGCAGGCCAGTGCCTGAACTGCTTATGAATGCTGTGAACGTGGTGCCTTTGTACCGTTGGGTCTCACATTACTACAATCTGTTGACATGTCTGGGCCATCTGGCTCCCAGCCTCCAATGCCTGAGCAGCCACACTGTCACTGTTTCTCGGCCTGAGTCAATGCAAGCTGCAGCTGTCCAACACCCAGTGCAGGCACATGCCATCGTCATCAACCATGCTGGAGGCCATCGTTTGGCACCACCTGCCTGGTGTGCTTCCTGCCAAGATGCATAAAAAGGCCACTAGTCTTGGCTGCTTTCTGCTGCCATCACCCCTTGCACCAGTGCCACTGCCACTGTGCTGAGAAAAGTGGCCCAATGACAGCCACCACACGCCATCCTCCAGTTGCTGACGCTGGCATGCTACACCACCCATGGCCACATACGTAACAGAGATCATTGGCCACCTCCTCATCTGTGACTCCACTCCTGCTGTAATTGTTTGGCGTAAATAACTGTTTCAACTGTAAACTTTTCTGTAATGGGTCATTGTACAACACCTCGTCTACCAGCACTATCTGTCGCCATAGAGGTTAAGTCTTGACCTCTACACTTGGCATCAGATGTGTTTTCACCTATACCACGTGGTTATGATAAAACTATCCCTATTTAACACATTATAGCTTGGAAACTAATTACCATACGAGGACCAAACTAGGTAGCATTAATATCAAGGGCATGTGGAAGAGAATTAATCCAGAATCAACTCAATTAAAACACTTTTAATGTGCTGCTAAGGTACAACATACCATTACATACCGGTACCATTACTGCTACAAAAGGGGCTCAATATGGCACCAGTGTCCAGAAGAGTCTGAAAGCGCAGGATTGCATTCTGCACAGCAGAACGAAGCACGTCCGTTGCTATGCTGGCTACCTCTCTTGATGTGATTTGCTTCAGATCAGTAGATATATGAATGATTCGCAGGTAAAACCTGTCCTTCAGGTATGCCCACAACCAGAAATCACAACGAGTGAGATCAGCTGATCGCGCTGGCCAAGCAGTTAAAACGATCGCCTGGTAATTCGATCGTTTCAAAATGTGTTTCAGAGAAGCTGATGAACATCACGACCGATGTGCGGTGGGGCCCAAGCTTGGATGAAAACTGTTGAGTTAAAAGCTTCTCTCTCCTCTAGGCCGGGTATGACGTGCTGGAGAAGCATATCGCAGTAACGCTGACCAGTCACACTGCACGTCTTTGATCCTTGAGCCCCAACCTGTTCAAAAAAGAATGGGCCCATGATGAATGGTGACACATTCACTATACAGAGGAACTTCATGCATAGTGACTGTAGGTGAAGATCTTCACACTTGGCAATTCTGTGTGTTCACCTCACTCGTCAGAGAAAATTGAGCTTCGTCTGTCCATAGGATGGTCAAGGCCAGCCCTCGTCAACTTCAATCATTGCAAGAAAGTGGAGAGCAAAATCAACACTGTTGTTTTGATAGCCGGCCGGGGTGGGCGAGCAGTTCTAGGCGCTACAGTCTGGAACCGCGCGACTGCTAGGTTTAAGTAGTTCTAAGTTCTAGGGGACTGATGACCACAGATGTTAAGGCCCATAGTGCTCAGAGCCATTTGAACCATTTTGTAAAATTTCGGTGAAAATTTCATATACAGTGAAAGAGTTGAAGTCTAACAGGTTACCCATGTGGACGGTGACGTGGCACTGTCGAGAGGGAAGACTATCATGTTTAGCGTATGGCTCTGGAGTATTGTACTGCATCTGCAGCTTGAGCAGCAGCTGATACCACAGTAGCACAACAAACTGTTACAAATCGGTTAGCTACAGTCTGGAATCGCGCGATCGCTACGGTCGCAGGTTCGACTCCTGCCTCGGGCATGGATGTGTGTGATGTCCTTAGGTTAGTTAGGTTTAAGCAGTTCTATGTTCTAGGGGACTGATGACCTCAGAAGTCAAGTCCCATAGTGCTCAGAGCCATTTGAACAAATCGGTTACTTCAAGAACAGCAACGAGCCAGACGCCCTGTGTCGGGTATCCCTTTGACCCCACACCACCGCCTTTTGCGAATTCAATGACGTCAAGCGAGGGCTCATTGGAGGGGGGGGGGGGGGGGTGGAGGCCTGTCGTGTGCGTGCTAGACGAAGTGGTTCTACACCTGGAGTTATGGTCTGGGGTGCGATTTCGTAGGACAGGAGGAGCACTCTCGTGGTTATCGGAGGCACTCTGACTGCAAATTTGTACGTCAATGCGGTGATCTGACCTGCTGAGCTGCCATTCATGAACAGCATTGCAGGGCGTTTCTTGCAACAGGATAACGCTCGCCCACATGCCGCTGTTGTAGCCCAACGTGCTCTACATAGTGTCGACAGGTTGCCTTGGCCTGCTCGATCACCAGATCTGTCTCCAGTCGAGCACATGTCGGCGTGTGTGTGTGTGTGTGTGGTTTGAGGTTTTCGGGCGCTAAACAGCGTGGTCATCAGCGCCCAAACGCACAGAAACAGGAACACATGCGTTGAAGGGACGGAGACGGGCAGCGAACAAGGAGAACGGCTGAAAGACACAGACCTGACGCAGTTCCAAATCCTCACATACAGAGGCAAAACAAGAAGAGAAGAAACGCACTAAAAGAGGAAAGGAAACACAAGGAAAAGGGAACAGAAATCGTAGTGCGACAAGTAGGTAATCGTGACTGGCGGACCTCTTACCTAACACCTAGGTGAGCCAGTCACCCAGGAGCACATTAAAATCCTCTCCCTAAAATCCGAGGCAACAAATTGGACAGGACACAAAACCGTAAGACATTAACCACAGTCGTTGCGTCGTCTTGCCACAAGCACTGCAAATTGTGGGGTCCTCCCGCCGGAATAAAAAACCATGCGTTAAGGGACTGTGCCCGATGCGGAGGCGAGTGAAGAGAACTTCATCCCGCCTGCATGACTGGTAGGACGTACGCCATGGCCGCGTGGTGGCCTTGACCAGACGCAGCTTATTTTCACCGACTGCCAGCCACTCCTCTTCCCATTGACGCATAACACGAAAACGCAAAAGGGAGGTAACAGCATGGAGGGAGACGGCACATTCAACAACGTGAGGGAGGGAACATGCATCTTTGGCAGCCACATCCGCCAGTTCGTTTCCCCTAATACCCACGTGCCCCGCACCCAGCAGAAAGAAACCTCCTTCCCCTGCCGTTGCAGGTGGAGTAGGGCATCGTGGATGTTCTGGACGACCGTATCCGCTGGGTACAAGTGTTGCATGGTCTGATGGGCACTCAGGGAGTCAGAACAGATGAGAAACTTAAGACTGGGAACACATCTCATCTGCTCCCATTCCCGCAAGATCGCAAACAATTCGGCATCAAAGATGGTAAACGTCGCAGGAAGCCGTAACTTGCACACTCGATCAGGGAAAACAACAGCACAACCAACAGAGTCCCCCTGTTTAGAGCCATCCGTAAATACTGGTACATGGTCGGGATGCTGGTTCATTATCGGAAGACAACTCAAGTGTCATCCACAACCAATACTAACTGTTCCTGTATTGACCGATCAAGTGCAACAGGCATGGAACTCCATGCCACAACCTGACATCCGGCACCTGTAAACATAATTCATTCACATTTGAATGCCTGTCTGAATTCAACATTCTGGAAATGACACTGCTTATTAATGTACCTACATTTCACATTTGAAAATGGCTTAACTCGCACTTGCAATGTTTGTCACTTAAATGCATTACCTAGAGGAATGTATTCCCGAAATTTCATTACTCTACATTAATTATTTTTTAGTGTTGGAATTGTCCTTCCCGCTAGTGTATTTCAAGGGTATTCCCGTACATCAGAACACCTTGGAATACTGTGTTACTAGGGTAGTTCCTACCATCAAACAAACTGCCATAGACGAATTGGTGGTGTGTGCTAGTTCATTTCATTTCTGTGAGTGGGTGCTACTGACCCAACTGTCTGCAGTTCAGTTAAAACTGTACGCAATCTGCTAGTGTCCAGGAAATGGACCAAAGCACCACTGATGAGCTGAGCCTACCTCTTCGGTATGGGTTCTTGCGCAACACCAGCCACATCTCTTGCATCGCACATGAAACACCCTATATTATTATTTCATGTCTGCAATAGAAAGACCTGTTGTTCATAACATTAATCAACTGTGACAACTGGTATTAGCGTCTTGAGTAATGTTGGTTGTATTGCTTAGATAATGTTTAAAATACATCATGATGTATAGCATCCATTAATACTTAAATTAGTGAAACAAAATTTCACTAAATGCTATCTCAGCATATTACATCGAAGAAAACATTAGTCTGTATTGCTGAATAGAGGTTTTTCAGTTCGTCAGTGCTATGGGCATCAACTTTATACGAGGGTGGTTTGAAAAGTTCTCGGAATCGTCATGAGAGATCAACGATAGCGCAACAAGTTGTTCACGTGATATTCATTGGACTCTTGCCTGTAGTCACTCGTCTCGTCAGTGCTCTTGGAAGAGAGCTGTGGTGGTGGCGTGGCTCTGTTGTTGTTTCCGTGTAGTGATTTGCGAAGATGGAAAAAATCGAGATTGGAGCAATGATTAAGTACTTCATAAACGGAGGTATGAAAGCAAAGGACATTCTTGCCGATTTCCAGAATACACTGGGGACCCTGCACCTTCATATTCAACTGTTGCCAAGTGGGCAAATGAATTTAAAATTCATCGGGAGAGCTTGGATGATGATCCGCGCAGTTGTCGGCCAAGATGTGCCACTACTCCAGAAATGATTGAAAAAGTGCACAAAATGATCAGGGAGGATCGGCGATTGAAAATACGTGAAATTGATCACGCTTGCCAGATGTCATCTGAAAGGGTATATCACATTTTAACTGAACAATTAGAAATGAAAAAAATTTTCTGCAAGATGGGTGCTGCGACTCTTGATGCTGGATCAAAAACGCATATTGGAACAATGTTTGGCCTGTTTTAGGAGAAGCAAACAAGATTCACAGATGAAACCGCGCGACCGCTACGGTCGCAGGTTCGAATCCTGCCTCGGGCATGGAAGTGTGTGATGGCCTTAGGTTGGTTAGGTTTAAGTAGTTCTAAGTTCTTGGGGACTGATGACCTCAGAAGTTAAGTCCCACAGTGCTCAGAGCCATTTTTTCAAAAGAAGAACTGATACCTGGAGTTGACAACTATTTTGCAGGTCTGGAGGAGTCATTTTCGAGAAGGGATCAACACACTGGAGCGTCGTTGGACCAAGTGCATTAATCTAGAAGGAGACTACATTGAAAAATCAAAAAAGTTTCAGTGATGTAAGTAATTTTGTTCTATTCCATTCCGAGAACTTTTTAAACCTCCCCCGTGTTACAGTGGCCGTGCGTAGCAGCCATCATGCTCCAGACCAGTGTTGTAGAGTCAGTAGAAATTCAGTGTATGAGAAACTCACGCTGAAGAAGCTGTGCTCTGTGGAGTTCCTTAGAACACCAACAGTGTAACCCCCGTGCCTCAGCAGGCCAGGCAGGTCATGGAAGGGCAAGTCCGTGTAACGGACAGCCAGGGAGACCAGCACCGCCGAGTAGGCTGCGGGCACCGTCGTGGCCACCATCAGCACACCCAGCAGCACCAGTCTGCCGGCGCTGTCCGTGCACGCCCTCTCGTGTGCACCTGGCAACATAGCGGAGGTGTGGCGACCCCGCCAGGCAGAAGGCGACAGCGCTGCGCTGTTTGTACACTCATACACACCCTGATCGTTGAGTGTTAGCAATTCTACACCGAGGTGACAGAAGGCATGGGATACTTCCTAATGCTGAGTCAGACCTCATTTTGCCTCACGCAGTGCAGCAACTCGACGTGGCACGTGGCATCCACTCAACAACTTGCTTTAAGTGCACTGCAGAAATATGGAGCCATGCTGCCCCTATAGCTACAGGTCTGTGCGGAGAAGAAAAGTGCAATCTGCACCGCATCCGCAAGGTCCTAATCCGCAACTGCATCCACAGCAATTAATCTGCATCCGCACCGCATCCGCAAGGTCCTAATCTGCATCCGCATCTACAGCAATTAATCCGCACCGCATCTGCAAGGTCCTAATCCGCAACCGCATCCGCAGCAATTAATCCGCATCCGCACTGCATCTGCAAGGTCCTAATCCGCAACCGCATCCGCAGCAATTAATCCGCATCCGCACCTCATCTGCAAGGTCCTAATCCGCAACCGCATCTGCAGCAATTAATCCGGATCCACACCGCATCCGTAAGGTCCTAATCCGCAACCACATCCACATCAGCAGCAATTAATCGCATCCGCACTGCATCTGCAAGGTCCTAATCTGCAACCGCATCCTCAGCAATTAATCTGGATCCACACCGCATCCATAAGGTCCTAATCCGCAACCGCATCCACATCCGCAGCAATTAATCCGCATCCGCACCGCATCTGCAAGGTCCTAATCCGCAACCGCATCCGCAGCAATAAATCCGCACCGCATCTGCAAGGTCCTAATCCGCAACCGCATCCGCAGCATTTAATCCGCATCCGCAAGTTCCTTATCTGCATCCGCATATATTTAAGGTTTGAATGAGTAATTAATAGTAATAGATAGTAGTACTTAGAATTATGGTATGTAATGACATAGTTATTGTTAGGGTGCCATTGCCGCGACAACTTAACTATTTTTGACTTCTTAAATCGCAGGAAATGCTCTATACCTACTGTAAAGCAGACCATTAAAACAGGAAAGTATTGGCGCTCCGGAGCACACACACTAGCGGCTGGGATCTCGTGAGATTGGAAACGCCATTTAAAAAAATAAAATTCAATGTAATAGTATTAAATGATGAAAATACGTGTATAGAAACAATTATCTTTCACTGCTCTTGTGCGCGGTGGCCAAGCTGTTCTAGGCGCTTCAGTCCGGCACCGCGCGGCAGCTACGGTCGCAGGTTCTAATCCTGCCTCGGGCATGGATGTGTGTGATGTCCTTAGGTTAGTTAGGTTTAAGCAGTTCCAAGTTCTAGGGGACTGATGACCTCAGATGTTAAGTCCCATAGTGCTCAAAGCCATTTGAACCAAGCCATTCTTGTGTCAAGGCAGCTGAAAATGACGATGGTTTTAAACTGTACTAGCATGAAACTTCCTGGCAGATTAAATCTGTGTGCCCGAACGAGACTCGAACTCGGGACCTTTGCCTTTCTCGGGCAAGTGCCCGCGAAAGGCAAAGGTCCCGAGTTCGAGTCTCGGTCGGGCACACAGTTTTAATCTGCCAGGAAGTTTCATATCAGCGCACACTCCGTTGCAGAGTGAAAATCTCATTCTGTTACTAGCATATTGCATCATTTACCAACAGTTTATTTTGCACGTTGTCACTCGGTCACTACAAAGTGCTAACTGAAGGCAGCGGATAATTGCAACGGGCACCTGTCTGGTAGACAGTGGGCAGGTTTGCCACACAGAGAGTATTTCACAGGCTACACAAAAGACACAGTCGCGGAAACGGATAAGGCGCAGGTCTCTTGGGTACAGCTACGTCGATCGCTCTACCTGGGCCCTGCAAGATTCCAAGAATGTCAACAGACTTGAAGTTTTCAACTAACATTGCAACATACGTACTGGGCAGATGCCTTGCTCATTATCCGCAGTACCGGATATCCGCGCCGGTCGCGATTTTATCCGCCAAGTAACAAATACCGCGGATATCCGCATCCGCGCACACCTCTGCCTATAGCTGTTCGTAATTGCGAAAGTGTTGCCGGTGCAGGATTTTGTACACAAACTGACTGATGCGTCCTTCCTTTCGACTCTTCGAAATTAAACACATAAGTAGTTTGTACTTGCCACACACTTCTTTATTACAAACACATGCTGTTAATGAAACTAAGAGTAACACGATTATAATAAAAGGCACCTGGCCTACAGAACCAGTAGCAGTACTCAGATTGGAACATTAATGCATTTCAATGTGACAGACCCAGATCTTTCAAAATTTACTCAAGCAATTTTCAGTAATTAAAACAATGTTCATAAAACCCCATTAATAAAATTTAACTGACATAACTGAATGTTTCATGACTTATATCGGAACTGGCTTCCATGTCAAATTCTGAAACTGTTTCCATGGACTGATTTTAATCAGTTGTAACAAATTAAAAGTATTATCAGATTAATTCACTCGACTAAGCTCCTCTTTAGTATTACTCACAGGTACGAGATTCGCATACATTTCATGGCCAGAATATATTAATAGGATGTTAAATAGACTTAACATGGATCCGTTACAATTTTTACGTTGAAAATTAGCGATGGACGCGAGCAGACCGAAAGGTGCTACCATGTAGAAGAGATTCACAGACGAGAAGGTAAAATGGAACTATACTCCACTTTGGGCTACAATTAAGCTTCCAGAAAAGCACAACGCTCCACCGGAGGGTGGAAATGCAGAACACTAACAACGTAACTACAGACGCCCATCCAGGCCCTTAAAATTCCTTCCTCCCCCGTGATACCCCGATCGGAGTTTGCTCGCGTCCTCCACTGCCAATTATCTGAAACATAAACACATCAGCGGCAGACAACATTGTGACGCATCAGATAGACAAACATATCTGCCCAACTCGTTATAAATAAACCTTTAATTATACACAGTACCAATGAACTCAAGCCGAACTAACTTAGGTGACCACTTGCCCAGTAACGGCTCTTAAAATTTGATTAGCCAATCCTCTAAAACAAAGAAATAAAATAATAAAACAGGAACAGGAAATAGGAAAATTATTTCGGCCCGCTCTTGAACGTCAGGCACAGACTTTCGTACTACTTGGCATGACCTCTAGCTACGCATTAAGCACGGCTTCATGTCTATTTGCTGTGCGTAGCTAGCACTCCCTTAAATACCATCAACATATCAATCGCACAGGCCAAGTACAGTGACAAATAACTGAAACAACCAAGACAGTTTTCAGTGCACTCGGCTATTCAATTAACGTGAACAGAACCCACTGAGAAACAATTCGACGACTCCAGTTCGTTCACTTTGAGTAACATGTAACAGACCCTAAGGAAACCTGTCCTTCAAATCTCCAGGAAATCCCAGTCACCATCGGCAAGGGATCTCCATTCGAACGGCGAAACACGCAGCAGCAATAGTCCACGCTCCTTTGTCGTAACGACTCGGTCACTCGCCAGCGCCACACGTCACTGTCGCTCATACAGCTGATACCCGAACGCAAGCCCCTGCAGAGCGCGCGCCGCAGTTAAATAGCCATCCGTCAAAGATGTGAAGACGACAAGCAGGCATCGACAATCGACTCACTACGATCGGGATGACAATCGATGGTGACTGGCGCCAGCAGTGCACCAGCTCAATGACCTCTCGATTATGTTCCACAAATGTTCGGGATTCATGTTGGGCGATGTGTGGGCCCAAATCATTCGCTCTAACAGTCCAGAATGTTCTTCAAACCAATTGTGAACAATTGTAGCCCGCTGACATGGCGCATTGTTATCCATAAAAATTACATCATTGTTTGGGAACAGGAAGTCCACGAATGGCTGCAAATGAACTCCAAGCAGTCGAACATTACCAGGATCCACTCAATTCCATGTAGACACAGCCCACACCATTTTGGAGACACACCGAGTTGTACAGTCTCCTGTTGACAACTTGTGTCACGGTTACTTGGGGTCTGCGCCCCACTTGCACCTTAACATTTGTTCTTACAAGCTGAAATCGGGACCCCTCTGGCCGGGCTATGGTTATCGAGTCGTGTAGGGTCCAGGTAATGTGGTCACGACCCCAGGAGAGGTGCTGCAGACGATATTGTGCTGTTAGCAAAGGCATTCGCGTCGGTCGTCTGCTGTCATAGACCATTGACGCCAAATTTCGCCACTATGTCCTAACGGACACGTTCACCGCACGTCCCACATTGATTTATGCGGTTATTTCACACGGTGCTGCTTGTCTGTTAGCACTGACAACTCTACGCAAACGCCGCTACTCTCGGCCGTTAAGTGAAGGCCGTCGTCCACGGCGTTGTCCGTGTTGAGAGATAATGCCCGGAATCTGTCATTTTCGACGCATTCTTGACGCTGTGGATATTAGAATATTGAATTCCTAACGATTTCAGAAATAAAATCTCCCATGCATCTAGCTCCAAATACCATCCCACGTTCAAAGTCTGTTAATTCCTGTCGTGTGGCCATAGTCACTTGGGAAATCTTTTCACATGAATCGCGTGAATACAAGTAGAAGCTCGGCCTATGCATTGCCCTTTTATACCTTGTGTACGTGATACTACTGCAATCTGTATATGTGCATATCGCCATCCTATGACTCTTGTCGCCCGTGTATTATGTTTAACCCTTTCAAGTACTCCAGTGTTCTCATCATCTTTCGACGAGTGCCTCAGTGCTAGATTATCTACTTCCATAATAAAGCACAACGTAACATTCACACCGTGGTGGACACCCTGAGCACGTCGAGCAATACGAGTTGGCCCCCGCCATGTTTGTATGCCGTTCCTTGCAGACTTGGCAGTTGGCGTTCTCATCACACAGTTTAGCCGAAAAAATACAAGCTGAATGAATATCGGACTAGATTTGCGACTGGATTCAATACTTCCTTGCAAGTAAAATTAACATATAGCTCTTAATGGAACAAAATCGACAGATGTAAAGGCAATTTTGGCAGTGTCCCAAGGAACTTTCATAAGACAGTTACGGTTTACAATGTGTAAGGTGTCAGGCAAATCCAACACCTTCCATGAAAACCCTGACATGATAAGCAAATCCAGTAGTATGTCACATAGTTCCGAATAAATCGTGACATTAAATTAACCAAAGTAATACGAGTAACGAGTAAGCAAATGGAATACCACAGACTAACACAAGAATGCCTAAATGCATGTCATACCTTCCCACTGTGAGACAGACGCAGTTTCGAGGGGAGAAAAGAGAACAGAAGCCGAGAGCAGAACCGTGTTAAGCTAGAAGAAGGCCCTATGATAAGGGACGGACTGGACACCCATGTCGCCAGTTAACCACTAGGACAACGCCAGCTGCAAGTTTTAGCATGAGACTTTTTCGCGTCTCTGTTACGTTAGGACCACCCCCAGCCCATGTTAAAAGCTAGAGCCCTCCAGAAGAACAGTATAGATCTTACAATAACGCTAAAAGTACCACACCAGCTTCAAGTTTTAGCGTGAGACTTTTTACGCGTCTCTGTTACGTTGCAAACTTTAAAAACGTTGCCCCCCCACGAAAAGTATAACGTTTCTCATTGGACAGACAGAATTTTTGTAGGCGGAGCTTAAGGTTAACATTGAGACCCTGATTGGTCAGATGAAAACACAGCCAGATAGTTTTTTTAACCAATTTCGGTAAATGGTAGTAAGGAGAAGTGAGGAGAAGAGTTGCTTCCGAGATGGCAAGGTGAGCGGAGCTGTGCTGCCCGCCGCCGCCCTGACGCTGCCTAAACACCGACAAGATAATGAACGCACGCGATGCCGCATTTTTGAGCGCATAAGGTTTCACTCAAAACTGCAGAAGTCTCATCTGTTACACCCCCTTTTTGCGTAATACTAGTGTCGATCGTCAATTAAAGCTCATGGTGTTCACATTTGCCACTTGAAGTAAAGGTCTGAAACGCGATGATTTTTCTGTTATATAGTTATTGAGAAGCCACATCAGCCACTGTAATTTACGACAAGTTAGATAAGTAATTAAAGATAATTGAGGGTCACTGTAGACCATTTTGATAGTTTTCTTTTTTGTGAAACTTAATTTAAACCTAGATTATAGATGTGATATGGCATAGGCCATCCTTCGATCCATTGTAGAACTTGGAAACCCATTCAGGGAATATTCGTTCACATTTTTGTTGAACGCAGTTGGTTTTTACCATCCTGTATTAAAACACTTCCTTTTATCAATAGTGCAATTTATAAACAATGTTTTGTGAATAGAATAAAATTTCCAATGGTAAACTTAACTGCTTTTTCGACGTTATTTTACCAGCTAACTAAAAATAGGAAAGCCTTGAACCCCTTCCACTAAATCTAGTATTAAGATTCTTTTACAGGGAGTGCAGTGGAGCTGACGCTGAGATCATTAAGTATTTGGTTATATCATCGCTAGTCTCACTGAACTCTTCTGAATTCTACATGTCATGTGTGGTCTGGCGTCTCCTTACCAGCAACAGGTCCCAGGTTCAAACTGGTCAATTCCGTAAAAAGCATGCTCAGAGCGTCGTTGCGTGAAAGTGGTAGGGAGACACGATATAGAACAAACAGACACCACCATGAATGTTAGAAAATGGCGACCCTGCCAGGATGGTAAAATACCATGTTGAAGGTCGACCACATACCTAACTAGGTCAGAAAAATATCTAAATATCTTGTTGAAATTTTTTTTTCTAAAGTTATACATAGATAGTAAGAAATTATTCACTAGAGACATTCTAGCAGAGACAATAGCATAATTAACTAATGAATTTTAATATTGTTAGAATTAAGTTTTCTCTCCAATGCAAGCGCACAGGTGGCGGATACATCGTTGACAAGTTGGTTCTGACCCAACAAGTAAGTGAATTGTTTGTCAAGTCGTGTGAACAAAAAAATTATGAAACGCGTGAGATCGTATGAGCGCATGTTGACGCGAAGTAGGGCGCTTGAATTGCTTTTAAAACAGAAAATAAGGGATTCGGAAAGATTAGCAATGGCAGATAGAGACCTTGACCGAATTGAGGTAGAGACCCAGCATGAAAATGGACAGAGAATAGAGGACAGTACAACAGACGATGCAGTATCGCGAGAAATAGGACAGATAACGCACCATAACGAGGATAATGTACGCCAAGGCACAGAAAACCTAGGTCAGCATACGACAGAGGAGCCGGAAAGTAGTGAGACAGTCGATGAGGATTCTAACTGGCGTCTTGAATACGTAGAACCCATAGTACAAGTAATCAGAGTTCCCTCACCACAGAGTAGAAGGAATGCGAGCAGAAACGTGTCACAGCACAGTTCAATGCAATCGCTTGCGAACCAACACTTGGGCGAAAACACAGAGCGTAGGACGTCGGAAGAAAACACAATAGGACCCACCAATCTGACAGAATTATTACATGCCATGACAAGGCAAAATAAAGACATAGCGAACCAAATTCAAATTCAGAATGCAGAAACCACGAGACAAATGCGTGAGATTAAAGAACAAAACAAAAAAATTCAGTTACACCTAAGTCATATTGAAGACGAGGCAAAAGAATCTCGAGAAGTGATAGGATATTTAATAACAGGTCACAATCAATTGAGAACAGACATTGACAAGGTACAAGCGGACGTACAAACATTGCGTAATGACATTCAGGACGAGATCAAAACATTACGTAACAACACCCACGGAGAAGTCAAGAAACTAGAGAAACAGATAAACGTAATTACTAGAAAAGCAGCAGGTACAGCGCGTGAAATGGTTGAAAACAGTGTGTTACACAAACGTATCACAAAAGCAGCGGTGAGAAAGATATGATAACCGCATAGTCAAAATAGAAGCGCAAACGAAGCGACAATTTCAGAAATTGCGAACAGAGTTGTTGCAAACCATTGAAGAGCGTAGTGAACAGGATCCAACAAGCACAGAGTCTGCAACCACATTCGTATGTGTAACAGCACCGGAAAAACAAACAATTAACGAAGATATTACGCATTTGCGATTCCAATCACAGGCGGAAAGTAACATAAGTGAAATCAGACAGCTTGCACAGCAACAAACACGTTTCGAAATTCTTGATGAACAAACGTCATCACAAACACATGCGGAACCACAAATGTATGTTTCAAGACAGTTTGGATCGTGCAAGGAAGCAGCAAGGTTAGCCAGAGAAGATACCCAAACAATTCGTTACAATGGAAAGCCAGGTCGCGAAGAGTACAGTGCAATGCATTCAGCTACACGTTCACAACCGATGGAAGAAAATTGTTGCGTACCACTCCAACGATACTACGCAAGGGTAGGGGAAAGTTACAGTGGGCAATATCCAATGGATCTACCACAACCGGAAGGAACGACGGGAGAAATGATCAGAAACAAAAGTGGCGAAGAATCGCGAATTTCATATGGAACTATAACGAAGCACGACAACGATCATTTCCTCACAGTCAGAAAATTTCAACAGTTTCGAGAAGGAAACTCATTACATCCACGAACTTTTATTGATGAATTACGAGTAGGATTACCAGAACACTGGACACTAGCACACAAATTAGACTTTATATGTGCACACATGTCAGGAAAAGTCGCAGAAACCATGCAGAATGTTGCAGCGACATGCCGGTCGTACGAAGATTTCAGAGAAAAGTTTCTCTCACGATATTGGTCCAGCGAAGCACAGAACAGAGTGAAGTACGAATTATTGCAGAACCCATATTTTGAAAATTCAGGCGAGAAGAGTCCCGTGAAATTTTTCGAAGTAATGGCAAACAAAAATCAATGCTTAGGTGTACCATACAGTGACGGAGAGTTGATTAAATTATGCGCGATGAAGCTATCATTGAAATACCAGCAATCATTAGTAGGTGGTGGAGACAATGACGTCGAAACATTTAAATGTATTCTAAGGGAACTAGAGTTCATATTTTCGGAAGATGACGGAAGAAAAAGACGAAGCGCACGTGAAAACGAAAGCAAAAAACAGTGGAATCCACAAGACACAGTACGAAGAAACAATAATTACGAACCACGTGATAACTTCGCGCCAAGAAACGACAATAGATTTCAACAAAGAACCAGTTATGGATATAGAAGAGAATATGGCAATAACTATAATTCACCCAGGAATGGCAACAACTATTACAGAGGGAATAACGACAACCGGAACGGGTACTGGAGAACCAATAGACCGACAAATCATCAGCAAAGAAACCACTATCAACAAGTTGAACAAGAAAAAAGAATACAGATAGAAGAGGTGGAGGTAAGACCACCAAACCCTGATAAACGTTCGAATTGACAGCTAAGTGCCCATGCCAAAGAGAATGATGCACCAACCCAGGACAATTGCAGCACCTTGAACAGAGAAGTAAAAATCTTATCACGAGAAGAGACGAAGGAAGAAACAAATCCGCAGGGACCAGATGAAAACGAAGACAAGAAAATAACAATATTGTATTGGGATGAAATTAATTGGGAGAATACTGACGAGGGAGATGAATTACCAGAGGCATGCACAACAAATGTAGGAGGAAAGGACGAAGTAATGAATATTGCAGAGCTATTTGAGATGGAAACCAGGGAAAGCGAATTCAATGAGGCTAATGCGCAGCCGACAGAAGTTGAAAATAAGTTACGAGTGGGCACACAACCCAAAATATACACTCCTGGAAATGGAAAACAGAACACATTGACACCGGTGTGTCAGACCCACCATACTTGCTCCGGACACTGCGAGAGGGCTGTACAAGCAATGATCACACGCACGGCACAGCGGACACACCATGAACCGCGGTGTTGGCCGTCGAATGGCGCTAGCTGCGCAGCATTTGTGCACCGCCGCCGTCAGTGTCAGCCAGTTTGCCGTGGCATACGTAGCTCCATCGCAGTCTTTAACACTGGTAGCATGCCGCGACAGCGTGGACGTGAACCGTATGTGCAGTTGACGGACTTTGAGCGAGGGCGTATAGTGGGCATGCGGGAGGCCGGGTGGACGTACGGCCAAATTGCTCAACACGTGGGGCGTGAGGTCTCCACAGTACATCGATGTTGTCGCCAGTGGTCGGCGGAAGGTGCACATGCCCGTCGACCTGGGACCGGACCGCAGCGACGCACGGATGTACGCCAAGACCGTAGGATCCTACGCAGTGCCGTAGGGGACCGCACCGCCACTTCCCAGCAAATTAGGGACACTGTTGCTCCTGTGGTATCGGCGAGGACCATTCGCAACCGTCTCCATGAAGCTAGGCTACGGTCCCGCACACCATTAGGCCGTCTTCCGCTCACGCCCCAACATCGTGCAGCCCACCTCCAGTGGTGTCGCGACAGGCGTGAATGGAGGGACGAATGGAGACGTGTCGTCTTCAGGGATGAGAGTCGCTTCTGCCTTGGTGCCAACGATGGTCGTATGCGTGTTTGGCGCCGTGCAGGTGAGCGCCACAATCAGGACTGCATACGACCGAGGCACACAGGGCCAACACCCGGCATCATGGTGTGGGGAGCGATCTCCTACACTGGCCGTACACCTCTGGTGATCGTCGAGGGGACACTGAATAGTGCACGGTACATCCAAACCGTCATCGAACCCATCGTTCTACCATTCCTAGACCGGCAAGGGAACTTGTTGTTCCAACAGGACAATACACGTCCGCATGTATCCCGTGCCACCCAACGTGCTCTAGGAGGTGTAAGTCAACTACCCTGGCCAGCAAGATCTCCGGATCTGTCCCCCATTGAGCATGTTTGGGACTGGATGAAGCGTCGTCTCACGCGGTCTGCACGTCCAGCACGAACGCTGGTCCAACTGAGGCGCCAGGTGGAAATGGCATGGCAAGCCGTTCCACAGGACTACATCCAGCATCTCTACGATCGTCTCCATGGGAGAATAGCAGCCTGCATCGTTGCGAAAGGTGGATATACACTGTAGTAGTGCCGACATTGTGCATGCTCTGTTGCCTGTGTCTATGTGCCTGTGGTTCTGTCAGTGTGATCATGTGATGTATCTGACCCCAGGATGTGTCAATAAAGTTTCCCCTTCCTGGGACAATGAATTCACGGTGTTCTTATTTCAATTTCCAGGAGTGTATAATGAAGGAAGTTATGAAGCGATAATTAGAGCATTTAGATGCGATTATGTGGAAGTAGCGACGAAGAAGGAGAAGATAGACGAGGATGAGGAAAAAGTAGAGGATGTAGAAGAAAGCGTAAATGAAGGAAGAAATAGAGAAGAGAAAATAAAAGAGAGAGAAGTAGCAGTCGAAGCTTATCCCACAGAAAGTTCGAATTCACAAGGGAAATTCCTCATGTATGATTCAGTGGAGGATTCGTTGATGCAAGAGGAAGAAGAACAGAACCAACCCTTTCAAATTCAACCAATTGTGAAGGCCATGGTAAGGCATATCCCAGTCAATATAGTAATTGATAGCGGAAGTGAACTGACTGCGATCTCAGAAAATTTATTCATGCAGTGTAATGCCAACGAGGAATTGCCAGTTCTGGAAACACGTAAGATTAAAGTAAGAGGTCCTGTTAGAAACAATGCTGCGGAAGTTACGAGACGAACAATGTTAACTCTTTCGTGCCAAGGTCAAAAGATCGAAGCCAACTTCGTGATTATACCTAAACTAACTGTAGATTTGATTATAGGTGCAGATTTTTTAAATGACAGACGAGCGATAAGAGATATGGGGAAAGGTAGCGTAACATTCGGGAATGTCGCACTTCTCTTTGAGCAAAAGCTAAAATTAGAAGAAATACCAGTTATAAACAAACAATTAAGAATGATGTGAGATAAAGAGGATGAAGAATTAGAATGGTATGCACAAAAGAGGGAATCGCCTCAACTCATGTTAGAAGTCCATAAAGAAATCGACGAAAAATTGCAAGAAGTTAGTATTAAGATTCTTTTACAGGGAGTGCAGTGGAGCTGATGCTGAGATCATTAAGTATTTGGTTATATCATCGGTAGTCTCACTGAACTCTTCTGAATTCTACATGTCATGTGTGGTCTGGCGTCTCCTTACTAGCAACAGGTCCCAGGTTCAAACTAGTCAATTCCCTAAAAAGCACACTCAGAGCGTCGTTGCGCGGAAGTGGCAGGGAGACACGATATAGAACAAACAGACACCACCATGAATGTTAGAAGTGAATGCAAATAATCTAGTAGAAAGTGTCGAAAGCTCTTTAAGACTGTTCACAGACGATGCGGTTGTCTATAAGAAAGTGCTAAAACGAACTCGTTAAACTTCGGTTACAGAATAAATCAGTCTAATCTAAAAGCCGTATATTCAACGAAATACCTAGGTATTACAATTGCGAACAACTTAAATTGGAGGGAACACATAGAAAATGTTGTGAGGAAGGCTAACCAAAGACTGCGTTTTATTGGCAGGACACTTAGAAAATGTAACACACCTACTAAGGAAACTGCCTACACTACGCATGTTCGTCCTCTTTTAGAATAGTGCTGCGCGGTGTGGGATCCTTACTAGATAGGACTGACGGAGCATATCGAGAAAGTTCAAAGATAGGCAGCACGTTTTGCCACAGAAATGATACAGGATTTGGGATGGACATGATTAAAAGAAAGGCGTTTTTCGTTGCGACGGAATCTTCTCACGAAATTCCAATCACCAACTTTCTCCTCCGAATGCGAAAATATTTTGTTGAACCGACTTACATAGGGAGGAACGATCACCACGATAAGATAAGGGAAATCAGAGCTCGTACGGAAAAATATAGGTGTTAATTCTTTCCGCGCGCTGTACGAGATTGGTATAATAGAGAACTGTGAAGGTGGTTCGATGAACCGTCTGCCAGGCACTTAAATGTCATTTGCAGAGTATCCATATAGATGTAAATGTAGAAGAAAGTAGCAACGCCAGAAGACAGTATGAATTTGCAGAATTACCTGCAGATGACTGATGAATGATGCAGGCTCTGGCAGTTGACACTGAACGAAAGTAAACGTAACAAATTGTGTGTACACAGGAAAAGAAATCTACTCCTGTACAACTACGTTGTTGTTGACAATTTGCTGGAAATTGTATCTATCGTAAAATATCTAGCACTTACTATCTAGAGTGACTAGATGTTCGTAGGAAGAATGTTAAGGAAACGTAACTCATTCGCGAAAGAAGTGCTTACAAGACGATTGTTTGACCGACTCTTGAGACTTGTCCATCAATCGGAGAAAATTACCAGGTAGGACAGGTAGAAGACATAGAAAATCCAAAGAAGAGCGGCACCTTTTGTCACGGGGTCGTTTGGTCGGCCGAGAGTGTTATAGAGATGCTCAATAAACTCCAGTGGCAGACGCTACAAAAGGGGCATTAAGGATAGTGCAGAGGTTTACTATTGAAATTACGAGGAAGTACTTCCTGGGAAGAGTCCGTCAACATACGAGGCGTGCTTTTTAAGTAAGTACCGTTTTGAAATTAAAAAAAATATTTGCAAAGATATCTCAATAATTTTATTTTTACATGAAAGCCTATAGCATAATCTACTTTTCTACATAATTTCCGTCAATATCGAGGCACCTGCCGGCCGTAGTGGCCGAGCGGTTCTAGGCGCTACAGTCTGGAGCCGTGCGACCGCTGCGCTCGCAGGTTCGAACCCTGCCTCGGGCATGGATGTATGTGATGTCCTTAGGTTAGTTAGGTTCAAGTAGTTCTAAGTTCTGGGGGACTGATGACCTCAGAAGTTAAGTCCCATAGTGCTCAGAGCCATCTGAACCATTTTTTGAGGAACCTGTCATAACGTTGTACCAGTTTTTCAATCCCCTCCTCACAGAAGTCTGCCGCCTGACTTGTTAACCACTGCATCAGCACTGTTTTGGCTTCGTCATCGTCTTGAAGACGGTGACCACCCAGGTGTTTCTTCAGGGGCAGGAACAGATGGTAGTCACTGGGCGCAAGATCAGGGCTGTACGGAGGATGATCTAGAGTTTCCTATCGAAAAGATGTGATGAGATCTTTGGTCTGATTCGCCACATGTGGACGGGCATTGTCTTGCAGCAAAACGATGCCCTTACTCAAATTGCCACGTCTTTTGTTCTGAATTGAACGGCGCAGATTGTGCAATGTCTTGCAGTAAGCTGCTGCATTGATTGTCTCATTAAGAGGCAGAAATTCCACAAGCAATACTCCTTTTCTGTCCCAAAAAACTGCGCACATGATTTTCCGGGCAGAAATTATTTGCTTAAACTTCACTTTTCTAGGTGAATCTAAATGCTGCCATTCCATGGACTGTTGCTTTGATTCTGATGTGATGTAGGCCACCCATGTTGCATCACCCGTCTGTTTTCTCTCACCTTATTGTCCACTTCGTGCACCAAACTTTCATTAACGGCCGAAGGACGCCGACTCCGCATCACATTTGTGCGCCCATCTTTAAATGATCTCACTCATTTCTACATCTACATCTACATCTACATTTATACTCCGCAAGCCACCCAACGATGTGTGGCGGAGGGCACTTTACGAGCCACTGTCATTACCTCCCTTTCCTGTTCCAGTCGCGTACGTTTCGCGGGAAGAACGACTGCCGGAAAGCCTCCGTGCGAGCTCGAATCTCTCTAATTTTACATTCGTGATCTCCTCAGGAGGTATAAGTAGGGAGATGCAATATATTCGATACCTCATACAGAAATGCACCCTCTCGAAACCTGGCGAGCAAGCTACACCGCGATGCAGAGCGCCTTTCTCGCAGAGTCTGCCACTTGAGTTTGCTAAACATCTCCGTAGCGCTATCACAGTTTCCAAATAACCCTGTTACGAAACGCGCCGCTCTTCTTTGGATCTTCTCTATCTCCTCCGTCAACCCGATCTGGTATGGATCCCACACTGATGAGCAATACTCAAGTATAGGTCGAACCAGTGCTTTGTAAGCCAACTCCTTTGTTGATGGACTACATTTTCTAAGGACTCTCCCAATGAATCTCAACCTGGTACCCGCCTTACCAACAATTAATTGTATATGATCATTCCACTTCAAATCATTCCACACGCATACTCCCAGATATTTTACAGAAGCAACTGCTACCAGTGTTTGTTCCGCTATCATATAATCATACAATAAAGGATCCTTCTTACCATTCCATCACCCATAATGTTTTCTCCGTAAACTGCACACATCTCGCAATGAATATCGATCGCTTTTAGGGCTTTAGCACTAAGAAATCTTATAACAGCCTGTACTTTACAGTCGACGGGACTCACGATTATCGGAGGCATCTCCAACACTCAGTACACAACGTAAACAAGGAAGAATCAGACTGTAATGGCGTCAGTGCCTAGACAACATATGTAGGTACCCAGTGCGCATGCGCAGAACGTCGACCGCAGCGCTGTGACCGCGGTGTGGCAAAACGGTACTTACTTAAAAACACGCCTCGTATTACTTCCTCCCACATACATCTAGCGAAATGACCACGACGAGAAAATCCCAGAAATTAGAGCTGGTACAGAAGTAGACCGGTAATCACCCTTCCTATGCGCCTTTCACGAGTGGAACAGGGAAGCGGGGTTCAGTCAGTGGACAAGGAGTAACCTCTGCCAACCACTGTCAGGTAGCTTGCAGGATATTGATGTAGTTGCAGATGTAGGAAACAAAATGATATGATTGTTCAGTTCATCCTGGAGTATTTGTAGGTCGAACAGTTCACGGGTGTACTGCCGATTCGTAGTGTCCAACGGGCACAATTATTTCGGTGATAAGAAATGTCGCCGTCGTCGGGTGCGCTGACGAAATGAGCTCCTGAGGGCGCGTGGCCCACTTATGTGCCTTGCCCTCGCGAGCCGCTCCGTTCGCTGTCTGCGTCCGCGACAGCTCGTCTGTAGTCGCGGAAATGCTACCGTCGGTGTCTGTGATTGCGTTGATCTAAGTTCTCAGTCCGCTCTGGTTGCAAGGTTGTTTTGTTTGCTGAGGGTCTTCTTAATTAAATTCACTGCTCCTCCCCAAGTCTTACTAATATTATAGCCGCAGTCTCAGTCGATGAAATCGTCCCTGGTGAGAATAACGTCCAACGACGCTGTCCCAGTATTTGGAAGTCTGGGCCAAGATCCAGCTGCATTCGTATTCAGTGGCGTGATTCTTGGACAAACAGTGCTAAGCGACCACTGACTTGTTGGGATACATCAGTTGAGGGTGCCTCTTGTGTTCTCGGCAACGATCTTCGAAGGTGCGCACTGTCGGTCCAAAATACATCTTCCCACATTTACATCGAATCCTGTATACGGCGGCCTTCCACAAGCTGAGATCATCTTTGAGGCCTCCCAGTAATGCTCGTGTTTTATTGAGCGCGTAAATGGCAGTTTTTACTCGGTGCTTCATCAATATGCGCCCGATTTTTCCCTACAGCGCGCCACTGTACGGTATAAATGCACTAACTGCCCCTTCTCTCATGGCTTCTTCCGCTTTCATAGGTTTTACTGTTGTTGTGGGGCGGAGAGCGCGCCTGATCTGCCATTCTAGGTGAGCGTTTTTCCGGAATACAGTTCTGAGGTGTTCCAGTTCCTGGGGCAGACTCTCTTCGTCTGAAAGAGTGCGCGCGCTACGTGCTAATGTCTGTGGTACCCCATTTCTATGCGAAGATGGTGCGAACTGTCTACATGCAAATATACGTCAGTCTGCGTTCTTTTCCGATACACAACGTGACACAGAATGCCATCAGCCCTTCTCTTGACAGTTACGTCCAGGAATTGCAATCTTTCTTCTGCTTCGGTGTCCATACTACATTTGATGTTGGGATATATGGAGTTCAAATGTGTACGGAAGTCAAGGACTTTGTCCCTTCCATGGTGCCATATGACGAACGTGTCATCCAAATAACGGCAAACCACATGGGTTTCCATTTGGATGACGCCAGGGCTTCCTCCTTGAAGGGCTCCATAGATAAATTCGCGACCACAGGCGAGAGTGCGCATAGGATTGCGACTTCTTCCTTTTGTTCATAGTCTCCAATACACAGAAAGAACGTAGATGTCAGGACATGGCTGAAAAAGTCGGTGTTCTTCTCGTCAAGTTACTGACCGATAAGCTCTAGTGACTCTCTTAGAGGTGCCCTGGTGAATATCAAAACGACGTCAAAACTCAGCAGAATATCTTGAGTCTTTCACCCTGAAGTTGTCGAGCTGTTTTACAAAATCTACACAATTACGGATATGGTGAGTGCATTTACTACAAAGAATATTTAGGAAAAAAGAGAGAACACAGGATGGTACACAAAGACATAGAAAAAACACGAACTCACACATGAAATCACATCCGCGAGGAGTGGCTGCGCGGTTAGAGGCGCCATGTCACAGATTGCGCGGCCTCTCCCGCCAGAGGTTCGAGTCGTCCCTCGGACATGGGTGTGTGTTTTGGTCTCAGCATAAGTTAGTTTAAGTAGTGTGTAAGTCTAGGGACAGAATGACCTCAGCTGTTTGGTCCCTTAGGAATTCACACACACACACACACACACACACACACACACACACACACACACACACACACACACTCAACTCACGCATAAAATCACCATCATGTTCAAAAGACAGGACGTAAACATAGCATACACAACAGACAGTTCTATCGAAAAATATACCCCAAAACTGACAGAAGACCTAGACAAGTACCAGAAAGCAGGTATATGTCAACTATAGTGTAAACTTTGTGATGGCAGATAGATATTTCAAACAGGCAGAACATTCGATGTCAGATGCACAGAGCACATGAGAGAACATCTAAAAGAACACAATCACAAACCAACCTCTAGAGAAGAAGGCACGAAAAAACCTAGAATCAACAATAATCAAGGCCTTGAAACACTGCAAGAAAATTACCACATACAGAAAAAAAGCAGAAAGGAAAACCCTGTTGAATGATCAAGTATGCATGACAAACGTAAACCAGAACTCATATCACCTGCACACCAAACATTCTCTGACAGCTATTACACTGATACTCAACAAAGCAGAAAAAAACTGTGTTGAATGACCAAGTACGCATGACAAACGTAAACCAGAATTAAAATCACCTGAACATCAAACCTTTCAACCACTCTCTGACCGCTCTTACAATGATAAAAAAAAAGGTTCAAATCGCTCTGAGCACTATGCGGCTTAACTTCTTAGGTCATCAGTCGCCTAGAACTTAGAACTAGTTAAACCTAACTAACCTAAGGACATCACACGCATCCATGCCCGAAGCAGGATTCGAACCTGCGACCGCAGCGGTCACTCGGCTCCAGACTGTAGCGCCTAGAACCGCACGGCCACTCCGGCCGGCAGGTTTCTACAACTCGCCTGCATTACCAAGCACACACACACACACACACACACACACACACACACACACACACACACACACACACACACACACACAAAATCGTACATGTACACTCTTTCTTTTTCTTACGCACCCATCCACCCACCCACACAGATATCAACAGAACAGAAATGAATAAACATTAGTTTTCTGCATATACTTCGTCAGGCTGGCAACATGTACGTAAACGAATGAAACTGGATGAGACATAAAGTGAACACACAGTAGTTACAACTTTAAATCACAGTTTTCGGTAAAATATCTACAACTAGTGAAAGAAGACTAATAGCGATCCACAGCAGTAAGGGTAAACAATACGAAAATTGTGAATAAACAAGTTGGTAACATAAAAATGCTCTTATGTTTCGTAAGCGAAGTTATAGTACGACCTCCAGCATGTGACCAGATGAGAGGAATCGCAATTGTCAACCAAAAACGCGAAGAACTGTAAGTAATCATTTATTTATGTTAAAAATCTCCAGACATCACATGTCGAAGCAAAACTGTATCATTCTAGATTATACCGAAGACGCCTGAAAGTAAAACGCGAATCGCGCCTGGAAGAACTAAAATATATTGCAGTATGAAAAGGAGGTTTTTACGTACAAGAAATGACTGCAATTTCGAATAAATTGGACGTTTTATTCAAGACAAAAAGCTTCACAAATTGAGCGAGTCAATAATACGTTGGACTACCTCTGGCCCTTGTACAAGTAGTCGTTCAGCTTGGCACTGATTGATAGAGTTGTTGGAAGTCCTCCTGAAGGATATCGTATAAAAATCTGTCCAATTGGCGCATTAGATCATCAAAATTCCGAGATGGTTGAGGGCCCTACCCAAAATGTTCCAAATGTTTCCTGAATATGGAAGTTAACAGGAATATAAAAAAAAGGGAGGGTTTATCTGTTTAGCAAGAGTAATAGAAGGCAGATTTCAGACTACCTAAGAGATCAAAACGAAAATTTCTGTTCCGACACTGACGATGTTGAGTGTTTATGGAAAAAGTTTAAGGCAATAATAAAATGCGTTTTAGACAGGTACGTGCCGAGTAAAACTGTGAGGGACAGTAAAAACCCACCGTGGCTCAACAAGAAAGTTAGGAAACTACTGCGAAAGCAAAGAGAGCTTCGCTGCAAGTTTAAACGCAGCCAAAACCCCTCAGACAAACAGAAGCTAAACGATGTCAAAGTTAGCGTAAGGAGGGCTATGCGTGAAGCGTTCAGTGAATTCGAAAGTAAAATTCTGTGTATTGACTTGACAGAAAACCCTAGGAAGTTCTGGTCTTACGTTAAATCAGTAAGTGGCTTGAAACAGCATATCCAGACACTCCGGCATGATTATGGCATTGCAACAGAGGATGACACGCGTAAAGCTGAAATACTAAACACCTTTTTCCTAAGCTGTTTCACAGAGTAAGACCGCACTGCAGTTCCTTCTCTAAATCCTCGCACAAACGAAAAAATGGCTGACAACGAAATAAGTGTCCAAGGAAAAGAAAAGCAACTGGAATCACTCAACAGAGGAAAGTCCACTGGACCTGACGGGACACCAATTCGATTCTACACAGAGTACGCGAAAGAACTTGCCCCCTTCTAACAGCCGTGTACCGCAAGTCTCTAGAGGAACGGAAGGTTCCAAATGATTGGAAAAGAGCACAGGTAGTCCCAGTCATCAAGAAGTGTCGTCGAACAGATGCGCAAAACTATAGACCTATATCTCTGACGTCGATCTGTTGTAGAATTTTAGAACATGTTTTTTGCTCGCGTATCATGTCGTTTTTGGAAACCCAGAATCTACTCTGTAGGAATCAACATGGATTCCGGAAACAGCGATCGTGTGAGACCCAACTCGCTTTATTTGTTCATGAAACCCAGAAAATATTAGATACAGGCTCCCAGGTAGATGCCATTTTCCTTGACTTCCGGAAGGCGTTCGATGCAGTTCCACACTGTCGCCTGATAAACAAAGTAAGAGCCTACAGAATATCAGACCAGCTGTGTGGCTGGATTGAAGAGTTTTTAGGAAACAGAACACAGCATGTTGTTATCAATGGAGAGACGTCTACAGACGTTAAAGTAACCTCTGGCGTGCCACAGGGGAGTGTTATGGGACCATTGCTTAATGACCTAGCAGATAGTGTCGGAAGTTCCATGCGTCTTTTCGCTGATGATGCTGTGGTATACAGAGAAGTTGCAGCATTAAAAAATTGTAGCTAAATGCAGGCAGAACTGCAGCGGATAGGCACTTGGTGCAGGGAGTGGCAACTGACCCTTAACACAGACAAATGTAATGTATTGCGAATACATAGAAAGAAGGATCCTTTATTGTATGATTATATGATAGCGGGACAAACACTGGTAGCAGTTACTTCTGTAAAATATCTAGGAGTATGCGTGCGGAACGATTTGAAGTGGAATGATCATATACAATTAATTGTTGGTAGGCGCGTGCCAGGTTGAGATTCATTGGGAGAGTCCTTAGAAAATGTAGTCCATCAACAAAGGAGGTGGCTTACAAAACCCTCGTTCGACCTATACTTGAGTATTGCTCATCAGTGTGAGATACGTACCAGATCGGGTTGGCGGAGGAGATATAGAAAATCCAAAGAAGAGCGGCGCGTTTCGTCACAGGGTTATTTGGTAACCGTGATAGCGTTACGGAGATGTTTAACAAACTCAGTGGCAGACTCTGCAAGAGAGGCGCTCTGCATCGCGGTGTAGCTTGCTCGCCAGGTTTCGAGAGGGTGCGTTTCTGGATGAGGTATCGAATATATTGCTTCCCCCTACTTATACCTCCTGAGGAGATCACGAATGTAAAATTAGAGAGATTCGAGCGCGCACAGAGGCTTTGAAACAGTCGTTCTTCCCGCGAACCATACGCGACTGGAACAGGAAAGGGAGGTAATGACAGTGGCACGTAAAGTGCCCTCCGTCACACACCGTTGGTTGGCTTGCAGAGTATAAATCTAGATGTAGAATTGGGGAGAGATCCGGCACCCTTGATGACCAAGCTAGTGTTTGACGAACACCAAGTCCAGCAGTACAAACCCTCGCCAGGTACAGGCTTGCATTACTGAAATGTAAGAGGTAAGGGTGCTGCAAGGGCGTCGGGACGACAACTGAAGGGGTCTTGCTGTGAAACGAAATGGCACCCTAGATCATCACTCCATATTGTCGGGCCGTATGGCGGGCGATAGTCAAGTTGATATCCCACCGCCGCCTGAGGAGTCCCCAGACACGTCTTTGCTGGACATCGGTGTTCAGTTCGAAACGGGACTCATCACTGGAGAAAATTCTACTCCAGTCAATGAGAGTCCAGGTCGAAGACGTGTGTGGAGATGCCCCGAACAGCGGTGAGACGCCAGCCTCACCATCGCCCGCTGCACAGCCCAAAAACCGGCAGGGTTTCATTTCTTCAGTACAAAATATATTTTTTTAGACTGGAAAAGAAGTAATTATTGAGAATATTTCTCTTTAAGAACAGTGGTTGATTTTACTTAAAAATGAACATGAACAGTCACAACCGCAAGAAACTTCTTTCTTTAATGATGATATCGGTTTCTGTTTGTTTTAGACCATCTTCAGATGTGCCACTGAAATATGTACATTAGAGGGATGTAATAATACATCTTACATAACAAGGAAAGGCAAATCTACGTTTATAGCATTTGTAGACTTAGAGAAAGCTTTTGACAATGTTGACTGGAATACTCTCTTTCAAATTCTAAAGGTGGCAGGGGTAAAATACAGGGAGCGAAAGGCTATTTACAATTTGTACAGAAACCAAATGGCAGTTACAAGAGTCGAGGGACATGAAAGGGAAGCAGTTGTTGGGAAGGGAGTAAGACAGGGTTGTAGCCTCTCCCCGATGTTATTCAATCTGTATATTGAGCAAGCAGTAAAGGAAACAAAAGAAAAATTCGGAGTAGGTATTAAAATCCATGGAGAAGAAATAAAAACTTTGAGGTTAGCCGATGACATTGTAATTCTGTCAGAGACAGCAAAGGACTTGGAAGAGCAGTTGAACGGAATGGACAGTGTCTTGAAAGGAGGATATAAGATGAACATCAACAAAAGCAAAACGAGGGTAATGGAATGTAGTCGGATTAAGTCGGGTGATGCTGAGGGAATTAGATTAGGAAATGAGACACTTAAAGTAGTGAAGGAGTTATGTTATTTGGGGAGCAAAATAACTGATGATGGTCGAAGTAGAGAAGATATAAAATGTAGACTGGCAATGGCAAGGAAAGCGTTTCAGAAGAAGAGAAATTTGTTAACATCGAGTGTAGATTAAAATGTGAGGAAGCCATTTCTGAAAGTATTTGTATGGAGTGTAGGCATGTATGGAAGTGAAACATGGACGATAAACAGTTTGGACAAGAAGAGAATAGAAGCTTTCGAAATGTGGTGCTACAGAAGAATGCTGAAGATTAGATGGGTAGATCACATAACTAATGAGGAGGTATTGAACAGGATTGGGGAGTAGAGAAGTTTGTGGCACAACTTGACCAGAAGAAGTAATCAAAGAAACTTGCACAGGATAGAGTAGCATGGAGAGCTGCATCAAACCAGTCTCAGACTGAAGCCCACAACAACAACAACAAGTAATAAAAGACGAAATTATACCATGATGGTAGACGGTGATGGTGAACGGAGCAGGCGCTACGACTCCGCAAACGCTAATTGATAAGCAGGCTCTCTCACCTTTTAACTTTTCCCTCCTTGGAGAAGTATATTGAGGAGTTTGTAGCCTGTTGGCTTTCACTCCACAGTCGTGTTGTGAGTGTGTGATTGTCTTTGACTGTCTTGGCTGTCTGTGTGCTGTGTTGGTGTTCTGGTGGTGTGTAGTAACTGCCTGAGGTTGGCGAGATGTTGGGTGTTTTAAGGATTAAGGATTGGTGTTAGGATTTGGGGATTTTTGGGATTTTTCTCTTTGACTTAGTCATTGAAGATGGTCATGGTGCGTTTGTGCTTGTCACGGGACATGTCATACCGACCTAGGGATTGGATAAGGTTATTTCCAGATCTGGAAGAGCTGTCATAGAAAGCCCTTGCCAGATCCTGGAATCTTTCTTTGAGGTGTGGGATTTCGGCAGCGGCGTGCAGATCGTCCGTGGGGAATCCCGTGGGTAGGTGCAGTGCCCTCCTGAGGGCGCGGTTCTGCAGCCTCTGGTGTTTGTCCAGGCGCTGCTTTGCCGCGTATCCCCAGACAGGGCACGCATACTCCATTAAATATCACAGATTGACTATGTATGTATAAATGATAACCTATCATAATCTATTGTGAAAACCTCGTTAGCCATCTGTGGGGATTTATCGCAACTGGTAAATTGTATGGCAGCAAATACAGCGGTTAAGCGAAGCTAATGGTTCCTTGGAGACTGTAACACCTCCGATTTTATCCCGACCTGATCTGATCGAATAGTAGTCCAATATTTATTATTAACATGACCGTGAACCTAAAGGGGCTGGTAATTGGAATTGACTGCTACGGAAGTTGTTACTTTCCAGTTCGTTCTGCTCAATACTATAATACAGAATGTCTGGTAATGACACCAACACAGCTTTACTAATTACGAAGTTATATTCTTCTCAAAACACAAAAAAAGGAGACAGCCACTGCCTTCGTCATACATATCTAATTACGGCTAATCTCAGCACAGGATTTCTTCATTTTCCATTATCGTCACACGCTAATCCATCATTGCATCCAACACTGCAATCCAAGGTTAGGCCGGCGCGGTAGACGCGAAACCAAATATCGGCACTAGTAACGTCACTGATCACTTTCATAATGATACTTCTTCACTTTCCCGGCATTAATCTATTACTTACGGGTCTAACCACGGCGATGGCGACACCCTTCTCGGTTAAAGACCCTGTATTTCAACAATGGCCTTCAGATACACACACCGTTACCGCCAACCACTCTGGCGCTACTCGACACTCGATCTCGCAACACGTCACAATCGATTGTTCGCCCTATCGACCCGTGCCGAGTGCAAAGTTATAGTAAGGGGGTACGGACCCCTTACAAGACGCCGTGGTCATATCGATATGCGCCATCCAGCAGAAGGGGATCTGAGAGCTGCAACATCGACTAGATACCTGCTGGCATGCAAGTCGACATGTAGAAATGCAGCAGTAGTGCCAGTGAAAATACTGCTTGACCGACGCCTTTATTTATCATCGCAGCGGTGTGAAGATGACAATGCGCAGACTCCGCAGGAGCCGATTTGAAAGTTGCGACAGCGATTAGTTGTTACCAACTATTGGCAAGCAAGTAAGACGGCTGCCGTAATACATCTACATCCCTGTAATTCTATTGTGTGTACATATTTCAGTGGTAGGTCTGAAGAAGGTCCAAAACAGACCGAAACTGGCAACCTCATAATAAAAGAAGATTCTTGCGTTTCTGATTACTCATTTTCATTTTTGAAAAAAAAAAAAACTGTTAGGTAATCCTTGGGTGTAATATTCTCCTACAACGTAGTTATACCGTCACGATTAAATATTAGGAAAACTTGAAGGGCGGCCGTCGTACCTTGTGCGCAGATGATGCCGTAGACGTCCATGAAGGCGTCCGTGAGGGAGCAGCGGCAGTGGTGGTGCCCGAGGCGGCAGTTCACGGTCAGGATGAGGGCGGAGCAGACGACGGTGGCGACGATCGCCAGCCACAGCCGCGCAGAGAACGGCACCAGGAACGACGCCAGGTCCGTGGACAGCGAGGGCAGCGCGCGGATGTACACCGAGTACCTGCAGCACACCACCGGCCGGCTTTATACAGCACAAACACCAGCGAGGCCCACAGTTGCCGAATGGAAAAATGGAAATGAAGTCCCGTGCTTCTTTACAGAGCGCAGGGGAACGATGCGGGAGACCCGCACCGCTTTACCAGGCAAGGTCGGTAGTCTCCCATTGCCTTCCTCCGACCGTGATGGTGATGAATGATGATGATGAAGACGACACAACAACACCCACTCATCTCGAGGCAGGAAAAATCCCTAACCCCGCCGGGAATCGAACCCGGGACCCCCGTGCTCCGGAAGCGAGAACGCTAGCGCGTGACCACGAGCAGCGGGCACTGGGCGACAATTATCGAACTGTATGCAATGAAAGCGTCATAACTTCTGAACGGTTTCCGTTAGGACGCTCAAACTGTACTGTTGGCTGCAGAACATGATGGGTACGAGTATGCGCATGGCCACTCGCCTTATTGTTGTCGGCTATTTGCACGTGAAAATGCCACGGTACGGCGTGCCTGAGCGTATAGCTCTTGTGAAGGCCCAGTATGCGAGCAATAACAGCCCAACTGCGGTTCAAAGGAAGTTTGCGACCGAGTTCAAGCTGACGACAACCCGTCCAAGTATACTAACAACCAAGAATTTGATTCGCTAGTTTGAGAGAACGGGTAGTGTTCGTGATGACGTCGGTCGTCCAAAAAGGGCGCCGGCCGGATTGGTCGAGCGGTTCTAGGAACCACAGTCTGGAACCGTGCGACCGCTACGGTCGCAGGTTCGAATCCTGTCTCGGGCATGGATGTGTGTGATGTCCTTAGGCTAGTGAGGCTTAAGTAATTCTAAGTTGTAGAGGACTGATGGCGTCAGAAGTTAAGTCCCATAGTGCTCAGAGCCATTTGAACCATTTGTACCAAAAAGGGCCAAAACCCCTGAGCCCCAGGAAATGGATCAGACGAGCTGCACAACAGGTGGGAATCAACCCGGAGACACTGCGAGAAATTGTTGTTGAAGGCCTGCATCTCTTCCCATACAAAATTCAAACCCATCAGCCATAGCTATTAAGACTCAGGGCTATGAAAGAGCGGTTGCGTTTTGCCAGCACTTTTGTCCACAGAATCGACGAACAGGACTTTGATTCGAATATGGTTTGGTTTAGCGACGAAGCCCACTTTCATTTGGATGCGTTCGTCAATAAGCAAAACTGGAGTGTTTGGGAGACTGAGAATCCGCATTTCCCGATCGAGAAGTCTCTTCACCCTCAACAAAGTTTGCAATGTCCAGTCACGGAATAATTGGTGCGAAATTCCTTGATGGCATGGTGACTACCGAACGGTGCGTGAAGGTTTTGGAAGATGGTTTTCTCCCCATTATCCAAAGTGACCTTGATTTCGGCAAGATTTGGTTCATGCGAGGCGGAGCTCGACCCCATCGACGCAGGAGAGTGTTTCATGACCTGGAGAAGAACTTTGGCGACCACATCCTGACTCTGGGGAACCCAGAGCCCACTGGCATGGGCCTCGATTGGCCGCCATATTCTCCAGATCTGAACGCGTGCGACACCTTTTTGTGGCGCTGTCTTTAAGGCAAGGTGTGCAGCAGTAACCCCAAAATCATTGCTGAGCTGAAAACAGCCATTCAAGAGGTCATCGATGCCATCGATGTTCCGACACTTCAACGGATCTAGCAGAATTTCGCTATTCGTCTCCGCCACATTATCGCTAATGATGGTAGTAATAACAAATATGTCATAACCTAAATCTGTAGTGACGTTTACATGTTAAATGAGTAGTGCACATGCAATAGTTTGTAACTAATTTACGTTTTTTTATTTCAAATAGTTCAATAATTGTCGCCCTTTGTGTATGGGAATCGCATGTACGTACTTATCTGCTTCTCAGTCCTCTCTCTATTCATCTCCTCGTACCCCTTCTCTTTGTCCATCTGCTCCTCTAACCTCTCTGTCCATCACTTCCTCCCCTCTTTCTCTGTCCACCTCCTCCTCCTTTCCCTCTGTCCACCCCCTATTCCCCCTCTCCCTGACATTGAGCTTTCTTTACTGGTACTGCAAACGAAACCTTGATTGGGAACTGAACTTGCTCAAAACGAATGGCTATATAGATTGGGACCATTGATATAAAGAATTTGAGACAGACCTCTCCAGCTGATGGGTCTGTTAGCACAGAAAAATTAGACCGAATGAAGGCCGCGCCGGCCAATAAATACGTACAAGCTGGAAATAATTTTATTCGACGCTAGGCGTCCCAAAAATAGTTAAATGAGTTTGCGACAGTTTCTGGCTTGTGATAAGCTTTTGAGGGTCTCATTTTTTTCAGTTTTTCGTTACAGAAAGTTACCGATACACTAAAAGGAAGGGGCCTAAAATTTAGCGTTGAGTAATCTACTTAGAAGTTAAAATCAATTCAGCCGTTTAACAACAATCGACCGTCAAAGATCGGCAGTTTTTAACAACTCGTCAGAAAAGTGACTTATGTGCGTGTTCCAACGTCAGTACCTCGAAAACCACTACTGAAAAAAATGGTTCAAATGGCTCTAAGCAATATGGGACATAACATCTGAGGTCATCAGTCCCCTAGACTTAGAGCTACTTAAACCTAACTAACCTAAGGACATCACACACATCCATACCCGAGTCCCGCGACCGTAGCAGCAGCGCGGTCCCGGACTGAAGCGTCTAGAACCATTCGGCCACGGCGGCCGGCAAACTGCTACTCAAAACCACTACTCAAAACCATTACTCAAAACCAATACTCCAAACTACTACTCCAAATGACAAGGATCATTCTTGAAAGTTGTAGAGGATATAATTCTGCGTAAAAAGAGCTCCTAAATTATAAAGTTAACTATTATTTGGGATTACTAACGTCGATTAAAATTATTTCTAACTTGTGCGTATTTATTGGCCACCAAAAGTCTAATTTGCCTACCCTATGTGAGGACAGTAGCTCCAATAACAGTATGTCGCATAGATTTTATGTACGAGCGCAAAGGATCACAAAAATTTTTGTCTAAAACTGTGCTTAAGGAGAAAGAATATCTGTGAGAAAGAAAACAAAATCGCCTAGTTTCACAGGACAGCACTGCTCAACGCTTTTTCCCAAAATCTTTGCTTATAACGGTTCCATATTAATATAATTTACGTCTTTACATATTACAAAATACGTAGCCTTTAAGTATCCAAATGTTTGTTAGAGTATCATGTGAAAAATTAAAAATTTAAAGTAAATCAGTATATATAACTTTTATTTAAAAAGTGTGAAAGTGTGTAGCCTATGTCCATCCGAAGTTTAGTAGACTATCGTATATATATATATATATATATAATGTAGCCAGTATACATCAGAATGTCTATTAGAGCATTAAGTAAAAATCTGAAGTAAATCGGTCAAGAACTTTTCGAGGTATTTGCTAACATAACATCATTTCCATTTACAAAAAAATTGTAGCTTATGTCTGTCTGAATGTTTACTAGAGTCTCGTGTAGGAATATTAACTAACCTTATCTAGATTTTTGGTAACAACGTTAAACGTCTTGTATTTATGTAGTGGTATAGATTACAGTGGTGGCAATCGCATTTTATAGAGGACGTTCCTACCTAGAACAGCCGAGATGGCCGAGGCTCGCTGGAGCTGTGGGTTTCGACTCAGAGTTATCCAGCTAGAATTCTGATGATGAAAGGGATCTTTATCAAATGAAGTTTGCTGAAAAAATAACCAAACTGTTTTTTAACGGACAAACAGTGCGGCCATCAAGGTCAGACCCTACACTGCTGAGTCAGGTGAGATCTCCAGTCTCTATTTCCGCTACGCGTTCACGATTTTACCCGTCAGTCGGACCGTGGTCTTCGTTTGTGTCATATCGTATATTCGCAGCCCGCCGAGGAAACGTTTAGTGTTTTGAAAGAGCAAGGGATTATTCTGAAAATTTTAGTTAAACTTGGAAAGTCCAGCACAGAAGCCCATTCTTTGTTGAAAGAAGTGTACGGTAATGAATGTCTTTCACGAACTGAAGTTTTTATGTAGTTTAAGCGGATGTAACAGGCACGAGGAAAGACTGAAGATGACTCACGTCCAGGGCGACCCTCAACATCAACAACAGAGGAAGACAATGGAAAATGGAGATTTAATCCGGAAAGACCATCGACTGAGTATTTGTGCGCCGTGGATACTGTAAGTATTGACAAAGTAACACTTTGGCATATTTTATATGCACATTTTCAACCAAGGAAAGTTTGTTCAAAAATGGTGCCGAAGGACATGTACAAGAGAACACTAGTTGTCAAGTCGTTTCCGACTAAGCATGGGATCCCTGTGGTGGAACATCCACCCTATTCACCTGATCTTGTTCCGTGTTATTTTTTTCTGTGGCTAAAACTGAAACCGGGGCTGAAAGGGACAAGATAGAATACAGTTGAAGCCATGTAAGAAAAAGCGATCGAGACCTTGAACATTCTTCCAGAAGATAACTTCAAACACTGACTTCAGCAGTGGAAAATTCCCGAGGATCCGTTAAAGATCGTATTGGGGAGTATTTCGAATGGGATGAAGTAAAAATTGTGAAGCATGAAAAATAAAGAATGTTATATTCCTAATACGGATGTGTTTTCGCCAGAGCCCGTATCTACAGGGAGTCGGAGAAGTCCCATTCCCCTCTCGATTTTGTACAATCGCAGAAATAAATGCTGTAGTTCTTTTATTGACATCCCTTGCTGTGAAATTGACGAAAAGCATCGTTTTGAGCTTTGCATTGTTCTAGTTGTGAAGTCATGGCTGGTTTGAATGGACACAGTTCCACTCTTAAGGACAGAATAGTACTATGGACGTGAGTGCACGAATGCAGACAACTGGCCAAATAATGGCAGAGATAATAATGAGTGTGTTTAGAGATCGCTTTGGCAAAGCCGCGACTCGTAGAGCAAGACTGCTTGAATGCAAGAAAGGTGTTTATGTTTTAGGCAGTGTCAAACACAGCGGAACTCAAAGATAGTTCACACAGGAGGAATGTGGTTTTCTGGTCTAAGAAAAATACCCATTGCGTGCAAGAGTTGGAACGGAACCTCCCTCATGGCTCTTGGTTCAAATGGGTCTGAGCACTATGGGACATAACTTCTAAGGTCATCAGTCCCCTAGAACTTAGAATTACTTAAACCTAAGGAAATCACATACATCCATGCCCGAGGGAGGATTCGAACCTGCGACCGTCGCGGTCGCGCGGTTCCAGACTGTGGCGCCTAGAACCGTTCGGCCACTACGGCCGGCCCTCCCTCATGTTATGATATGTGAAGGGATCTCGTCCCGATACCCGCTCGGGGCATTTCTTAAGTGCATATGAATAGAAATTCTTATTTGGACAGTTTGAATCTGCTTCTAATACTTCTGCACGAAGAAAAGAGAATCACGGATCATATGAGGTTATAGGACGATGGAGCTCCAACGCACTTGGCTGTTTAGTTACGTGAGTTCCTTGAAGAACAATTTAGAGGTCACCGTACTGGGCGTGGCTCAGCAGTATCTGCAGCGCCAATGAAATTGCCACCATGAAACCCAGACTTTACCACACCGGACAGCTCATTGTAGGCAATATCAAGTCCCATGCGGGCCAAAGTCGGCACAAGACTAACTGCGCATACGTGTTCAGAAAACGTGTTGAGGAGTCCTTTTGAAGCATAACTCCTGAGATGATCCTCAAGATGTGAATGAAGGGGAGTAGGGGGAGGGGAGGGGATGTAGACACACGATGGTACACGATCAGGTCTGTTGGACACTTAGTTTTCACATGTAAGTACAGGGATACAGGAACTTCACGGGTGCATTGTATTTGGCAGGCGAGATAAAGATAAGAGATGGCGCTCAGTTAAGCCTACTAATAAGTAAATGGTGTTTCGATGTTGCGTGTCAGATATAAACCATCTGTGTTTTGTCTCGTGGAGTGAGGACACGCTTCAACTTCTTGAGACCTATTCTTAACAACATCATTAAGGCTGCAACTTCAGCCAGATGTTTTGAGACGCGGGAGTGGTGTTAGTCTGTCACGATTCAAAATAAGAGGGATATCACGATGTGGTAATCGTACTAGCGCTAGTACAGAAACGGTATTTATGATTTCACTTACAGCTGGATTTTGTATATATTTAGCGGGCCGAAGTGGCCGAGCGGTTCTAGGCGCTACAGTCTGGAACCGCGCGACCGCTACGGTCGCAGGTTCGAATCCTGCCTCGGGCATGCACGTGTGTAATGTCCTTAGGTTAGTTAGGTTTAAGTAGTTCTAAGTTCTAGGGGACTGATGACCTCAGAAGTTAAGTCCCATAGTGCTCAGGACTATTTGAACAATTTTTGTTTATATTTATAGAAATATTTGTTGACGCATGAGTCTTGAAGCACTGTCAAGCTATAGTCACTCAATAAGTGAGGTAGCCGGCGTAAGCAACGATTAAGAAGTGTGGAAATGAAATGAAGCGCAGCACCTCACACAAAGAACTCTGATATTATTACGGCGAGAATTAGTGAGCTGAGCAAGAGTTAATAACTATTAATATTGTTAACGGCGTCCTTGTCTGTTGTCTGAGAGTGGTAGCAAGCCGTAACTGGTGTTGAACAGACTTTTTGTTAATATATTACTAGAAGTAGCTGTGCGTATGCAGTGGTGTGCGATATATGGTGAATAAAGAGATAAAATGTCGTTTTCAGTTCTAAACTCGCCCTGTGATAATTGAGTGAACTTTACCGTAAGGGAAAAGTAATATTCAAAAACTTATGCTTGAAAGTTTCTTTATGTATTTTTGATTAGTCGCCAAGTGGTGGAAGCGCTTGGTAATTTTTGCGATGCGAGGAAGGTATATTTGACTGAAAGCTCAGTTCTCCAGGTCCCGTATATCTTACTGAAATAAATTTAACACTATGGAACTGAAATGAACTTTCTCTGTGCGTTTTAATTTAGTAGTATTCAATAATCTTCGACTCGTTAATTGCAAGTTAGACTAAAAATAAAAAGAGAAAGCGGATATCTGTTTGCAGCTGTAGAATCGCAGTTACAAGAGGTTAATGTACTTAAAAGAAAAAAATATTTAAAAAGTGACGTATCCCACAATAATGCTAAGATTTTAGCTAGGATTTTCTGAAACTATCTTCAATATATGGTGAGGAAGAAATATGAGGGTTGTCCAGAACGTAAGTTCCGATCGGTCGCGAAATGGAAACCACAGTGAAAACCAGAAGCGTTTTATTTGCAGCAGTTACGTACACCTTCCATCTACTTCTCTACATAGTCGCCGCTCCAACTTCCGAGTTTTGCCATAGTGTTGCATCAACTTTCCAATATCCTCGTCATAGAAAGCAGCCGCCTGTGCTTACGGCCAGTATCTGCGCTGGTCTGCAGCTCGTTGTCTGTGGAAAAATTTTGTCTTCATAGCCAGCGGTTCTTGTGAGCAGAGATGAGACTCAGGAGCAGCCAATTACGGACTATACTATGGTTGAACAAACACTTCTCATCGGAAACACTGCAGGAGCGTCTTCATTGCCCTTGCAGTGTGAGGCCGAGAAATGGCATGAAGAAGGAAATGCTCGACAGTTCTGTTATGTGGGCTGCATGACACAGGCGAAATCTCTAACCAGGCCCTCATACTTGGCGGGAAACGTTATTCCCTAGGCATCTTTTCGTGCTCACTGTTCACTCAAAACTGAAAAGAGCGACGCGACACGATCGACGGGTATACTAGAGACACTGCTCAACCCATTTCTCATACAAAAACAGCAGTTGACCGGCGTTGCCTAGAGAAACGTTGTTGTGATGCCTCGTGTAAGGAGGAGACATCCGTACCACCACGTTTCCGACTTTGATAAGGGTCGGATTGTAGCCTATCGCGATTGCGGTTTATCGTATCGCGACACTGCTGCTGTCGTTGGTCGAGACACAATGACTGTTAGCAGAATGCGGAATCGGTGGGTTCAGGAGGGTAATACGAAACGCCGTGCTGGATCCCAACAGCCTCGTATCACTAGCAGTCGAGATGACAGGTGTCTTATCCGCATGGCTGTAACGGATCGTGCAGCCACGTCTCGATCCCTGAGTCAACAGATGGGGACGTTTGCAAGACAACAACCATCTGCACGAACAGTTCGACGACGTTTGCAGCAGGATGGACTATCAGCTCGGAGACCATGGCTGCGGTTACCCTTGACGCTGCGTCACAGACAGGGGCGTCTGCGATGGTGTACTAAACGCCGAACCTGGTTGTACGAATGGCAAAACGTCATTTTTTCGGATGAATCCAGGTTCTGTTTGCAGCACCATGATGGTCGCGTACGTGTTTGGCGACATCGCGGTGAACGCACATTGTAAGCGTGTATTCGTCATCGCCATACTGGCGTATCACCCGGCGTGATGGTATGGGGTGCCATTGGTTACACGTCTCGTCTTGTTCGCACTGACGGCACTTTGAACAGTTGACGTTACATTTCAGATGTGTTACGACCCGTGGCTCTACCCTTCATTCGATCGCTGAGAGACCCTACATTTCAGCAGGATAATGCACGACCGGATGTTTCAGCTCCTGTACAGGGCTTTCTGGATACAGAAAATGTTCGACTGCTGCCCTGGCCAGCACATTCTCCAGATCTCTCACCAACTGAAAACGTCTGTTCAATGGTGGCCGAGCAACTGGCTCGTCACAATACGCCAGTCACTTCTCTTGATGAACTGTGGTATCGTGTTGGAGCTGCATGGGCAGCTGTACCTGTACACGCCATCCAAGCTCTGTTTGACTCAATGCTCAGGCATATCACGGCCGTTATTACGGCCAGAGGTGGTTGTTCTGGGTACTGATTTCTCAGGATCTATGCACCCAAATTGCTTGACAATGTAATCACATGTCAGTTCTAGTATAAATATTTGTCCAATGAATACCCGTTTATCATCTGTATTTCTTCTTGGTGTAGCAATTTTAATGGCCAGTAGTGTATATTATGAAGCATAATGTCCACTGGAGTACGATCGCTGTGGGTACTCATTGACGTATAAGGTAAAGCGCACACCGTATCGGCGGAACGTTACAAATTCACACAGTGGAACCAGTTGCGTGCGTGACACATAGCCTGACCAGAAATGACTGGCCAAAATTGCGTCATTTGTACTGTCTGCATGACGCATAAGGCAGACCTAGAATAGAAACATTTTTTAAGAACTACTTTCTAAAGAAGAACGGAGGCTTACGTTCAAAAGGTGTACGTCAATAATTTCAACACTGGATAGAGCCAACTCCAAGTCTTATCAAAATATTATAGTTTTAAAACATATTTCTAGTGAATTGTAATTACTCTTAAAAGTGTGTGTTGAATAGGGGCTACAGAGTTCAGTTTGGCAGTTGTAGTACTATGCGAGTGGAGCTAACTTCGAAAGAGAGAAATTGACTATCTGAACTTGTCTTAGATGGAATTTCGCCCACTATCGGCGGTGTACACAATTTCTCGCGAAAATCTGTGTGTTTAAAGTCAAATCTGTGTGTCTCGTACTCTTAAGGATAGAAAAGTTTGTAATGTGTTCCTTATAACTTGGAATTTGTTCCGTGCCAATGTAGTGCCAAATAAAGCGAACCTTGGTACGTAAGTTAACGTTGAGTTCATATTCTATTAAGACAAATGCTGTAAAACAGAATTCATGCTAAAATGATTAATGTTTTAAATTTAAGGACTGTCGTGACTTGGAAACTGTCCTATGGCAATGCAGTGTCAAATAAAGCCTATCTTTGTACGCAAGTTAAGGCTGAGTTCATATTCTATTACGACAAATGCTGTAAAACAGAATTCGTGCCAAAATATAAACATTTTAATGTTAAAGACTATCTCATACGGTGTGAAAGAAGCAGTCTGCAAAGAAACTTGGTGTACGTGTAGTTCGCTTGACTTGCATGGGTACCCAAATAGAATAATATGATTTTATGACAGGTGATAACGTTTTCGCATAAAAAATCCGATTTCCATCATTTAAAATGAATTTTCATTAAATGAATTTTAGATCCTGTATCAGAAACATGGTTTTTGGCTACGAGAACCGAGCCGCGGATTCCAAGACGGCTATCCACAGCAATTAGCTAAAATTTTGACGATCTGTTGCTAATCTCCCGATCTCGAACAACGTTGGAAATGTTCTTGATACTTCTATCGTTTCCGAGATGCTGAGGTTCAAAGGAGCCCTACTTGTACACGTAAAGTCCGATGTGAGGTGGAAACGTAGCTTATAAAGTGACGTAACACAGAGAAATGTGTTGTAAAGTGTCTCCGTTATCGCAACATGGCTTCTGGGAACCCCATGTTATGAAGCACGTGGAAAATTTTTGTGCACATAAAAACCGATCTGAGGTGTAAAATTAGTATTATGTTATTTCAATTTCACATAAGTAAACTTAAAATTTTTTTTACTTATCTGTGCTGTTCTTTTAACGTGAGTGATATGCCCTGCTGTAGCGAGGAAATACGAGAGCCAGCGCAGAAATGCTGCTATCGGAGCCCAATAAAGGCGAATACACTCCTATTTAAAATATACGCTGATTGAAGGGTGGGGCGCCAGATGCCTCATTCTACCTTTCTCAGCGCCTTTAAAGGTTTTCCCAAAAATTTTGTCATACGAACGTATTCGCGCTGTTTTATGCTTGGAGAGAACAAGACAGTGGCAGTGGCGAGAAGGTGGAAGATAGTAGATGTGGGTATGTTATAGAAAGTGCGAAGAGGACAATAGCAGTGTGAGAGAAAGAGAGGGAGACAGTGGCAGAGGAATATAATATTTGACTCTCAGAGAACAATGCTAGGAAAAGGGTGAAGATGTCAGTGCCAGATGGAAGGAATGAAGAGTAGAAGAAAGTGGAAGTGGGTAAGAACCAGTGATAATTAGAGAAAGTCTATGACATGGACAATGAGGAAGAAAGAGATAGTGATTGTGAGAAAAGCAGCAACGGTGGGAAGGGATGAATGAGTTGGTAGCAGTAAGAGATATCTAGAGGGAGATGGTGACAGAGTAGACAGTAGTAGCAGAACAGAACAAAGAGGCCTGTGGCTGTGAGACAGGAAACATAAAGAGATACTGACAATGAGTTGGGCTGCATGAGTTAATGAGAATGGGCGAGGGGAAGCGGGTGGGTATGAGCGACTCACATCGATGGTATGAGCGGTTTATAGTGACGGGAGCTTGTGGGTGTGAGGGGTGCGTGTTAAAGAGGGTGCGAATATGTGCGCGTGCCAGAATCTTTGGGAAAAATTTTAAAGCTGCTGAAGAAGAATTTAGAGTGAGGCAGCTGATACCCCACTTTCCAATCAGTCTTTTTTTTTTTTTTTTTTAAAAAAAAAGGAGCATATTCGCCTTTCTTTTGGAGCATTTTTCCGCTGGTTAGAAATCATGTCCAAGACATCGAGTGTCCTGCTACAGACACTCAACGTTGACACTTTCCTGTGCACTACAGCGTCATCAGGAACAGTCACAGATTACTGCTCACCCTGTTCGACAGATCGTTTGTGTGTGTTACACTCCCCTGAAGCAGTCCTGAACATATCTTTGTCTCCAATGAGCATTTGCGCCCAGGATATGTGCCATGGTACTCCTGTAGCGACTTTAGACCAGCTGTTGCCTCACTACCCAAACATTATCTCAGTTTCTTTTGTGTCCAGTGCTCCCATCTCCCTGCCATTTACACCAACATTCCTATTCCTCAAGCCACTGTTCAGTGTGTGGCTAAGGGTACAAACTCTACCAGTATTACTTTGCCCATTCATGTCAACATCCGCATTGCACCGACCTGGATACGCCTGGATACGGAAGTCGGCCTACGCTATAAGGGGCAATCAAGTGAAATCCGAACACCCGCCACAACGGGGTCATGGAATGGTTCCATCCGAAAGTGATCACTTGACGCGTTCAGACGTTTATCGCACTGGGAGACAAGCCAATTCCTGTTTCGTAGAAGGCCTTCGACCTTTGACGGATCCACAACCGCATCCACTCCGTTCAACTGCAACCGACGGCCAAACACGTCTTTCTTCAGAGCGATAAAGATGCAAAAATGACGCGGTGAAGGATCCGTGCTGTACAGAGGATGCTGCAGTGTCTCCCAACCAAATCGCTGAAGCGCAGCCTTCGTCCGATTGCAGTTCCACGCGCTAGGAGCTTGTTTCCATGTGATCGCCGGAATCTGTGTAGCGAGAGGGCGAGGAATGCAGACCACGTCTGCTACACAGCTGTGTGAAGGGTAGTCGAGTCTTGGGCGCTAGCTGTACGACACTATGACCAGTGGACGGATGCACTAGACTAGATCGCCAGCAGTCAACATCATAGCCCGACAACTGCGTGCACCTGTGACGTGGCACTGTGCTGTTACATTATCACAGCAGTGACAGTATCGAAACGCAGCTGGTCAACTTCCTCGAGGGCTGTGTATTATGGCGTGTGTTCGGTTTTCATTTGATTACCCATTAAATTTAACCGCCGCAGCGCGCAGATATCCCGCTCCGCTACACTGTGGCGAATAATACTTGCGCAAATTATGTAAAAACGTGAAGGTCCCGAGCTTATCGGAATGGACAGCAATCATCTTCGAAGATCTGCGTCTTCACTATACACACCTGTAGTTTACAGTTCTCTGTTCCTAGTGGTTGTGGTAGTTACTCTGCGCCAGCCGTTGTAGCCCAGCGTTTCTAGGCGCTTCAGTCCGGAACCGCGCTGCTGCTACGGTCGCAGGTTAGTCAGGTTTAAATAGCTCTAAGTCTAGGCAGGGGACACGTACGTAACCGTCCTGTCTAATCACCTGCATCCACTCGCGTCCATTGTGCATTCCGACGAACTTGGGAAATTCCAGCAACTGAGAAAGTTTGAAGTGTTATGGGCAGTGCCCTCCAACCACCTCCGGATTTTGACGATCTAACGCTCCAATTGACCAGAATTTGACACGATATTTCTGAGGAGGACAGCGAAAAACTCTGCCAATTATTGCCAATCGAATGACTACTTGGATAAGAGCCAAAGGTGGACCAATGCGTTGTTGTCTTGATCAATTTGCGAAGCTCTTTCTCCGCAATAAATCATCGAATTTTTCTGAACTTGTAATCGTTTTGTTTGTCTACACATGTACATCATATCTACCGATCTCCGCCGCATTCAGATAATTTATTTAATTTATGAAAAAAATTATGGGATTTTAAATTTCATGTTTAGAAAAAATTCAAATTTTGTAGTTAATCATCGCAATTTTTACCACAGTTTTTAATAGATTTTGAAAATTCTAGAGTTTCATACACCAGTAAGTATGGTTTGTATGCTATGCAAAATTCATCGAATAATCTCTCTTACGTATGAAGAAAAGTGTACCTGTAGGAACAAATGCAGCCAATAGTAAGTGAAAAAATGATGAAAATTTCCCATCTAACGTAAATTATTTTGTTATAATTTTGAACTTCCACGGCTATGAATGGAATCCTGAATCCTTCCTGGTCATGCTGACAAAGTTGTATGAATTTATTTGTAAAAGTATAGCCAGTGGAAATTAAAATGTCCCGCGGTGCCTCTCCTGCTCCAAGTCGGCCCGTTTGACGTCCTACCCCCGTTAAGCAGATGGTCATAATGCTGCGGCCCTTCAGTATAAATTACGAAGAAATTATTTACATGGGAGAATTTTCCAAGGAAAGATTGTGTGGAAGAGAGGAGAGGAAGAAGTCTTAGAATATTGTATGAAATATAAACTGAACCAAGTTGTCAGCAAATTAAGAAAAAGACACAATACAGCGGAAGTTAAAGGGCGTCAGTTCGATACCTGTAGTAACATGGATCTGCTAGAGTATTTTTCCTATTAAATTACAGAAACTATATCTAAGCCCTCACAGGCTGATACGAGATGAAAAATCTTAAAATTCAGAAGCACACGACAACAAATTCATACCTCGCTTCAATTTACTCAAGAGTCTCTCTGTGTTTCACACACAGTACAGAGGTAGAGGGAAAGAAAGACAGATAGACAGACTGATGTTACAAGTGGAGGAGGAGAATGTAAAGTCTGAAACGGAAGACTAATGACAGTCAACATCGACGTCATACAGTAAGTGGGAGGTGGAGCGTAATGCTTTGCAGAACTTCTTCATTAGGACAGTGATATTTTTGTTGTATTTTCTTTGGTTTGGTCAGTGTGCTTTGCAGTTGGAGTCCCCGGCACTGTTTAGACAGCTGCCCTTTAAGAGAACATCTGTGCAAACTAAACATTTCCGGGCGACAACGGTATTTAGGCGGGCTGGTGAGGACACTGATTGTCGGGAAAACACGGCCACGTCACGTGCGGGAGAATGGATTTTAATCTACGTACACAAAAGAGTAATGTCCGCAGCGAAAGCCGTTTGTTGTTACTGACAGTGGAATGATAACCAAGAACGAATTTTACATCTCATATATGAGAACAGCGTAGGTGCTTCCAGGGAAAAGTACTTTCGATTATAACTGCGAATATGGACTTATTCCAGTGGCTGAAATCCAATATTCAAAAGATGAATTCTCGAAAATATGATGAGGTACGTTTTCAAAGACTTGAAATAAGCAAAAAATATAAAACCCTAAGAAGGACCTCATAACGAATTGTTTCAATAAGGACTCGGTTAATTGTTTGTTATGACGTTTTGACAGCTACAACTTTCTCTGTAGGAATCAACGAGGATTACGCAGAAAGCGAACTTGTGAAATACAGCTCTGTCTTTTCGCCCATGAGATTCAGAAGTTGATGCCATATTCCTTCACTCCTCGACGGCGCGATTCGCTATTGAACAAAATACCAACTTACGGAGTGCTGGATCAATTATACAATGCAATGAATAATTCCTAGCGAACAGAACTCAGCATCGCCATACTTGAAATGGAGAAAGTAGTTCGGGTTTATCCCGAAAGAGTTCTACAGGGCCTTGCTGTTTGCAACATATCGGGCGTCTCAGTTAAGAGTGGCCGGGTGCATTTTCTTCGGTGTTTCGGCATATAGTTAGGTCTCGTTTTTGCAGTCATCCCTAGTAAATACTGCTCATTATGTCCTCCACGCATCGCTCGGTGTCGACGAAAAGTGTCAGTTTGTTTTCCCTTCCAAATAAAATTATTTTTAAAGCGAAATTTTAAGTGTTCATTCGATACAGCGATCACAAATTAGTCTAGTGCGATATCTGTTTTATCGACATGTGTTAACAAGGACGGTAAAACACGAAGATTAACCAACACTCCAGTAGTGATTCAGGAGCGCTGCTACATGGCGGAAGCAGTCAACGCGGACCTCAGTTCCAGAATTGGGAATTCGTTCTTGTTTTGTCGGATTTGTAGTCCGACGCAGCCTTTTCCATTCAGTTGTTCTTCAACCGGAACTTCATATTACAGAAAACTGCTCTACCGTCTAAACTGTGCGGTTTTATATATATCTGCAGTTCATTGATTCTTTAGCTATGAAAGATCTACAGTCTTCTATCCCAACTCTTCCTTTACAGTCTGATCGTTTTCTACGTTAGGTCTGCGGAAAAAAATGCTTAAAATGATCACAGAAAATTAGTAAAAACTAGATGTATAGGGTATTAAAAAACTATCCAGTATTTCAGGGGATAACTGTACGCATCAAAACAAGAAAAAAAGTCTTGTAACAATGGGTCCTACAAAGCATACATTCTGATATATGTCCACTTGCTCAGAGGAGGTGCTCAACATAATGTCCATTCTTCTTAATTCATGCCTCTGCCCTTCGGTGTAAGAAATATCGTCCCCTTTGAAATCTACCTGGTTGGTTCTGAATGTCCTTAGGTGTACGGAAAACACTGTTGTGTAATTGTTACGCATAGTTTATTGGAATAGCATAGACCAACTGCTTCATGTACCCTCATAACCAGAGCTCTGCTGGATTAGGTCCGGGTAACGAGAAGGCCACGGTATGGGACCTCCCCGGCCAATCCACCGGTTTCCAAATATCCTCGTCAGGTGCCGACGCACAATGTAGAGAAAATGTGCTGGTGCGCCGTCAAGGATGAGCTACATCTGCAGTCTGTCCTGGCATGGCAGATCCTCCAGCAAGATGGGCAGTACGTTCTTCAGAAAACACTGATAAATGGCCCCAGTTAATCTCTGCAGTTGCACGTATGGCCCTAGTAATCTACCGCCAAGAACGCCTTCCCATCCATAGATTGAAAAGCGATCCTGATGGCTTGTTTCTTGAACTGCACGGGGATTTTTATCGGACCTCACATATTGATTACAGAAATTGACAACGCCTTCTCATGTAAACCCTGCTTCATCAATAAACAAAATCTTGGAGACAAATTGTCGATCTGCACCACGCTGCCGCAAGAACCACTGGCACAACTGCACTGTGACAGGATGGCCTTTCACCCTAAGGGCCTGGACGCACTGAACATGGTACAGATACAACAATTGAAGTACCACCCAGACCAGAGGATGACTAACATCTTCAGCTGGTGCTATTCATCACAAACTGGTTCCAGTATTGTCTTCCACTAACCTAGAAAGTGCTCCTCCACTTCAGGGGTAGAAACTGAACGAGGCCTTCCACTGTCTACTTTGTTGGGTGCTACGGAGCCTGTTTCCCCAAGACGCTGAACAGCTTAACAGATGGTACCCTGCTTGCCGGAAATCGTTCAGTGTACAGATTATGGGCTCTCAAATTGACCCCATCTGCTAAACCATAGCAGTAAATCATGTCTGTCATTTCCCTTGCGGAATAAAAGGCCTCCATTGGTAGGTTGTGTCAGAGTATCTGCAAGAGAAAAAAAAAGGTTCAAATGGCTCTGAACACCATGGGACTTAACTTCTGAGGTCATCAGTCCCCTAGAACTTAGAACTACTTAAACGTAACTAACCTAAGAACATCACACACATCCATGTCCGAGGCAGGATTGGAACCTGCGACCGTAGCGTCGCGCGGCCCCAGACTGAAGCGCCTAGAACCGCTCGGCCACACCGGCCGGCAAAGAGAGAAAAACCGCACTACAAACATTATAATAATATGTACTTTAAACGTGACTTGCAAGTAGGTCAACCATCATGGTGCGCACCCGGAGTTATCAGAAACGTACGCGAACGTAACTAGGTGTAACAAGACTGCAGTACAGTCGCGCAACGTAAACGGAACAGTTCACTGCAAACCAGTGAGCCAACTGGTGTTTACATCGATACTGCACGGCAGTATCGCAGTACGCTGTTGACCCTGGTATGACACGGAGCGCCCCTGCGAATACGGTGCTCATATCCGCAACTACATGTCGATGATGCCTTCCTACTTCGCAATGTTCCACGCCAGAGGCTGTAATTAACGTTAATTATCGAGTAGTCATCTGTAGAAGGACAATTAATGTATTACCATGGATGTAGTCACAAGAGTTTCCCTTATGAACACGTGATCATATGACGTATGACAATATATACGTTTGTAGGACCCATGGTTATAAGAAATATTTGTCTTGTTTTGATGCATACTATCAACCCTGAAACATTAGATAGTTTTTTTACCACCCTGTGTATACATAATTTCATGTGTTCAAACCTAGACCATATGGCACATTAGTTTATACTTCTATTTTCACCAATATGAACATTTCATTACGGAAATTAAACGATTATATGTCACATCAAAAAACTGTATTTTGAAAATTACTTCCACCGCTTACATTGAACCCTTCCCTGTTTCCTATATGTCGGTTGTTATCAAAGAGTCTGTGAAATATGGAAGGTAAGTTGTTAGCGGACACAACTTACTATGTGTGATGCAGAAACTGGAGACTCATTACATACAGTAGTCAGGACTCGAAAACTCACCAGTAGAGATATACTCACAGAGGTAACAGTGGACATTCATACCATTCAAAGCAACAAGCATCAATCAGTTTGAAACTGAGATCCAGAAGAAAATTTACCCAGGCGAGAGTGACATTCCTTAATAGATTCAAACTGTTATCACACATTATCTTAAACTAAAACTTGAATATTGCTGGTCACTATGGGATCCGTACCAGATAGAATTGACAGAGGAAATAGAGAAGAGTCACAGAAGAGCAGAACGTTACGTTACGGGTTCAAGTAGTAGTAAGCATGAAAGCATCACAGAGATATTCAACCAACTCCAGTGACGAACACTGCAGGAGAAGCGCTCTGAATAATGGTGTGGTTTACTATTGAAGTTCTGAGAGACTACTTTCCTAGGAAAGGCAACCAATATAATTCTCCTTCCTACGTATATATCGCGAAAAGATTATGAAGGTAAAATTAGAGAAACTGCGGCCCATACGGAGGCTTCCTAGCAATCGGTCTTCCTACGAATCATTCACGACTGGATCAGCAAAAGGCAAAGTAACAGTGGTACACGGAGGTTACTCCGTGTACCCTACTCCACACTTGCATTGCAGTGTATAGATGTACTCGTAGATATAGATATCATATGCTGCATGAGTTGTATTATTTTGATGTTTGAAATAAATCTCTGCCTCACATCAAAATAAATTACTTTAATTACTTCAAGAACAATCTGCTCTTTTAATTAGAATTTTATTAAGCTTGTCAGTCATTGGCCGCTTAAACGACCAATCAGAAACGCACTCTAACCAGACAGGCGTGAAACACCGAAGCTAGTTAGTTACACCGTCTTGAACCAGTTTTTGGAGAGCCACCACGTCAGTTGAGTGTATTGAATATGTTTTCACATAAAAGTGATTTAGTGAGTTAAAAGTGCCTCAGAGAATGTATATATGCAAATTTGCAAGTGAATAACTTCGAACGATTGTTCAAGTCGCGTAGAACTGATTTTATGAACTTGCAATGATTCTTGATAAGTGAGTATTAGACTCCCGCGAACTTATGTTGAAGCATTACTGTTAGACTGGCTCTAAAGACTTATTTCCTTTTTTTTAAAAGGGCAATGTGGCATCTTCTTATTTCGAGATTTTCATTATAGTACCGTTGAAGTTCTCCCCTGTCCTCACACCGCTAGACTGCTTCCTGCGCAGTTTTGTAAAGGCTCTGGTGTATCGAACCAAGATTAGAGACCTACAGGACTTGAAGGTACGCATTCGCAATGCATTTTAACATGTCATTATGTGGATCTTGAATCGTACTTTAAGCGAAATGGAATTCAGACTAGATATTATCCGTGGCACTAAGGGGGCACACATTGATGTGCACGAAAGAGAAAACGGAACTTTATGAGCTATTTTATCACATGTTGAAAACCTTTTGTTAATATCTAGTGTAATTTTAAAGGTATTAAGGTCTTTAGTTAATAACCATGTTATAAGACTAAACAATTTTAAACAGGACAAACTCAAACGAAAAAATAAAAAAAAATCGGCAAGAAATCCAGGTAAATATGCTCCAGTCTCATCTACCCCCCGCGATACAGTTTATGGTAGCTTATGGATTATGTGAATAAATGTACTGGGTGATCAAAAAGTCAGTATAAATTTGAAAACTGAATAAATCACGGAATAATGTAGATAGAGAGGTACAAATTGACACACGTGCTTGGAATGACATGGGGTTTTATTAGAACCAAAAAAATACAAAAGTTAAAAAAATGTCCGACAGATGGCGCTTCATCTGATCAGAATAGCAAAAATTAGCATAACAAAGTAAGACAAAGCAAAGATGATGTTCTTTACAGGAAATGCTAAATATGTCCACCATTATTCCTCAAAAATAGCTGTAGTCAAGGAATAATGTTGTGAACAGCACTGTAAAGGATGTCCGGTGTTATGGCGAGGTTGGCGTCAGATGTTGTTCTTCAGCATCCCTAGAGATGTCGGTCGGTCACGATACACTTGCGACTTCAGGTAACCCCAAAGCCAATAATCGCACGGACTGAGGTCTGGGGACCTGGGAGGCCAGGCTCCTCTTATACACGATTGTCATGTGCAGTCACTGATGTTTTGCTGTCCAGAGCCATCTGTCGGACATTTTGTGAACTTGTTTTTTTTTTTTTGTTCTAATAAAACCCCGTGTTATTCGAAGCTTGTGTGTGTCAATTTTTACCTCTCTACCTACATTATTCCGTGGTTTATGAAGTTTTCAAATTTATGCTGACTTTTTGATCACCCAGTAGATACAGTGTGACTTGAACTGTAAAACTATCATAGACTATAATAAATAAGTATAGACTACTACAGTTTTCCTAGTAGCTTTGGTCATTCAATTTCGTACCTCCATTACTTGTACGTTGGGTATGTTTCATACCTATCGGGATTCACTAACAACGATCGCCTTCTTTCCGTATGCGATCAGTGTCTTACTAGATACCCCTGAAAAACGGAAACGGTGAGCTGTCTATAACCTGAGAGAGGATATATAAAGGGCCGGGTGACCTGCGGGACATTTTTGTTCTGCATAATTATTCTCCCGTCTGTTACTTAAAAGCAAATAGTATTTACAGCAAAATTGAAACTGTCAATATTTAGTTCAGGTTTTATTCGAAAATTATTGACTTGCGACATGGAACAGAGGGATGCTGTAGTAAAAATAAAGAAAACAATACCGATTTATCAAATAGCGCTAGAAAACGCAATTTCCTGAACTAAAGGGTTAAATAAAAAAACCGCAAAACAAAAGTTCATCACAAAGACATTGAAATAGCTGGGGTAGTACTTGCCAACCTAAATATGTATATAATGTGTGTATATAGATCACCTACTGGTAACGTTTCAGTCTTCCTCAGAAATTTTGCACTATTACTAGAAAAAGCTTGTCACAACAACTTAAAAAAAGTATAATAATATGTGGCGATCTCAACATTGATTTCCTTGAAGAATCTGCTCGAAAGTCCCAATTAGTAAATTTAATGATGTCATTCAACTTAAATATGAAAGTTATATGTCCTACGAGATTAAACAACTATCTTGAACAGGTTGCTACTAACACTAATTGCACTGTAAAAATTATAGCTGTTGGTTTTTCAGATCACAGTGCTCTAACAATATATTCTAATCCACCACTCAGTGTACTCCCACCAGGAGAAACAGTTATTAAATGTAGAAGGTATAGTGATAGCAACATAAACAACTTTGTACTTAGCTTAGAGAAAGAAGACTGGCAAAGTGTACTTACTTCCTCAACAACAAATGAAAAATATGACAATTTTCTGCACATAATTGAATATTACTTTAATTGCCATTTCCCAGAGAAAATAAAGACTATCACTAACAAAAAAAGAATGCTTGGCTCACAAAAGGTATTAAAACTTCATCAGAAAAGATGAGACTGCTGCACATTCTTAGCAAACTGGACGGTGGCAAATCCAGAGAGTTCAAAGTATACCATAAAAATTAGAAAAACACATACAGGAGAGTTATCAAATGGGCTAAAAAAGCTCATAATAATAAAACAATTAGGTGCTGTTCCAACAAATGTAAGAACATCTGGGGTATAGTAAATGAACAGACTGGTAGAAAGTTAAGGATAGAGGATAAAATCACACTAAATATAGAAGGACAAAAGAATTGAAAACGCACATAAAATTGCCAATAACTTGAACGGCTATTTTTCAGAAATTTCCACAAATCTCCTATCCAACTCTTCAAATACTGTTCACTCTCCTCCCACAAATCTCCTGACTAACTCTCCAAACAATGCACACTCTTGTCTCAAAAATAATACTCCTCTGAACTCCTTTTTCCTATCTCCTACTACACCATATGAAATTGAAGATATTATTAAAAAAAGAGTCAAAAAGATTTATTCTGCAGGGCATGATCTGATACCCTGCTTCTTACTTTATAAGTGTTCAATTTACATCAGTGGACCCCTGTCAAATACCATAAATACCTCATTTCTAGAGGGAACATTTCCAAACCAGCTAAAATTTGCTATTATTATATCTCTCTACAAGAAGGGAGAGAAAACGCACATGACAAACTATAGGCCAATTGCTATACTATCTGCCTTCTCAAAAATATTTGAATACTGTATGTTAACTAGATTAGAAATGTGTCTAAATTCGAACATCATAATCACATCTTCCCAATATGGATTTTGGAAAAATAGGTCCACCACACATGCTCTGTATGCATTTCTAGAAAAGTGCTCAAGTTTTGTTGACCATAGACAACTTGCTGTCGGTATATTTTTTGATCCGTCCAAGGCCTTTGACATGGTCGACAACAAGCTGCTGCTTATGAATCTCCATAATTATGGGATTAGAGGTGTAGACCACAATTGGTTCCATAGCTACCTTAGTCAAAGAAAGCAATATGTAGAAATAAGAAAATCAGAGACATTCAGGCATTCAGGTCAGATATACTACATACAACAAATGGTGTCCCTCAGGGATCTGTCCTTGACCCTGTTCTTTTCATATTGTTCATAAATGGTCTTCCAGAACACTTACCAAATGCCAGCTCCTTTCTGTATGCGGACGACACAAATATCCTGATAACCAGTAGAAGTGACACATTGCAAGATGCAGTTAATGAAACTACTTGTCATTTACAATCGTGGTTTTAAGCAAATAGACTACTCATAAATACTCAAAAAACTGTAAGTATGAACTTCCATACTAGACAAAATCTAACCCCCTTCGATGCAGTTATAGTTATCGGCAAAGATGACGTTACGTACAAGCAGGACACCAAATTTCTTGGACTTACCATCAGTAACACACTAAATTGGAAACCACATATTAAGGCATTGTCACAAAAGCTTAGTAAAACCTCCGATCTATTACGATCATTAAAAGACACAGCCAGTTTAGAGACCTTGAAGCTGGTGTACCATGCCCTGTTTGAGTCTGTCTTGGGGTATGGCCTAATCTTCTGGGGAAAGAGTTCTGATTCTCTCACAGTTTTCAAGCTACAAAAACAAGTAGTAAGAATAATGAAATGTAAAAAAAGAACTGATCACTGTAAACCACTACTTCAACAGCTAAAAATCCTGCCACTGCCATGCTTCTACATATTGGAACTAGCTTGTTTTACAGTACAGCACTTGGATGCCCTCGACAGAAATGCAGACTGCCACACACATGACACCAGAAACAAAACACAGTTATAAATTATAGCCCACAACACAAAATTATATGTGAATGGGTTTAAAGGTATGGGCATTAAAATACACAACCACCTCCCAACAGACATAAAAACAAGCAAAAACCCATAAATCATGAGAACTAAATTAAAGGAATTGCTACTAAATCACTGTTTCTATTCTGTACATGAATTTCTTGAAACAAAATTTTAATTGCTTGCAATAAGCTGTTTATTCAGTTATAGATGTTTCTACTTAGTAAGATAATTTAATTATTGTATCTTATCTATATTCTGTCTGTATGTCATATAGGCCTATGTATTCTGCTATGTGAACTATGTACCACAATATTTTAATTACTTTTAATAAGCTGTCTATTCACTTGTAGATATTTCTACTTAATAAGATAATTTAACTATTGTTTGTTACTCATGTTCTGTCTGTATCTCATATATGTATTCTACTATGTGATCTATGTACTACAATATTTTAATTACTTGTAATAAGCTGTATATGCACTGGTAGATATTTCTACTTAGTAATATAATTTAATTATTGTTTGTTACTCCTATTCTGTCTGTATTTCTTATATGTATTCTGTATGCACCACTTTCATCTCTCATCAGACACCACCTTTTTTATATTTTGTCTATATATCTTGTATGTATTCTGCTATGTGAGTTATGTACCACTACTGTCATCTCTCATCATATACCATCTTCACATAATTTCTCAAATTGACTTGTCCTATATCATGATGTGCATTGCTGTACAAATTGTATGATCTAAAGGACCAATAATAAATCAAATCAAATCGAAATCAAACCATTTAGTAGAACTTATATAAAACAAGGTTTCTGTTATTCATAAGCAACTTTTGCAATTTATCAATAATTACAGGAAAACCTTGCCTCTGATCATGATGAAGAATGTACTATTGAGTACAAAATAACAACAATGACTATATATGTTTTTCATTTTCGCGCATGTAAACTGCACTTGCAATTAAAAGTTATTGCTTTGTTACTTGTACATAAAAGCGCAGAAATTAGGTTATCATCAAATTTTAATTATTTAAAAATCGTAACTTATATTTTGTAAGGATGTAAGATACACAATTAAACAACACTGAATGATGTGCAGTCCTAATTATGTGCAAAACAAAAAAAAAAAAATACAAAACGAAGTCGTCGGCTCCCAGTTTCTAGCTTACACCTTAATATACACTGAGGTGACAAAAGTCACAGGATGCCTCCTGATATCGTGTTGGACCATCTTCCGCCAGGCGAGATGCAGCAACTCGACGTGGCATGGACTCAGTAAGCCATTAGAAGCCCCTGCAGAAATACTGAGCCGCACTTCCTCTATAACCATCCGTAATTGCATAGCTGTTGCCGGGGCAGTAATTTGTGCACCACAGACCTCTCGGTTACATCGCATAAATATTTGATGGGATTCACATCGGGTGATCTGGGTGGCCAATTCATTCGCTCTAATTGTCCAGAAAGTTCTTCAAACCAACGCCGAACAAATCTGGCTTGGTGATATGGCGCATTGTTATCCATAAAAATTCCATCGTTATATAGGAACACGAAGCCCATGAAGGGCTACAAATGATCTCCAAGTAGCCGAACACAAGCATTCTCAGTCTGTGATCGGTTCATTGGGACCAGAGAACTAAGTCCATACCGTGTAAACACAGCTGACACTATTATGGAGCCACCATCAGCTTACACAATGCCTTGTTGACAACTTGGGTCCATGGCTTCGCGAGGTAAGTACCACACTCGAGCCGTACCAGCTGAAAACGGGACTCGTTAATAAGACCACGGTTTTCCAGTCGTCTAGCGTCCAACAGATATGGTCACGAGCCCAGGAGAGGCGCTGCAGGCCACGTCGTGACGTTAGCAAAGACGCTCGTGTGTGTCGTCTGCTACCATATCACACTAACCCAAAATTTTGCTACAATGCCCCAATGGACAGGTGTCAGTAAATCCCATACTGATTTCCGCGATTATGTCACGCAGTGTTGCTTCTTTGTTAGCAGTAACAACTCTACGCAAACGCCCCTGCTCTCGGTCGTTAAGTGAAGGCAGTCGCCCACTGTGTTGTCCGTATGAGAGGTAATGCCTGAAATTTGGTATTCTCGGCACACTCTGAACACTGTGGACCTCGGAATACTGAATCCCCTAACGATCTTCGAAATGGAATGTTCCATCACCAACTATCATTCCGAATTCAAAGTCCGTTAATTCCTAATCGGCATCCATAATAACGTCGGAAACGTTTCCACATGAAAAACCTGGGCACAAATGACAGCTCCGCGAATGCACTGCTCTTTTATAACTCGAGCAAACGATACTACCGCCATAAGTACGAGGGGTAACATTGCCGCGGGCGGAGCTTGTGTAGTACGCATTTCTGCCACTAGACGTGTATAGCACACCTCATTGCTAGCTCAGTGCCACCTGTGTTGTCACCTGCCTTGTTCTCTTCATTTGCTGTGATTGCTTTTGTTAGCGCTGTTTTCTTCCTGTTTCGTTTTGTAATGATGGAAATTTTACGTGAACAACGTGCAGGTCCTCCCCCCATGAACCATGGACCTTGCCGTTGGTGGGGAGGCTTGCGTGCCTCAGCGATACAGATGGCCGTACCGTAGGTGCAACCACAACGGAGGGGTATCTGTTGAGAGGCCAGACAAACGTGTGGTTCCTGAAGAGGGGCAGCAGCCTTTTCAGTAGTTGCAGGGGCAACAGTCTGGATGATTGACTGATCTGGCCTTGCAACATTAACCAAAACGGCCTTGCTGTGCTGGTACTGCGAACGGCTGAAAGCAAGGGGAAACTACAGCCGTAATTTTTCCCGAGGACATGCAGCTTTACTGTATGATTAAATGATGATGGCATCCTCTTGGGTAAAATATTCCGGAGGTAAAATAGTCCCCCATTCGGATCTCCGGGCGGGGACTACTCAGGAGGATGTCGTTATCAGGAGAAAGAAAACTGGCGTTCTACGGATCGGAGCGTGGAATGTCAGATCCCTTAATCGGGCAGGTAGGTTAGAAAATTTAAAAAGGGAAATGAATAGGTTAAAGTTAGATATAGTGGGAATTAGTGAAGTTCGGTGGCAGGAGGAACAAGACTTCTGGTCAGGTGACTACAGGGTTATAAACACAAAATCAAATAGGGGTAATGCAGGAGTAGGTTTAATAATGAATAGGAAAATAGGAATGCGGGTAAGCTACTACAAACAGCATAGGGAACGCATTATTGTGGCCAAGATAGATACGAAGCCCACACCTACTACAGTAGTACAAGTTTATATGCCAACTAGCTCTGCAGATGATGAAGAAATTAGAGAAATGTACGATGAAATAAAAGAAATTATTCAGATAGTGAAGGGAGACGAAAATTTAATAGTAATGGGTGACTGGAATTCGAGTGTAGGAAAAGGGAGAGAAGGAAACATAGTAGGTGAATATGGATTGGGGCTAAGAAATGAAAGAGGAAGCCGCCTAGTAGAATTTTGCACAGAGCATAACTTAATCATAGCTAACACTTGGTTCAAGAATCATAAAAGAAGTTTGTATATATGGAAGAATCCTGGAGATACTAGAAGTTTTCACATAGATTATATAATGGTAAGACACAGATTTAGGAACCAGGTTTTAAATTGTAACACATTTCCAGGGGCAGATGTGGACTCTGACCACAATCTATTGGTTATGACCTGTAGATTAAAACTGAAGAAACTGCAAAAATGTGGGAAATTAAGGAGATGGGACCTGGATAAACTGAAAGAACCAGAGGTTGTACAGAGTTTCAGAGAGAGCATAAGGGAACAATTGACAGGAATAGGGGAAAGAAATACAGTAGAAGAAGAATGGGTAGCTCTGAGGGATGTAGTAGTGAAGGCAGCAGAGGATAAAGTAGGTACAAAGACGAGGGCTGCTAGAAATCCTTGGGTAACAGAAGAAATATTGAATTTAATTGATGAAAGGAGAAAATATAAAAATGCAGTAAATGAAGCAGGCAAAAAGGAATACAAACGTCTCAAAAATGAGATCGACAGGAAGTGCAAAATGGCTAAACAGGGATGGCTAGAGGACAAATGTAAGGATGTAGAAGCTTATCTCACTAGGGGTAGGATAGATACTGCCTACAGGAAAATTAAAGAGACCTTTGGAGAGAAGAGAACCACGTGTATGAATATCAAGAGCTCAGATGGCAGCCCAGTTCTAAGCAAAGAAGGGAAGGCAGAAAGGTGGAAGGAGTATATAGAAGGTTTATACAAGGGCGATGTACTTGAGGACAATATTATGGAAATAGAAGAGGATGTAGATGAAGACGAAATGGGAGATATGATACTGCGTGAAGAGTTTGACAGAGCACTGAAAGACCTGAGTCGAAACAAGGCCCCCGGAGTAGACAACATTCCATTAGAACTACTGACGGCCTTGGGACAACCAGTCCTGAGAAAACTCTACCAGCTGGTGAGCAAGATGTATGAGACAGGCGAAATACCCTCAGACTTCAAGAAGAATATAATAATTCCAATCCCAAAGAAAGCAGGTGCTGACAGATGTGAAAATTACCGAACTATCAGTTTAATAAGCCACGGCTGCAAAATACTAACGCGAATTCTTTACAGACGAATGGAAAAACTGGTAGATGCAGACCTCGGGGAGGATCAGTTTGGATTCCATCGAAATGTTGGAACACGTGAGGCAATACTGACCTTACGACTTATCTTAGAAGAAAGATTAAGAAAAGGCAAACCTACGTTTCTAGCATTTGTAGACTTAGAGAAAGCTTTTGACAATGTTGATTGGAATACTCTTTTTCAAATTCTAAACGTGGCAGGGGTAAAATACAGGGAGCGAAAGGCTATTTATAATTTGTACAGAAACCAGATGGCAGTAATAAGAGTCGAGGGGCATGAAAGGGAAGCAGTGGTTGGGAAAGGAGTGAGACAGGGTTGTAGCCTCTCCCCGATGTTATTCAATCTGTATATTGAGCAAGCAGTAAAGGAAACAAAAGAAAAATTTGGAGTAGGTATTAAAATTCATGGAGACGAAGTAAAAACTTTGAGGTTCGCCGATGACATTGTAATTCTGTCAGAGACGGCAAAGGCCTTGGAAGAGCAGTTGAACGGAATGGACAGTGTCTTGAAAGGAGGATATAAGATGAACATTAACAAAAGCAAAACGAGGATAATGGAATGTAGTCAAATTAAATCGGGTGATGCTGAGGGAATTAGATTAGGAAATGAGACACTTAAAGTAGTAAAGGAGTTTTGCTATTTAGGAAGTAAAATAACTGATGATGGTCGAAGTAGAGAGGATATAAAATGTAGACTGGCAATGGCAAGGAAAGCGTTTCTGAAGAAGAGAAATTTGTTAACATCGAATATAGATTTATGTATCAGGAAGTCGTTTCTGAAAGTATTTGTTTGGAGTGTAGCCATGTATGGAAGTGAAACATGGACGATAACTAGTTTGGACAAGAAGAGAATAGAAGCTTTCGAAATGTGGTGCTACAGAAGAATACTGAAGATAAGGTGGATAGATCACGTAACTAATGAGGAGGTATTGAATAGGATTGGGGAGAAGAGAAGTTTGTGGCACAACTTGACTAGAAGAAGGGATCGGTTGGTAGGACATGTTTTGAGGCACCAAGGGATCACAAATTTAGGATTGGAGGGCAGCGTGGAGGGTAAAAATCGTAGAGGGAGATCGAGAGATGAGTACACTAAGCAGATTCAGAAGGATGTAGGTTGCAGTAGGTACTGGGAGATGAAGCAGCTTGCACAGGATAGAGTAGCATGGAGAGCTGCATCAAACCAGTCTCAGGACTGAAGACAACAACAACAACAACAACGTGCAGGTGTGTGAATTTTGTTTTCTACTGGGTAGAAGTGCTGCTGAAACTGCTTTAACGTTGAAACATCTTACCAACCTGACCCTATGGGAAAAACTCAAGTGTACGAGCGTTTTGCTCGATTCAAAAATGGCGACATAGCTACTAACGATAAACCTCGATCTGGACGTCCGTCAACTGCCCCAGCCGACGAAAATATTGAAAAATTCGACAGCTTATGATCACAGACCGTCGACAGACAACTGATCGTCTGTCAGGGATTAGTGGGTTATCTTCGTGCTCGGTTCAGCGTATTTTAACGAAAGATCGGGAATGAATAGGGTTCCTGCCAAGTTTGATTTTCGGCTTCTGACTGATAATCAAACTGAACGTCGAGCTGAAACATGTCGTGCTTTGAAAAACAGCATGAAACTAATCCAGATTTTCCGTCAAAAGTCATTACTGGTGAACAGTCATGGTGTTATCAGGACACCGATTTGACAACATTGAAGAAATCAAGGAAAAAAAAGGGAAGAGCTGTCAGCCGTTTCTGAAAATAACTACAAAAAATGTTTCGAACAGTGGAATGTATTACACTGAAGCGCCAAAGAAACTGGTATATGCATGCGTATTCCAATACAATGGTATGTAAACAGGCACAATATGGAGCTGCGGTCTGCAACGCCTATGTAACTGGTTCAAATGGCTCTGAGCACTATGGGACTTAACTGCTGAGTTCATCAGTCCTCTAGAACTTAAAACTAATTAAACCTAACTAAGCTAAGGACATCACACACATCCATGCCCGAGGCAGGATGCGAACCTGCGACCGTAGCGGTCGCGCGGCTCAAGACTGTAGCGCCTAGAACCGCTCGGCCACTTAGGCCCGCCTCCTATGTAAGACAAAAAGTGTATGGTTACTGCTGCTACAGTGGCAGGTTATCAATATTTAAGTGAGTTTGTACATGGTGTTATAGTCAGCGCACAAGCCATAGGACACATTGTCTGCGAGGTAGGGATGAAGTAGGGATCTTCCCGTATGGCCATTTCGCAAGTCTACTGTGACTCTAAGGAATGAGGTAAAACATCAAATCTTTGGCATCGATGCGGCCGAAAAATATCCTATTAGAACGGACCCAAAGACGACTGAACTGAAACGTTCAACGTGACAAAAGTCAAATCCTTCTGCAAACTGCTGAAGTTTTCAGTGCTGGGCCATCAACAAGTGTCAGCGTGCAAACCATTCAGCGAAACATCATGGATATGGGCTTTCGGAGCCGAAGGCCCCCTCATGAAAGTATGATATGACTACACGACACAAAGCGTTACACCTCACCTGGGCTCGTCAACACCGTCACTGGACTGTTGATGTCTGAAAACATGTTGCCTGCAAGGACGAATCTCGTTTCAAATTGTATCGAGCGGATGGACGTGTATGGGTATGGAACAACGTCATGAATCCATGGACCCTGAATGTCAGCAGGGGACGGGTGTGGGGCGTGTGCAGTTGGAGTGAAATGGGTCCCCTAATACGTCTAGATACGACTCTGACAGGTGACACGTGCGTAAGCATCCTGTCTGATCACCTGCATCCATTCATGTCCATTGTGCATTCCGACTGACTTGGTAAATTCCAGCAAGTGAGAAAGTTTGGAGTCTAATGGGCAGTGCCCTCCAACCAGCTCAGGATTTTGAAGATCTGACGTGCCAATTGACCAGAATTTGATATGAGATTCTTCAGGAAGACAGCGAAAAACTCTGCCAATTATTGCCAATCGAATGACTGCTTGCATAAGAGCCAAAGGTGAACCAATGTGTTGTTGACTAGTTCAATTTGCGAAGCTCTTTCTCCGTAAAAAATCATCAAATTTGTCTGAATCTGTAATCGTTTTGTTTGTCTACACATGTACATCATATCTACCTATCTCCGCCCTATTAAGATAATTCGGATGCTTTATTTATTTATTTTTTATTTATTTGACAGTATTTACCAGACTCGAACTTCGTTCATAAAACTTGACAACTGATGAGAAGTTAGATCGTTTGAATAAGTATAGTTCCTCAACATCTGACAAACTGTTCACTGCACTCTTCGAATTCTGACAAAGACATGTCCATTGTGCATTCTAACGGACACCCCACACTCCCAGAATTGCTCCAGAGTGGCTCCAGGAACACTCTTCTCAGTTGAAACACTTCTGCTGGCTACCAAACTTTCCAGACGTGAACATCATGAGCATATCTGGGATGCCTTGCAACGTGCTGTTCAGAAGAATCTCCATCCCCTCGTACTCTTACGGATTTATGGATAGCCCTGCAGGATTCCTGGTGTCAGTTCCCTCCAGCCCTGCATCAGACATTAGTCGAGTTAATGCCACGTTGTGTCGCGATGTTGAAAATATATAGCTTATAAATAATAATTCTAGTTTTTCTGGGTTGTTATTGTTGTGGTCTTCAGCCCTGAGACTGGTTTGGTGCAGCTCTCCATGCTACCCTATCCTGTGCAAGCTTCTTCATCTCCCAGTACTTGCTGCAACCTACATCCTTCTGAATCTGTTTAGTGTATTCATCTCTTGATCTCCTTCTACGATTTTACCCTCCACGCTGTCCTCCAATGCTAAATTTGCGATTCCTTGATGCCTCAGAATATATCCTACTAACGGTTCCTTCTTCTTGTCAAGTTGTGGCTCAAACTCCTCTTGTCCCTAATTCTATTCAATACCTCCTCATTAGTTAGGTGATCTAACCATCTAATCTTCAGTATTCTTCTGTAGTACAACCTTTCTAAAGCTTCTATTCTCTTCTTTTCTCAACTATTTATCATCCATGTTTCACTTCCATACATGGCTACACTCCATACAAATACTTCGAGAAACGACTTCGTGACACTTAAATCTATACTCGATGTTAACAAATTTCTCTTCTTCAGAAGCGCTTTCCTTGCCATTGCCATTCTACATTTTATATCCTCTCTACTACGACCATCATCAGTTATTTTGCTCCCCAAATAGCAAAACTCCTATACTACTTTAAGTGTCTCATTTCCTAATCTAATTCCCTCAGCATCACCCGACTTAATCCGACTACATTCCATTATCCTGGTTTTGCTTTTGTTGATGTTCATTTTACGTCCTCCTTTCAAGACACTGTCCATTCCGTTCAACTGCTCTTCCAAGTCCTTTGCTGTCTCTGACAGAATTACAATGTTATAGGCAAACCTCACAGTTTTTATTTCTTCACCATGGATTTTAATTCCTACTCCAAATTTTTGTTTTGTTTCCTTTACTGCTTGCACAATATACAGATTGAATAACATCGGGGAGAGGCTACAACCCTGTCTCACTCCCTTCCCAACCACTGCTTCCCTTTCATGTCCCTCGACTCATAACTGCCATCTGGTTTCTGTACAAATTGTAAATAGCCTTTGGCTGCCTCTATTTTACACCTGCCACCTTTAGAATTTGAAAGAGGTACCCCTTCGTATAAATGCATATCGCTATCCAGTGACTTTGTCACCGGAGTGTATGTTTCTTTCCCTACCAATACTACTGGTCGTGTATGTAATCCACATCTACATCTACATCCATACTCCGCAAGTCACCTGGCGGTGTGTGGCGGAAGGTACCTTGAGTACCTCTATCGGTTCTCCCTTCTATTCCACTCTCTCATTGTTCGTTGAAAGAAAGATTGTCGGTATGCCTCTGTGTGGGCTCTAATCTCTCTGCTTCTATCCTCGTGGTCTCTTCTCGAGATATACGTAGGAGAGAGCAATATACTGCTTGATTCCCTGGTGAAGGTATGTTCTCGAAACTTCAACAAAAGCCCGTACCGAGCTACTGAGCGTCGCTCCTGCAGAGTCTTCCACTGGAGTTTATCTATCATCTCCGTAACGCTTTCGCGATTACTAGATGATCCTGTAACAAAGCGCGCTGCTCTCCGTTGGATCTTCTCTATCTCTTCTATCAACCCTATCTGTTAGGAATACCACACCGGTGAGCAGTATTCAGGCAGTGGGCGAACAAGCGTACTGTAACCTACTTCCTTTGTTTTCGGATTGCATTTCCTTAGGATTCTTCCAATGAATCTCAGTCTGGCATCTGCTTTACCGACGGTCAACTTTATATGATCATTCCATTTTAAATCACTCCTAATGCGTACTCCCAGATAATTTATGGAATTAACTGCTTCCAGTTGCTGACCTGCGATATTGAAGCTAAATGATAAGGGATCTTTCTTTCTATGTATCCGCAGCTCATTACACGTGTCTACATTGAGATTCAATTGCCATTCCATGCACCATGCGTCAATTCGCTGCAGATCCTCCTGCATTTCAGTACAATTTTCCATTGTTACAACCTCTCGATATACCACAACATCATCCGCAAAAAGCGTCAGTGATCTTCCGATGTCATCCGCAAGGTCATTTATGTATATTGTGAATAGCAACGATCCTACGACACTCCCCCGCGGCACACCTGGAATTACTCTTACCTCGGAAGACTTCTCTCCATTGAGAATGACAAGCTGCGTTCTGTTATCCAGGAACTCTTCAATCCAGTCACACAATTGGTCTGGTAGTTCATATGCTCTTACTTTGTTCATTAAACGACTGTGGGGAACTGTATCGAACGCCTTGCGGAAGTCAAGAAACACGGCATATACCTGTGAACCCGTGTCTATGGCACTCTGAGTCTCGTGGACGAATAGCGCGATATGGGTTTCACACGATCGTCTTTTTCGAAACCCATGCTGATTCCTACAGAGTAGATTTCTAGTCTCACTATACTCGAACATAATACGTGTTCCAAAATTCTACAACTGATCGACGTTAGAGGTATAGGTCTGCAGTTCTGCACATCTGTTCGACGTCCCTTCTTGAAAACGGGGATGACCTGTGCCCTTTTCCAATCCTTTGGAACGATACGCTCTTCTAGAGACCTACGGTACACCGCTGAAAGAAGGGGGACAAGTTCCTTCACGTACTCTGTGTAAAATCGAACTGGTATCCCATCAGGTCCAGCAGCCTTTCCTCTTTTGAGCGATTTTAAATGTTTCTCTATCCCTCTGTCGTCTGTTTCGATATCTACCATGTTGTCATCTGTGCGACAATCTAGAGAAGTAACTACAGTGCAGTCTTCCTGTGTGAAGCAGCTATGGAAAAAGACATTTAGTATTTCGGCCTCTAGTCTGTCTTCCAAGAAAAGTACCAAACCGTAATTTTTGTGGGGCGCAACTGTGTGACGCACTTGACTGTGAGCACGGGCAGCAGGAGGGTGGCGGCGTCGGCCTTCTCGGGAGACAGCGAGATGCCGCCCAGCGCCGCGTCCACACTGCCCTCCTCCAGCCGCCGCAGCAGCTCACAGCTGGCGCTGCAGCCGCACTGGTCACCCTGCACGCTCTCCATGTCAGACCTGCACACCACAACACACCAGGCGACTGCCAGGAGCACGTGTCTGCACAGGCGCTCATCTGGATACTAACGTCTGACCGGCATAACACGAGATCTGGCGGTACAAAACGACACTATTGCTATGAAAAACTTTACATTGATGGACAAAAAGCCTGCAATTTTCTAGGTTACATACAGTGCTGGCCATTAAAATTGCTATACCAAGAGAAATTCATATGATAAACGGGTATTCATTGGGCAAATATACTAGAACTGACATGTGACAACATTTCCACGCAATTCGGGTGCATAGATCCAGAGAAATCAATACCCAGAAAAACCACCTCTCGCCATAATAACGGCCTTGATAAGCCTGGGCATTGAGTCAAACATAGGTCGGATGGCGTGTACAGGTACAGCTGCCCATGCAGCTTCAACACGATACCACAGTTCATCAAGAGTAGTGACAGGCGTATTGTGACGAGCCAGTTTCTCGGCCACCATTGACCAGACGTTTTTCAATCGGTGAGAGATCTGGAGAATGTGCTGGCCAGGGCAGCAGTCGAACATTTTCTCTATCCAGAAAGGCCCGTACAGGACCTGCAACATGCGGTCGTGCATTATCCTGCTAAAATGTAGGGTTTCGCAGAGATCGAATGAAGGGTAGAGCCACGGGTCGTAACACATCTGAAATGTAACGTCCACTGTTCAAACTGCCTTCAATGCGAACAAAAGGTGACCGAGACGTGTAACCAATGGCACCCCGTACCATCACGCCGGGTGATGCGCCAGTATGGCGATGACGAATACACGCTTCCAATGTGCGTTGTCGCCAAACACGGATGCGAAAATCATGATGCTGTAAACAGAACCTGGATTCATTCGAAAAAATGACGTTTTGCCATTCCTGCACCCAGGTTCGTTGTTGAGTACACCATCGAAGGCGCTCCTGTCTGTGATGCAGCGTCAAGGGTAACCGCAGCCATGTTCCCCTAGCTGATAGTCCATGCCGCTGTAAACGTCATCGAACTGTTCGTGCAGATGGTTGTCGTCTTGCAAACGTCCCCATCTGTTGACTCAGGGATGGAGACGTGGCTGCACCATCCGTTGCAGCCATGCGGATAACATGCCTGTCATCTCGAGTGGTAGTAATACGAGGCCGTTGGGATCCAGCACGGCGTTGTATTACCCTCCTGAACCCACCGATTCCATATTCTCCTAACAGTCATTGGATCTCGACCAACGAGAGCAGCAATGTTTCGATACGATAAACCGCAATCGCGATAGACTACAATCCGACCTTTATCAAAGTCGGAAACGTGATGGTGCGCATGTCTCCTCCTTACACTAGGCATCACAACAACGTTTCACCAGGTAACGCCGGTCAACTGCTGTTTGTGTATGAGAAATCGGTTGGAAACTTTCCTCATGTTAGCACGTTGTAGGTGTCGTCACCGGCGCCAACCTTCTGTGAATGCTCTGAAGAGCTAATCATTTTCATATCACAGCATCTTCTTCCTGTCGGTAAAATTTCGCGTCTGTAGCACGTCGTCTTCGTGGTGTAGCAATTTTAATGGCCAGTAGTGTATTCAAGTGTCTAACATTGCAAGCTCACAGGTTAATGTTAACGGTGAGATAAGCAATTGCAATTCTGAAATACTGGTAGATTAATAACCAGTGTAACAGCTAGAATGTTGCATGAAAGCATGAAAACGTGCATGAATTGTGTTGTACACGTGCTGGATGTCAGTTTGTGGGGTGGAGTTTGACGCCTGTTGCACTCGGTCAGTCACTAAAGGGACGGTGAATGCTGTTTGTGAATGACGCAGGACTTGTCATGCGATGATATCCCATATATCCTCGACTCGAGACAGATCTGGTGATCGAGCAAGACAAGGCAACATGTCGACACTCTGCAGACCATGTTACAACATGAGATGTGGGCGAGCGTTATCCTGTTGGAAAACACCTGTTCATAAATGGCTTCATAACAGGTCGAATCACCAGACTGACGTATAAATTTGCAGTCAGAGTGCGTGGGTTAACCACGACGGTCCTACTGCGGTCACACGAATTTGCAAACTAGACCGTAACTCCAGGTGTAGGTCCAATGCGGTTAGTATGCAGACACGTTGGTTGCAGGCCCTCAACTGTCCTCCTCATAACCAACACACGACCATCACTGGCACCGAGATAGAACCAGCTTTCATCAGGAAACATAACTGATCTCCACCCTGCCCTCCAATTGACACCACTGAAGTCCGAAATGACGGTGGTTTGGAGACAGTGGAACACAAGCTAGAGGGCGTCTTGCTCGGAGATGTCCTTGAAGTAACCGATTTGTGAGAGTTCGTTGTGTTACTGTGGAGCCAACTGCTACTCAATTGCCGCTGCAGATGCAGTACGATGCGCCAGGGCACACGCCTGACACGGTGGTCTTCCCTCTCGGTAGTGCCACGTGACTGTCTGAAGCCCGGTCTTCTTGTGTCTGTACATTTTCATGACAACCGCTGCCAGCAATTATGTGCAATGGCTACGTTCCTGCCAAGTCTTTCTGCGAAATCGCAGAAGGAACATTCAGTTTCTCGTAGCCCAATTATATGACCTCATCCAAATTCAGTGAGATGTTGATAATGGCGTCGTTTTCGCCATAAAGGCACTTTTGACTAACATCAACTCACCACATCCAATGTCAAAAGTAACTAAGAATCACGACCGTTACAGCAGGTATTTAAAGTAAGCCTAATTTTCATCCTCATAGCGGCGCTACTTAGTACCACTCTTATGTGACTGGCGCGTAATCTGAATAGCCATCGTCTTTCAGATGTAGAAACACGCCTACCAACTTTCGTTTATTTCGCACAACCTCGTTTCGGTACTGCGACTTTTTTGTGTCAGCGTATTTAGACGACATACTTCGCCTCATCATAAGATGCTGCTGAAGTACTGAGCTGCTATGAGAGTTGCCCGTCCCTTTATAGGGTAACTCGAGGTGAAACGGGATACTTGGTGTTCAGTAGTTTTTGTGAGGTAAAGGAAATCAAGAAAACACATCTTAAATACATAAAAAGACATCTTGTAGTATAACCCAATATACCTACTTGAAAATTGTTTAAACTGTGTTATGTATTTTTTACATTTTTTCAAAGAATGCTTGCATATTTGCCATCCTGGTCCACCCAAGGGGCAGAAAGCGACAAAGCAATTTTTTATGAAATTATTGCATCAACGTTGAAAATATTATTATAAGTATCATCTTAAGACTAAGACATAAAGCTGTTTAATGAATGATTTAGACTGAGGAACATGGCATCTGCAAAAACATCAATACTAACAAAATATTTTATTTTTTGAAAATATACATTTATTTTTAATTCATAATACCTAGTTACTATTACTGTTGCTGTTACTTCGTTGAAGGCGATCGCTCTTGCACCAGACGAATTTTCTAGACTGTGAATAGACAATGTAGGATGCCTCGTAATAAGTCCCAGAACCCAGTCCAGTCCAGCTAGATAAGTTCCTTTGTCAAATCTGTGTGGTAAGCCATTTCTTTCTGTTAGCCGGTAGGCTTATGGCCTGGCACTCAGATGTTTCATGGTTAGACTAAAATGTCTGTCCACCATTGACTTCAGGTATGCTATCAGCTCGTGTTTTTGTACTCCAGTAAATACATTTTTAATTTTCCCATCTGTCTTGTCAACATTGTTGCTCGGAGTATTCTTGGTTTTTCGAAAGTATCTCCCATCGTTATTTTGGGTGCGTTGAACTTTTTATATGCTTTTAAAACTTGTTTTCAAAAGATAAAACGGCTAAAACTGCCATTTCCATTAATTAGAGAACCAACTGCTGTCTATCAGTCTTTCTAAAATAAGGTCATACCATGTGGAAAAAGCAAGGAATAAAAGGAAACACAGATTTAAATCTAGAGGAGCAGAACAGGGCATTCTCCCATTTTTCCCTGTCCAGTCCCGCCCCAACACCACATTTCAGGTTAACAATTTTTATAGAGCGTAATAAGTGACAGATTGAAACCTATTATAGAAATACAATGTGTCAATTATGGAACTATTTGAATAAAACGTAACTTAGTTACAAACTACGTTGTACACACAATTATTCAACATACAGGGTGTTACAAAAAGGTACGGCCAAACTTTCAGGAAACATTCCTCACACACAAATAAAAAAAAGATGTTATGTGGACATGTGTCCGGAAACGCTTAATTTCCATGTTAGAGCACATTTGAGTTTCGTCAGTATGTACTGTACTTCCTCGGTTCACCGCCATGATTTCATACGGTATACTCTACTTGTGCTGCTAGAACATGTGCCTTTACAATTACGACACAACATGTGGTTCATGCACGCTGGAGCTCCTGCACATTTCAGTCGAAGTGTTCGTACGTTTCTCAAAAACAGATTCGGTGACCGATGGATTGGTAGAGGCGGACCAATTCCATGGCTTCCACGCTCTCCTGACCTCAACCCTCTTGACTTTCATTTATGGGGGCATTTGAAAGCTCTTGTCTACGCAACCCTGGTACTAAATGTAGAGACTCTTCGTGCTCGTATTGTGGACGGCTGTGATACAATACGCCATTCTCCAGGGCTGCATCAGCGCATCAGGGATTCCATGCGACGGAGGGTGGATGCATGTATCCTCGCTAATGGAGGACAGTTTGAAAATTACGTGTAACAAAGTGTTTGAAGTCACGCTGGTACGTTCTGCTGCTGTGTTTCCATTCCATGAATAATGTGATTTGAAGAGAAGTAATGAAATGATCTCTAACATGGAAAGTAAGCATTTCCGGACACATTTCCACATAACATATTTTCTTTCTTTGTGTGTGAGGAATGTTTCCTGAAAGTTTGGCCGTACCTTTGTGTAACACCCTGTATAAACGTCACTACAGTCATTCGGATTTACGTTATGATATGTTCGATATGCCTGCCATCATTGGCGATGATGTGACGCAGACGAATAGTGAAATTCTGGATGACACGCTGAAGTGTCTGAACGTCGATGCTGTCGATGACCTCCTGGATGGCTGTTTTCAATTCAGCGATGGTTTTGTGGTCATTGCTGTTCATCTTGTCTTTGTCCGCCCCCAGTAGCTGAGTGGCCAGCACGACAGACTGTCACTGCTAACGGCCCGGGTTCGATTCCCGGCTGGGTCGGAGATTTTCTCCGCTCATGGACCGGTGTTGTGTGGTCCTAATCATCATCATTTCATCCCCTTCGACGCGCAAGTTGCCCAAGTGGCATCAAATCGAAAGACTTGCACCAGGCGAATGGTCTACCCGATGGGAGGCCCTCGTCACACGACATTATTATTATACCTTGTCTTTAATATATCCCTACAAAAAGGAGTTGCTTTTGTTCAGATCTGGAGAATATGGCGGGCAATAGTGGCCCATGCCAGTGGCCTCTGGGTACCCCAGAATCAGAACGCGGTCCCCAAAGTGGTCCTCCGGGACATCACATTCCCGCTTCGGTGAGGTTGAGCTCTGTCTTGCATGAACCACATCTTGTAGAAATCAGGGTCACTTTGGATAATGGAGATGAAATCGTCTTCCAAAACCTTCATGTACCTTTCGGTATTCACTGTGCCATCAAGGAATATCGCACTGCTTATTCCGTGACTGGCCATTGCAAACCACACAGACACCCATTGAGGATGAAGAGGCTTCTCGATCGCGCAATGCGGATTCTCAGTCCCCCAAATGAGCCAATTTTGCTTATTGACAAACCCATCCAAATGAAAGTGGGCTTCGTCGTTAAACCAAAGCATATTCACATCAATGAATTTTGCATGGGGAAATAACAGATCTTCAACAACAATTTGCCGCAGTATCCAAAACGATGAGATCTCGTTTCTTCATACATCATGGAGTCCACTGTAGCCAAACAGTGTTCTCACAACCCTTGATTGTGTTAGTTGCTGAAGTTTGGTGTGTCTTCTGCGTTCCTGCATCTTCCTTCGATTGTCCATACAGAGTCCCTGGCACATGCCTTACCGCATTAATATGGTATACGATAAACACCTGGTTTTTAGCTTTGATTACTTGCACCAGGAAAATATTGTTCTAGTCAGCCACCTGTAGTGTGCATTTTGTATCCTCCATCGTGATTTTGGCACCGATGAGATAAAAATACAGTTACTTCTACGTGGAAAGTGCTCATTGACAAGCACCTGTGCGGAACAATGGCTGCCACCCAAAAGAGTTGTTGTTGGTGTTGTACGGTCTGCAGTCCCAGGCTGTTTTGATTCAGATTTCACGTTAGTCTGTTCTGAGTAAGCTCCTTCGTTTCTCTATAGCTGGTATCCCAGTGTGACAATTTTGACAACCCACCAGAAGGCATCAACGTAGACGACAGCCGCTAGGCGGCGCCCCTATAATCTGCGAGCGCTGCTGTCGCCACCACAGCGCTATGCGTAGGACACGGCCCCCGCGCCGGCCTATCGGCGCTATCGATGGTCCTATAGAGCTGGCAACGCTGGAGCTCAGACCGCAGCTGTGTTTCGACAGCGCTCGTGATCGTATCTCTATTCATCGTTGCTCTGTTCGCTGATAGTTGCTTCGTTTTGGTGTCCGATTTGGTTTTGCTCTCCGATTTTGGCATTTCGCCGTGTGGTCTGTGTTGTCAGTCATCCCTGTTGTGTGTGTCTGCGTTGTACTGGCGATTCCTCATAGACGCTGTCGGCCAGTCGACTGGTGCGCCCCTGTCTTGCTCGATTCTGGTTACTAGAATTGGCGATGAGGTAAAAGGCTAACAGTGCATTATGGATGCAAAACTTGTAAAGCTCGTGGAACAGCAGCAGCTATTTGCAACAGCAGTTCCAACAGTAAACGGACCTTTTGGGTCAGAAAATTGAGCTTCCTTCAGAACGATTACAGGTACAAGGTTCACATCCTATCCTGACTGTGGTCACCTCCCAGATGGAGTCCCGCCCACCTGAATTTCCTCCATTTAAAGATAGCAAAGAGGATAGGGACACGCATTTGCAGTGGCTGAAACAGCACTTCGTCACTTTTCGGTTTTCTGATGACACTCTCCAATGGTTGCTCTTCCTTTCTTGCACTTCCCAGGAAACAGTTTTCTTACTTAAGAAGTTGGATCCTCTCTCAAACCCAGTTGCACTAACTTTCGAGGAAATGTGCTCGTTGCTGTCGAACTATTATTCACAACGGTTCCACGTGGTCGCATCGCACATTAAGTTCCATCAATACCGCAAGCAGCCCGGCCAGTATTCTCGCTCGTGGATGACGGATCTGCAAGCTCTGAGTCGTCGTTGTGGTTTCACCTCTGCCAATCCGTCTTGCAAAAACCTCATATGCCGATTCCCTGATTCGTGACGTAGTGGTCCAGTTGACTCCTGATCCCGAAGTTCGCACTGTAGCCCCCAAGCTACACAATCCTTCCTTGGACGACTTGCTGAAAATCGGTCACTCTTTAGAGATCGCACAGGCAACAAACGAACGTGTTATGGCCCGCCCCAGGTTGCAGCGGTTCAACCACCGCCACAGGGGCCGCGGAGTGTCATAGACCTCTGTGCAGCCAGTGCAGCTGCGTCGGTGCAAACAGCGGGATGCCCCCTTCTTGTCCTGACTCTTTTGTGACGCACCAACGTGCAGACTGCCCTGAACGCTGGGTGCACTGCACTCGTGGAAAGGACGAACTTCTTCAAACTGTATGCCATCAGGCATCTGGTCAGTACAATCCCATTCCTAACTTGCGTCACAGGACGGTGCATGAACTTTAGGCCATCGTTCATGATTGCTCGTCAGGGCATCCGTTTCCAAGTCGACACGGGAGTGACGGTTTCCCTATTCAATCTCCCGACATAGGCTCTCTGGTTACCCAGCATTGGCCCCGCCCTCTCGCTAGTTGGTTGCATATGCTGACAGCTCTATTCCTCTCAGAGGTCAGTTCACTACAACTGCAACATACAAGATGGCTACGCAGCCACTAAGGCTGTGTGTTGTCAACAACTGGCAGCTGGCACCATTTTCGGCATGGATGCTTTCTTGTTTCACGTCGTCATAGACACAGTCCCATTCCATAAACTTGATGACCTTTGTGCCCCTTTCCCATCTATTTTCCAGCCTGGCATGGGGTGTGTCACCAATTTTGAGGCACATATTTCTTTATGTCCAGACGCGGTGCCTTGTTTCTGTTTGAGTACGTCCTCATCCAGTCTCCTTATGGACTGTCCTTAAGCTCGAACTCGATCGTCTTCACGATGCTGAGGTCACAGAACCTGTCAAAACGAGTGCTTGGGCCAGTCCCCTCGGTGTGGTCCAGAAGCCAAATGGCTCCCCCCGTCTTTGTAGAGATTTTAGGTCGACAATCAAGGCCAAAGCACTGGTGAAAACCTACCCCATACCACGTCAAGAGGATCTCCTCACAAAGTTTGTTGGAGGTGAGTATTTCTCTAAAATTGGCCTTCCTGTTGAATACTTACAGATTCCACTAGATGAGAATCACAATGCATTGTTGTCAACAATATGTGGTTTATACAAAGCGAAGCGTCTATCTTTTGGGATTTCTTTCGCTCAAGTAATCTTCCAGAGATAATTGAAACAGTTAGCAATGTCAATCCCAGCCTGTACCAAGTACTTTGATGGCTTAATTGTTACAGGTACTACGCGCCAAGACCATCTGCACAACCTACGTAACCTATTCACTACGTTGCACCATACAGGGCTCAGGTTCCATCTGTACAAATGCCAGTTTTTTCAAGATCAAGTGGCCACTTGCTCACCAAAGACAGGATTCAGACCACAAACCACAATTTTTCCACAACTGACTCTCTCCCACTACCCCAAAACCTCCAGGAGTTGCAGGCTTATCTTTGGTAAGTGAATTATTATTCTAAGTTCCTTCTGCAGGCAGCACACATTATGCAACCACTCAACCAGTTGGGGAAGAAAGACATTCCATTTCAGTGGTCGGTGGCCTGTGAGCAAGCCTTCATGCAGCTAAATCGTGTGTTAAAAATTCTGCTTTCTGAATCCTGCCTTACCCCCTTCTTTCCGTCACGCCCCCTTGTTTTGACTGTGGAAGCTTCTCCCTATGGCACTGATGCAGTACTGGAACACCGTAATGATGGAGCAACCGGTCACCTAAGCATCGAGGACGCGTTGGCGATCATCTTCACTATGAAGAAATTTCATGTGTACCTTTTTGGGACCCAGTTTAGCCCCATTATAGAGCATAAACCGTTAGTAGGACTGTTTGGGCTACACTCTTGGCTTCCAGTGCAGACAGCTCAAAGGCTCCAGCGTTGGGCTCTCTTCCTTATCTCCTACAATTGTACCAACAAGTACAAACTTACTGCACAACACGAAAATGCAGATGCCCTCTCGTGTTTATCCTCAGACCAACTGAAAATCTGTTTTCACATCGATGTGGAATGACAGTACACCTCGGATGGGTTTCCCAATACAGCTACTCTGGCAGACACATACATCGACCCTATCTTGCAGCGTGTTACGCACTATATCCTCCATGGGTGGCCCACTTAGTTTTCGAAGTTTGCTGATCCTAAGCCCCGGGCCTCAGCTCACCTCTCTCATCGCTTGTCTGTCATCTCCAATGTGCTCCCACTGGATGTGGAAGCAGGTACCCGCCCTGTCTTCATCCTAACTACTGTATGCAATCTCATCTTGGAACTCCTCCATTGGAGGCATTTGGATACGTCAAGGATGAGAGCCTTTGCCAGGTGACATGTCTACTGGCCAGGACTGAACAATCACATGTAGGCTATTGTGCGCCGTTGTTGTACATGTGCCCTCTATCAGGCTGCTCCATCTCAGTCTTTTGCTCCCTAGCCTACTTCCCATCCCCTTAGGATCGCATTCATCTCGACTTTGCTGGCTTCATGTAGCTCATTGTGACGAGTGCTTATTCAAACTATCCTTATGTGGTTAGCATGGTGTCCACCACCTCAACTGCAACATTCAATGCCCTTCTCCAGATTCTCATCATTGATGGGCTTGCCCACGTTATCATCACTGACAATGTGCCCCAATTCACAGCTACAGTCTTTCAAGAGTTCTGCACCATCTGTGGCATCAAACACCTGTTCAGCCCTCCGTTTTACCCTTCTTCCAATGGAAAAGCAGAGAACTTGGGCACACATTTAAGCAACAAATGCTGAAGAACTTGGGCGTGTATACCACGAAAGTGAAACTCACAGTATTCTTGAGCACCTAAATGTCCTCCCCTGACCATGACCCCAGGCCAGCAGAGCTCCTCCATTGTCGATAGCTACAAAACCTCCTTCATCTTCTGGCACCACCAACCCAAGGAAACTTAGACCTGACAAGCTGGACAATACCTTCCAGGTTTCACTATTTGGCCATGTTCCTAAGGGACAAGACCCTCGTGGATGCCAGCTACAGTGATGAGCACTCATGCGTGGTGCCTTATGATGGTTGATAACTCAAGAGGTTTGGAGCATTGGCACGAGAACCAACTCGATCCCTGCCTCCAGCCTACACCTCCAGCAGTGGATCGCTCTGTGCTCCAGGACGCCGTTGGCATGGGTATGGAGGTCGAGACATCACAGCAGCCTCTATTTGCTCCACAGTCATACCCCACACTGCAGTTTCCCTGTGCATTGCCCTAAGTCCCAAGTTCCTTCTCCCAGCTGGTAGCCTCCACTGTTAGGACTACACCTGTTCACCTCCCAAAACATCATCCAAGGCGCTTCAGGCCATACGTGCCATTTACAGGGGCATGGGGACTTGGTACTTGACAACCCGCCAGACTGCATGGACCCAGATGACAGCCGTTAGGGGGAGCCCCTATAGTCTGCGAGCGCTGCTGTCGCAGCCACAGTGCTATGCACCTGTCGGCGCTCATGGTGGTGCTATAAAGCCGGCAGCAATGGGGCTCACTTCACAGAAAATCGCAAGATCTTTCAGGTGCGGCGGGTTGGGCATGTCGATGTCGAAGTGGAGCCACTGCGGGCCAAAGGCAGGAGGGTCCAATGCTTCTCTTGCCAACGGCTCGACCATGTGTCTCGCTACTGTTCGATGCCGCCCTGCTGCATCAAGTGCGGGGCCCAGCATCAGAACAAGGACTGCTCGCTCAAACGTGAGGATAAACCGACGTGCTTCAACTGCGAGCTACCGTAGATGTCCGGCCTTCCAGCGTGGCCGCCACCAGCACCGTGGCCGGGCTGCCCCTTCCCGCAAGGTACAGTCTGGCACCAGCATCGCTGATGCCACCAGGGGGGGGGGGGCGCCCGCCCCTTCCCTCAGCGGCCTGCTGCCTCCGATGGTGCTGCGCCGCAGTGGCCTGCCTCATCCGCAGCGGCTGCTGCCCCTGCACCCATGCCTGCCGCACCAGCTGCCGCCCCCCGCCGGCGCCGCCGTCGGCCGCGGCGTAACGCCCCCGCGACGGCACGTCCGGCCCCTGATGCTCCACTGGGTCGGCGGCGGCCTGACCCTCGGGCTGTGCCCCCGCAGCCAAAGCCTCCTGCGGTTCCACCGCCGCCTGCTGTTCCTGCCTTGGAGGCCGCCCCAGAGGCCCCAACAGCTCCCGATGCCGCTGAGCTACGTACGCTCCTGCTTCGTTGAGTCGGCTGCTTGAGCAGCTCCCGGTGCTCGTCTCCGCCGTCACGTCCGGCCTCCAGGCCGGCGTTGTTCCTGCTGACCACCATGGCTAATGAGCATGTACATGGAGTCACAGAGTGCGGTTTCAATGCATGTGGCTTGGTTCCCCAACAAGGGGAATTCCGCCAATTCCTCCGCGATGAGGCGATCGACGCTTGTCTCGTCTGCGAGACGTTTCTGAAACCTGATGTGGCCATCAGGGTGGCGAACTATCGCTGCTACCGCACCGACCAGCCCACCCATGGCGGGAGCACCGCCATCTATGTGAAGACTTCACTGAAGCACCATGAAGTCCTGATGCCACCTCTTGCTGCGGTGGAGGCCACTGGTGTGGCTGTCACCACCACGGTGGGGGTCATTACCTTCATCGCCGTCTACAGGCCGCCGAGGGGCTATCTCCTGGACGCGGACCTTGATGCCCTGCTGACGCTGCGTGGGAAACTGTTCATTGCGGGTGACTTGAACGCCAAGAGCCCGCAATGGAACTCTCGCGTCACCAACGTCAGCGGGTGGGACCTTCTTCGTGTCACTCAACGTCATGGCGCTGTCGTCCTGGGTCCATTTGACCGCACCTTCTTCCCCAACAGAGGCCAGTCCGACGTGCTCGACGTCGCCGTCCTGAAGGGCGTCGGGCACTTTACGTCGGCTACCGTCCGCTGTGTCCTGTCCTCCGACCACCTTCCGGTTGTCTACGACATGGACATCGTCGGCGCCTCCCTTCCGCCTAACCGCCGCACCTTCCGCGGCATTGACGAGGCCCGATTTCGCGATGAACTGCTCGGTCGCTTCGTCGGTGCCCCAGATCCTGTCCTGGAGGGGGCCGATGCTGCGCTGGTCTTTTTTACGCGGCACACTCTCAGCGCTGCTGCCGCTGCATCTCCCCGTCAGCTGAGGCGGCCTCACGAGATGTCCCGGCAGCTTCCGCCGCACATCTTGGAGGCTATTAACGGCAAAAACCGTCTCTTCCGTGAGTGGCAGCTCACTCGCCAGCCTGCGACCAAGCGCCGCCTCAATCGGGCACGGCGCGAAATCCAGGCCGCTATCGACTACCACCGGAACCGTGACTGGGCTGGCCTTGTGGCCACCCTCACCACAACTGATGGGAGTGCCTGGCGGACCGCCAAGCGCTTCCTCCGCCGTCATCAGCCTGTTCCTCCGCTCCACGTCGGCGGCGAGGTTGTCTGTGCCCCGGACGCCAAGGCCAACGCCCTCCCCGACGTGTTCGCCGACTACTTCCGCCCGATCGCGGACGTCCTTGATGCCGACCACGTCCGTCTCGTGGAAGACCGCCTCCCGGTTTTCCTCGCCGCCAGGGCTGCTGACGATGTGATCGCACCCATCACCGCCGCTGAGATTGGACTCCAGCTCCGCCGCCTCCACCCCAGGAAGGCGGGTGTCTCCGGTGGTGTCACGAATCGCCTCCTGCAGCTATTGCCCCGGCGATCCATCAATCACTGGCGGACACTTTCAACTGTATTCTCCGCTCCGGGATCTTCCCTTCCGCGTGGAAACACGCGGAAGTGGTGGCTATTCCCAAGGCTGGCAAGGATCCGCGTCGGGTGGAGCACTACCGGCTGATCAGCCTACTCCAGTCTCTATCCAAGATCTTTGAGAGACTGTACGTGGAGCGGCTGTGGCGCCACGTCACTGCCGAAGGGCTCCTTCCAGCGGAGCAGTTCAGATTCCGGCAGGGCCACTCGACCACGCACCAACTATTACGCCTGGTGGAACAGGCGATGCGGACGCTGGAGTCGAGGGAGTATCTTGGGGTGGTACTCCTCGACGTCTCCAAGGCGTTCGACTGCGTGTGGCACGAGTGCCTCGTGTACAAACTCCTTGTGCATGGGGTCCCGACGTCACACGCCCTTCTGCTGCGGTCCTACCTCGCGGGCCGCACCTTCCACGTCCGGGCCGGCGGCGGCACCTCCACTGACCGGCCAATTCGTGCGGGGGTACCGCAGGGGTCGGTTCTCGGCCCCCTGCTGTACACCTTGTACACCGCTGACGCACCGCGGGTGGCGCACTTGGAGTTGGCTCTTTATGCCGACGACACTGCGCTGTTCACGCGCAGCATGAACGTGGTCGCGATGTGCCGCCGACTCCAACTAGCGTGCGACGTCCTGGGGGCGTGGTCCACCAAGTGGCGACTCAAGTTTAACGCCGCCAAGAGCCAGGCGGTCGTCTTCACTCGGAGACAGCTGCCTCCTTACCTGCCGCCTGTCTCGATCTCGGGAGGCCCCATCCCGTGGTCACCGACCGGCACGTACCTCGGTGTGACGCTGGACAGGCATCTCACCTGGCTGCCGCACATCCGCGACATCAGGGGGCGGGCGATTGGGCGTCTCCGGGCGCTCTACCCGCTGCTGAACCCCTCCTCCACCCTCCCCCCTTGGCACGGCCTGACCGTGTACTTGGCCCACATCCGGCCGGTACTCGAGTACGCCGCCGCTGTGTGGGGGAATGCCGCTCCATTGCACGTTGCGATGCTCCAGCGTGTCCAGAATCGGGCGCTGCGACTCGCTCTCCACAAGCCGCCTCGTTACTCCACAATGCTCCTTCATGAGGAAGCTGGCGTCCCGTTGCTGCGGGATCGCTTCAGGCAGTCCGCCTCTGCAGAACACTCTGGCAGTCGTCTTATACGCGGACTGGGACACCACGTCCAGCGCAGGCCGACCACGCGTTGGCCTGATCTGCTGCGGGAGTAGTTTCTTCCGCAGCCTCTGTGACGCATTTGACGCAGCGTCCGCCCCCACGCGGCACTCCCAGAGGCCAATCCTAACCGTGAGGCCCCACAATAGTTCTTGAGGTCCACACAGGAACAGCAGCTTCGCTGCTTAGCCTGTCTCCCTCCTGGTAGATGTAACCAGAGATTTGCAGTGCAGTGCAGTGCAGTGCTCACTTCGCAGTCGTGTTCCGACAACGCTCGTGATCATATATCTATTTATCTTTGCTGTGGTCGTTAATAGTTCCTACGTCTTGGTATCCGATTTGGTTGTGCTCTATGGTTTTGGTATATCGCCATGTGATCTGTGTTGTAAGTCGTCCCTGTTATGTGTGCCTGCATTGAACCGACGATTCCTGTTGACGCCCTTGGTCGGTGCGCTCCGATCTCGATCGATTCCGGTTACTAGAGTATAATTACAGCACCCTACTTTCATTTGAATCGGCTCCCAGTGTCCAAGTTTTGGTCTCCCTATGCGGTATTTACACCCTCACACACACACACACACACACACACACACACACACACACATACACACACTTAGTCCCATAGCCAAACTGAGTATTCGTTGATAGTTCAGGATGGCCCCTGTCAACTTATCCTTCCTTTTAGTCAAGTCGTGCAAGAAATTTCTTTTTTGCCCCATTTAATTCAGTACTTTCTCATTAGTTCCTCAATCCATCTACTTAATCTACAGAATTTTTTCTGTAGCACCACATTTCAAAAGTTTCTATTCTCTTCTTGTCTGGTATGTTTATCGTCCACGTTTCACTTCTGAGCAAGGTTACATTCCAGACAAACATCTTTTGAAAACGTTTTCTATATGCCAGGAACTGATGTAGAATCCGTGAGACTGCAGCATTCGTGCACTGTGGGCAATGTGTGTGGGATGGTGCAAGCAATGTGTGTGGGATGGTGCACGGGGCTCTGCATTTACCAGCAGTGACTCTGACTGATCATCATTTCTTGCGTTTATGATGCGGGCCTCACATCAGGCCCAGCAATGAAGTGTTTTCATAATTGGAGCACTTCTAAGTTGCCTCCCTCCCCTAGTTTTCTACAAAAATCACCCTGGACTTCTTCGTAAATTTAACTGGGCATGTCATCTCGTCAGACAAATTATTTGTTAGCAACTTCCGCTGCTGTTACTTAATGTTCTCGCTTCTCATCTAAAGCGGACTGCACATGCCAGGAAATCTTCCTTATAAAAACATTTTAGGATAATGCTTAGTTTGGCTGTTTCTCTCAGAACACATGAGTATAGCCTCCGTATTCTGTTAGGCCATAAATCTCCAGAGGCTTAAAAGTAGTGCATCATCAATGACATACAGCCAACAGGAAGACTTGGGTCCGATTCTTCATAGTCACACCTAAAACGACACTCTGCAAAATATGCCTGTCATGTCATTCTTTGGCGAGGTAATTTCCTTTGTGTTTCCAGCAGACTCTTTGAACAAACACACCACAATATCTCTTTGTAAGCCGCATCTAGAACCATCCCAATGTGTGTGAACTTTTAACAGCCTTCGCGCAGTTTGCCTTTTTCACGCCTCACCTAAAGTGCCTTACCTAAAATTCATCCGTGTTTCCAGGATGTGCCACAAACCGCCAAAGAAGCCGCTGGCTCGCGTTTTGTCTTCATATATTGCAAATGGTGGTTCCTGCAACAGTAAAACGTAGCATGAGAATCGAAGACGCCCAGCAACAGTTTAGGCGAAAAATCATCTACAGGGACATGAAGGCACAGTGCGAGCATTATGGAATTTCTGTCCTCTTCAATTATCGCATCAAGTTATTTAAAAATGATTGTCTCCATGCCCAGTACGTTTCCCACTCTCTCTCTCTTCACGTATTTTCATGATCCCTAAGCGAGACATTTTTAATTTTATTTATTGATGTATTTATCCTGCCATGATTCGGATTACGAGAACCTTTCTTTCATTTTACCAAGCACTCAACAAAGTTTACGTTACATTCGTACCTACACAAATGTTATAAGAATATTACATTAGTATGGGATACAACGCTTTGAAACTACTTTAATATAAGCAGTGGAAATAATATCACCTTTAGTAGGAAAAAAAACAGTTGTTATTAGTTCATGGAAACAGCGAATACAGACAATCATTAGATGACATTGAGGGCAGTGGCAACAATGGACTTGAAAGGAGACACAGAGGGAGAGAAACGTAACTGAATTGAAGTAACGAAGACAGAGGGAAAGTAAGTGTCGTGACTGATAAACAAACATAGGAAGAATCGAAACTGGAAGAAGATCGGAACACTTGCTTAAATTTTGACAGAAGAAAATGGCCATATATGTTAATATTTTACGGAAAAATTATGAAGTTGAGAAAAGAAATGCTTCAGATTTTTCTTAATGCAACAGGGCATTCAGTTATGCACAGCTGCCCTACAGAGTAGCTAATGCCAAAGGTAAACTACAGCATCAGAAAAGGACTGTGTGAAGAAAAATTCATGTAAAAATGTACCCATAAAATTATTTATTTCAAGCCTAAATATTTATGTTCCATCTATTTAAAATAATATTGAAGCTTTAATGTAACATTCGTTCATTCAGTTCTTTTAATTTTTCTAAATATGTAACAGCTATTTCCTCTGACAAAGATGTAAACTCTTTCTTTTGTGCAGTATCTTTGTCCTTCATTGTATGGAAGCTTGGCGAGAAGTGGTTGTAAGTGGATGTCGGGTCGTTTAGTGAGGCTGCAGAAAACAGATGTATTTTTTGTTTTGTTTGTTCAAATTGTGCCACCATTATGTGAAATGTTGCAGAGTACAAACGCTTAAAAGTTAAGATACCTTATTTTGCTTAGTATTTCGAGAATTACCCGATTTTCACAATCTTGTCATCAGCTGCTTTTCTGCGCACTAGAAGAAACCCTGTGGATGTTATAGCACCACTAAAGAAGACAACGAACTCAGCATCGATATGATCATCTAATTAAAACTTTGTTTTTATATATGTGGATATTCCCTTCGATGCAGTTCACTTCAAAACAATGACTGACATCCACTCTGACGACAAGTCATAGAGTATGCAGCATTGAAGAGGAATGTTACAGGGTGAACACGACTATAAAGCTTGATAAGTGGAGGGGGATATTGTTATTATGATAAGATGAAAGGAGCTTGATCGGTGATACGAGGTACTTGGTTGTATGCGCATTAGGAAACAAAGAAATAATGCCGTCATAGCATATGACAGTCACGTAACTTTTCTGGCTGCAACCACCCTAATTGGGCACATGAAGCACTAACGTGCTCAAATACACGGACGTTGCACATGTAACGCACACAAACCGTCTGGAGTTTTCACTACTGGTGCCGTGTTGGGATACATCGCAATTGCGGAGGTTTCGGCGGAACAAGTGACTGCACATGTTTGTGGTTCACATCCTGTGGAAGAACGTTCCGAAATTTCTGGAGGTCACAGAGGCAAATGGAACCCTGCCCCCAGATGGTGACAATATTTTCTGCCCAATCAAGGTACTCATCCAAAGTTACGCTCTAATTACACACCGTTTAGTGAAATGGTATTGGAATACCGTCGAGAAGTTTAGAAGACAATTGTTAATGGATTTCAGAACTAATTAGTTTATGATGAGACATTAAGATTACTTGGAACTTCTTCGTGTTTAGTTTACATCCTACGTTTTGCGTCCGTCTGGCCACTGAAGCTAGATCGTAATTCATTTGGAAGATGGCAGTATTGATATCTTCAAGTCTTGACCCTTAAGTGAAGCTAGAAGTCACCAGCACAGAAATGTTTACAAGTGGAGAGAACGGACTAGATGTCATTGACATAAAAGGAGAACAACAATTCGCCCAGGACTGCCGCCTGTGGCACTCGTTTCATTCCCTCAGACATTATGCTGCTGTCTGTTTCACAAGTAATTTTCAAACCACTCCTTCGCAATATTTGTAAATTTCAAGTTATATACTCGTATTTCTGAGTGGAATGTCAGGTATGACGGTATCAAAGGATTTTGATGAAGTTTAATATTGTCAATATTGCGGCCTCATGGTTGCCTATGATACACTTCAGGTTATCAGCTGCCTCAATTAGTACAGTGTTTGTGCTATAGTGTATACGGAAACTGGACATTTGTATCATAGAAGTCGAATTTAGAGGATTATTCACTCAGTTGATCACGAGCAATTTTTTCCAGGTGTTTGTGTGCAGCGGTTAAGATTCTGATTTGCCCGGTAATCCCATGACGATTGTGGAATTTCGTTCTTAGGAAAAGGACAGGCTTTTTTTCTTTGTTTTTCACTCAGTGAGATGCGTCCAATTCACGAGAGAAAAATTTGCTGCATGGAGGCTGACCCTTGCTGAAAAATATTATTCCATTTCGTCAGATAAGATCTAAAACTCAGACTCTAATTGAGTTTTTGCTACATTTAAGCTGCAGACATTCTTTTCCCAAAAGAGTAAAGTTGCCTTTATTCCAGATGTTCCCGTCTTACAGTGACTGTACCGGAGCCGGTAGTATTCGGTCGAGTAGCCCTTCAATTGGCATCACGATGCTGAGTGCGCCCCGAAAAATGGCAACAGCGCATGGCGGCCCGGATGGTCACACATCCAAGTGACGACCTCGCCCGACAGCGTTTAACTTCGGTGATGTCACGGGAACCGGTGTATCCACTGCCGCAAGGCCTTTGCCGTCGATTGTTGACAGAATATTTTATGCATTCTGAATGGAAACACACATAACACAGGTGTACTATTTTACCATATTTATTATTTGTTTTCAGTTCGGTTTTCGACTGTTAGGCCATCATCAGGTACAAAGATAAATAAATATGTGGTGCAGTGAAACGTTTGTAGGATCAAAAATTTAAACTAGTGCATCTACAGAGTATCTCCAATTCCAAATCTTGGATTTAGGAATAAAACGAGAGGAATTATTTAAGTGAAAATGCGATGTAAGACGATTTAACTAACATGAAATATGTGAAACATAAACTAACGAACTATACAAGAAATTACAATAAGCATTCTTAGAAGACAATAAATTGGGCAATCAGCTTTGGTAACATGTTCCAAGGGAGTGGCTGAACAAAACAATCTTGTCCTTAACAGGGCCTAAATTACAAACAGATTAGAGGTACTAGTGAAATTAAGCAGGTAAGTGAAACAACTGTAATTAAACAAAGTAAATTTTTTCAAGAGGACAAGCGAAATTAAAATAAGCGAAATACTCCAGAAATGGCGCATATACGTAAAAGGGGCAATTTACAAAAGGGCTTAGATGAGATTATGAGTAGTATCTGAAGTTAGAAGCCGCCGTAATGGCCGAGCGGTTCTAGGCGCTTCAGTCTGGAACCGTGCGACCGCTACGGTGGCAGGCTCGAATTCTGCCTCTTGCATGGATGTGTGTGAAGTCCTTAGGTTAGTTAGGTGTAAGTAGTTCTAAGTTCTAGGGGACTAATGACCTCAGATGTTAAGTCCCATAGTGCTCAGAGCCATTTCAACCTTTTTTTTCCCCCTCGCCGCTTCTAACTGCAGATGCTACTACCTCGTAAATTGTTCCTCTTACTTACATACCCCATTTTCCCATTATTTCTACTACTACAGTTTCTCTTGTCCTGTTAAAAATCACAGCTGCCTCACTTAGCTGCTTAATCTCACTAGTGTAAGTTATTTGTTTCTAGTTTAGTACCCATTGGAACATGTCACCAAAGTTGATTGCTCAGTTTATTGTCTTCGATGAAGGATGTTGTAATTTGTTATATGCACTAGTGGCCATTAAAATTGCTACACCACGAAGATGACGTCCTACAGACGCGAAATTTAACCGACAGGAAGAAGATGCTGTGATATGCAAATGACCAACTTTACAGAGCATTCACACTAGGTTGGCGTCGGTGGCGACACCTACAACGTGCTGACATGAGAAAGTTTCCAACCGATTTCTCATATACTAACAGCAGTTAACTAGCGTTGCTTGGTAAAACGTTGTTGTGATGCCTCGTGTAAGGAGGAGAAATGCGTACCATCACGTTTCCGACTTGGATAAAGGTCGGATTGTAGCCTATCGCGATTGCGGTTTATCGTATCGCGACGTTGCTACTTCCGTCGGTCGAGGTCCAATGACTGTTAGTAGAATATGGAATCGGTGGGTTCAGGAGGGTAATACGGAACGCCGTGCTGGATCCCAACGCCCTCGTATCACTAGCAGTCGAGATGACAGGCATCTTATCCGTACGGCTGTAACGGATCGTGCAGCCACGTCTCGATCCCTGAGTCAACAGGTGAGGACGTTTGCAAGACAACAACCATCTGCACGAACAGTTCGACGACGTTTGCAGCAGCATGGACTATCAGCTCGGAGACCATGGCTGCGGTTACCCTTGACGCTGCAATCACAAACAGGAGCGCCTGCAATGGTGTACTCAACGCCGAACCTGGTTGTACGAATGGCAAAACGTAATTTTTTCGGATGAATCCAGGTTCTGTTTACAGCATCATGATGGTCGCATCGGTGTTTGGCGATATCGCGGTGAACGCACATTGGAAGTGTGTATTCGTCGTCGCCATACTGGCGTATCACCCGGCGTGATGGTATGGGGTGCTATTGGTTACATGTATCGGTCACCTCTTGTTCGCATTGACGGCACTTTGAACAGTGGACGTTACATTTCAGATGTGTTACGACCCTTGGCTCTACCCTTCATTCGATCTCTGCGAAACCCTACAGTTCAGCAGAATAATGCACGACCGCATGTTGCAGGCCCTGTACGGGCCTTTCCGGACACAGAAAATGTTCGACTGCTTCCCTGGTAAGCACATTCTCCAGATCTCTCACCAGCTGAAAACGTCTGGTCAATGGTGGCCGAGCAATTGGCTCGTCACGACACGCGAGTCATTACTCTTGATGAAATGTGTTATCGTGTTGAAGCTGCGTGGGTAGCTGTAACTGTACACGCCATCCAAGCTCAGTTTGACTCAATGTCCAGGCGTATGAAGGCCGTTATTACGGCCAGAGGTGGTTGTTCTGGGTACTGATTTCTCAGGATCTATGCACCTAATATGTAATCACATGTCAGTTGTAGTATAATATATTTGTGGAATGAATACCCGTTTATAATCTGCATTTCTTCTTGGTGTAGCAATTTAAATGGCTAGTAGTGTATGTGTACCCCAACTCTCTTCTAATCGTGCAACTGACGCGGGACTGGGGTGCCAGCCAGGTATTCACCGTGATGGGTGTGGGGAAACCGCCTAAAAACCACATCCAGGCGGGCCGGGACACCAACACTCGACATAATCCGCTGGGCGAAATCGATCCGGTGCCGGCGCACCTCTCCGCCCCGAAAGCAGCGCTTTAACACGTACAGCTATTCGTGCGGATAATGTATCCAATAATGGAAAATAAATATCGGTGCACATTAAATGTGTTATAGTTCGGAAACCATTCGGTCTAGGGCATATGTCGATATGAAGTTTATGCTTCAGACGATCGTTCCTGCCATATCCTTGAATACTGATCGTTCCCCCTGACGCAGCCTGTATTTACTGAAGCAGCAGAGCACGTCGGACGGAACGGAGGGTTGTAGCTGTCTCCGCGAGAGTCAATCAAGCGTTGTTTAATAGCCACTGGCAAACAGACGCTCTGCGAAGGCAGTAATTACTATCTGCCAAGTACTTTTACGATGAGTAATTAGGTGACGTTGCCTTCACATAGGCGGAAGCCTGAGCACTGATTATAAGCAAACGCACGCACAGTCGTCTGTAGGTTAATGTGCAAGAGTTCTCCAGGAATAATCTCTAGCAAATTATTGTTCTCTAATGCTTCCGTATGAAGTGCGCTGATTTTTGCATATCAGATCACTGGCAAGGTCATGTAGGAAAAAGAATAAAATTTTCAGGAATCGAGATGATGAAGTGCAAATTTAGTGTGCACAGAAACTTGGACATCAGCAACTAAAAAAAAGAAATAAAGATTTCCAGAACTAAATGACTGATTTATCATTATTTCTATTTGCTGTAGGTTCAGCGGTTGCACTTAGTGCAAAATCTAAATGTCTTCAAATCGTGCAACTGACGCGGGAGGGGTGCCAGCCCGGTATTAACCTTGATGGGTGTGGGGAAACCGCCTAAAAACCACATCCAGGCGGGCCGGGACACCAACACCCGTCAAATGTTTAAAAAATAAAACAGGGAATTAGAACCACAACCCACTTTCAGTGTTGAACTCTTCGAAGTTACAACATAATATTCGTGCCGTACACCCATAAATTTTATACACCCAAATTTCCTGCAGCTGACTTAATTCACTTTTCTTAGGTAATGAAAATACAGTGTAGTGGTTTGTATGAAACTATATTTATCTGCAGACACCATATGCGGTGTAATGGAGAAACAATTTCCTATTGCATGTCTTTCGGGTATATTTCTGTGGAACCTTTTCGATGAGAAAAAGAAGATGTTAACAACGAATCCAAAAGTTGGTTAAGGGTTCACACAATTCACTTCCTTTTGCTGTAGGTTCAGCGGTTGCACTTAGTGCAAAATCTAAATGTCTTCAAATCGTGCAAATGACGCGGGAGGGGTGCCAGCCCGGTATTCACCTTGATGGGAGTGGGGAAAACACCTAAAAACCACATCAGTTTATGAGGAAAAAGTCTCTGCCTATCCATCGTGGCTTCCTATCTCTCAGAACATTCCAGTTGTCCACACCGACTGTATTATGATACGGATCACTGCTTAAACTGATTAGCAGTTGAGAAGACTTCCGTGACGATGATATTCCGTGTATGAGGTTTCTTCAGCTATCAGAGTTATTCAAGACTGAGAATAAGCGGCCTCTACAGCTGTTGCACCATTCTGCGATTCAGACCTAGACATAACTCTGAAAAACACTATGAAGTCTGTTATCTGCAAACATGTTTTAAAACCACACAGTCTTGCTGGAAAATTTGCGGAGATGTACACATAGTCATTAGCAAATTTCTAAAAAGTGCAGTAAGAGTTGATTAGTGTTTGGTGCAAAGACTGGCAGCAGATTCTTGACATAAATAAGTTAAATGAAAAGCATACGAACTGACGAAAGGATCGGATAATTTTGGATACTCGATCAGCGGTGAGTGACTGGACTTCACCAGCAATAACTCAGGAGTATCTGCTCACAGCGATTCAAGGTGGAGCGATCACATAATTATAACTATGGGGAAGGAAAAGTAAGACTCAGATTTGTCGGGAAAAGTCCAGGGAAGCTTAATTAACACCAAATGAAATTCAACCACGAAACCTTGTTCGAAAACTGTTTGATTAAGCTTCGTCTGTTGGGGAACCTTTATTATATTCGATGAATGGAAGAGAGAGAGGGAGGGTGAGAAGAAAGAAAAGAGAGGAAGTGGGGGAAAAAGAGAGAGGGAGAGGGTGGAAGAGTAGCTATACAATAGGTTACCGTAGAGCCGTCCCTGTCCATAGCAACCACGCTTCAAATTGTCCAATTCCATGTTACGTCGACAGCTATCGCAAAACGAAATAGACAGTAGATAAGTATAGACATTCACAAGTATCTAGGACTTAACCACTCTGAAAAGTCGGTCGAAACGTCGGTAGTGTAGTTCCTTAAAGCGTTTTACAGTAAACGCCAGATTCCTTCAAGAGTCGAACTCGCATGTATAAGACAGCTTCAGACGTCTGATCAGTTTACAATGGAGATAACGTGTTAAATATTTGCCTTTAAGCAAGTAAACGAGGAAAACTTAAGAATAGATTTGCGATTATGCTCAAAGTTTGTTAGAAGTTGCTAAGTGCTCTCATGATGCTACACTGAATGAATATATTCAGGGTAAAATGCGCACAATTTCGAGCAAAAGCGCGTTTTTCAGGCATCTCAGTGTTTTTGACGTCATATCTCCTGAACTACCTGTACGTGTCGTAAAATGATATAATTATGCATGTAAATGTGGTGCTATATTTGGATACTGTCTGCAAAATGTGTTGCGAACGGATTCGGTAGTATAGAACTAATAAATTAAAAAGTCATGTCTGGTGCGGCAGTCTTATTGCAGGAACAGCGAAAATGTAGTAAGCGATAAACTCTCTTCTTATCATCGTTTTGCATGGGGGGTCAGCGAGAAAAAAGTTTCGCAAAGGTTTGAAATTTAGTGTTAAGTTTGTTCGAAGTTACTAAATGCTGCCATTCTCAAATACTGAATGAATGAAGTACGTGTATTTGCGCGCCGTCAGTTATGATGTCTCAAGACTTGTCTTATTGTGCTAAACTTTTTAACATTTGATTATACCTCTTGACCCTCGCAATACTAAACGATTTTTAGTAACATGTACGAGAGCTATTGGGAAAGTAAGGAACGATAGGTCGCGAAATGGAAACCACAGTGAAAATTAACATTTGTCGTAGCGTTGTACCAACTTTTCAATTGAATCGTTATAGAAGACAGTCGCCAGTGCTTTTCGACAATTTTCTACTCTGGCCTGCACCTCATTGTCTGTGGCAAAATACTGTCTTCGTTTGAGGAGAGGAGAACCTCAGGGGTAGCCAGATAACGGGCTATATTTTGGGTGATCAAACACTTCCCATCGAAAACGCTACATGAGCGTCTTCATTGCCCCTGCAGAGTGCAGCCGACAATTGTCGTGTAGAACGAACCGCTTGACAGTTATGTTATATGGATTGCATCGCTTCAGGCGAACCCTTTCGCCAGGCCCTCATACTTGGCGGGAGACACAAATTTCTATTCATCTTCACGTTCTCACTATGAGCTCAGAACTGTAAAGAGCGACATGATGCGATCGAAGAGCGTACTAGACACAGTGCCCATCGCATCTGTGCAAATCTTCATCAGATTTTCACTGTATTTTCCATTTCGCGAGCGATTGTTCCTTACTTTCGGAATAACCCTCGTATTAACAAGCAGAAAGGGGAGGGGGGTAATTTGTGCCCACCATAAAAAATTTAAGAAGTAAATCAAACTAATTCATTGTTCTTGAATTACATTAATAACATACTTTTGAAAGACCTATTGATGCATAATCAGGATCCAAATCCTGAATATTTCTTTTAAAACTCTTTGCAAAAATGCATTTTATATGTTTCATCACTTTCAGGCTTACTAAGTTTAACTATCTTGAGAAAAATTAGTAGTAAAAGTCGTTATAGTACTACTGAAGTATACATTACTATAATTAAAAAACATTACAAAAACTTGAGTTGATATACATGTATCTTAGGTACATAACATAGTTTTGGGAGAAGAATTATTGACCACTTTCTTGGAATGTACTTCACACTTGGAACACAGAAAAGTTTTTTGCTGTGTTTAGCACATATGTATCTCTTATAATTGTTGCAGATTATTGTCGTTTTGTTCCCTTTGTTCTACTTTTCTGCTAGTGAACGGCTGTCACTAACACACAAATGACATCTAACTTTACCTCCATGAGCTACCTTTGCAATGAAGTTCTGCTTCAATTTCCATTCGAGAAAACCGCACTTTAAACTACAGTCTTTGGCAGAACTGCAATATTTGTAGCCTTTTCTTCAACGTATGGTTTTGTGAGCTGTAGTCCCAGTTCTTGAAGAGAGTCGTCGCTTATTAGGTCTTTTCTTGTTCTAGTCCGGGAAGTTCAACGAAAATGGTGTATAACTATTTACTGGTGCTATGTCCACAAGACTATAGAAAAGAGACAGCGGCCACCTTCTTGTAGCCCTCTTAGTTGAATATTTCCTCACCATTTGATCTATCGTGTCAACGCCACCTTTAGTCTCATTATAATATAAATGCGTAACTGTTTTCTTCTTAGTGTCAGTAGGTGAACCAACTGCAGTGTCATAATGTTGAGATGTTAGAAACAGCAGGTTTCTTTTGAGTTTTTCACGGGGGATATAAGAAACAACTGTGATTGGAATATTTCCAGTACTAGTATCACTGAAATTTACAAGAATGTAATTCTTGTCCTCAGATATCTTTCAGTTCCTGAGGTGTATGTTTCCTATTAGCCTGTTATGTTCCCACGAGAGTAAGCTTGTGATTCTTCCATAGATCTTCGGCCAAATCACTTGAAGTGTACTATTTGTCTGTGGTGACACTTCGTCCTGAATTATGCACAGGAACCTCCAGGCGTTTGACTACAATTGCATCGGAATTTGTTTGTTGTGTACCATCATTTCTTTTCTCAGCATAAGGCTCCATACTGAGAACATATCTAGTTTTAGTGTCTGTGAGCATGCTTATAAGTATACCGTATTTACTAGGTGTTTTCTTCATGGAGACCTTAGAATAATATTTTGGCAGTAATTCATTCATTTTATCAAAAACTTCTCGTATTGTAGCAAACTTATCGCGTTTCCTGGGATCGCTACGTGACTCTCTGTCGTCAGATCTTGCTATTTTAGTAAGCTGCTGGAATGTGGTCCAGCTCATGGTAGCAGTATAAGCAAACCATCCTGAAGTGTAGGACCATAAATCTGTAACAGATGACTTCCTGAAGTGTAGGACTATAAATCTGTACCAGATGACTTACTGTCGTTTTCCTTCCCCAATAATAAGTAGCCCCACATACAACATGAATTCAAGTCTGTCTATCTTGGGTATTTCTGCTTTAATGCCTCTTCATTGGTATGCTTTATTATGATGTTGACAATTTATGGAGACAAAAATTTTTCAAATGATTATCTTATTGTTCGTACTTTACCTTCGTCTCTCTTGCCCTCTTTCTGTCATTATGTTTTGTGCTACTCGTAATATGAGGAGGTTTGGAGCTATACATTTTTCCAGTGCTTGTAATGTACTTGTCACTAACCTCACAAGCTGCATTGTCATCAGTTTGAGGCGCCAAGAGTTCATCTTCAACGTCCGTAGGTACTCTATCACTCTCCACATCCTCGCACACAACACATTCCTTTTCAAGGTTACTCACTTCATCGTCAGTTTCATCAAATTCAATTTGAGACTCTGCAGATTCTTCCAAAATCTGTGATATATCTCTGTTAGTAAGTGACTGTCGACACATTTTCAATCACAGTTGTATCTAACAATGCACTAAGTGCCACTGAACAGGAAACAACAAAGAACCAAAGGGAAATGAATCATTGTTGAGACCATTGTTGCTGTCAACCCAGAGAAATATAATGTCCATGTGTTCTAAGGTCACGTAATGCTATTGTTTGTGGAGTAAGACGACCGTTGTGGGAAGTCACATCTACTATAAGGAGGATGGGGGGGGGGGCTTTATGACCTCCCTTAAACTTAAATTTTTCGATTAAACTTAAACGAAAAATGTAAAACAATCTTAGAATCTGGAAGAAGACTTCATTAAAGACAATAAATATTTTTTTTCAAAATTTTAGAAAACAAAGTACTTGTCCCCCCCCCTATGGTATTGCGAGAGTTAATGAGTACTGTGAGATGACATATGTCATTACAAGGTGTAATGCAGCAACTCGACGTGGCATGGACTCAACAAGTCGTTCGAGGTCCGCTGCAGAAATATTGAGCCATGATGCCATAACTGCGAAAGAGTTGGCGGTTCACTTGGATAAGAGGATCAGCCTATTCCATGTAAACACAACCCACACCATTACGGAGCCACGACCAGCTTTGACAGAGCCTTGTTGACAATTTGGATCTATGGCTGCGTGGGGGTCTGCGCCACTTTCAAACCCTACGATCAATTCTTATCAACTGAAATCGGGACTCATCTGACCAGGTCACGGATTTCCAGTCGTCTAGGGTACAATCGATATGGTCACGCTCAGAAGAGGCGATGTCATACTGTTGGCAAAGACACTCGCGTCAGTCTTCTGCCGCCATAGCCCATTGCCGCCAAATTTTGCCAGACTGCCTTAACGGATACTTTTAGACGTACGTCCCACATCGATTTCTGCGGTTACTTCACGCAGTTTTGCTTGTCTGTTAGCACCGATAACTGTACGCAAACGCCGCCCGGTGTAGCCGAGCGGTTCTAGGCGCTACAGTCTAGAACCGCGCGATCGCTACGGTCGCAGGTTCGAATCCTGCCTCGGGCATGGATGTGTGTGATGTCCTTAGGTTACTTAGGTTTAAGTAGTTCTAAGTTCTAGGGGACTGATGACCTCAGATGTTTAGTCCCATAGTGCTCAGAGCCATTTGAACCATTTTTTGTACGCAAACGTCGTTGCTCTCGGTCGTTAAGTGGAGGCCGTCGTCCAGCACATTGTCCGTGGTGAGAGATAATGCCTGAAATGTGATATTCCCGGCGCAGTCTTGACACTGTGGATTTCGGATTATTGAATTCGCTAAAGATTTCCGAAATGGAATATCCCGTGCGTCTAACTCCAAGTATCATTCCGCGCTCAAAGTCTTTTCATTTCCGTCTTGCGGCCATATCACGTTGAATATTTTTTCACATGGATCGCCTGAGCACAAATGATAGCTCCGCCAATGCACTGCCCTTTTATACTTTGTATACACGATAATACCGCCATTTGTATATGTGAATGTCGTTATCACTTTTTGTCACTTTAGTGTAGATTATGATAACATTTTAAACTTTTAAATTCCATCAATAACTATGCGAAGTAATGAAAATTAAATTTTTGTCGTCTCCGGAAGCCGTTATAGGCAACTGATATCGGGTTTCTGGTACCGAGAGTCAATTAGTAATATAAATAATGAGGTACTCTAGTGCTTAAAATTTTTTTTTTCAAAAATGCTGCTGAACAGCTCATATATTAAAGTTCCTAGCAAAAATAATATAGAGACGAAGGAAAAGGAAAATTGATGATCTGTTAGATGACTATCGGTTCGACTTTAGGAAAGATAAAGGCACCAGAAGGTAGTTCTGGTGTTACGCTAATGAAAGCAAGACATAAGTAAATTAAGATAGTTTCATAAGATTTATCGACCAAGGAAACACTTTCGACATTTTAAAGTTGTGGAAGGGCTTGAAATCCCTGGGAAAATAGGCATAGAACCAGATAAAGACAAGTGAATATCCACAAGAAACAAAACGAAACAGCAAGAAGGGAAGACCAAATGAGAACTGTTCGGATTGAATAGGGCCTTTGCATCGAAAAAGCAGCGAAGGAAATGGAAGAAAGTTTTAGGAATGGGATTGAAACTCCGGGTGAAAGGATGTCGATGATAATATTGACTGATGACGTTGGTATCATCTGTGAAAGTGAGCACTACAAACCTGTTGAATTGAACGTACAGTCGACTGAGCGCAGTATATGGACTGAAAGTTAATTGAAGAAAGACGATAGTATTGAGGAGCAGCAGAAGTGACATTAGACACAAGCTTATGGCCACGTTCTAATTAACGAGCAAAAAATAAGCGAAATTTGGAATTTTTTGAGACAACTAAAAAACATACAAAGGATCTGTTTGGGGATTGTGAATGACCATATTTTGAACTTTACTTTATATTTTCAATACCAAATAAAAATGGCTCTCTTAACTATGGTTTGATCAAGGGTCTGCAAGTTTGAAGTACGCAGACTCGCGTGCAGTGTAACCCCTCAGGAGTTAACCCGAAACTATAAATGGATAACATCAGTCGATGTAACATTAAATTTATGGGAGCTTATACCTAACCACAGTGAAATAACCCTAAATTTAATAATATGGTGCTAACGCGAACTTTGAGTTCGATTTTTGGGAGTTTGTTTCAGTCTTTATCGCTTCACAAAAAATTCTTAATATTAATACATTTTACGTAATTTCGATATAAAGTCCTAAGAGAAGTGTTCACTTTTCGGAGGTCAAAGGTAAAAGTTAACAAGTTGAATCGTTTTTATTTTATGCTGCACCCAATTTTGAAAAATCGTTTCTCAAGAAAAACGTGTTTAAACTTTAGGGAAAACTTTTATATGTATTATTAGTTCAATTCGCATAAAAACTACAAGTTATTAAATATTTTTGACGTCGCTGGACGCAAGGCTGAAGTTAAATTTTCAAAATTCAAAATATCTAGTCGAAAATGGCGGACCAAAGATTGTTTTGAGCGATTTTGAGTAAAATTTAACCAAAAAAGTGTTTTCGTTACTTACGTTTAGTCCGCAATTTCAGGACCGTATATCAAACCTTCCTCTAAATCGGAATTGTTCCTGGAGAGCAATTCTCTCGTTCTTCTTGGCGAGAAAAGCCAATCTGGCTAAGCTGGATACGCTGCGTTAGGCAACCTGCACAGGTTGTTGTCAGCTTCTTCGGCATGTTTACATTCATACTGTTTACATTTATACTGCAATATAAATCATTTTGTGAACGTGAATCAGGACACGACAAGTTTTCTACATGAGCCCGGCTCTCCGGATGAGAGCGTCTTACGGCGGCCGTCTCACTGCTTCGAACTGTGGGCTGTAGAAATTTTTGTAACGTACGGATTAAAAATTTTTTTGTTCATCCAACATTCTACATACATATACCTTTCAAAACATGCAATAAAACAAAAGTCGAATTTTCGACCATTTTGAATGTGGTCAATGGAGTAAAAGATTCTGCTACCTTGGAAGCAAAATAATGCACGATTGACGAAACAAGGAAATATAAAACTGTCATAGGGGAAGAGAGCATTTGCCAAAAAAAGTACTAGTATCAAATATGAATCTCAATTTGAGAAAGAAATTTCTGGAAATATACGTTTGGAGTAAAGCAGAGTATAAAAATTGGAAAAGAAGAGAACAGAAGAGACTGAGATAGTGGTTCTCCCTGTAAGCGGCGAAGAAAGGAAAAACTTTGCAAACTAAATATCATTTGCTGCCCCGTCGAGTATATAATGAAGACGACAGACAGGCTGTAACGGGAAAACAACAAAAAAAGTGTGACAAGAAAAGGCCAAAAATAATAATACAACGTTTTTCCTTGTGTTAAAACGTTTTGTATTTAAACTAGTGATACGTCGGTGTCATGTTTTGATGTTCGATGCGATCACAGTGACAGACACAATAATGATCATGATGATGACTGTAATGATTTTTATATAGTCAAACCTTATACATGTTAATAATGTCAGTTTCTGACAAATAGTATAGTGCTCCTTTAGTCTGTTATGACTACAATTATTTCTTTTTATGTGGTATATTGCCCCATAACAATAGGATGTTTACCCAAAGTTAGTGGAAAAGATCCGTGTTCTTCAAAGTGAAATTTTGTTAACTTCAATACATCATACAAGCAGTTGTGAGCTTATAGTTTGATGTAAAGTATGAATCCTAGGTGATTGCGTAAATCTTCATTGACATGTAACCTGAAAAGTGTTAAGTGCTTACTTTTGGTCCCGCCTGCGCTACCACTTAATGTGTTCCCACATGTGTGAACTTTACTATTGTAATAGGTTAGTATGTGACAAACATAAAGAACAAAAGAGAACAAGAACACATTGATAGAACCAATATATTAAATGATGAAATGTATCTGTACTGTAGGCAAATAGTGCAATGCCGTAAAACGAAGGTGCCCCATATACATATACTCTTTGGTTTGTTCAGATTAGAGTTCTGAAAATTTCCCTTAGAGCTGATGAAAATACTTTTACCAATAAGGAATTTCACTGCTCGGTTTCATTCATTTCCGAGTTTCACAGCATTTGGTGAAGCCTGATGCAATCTGTAGAGCTGGTATTCTGGATATTAACATTTCATATCTGACACGGCTGTAATAATACACTTTGGGAAATGCTTATTGTGAGAAGCATAAGAAGCTACTCTGGACGGGTTTGATGTGACGGAAATCAGTTTGTAGAGTCTATTTCAATGAGGTCAGCAGGTAGCAGACCTCGGCCTTGTGCAAACACAATTCACCTAATTACTCTGCTTCTCTTAACAGATGGAGCGATCTGACCCAGTATGTGCTTTGACTGATAATCACCCAATTCAGGCCATAGGTGGCACCAGTCGCCAATTAGAGGTTGTCATGCTACCTTTGGAGGGCACGTGTTTCCCTTGATTCGTGCTGATAGTAAAGGCTAGCAGATAGTGTCAGGCTAAAGAACGGTAATGACTTACACCGAGAGCCGGTTCCCACCGGATCACGCCTACAAATATATCTCTTTATTGACCATACGGTGGCCAGTGTTCCAGCAGAACAATCTGATAGCGCCGCGCTAATTACAGTTCTCTCGGCAATCCGTGTACCACCGAACCTGTATTAAATGTTACGTCCACATTTCCCGCTGTGAAACTGAATGCAAGCAGTCACTAAAGCCACAGGCGTAAGTATTTATATGATGAAAAACAAGTTAATCTGCAGATCCAATATTGTGGTGTGTTTAGAGTATATTCGTAAAACTCATTACCAGTCAAGCTGTGGATCTGCTAAGAAGTTTGAAAATAGCCATCGGCGTACTTGAATAAATAAATGGAGATCAAACTTCCTGGTGGAAATAGCGGTACTTCTACATCTACCCCGCAGAAAACCAGAGAGTAACGAAAGCGAGAAACGCTCGAGCATTCGGTCCCCAGGACTTCTAGCCTGCACTCCAAAGCTGTCTGCCCACCAAGTAAACACTGAATTACCTTAGCCAACAGTCTATCAAATGCAAGGTGTTTATAAATGAATATCGAGGTTTTAACGGTTTATAATAGTTATTATATTAAACTTACAGTTATAAATTATATGTCAAATGAAAGAGCAATTCAAACAGTTTTACCAAGAACCTTATGAATGTCCAAAGTCAGCACCTGTCACATGGCACACATCAAGTCTGCAGCCGACTTCTTCCCAAACGTTGATAAGTGTGTCTTCAGTGATAGTAGCAACAGCTGCCTCAATCCAGTTTCTTAATTCAGGGAGGTCTGCTGGTAGCGGAGGCACGCACACACGATCCTCGATGAAGCCCCAAAGGAAAAAATCGCATGACGTTAGGTCGGGTGAACGTGGAGGCCATGCAAAGCAAGCCCTGTCATTCGGCCCCTTGCGGCCCATCCAGCGCTTCGGTACGGTAAAGTTCAACCAATCGCGTACTTCGCTAAGCCCGTGCTCACATTGAACATTTTTAAGGTTCTTGGTAAAACTGTTTGAGTTGCTCTTTCATATGGCATATCATTTATAACTGTAAGTTTAATGTAATAAATATTGTAAAGTGTTAAAACCCCGATATTCATTTATAAACAACCTGTACTTTCTCACCTACTACCCTACTATAAAGGACACAAGAGACAACTAACTAACCAAACATAGGGACTAAATCCCACGACCGTCATCCAAACGTACAAAAAAATGGTTCAAATGGCTCTGAGCACTATGGGACTCAACTGCTGTGGTCATAAGTCCCCTAGAACTTGGAACTACTTAAACCTAACTAACCTAAGGACATCACACACATACATGTCCGAGGCAGGATTCGAACTTGCGACCGTAGCAGTCGCGCGGTTCCTGACTGAGCGCCTAAAACCGCTAGACCACTGCGGCCGGCTCCAAACATACAAGTCTCCAAACAGCTCTATTATCAATCCTGCAAAAACTGTGAGATATAGCGTAGGGGTTAAATCACTAGGCATGTACTACGGAGGACGACAGCGTTTGTAATCCCCATATGTCCATTCAGATTTAAGTTTGCAATGATTTTCCTATATCTTATAAGGTGAATGCTGCATGGTCCCTTTGAAAAGGCATGGCGGATTTAATTTCTCATCCTTCCTTAAACTGAGCTTGTGCACCATCACTAATGACCTAGTCATCGCCAGTGTTCCAGGTTTGCATTGGATACTTTTTTTACTCACTGCAAATTAAGATTATATTTTTTATATCAGTTAAAGGCAAGAGAAATATTTTCAGTTTTCTACGGATTAGCCGGCCGATGTGACCGAGCGGTTCTAGGCCCTTCAGTCCGGAAACACGCTGCTGCTACGGTCACAGGTTCGAATCCTTCCTCGGGCATGGATGTGTGTGATGTCCTTAGGTTAGTTAGGTTTAAGCAGTTCTAAGTCTAGGGGACTGATATTCTCAGATGTTAAGTGTCATAGTGCTTAGAGCCATTTGAACTATTTTTTTCTTCGGACTAAAAGCAGTAACATTAAGAACTGTTACAAATTATTCCGAATTAAGTAGAGATATTTCCTGTTCTACCTTGTTAGAACATCAATTTAAATGATATTAATTCTTTAGGAAGGTTATTGTCACACAAAAAAAGCTGTAAGAACGCCTAACATTTTTTTAATTGTTGCGTTGTTATCTTGTCATTTTTCTCTTATTTTTTAAGAAAAGGTCAGTACTTTTAACTGATAAATGTCTCGATTTGAAATTAAGATAGACACACAGGAAAGGGCGATAAAGAAGAAATTTAAAAATTGCATTGTTTAGTAAGCAGTTTATTTGGACGAGACTAGTTACCATCAGGGCCGTATTGGAGGGTGAACGCCGTCCTCCCATTTGTCTTCCGACGGGTACACCGTCCTCTTACTATTTTACGTGGAGAATACTTTCTTATTACAGCAATTCTCTTTCAACGTATCTCTTAATTAAATTAGCGTCACTTCTGAGTTATAGCTCATAGACCATATTATTTGTGAAGCAGCCAACTGAGAATTGATAAATGGCCCAGAGAAACAACGCAATAGACAGGAACAACGACTAACAGGCGCATGGGATCGGGCATCTGCGCAAAGCCAAAAGATTCTGCGCAGCGCGGCCGGTGTAGACGTCAAACCGCAACGCTCTGCACAACAATGAAAAGTTCCTTGCACTGTCGGAATATCAAAGGAAACGCGCGCTCTGTTTAGACGGCGCTTCTCGTTTTCCATTATTACTGACAAACGCACGCACACGCTGGAGCATTGCTGGGCACCTAAAAAGACTCTGTTCCATTCTTGGCGGTTCTGGGCTGCTCTGCACAGGCCCGAGCGGCGCGGTGCGGCGTTGCACATCCGATGTCGACTCACCTTTAGATGCTCACATCGCGTAACATAATAATAACGTCTGAAGACACCCAATTCCCTTATTCAAAAATGGATAAATGCAGGATGGAATGTAACAATATTATCAAAAGGATAGTTGCTACTACTGCATAGCGGAGATGTAGGAGTCACGGATAGGCACAACAAAAAGACTGTCAGAAAATGAGCTTTCGGCCAACAATGCCTTCGTTGGAGACAGAACACACACACACACATTTACGCAAACGCGGCTCATACACACACAAGTCCGCAGTCTCTGGCTGCCAGTGTGATCTCAGATTTTCACCGCCTCTTGAACATGGAACTGTTTACGCGTTTGACTCTCAAGTAATCCCTGGATCTATCGGCTCACCCTAATGCGCGTGTTCTTGACACTGATTTGTCTCTACACTCCGTGTAATAATGTGTGGACATTCGAAAGCGAGGACCAATTCGTGGCGGTGTAAATGGCGGCGCTCGAGCGCTAACGTTGCGTCAAGTTCTGCGAGCACCAGAGGGTTGATAACACAACAAAACCTGACTCGTATCTGAAACCTAATCTGTAAGGTATGATATATGTAAAGTAAAAACATTTCCCGCTTTCTTAGGCTGATATTACACTCTTCAATGGTCCAGCCACAATATCGAATGTCGGCTCTTGCCTCTGTACAATATTATCACAATAGACATTTATTATTTCGAGCCATTGTCGTGCCTTTCCTTTGTGCGTTTACAGACCGATTGTTAACACTGCAGGGTATTGTTGTTCAGCTTTCTTTTCAGTGATGTTACAGTCATTCTACTGAACGGCTCTGTCGACTCCGATTCTACGTATTTCTTTGCTGTTTCAAAGTCTGGCATATTACACTTTTAAGTGAAAAGGATATAAACTGTGCTAATAATCGAAAGGTGTGACTTTTCAGTATGGAACGTAGTGTAGTAGATTGTTTCAGTAAATTTAGTTCCGGGGTTTCAACTACAGAAGCTGGTCCGTGTGGTTCGAAAAAACGAGAAGCTGATAATGGTCCATTTGCTTCATATACGAATAGTAGCACTGGAACAGTTATTGTTTTACCCTCGATCAGGTGAGCCGATTTTCGTAACACGAGCGGGCGCTCGGCGCACTTTGTACACATGTAGTCAAAAGCTGTGATTATGCTACCAAGGAAAACATGTGTGAGCTATTCAAAGTTTAATTTTAGCTTATTTAAACAACAATACAAGAAACTTTTATTACATTGCAAATTTACTATTTTATTAAACAAATAAGAAACTTTCGTATCATTCTATTGCTGACATATCGGTCTATTCCAACACGTTTTTAAGCACATACCGAACAAAAACACTCTTTCATTGCACTATAAAAGGACAAAGGCTTCATATATTGAAGAAGTACCAATTATCACAATGTTACTTCCATCTACACAGTTGATTATCTTGCGCATTTTCGGGAAATGCTTTTACACTTCTCACATGTATGCATTATTTTTACGTGTCCTTTGCAAACTATTCTATGGCATGCGTTGCACCTTAAAGTAGTAGATGTGTTTCTTGTTCTTCCACATGTCACACATTGGCCTCTTTTTCTCAGTTCTTTCAACACGTTGATCTTTGTATTTCACGAGAAAAGTTGCAATGTCGGCAGGAAGTGAAGGAATATTAGCTCTTCCCACTAGTTGAGGCTTCATGAGAGACAGTGCTAAATCTTTCAAGAAAACAGTTCTCTTCTTTCTTCGATTTGCCTCCTTTGCATGAAAAATTATTTGAGCATTGATTCCTGCCATATCCATTAGAGCGTAGCACACAACCAATGGCCATCTTCTTGTCACCCGTGCGACGGAATGCGCACCTCCCAGTTGATCGACTGTGGCGACCCCTCCTATCGTTATATTGCAATCCGAAACTATCTCTGGTTTACCTGTAACTTCGTCAATGGTTCCAAAATGGTGCTTAGCTGAAAGTAATATAACTGCCCTGTTTTGTTTCGGCACATACTAAACTAGCGTCATACCATTACAAAAACCAAATAAAGAGGAGTGGATAGCCCTACATTTCCCGGGAAAAAATTCGTGTGGGATCTCGCGTTTGTTTTTTCTCAACGTGCCGATGATTGTTGGTCGCCTTTTCAAAAGGTACTTGGCAAAGGAATAGCTAGTGTACCAATTATACATTGTAACGTTTCTTTCTGAGCCTTTAGTGTGAGTAATTAGCCTTGCTACAATATCAGAGGGAGAATTCGAAACATCGTATGGTCCTTTCGGTTGTTGTCCACAATATACTTCAATGGTAGGGAAACTAGAAAATCTGAAAAGGGAAATGCAAAGGCTCAATCTAGATATAATAGGGGTCAGTGAAGTGAAGTGGAAGGAAGACAAGGATTTCTGGTCAGATGAGTATCGGGTAATATCAACAGCAGTAGAAAATGGTATAACACGTGTAGGATTCGTTATGAATAGGAAGGTAGGCCAGAGGGTCTGTTACTGTGAACAGTTCAGTGACCAGGTTGTTCTAATCAGAATCGACAGCAGACCATCACTGACAACGATAGTTCAGGTATACATTCCGACGTCGCAAGCTAAAGATGAACAGATAGAGAAAGTGTATGAGGATATTGAAAGGGTAATGCAGTATGTAAAGGGGGACGAAAATCTAATAGTGATGGGCGACTGGAATGCAGTTGTAGGGGAAGGAGTAGAAGAAAAGGTTACAGGAGAATATGGGCTTGGGACAAGGAATGAAAGAGGAGAAAGACTAATTGAGGTCTGTAACAAGTTTCAGCTAGTAATAGCGAATACCCTGTTCAAGAATCACAAGAGGAGGAGGTATACTTGGAAAAGGCCGGGAGATACGGGAAGATTTCAATTAGATTACATCATGGACAGACAGAGATTCCGAAATCAGATACTGGATTGTAAGGCGTACCCAGGAGCAGATATAGACTCAGATCACAATATAGTAGTGATGAAGAGTAGGCTGAAGTTCAAGACATTAGCCAGGAAGAATCAATACGTTACGAAGTGGGATACGGAATTTCTAAGGAATGACGAGATACGTTTGAAGTTCTCTAGCGCTATAGATACAGCAATAAGGAATAGTGCAGTTGAAGAAGAATGGACGTCTCTAAAAATGACAATCACAGAAGTTGGGAAGGAAAACATAGGTACAAAGAAGGTAGCTGCGAAGAAACCATGGGTAACAGAAGAAATACATCAGTTGATTGATGAAAGGAAGAAGTACAAACATGTTCCGGGAAAATCAGGAATACAGAAATACAAGTCGCTGAGGAATGAAATAAATAGGAAGTGCAAGGAAGCTAAGACGAAATGGCTGCAGGAAAAATGTGAAGACATCGAAAAAGATATGATTGTCGGAAGGACAGACTCAGCATACAGGAAAGTCAAAACAACCTTTGGTGACATTAAAAGCAACGGTGGTAACATTAAGAGTGCAACGGGAATTCCACTGTTAAATGCAGAGGAGAGAGCAGATAGGTGGAAAGAATACATTGAAAGCCTCTATGAGGGTGAAGATTTGTCTGATGTGATAGAAGAAGAAACAGAAGTCGATTTAGAAGAGATAGGGGATCCAGTATTCGAATCGGAATTTAAAAGAGCTTTGGAGGACTTACGGTCAAATAAGGCAGAAGGGATATATAACATTCCATTAGAATTTCTGAAATCATTAGGGGAAGTGGCAACAAAACGACTATTCGCGTTGGTGTGTAGAATAAATGAGTCTGGCGACATACCATCTGACTTTCGGAAAAGCATCATCCACACAATTCGGAAGACGGCAAGAGCTGACAAGTGCGAGAATTATCGCACAATCAGCTTAACAGCTCCTTCATCGAAGCTGCTTACAAGAATAATATACACAAGAATGGAAAAGAAAATTGAGAATGCGCTAGGTGACGACTAGTTTGGCTTAAGGAAAAGTAAAGGCACGAGAGAAGCAATTCTGACGTTACGGCTAATAATAAAAGCAAGGCTAAAGAAAAACCAAGACACGTTCATAGGATTTGTCGACCTGGAAAAAGCGTTCGACAATATAAAATGTTGCAAGCTGTTCAAGATTCTGAAAAAAAGTAAGGGTAAGCTATAGGGAGAGACGGGTCGTGTACAATATGTGCAACAACCAAGAGGGAATAATAAGAGTGGACGTTCAAGAACGAAGTGCTCGTATTAAGAAGGGAGTAAGACAAGGCTGTAGCCTTTCGCCCCTACTCTTCAATCTGTACATCGAGGAAGCAATGATGAAAATAAAAGAAAGGTTCAGGAGTGGAATTAAAATACAAGGTGAAACGATATCAATGATACGATTCGCTGATGACATTGCTATCCTGAGTGAAAGTGAAGAAGAATTAAATGATCTGCTGAACGGAATGAACAGTCTAATGAGTACACAATATGGTTTGAGAGTAAATCAGAGAAAGACGAAGGTAATGAGAAGTAGTAGCAATGAGAACAGAGAGAAACTTAACATCAGGATTGATGGTAACGAAGTCAATGAAGTTAAGGAATTCTGCTACCTAGGCAGTAAAATAACCAATGATGGACGGAGCAAGGAGAACATCAAAAGCAGACTCGCTATGGCAACAAAGGCATTTCTGCCCAAGAGAAGTCTACTAATATCAAATACCGGCCTTGATTTGAGGAAGAAATTTCTGAGGATGTACGTCTGGAGTACAGCATTATATGGTAGTGAAACGTGGACTGTGGGAAAACCGGAGCAGAGAATCGAAGCATTTGAAATGTGGTGCTACAGACGAATGTTGAAAATTAGGTGGACTGATAAGGTAAGGAATGAGGAGGTTCTACGCAGAATCGGAGAGGAAAGGAATATGTGGAAAACACTGATAAGGAGAAGGGACAGGATGATAGGACATCTGCTAAGACACGAGAGAATGACTTCCATGGTACTAGAGGGAGCTGTAGAGGTCAAAAACTGTAGAGGAAGACAGAGATTGGAATACGTCAAGCAAATAATTGAGGACGTAGGTTGCAAGTACTACTCTGAGATGAAGAGGTTAGCACAGGAAAGGAATTCGTGGCGGGCCGCACCAAACCAGTCAGTAGACTGATGACCAAAAAAGTACTTTAATATTACTAGTTAATAATGTTTTAGCATCTGTTAAAACAAAAATCTTTTTCCCATACTTTGCTGATTTGTTTGGGATATACTGAACAAAATAATAGCGAACCCGGAAAGCTTGCAACTTTTCGTCTGCTGTTAAAAATTGCCCTGCACAATAAACGTTCTTGCAGTTGACCACAGAGACATTCAATATTTACCTTATTGCAGCAAATTTATCAGTTACTCTTATTTCTTGCCTTGTTCTCTTGTCGTCAAAACAGATTCATCGCAAAAGGAACAGAAATCTTCTGTAGCTCATCACAGCTCTCGTAAACTCAATACCAGCTCCATCTGCTGTCCACAGTTCAGTGACATTTGTGTGGTTTGCTTTCTTGATCCCAATTAGATACAGCAATCCCAACAATGCCATTATGTCATACCTTGTAGTTTCTTTAGCGACCCTTTCTCTGGAATATTGTACACATTCTTTCTTAGATTGAATGCATATGTTCGTGTCTTTTACAATTTCATCAATCATTTCCTGCCGGCCGGAGTGGCCGAGCGGTTCTAGGCGCTACAGTCTGAAACCGCGCGACCGCTACGGTCGCAGGTTCCAATCCTGCCTCGGGCATGGATGTGTGTGATGTCCTTAGGTTAGTTAGGTTCAAGTAGGTCTAAGTTCTAACGGGCTGATGACCTCAGAAGTTAAGTTCCATAGTGCTCAGAGCCATTTCAACCAATCATTTTCTGGCTAAGAATTATCCATAAAGCCTCAGTTTCACTTGTGACCCAACTGGCAACACGTGTAGGCCCACAGTATTCTTTCAGCTTGTTTTCGATGTCACATTGGGACACATTTTATTACAGTTACGCGTTTTGTCTCTCCCAATAAAAATACCACTAGTGGAGATTGGCTCTTCACAGTCATTATCTGAATCGTGGACTTGATCAGAATCTGAATAGTGGCCACTTCGTGTGATAAATTTCTCTTCTTCTTCAGAGTCTTCATCGTTTTCGTTTTCTGGTACAGGGCTGAACTCTGGATCCTCGTTGAGTAACCAATCAAGCTCGTTGTCTGTCAGCTTTGATCTCGTCCTGCATAATGACATATCCTCTTATTACGTGTTATCTTATGATTCGATTAAAAATGAACGAAATAAAAGTGAAGAAAAATTACTTACATGACCGGACGCATGGCGCACTTTGTACTCTAAGATGACGCACTCGCAGTTTATTTTAAATTACTGTGGTTCTCGTGAATCTATTACAACACAACTTCTCACTGTGCTAGCTGAAACAGTAATACAGGAATAGGTAGGGGCTTGCTATTGTAAAACAACAATGGAACTGTGCAGACAATGTTATCTGCGGTTGGCGCACTTTATGCACCGGCGCGCCAGCTCGAGGGATAAGATAAAAGCCAATCATGTGAAGTAATTGCTTTTTATATGGATTCTCAAAATATATCTAATTATCCTGTTAGTTAGAACGACAGTACATGGAGAGAAATAATGACGAAATAAGAGTAGTTAGTGTGTAGGGAAGGCAAGTTGGGTTGCTCAGTGTGTAAAGATGTGCACAAAACTGGAGTGAATAAGTCATAGGGTCTGTACATTCCTAAAGAATGGTCCAGTTTGTGGAAGTAAACAAGCTCGGTTAACACCATTGAGAAAAAAGATTTATAAACATACGGATTCCGAAGCCCATTTAACTGCACGCAGCAGTGGCGGCGCTAGACAAAAACAACGTCGGCGATGAATCAGTTTTGCGAGGCCCCTTTCACTTTCCAGTGTGGAAGAAAAGGTGAAATTAAATCACCTGAATTATACACTAATAAAAATTCTGTCGTCTTTCTTAGCACACTGTGCTTCTTAAGCATGTCTTCATCAATTTTAACTTTGAGAAACTTCTCTGAGCAGAAGCTCTACTGAAGAGAACTGTGAGCATTATTCTGATTGTTACGTAAAGATTTGGATATACGTCTTCCAAATTATTTTCTAATGTGTTCTGAGTAAGTTGTTTTGCGTTTTTGATTCCTATAGGTTGGATTTAAAAGTTGGAGTTGGAAAGGCCGTATGTCGCTGTTTTCGCCTTCTCGAAGTATTGTACCTAAATCATTACAACGTTTGCGAAAGTCGTTCTAGGACAACGATTTCAAATAATTAATATCGTAAATAAAACCAAATAGTTCAAAATATTCGCTGAGCGCTTTGAATCGACATTCGGTGTCGACTATTATAGCGCCTATCATTGTGTTAAAAAAGCTAGCTCTATACAGAATTTCAGCAGATCGTATAGGTTCATCAATTTGTTCGTTACCGGACGTTTTTTTTCCTGCGCTATTTTTTTAAACTGAGACTCAGTTTCGTAACTACTTTTTTCTACAAACAATCCAGCTTTTGCAATGCTTGTTTCAAATCTTGTGTTACGGAATTCTTGAATCCAGTCACGAAATGAACGTAAAGTACCAATAGCGACTTTCTAGTTCACTCGATCCGATTGCCATAGCTTACTTATATTGTTGACACGAATAATCTCATACAATATGTGTATTGCAACAATAAACTCAAAAGTTAACATTTCCTTCTAGACAGCTTCACAGTCGCTAAGAGTTTCGAAATCATCAGTTCTATTTTTCAGGTCACTCACGCTTTCGATTACATCATCAAAATTGCAAAAACATAGCTTTTACAGCTGCGATTCTCACCGTGTTTCAGGCGGAGGTTTCAATATCAATGTCAATTTCAATTTAGATCCCGACGCTTGCTTGATTTTTAAAAAAGCACATAAACTTTATTGACGAAGGCGAAACCTTTTAGCTGTTGTAGAAGTGCTACCGCCATCTAGCAAAAGCAAATTCCAACAATGTCATTTCAATAAAATCCCATGTCATTTCAAGCATGTGTGTCGATTCTTACCTAACTACATTATTCCGTGAAGTATTAAATTTTCAGATGTTAACGAACTTTTGGGTCACACTGTACATTCTTTGCATAATAACATGAAGAAATGTGGGCGAATATATTACAGTTCCACTATGATCGGATATTAAAACCGTTTCGAAGTTTTCCTTACTAAAGAATGTGCAACGTAGCTAATGGCTACCAAGGTGAACATGTTCAAGTTATTTTGCGCAACACCTGCACAAATAGTGGGGCAAGCTGCACTCAAACAAATGACATATCTTTCACTGGTGGAAACGCTGGGAGGCAAATTTAAACCGTGTAGCTGTCGTTATAGCATTAAACCCTTACATTACTGTCAATTAAAAATATAGGGTGTTTCAAAAAGGACTTTACAACTTAGAAAATTCATATAAATTAATTCGTAGCACCTACAGAGGTTATTGTAGTGTCAATGTCTAGGGAAATACATTAAGTTTTGACTTGCGTAGTTCGCTAGTGCCGAATCGTACCGCAAGGAGCGCTAGCGGCAGTTGAGTTTAAGATGGCTACCTTCACTACACCCAGGAGTGTGTTTTGGTTCGAAGAATCAGAGTCTGCAACAATAGTTTAGCGTAATTTCCGTACCAAGTACGCTAAATTTCCTCTTCATAGGCCAACAATTCATGAGTAACATAAATGTTTTGTGGAAAGAGGGTGCTCAGTAAGACGTTGGGAATCATCAGGCCGTCCAAGCACTTTGGCGACGTCGTTGAGCGACCGAGACATCGACCCGGCGTGCATATCGCGAACTGCAAATCCCACATAAGACTGTTTGACGTGTGTTGAGAAACTGTTTGCATTTGAAACTGTACAAATTGGCAATTGTACAAGCAATAAAAGACACAGATAAAATTGCTGACAAGAACTTCTTTGTGGATATATTAAATCGATTACATGAGGATGAACATTTCTTGGACAAAATCATCTTTTCTGAAGAGTCGACATTTTCACTTAAGTGGCCACGTTAACACACATAACTGTAGGATTTGGGGCAGTGAAAATCCACATCAAATATTGCAACATGTTCATGATAGCCTTAAGCTGAAAGTTTTTTGTGCATTGAGCAGGAACAAAGTGTATGGCCCCTTTTTTTCTGTGACAGAGCCATCAACGGGATAGTGTGCCTGGATATGTTACAACAATTTTTGATACCACAGATCGATGAGGACGACGAAGAACGAAATGTTTACTTCATGCAAAATGGTGCACCACCCCACTACCTGGCTGATATCCAGGATGTTCTCAGTGATCACTTTCCAGGTCAACAGATTGGCCGTGATGCGCCAATTGCATGCCCCCCTCGTTCCCCAGACCTGACATCATTCAATTTTTTAATGAGGATTCACCAAGGATATCGTGTTTGTACCTCCTGTGCAAACACGATATCCTTGATGAATCCTCATTAACAAAATCGAGTGGTGTCAGGTACCTCCCGTGCAAACACGATATCCTTGATGAATCCTCATAAAAAAATCGAGTGGTGTCAGGTCTGGGGAACGAGGGTCCATGCAATCAAGTATATTGTGTTTGTACCTCCTGTGCAAATAACTGATGATGGTCGGACGATAAATAGTTTCGACAAGAAGAGAATAGAAGCTTTCGAAATGTGGTGCTGCAGAAGATTGCTGAAGATTAGATGGGTATATCACGTAACTAATGAGGAGGTTCTGAATAGAATCGGGGAGAAGAGAAATTTGTGGCACAACTTGACTAGAAGACGGGATCGGTTGGTAGGACATGTTGGAAGTCATCTAGGGACCACCAATTTAGTAATGGAGGGCGGTGTGGAGAATAAAAATCGTAGAGATGAATACACTAAGCAGATTCAGAAGGACGCAGGTTGCAGTAGGTACTTGGAGATGAAGAAGCTTGCACAATATAGATCAGCATGGAGAGCTGCATCAAACCAGTCTCTGAAGACCACAACAATGACGACGATGACAACAACAACAACAACAACAACCTCCTGTGCCAGCTTCCCTACCTGATATTAGAGCAAGAATTCATGTTGCTGCTGAGCAAGTTACACCTGCGCAATGCTACAACGAGTTTGGGAAGAAATTGTCTTCTGATGGGATGTGTGTAAGATAGCCAACGGAAGCCACATACAACATCTTTAGTTTAAGACATCAAAACCTTCATGTGTTTCCCTACAAAATAACGCTAAACCCAGCTCTATATCTTCTTTCAATAAATTTACTAGGTGATCAAAAAGTCAGTATAAATTTGAAAACTGAATAAATCATGGAATAATGTAGATAGAGAGGTACGAATTGACACACGTGCTTGGAATGACATGGGGTTTTATTAGAACCAAAAAATACAAAAGTTCAAAAATTGTCCGACAGATGGCTCTTCATCTGATCAGAATAGCAATAATTAGCATAACAAAGTAAGACAAAGCAAAGATGATGTTCTTTACAGGAAATGCTCAATATGTCTACCATCATTCCTCAACAATAGCTGTAGTCGAGGAATAACGTTGTGAACAGCACTGTAAAGCATGTCCGGAGTTATGGTGAGGGGTTGGTGTCGGATGTTGTCTTTCAGCATCCCTAAAGATGTCTGTCGACTTGCGACTTCAGGTAACCCCAAGGCCAATAATCGTACGGACTGACGTCTGGGGACCTGGGAGGCCAAGCATGACGAAAGTGGCGGCTGAGCACACGATGATCACCAAACGACGCGCGCAAGAGATCTTTCACGTGTCTAGCAATATGGGGTTAAGCGCTATCCTGCATAAACATCGTATGTTCCAGCAGGTGTTTATCAGTCAGGCTGGGGATGATGCAATTCTGTAACATATCGGCGTACCTCTCACCCGTCACGGTAGCAGTTACAAAACCAGAATCATGCATTTCCTCACAGAAAAAAGGCCCGATAACGGTGTGTGTGTGTGTGTGTGTGTGTGTGTGTGTGTGTGTGTGTGTGCGTGTGTGTGTGGTGGTCTTCAGTCCTGAGACTGGTTTGATGCAGCTCTCCATGCTACTCTATCCTGTGCAAGCTTCTTCATCTCCCAGTACCTACTGCAACCTACATCCTTCTGAATCTGCTTAGTATATTCATCTCTTGGTCTCCCTCTATGATTTTTACCCTCCACGCTACCCTCCAATACTAAATTGGTGACCCCTTGATGCCTCAGAACATGTCCTACCAACCGATCCCTTCTTGTGGTCAAGTTGTGCCACAAACTTCTCCTCTCCCCAATCCTATTCAGTACTTCCTCATTAGTTATGTGATCTACCCATCTAATCTTCAGCATTCTTCTGTAACACCACATTTCTAAAGCTTCTATTCTCTTCTTGTCCAAACTATTTATCGTCCATGTTTCACTTCCATACATGGTTACACTCCATTCAAATACTTTCAGAAATGACTTTCTGACACTTAAATCTATACTCGATGTTAACAAATTTCTCTTCTTCAGAAACACTTTCCTTGCCATTGCCAGTCTACATTTTATATCCTCTCTACTTCGACCATCATCAGTTATTTTGCTCCCCAAATAGGAAAACTCTTTTACTACTTTAAGTGCCTCGTTTCCTAATCTAATTCCCTCAGCATCACCTGACTTAATTCGACTACATTCCATTATCCTCGTTTTGCTTTTGTTGATGTTCATCTTATACTCTCCTTTCAAGACACTGTCCATTCCCTTCAACTGCTCTTCCAGGTCCTTTGCTGTCTCTGACAAAATTACAATGTCATCAGCAAACCTGGATTTCAATACCTACTCCGAATTTTTCTTTTGTTTCCTTTACTGCTTGCTCAATATACAGATTGAATAACATCGGAGAGGCTACAACCCTGTCTTACTCCCTTCCCAACCACTGCTTCTCTTTCATGTCCCTCGACTCTTATAACTGCCATCTGGTTTCTGTACAAATTGTAAATAGCCTTTCGCTTCCTGTATTTTACCCCTGCCACCTTTAGAATTTGAAAGAGAGTATTCCAGTCAACATTGTCAAAACCTTTCTCTAAGTCTACAAATGCTAGAAACGCAGGTTTGCCTTTCCTTAATCTTTCTTCTAAGATAAGTCGTAAGGTCAGTATTGCCTCACGTGTTCCAGTATTTCTACGGAATCCAAACTGATCTTCCCCGAGGTCAGCTTCTACTAGTTTTTCCATTCGTCTGTAAAGAATTCGCGTTAGTATTTGGCAGCTGTGGCTTATTAAACTGATAGTTCGGTAATTTTTACATTTGTCAACACCTGCTTTCTTTGGGATTGGAATTATTATATTCTTCTTGAAGTCTGAGGGTATTTCGCCCGTTTCATACATCTTGCTCACCAGATAGTAGAGTTTTGTCAGGACTGTCTCTCCCAAGGCCGTCAGTAGTTCCAATGGAATGTTGTCTACTCCGGGGGCCTTGTTTCGACTCAGGTCCTTCAGTGCTCTGTCAAACTCTTCACGCAGTATTGCATCTCCCATTTCATCCTCATCTACATCCTCTTCCATTTCCATAATATTGTCCTCAAGTACATAGCCCTTGTATAGACCCTCATATACTCCTTCCACCTTTCTGCTTTCCCTTCTTTGCTTAGGACTGGGTTTTCATCTGAGCTCTTGATGTTCGTACAAGTGGTTCTCTTTTCTCCAAAGGTCTCTTTAATTTTCCTGTAGGCAGTATCTATCTTACCCCTAGTGAGATAAGCCTCTACATCCTTACATTTGTCCTCGAGCCATGCCTGCTTAGCCATTTTGTACTTCCTGTCGATCTCATTTTTGAGACGTTTGTATTCCTTTTTGTCTGCTTCATTTACTGCATTCTGATATTTTCTCCTTTCATCAATCAAATTCAATATTTCTTCTGTTACCCAAGGATTTCTACTAGCCCTCGTCTGATGTGGTAAATCCAACCCATACTGTGACTTTCTCGTCGTGCAATGGAGTTTCCACGACAGTTCTAGGATTTTCGGCAGCCCAAATTCTGCAGTTGTGGGCGTTGACAGATCCTCGGAGCGTGAAATGAGCTTCGTCAGTCCACAACACATTACTCAACCAATCGTCATCTTCCGCCATCTTTTGAAACGCCCACACCGCAACTGCCCTCCGCTTCACTAAATCGCCAAGTAACAGCTCATGATGCCGATGGATTTGTACGGATAGTATCGGAGGGTAAGCCTAAGCGCCAACCAAACAGTAGTGTATGGAATGCTGGTGCGACGTGCGACTGCACGAGCGCTGACTTCCCCGTGCGTAGACGAACCCGCTACAGTCTCCATTTCTTCCTTAACTGTCTCAGCAGCATTACGCCTTGTGCTCGGTCGGCCACTACGGGGTCTATCGTCTAAACAACCTGTGGCTTCGAACTTCGCAATCATTCTCGCCACAGCTGCATTTGTCAGCGGACCTTTACCCGTTCGAATCCCCATCCTATGACGATAGGATTGTAACGCTGAACCAGCACATTCCCCATTCTGATAACAGCTTCACTAAAAGCGCCTTTTCAGGTAACGTCAACATGCTGCTACTGCTGGTGCATCTGATTCTCTCATTACAGCTCCTTTTATAGACGATTGTCATGCGCAGTCACTGACGTTTTGTGTCCAGCGCCATCTGTCGCACATTTTGTGAACTTTGGTTTTTTAGTGCTAATAAAACCTCATGTCATTCCAAGCATGTGTGTCAATTTTTACCTCTCTTTCTACATTATTGCGTGGTTTATTAAGTTTTCAAATTTATACTGACTTTTTGATCACCCGGTATATGAAGTTTTAATGTTGTGAAGTCCTTTTTGAAACACCCTTTATATGAGACTACAATGGTTTTTACGGTAAAAAGTAACATAGGGGCCTACTGTATTTTTTTTAGAATATGAACCTCACAAGAACTTCATTTACTAAAAGAAAAGAGCAGTATCAAAAGCTACCAATCAGAACGTTTGTGTTGGGGACACAAATGCCTCATTGTAGCTGCCTTTGTCAAAAGGCAGAAGGTGGGCAGATCGAGTGGAAGGAGAAAAGGAAATGCAAGACTCACCAAAGGAAAGCTAGCCTGCCTGAGAAGCTAGGGGAAGGCTCACACAGCAGCTGCTGGTTGCTAGGAGCACACACAGACAGCCACCCTCAGCCCTTCGTCTTTGAGATTCCAACAAAAATTTAGAGATATTCCATCTCGTAACGCATGAGGGTTCAGTAATTAAACAGGTGTTCATTTAGGGAAAAAAGATGGCTGCCGTTTGCTATAGGGTAAGTTAAGGTCATTTCGCAGTATAGGTAATTTTGCAATATTTCGTTCTGAGCTTCCTGCGATGAACCCATCCAATGTAGTGTTTCAAATTTTTGGCAACAGATGGTATGAGAATGTCGTGTCGAGTTGCGATTCATCTGCACTCTCCCGAGGCCATTGGAATGCGCTGTCAGAAGATGTTACTTCCGTGGGACGCAATACCAAATGCTGGAAATAGGATGGTTTGTTCCATCGAAGTTGTAAATCAGTTGTAGAGTTGCAAGAAGCAAGCAATTACATTTTGCTTACAAACAGTAGGTATTACGAGACCTTTAGTTTTATATAAACAATTTAATAAATTTTGTAAAAAATGATTAAAATGGCTCTGAGTAATACGGTACTTAACATCTGAGGTCATCAGTCCCCTAAAACTTAGAACTACTTAAACCTAACTAACCTAAGAACATCACACACATCCATGTCCGAGGCAGGATTCGAATCTGCGACCATAGCAGCAGCGCGGTTCCGGACTGAAGCGCCTAGAACCTCTTGGCCACCGCGGTCGGCTAAATTTTGTGAAATATGTGAAGTTGTTTGTTGTTCCTAAATTCTCTTCCTGTAAAACGGAAGAATTATTTATGAAATACACATCTACACACAACAAAAAATGTTTTGCATCACATCGTTTCGAAGAGTTCTGAAACCTGTAGAGAAAATTGAACTAGAGATCAACCCTTTTTATTGTTCATGAAAACCACACATTGCATGTTGTACCACCATACAGCGAGACCTTCAGAGGTGGTGGTCCAGATTGCTGTTCAAAAAATGATTCAAATGGCTCTGAGCACTATGGGACTTAACATCTATGGTCATCAGTCCCCTAGAACTTAGAACTACTTAAACCTAACTAACCTAAGGACATCACACAACACCCAGTCATCACGAGGCAGAGAAAACCCCTGACCCCATAGTTGTTCAGACCGGTACCGCTAATCCCCAGTGTCCCGACCTCTTGCATTGATGCATGCCTGTATTTGTCCTGGATTACTATCCACAAGTTCATCAAGGCACTGTTGGTCCAGATTGCCCACTCCTCAACGGCGATTCGGCGTAGATCCCTCAGAGTGGTTGGTGGGTCACGTCGCCCATTAACAGCCCTTTTCAATCTATACCAGTCATGTTCGGGAGGGTTCACGTGTGCAGAACATGCTAATCACTACAGTCGAGTGATGTCGTTATTCTGAAGGAAGTCATTTACAAGATGTGCACGATGGGGCAGCGAATTGTTGTCCACGAAGACGAAGGCCTCGCCAATATTCTGCCGACATGGTTGCACTATCAGTCGGAGGAAGACATTGACGTATCGTACAGCCGTTACGGTGTACGTTGGCCCCACGTTATGCCACCCCAAAACAGCTGGGGACCTCCACGTTGCTGCACTCACTGGGCAGTGTGTCTAAGGCGTTCAGCCTGACCAGGTTGCCTCCAAACACGTCTCCGATGATTGTCTGATTGAAGGCGTATGCAACACTCATCGGTGAAGAGAACGTGATGACAATCCTGAGCGGTCCATTCGGCATGTTGCTGGGCTCATCTGTACCGCGCTGCATGGTGTCGTGGTTGCAAAGATGGACTTCGCCATGGACGTCGGGAATGAAGCTGCGCATCATGCAGCCTATTGCGCACAGTTTGAGTCGTAACACAACGTCATGTGGCTGCACGGAAAGCATTATTCAACATGGTGGCGTTTCTGTCAGGGTTCCTCCGAGCCATAGTCCGTAGGTAGCTGTCATCCACTGTAGTAATAGCCCTTGGGCGGCCAGAGCGAGGCATATCATCGACAGTTCCTGTCTCTCTGTATCTCCTCTCTGTCCGAACAACATCGCTTTGCTTCACTCCGAGACGTCTTGACACTTCCCTTGTTGAGAGCCCTTCCTGGCACCAAGTAACAATGCGGACGCGATCGAACCGTGGTATTGACGTCTAGGCATGGTTGAGCAACCGACAACACGAGCCGTGTACCTCCTTCCTGGTGGAATGTCTGGAACTGATCGGCTGATGGACCCCCTCTGTCTAATAGGCACTGCTCATGCGTGGTCGTTTCCATCTTTGGGCGGGTTTAGTGACATCTCTGAACAGTCAAAGCGACTGTGTCTGTGACACAATATCCACAGTCAACGTCTATCTTTAGGAGTTCTGGGAACCGGGATGATGTTGATGTGTGTATTGAAAATGTGTTTTAAACTGATGCTGATATATTTTATTTCGAACTTACAGTATGTGGATCAATATGGCCCCTCAAAACAAAGCTACTGATAAGGGAAGTGTGTAAACTGAAATCTAAAAGAAAAGGAGTAAAGTGAAACGTGAAATAGAGAAAGCGGAAATATCATTACGTTCAAAATGGTTCAAATGGCTCTGAGCACTATGGGACTCAACTGCTGAGGTCATAAGTCCCCTAGAACTTAGAACTACTTAATCCTAACTAACCTAAGGACAACACACACATCCATGCCCGAGGCAGGATTCGAACCTGCGACCGTAGCGGTCGCGCGGTTCCAGACTGTAGCGCCAGAACCGGTCGGCCACCAGATGCCGGCTTATCATTTCGTGTAAAGCATGAAAATTATATGGTGATGCCTACAACACTATCAAAAAGTTTTTGTGGGGCAATGAAGAAGACACTGAACATTTACAAATGCTAAAATATTGCACGTGGTGGTCAAAATTCAGAAAATTTTATGGGTTGAGTCTAATGCTTCCAGAGAACCAGGACAAGCTATTCAAAAATGCAGAAGATTTATTGAAGGTTCCTAATGCACCTCAGGAGTCAAAAACGCAACAGAACAGGAGAAAAAAAAGATTCATTAACCAAATGCCTCAATGTAGCTGAAAGAAACCAAGATTGCTGTGCATCAGCGTCCAGTTCCATGATTGTGAAGGACGCCCCAAAAGTTGCAGCCAGCTCATCTAAACAGCAATGCTCAGGCAAAATGAAAGGTGAAGATTGGACTTGTGGTGTCTGCTTGAAGACTTACTCATTTCATGTGAAGAAAATAAGTACTGCATGGTGGACACAACGCTCATTTTGGGTAACACTCTACCATGACAGCTGCCAAAAACAATCGACAAAGGAAGCTGTTTAAACGTGGCGTTTCCACTTCTGTAGATGAGGGGTGATGCAGTAGAATGAATGGAAATTTTGCCATGCTAAGTTACCTTGCAACCACTGCAGAATTTCCTTACCTCTTGGAGAATTACCCCTTTTACATGTACATCTATATAGATAATCCGCGAGCCACCGTAGGGTGCGTGGCGGAGGGTACCCTGTGTCACTACTTGTCATTTCATTTCCTGTTCCACGCGCAAATAGAGTGAGGAAAAACTGTCTATATGCCTCTGAGTGGGCTCTAATTTCTCGTATCTTACCTCCGCTGGCCTTACGCCTATATTGGTGGCAGTAGAATCATTCGGCACTCAGCTTCAATTGGCGATTATCTAAATTTTCTCAATATGTTTCTCGAAAAGAACGTCGCTTTCCCTCCAGGGATTGGCATTTGAGTTCCAAAAGCTCTCTGTAACCTTTACGTGACGATCGGACCTACCGGTAACAAATCTAGCAGCCCGCCTCTGAATTGCTCCGACGTCTTCCTTCAATCCGACCTGATGCGGATCCCAAACACTCGAGCAGTACTCAAGAGCAGGTCGCACCAGCGTCCTACATGCGGTGTCCTTTACAGGTGAACCATTATTTCCTAAAACTCTCCCAATAAACCGAAGTCGGCCATTCGCCTTCCCTACCACAGTTCTCACATGCTCGTTCCGCCTCATATCGCACTGCAACAACTTGACTGTGTCAAGCAGGACACTACTAATATTGCATCCGAACATTACAGGTTTGATCTTCTTACTCATCAGCATTAACTTACATTTTTCCACATTTAGGGTTAGCTGCCATTCATCACACCAACGGGAAATTTTGTCTACGTCATCTTGTATCTTCCTACAGACACTCAACTTCGACACCTTACCGTACGCCACAGCATAATCAGCAAACAACCGCAGATTGCTGCCCATCCTGTCCGCCAAATCATTTATGTACATAGAGAACAACGGCGGCCGTATCACACTTCCCAATGGTACTCCTGACGATACCCTTCTCTCTGTTAAACACTTGCCGCCGAGGACAACATACTGGGTTCTATAATTTAAGAAGTCTTCGAGCCACTCACATATCTGTGAACTTATTCCACATGCTCGCACCTTCGCTAACAGCCTGAAGTGGGGCACTGTATCAAATGCTTTCCGGAAATCTAGAAATATGGAATCTGCATGTTGCACTTTATCCATTGTTCGCAGTATATCATGTGAGAAAAGAGAAAGCTGAGTTTCGCCTGGGCGATGCTTTCTAAAACCATGCTGATTTGTGAAAATTAGCTTCGCACTCTCAAGAAACTTTATTATATTCGAACTGAGACTGTGTTAAAGGATCCTGCAGCAAACAGGTTAGGGATACTGACCTGTAATTTTACGCCGGCCGGAGTGGGCGAGCGGCTCTGGGCGCTACAGTCTGGAGCCGCGTGACCGCTACGGTCTCAGGTTCGAATCCTGCTTCGGGCATGCATGTGTGTGATGTCTTTAGGTTAGTTAGGTTTCAGTAGTTATAAGTTCGAGGGGACTTATGACCTCAGCAGTTGAGTCCCATAGTGCTCAGAGCCATTTGAACAATTTTTTGTAATTTTACGGGTCCGTTCTTTTACCGCTCTTATATATTGGAGTCGCCTGCGCTTTTCACTGTCGCTTGGGACTTTGTTCTGGTCGAGAGATTCGTGATAAATGAAAGCTAGGTAACGGGCCAACGCTGTAGAGTACTCTTTGAAAATCGAACTGGGATTCCATCCGGACCTGGTGATTTTCAGTTGTTTCCCTGCGCCAGGGATGCTTATTACTATGTCGTCCATACGCGAGTCTGTCAGTTGGTCAAATGACGGTATGTTTGTACGATTCTCCAGTGTGAACGATTTCTTGAAAACGAAATTTAAAACTTCGGCTTTCGTTTTACTATCTTCAACTGCCACACCAGAGTGGTCAACATGGGAATGAATGAAAGCCTTAGATTAGCTTAGTGATGTTATGTAAGACCAGAATTTTCTTGGGTTCTTTGGCAGATCTTTTGCTAAGGTGTGACGATGGTAGTTGTATGCTTCGCGCATAGATCTTTTCACAGACGCACGAATCTCTGCCAACCTTCGCTTCTCGTCATTTGTACGTTCCGTTTTAAATCGAGAGTCCAAAGGCCTCTGCTCCCTCAGGATCCGCCGAATTTCGTTATTAAACCATGGTAGGCCTTTTCCATCCTTCATCCACTTACTAGACACACAACCCTCCAGACACGATGTACAATCTGCTTAAACTTTGCCCATATTACTGGAACTAAGCGATGCCAATTCACTATCTAAGTGAGATGCTAATAACCCTTTATCTGCCCTAGCTAGCGGAAACACTCTCCTAACCTTCTCTTCTGAGTTATTAACTTTCGTAATCATTCTCGCTATAATGACATGATGATTGCTAATACCCGTTTCTATACTGACATTGTCGATCAAGTCCGGCTACAAGGTCTAAGATGTTTCCATTGCGTGTGGATTGCCGAGCTAGCTGCTCAAGATAATTTCCAGAAAGCGTGTTCAAAAGTATTTCGCACGAATATCACTTAATTCCCGTAAATTCCGGGGAGGGAGCGATGAGCTCTGACACCACGTTCAGTGACATCCCAAATGTGTTTGAGCAGTTCCGAGCTGATGAGCTGCGGGGCCAGAACATAAACTGGAGCTCACCATTGTGTTCCCCGAACAACTCCATCACACTCCTATCCTGGTGACATGGCGCATTACCTCGTTAAAAATGCCACTGCCTTCGGGAAACGGGACTGTCATGTAGGGCTGCACATGGTCTGCAACCGGTGTACGTTAGCATTGGGTCCACGGATGCCCTCGTGAATGTTGCCCACAGCATAATGGAGCCGCCACTAGTTTGTCTGGGTCCCGCTGTACAGGAGTCAAGTAGCTGTTCCCCTGGAAAACGACGGATTCGTGCTCTCTCTTTGGCATGATGAAAAAAGTATCGGGGTTCATCAGATCGTGCAACGCCGTACCACTGCGCCAACGTTCAGTGCCGATAATCACTTAATCATTTCAGCCGTAGTTGCTGGTGTAATGGAATTAACACGCACATGCAAGTGCTGTGGAGGCCGATCTTTAGGAGTGTTCGGTGCATTGTGTGTTGAGACACACTTGCTCCATGCCCAGCATTAAAGTCTGATGTTACCTCCGCCACAGTTCGCCCCCCGTCCGTACTAGTCTGCCCAGCCTACGACATCAGACGTCCGTAATGAGGGGTGGCCGGCCAACCCCACGACGTCTCGGCGTGGTTCCACATTGATTTCGCCACATGTTGAAGACGCTCACCACAGCACTCCTCGAACATCCGACAAGTCGTGCAGTTTCCGAAGTGCTCGTACCGAGCCTCTGGGACATCACAAACAGCCCACGGTCAAACTCAGATAGATCGCGCTCCTTTCCCATTCTAGACATGGACCTTTTCCATTCTACACACGGACAGCAAGCTCCCTGATACCGCACGCAGTCCTAGCAAAGACTGTCTGTGACGTGAACTTCCGAAAACACTTCTGTCGATGAGTAAGAAGTCAAATATAAATAAATCCTATCGAAAGAAGCAAAGCAATGTCGTTTTTAATACACAAATTGATAACAGTACACCCGTATACCTAGCCAAATAAATTCTGTGTTATTTTTTATTCATAAAGATAGGACTGCGGTGCTTAACTCTTTCATTGATGTAAGCTTTCGATAATGCGTCTACCACTGAGTTAAAAAATTAGTAGCTCCAACTATTGTCTCCAAGTCTACATGGATACTCTGCAAATCACATTTAAGTGCCTGGCAGAGGATTCAACGAACCACCTTCCCAATTCTCTATTATTCCAATCTCGTATAGCGCGCGGAAAGGATGAACACATATTTTTCCTTACGAGCTCTGATTTGCCTTATTTTGTCGTGGCGATCGTTCTTCCCTATGTAGGTCGGTGTCTCTGCTGTACTACGAAACTGAAAGCGTCATCTACTGGTTCTTTAGTGTACTATTCCGTGATGTATACTAAGTTGAGCAGATGACTTTAGATACAACTTTAAATTTTGATATCTTTTTTCCCGTGCTCCAATTTTGATGGAATAAAACCTATACATTGCCCCACTCTAGCTCAAGTTACCCGATAAAACTCCATGAAAAATCGGCTACTAGTTTTGGTGATTAGAGTTTTTAAACAGACACAACAGTTTCAGATAAATTTTTAAATCACGATGTCTTTTTGTAATGATCCAGTTATGATGAAATAAAGCATATGCGTTGTCGGAAGTTACGCTCAAGTTAGTGTGAAAACCCCAAGAAAATTCGTGTAGCAGTTTTGCTGATAAGTGTATTCAAACAGACAGACACGACGGTTTTACAGTTTTATTACACCGTATGACAAAAAGAAAAACGACGCACCACGAATGAATTATCCGAATAGGACGGAAACAGGCAGACGAGATTTTCATGTAAAGACAAACAAATGATTACAATTTCAGAAAAACTGGATGAGTTATTCAAGAGAAAGAGCTTCAGAAACTGAGGAAGCCAATAATGCGTTTGTCCGCTTCTGGCCTTTATCCAAGTAGCTATTCGACGTGGCAATGATTGATAAAGATGTTGGATGTCCTTTTGAGTGATGTCGTGCCAAATTCCGTCCAACTGGTGCGTTACATCTTCAAAATTCCTAGCTGATTGGAGGGCCCAGCTCATAATACTGCAACGTTCTCAACTGGGAAGACATCCAGTGATGTTACTGTCAAAGGTATGGTTTACCACGATGACAAGCTGTAGAAACTCTCGCCGTTTGGGGGTAGGCATTATCTTGCTGAAATGTAAGCCCAGGCAGGCTTGCCATTAAGGGCAACAAAACGGGGCGTAGAATAGCATCGACGTACCGCTGTGCTGTAAGGATGCCGCGGATGACAACCAAAGGGGTCCTTCGACGAAATGAAATGCCACGCCAGACCATCACTCCTCGTTGTCAGGGCGTATGGCGGGCAATAATCATATTGTTATCCCACCACTGTCTGGGGCGCCTACAGATAGGTTTTCGCTGGTCATCATGGCACAGTTCGGAGTAAGATTCATCACTGAAGAATATTCTACTCCAGTCAATGAGATTTTAGGCCGAACGTGTCACCACTGCGGCGGTTAATTGTAGTTGGCCCAAGGGGCGCTGTGAACTGAGTCTCCTTTCTATGAGCCGCCTATTCGTGGTCCTTGTGACCACTTAAACACCAGTTGCACGTCGAATCGACGATGATGATGAACCCGGGATTCCGAGTGCCTCTCTGACGATTCTTCGGTTCTCACGTTCTGTCTTCTCTCTCGGTAGACCGCTACCTTTTTGACGCTGTGTTCAGTTGTGGCTCACCCAATCCTGTCAACATAGTGGCATAGATCCTGTTCAGAGATCGAGCGATTGGCCGATTACACCAATCACCTTCTTTGAGCCCAGCTACATGTCCTCTCTCAGATGATGATATACTTACTATCCAACTGTGTACGCGAAGTAAAATTCGTAAAGACTTAAGCCGGCCGGGTTGGCCGAGCGGTTCTAGGCGCTACAGTCTGGAACCGCGCGTCCGCTACGGTCGAGGCTCGAATCCTGCCTCGGGCATGGATGTGTGTGCTGTCCTTAGGTTAGTTAGGTTTAAGTTGTTCTAATTTGTAGCGGACTGATGACCTCAGAAGTTAAGTCCCATAGTGCTCAGAGCCGTAAAGACTTTATGCCCTGGTTTCGACATGTCTCCTGTTTACGATCCTTGTCAGCTGCACGGTTAAATTGCGCTGCAGTGTCACACATTCATCTGTCTGGCGCTAAAGTTTACAACTTTGCATGTTTTGTCGGTACCTGTATGAATATCAATTTGCGACTAATTTGCATAACTTCTTTGTGATGCGTCGTTTTGCCTTAGACTGTATTAATGTAGATCCAATTGTGAGCTCAAGTTCTGCATCCATTGTCTTAAATGGATTTACCATTTATTTGATTAACGGGGATGTTCAAAAGCTTGTATTCTGCTTGTTATGACTGTGGAATTTTTGTGAATAATTTTGTTTAATGATGAAGCAGCGTTTACAACCAACAGAACAATTCGGTCTTCGCTTTATTTACTGCCAGCCTACTGAAAATCTACTCTGCATTAGAGAAGTGGTTGAACAATATCATTTGGTCTTTCTGATTTAGGGTTTCCGTGGTTTCCCTAAATTATTTCAGGCAAGTATCAGGTTGTTTACTGCTACGAGGTCATGGCTGACTACCTGTTCCATGCTTGACAAACTAGAACTGTAAGTACGTAAACGTCTGTGCATATTAATTATGTTCTTTCAGTTCTTCTTGCCTTGTAATACCAGGATATGTCCGATATGCTTGTAAAACTGATCTACAGATGAATAAAACTACTACTACTACTACTACTACTACTACTACTACTACACTATTACTTCCAAGACCTCAGGCTGTCAACGAACGATGTTAGTATTTCAGTAATCGCATCGTTGACCTCTGTTTTATTGATGGGACTCTAAATAGCCACAGTTACCTACGGTTCCTAACAAGTATGCTGTCACAGTCACTGGAAAACACTTCACTGGACATATGGCAATCCATGTTGCAACAATATGAAGTGTGTCTTGCCCGTTCCACACAGATAATTAGAAGCGCTCTTACAGAACGTTTCTACTGGATCGGCGAAGTTAGTGAATCCCAAAATGCCTGCACACTCACTAGAATTAAAACTGTTCGATTTCAATCTGTGGCAAAAAATATTTTTTTTATTTGTGTCGGCTTTAAGCAACATTGATCATACAGCCTGCAATAGTTATTACAGTACAGAGTTAACATAAAACTTGTAAAAGTAGACTGAAGAAATAAACATAGAACTATGAGTGGTATAATACAAGGTGTTACAAAAAGGTACGGCCAAACTTTCAGGAAACATTCCTCACACGCAAAGAAAGAAAATAAGTTATGTGGACATGTGTCCGGAAACGCTTACTTTCCATGTTAGAGCTCATTGTATTACTTCTCTTCAAATCACATTAATCATAGAATGGAAACACACAGCAACAGAACGTAACAGCGTGACTTCAAACACTTTGTTACAGGAAATGTTCAAAATGTCCTCCGTTAGCGAGGATACCTGCATCCACTCTCTGTCGCATGGAATCCCTGATGCGCTAATGCAGCCCTGGAGAATGGCGTATTGTATCACAGCCGTCCACAATACGAGCACAAAGAGTCTCTACATTTGGTACCGGGGTTGCGTAGACAAGAGCTTTCAAATGCCCCCATAAATGAAAGTCAAGAGGGTTGAGGTCAGGAAAGCGTGGGGGCCATGGAATTGGTCCGCCTCTACCAATTTATTGGTCACCGAATCTGTTATTGAGAAGCGTACGAACACTTCGACTGAAATGTGCAGGAGCTCCATCGTGCATGAACCACATGTTGTGTCGTACTTGTAAAGACACATGTTCTAGCAGCACAAGTAGAGTATCTCGTATGAAATCATGATAACGTGGTCCATTGAGCGTAGGTGGAAGAACATGGGGCCCAATCAAGACATCACCAACAATGTCTGCCCAAACGTTAACAGAAAATCTGTGTTGATGACGTGATTGCACAATTGCTTGCGGATTATCGTCAGCCCACACATGGTGATTGTGAAAATTTACCATTTGATCACGTTGGAATGAAACCTCATCTGTAAAGAGAACATTTGCACTGAAATGAGGATTGACACATTGTTGGATGAGCCATTCGCAGAAGTGTACCCGTGGAGACCAATCAGCTGCTGATAGTGCCTGCACACGCTGTACATGGTACTGGAACAACTGGTTCTCCCGTAGCACTCTCCATACAGTGACGTAGTCAACGTTACCTTGTACAGCAGCAACTTCTCTGACGCTGACATTAAGGTTATCGTCACCTGCACGAAGAATTGCCTCGTCCATTGCAGGTGTCCTCGTCGTTCTAGGTCTTCCCCAGTCGCGAGTCATAGGCTGGAATGTTCCGTGCTCCCTAAGACGCCGATCAATTGCTTCGAACGTCTTCCTGTCGGGACACCTTCGTTCTGGAAATCTGTCTCGATACAAACGTACCGCGCCACGGCTATTGCCCCGTGCTAATCCATACATCAAATGGGCATCTGCCAACTCTGCATTTGTAAACATTGCACTGACTGCAAAACCACGTTCGTGATGAACACTAACCTGTTGATGCTACGTACTGATGTGCTTGATGCTAGTACTGTAGAGCAATGAGTCGCATGCCAACACAAGCACCGAAGTCAACATTACCTTCCTTCAATTGGGCCAACTGGTGGTGAATCGAGGAAGTACATTACATACTGACGAAACTAAAATGAGCTCTAACATGGAAATTAAGCGTTTCCGTACACATGTCCACATAACATCTTTTCTTTATTTGTGTGTGAGGAATGTTTCCTGAAAGTTTGGCAGTACCTTTTTGTAATACCCTGTATGCTATGGAGATTACATTAATCATAAACTTATTTTGTAAACTGTTTCATATGTAGTATCTTATTCAAGATAGTTTAAGCCTACATCTACAAATACAAGTTCTTAATGTATAGCGTACACTGAAGTGACAAAAATCATGGGATAGAGATACGCACATGTACAGATGGCGGTAGTATAACGCAAGAAGACATAAAAGGGCAATGCATAGGCAGAGCTCTCATAAAATGGTTCAAATGGCTCTATGCACTGTGGGACTTAACAGCTGAGGTCATCAGTCCCCTAGACTTAGAACTACTTAAACCTGATTAACCTAAGGACATTACACACATCCATGCCCGAGGCAGGATTCGAACCTGCGACCGAAGCAGCAGCGCTGTTCCGGACTGAAGCGCCTAGAACCGCTCGGCCATAGTGGCCGGCAGGCAGAGCTGTCATTTCTACTCATGTGATTCATGTGAAAAGGTTTCTGAGGCGCTTATAGCCGCACGACGGGAATTAACAGACTTCGAACGCGGAATGGTAGTTGGAGGTAGGCACATGGAACATCCCATTTCGTAAATCGTTAGCGAATTCCATATTTCGAGTTCCACAGTGCCCGGAGTATGCCGAGAATACCAAATGTCAGATGTTACCTCTCACCACAGGTGACGCAGTATGACCGAGAGCAGCAGCGTTTGCGTAGAATTGTCAGTGCTAACAGACAAGCAAACTTCGTGAAATAACCGCAGAAGTCAACGTGGAACGTACGACGAACGTATAGGTTAGGATTGTGCGGTGAAATTTGTCGTTAATGGGCTATTACAGCAGATGACCCAGTCTAGTGCCTTTGCTAATAGCGCGGCATCGCCCGCAGCCCCTCCCGCGCTCTTGAGCATATCAGTTGGACTCCAGACGACTGGAAAACCATGGACTGGTCAGATGAGTCCCGATTGCAGTTGGTAAGAGACGATGATGGTAAGGTTCGAGTGTGGTGCAGATCCCAAGTTGTCAACAAGGCAGTGTGCATTCTGGTGATGGCTCCATAATGGTGTAGGGTGTGTTTACATGGAATGGGCTGGGTTCTCTGGTCCAGCTGAACCGCTCATTGACTGGAAATAGTTATGTTCGGCTACTTGGAGACTATTCACAGCCATTCATGTACTTCATGTTCCCAGACAACGATGTCCTGTCACTGGGCCACGGTTGTTCACTATTGGTTTGAAGAGCATTCTGGACAATCCGAGCGAATGATCTGGCCACCCTAATTGGCCGAGATGAATCCCATCAAATATCTAAGAGACGTAATCGAGAAATCAGTTCATGAGCAGCATACATCACTGGCAACACTTTTGCAAGTATGGACAGTTATAGAGGCAGCACGAGGACTTCCAGCGACTTGTTCAGTCAATGCCATGTCGAGTTGCTGCACTACGCTGATCAAAAGAGTGTCCGACACGATATTAACAGGTGTTCCAAGACTTATTTCATCTCAGTGTATACAAAGGTACTGTAGTTTGACTTAGTTTGACTCTCATACACACATATAAATTACTAACTAATATATATATACTGCGGGAGAAACAAGTAGAGCTCTCTGAAGAAATGGTTCGACGTGAATGTAACTTTCTACACGTATGCACCATCGTCAGGTATGTGAATGATAGAGTTGCTATTCTCTGAGTCAGATAGGGTGAGCGCAAAGAGAGCATTTAGGTTGTTCGTGTTTAGCGTTGTTACCAGACCTGATAGAGTATAAAGGGGGCGTGAACAGTGTCACATGTTGAGCGCTCACTGAATGACATGGATATGCCTCGTAGTCGTCTGAGAAAGCGTTGTCAGTACCTACAAAGTTTGAAGGGCTCTTCATTCTGGGTCTTCACTAGGCTGGCTGCAGAATCGACCAATATTCAGATTTGTGAAGGAGTCAGATATAATAGTGGTCCAGTGTTGAACTACATGGGAAAATGAGGGCAGGCAAACTCGCTGTTTTAGTTTAGTTTAGTTTTAGTTATGTCCTGTTCCGTAGGTAATTTTTCCGATTATTTTATCGATATGATGGGGAACAAGTCAGATTACGAGATATATGTAGGCACATGAATAATGTTAATATTAATATTACTGAAATTTTTAGTCCTACACAGGCAACTAGATTTAGAGGTACAATTATTTTTTTACCATTTCTGAAACAGAAACTCGTCCATGGAGTAGAAGGAGTTGTCCAAAAGAAATGATTTTAATCTAGATTTAAAACTTGATCTGCTACCTGCCAGTGATCAAGTGATCAAAGATTTTTGTTGCTGAATAATGTATTGCTTTTTGAGCAACTGACAGCTTCAATAACGAATAGGAAAGGTCATTTTTCCCCCTCTAGTGTCATACATATGAACATCACTGTTCTTTGCGAATTGAGATGGATCGTTTGTAACGAATTTCATTAGCAAATATATATACTGTGAAAGTGCAGTTAAAATACCTAACTCCTTGGAAAGGTGCCTACATGTCGTCTTTGGGTGAACACCACTAATTATTCTCACTGCTTTCTTTTGTGCATTCAATACTTTATGTCTAAGTAGTGTGTTACTCAAAAATCTATTCCATAACACATTATTGAGTGGAAATATGCAAAGTACGTTAGGAGGCTGATCTGTTTATTACCAAGACTAGCGATTATACGAAGAGTGAAAGAAGCTGGACTTAGTTGTTTGAGAACCTCAGTAATATGGTTCTTCCATTTCAAGTTGTCATCAATGTGAACACCCAAAAATTTGGAGAAATCTACCTTGTTAACTGAGCCCTGTTCATATGCTACATAAATTGTCGGTATGACTCTATTTGGTGCACAGAACTGGATATAGTGAGTTTTTTCAAAACTAAGGGAGAGTCCATTTTCTGAGAACCACTTAATAATTCTTTGAAAGACATTCCTAACAATACCTTCAGCTGTTTTTTCTGGAATGGGATTTATTATAACACTCGTGTCATCTGCAAAAAGTACTAGTTCTGCTTGATGCATGTTAAGTGGAAGGTCATTCACATGAATAAGGAACAGCAGAGGACCTAAAATTGAACCCAGGGAAACATCACGCTAATAAAATGCAACACTTCCTAGCCTAGGTGATGGCCTGAAAAGTCAGCGTATGCTATATCTAGCTGATGTCGTTATTGATGTTTAGATCCCATATGGTTACCAGATTTATTGGATGTTGTCTACTACGCTTCTGCTGTAGTTCAAAATAACCTCAAATATTCCCTACGGGATTAAGACCGGGTGATTTAGTGGACCAACCGGGGTGTGAAAGGGTGCACGAGTGTTCAGCAAAGCAGGAAAATATGCGTGCAACCCCTTGAACCTCTCTGTTACCATCTTGGAAGATGGGAGTACCCAAAGTATACTAAACATCCTATTCCAAGATAAAACAAATGGCGGTCGGCCATTTTGCAGCGCTAAGGAAGAAGAGCATGTGTTTCTTCTGAATTTCGTCAAGCAAATATGTGATCACATTTTTTTATCTTACACTTTCTTTGTATGTTACTCTGCACTCGGTATTGAAGTTAAATTAATATGCTAGATTTACATTTTGATTATTGATAAAGTTTAAAAAAAATGGTTCAAATGACTGAGCACTATGGGACTCAACATCTTAGGTCATACGTCCCCTAGAACTTAGACCTACGTAAACCTAACTAACCTAAGGACATCACACACACCCATGCCCGAGGCAGGATTCAAACCTGCGACCGTAGCCGCCCCGCGGTTCAGGACTGCAACGGCAGAACCGCATGGCCACCGCTGCCGGCGATAATGTTTCAGAGCAATTAAAGACAATGTAGAGTCATAAACAATGCACAGATATCACATAACATGTAACTGGTCAAATTCACCCATAACTTCACCCCTCCTGGGAAGATGGATTAAAAAAAAAAAAAAAATACGATCTGTTAGAGCGAAAGGTAATAAAGACCAAACTTCTATTATTACAGCTCAATACCCGTTCTCTGAAATAAAAACTAGTATATTAATTTTTATTGGTTTCAGAAATATTTAAATTTATAGTCCAAAATCGGTCGACTTCACCGCATCTGACGGTATTTGAAAGAGGAGCTGAATAAGATAAACTCCAACAAGAGTGAAACATGGGTAAAGAAGTGCAGTTGAATTTAAGCAGGCAAAGCTAAGGGAATTAGACTACGAAATGGGGCACTGAAAGTAGTAGATGAGTTTTTTTTATTTTCGGAGAAGTATAAATGCCAATGGCAGAAACAGAAAGGAAGTAAAATGCCGAATGATAATTACAAGAAAAGGTATTTTTAAAGCAGAAATAATGGCTCTGAGCACTGTGGGACTTAACATCTGAAGTCATCAGTCACCTATAACTTAGAACTACTTAAACCTAACTAAGCTAAGGATATCATACACATCCATGCCCGACGCAGGATTCGAACCTGCGACCGTAGCGGTCGCTCGGCTCCAAACTGTAGCGCCTAGAACCGCTCGGCCACCTCGGCCGACCTAAAGCAGAAGAATTTGTTAATATCGAATATAAATTTTAGTGTTAGGAAATATTTTCGAAAGGTATTAGTTTGAGGTGTAGACTTGTATGGAAGTCAAACAAAGACGATAAACAGTTCAGAGAAAGAGAGAGCAGAAGGCTTCAAAATGTGGGGCTGCAGGAGAATTTTGAAGATTACGTAGGTGGATCTAATAAGTAACGAGGAGATACTGATACTGTACAGATTACGGGAGAAAAGAAATTTATGGCACAACTTGACTAAAGCAAATGATCAGTTTATAGGATACACCATGAGGCATGAAGGAATTGTCAGTTTGGTAATTGAGGTAAGTATGGAAGGGGAGGGGGGGGGTGCGGAGTAAAAAATAATTAGAGTGGGGTCGTGAATGATTGACTGTAATGAGCAATTTCAAGTTAATGTAGGCTAAAGTAGTTACACAGAGATGAAGAGGCTTGCACAGGATAGCATAACGTGAAGATCTGTAGCCATGCGGAGAGGCTGGGCCGTTAAGGGGTTCATGTCACGGATTCTGCGGCCCCTCCCATCAGAGGTTCGAGTCCTGCCTCCAGCCTGCGTGTAAGTGCTGTCCTTAGCGTAGGTTGGTTAAGTTAGTTTAAGTAGTGTGTAAGTCTAGGGACTGATGACCCCAGCACCTTGGTCTCTTAGGAATTCACACACATTTGAACATATTTTTGAAGACCTGCATGACACCAGTCTTCAGACTGAAGATTGGAACACTGACTTCATGTGCCAAAGCCAAATCATTCCTCACTATTCGTAGCCCACTCAGTTTAGTCACATTCGCTTTCACAGAGACAAACACGCGCCGCTTGTGACAGATCAGACGCATGGCCCCATCCACAACACAGCGTGGGGCCTACAGATGAGCACTGAGCGTGAAAATAGTTCCACTTCATAGCCCTTATGCATCCGCGTGAGTTTTGCATGGCTATGTAAGCCACGGTGGCCGCAGTGCCATTACCAGAAGAGGTGCCTGCCATCTCGGGGAACTTCTGACGCACTGTGGGAAGTTTATTCGTTCCCCTTCTCAACGTCGCAGCTGAGAGAACATCACACCAACCAGGCCCATTTCTGCAGAGCTTTACGCATAATAGCCTAGCGTGGAGATCTCACTCAAACCATTCTTCTGCTTGAAAATAACAACGCAAAACTAACATTTGTATGAAAAGAACTTTACAGCTTTGAAATTTCATATTTTTTATTCATCTAACTTACAGCCATGGTTTTTCTGTGAGTCTTTAGCAAAATAGACTGAGTTTTTTACTGTATACCTAAACAGGCTCAATATGACTTCCACTGGTTATGTGGCATATCTGAAGTCGATTTCCTGCCAAACTCACTGCTGTTTGTCAGTCATGGCATGTTTAATTGAGAAGTAGGTTCTAACTCTAAGCTCTGCCAGAGAAGCCCGTAAGGGTGAAACAAACACAGTATCCTTGACAAATCACCAAAAGAAAAAGTTAAGAGGTGTCAGGTCAGGCAATTGGCGCATCTTGTCCATTCACTTACCTGGAATGTTGACACTAAGCAAGTCCTGGACGTCAGAGATGTAGTGTGGTGGTGCACCATCTTTCACAGAGACAAACACTCGCTGCTTGTGACAAATCAGGCGCTAGGCCCTTTCCACTCAGCTAAGCAAACATGGCAGTTAACTGCATCGTAATGCAGCATGGGGCCTACGGATGGCCACTGTGCGTGAAAATAGTGCCACTTCTTAGCCTGTGTAGTGAAATGCCTACTCGTCACTAAAGATAATATTTCCAAATAATTCTTCATCTAACCAATGTAGGCCTAAAATTTCCAAACAAAAGTGCTTATGAGCAATCCTACAAGTGTTTTATAGTTCTTGCAACAATGTAAACTTGTATGGTTTGAGTTGCAACCGTTTTTAACGCATTCCAAACATTCGTATGGTGGATGAACAGCTCTGAAGCAGCACGCTGGGTCGATTTTGAAAGTCTGTTTACAAAGTTTTGTCATACTTGCTCCACGATGTCATCAGACAGGCTTAGACCGAGGTCGCTTCGTTTACAACACTGTTCCTTCCTGTACAAATTTATCGTACAACCTGTGGATGGTCTCCTTGCAAGGGACCCATTCTGTGTTGAACTGTTGTCGAAAACGCCTCTGAGTCACAACAAGGCCTCTCGTTTCAAGAAAAGTAAGACAACTGCCGATCATTGCTGTGTCGTCAGTCTTCCATTGTCAGCCACTGCTGATTACTAGCATTCTAGCGGCAGTATCGTGAATTACACGTCATTTCGTAACTCATTTGTTTTTCCAAGCTCTGCTAGTACTGCTGTAGAGATCCCAGCGGGATATCTAATGTGCGTCGTAAATTGTGAAAGAAACAATTGGTAACACATTTCGTGCGCCTCCCTGTACTTTCTCCACTCTTAAAGAACAAGCGTACTGGGAGGATCTTTAGTGTACTCTGCACGAAAATTACGTCGCAAAGTTGCCGCAGACTTCGACTCTTCGAGCTAAAACACCCAGCAAGTGCACTCGGGATTGGTTAAGGAAGCAATCAGCGCTTGCAGTGGCGTGATTAAGTACTAGCGTACCACGTGATGTGTTTTTCTTCACGTCTTAACTGGTATGAATAAGTTTGTACGAATTTTCAAGGTTAGAAAGTCCTTTTTGGTACACCCTATGCAGATTATAATAACATTGATGGTCTGACGAGCGGTATACTCACATGCTGGACGAGAACGCGCAGGTGGATGCCACCGAGCGAGTAGCGGCGGTCGATGTACATGATGGGCACCCACTCCACGTCCGGCGGCGACGACTCCCTTACATAGCAGCCGACGGCACCGCCGAGGTGGCCGACGTCCGTCGCCGTGGAGTAGCGCTCACGCAGCAGCACGCAACGGCGGCCCACATGGCACACCTGTCCAGCAAACCACCCTTCACTCACGTGCCACACTTCTTCCGGAAGACGGAAACCGAATTTCGGAAACTGTTTTTCGCTGTCGTGATTACACGTTAAGGCATAAAGCCGTCAAATTATTGTTTTTCCCATCGTCCACTATTTTACACAAATGACGTCTGGTAATCAGCTATTCCGGTTTTTGGTTTAGTCAGCGCAATGGCTGTTTATCTTCAGTTAAACACCAAAGGAAAGCAACTCCATGCTCAGCGTCTATATACTACTGGCCGTTAAAATTGCTACACCAAGAACAAATGCAAATGATAAACGGCTATTCATTAGACAAATATATTAAACTACAACTGACATGTGATTATATTTTCACGCAATTTGGGTGCATAGATCCTGAGAAATCAGTACCCAGAACAACCACCTCTGGCCGTAATAACGGCCTTGATACGCTTCGGTATTGAGTCAAACAGAGCTTGGATGGCGTGAACAGGTACAGCTGCCCATGCAGCTTCAACACGATACCACAGTTCATCAAGAGTAGTGACTGGAGTATTGTGACGAGCCATTTGCTCGGGCACCATTGATCAGACGTTTTCAATTGATGAGAGATCTGGAGAATGTGCTGGCCAGGGCAGCAGTCGAACATTTTCTGTATCTAGAAAGACCCGTACAGGACCTGCAACATGCGGTCGTGCATTATCCTGCTGAAATGTAGGGTTTCGCAGGAATCGAATGAAGGGTAGAGATACGGTCGTAACACTCTGAAATGTAAAGTCCACTGTCCAAAGTGCCGTCAGTGCGTGACCAAGACGTGTAACCAATGGCACCTCATACCATCACGCCGGGTGAGACGACAGTATGGCGATGACGAATACACGCTTCCAATGTGCGTTCACCGCGATGTCGCCAAACACGGATGCGACCATCATGATGCTGCAAACAAAACCTGTATTCATTCGAAAAAATGACGTTATGCCATTCGTGCACCCAGGTTCGTCGTTGAGTTCACCATCGCAGGCGCTCCTGTCTGTGATGCAGCGTCAAGGGTAACCGCAGCCATGGTCACCGAGCTGATAGTCCATGCTGCTGCAAACGTCGTCGAACTATTCGTGCAGATGGTTGTTGTCTTGCAAACGTCCCCATCTGTTAACTCAGGGATCGTGACGTGACTGCACGATCCGTTAGAGCCATGCGGATAAGATGCGTGTCGTCTCGACTGCTAGTGATACGAGGCGTTTGGGATCCAGCGTGGCTTTCCGCATTACCCTCCTGAACCCACCGATTCCATATTCTCCTAACAGTCATTGGATCTCGACCAACGCGAACAGAAATGTCGCGATACGATAAACCGCAATCGCGATAGGCTACAATCCGACCTTTATCAAAGTCGGAAACATGATGGTACGCATTTCTCCTCCTTACACGAGGCATCACAACAACGTTTCACCAGGCAACGCTGATCAACTGCTGTTTGTGTGTGAGAAATAGGTTGGAAACTTTCCTTATGTCAGCACGTTGTTAGTTGTCGCCACCCGGGCCAACCTTGTGTGAATGCTCTGAAAAGCTAATCGTTTGCATATCACTGTATCTTCTTCCTGTAGAACGTCATTTTCGTGGTGTAGCAATTTTAATGGCCAGTAGTGTATTTCTACTTCTCCTTCACAGCACAAAAAAGCACTCCGTGCAGACTATACGAAAATTTTTAACGCTTGAATGCATAACAGAGTTCTTTTAGCCCCGGCAACGTTTCAGTTCCTCAAAAAATTGACTTAAAACTAGTTTATTTTAGTTGATTTCCCTTGTAATCGTTGCAAAAACGATTGAATTTCTTCGAAAAAAACCATTTGTTGCAGGTCAAATTACTCATTTTATCAGTTTTGTAATTCTACAGGTATAATGCGTGACAGGAGTCTTGAGACTCTTTAACAAATAAGGTGTCTCTCCCACAGTTTATTTGCCACTGATTTGACTGACGTGTTAAAATATCAAGTTACTGATAACAGTTATCAGATCTGCATAGTCATACTCTGCGTTGAGAATTACCCACGTCTTGTAAAAACTACAGCTGAGGCCAGTTTTGGAGCTAAGTGTAATGGTCATTGGCAAATTACTTTCAGATGAGCATAAGTCTAGTTCCATAAACAGAATAATTATGTAAGACAGTTTCAGTCTATATGTAAAACAGGGATAAAATAGTACCTGTAAGACACAAAAGAACATCTGAAGTCAGTACAAACAACCGAAATTTTGAATTAACTATTACTGAATGGCTTGAAGATGAAGCTTCCTTTGTTCAAGAAAAATAGCAAATATTCAGACAATGACGGTTCCCAGGATAACCAACTCACATCTCTTAGCGTATCAACTGGAGGAAGCAGTGCAGAATTAGATGATACAGATTATACAAGTTACAATTTCCTTATCGCTCATGATGGAACTGCATAAAGAAAATCACTGCCACCAACGAGCAGAATATCATGAAAATTCCGTGTGTTCAGCTAGGAAGTAGAGTACCAAAACAAAAAGAAAATCCCACTAGAAAGAATGGCTTCAACGTCCAGAGGTGGTTTACCACCATTATTTTTGTTTGGACGGTAACTTGACAACTACACGTTATATGGATACGAAGAACAAAATTATGATATTGTTAATTTTCCTGCACCACAGCACCAGTGTAGGTTAAGGACACGAATGAGAGAATGTTTTATTCCATAATCCATGAAAATTATGAGTTGACCAGGTGGTGATTGTTGGGATGTTTAAGGGGGACTAAACAGCTAAGGTCATCAGTCCCCCATTCCAAAAACAGGCGAGACGAAAATTTACGGAGCAGGTAAAACCCCAAGGGGGGAGGAGACGTCCATCCCCCCAGTCACTGAAAGAACACCAATGTGGCAGCGAACGCTAGAGACAAGAAGAGTATGTGAGTTGACCAGATAGCACGTCCTCATACTTGAAAGGACCAGTCAAGAGATGATATTTTGTCTTATGGACAAACTTATTAGATGTAGTAGCAATAAATGTCATGTGCTTATTTTCACAGCAACTGCAGACCTACGTGGAAGGCAGATCTGATAAAAAGAGAATTTCCCATATGGAGAGAAGAAAACTATACGAGCCACAGCACGGCTCGTCAACAGACGAGGATTGCCGAAACAGGAAGATCACTAAAATGACTGTCCTTCGTGTGCTCAAATCGATTAGACAGGAAAAGTGGTTAAAATGCACAAAAAATTATATGCAAAGAACACAGTGAAGTTATTTATGAAGAGTTTTATATACTATGAGTAAGCCTTATATTGTGAACCGATAAAACTGAGAGTCAGTTATTGATTCTCGGGAAAGTTATGACGTAATATATAATGCTGTATTTCAAAGTATACTAAAATAAAGGTCACAGTATCAAAATAAATCTTTCTTATCCAATCTGTCTCACTACCCCCTTCAAAATTTGATAATATTTTCGTTGATACCAACATTTTGTATTCTTTTAAGGTAGGGTCTGGGAGACCCTCTCATGCGTTTTCGCAACTACATACACTCATGCATCCAAGGGTTACATACAAAACGTAACCTGACAAACCAAGCACATTTCAGAACGGTTGCGTGTTTACATATGAGCAAAAACTGATTGCCCAGAATCGGTATTGGGCTGTTTACTCATCAACCAGAAACGGTATCAGGAAACCTGTTTACGAAATCTGGTTTTGCGAGCCCAACAACTATTTCATGTTGCCGTGCAGGGCGAGCGGCAGTGGATAAATACATCACAGTTAGATTGGAGTTTTGAATGTCAGCTGAAAGGCTGACTGTATTTTCACAAACACATCACTACTACCTCCTGTAAGACTAAATTGTTGGCAACAGCAATGTGGCACATCGTTGCTACTATGACTTCAGCACATCGAGATCTTTGTTTAGTAAACTTAATAAAAGACAGTCTCGATCGCACTGTCATTTACATGTATTAGAAATAGACCGATTTCGGCATCTAGTAGCAAGCCATCTTCAGATAATGCACCATCGGTCTGACGTTGATGACACTTAGAACAGCTGTGCTGACTCCAGTTCTGCGACTGAGATCAGCACAGCTGTTCCAAGCGTCATTACTTCAGCCTGATGGTGCGTTATCTGAAAATGGCCTAGAATTAGAGGCCGCAACCGGTCACATTTTTAATAAATGACTGGCCGATAAAGACTGTTTTATTAATTTAACTTAACTTTAACGGATCGCTGTTCCCAATAACGTTATCTAAAATTACGGGATCTTTGTTTCTTTGCAGCGATACAGAAGTTGCACAATATCACAGAGAACTCTGCCGCCTACACGAAGCACAGAATCTAGTTTTCAGTTGAAACTTTCGGGCTGAGAGGCCGTGGTCGATGTATAATATTTCCACCTAACGTTTAGTCTCCATCTGCGGGAGACATCTTCTGAGGTCGTCCGGCTACTGCCATCGAGGCTCCAGGTACTCTCGTATTTATAGAGCGCATAGAGGGCACCACCATTCGTCACGTGATGCCGACGGTATGCCTATCTTTGGAAGGCGGTATCATTCCCGATTTAGAGTAATCGATTGTCATTCTGCTGGCGCAACGTCGACATCCATATTTTGTCGTTTTTAAAACTACCTCTTCTCTCTTAAAATTATTACGGTGTTTGTGAATCTCCATTTGCTTCTCTATATGGGCGCGCATAATAATGGGATGTTCGTGCTAGGATTGAATTTAATATCATGGTTTCCATCTCGAAAAACTTGCTCAGCTACGGCCGATTTTTCGATGTGTCCTAAGCGACAGTTTCTTTTATGAAACTTCCTGGCAGATTAAAACTGTGTGCCGGACCGAGACTCGAACTCGGGACCTTTGCCTTTCGCGCGCAAGTGCTCTACCAACTCAGCTACTCAAGCACGACTCACGTCCCCTGCTCACAGCTTTAATTCCGCCAGTACTTCGTCTCCTACATTCCAAACTTCACAGAAGCTCTGCTGTGAACCTTGCAGAACTAGCACTCCTAAAAGAAAGGTTATTGCGGAGACATGGCGTAGCCACAGCCAGGGGGATGTTTCCAGAATGAGATTTTCACTCTGCAGTGGAGTGTACGCTGATATGAAATTTCCTGGCAGATTCTGTGTGCCGGACCGAGACTCGAACTAGGGACTAGCGTCCCATCCACAAGAGCCACAAGGTATATAGGAAGAACACTCACACAGATCGATACCTCCACAAGGAATCAAACCATCATCCTAGGCAAAAATAGGTGTCATGAAAACCTTGGTGGACAGAGCCAACAAAATCTGAGAGCCGGCTTACTCGCAAGATGAATTAAATCACTTACGGTCAGCCTTCATGAAAAATGGATATACAAGAAAGGAAATTGATCGAGCCCTCCATCAAAGAAGAAAAGAAGCCAGAAGTCAAGAGCAACAACGGCCACCTACTGGAAAAGTTTTCCTACCGTTCATTAATAAAGTCACGGACCGTATCGGGAAAGTTCTGGCCAAGTATGGGATTGAAACAATCTTCAGACCCACCAAGAAGATTAAGGAATATTTAAGAACTTCAAAAGACGCCCGACAGCCCCTAGCAACACCTGGGGCATACAAAATTAAATTGTAGTTGTGGACAAATATATATTGGAACAACGAAAAGAAGTGTAAACATCCGCTTAGCCAAAGATAAAAGAAACTGTAGCTTAGGACACATCGAAAAATCGGCCGTGGCTGAGCATGTTTTTCGAGATGGGAACCACGACATTAAATTTAATGAGACAAGCGTTCTAGCACGAACATCTCATTATTATGCGCGCATGTATAGAGAAATAATTGAGATTCACAAACACCATAATAATTTTAATAGAGAAGAGGAAGTTTTAAAGTTGGACAAAATATGGATGTCGACGTTGCGCCAGCAGAATGACAATCGATTACTCGTAATCGAGAATGATGACGCCTTCCAAAGACAGGCATACCGTCGGCATCATGTGACGAATGGTGGCGCCCTCTATGCGCTTCATAAATGCGAGAGTATCTGGAGACTCAGTGGCAGTAGCCGGACGACCTCAGAAGATGTCGCCCGCAGATGGAGATGAAACGTTAGGTGAAAATTTTATACATAGACCACAGCCTCTCAGCCCGGAAGTTTCAACTGAAGACAACACCGGCCGTGAAAGCCTACATTGTATGAGTATCTAGTTTATTATAATAATATTTATATATAGTACAGTGGTGTGCAAAACTTAAGGACGAAAGCAACTTTGGCATGAAGTGATTCAAATAGCTCTGAGAACTATGGGCCTTAACTTCTGAGATCGTCAGTCTCCTAGAACTTAGAACTACTTAAACCTAACTAACCTAAGGACATCACACACATCCACGCCCCAGGCAGGATTCGAACCTGCGGCCGTAGCAGTCGCACGGTTCCGGACTGCGCGCCTAGAACCTCGGGACCACCGCGGCCGGCATTAGAGCAGTGGCAGATTAAACTGAGCACGAGGGGGGAGGAGTGGTGCAATCCATTACCTATTGCAGTGAAACTCACAAAAAATGGCAGCATCATCAAGAGAAGGTAATCAAATCGAATATAGTAAATTCAATAAACGATGTGCAGGTGCAGGGAGGCGGTGGACTGTGTGTCGAGGTCCTCAGGATATTGAGACGAACCTTAGTTTAAGCTCCAGGCAAATGGCCCGCAACATGGTGTAATTCAAAAAACGGTTATGTGTACCGCGCTCAACAACTGTTATTATGCAATCCCATGGAGGCCACTTTGAACATCTTCTGCAACGTGGATGCAATGCAGCTCTGTACTGCGTTCCGGGATGATTTGTTCTCGTTGCATTTCCGGACAAGTTTTCATAGGATCTTTTTCCTCCATTTCTAATCTGGAATCTGTTCCTGCAGTTTTCGGTTTTATTAATGTTCACCCTGTATATTATATTTAAGGATCGCAATTTACCCAGACTGTATTCATCCCGTATTTGAGAACGGAGCGCACTTGTGACGTCCAACAAACTTAACACGTAATTTCAAACCTTTGTGAAATTTTTCTCGCTAACACTCCCCACAAAATAATTGACGGAAAAAGTTAATCGCTTACTATATTTAAACTGTTCATGCAGTAAAACTTCAGCATCAAGTATGACGTTTTAATTTATTATTTCGTTACTAAGAAGTAATTTTGCTACCCATTTTGCAGACACTATCCGCACTGAAAGTACCTACAAATTATATCACTCTACGACACAGTTGAGGAAGAACGTCCTTTGTAAAGTAATAAGATGTTTGAAACTGTTTTATACATGGGAATTCGATTCTTAAAGAAATGGGTATGGAGTGATTACTGGTAGATCCTAAATACAAATGTATGATAACTAACTCGTATTTCAGAGTAATTTCGAATTTTTAACGTAGCAGCTAAGGTTTATTATTTAATTATATAACATTTACTATAAAATGCATGATTTAATGAACTGATGAGATTAAAAAGGAAAAGAATTTTCATTTGGCACATATGATTTTAAATTCCTCTTTCTTCTTATGCGATTACTTTGTATTTTGTGGCTATTCATAATTATAAATATACAGAAAAATACGAAATAAAAGTTTTGTAAAGTAATAGCTCTACAATTATTGTGTTCAATGTTATCATTCGTCTACAATATTGGCTACAACCGCCGCTGCAGTCCTGAATACATTTCTGCTATTTCGTGTAAAACATTCATAGCGATGTAACAGCTATGTTGACCAATTTTTGGATTTGTTTCCAATCGTAGCAGTACGCATAATTATTGCAGCTCAAAAACATTTTCATAAACACACGTTCTTACTTGAAAACAAAAAGAAACCATTTATTTATTTGACTTCTGAATGTCTCGCTAAAACGCTGACAGTGAACGTGTGACCTGTAAGTCTTCAAATGGTTCAAATGGCTCTGAGCACTATGGGACTTAACTTCTAAGGTCATCAGTCCCTAGAATTTAGAACTACTTAAACCTAAGTAACCTAAGGACATCACACACATCCATGCCCAAGGCAGGATTCAAAACTGTGACCGTAGCGGTCGCGCGGTTCCAGACTGTAGCGCCTAGAACCGCTCGGCCACCCGGCCGGCTGTAAGTGTTCCATAATATCTATTTGCCTACTAAATTTATCTGAAAATGGTTTTCTTGAATTTGAAGTGTCGAGAATGTGTACCCCATGACAGAATATGGTTAGAATGAAATGAGGTGTGGAAGAAATATCTTTCTGCGAAATCAAACATACGTAAAACTGCCATAAGTTTCGCGGACTATTCATTTACTAGTGCTAGCAATTTGCCAATAGAAGTGCCACACGATTGACAGGGCGCCATTGGGATTCTGCCACGTGGGGACTTGAGGTTTGAGACGTCTATGCTTAATTTTATATCAGCCATTTATTGATACAGCCGAATAAACCCATTCACATTCATTACAAGAGCCAGCCAAATGAAAACGATACAGATGGAAAAAAAGAAGTACACTAAACTGTTTATTATTTTAAAAGTAATCGCCGTAAATGTTAAAACACTACTTCTACTGTGAGACAAAACGGTCAATGCTTTCATGAAATAATGTTTGCGACTGCCTACGGAACCATGATTGTACCAGATGTCTTCCTCTTTGTCCGAACGAAATCGATGGCAACGAATGTCTTTCTTCAGGACTCCAAAAATATCATTGTGTGCCTTACAACAGAAAAACAGAAAGGAGGGGGGGGGGGGAGAGAGGAAGAAGGGATGAGAAGCACATTGGAATTTAAAAAGTTGGAAATTGTCGTCACAAGGTGTTGACATCTTATCGAACTTTACAGGTTACGACACAGCACACCGCGATGTTAGGGAATTAATAACAGTAACGTGTAGTCCCTTTTTCCACAACCATCTAGTTCAATGCTGAGCCTGAATTACGCTTAACACAGACGACAACAAAAAGTAACTTTGAAAAATTCCTGCTCAGTCTTAAATAAGCCAGTCCAACATGAAAAACAGAAGACATGAAGCCACTATAGTATATGCATTAACATTGATCAAATATGTAGCTTACTTTGCGGTTTTCCAAAGGGAAACGAAGTTGAATATCCGATATTTAAGTTTATTTCCTGTTTCTCCACAGTCATGTACAATCAGTGACATTTTTTGCTGGTTATTTTTGTTGATACTGCAGAGAGGAGTACTGCATGCAATATGGAGTATCGGTTAGCGCCACCGACCAGATCAAACTTGACCATCAGAATTTATTTGTATCTATATTTATACCTTATGGAAAGTTCCCGAAATTTCTTTTGTTGGTAATGTTTATATTTTCTAGAATGTTTAATGTCTTTATAAATAGCAGCAGTCTCCGACCAGGAGCAGTTTTGTCCTGTTCTCGCTTTTCGTTGGCTTTCATAATAAAAGTAGTTTCGGTGTTAAATGTTGTACTTCATTGACTTTCGGGTTTGGACTTAGTTCTGGTTACGACGTGGCATTATTTCAGATGTTGCCGTGCCTGTGTTTGTCAGAAGTACTACAAAATCTCCCTACGGACATGAATGCATGTCCGAAGAAAACAGGCACTGTGCGCCTACAGCCGTTATGAAATGCGTGAAACATATCCACAGTTGTGAATTAGGACAACCATCAGCTGCATAATGGAATGACGACATGAAAATTTGTGTCGCTACAGGACGCAAACAGGGATTTCCAACTTATCGCGAGCGTTCGCCTTTCCTTTAGCCTGTCCGAGGAGACTCTGTGGCCAGACACACATTCTCATATACCATCAATCATACCTGTACAGCCGGCACTCCTGCATCCATTAAATATATTCCCGTACAGGGGAGACATTTTAATTGAAAGTTGCTTGCCTGGTGTCGGCGGATAAATACGATATTGCAGTGCCTGTGTTGTTCAGAAGTACGATGCAATATTCCTACAGACATGCATGCATTTTCGTTGTCATCATTCCATTATATGACTGATGATTGTCCATAGTCGCGCCTGCGAATACGTTTCATGAATGGCGTTATTTGGTGGAGGCACTGGATATATCAAAACATCTACATCGCCGTGGCTCCAATTCCCAAGCGTATAAGCCGTCACCTACTCGGACAGGAACGTCAATATAATCGGTACATCGTTCCAAAGGTCCGTATATTCATGAGATCAATAGATACCAAAGCAGCAGTACGTCAGATGCACGTCAGGCAACCATCCGTGTCTTCCAGAGATGCTGGTCAGAACCGAATGAAGCGGTTGAAAGGACTCGAACAAGTCGCCACAGAAGTAGCTGGAAGGTGTAGGTAGCTGCTGCAAATAAAACATTGTTGATTTTCCACAGTAGTTTCCATTTGGCGACCGATTGGACTTTACTTACCGAATAGCCCTCGTAATTATACACTTGTGCTCATAAATTAAGGATAATTGCAGAATGTGGTGCCACACAACGAGGCACTACACAAAACTGGTGCTAATAGCATAGGCACATAGGGAACACACACGACACAGGTTTGTAAGTGCACGGTATAGGTGATAAGTTGAGAAAACCGTCCTGAAACACATGTGCTACAAAACGCCACTGTTTTCTGCGCATGTACCCCGATATCAATACGAGATATGATCACCAAGCACACGTATATAAGCCGCACAACGGGTTGGCATACTCAGGATCAGGTGGTCGAGCAGCTGCTGGGGTATAGCCTCCCATTCTTGCACCAGTGCCTGTCGGAGCTCCTGAAGTGTCCTAGGTGTTTGAAGAGGTGCAGCGATAAGTCGACCGAGAGCATCTCAGACACGCTCGACGGGGTTTAAGTCTGGAGAACAGGCAGGGCGCCCCATTCGCCTGATATCTTCCTGTTTCAAGGTACTCCTCCACGATGGCAGCTCGGTTGGGCCGTGCTTTATCATCCATCAGGACGAATGTGGGACCCACTCCACTCCTGAAAAGGTGGTCATACTGGTGCAAAAAGACGTCCCAATACACCTGACCGTTACAGATTCTCTGTCAAAGACATGCAGGGGTGCACGTGCACAAATCATAATCCCACCCCACACCATCAAACCACGACCTTCATACAGGTCCCTTTCACGGACATTAAGGGGTTGGTGTCTCGTTCCTGGTACACGCCAGATGAAAACTAGGCGAGGATCACTGTTCAGACTATACCTGAACTCGTCCGTGAACATAACCTGGGACCACTGATCCAATGACCATGTACTGTGTTCTTGACACCAGACTTTACGGGCTGTCCTGTGACCAGGGGTAAGAGGAATGCACCTTGCGGGTCTCCGGGCGAATAAATCATGTCTGTTCAGTCGTCTGTAGACAGTGTGTCTGGAGACAACTGTTCCAGTGACTGGGGTAAGGTCCTGAGCAAGGCTAGCTGCAGTACTTCGTGGCTGTCTGCGGGCACTGATGGTGAGATATCGGTCTTCTTGTGGTGTTGTACACTGTGCACGTCCCGTACTGTAGCGCCAGGACACGTTTCCTGTCTGCTGGAATCTTTGCCATAATCTTGAGATCACACTTTGCGGCACATGGAAAGCCCATGCTACGACCTGCTGAGTTTGACCAGCCTCCAGGCGCCCTGGTATTCTGCCCCTCATAACGTGATCAATATGTGTTCGCTGAGCCATTTTCAACACACAGTCACCATTAGCACATCTGAAAACGTCTGCACACTTACTCGCTGCACCGTACTCTGACATGCACCAACACACCTTTGCGTATGTGGACAGCTGCCAGCGCCACCGTGCGACGACCGCTCATCAAATGCACCGCGTGGTAGTACCCCGAGGTGATTTATACCCGCAAACCGCCCACTACAGTGTTGTTTCACCATGTATCAGCATTATCCTTAATTTATGAGCATGAGTGTAGATCAGGTGTAATGTTAGACAACAAAGATTTACTTGGTATTTACTGATGAAATATGTTGACTGTTTGCATTTCAGAGCAGTCTACCTTAACAAATATGTTGAACGCATTACTACAGTGTGATGATAATTATTTGAGAGTTGACGTCTTTACTTGCCGCTACAGTGTTGCCACAGCCGCTCCCAGCTACCGCTCAGTTACAGGCGACGCACGAACAGGGTGGGACGCTTCACAAATGCTGTCAATGTGTAACGCGGAGCAATGTTGGAAGCGGCTGCTGCGAAGTATGAGACAAATGGAAATGCTCTATTGACAGCTACTTTTAACTGACCAGTGAGTGATACGTAGCAGTCAACACATGTTGTAACCATGAATTTAAACTCATATCCTAACATAACCGTAACCTCGTAATGTACAAACAACAATCTGCGGCAGGAGCAAAATCATGATCACTTTCTTCACGCCGTTCAAGACTAACCTCTCTGAACAAACTCAAGGCCGAGAAACATGAAAATAAGTTTCTTTGCGTAGCCATATTTCACAGCATAATTTCAGTTTCAGCGGTAAAAGCAAACTATTATTTCTCGCTGTCATTGGTTGCCTGAAACAATCCTCATATGTTTTACACGATATGCTATATTACCAGCCAATGAGGTGCCCCGGTTGGCACCTGGTTGCAGATTATAGCCGACACGAGCAGATTCCAAATGATAAAAGAGTGATATGAAGAAAAATAAGAGCATATAACAAAGAAAAAGACTATGGTGTAAATGACAGTGGGGAAGTATTAGAGATAAAAAATTACATTGAAACCAATTAACTGAATCAGAGTGATAAAGTCTCTTGATTAAATTTAGAAAAATAAAAAAAAATCGCTGCATTTGATGACTTTCGAAGCTATGACTTTTCACACATGTGGTTTACACGATAACCACCATGCTACGTCATTACACTACACTAGCAAGTCGTGTTTATAACTCTAGTGGCCCAGTCACAACGATCAAATGATGTCTTCAAAAATCCGACTTCACGCAATGTCGTGCGAAACTTATCTGTTGTAAGCCGATGTCTGTAGTTATAATAACTACATATTTGATGCTGAATCACATCAGGTGTGGAAGAATCCAATAGTTATTGATTAGTGCTGTGTATGAAACACGTGTATTTCTTATCATCTTTGTGTGTGTGTGGAGGGGGGGGGGTGGTTATCATGTTTGATGAAATACGAAATATAATGGGTAGCCCAGGAATTCAGGGTCTAAACACTTCAAGAAAGAAAGCTGAACAAGAAGTTGGAGGTGAACTTATTAATTGTTGTAGAAGTTTGGCAATGGCGAACGGTTCGGGCCCGACCTTGAGCACTCCGGTTGGAGGAAGTGAGCTACAATGCATAAAGTATCAAGTAATTTTAGTCGTACTATAGCAGTCTTTTGTGATACGCTGCTAGCTATATAAACTGCAACACCATGAAGGCAGCATGCAACAAAACTTCAAACTGGCATAATTTGAACTACATGCTGGACATGCAAACCATCAGTATTTCAGCGTAAATGCACAGTGTAGGTAAGAGTAAGAACATCTGCATTCTGTGCATAACGATAGATTAAGCAGTGGAATTTTCATTCAGAAATTGCATGCATTAAATTATGATTGCTGGTGAGAAAATCGCGCTGTGTCTTGTATAAAGAGAAGGAACGTCTATCTGCGCACGCCGGATTGCAACACGAGAGTGGCCTATCAGACTACGGTTTACTGTTCCACAACATTGTGGCTGACAGTGCTCCGGGTCTCGCAGCTGTGATGTGAATATGGAATCGAGGGTTCAGGAGGGTCATGAAGGATCTCAGCGTCTCCATGTGCCTAGAGCCTGAGAGAATGGACATGTTGTCTGGCCAGCAGTCCAGAACCGTACTGCCTCAACTTCTTTACAGCAAGGCAATATTCTTATGGATAGTGCGACGACGTCTGGAGCAGCACGGACAGTCAGCCATTGCTGTGTCTTTGTATGACACGGCAGCAGATAGACACGAGACACTCACTGACAATCATGTGCCCTGTGACACCGCTGGACACGCTTCTGTGCACCGCATCACAGTACGCGTATATGGAGGCTCCTGGGGTAACTAACGTTGCATCCGTCATCACCATACCAGTCCACCACCTGGCGTGATTGTATTAGTGTCGTTGGGTACACAACAGCATCACTGATGAGTCGCAGAACCGGTAATGTAAACAGCAGCCGGTATGTTACAGACATTTTAATGCCAATGTTGTGCCCTATCTTTGCTGTCTCTCAATAAGATAACGCAAGACCGATGCACAATGTGTTTGGCTGTTGCACTGGCCATCGCGTTCACCAGATTTCTCACCCACTGAGAACAGCCGGTCATGGGTTGCCGAGTGACTGTCACGCTTTCATCCGCCACAGACAACTGATGAATTCTGTCACAGAGTTGAAACAGGATCTATTACTTAAGCTCAGTCGCCAGACTGCCTGTCCAGAATGCCGTTGTTGGTGCCAGAGGTGACCCTTCTGTGTACTGAATTTCGCAGTCTGTGTGCTCCAAATCATCTAGAAATTCTATCACGTATTATTCCCTCTTTATGCATGAAAAGTAAAATAGCGTCATTTTTTATCTTTCTCCGTATTACAAGTTCAATTGCCAACAGTGTACAATAAGTTCCATGACTTTTCTATCAATTTTAGTTCTTGAGTCACGACATGTCACCGAACTCAGAGAATCATTATGTAAAAAAATGGAAACTTTAACCCTTTATTTACTATCGGAACTGACGAGTCCCGCCAGATTTTGTGTGAAATTATGTAACTCAACACCTGTTAGAACTGTAGGGCAGACGGGTCTCATTCCGACCAATTTGTGCTTTCTATGCTGGATGTTAGCACATCCGAACTCTATTCAGAAGTTTATACATTAGCCAGAAACATGAACAACTGTTTTGAAAATGGTTGCTTCGTGTGTTAAACAAAGCTGCAAAGTTACATAAATAAAAACAAGGTTTATATATGAACTGAAGTGAGTGATAGTATTTATTTCATTACCTTTATACATACTGATGTTAATTTTGATAAAGATCAGGACAGTATTCTTGGAATATTCAATTATTGCGTAAAATATGTTTGGGATCTAGCATCCCGTCAGGTGCCAGAGCATTGACTACACAAGCTGAGATTAGGTTGACTTTTGCTTGCTTTTATTTCATGTTTATAACTTTTTCTGCTTTCAGTACCTTTTAAAGATCAAAATATATCCTTGCTGAGGACAACAAGGCGACTAATTTTATTAAAAAAACCGTACAAATAATGTGTGAATAATAAACCATCAACCAGGTTAGTAAATTTTGTTTTGGTTCAAGCTTTGGCATTTTATTAGAGAAGAGATCCTACAGACGAAGAAATTCTTCCTGAAGTAGTTAATTTTTCAGATGGTACAGATATACCATTTGATTTTAGTGATGACAGTCAATATGAAATGATAAATGGTACATGGCGCAATAATAATAATAATGCAAAAAAATCATCAGGTGTGAGCTTGTACTGCACAAAATACGTGTATTACAGTACCGCACTAACTGCTAATGAGGAAGAGACGCACAATGGGGAAGATGTTCAACCAGTATCTCTTCCAATATTTGCTAGTATTTCACAAAATGTTGCAGAACCAGCAGTAAAATGAGGAAGAGGAGGAGAACGCGCATCCTGTATCTGCCTCTGAAAAAAATGAACGAAGTCCTACTCTTTAAACTCCAAAAAGAAAAAAAAATGCAGCAATTTCGGTACCAAACGACTACGTTTTCACATACAAGATGTCAACAGCCAACGTTTTTTCAGTTCAAGAACTTTGTTCACCTACAAAAGCGGAATCTAAATCACGTTCAATGTGTTGAGGGTGTAATATTTTTTGTGCATTAATAAAAAAAGAACTGTTTTATAAGTATCGCCAGAAACGATGATACAAACTGTATGATTCTTTCAGGACTTCTCAATCCCTTAATGAACTTTGACTGTATAATCCTCTCGGGATTTACAAGTACTCTGAACACTTTATACGTTTTAACGACTTCGTATCATTTTTAAATATAATAATTTGTTATTAAAACAATAACAGTCGCCGACTATTACAGTAAAAATTTTCATTTCTGATATTATATTTTTTACAAAAATGGTTCAAATGGCTCTGAGCACTATGGGACTTAACATCTATGGTCATCAGTCCCCTAGAACTTAGAACTACTTAAACCTAACTAACCTAAGGACAGCACACAACACCCAGTCATCACGAGGCAGAGAAAATCCCTGACCCGCCGGGAATCGAATCCGGGTATTTTTTACAATTACTGTAAATAAAGGTTTAAGGACTTCGGCACACTTTAATAAATTTCTGTGGATAATTAAGCTCAACCCTCAACGTTGACTGCTCTGCCACAGCATAATATTTGCCCTTAAAATTGTGGACAGTCTGTATACCATACTAGTGCTACCTAAAATATCCGAGAATTTCATTGTAACAATCAGAAAACTGTACTTATGTCCTCAAGTCGTCCCTAACCTTCAAAATAGTTACCTCGGGCTTGTGTGCAACGATCCTAGCATTATTCTCATTTTTGGAAGCACTACTGTAAGTGCTCAGAATGAAGGATGTTCTGGAAACATACTGATTCCACTTGGATGTCTTCAGTTGAGTCAGAATGTCGTCCTTTCAACGCGATTCTCACCTTAAGCACCCAGGAATTCCTTCACAACCTACGGGTCGTGTGCAGGTGCCTTTTCGTGGTGCACTAAACAGTCCTTGGTTTTCCACAACTCTGTCCGTCTGCGACGAACATCTTCCCTCAGTCGCCTCAAAACATCGCAGTAATATAGAGCGTCGACAGTCTGACCAGGTGGAACAAACTCCTTATGTACTATTTCCCGAATGTCGGAGAAAATGGTCAGCGCCGAGTTCATGTTGTTTTTTAGGCCTAGGAGAAGATGGCATTTTCCATTGTGATGATTGCTCCTTCGTTCAGGGTCTTAACCATAGACTCAGGATTCATTAACCGTTATTACTTTGGATAAGAATGTTGGACTCTCTCGAACTCTTTGTTGCGGCTCAGTCCATGTCTGAACCCTAAGGCTTCGTTGGTCGATGCTGAGAAGGCAAGGGACAAACTTCACTGAAATACGTCTCGTGCTCATTTCATCTGCTAGAATTTGTTGACATGTACCATACGACAGCCCAAGCGTGTTACAAACATTCTGAATTGTCTGCTTTCAGTCTATGTGAATCATGTCATGCACTTGCATGATCATTTCCGGTATTACGCATGTTTAGGGTCGGCCAAAATGTTTGTCATCTTCCACAGATTCTTGGCCTTCCTTGCAGCGCTTTATATGTTTTTGCTTAACTCAGCGCACTCTCACTGAATACATCTGTCAGCATGCGGTGTGCTTAAGCTGTAGTACTCTTGAACTTGAAACAGAAATCCGTTGTTCCTTAACGTTAGCCATTCCACAAATCATAGAAGCACTGAAACCCATCCTGACACACATCATTGCGGCTCACAACTGTATGGGCCAAAGATGACGCAACATTGTGCCACAGAAGTTAAAAAGTGTACCTAGAGACATCTAGCGGCGGATTGTCGTACTGCTAATGGTTTCACCGGTACAATGAAATTCTCGGATGTTTTGTGTAATTGTATATGAATCGCATGGCGTGTCAAAGCTGTTTGGTCACTGCAGCACTAACCTGCAAGACGAGGCTGTGGAAGGGCGCTGGCACCGAGGAAGCGAATCCCGGTGGAGTCATCATGAGCCACACTTCCCCCAATGGCCGCAGACTCTGTAGACACACACGGCTGAAACAGCTGCTGCTAAGAGGAATACATTTACATTTATGGCACAAATTTACTAAAAGAAGGAATCAGTCAGTAGATCACACTCTGAGGCGTCAGGCAATCCATTTTGGTAATGGAGTGAAGTATGGGGTGTAAAAATTGTAGAGGGAAAGCAAGGCTTAAAAAACATGTTCAAATGGATGTAGGTAGTAGTAGTTATGCAGAGATTCAGAGGCTCAGTACTCTGAACAGCTACATCTAAGCACTCTTCGGACTATAGATCACATCAACAATTTAAATCTATGTCTACAATAAGAAAGTTTATTTTAGTATACTTGAGGAGCCTCTTAGTGGCTATAAATAAAACCAGCAGAAAAATGCGAATATGTTTATATTTAATGAAAAGACTATGAATGAAAAGGGGATTGACAGCTGTCTGATTCTACCTTCCTCAGTACCTTTGAAACTTTTCCCAACATTCTGACATGCAAACTTATTCACACACTTTTTTATTTGTAGCTCAACTCCAAATCCCAGAAGCTAACTATTACTCGCTCATACTCATGAGTCCATTCTTGTAAGTCGCCCATACCTATCCACACCCACTTGCCCACTCTTACTTACTCATTGAACCCAACTTATAGTCTACATCTACATCTACATCTACATCCATACTCTGCAAGCACCTGACGGTGTGTGGCGGAGGATACCTTGAGTACCTCTATCGGTTCTCCCTTCTATTCCAGTCTCATATTGTTCGTGGAAAGAAGGATTGTCGGTAAGCTTCTGTGTGGGCTCTAACCTCTCTGATTTTATCCTCATGGTCTCTTCGCGAGATATACGTAGGAGGGAAGAATATAACTGCTTACAGTTGCTGACCTGCTATTTTGTAGCTAAATGATAAGGGATCTATCTTTCTATGTATTCTGCATTGAGATTCAATTGTTATTCCCTGCACCATTCGTCAATTCGCTGCAGATCCTCCTGCATTTCAGTACAATTTTCCATTGTTACAGCCTCTCGAAACACCACAGCATCATCTGCAAAAAGCCTTAGTGAACTTCCGATGTCATCCACAAGGTCATTTATGTATATTGTGAATAGTAACGGTCCTATGACACCCTCCTGCGGCACACCTGAAATCACTCGTACTTCGGAGAATGAGATGCTGCCTTCTGTTATCTAGGAACTCTCAATCCAATCAAGCAATTGGTCTGATAGTTCATATGTTCTTACTTTGTTCATTAAACGACTGTGGGGAACTGTATCGAACGCCTTTCGGAAGTCAAGAAACACAGCATCTACCTGGGAACCCGTGTCTATCTCCCTCTGAGTCTCGTGGACGAATAGCGCGATCTGGGTTTCAAACGACCGTCTTTTGCGAAACCCATGCTCTCTCTTTGAGTCTCTCTAAGTGTCACTGACCCCTTTCTCACAGCCACAGTGACCTTCATTCTGCTCTACCAATACAGTCTCCTCTCACTATCTGTGTCTCCATGTTGTTATCTCTTAATCCTATCATCTCATTTATTCCGTGCCACTGCTGCTTTTCTTCTCACTGTCACTATCTCTATTTATATCTTCCTTGTTGCCATTGTCATAGGCTCTGTCTTTCATTATCAGTGGCTCCCAGCCACATCCACTTTTTCCTTCTCTTTCTTCGTTTCCTACTTGCACTGTTTCCTTCACTCTTTTCCTAACACTCTTCTGTCACTGTCAACTAAACTGTATAACACTGTATTATGTTATCTGTCACTGTGAAGAAGGCAAAACTTTTTCACGGGATGGGTAAAGCCCATCTGCAGGTGATTTACCCTGAATGTTTGGTGCACAGTGAACCGGTAACGCGAAATTGGCTTGTTTGCCTTTTTAACGAAATTCTTCATACAGCGACATTACCCAAAACATTTAAAAGAGCAAAAACTATCGCTATCAAAAAGCCAGGGAAAGAGGGAGCAGCTGCAGAACACTTCCGCTCAATATCTCTTCTTAGCTGTGCTTACAATCTGTTGGAAAGAATGATTCTAAACAGAATCCAAGATCAAATTATTGCTACAATACCACCTGATCAAGACGGATTCAGACATAATAGAAGCTGTTGTGAACAAGTGCTCTCCTTAACTACTCACATAGAATCTGGATACCAAAAGAAACTTAAAACTGGGGTAGTGTTCATTGACCTGTCAGCGGCTTATGACACGGTGACGTGGGAGGGCCTATTACTGAAATTTTTGAGAGCAATGCCTTGCAAAACTCTAGGCAACCTCTTAAGTAACATGTTAAGTAATATGAGGTTTAAAGTATATCAAGGAGAAGAGAAAAGCAGATGGCATGTACTCAATGACGTATTACCTCAGGGCTCCGTTCTTCCTCCAGTGTTATTCAACCTCTACACAGCTGACCTGCCGAAAATTGCAAAATGCAGATGACCTGGCAATTTCATATCAGAGCAAAGACCTTTATGAATGTGAAGAACACCTAACAAACAGCCTTTCTAAACTTTATGAGCATTTTGAGACATGGCGACTGAGACCAAATGTTTCTAAAACCTAGTTAAGCCTGTTCCACCTCTCTAATTGCCTTTCATTAGAAAAGATCAGTCCACAGTTCGGCCCTCTTGGCACACTCAGATAAAACGAAAGCACAAAATACCTGGGAGTCACTCTGGACAGAACTTTAATGTACAAAAACACCTTTCCAACTTGGCGAAGAAGATACAAACGTGGGTGAACCTTGTGAGAAAGCTGGCAGACTGTACATGGGGAGCAACCACATCAATCCTCTGAGAAGCATCCCTTGCACTGGTATACTCTGCAGCAGAATACTGTGCACCAGCTTGGCTCTGAAGCGGCCATATAGTGAAAGTAGACGTCCAACTGAACTCAATTATGAGATTAATTAATGGTACAGTCCGGTCTACACCTACTTGCTGGCTATCAGTGCTTTCAAACATCTGTCCACCAGACCTCCGTCGAAAGGCTGCTCTTTACAACCCCTGTCAGCAAGTTTCTGAAAACAACGCGATACCTCTTCATGGTGATTTGCTGTCACTGCCCAGGAAACGCCTCAAATCTAACCGACCAGCATATGAAGTGGGAGTCCAAATGCTATCCACAGGATTCGACCAGGACGCAGAGTAGAAACGAGAGTGACAAGCTACAAGAAGCCGAAACCATGAACTTGTAGACAATCCAACAGTTCCAGTGCCAGGCTTCCACCAACCAAGGGAGGTTTGGGTGCAGTTAAACAGATATCGGGCTGAGGAGGCTAAGTGCAAATACAACATACACAAGTGGGGCTTTTCAAGTGACAGTGTGTGTGACTGTGGTAATACCCAAACAATGAGCCACATTGTGAATGAATGTCCAATCAGACTCTTCCCTGGTGGCATTGAGGAGCTATATATATATATATATATATATATATATATATATATATATATATATATATATATATATATATATATATATTTGTTTGTTTTGCTAAATGTGTATTACTGTAATTGATGCATACGATAATAATAAAGGTGAATGTCCGAGAACGATACGTTTTTTCTGCCATTCTGTCCCGTCTTCATGTCGAGCCATCTTACTGCACTGATTCCATACAACCGACTGGCACAGACACACGACTTGTCAAAAAGTGGCATCTTCATATACAAATGAATGTTCGACTATGCAGCAGATAACAATCGAAACTGTGCGCCAAACTATTGCCCAAAGAATTCTTTAGTTATCTCGTTCTTTTGTCTGCCATGCAACCGAACATTCTCGGTGGCGTAGAATAAATAGGTGATCCTAATCCTCACAGCAGTTGAACGGAATGGACAGTGTCTTGAAAGGAGGATATAAGATGAACATCAACAAGAGCAAAACGAGGATAATGGAATGTAGTCGAATTAAGTCTGGTGATGCTAAGGGAATTAGATTAGGAAATGAGACACTTAAAGTAGTAATGGAATTTTGCTATTTGAGGAGCAAAATAACTGATGATGGTCGAAGTAGAGAGGATATAAAATGTAGACTGGCAATGGCAAGGAAAGCGTTTCTGAAGAAGAGAAATTTGTTGACATTGAGTATAAATCTAAGTGTCAGGAAGTCGTTTCTGAAAGTATTTGTATGGAGTGTAGCCATGTATGGAAGTGAAACATGGACGATAAATACGTTGGACAAGAAGAGAATAGAAGCTTTCGAAATATGGTGCTACAGAAGAATGCTGAAGATTAGATGGGTAGATCACATAACTAATGAGGAAGTATTGAATAGGATTGGGGAGAAGAGAAGTTTGTGGCACAACTTGAGTAGAAGAAGGGATCGGTTGGTAGGACATGTTCTGAGGCATCATGGGATCACCAATATAGTATTGGAGGGCAGCGTAGAGGGTAAAAATCGTAGAGGGAGACCAAGAGATGAATACACTAAGCAGATACAGAAGGATGTAGGTTGCAGTGGGTTCTGGAAGATGAAGAAGCTTGCACAGGATAGAGTAGCATGGAGAGCTGCATCAAATCAGTCTCAGGACTGAAGACCACAACAACAACAACAACAACTCCTAATCCTCAACATCTTAAATTTCTACGCTTGTTCTCTGTAAGTTCAAGTGACAATGAGCAGCGAGATAAGCCGCGTGTAGCGACCACTCTCGCATATTTAATATTAGGACCAGAAAAGAAACGCCGATTTGTTCTCAATGTTTATGAGTTTTATACTTCAAAAATTTATATATACACTCCTGGGAATGGAAAAAAGAACACATTGACACCGGTGTGTCAGACCCACCATACTTGCTCCGGACACTGCGAGAGGGCTGTACAAGCAATGATCACACGCACGGCACAGCGGACACACCAGGAACTGCGGTGTTGGCCGTCGAATGGCGCTAGCTGCGCAGCATTTGTGCACCGCCGCCATCAGTGTCAGCCAATTTGCCGTGGCATACGGAGCTCCATCGCAGTCTTTAACACTGGTAGCATGCCGCGACAGCGTGGACGTGAACCGTATGTGCAGTTGACGGACTTTGAGCGAGGGCGTATAGTGGGCATGCGGGAGGCTGGGTGGACGTACCGCCGAATTGCTCAACACGTGGGGCGTGAGGTCTCCACAGTACATCGATGTTGTCGCCAGTGGTCGGCGGAAGGTGCACGTGCCCGTCGACCTGGGACCGGACCGCAGCGACGCACGGATGCACGCCAAGACCGTAGGATCCTACGCAGTGCCGTAGGGGACCGCACCGCCACTTCCCAGCAAATTAGGGACACTGTTGCTCCTGGGGTATCGGCGAGGACCATTCGCAACCGTCTCCATGAAGCTGGGCTACGGTCCCGCACACCGTTAGGCCGTCTTCCGCTCACGCCCCAACATCGTGCAGCCCGCCTCCAGTGGTGTCGCGACAGGCGTGAATGGAGGGACGAATGGAGACGTGTCGTCTTTAGCGATGAGAGTCGCTTGTGCCTTGGTGCCAATGATGGTCGTATGCGTGTTTGGCGCCGTGCAGGTGAGCGCCACAATCAGGACTGCATACGACCGAGGCACACAGGGCCATCACCCGGCATCATGGTGTGGGGAGCGATCTCCTACACTGGCCGTACACCTCTGGTGATCGTCGAGGGGACACTGAATAGTGCATGGTACATCCCAATCGTCATCAAACCCATCGTTGTACCATTCCTAGACCGGCAAGGGAACTTGCTGTTCCAACAGGACAATGCACGTCCGCATGTATCCCGTGCCACCCAACGTGCTCTAGAAGGTGTAAGTCAACTACCCTGGCCAGCAAGATCTCCGGATCTGTCCCCCATTGAGCATGTTTGGGACTGGATGAAGCGTCGTCTCACGCGGTCTGCACGTCCAGCACGAACGCTGGTCCAACTGAGGCGCCAGGTGGAAATGGCATGGCAAGCCGTTCCACAGGACTACATCCAGCATCTCTACGATCGTCTCCATGGGAGAATAGCAGCCTGCATTGCTGCGAAAGGTGGATATACACTGTACTAGTGCCGACATTGTGCATGCTCTGTTGCCTGTGTCTATGTGGCTGTGGTTCTGTCAGTGTGATCATGTGATGTATCTGACCCCAGGAATGTGTCAATAAAGTTTCCCCTTCCTGGGACAATGAATTCACGGTGTTCTTATTTCAATTTCCCATAGAAACAGTGTGAAAATCTTGTAAGGATGAGCTGAGACCGGCGTCAGCATTGGAAGGTCATATGATAGCGTAGTTCCAAGTTCAAAAATGTCTACAGTGCTCCAAACAGCTCACTGTGCTCTTTGAAAGCAGCGACTGACATTTTGAGCGGTGAGCTCGTTTCACAACTCAAAACACGATTCCTTGGAAAAACCATGACCACTGTTGGTATAGTAAAATTAAACACCATCTGAATCACGACAGTATGATCTGAAAATCTTGTAAAGGTGTTTGCAGGGTAGGTTGTGCTAAAACATAATAGTCAAGAAAAAAATTATTTTCTTTGCGCCTTTTACGAGCTAATTAGTATTGATGTTAGCCAAACCGGCTGTTGCGCGCAAATTCAAGTGTCGCCAAACGTACCTTTTGTTTTATTTGCTGAAATCGAAAAACAGAGCAGTGTAAAAATTGGACATGTGCCTGTATGGAAGATCGGAGCCGATACAAAGGCTGAGCTGTCTAGTGTGTTATCGTCTACGCCATGAGAACAAGTGCCACTAATCGTATTTGGCGGGCCGGTTGACTCTGCGCGCGCAACGACCTGACTGACTAAATACAATGCCAATTAAGTCTGAAACGGTGCTACGTATCGAATTCATTCTTAATTTTTTTCTCCACAACCTACACAAAAATTTTTACAAAGTTTTCACACTGTGTCTGACTATTTTTTGTGAAGTATAATTCTCATAAACATTGAGAATAAGTCGGCGCTTCTTTTCTGGTCCTAATACTAAGTAAATATACGAGAGTGGTCGCTAGACACTGCTTACCTCGCTGCTGTATTGTCACTTTAACTTACAGAGAACAAGCGAAGCAGTTCCAGACCTTGGCAGTTAGGAGCACACCTTTATCCTACGTCACCGAGAGCGTTCGGCTGCATGGTAGACCAAAGACCGAGATAATTAAAGAATTGTGTTCGGGCAGTAGTTTGGCACTCAGTTTGTATTGTTATCTTCTGCAGAGTCGAACATTCATTTGTATATGAAGATGATAAAGGGTTCAGGAGGTAAGTCCACTTTTTGTCAAATCATTTTATGGCCTATTTGTATCGATTCAGGTCTGTACACAACATTCCACAAATGCTTCACGGAAGACAGGGAGTAGTAAGAGAAACGTTGGCAGTTTTAATATACACTGTCAATTCAAAAGTACCCAGATACCCTATTGTGAATCGGAATTGACCATACGTCACGACAGGATTTGCGAATGTAGAAGGAAGGGGGGGGGGGGGGGCAGTTTGAGGTTCATTCAAGTTCTAAGGCCTCCGATTTTTTTATAATTAACTACTCACCCGAAATCGATGAAACTGGCGTTACTTCTCAACGTAATCGCCCTGCAGACGTACACATTTTTCACAACGCTGACGCCATGATTCCCTTTCAGTGGCGAAGGCTTCTTGAGGAGTCTGTTTTGACCACTGGAAAATCGCTGAGGCAATAGCAGCACGGCTAGTGAATGTGCGGCCACGGAGAGTGTCTTTCATTGTTGGAAAAAGCCAAAAGTCACCAGGAGCCAGGTCAGGTGAGTAGGGAGCATGAGGAATCACTTCACAGTTGTTATCACGAAGAAACTGTTGCGTAACGTTAGCTCGATGTGCGGGTGCGTTGTCTTGGTGAAACAGCACACGCGCAGCCCTTCCCGGACGCTTTTGTTGCAGTGCAGGAAGGAATTTGTTCTTCAAAACATTTTCGTAGGATGCACCTGTTGCCGTAGTGCTCTTTGGAACGCAATGGGTAAGGATTACGCCCTCGCTGTCCCAGAACAGGGACACCATCATTTTTTCAGCACTGGCAGTTACCCGAAATTTTTTTGGTGGTGGTGAATCTGTGTGCTACCATTGAGCTGACTGGCGCTTTGTTTCTGGAATGAAAAATGGCATCCACATCTCATCCATTCTCACAACCGACGAAAAGAAAGTCCCATTCACGCTGTCGTTGCGCGTCCACATTGCTTGGCTACATGCCACACGGGCAGCCATGTGGTCGTCCGTCAGCATTCGTGGCACCCACCTGGATGACACTTTTCGCATTTTCAGGTCGTCATGCAGGATTGTGTGCAGAGAACCCACAGAAATGCCAACTCTGGAGGCGATCTGTTCAACAGTTATTCGGCGATCCCCCAAAACAATTCTCTCCACTTTCTCGATCATGTCGTCAGACCGGCTTGTTCGAGCCCGAGGTTGTTTCGGTGTGTTGTCACACGATGTTCTGCCTTCATTTAACAGTCGCACCCACGAACGCACTTTCCACACATCCATAACTCCATCACCACATGTCGCCTTCAACTGTCGATGAATTTCAATTGGTTTCACACCACGCAAATTCAGAAAACGAATGATTGCACGCTGTTCAAGTAAGGAAAACGTCGCCATTTTAAGTATTTAAAACCGTTCTCATTCTCGCCGCTGGCGGTAAAATTCCATCTGCCGTACGGTGCTGCCATCTCTGGGACATATTGACAATGAACGCGGCCTCATTTTAAAACAATGCGCATGTTTCTGTCTCTTTCCAGTCCGGAGAAAAATAATCGAGGGCCTTAGAACTTGAATGCACCTCGTACTGTGTTGGCAGCAACGGCAGAATGGGTCACTCAGGAGAGCTCAGTGATTTCGAACGTGGACAAGTTAGTGGACGTCTCCTGAGTAACAAATCATCAGGGGGATTTCAACCCTTCTAAAACTGCCATAATTGGCTTTTGGTCATGTGATTGTGAAGTAGAAACGCAAAGGAACAACCATGGCTACACCAAGACAAAGCGGACGAGGATCGTTGAGCACACAGGACGAATCATTTGAGAATTGCAAAGTGCTATTAGCAGCCCAGCTAGCAATAGTCAAGCAGCTCCTCATCAGCCCCACATTTCTGCAGTAAATGCTAAAATGAAATCTCTACTTCTGCCCCCTACAAGACAGTACATCCATGTTAACAAATCTCTAAATATAAACTGCAGGAATAGGAACGACAATGTAACAGAAACGTGGAAACACAATTAAAAAATAATTAATACCTTTATTAATAGTGATGATACAAGAAATGTACTCTACTATGATAACAGTTCGATGCATGGCACTTAATCTCACACATAATACAAATAATAAACTCTATTGTCTTACTACCCTTCTGCCTCTTGGGCTGTCTGCTACAAAGTCAATAGATTAGATTAGATTCACTTTCATTCCAATTGACCCGTAGTGAGGAGGTCCTCCAGGATGTGGAACATGTAGGAAAAACAACAATACATTACATATATTTACAACTAAAACAAATAAGCTAATGTACTATTCCACTGATCCCAAGTGGAATGATCGTCATTTTTTAATGAACTCTTTATGAAAGAGTCATTTTACAAATACTAATGCACTGAATTTAAAATAAAAATGTTTTTTATTTATTTATAAGGTAATAAACATGTAATACAACTACTACAATACTTATTTACAATGAACACATTACTGCACTGAAATGGTGCAGAAGTTAGATTGTACTTATATACAAATCAGTTGGTTTTACTGAGAAATTCATCAATGGAGTAGAAGGAGTTGGCCAGCAATAAATCGTTTAGGCTTCTCTTAAACTGAATTTCATTGGTTGTTAAGCTTTTTATGGCTGCTGGCAAGTTATTGAAAATGTGTGTTCCTGAATAATGCACACCTTTTTGTACAAGACTAAGTAACTTTAAATCCTTGTGAAGATTTTTTTTATTTCTAGTACTGATTCCATGAATTGAGCTGTTGGTTTGAAAAAGTGATATATTTTTAATGACAAATTTCATTAAGGAATAAATATATTGGGAAGCAGTAGTTAGTATCCCTAGTTCGCTAAACAGGCTTCTGCAGGATGTTCTTGAGTTCACACCACATATAACTGGACTTAAATATTTTGTATGACACTCTTAAGTATATGTTCCTATTTGTTCCATAAGAGGGATTGCTCTGTTGGAACTGTAGTCACTGTAGAAATTCGTAGCGTCAGATCGGAAATTCCGAATCTGCAGTAAGTAACTGAACTGCAGGCACTGCGCTCCATAGCTGAATGTCTGGAACTGGGCTCTGTAGATGAATATCAGGAACTGGGGCGAGTGTCGGCGACACCTCTGGTGTTGTTTCTGTTGGTGGATGGATCCAATCAGCTCTCGTACCTGGCGGAAGCGAACTGGCCCATGCTTGACAGTGCTCTCTGTGACAGTTGGCAACATTATCGGCGGATGATCATGACGCTCTGGAGGACGTGGTGCGGAAGCGAACACCATCTGGAGGCGGCCGCTCGTCACTGGGAGTCACCAGACGAATTAGGTGCCTGTGCTGTGACGACCCCTTATGGTGTCGCTGAATACCGCTTGAACTGCGTACACAGCTGGGTGTGATTCCCATATTGCGCTTAAGGAAACACTAAATGTGGAAGGATATGAACAAATTTTGCAACATTATGTGCTGCATACAGTAGAGAAGAGTTTTGAGACGATGACTGTTGGCATCTACATGACAATTCACCTTGTCATAAAGTAGTATCTTTGGGTAATGGTTTGTGGAGAGTGACAATGACGAAATGAACTGACCGGCCCACAGTCCAGACCTGACACCAATGGAGAACCTCTGGGATAGTTAGAAAGTCCATTTCGCTCTAGATCCCAGTGACCAACATCACCATCTTCTCAGGTTCCTCTACTTGAGAAAGAATGCGCCACCATTCCTCCACAGAGATTCAGAAACCTCACTGGAATTGTCCCCAGCAGAGTTCAAATCATCATAAAGACGAATGGTGGACACACCCCATAATAACGTCCGCTAATAGATGTCCAGATACGTTTGATGAGGGTCAGGTAGTGTACATGTAGAGGGACAAAAGGAAACAAGTACAGCACCTGCTGAGTGAAATGTTGCATTGCATCATTCGAACATAGGTTTCTATTTATTCTGAGTTAGCCAATTTGCACTTAGTTAAAAGGACACATGTCTTATTCTTCTTTTCTTTCCTAACCTTAAACCATATGATGATGATGATTTTTGGTTTGCGGGGTGCTCAACTACGCGGTCATCAGTGCCCATACAAAGTCCCAATTTTACACAGTCCAATTTTTAACACAATCCAATCGAGCCACTGTCACGAATGATGAAGATGATGAAATGATGAGGACAACACAAACACCCAGTCCTCGGGCAGAGAAGATTCCCAACCTGGCCGGGAATCGAACCTGGGACCCTGTAACTTTAAACCATATATTCACTTTGTGGTGTTTGTTACTGTTTTAGTATCTATGTCTTTATTAGTGCACTACCTTAGTAACTTACTTTGTAAGTCTTAGTAACTTACTTTTATTTCTCCTTTCCTGACGGAGGAGGTCATTTTACCTCTGACTAATGAAAACGTTGGCGTACGTGTATCTACAGATCGGTTTATAGGTAATACTCTTCACGGCTGCATTAGTGATGTCTTGCCGTTTTCAGACTATTAAAGCATGTTAAGCGGTTTACAGTAAGGAAATAAATGAATTCTCTTCGTGTTCCTGGAAATATTTAAAACGGTAGAACAAAATAAATGTGTTTTGGTGCGTATAATTTGGCCCCCGAGCATGCTCCTGTGACCCTAGTTTCTAAGGCGTTTCTTATATTTGTTATAAAAAGGTCCATAATAAAAAATGTTTCTCTCATAAGTGGCCTGCATGTTAATATAAAAAAATTGAGCCATATTATATTCGTGTTTGAATCATTATATTTCATTTTCTTTAAATCGCTCTCCTGTAAAATTTAATCCCTTCCATTTAGCCCCTTTTCCCCTGTGCTCTCCATACATTTGAGCTTTTGTACATAAGTTGACGTACGTGACGGGATGATTCAGTGCAAAACATCATCTCGTTCTAATTGTCCCTTACAGTAAGTGGTTCGTCCGCCAACGCATGCGCAGTGCCACGACTTTCTTACCTCGGGTGCGACAGTTACGCCGGACGAGGCAACAGCGACGAACACGGGCTGGATGTGAATGACGCTCCGTTCGCGACCAAGGCTGGTCGACTCCGCCAGCACCGCCATGTACGGGACGTCCAAATGTTGCAGCAGCCGACGGGTCTTCAGCTCTGCGCATAAAATAGCGGTGTTGTCATCTATGCACGATGGTGCGGAGGAAAGTTCTTGTTCTGTCATCTTGTCACGTAGAGTAAGGGGTAATTAGATGAATGACGAACATTAACTTCACTAAACGAAGGTTTATTCAGTACTTGCACTTGCAAAGCGAACTGCCTCTGGCCAGTACACATATGGTATATGTACGGTTACAGAACATTCCAGTACAATGATTATTGGTATTTGTGGACACTTCTAGGATGTCCTCGAACCAAATATAGAAATTAAAATTTCACATTTCGGGTGAGTTCTGAACACACAACCCTCTTTGCAACACACTAGTATCATAGGTTAGGTTAGTGTTTTTTAATGTCCCGTCGACAACGAGGACATTAGAGACGGAGCACAAGCTCGGGTTAGGGAAGGATGGGGAAGGAAATTGGCCTTGCCCTTTCAAAGGAACCGTCCCGGCATTTGCCTGAAACGATTTAGGGAAATCACGGAAAACCTAAATCAGGATGGCTCGAGACGGGATTGGACCGTCGTCCTCCCGAATGCGAGTCCAGTGTGCTAACCACTGCGCCACCTCGCTCGGTCTCTAGTATCATAACCCCTACACCACAGTGACGGTGATACTCAATTGTTTCTGCGACGATATAGAAAATATTGACATCGGTGAACTTTGGCTTTTCTGGTACATGTTGCCTAATAATTTGCCCCAAGACGCAACGTGAGCTGCGGAATACAAATTTTCCAAGCTATCTACATCAGACTAAATTAGGTACGCTGTACTTTTTGTTCCCTGCATCCACAGTGAGGAGATCCTCTAGGATAACTTAACACATTTGTGAAGATCTTCGCTAGAAGGTGATGAGAGGGGCACTCATCGAAACGCCGCGGAGTCTTTTTGTCGCAGCCACCCATATGGAAACCCGAGATAATTTCGTCAAAATAACAAACTTAAAAAAAGTATGCTTCTCTTTCTTCAACAGTCCTGAGTAAAATGGTCTGTATGTGTGTGGAATAAGTAAAATAATCTTAACAAATTATATTTTAAAAGGTAACTACAAGTTTGTCATAAAATGCACTGCGTGAAAACGAATGTGAACAACCCAGAGATAGAGTTACACTTCAAAGTAAGTTGAACACATACACGCCATCGGCCGGTATGAAAACGTTCAAAGTTAGAATGTCTGCCAGAGCGTATTTACTATTGTTCATGATAAGTGCTGTTACTAGGCCTGCTATGGTATAAAACAAGCAAGAATGTGTATTTGAACAGGAATTGGAAGGAAGTGAATTAAAGAAGAAAAAATATAGGACTGTATTATAAAGGATATACTGCTGTTCAGATCTTTGTATGGGAAAGACAATAATTCTGGTTAACAACCACCTTTATAGCTAAACAACTTTTGCTTGATATGTAGTTTATTTGGCTTTTAGACAAAAGCTGTTTGTGATGGCAAAGATAAACGAAACACTCTGCACATAGTGAGCTTAAGGCAGAGAGATCAAAAGTATTCGAGCACCTATTAGTGGACAGCTCTTCTCGTTTCCACTACACGATCACACGACCAAAATTCGACTTGAGCAACTGTAGATGGATTGGAATATTCCTGATGGATTTCTTACCCAGGTGACATCGAATGAGTAGTCGATCTTCGAAATCACTGAGCTCTCCTGGCCAACCCATTCTGCTTTTACTGTTTCTATGCGGACAACACAATGGAAGGGTGGTTCGATAACTCCGGTAAATTTCTATGAAAGGATGGTTCATTTTTGTTGCGCCTTTATGGTTGGTAAACTTGATTATTACAAGGATAGTATGAAGAATTACAACAATGTACACCACACAGTTCACTGTTGACAGCCGTTTGAATTGGTCAGTATGTCGACTGCGATTGAAAATGGAGAAAGCCGACTTTTGCGCTGTTATTAAACATTTTCGTTTGGTAGGTTGGACTGCTGCACAAATAAAAACAACTAGATAAAGTTCACGTGGACTCTGCACCTTCATTGAAGCCACTGTTGGATTAATGAATTTAAACGTTGCTGAACTAGCACCGAAGACGAAGTGCGCTTCGGTCGTCCAATTGAGGAACCATTGACAAAGTCCATGATATGGCGATGCAAGATCGCAGAATAAAAATTCGTGAGATTTCTGAGACTGTAGGCATCTCAACTGAGTGAGAGCATAACATCCTGCATGAAGAATTGGCAGTGAAGAACCTGTGTGCGAAGAGCATGCTGCGATTGCTCACAGTCGATCAAAAGCACGTTTGGGTCATTGCAGCACAATGTCTAGCTATGTTTAATCTGCAAGCCTTTCTACACCAATTGTAATGAGGTTATCAATCTCGGATCTATCAATACACACCAAAATCAAAATAGCAGTCGAAACAATAAACAAAGGCTGGTGAAAGTGCAACAAAGAAGGCAAAGACCCTTTTGTGAGCTGGTAACGTGAGGGCTTCTGCTTACTGGGATTACCAAGGAATTATCTTCATAGAGTACATGAAAAGACAGAACCATAAATGGACCTAATTAAGCGCCGTTGTTGTATCACCGGAAACTCGGGTTGGACCAATGATGTCTTGCAAAGAGTGATCAGAATACAGCACAATCTTACACATCAGCGATAAAAATGACGAAAGTGGATGAAATGGGATTTGAATTGGTTCCTCATCCACCTTAGTCACTATACTTAGCCCCAAGTGACTTCTTCCTGGCCGCGCGGGATTAGCCGAGCGGTCTGGGGCGCTGCAGTCACGGACTGTGCGACTGGTCCCGATGGAGGTTCAAGTCCTCCATCGGGCATGGGTGTGTGTTTGTCCTTAGGATAATTTAGGTTAAGTAGTGTGTAAGCTTAGAGACTGATGACCTTAGTAGTTAAGTCCCATAGGATTTCACACACATTTGAACTTCTTCGTGTTCTCTAACTAGAAACTTTGGCTTGATGGGAAGAAATTTTCATAAAATGAGGAAATGATAGTTGCATTCAACGAGTGTTTTGCAGAATATGACAGACCTATTTCTATGACGGATGTAAAAGCTCCAGGATCGCTACAACAACTGTGTATCCCTCAAAGGAAGCTATGTCGAGAAGTAAGGTGAGTCGTTTTCCATACAGATATTTTTTCTTGCTTTTTTACCAAAGTTATCAAACCACGTCGTACTCCCCGCTTCCTTTTTATACTGGCGAATCCGCCTTTTGACATCTATTGGTCAATTCTGCATTACATCGTCGTGTACTGATACTTTTCGTCAGGCGGTGCACTTACACTATCTGCTATGGAATGAAGGATTGGCTCACGAGAGGAATACAGGCTGTTTCACAATTCCGGTTTCAACGTAAAATTTTCGTTTCTGTGTTACAAGTAAAACAAGAAGTACAAATTTCGCTCCTATTTACTGTGATATTACAACAGCTGTTCGATATGACAACGAACAAATTCGGTACAAACAGTGTATCCGGGCAGTACGTCCGCATAAACTATCCAACAAGCGTGGTGCGTGGTTAATCACTTCTGCTGCAGACGTGATCCGTGCAACCAGGTCTTCCTCCAACTGGACGCAGGTCTCGTAGACACCACTCTTCATGTGCTCTCACAACAAGAAGTCCAAAAGAGTTAAGTCTGTAAAGCTCGGTGGCCAAGCTCTATCTCGACCGAGTCACTTATCCTTGTAGATTACGTTCAGATGTTTTCGGACGCGAATTTCATATTAAACTGCCAAGCCACCATTCTGGAACCACAATTCGTGCCGAACGTCCAATTTCACATCTTCCGAAAACTCCGCCAGCACTTGTTGCAGGAATATCAAGTACATGGCACCCATTAGGTGGGGAGAAAGGATGGAGGCCGAATCACACGACCCTCCCAGATACCTGTACAGACAATGATGCCGAAAATCTTCGTGTACACGTTGCTTTGGGGTTTTCTTGATCCCAAAAGTGGGTGTCTCGAGCGCTCAAAATAACTTCCCTGTTGAAATGCTCTTCGTCAGTGAAAAAATTTCGCCTTGGAAACTGAGGAAAATCCTCACAACGTTGTAAAAGCTACGTGCAGAAATTGACAGGCGGCACAAAATCTGTCGGGAGCATGGCGTGTACCTTCTGAGGGTGATATGGGTGGGGTTGCTGTTCACTCAGAACACGCCAGACAGGCGAGTGAGAAACATGCAAGTAAGGTGCAATGATTCGAGTACTCGTCGATGGCTTCTCTTCAGCTTGATGAAGCACTTCCTCTTGCAATACGCCAGTGCGCCGCGTTCTTGGAGCACCACGGTCTCCTCTACCCCTTGAGAATTTTCCAGTTTTCCGCATTAGTTGTTCTATTCTGCCAAATATGGGATAAAATGAGTTCACACGATTTGGAAAGTACTCGTGGTGCAGACGTTCATCTTCTCTTCAATTACGGCGAACGTCAACGTGAATTAACAACGATGGATGTACTCTGCGAATGTGTACTCAGACATCCTGGTAGTGAAGTAATAGTTACCGTAATGTCAACTAACGCATCACCAGGAAGCGTGAAAACAAGGTGGATTGAAATAGAGGATATCACTTGACAACGCGTCGTGGTACCATTCATGAACATGGTTAACAGGCGAACTGCGTAAGAAGCACCCAGCGCGATCGAGTAGCTCTTGCTTTCCTTGTAATATGGGAACGGAACCGTTTCCGGACATGGGTTCCTATGTAAAAGTCTACTAAGTTCTCTATGTAACCTGTAAAAACGTGTAGCATGAATCGTAAAATAAGGATGGCTATCATTGCTGAAACAACCGGTTTTCGGTTACATCGTTTTTTTCAGCGCCAGTTTAACCGGACTATTAAAACCGCTCAAAATAACCAGTTTCTGAAACAACCGATTTTAAGTTTTTTATTCCTATTATTTTCGGTATGAAACGTAGAAATCGAACTTTCTTTCTTTCTTTTGCTTGTGCTGTTTGTCTCGCGGATACGCAGGGTCGGCATGGTTAATCGAATGTGGCAATGTTAGGTGAAGGGGTGGCCTGATGCCCTTCATGCCACCACCCCGTAGCCCTCGGGAAGGAATTAGTGCACCCCAACTGTCTGCGATTAGTGTAAGCCATGGAATAGTGCGGAAGTGTTGAGATGTTTGCGAGCCACGTAACTGAGGCAGGACGTGGGGAGCAGCCCGGTATTCACCTAGGGGGATGTGGAAAATCGCCTAAAAATCACATCCAGGCTGGACGACACACCGGCCCTAGTCGTTAATCCACCAGGTGGATTCGATCCAGGAGCTGGCGCGCCTTCCCGAGTCCAGGAAGCAAAGCGTTAGTGCGCTCGGCTAACCTGGCGGGTAAACGTAGAAATCGAACAAAGACTGTAAAATGTGACTACTTCAGTTTTAAGATACATAGAAACAAGAGATAAAATTAAATAGGCTAACAAAAGAAAACGTGGTCCGTCCACCGCCCGCTGCTTTTCTCGAAAAGTGGTAAGTGGCTGAGTACTAAAAAAAAAAAAAAAAAAAAAAAAAAAAAAAAAAAAAAAAAAAAAAAAAAGCTACCAGTATTCTCCTATGGATTCTACTTTTCTGAAGCTCCGCTCATTAATCATTTTGTAATAGGAGATCATACCACTATTTGAACGAGTAGTCAGTGCAAAAGAGTGAAAACTGAGATTGAAGGGCTCTATTTTTCGTGTTAATTAGTCCGTTTTCAAGAACTGCAAGCACATAAAGGCAAGTTACGTAGACACAGGCAGCAGATGAGCTGCTTTCTATTTTTATCGCAAACTAGTTAAGTTCTAAGTTCTCTGCTTACATTAAGTCACAGGTTTGTTGTGGCTCCTCCCGTTTTTAATCTTTTAAAACAAATGGAACATTGCACTAAATTGATATCGCACTTTATAAAAGCTTCCAGACTAGTTATTGTGCCATTCAGTAACACAAGTGATGTCAGATAATGAAAGTGATAAACTATCGTATAGAGCAGGTGGGTGCGAGTCTTGCACACTGCATGTACAAGTGAACCGGCTAATGGGCCACAGCAGATGGTAGCCCTACATTATTGCCTCACCAATACTGTACCAGGTCTTATGCCACGTGTCTACTGCTCGTTGCTGTTGGCATTGGTATTAAAATAGCACTGATCGCTTTAGCAATTTTCTATAATAACGGTATAATTCAAAGTAATGCGAATTTTATGAATAAAAATTACTTATTCTTTAAAAAAGGACGAAGACTGTTGCTAGGACTAAATCACATTTGGTTTTTTTTTACCTGGTTTATTAATAAAATGTATGAATATCAAGAGCTCAAATGGGAAACCAGCCATAAGCAAATAAGGGAAAACAGAAGGGTGGAAGGAGTATGTATAGAGGGTCTATACAAGGGCGAACTACTTGAGGGCAATATTATGGAAATGGAAGAGGATGTAGATGAAAATGAAATTGGAGATACGATACTGCCCGAAGAATTTAATAGAACACTGAAAGACCTGCGCCGAAAAAAGGCCCCGGGGGTAGGCAACATTCCATAAGAACTTGGGAGAGCCAGCCATGACAAAACTCTACCATCTGGTGAGCAAGATGTATGAGACAGGCGAAATACACTCAGACTTCAAGAAGAATGTAATAATTCCAATCCCAGAAAAGCAGGTGTTGACAGGTGCGAAAATTACCGAACTACACTATTGGCCATCAAAACTACTATACCAATAAGAAATACCGATGATTCTACTAGAACTGATATGTCATTACATTTTCACGCAATTTTGGTACATAGATCAGAACAACCACCTTTGTCCGTAATGACGGCCTTGACACGCCTGGGCATTGAGTCAAACAGAACTTAGATGGCGTGTACAGGTACAGCTGCCTATGCAGCTTCAACACGATACCACAGTTCATCAAGAGTACTGACTGGCGTATTGTGACGAGCCAGTTGCTCGCCCACCATTGACCAGACGTTTTCAATTGGTGAGAGATCTGTAGAATGTGCTGGCCAGGGCAGCAGTCGAACATTTTCTGTATCCAGGAAGGCCAGTACAAGACCTGCAGCATGCGATCGTACATTATCCTGCTGAAATGTAGGGTTTCGCAGGGATCGAATGAAGGGTAAAGCCACGGGTCGTAACACATCTGAAATGGAAAGTCCACTGTTCAAAGTGCCGTCAATGCGAACAAGAGGTGACCAAGACGTGTAACCAATGGCAGGCCATACCATCACGTCGGGTGATACGCCAGTATGACGATGACGCTTCTAATGTGCGTTCACCGCGATGACGCCAAACACGGATGCAACCATCATGATGCTGTAAACAGAACCTGGATTCATCCGAAAAAATGACAGTTTGCCATTCGTGCACTCAGGTTCGTCGTTCGCAGGCGCTCCTGTCTGTGATGCAGCGTCAAAGGTAACCGCAGCCATGGTCTCCGAACTTACAGTCCATGCTGCTGCAAACGTCGTCGAACTCTTCGTGCAGATGGTTGTTGTCTTGCAAACGTCCCCATCTGTTGACTCAGGGATCGAGATGTGGCTGCACGATCCGTTACAGCCATGCGGATAAGATGCCTGTCATCTCGACTGCTAGTGATACGAGGCTGTTGAGATCCAGCACGGCGTTCCGTATTACCCTCCTGAACCCACCAATTCCATATTCTGCTAACAGTCATTGGATCTCGACCAACCCGAGCAGCAATGTCGCGATACGATAAACCACAATAGCGACAGCATACAATCAGACCTTTATCTAAGTCGAAAACGTGATGATACGCATTTCTCCTCCTTACACGAGGCATCACAACAACGTTTCACCGGACAACGCCGGCCAACTGCTGTTTGTGTATGAGAAATCGGTTGAAAACATTCCTCCTGTCAGCACGTTGTAGGTGTCGCCACCGGCGCCAACCTTGTGTGAATGCTCTGAAAAGCAAATCATTTGCATATCACAGCATCTTCTTCCTGTCGGTTAAATTTCGCGTCTGTAGGACGTCATCTTCGTAGTGTAGCAATTTTAATGGCCATTAGTGTATCAGTTTAATAACTCACGGCTGCAAAATACTAACACCGATTGTTTACAGACAAATGAAAAAACTGGAAGAAGCCGACCTTCGGGAAGATCAGTTTGGATTCCGTAGAAATGTTGGAACACGCAAGGCAATACTGAAACTGCGACTTATCTTATAAGACAGATTAAGCAAAGGCAAACCTACGTTTCAAGCATTTGTAGACTTACAGAAAGCTTTTGACAATGTTGACTGGAGTAGTCTCTTCCAAATTCTGAATGTGGCAGGGGTCAAATACAGGGAGAGAAAAACTTTTTACAATTTGTACAGATACCAGACGGCAATTATAAGAGTCGAGGGACATGGAAGGGAAGCAGTGGCTGGGAAGGGAGTGAGACAGGGTTACAGCCTATCCCCTATGTTGTTCAATCTATACATTGAGCAAGCAGGAAAGGAAACAAAAGAAAAATTTGGAGTAGGAATTAAAACCCATGGAGGTGAAATAAAAACTTTGAGGTTTGCCGAAGACATTGTGATTCTGTGAGAGACAGCAAAGGACCTGGAAGAGCAGTTGAAGGGAATGGACAGTGTTTTGAAAGGAGGATATAAGCTGAACATCAACAAAAGCAAAACGAGGATAATGGAATCTAGTCGAATTAAATCGGATCATGCTGAAAGATTTAGAGCTCGAAATAAGACATTTAAAGTAGTAGATGAGTTTTGCTATCTGGGAAGCAAAATCACATGATGGTAGAAGTAGAGAATATAAAATGTAGACTGGCTATGCCAAGGAAACTGTTTCTGTAGAAGAGAACTTGTTAACATCGAGTATAGATTTAAGAGTCAGGAAGTCCTTTCTGGAAGTATTTGTATGGAGTGTAGCCATGCATGCAAAGGAAACATGGACGATAAATAATTTAGACAAGAAGAGAATAGAAGCAATTGAAATATGGCGCTACAGAAGAATGCTGAAGATTAGACGGGTAGATCACGTACCTAGTGTGGAGGTACTGAATAGAACTGGGGAGCTGGTCAGTTTTTCCCATACCTATTGCGAAACTCCGCGTTTGTGGTGGGCAGCATCAGACCAGTGAGAAGAATGATTACGGCAACAGAGAATGGACAGGACAGATACCTGTGGCGAGGTCTCGACGCGCCAGCACGAACACCGCGTATCCGCAGAGGACCTTGCGGCAGAGCGCGACCAGCATGCGCGACGCCTCCGCGTCGGACAGCCCGCCCCCGCCGCCCTGCGACAGATCCGCCGCCCACGCAGGCGGCACTACACCGCAAGTGGAGTGGCCGCTCCCTGTCCACACAGGGAACATTACACAGGTGTCTGACACCTGTAGTCAACTTGATAATTAATGCACAAAATGCTCTGTCTACGACCGAGAAACAATACGTAGACTCAACAGTTACCAAGAAAGAGTAAATTGTAGCCGTTATGGTCTGTTAGAGGTGATGGCGTTCTATTACACTACTGGCCATTAACACTGCTACACCACGCCGATAACGTGCTAAAGACGCGAAATTTCACCGACGGGACGAAGATGCGGTGATATGCAAATGATTAGCTTTTCAGGATATTGACGCAAGGTTGGCGTCGGTGGCGACACCTACAACGTGCTGACATGAGGAAAGTTTCCAACAGATTTCTCACACACAAACAGCAGTTGACCGGCGTTACCTGGTGAAACGTTCTTGCGATGCCACGTGTAAGGAGGAGAAATGCGTACCATCACGTACCCACTTTGATAAAGGTCGGATTGTAGCCTACCGCGATTGCGGTTTATCGTATAGCGACATTGCTGCTCGCGTTGGTCGAGATCCAATAACTGTAAGCAGAATATGGAATCGGTGGGTTCAGGAGGGTAATACGAAACGCCGTGCTGCATCCCAAAGGCCTCGTATCACTAGCAGTCGAGATGACAGGCATCTTATCCGCATGGCTGTAACGGATCGTGCAGCCACATCTCGATCCCTGAGTCAACAGATGGGGTCGTTTGAAAGACAACAACCATCTGCACGAACAGTTCGACGACGTTTGCAGCAGCACGGACTATCAGCTCGGAGACCATGGCTGCGGTTACCCTTGACGCTGCATCACAGAAAGGGGCGTCTGCGATGGTGTACTAAACGACGAACCCGGGTGCACGAATGGCAAAACGTCATTTTTTCGGATGAATCCAGGTTCTGTTTACAGCATCATGATGGTTGCATCCGTGTTTGGCGTCATCGCGGTGAACGCACATTGTAAGCGTGTATTCGTCATCGCCATACTGGCGTGATGGTATGGGGTGCCATTGGTTACACGTCTCGGCCACCTCTTGTTCGCACTGACGGCACTTTGAACAGTTGACGTTACATTTCAGATGTTACGACCCGTGGCTCTACCCTTCATTCGATCGCTGAGAGACCCTACATTTCAGCAGGATAATGCACGACCGCATGTTGCAGGTCCTGTACGGGCCTTTCTGGATACAGAAAATGTTCGACTACTGCCCTGGCCAGCACATTCTACAGATCTCTCACCATCTGAAAACGTCTGGTCAATGGTGGCCGTGCAACTGGCTCGTCACAATACGCCAGTCACTACTCTTGATGAACTGTTGTACCGCGTTAAAGCTGCATTGGCAGCTGTACCTGTACACGCCATCCAAGCTCTGTGACTCAATGCCCACGTGTACCAAGGCCGTTATTTCGCCGAGAGGTGGATGTTCTGGGTATTGATTTCTCAGGATCTATGCCCCCAAACTGCGTGAAAATGTAATCACTTGTCAGTTCTAACATTATATATTTGTGCAATGAATACCCATTTATCATCTGCATTTCTTCTTGGTGTAACAATTGTAATGGCCAGTAGTGTATTTATGGTTATTTCACAGTTCATAATACAGTAATCTTTCAGGTATGGAATATGTGCTTTCAATATTGCAATTTTATTACGAAAATAGAAAGTTGACAACAATGCACCTTCTAAACCGACATTTATATGTCCATTGTTGTAAGTAATTCATAGAAAATTCATACACGTTCATTGTTATGACAAATTCGTAGTTAGGAATCGAGTTTTGCTGAAGTAAGACGTGGTGTTTTATACTGAGGTGAGGGATGCCTCCTAATATCGTGTCGGACCTCCTTTTGCCCGGCACAGTGCAACAACTTCACGTAGCATGTAAGTCCCCTGCATAAATATTCAGCCATACTGCCTCTGCAGCTGTCTGTAATTGCAAAAGTGTTGCCGGTGCGGCATTGTATGCACTAACTGACCTCACGATTATGCCCCATAAATGTTCGATGGGATTGATGCCAGGCAATCTGGTTGCTCAAATCATTCACTCGAACTCTCCAGGACGTTCTTGAAACCAATGGCGAACAATTGGGGCTCTGTGACATGGTGCACTTGTGATGATACTGTTAAATTCAAATTGAAGTGTATAATTTTTTTATTTGTTTAAACAGTATCGAGTGAAAATCGACCGAGTAAAATGATCCACCTTATACAAAAGGTTAGTTTTAAATAAACCTCTATAACTAAGTCAATAAACGCAAGTGTGCTGTCTGATAAATGTTTCTTGGAAGGAGAGAGTATTTTGTTGAAAATTAATAATTCTGTGACAGATAAAATGTAGAAATGAATGTAAGGTATAAATGTACTGACTATAACATCCAAAATGGGTTTTCGATCGCCAGTCTTTTGGATGACATTGCTGCAAGGTAGGAAAAGAACGGAAAAAGAGAGGCAGTTGCAGTCGAGCCTTGACAGTGTATGTATCGTGGCGTCTCATGTCTGGCGAACTAAGTGTTAAGCAAAAACAGTTCCCTGTGAAAGTGCTTAATATTTGGTGTGGGAGTGCTTTATACACTCCTAGAAATTGAAATAAGAACACCGTGAATTCATTGTTCCAGGAAGGGGAAACTTTATTGACACATTCCTGGGGTCAGATACATCACATGATCACACCGACAGAACCACAGGCACATAGACACAGGCAACAGAGCACGCACAATGTCGGCACTAGTACAGTGTATATCCACCTTTCGCAGCAATGCAGGCTGCTATTCTCCCATGGAGACGATCGTAGAGATGCTGGGTGTAGACCTGTGGAACGGCTTGCCATGCCATTTCCACCTGGCGCCTCAGTTGGACCAGCGTTCGTGCTGGACGTGCAGACCGCGTGAGACGACGCTTCATCCAGTCCCAAACATGCTCAATGGGGGACAGATCCGGAGATCTTGCTGGCCAGGGTAGTTGACTTACACCTTGTAGAGCACGTTGGGTGGCACGGGATACATGTGGACGTGCATTGTCCTGTTGGAACAGCAAGTTCCCTTGCCGGTCTAGGAATGGTAGAACGTTGGTTTCGATGACGGTTTGGATGTACCGTGCACTATTCAGTGTCCCCTCGACGATCACCAGAGGTGTACGGACAGTGTAGGAGATCGCTCCCCACACCATGATGCCGGGTGTTGGCCCTGTGTGCCTCGGTCGTATGCAGTCCTGATTGTGGCGCTCACCTGCACGGCGCCAAACACGCATACGACCATCATTGGCACCAAGGCAGAAGCGACTCTCATCGCTGAAGACGACACGTCTCCATTCGTCCTTCCATTCACGCCTGTCGCGACACCACTGGAGGCGGGCTGCACGATGTTGGGGCGTGAGCGGAAGACGGCCTAACGATGTGCGGGACCGTAGCCCAGCTTCATGGAGACGGTTGCGAATGGTTCTCGCCGATACCCCAGGAGCAACAGTGTCCCTAATTTGCTGAGAAGTGGCGGTGCGGTCCCCAACGGCACTGCGTAGGATCCTACGGTCTTGGCGTGCATCCGTGCGTCGCTGCGGTCCGGTCCCAGGTAGACGGGCACGTGCACCTTCCGCCGACCACTGGCGACAACATCGATGTACTGTGGAGACCTCACGCCCCACGTGTTGAGCAATTCGGCGGTACGTCCACCCGGCCTCCCGCATGCCCACTATACGCCCTCGCTCAAAGTCCGTCAACTGCACATACGGTTCACGTCCACGCTGTCGCGGCATGCTACCAGTGTTAAAGACTGCGATGGAGCTCCGTATGCCACGGCAAACTGGCTGACACTGACGGCGGCGGTGCTCAAATGCTGCGCAGCTAGCGCCATTCGACGGCCAACACCGCGGTTCCTGGTGTGTCCGCTGTGCCGTGTGTGTGATCATTGCTTGTACAGCCCTCTCGCAGTGTCCGGAGCAAGTATGGTGGGTCTGACACACCGGTGTCAATGTGTTCTTTTTTCCATTTCCAGGAGTGTAATTTCTAAAGTCATTTCCAGTTTATTTTGTATCGGAAAACAAGAAAACCCAGCTGGTTTCATATGAGCCGATGATACAGCAAGTTGTCATGGCTACCGCGTGTGTATGGTACTTATAAATTAATTCCATCACTGAAGATGTGACGAGTCTATCCAAATTTTCAAACAGCAAGCAACAACTTCAACACTTACCTGAACTAGGTATCTAGAGACTGAGACCACACAATGCTGTTCCACCAAGACTGTATAGACTACCCAAGATTCACAAGGATGGCATTCCACTCGATTGATTCTGCGTCATATTGGTGCTTCTAGTTATTCGACTGCAAAAAATCTGGCCTCCTTACTCAAGCCGTACGTGGGTAAGTGCTGCCACCACACACGCAATTCCAAGGATTTTATCAATCATTTGAAGACTGTTAAGCTGAGCAGCTCGGATTTACTAGTTAGCTTCGATGTGGTCTCACTTTTTACCACAGTGCCTTTATTTGACTCGCTACATCTTATTGGTAACTTGTTGAATAATGATTTGACGGCTTTGTTTGAACATACTCTCTACTCAGCTTATTTCTTATTTAGGCCCTAATAACGAATGTTTTGAACAAACTGACGGTGTCGCTATGAAGAGTCTCTTGTCCCCTGTGGTGGCCAAGCCTTTGAGGAGAAAGCTCTTGAGTCTGCCTTCTTAAAGCCTACGGTTTTCTGGCGTTATGTAGATGATATTTTCATCGTATGGCCTCATGGCAGACAAGAACTGGAAAAATTCCTTTGTCTTTTAAATTATTTACATGAGAACATTAAGTTTACTTTGGTAATTGAGAAAGATGGTACTTTACCCTTTCTAAACGTGTTAGTACGCCGTAAAGAACGATTAGTCTTTGGGACATTCGGTGTACAAAAAACCCACACATACAGATATATATTTTTAGGTGTCCAGCTGCCATCACCGCGCAAACCTCCGGTGGACTTAGTACTTTAACTCATCGGGCGCATGTAATTTCGGATGCTGATAGCCTTCACGAAGAATTAGTGCATCTGGAGAAGGTTTTTAAAGAGAATGGCCATACTTCGCGTCAAATGCGGTAGGATGTGCACGATTATAGCAACAAGAAGCAACGCTCTGAGGAGACCGATGACGAGTATAAATCAATCGCGTTCCTTCCATATGGCGAGATCGTGTCTTCTAAAATAAGCAGATTGCTTAGGAAGAATAATATTAATGTCATCTTCTGCCCACCAGCAAAGAGCAGGGTCTTAGTAGGATCCGCTAAGGACGATTTACAATTGAGTAGGGCGGGTGTTTATAAAATTCACTGTGAGTTTGGCTCTGCATATACAGGTCAGACGACACGAACGGTCCAGGAACGCTGTGTAGAATACGAAATACACACCTGTCGGCGGCAACCTTTAAAATCAACAGTGGGAAAACATTGCCTTTCCATGGGACATTCCATTGAATATAATAATACCAAAATTTCAGCATCGGTTTCCAGCTTCTGGGACTCTAATTAAAGAATCCGTGGAAATTCGTCTTGCTGATAATTTAATGAATCGTCATAACGGCTCAGTTTGACAAAAATTGGAATCCTATTATTAAAATTACGCCGTCACAACGGAATCGACATGCTCAGTCGATACTTACCGATTAGTTTGTTCTCACTTCACCAATGAGGGCAGTACACACAACTTTGCGTCTTGCACATGTTATCTCCTAACGCATGCGCTGTAAACCTCCAGTGCGATTCACATACTCAGAATTCGCTATAAATACAATGACTGCATCATGTCTTTTCCCCCTATGCAGATCCTCTATGACTTGATTGCTTTCCCCCATCTGCTCCTTTTCCCCGAATATATCCACGTCCTCTACACCTCCTGCTGCCTTGATCCCCCTCAACCCCTGGTTGCTCCTCTCCTCTCCAACACATGCCCGCTGCCGCGCCTTTACCGCTCTGTCCCCCCTACCCTCCACCTCTACACCCCTCATATCCTTTCCCAAGGTGGCTTCTGTTGACTCCCTCTCCCGGATGATGCCCTCTCTCCCTCCATTTATCCCTCCTATCAACTCTGATCCTCACCTTCCCCTCCCTCCCTCTGCTCTTTTCCTGGGCTCCCTCTGTCCCCCCTTCCATCTTGTTTTTGCCCCGCCTACCCTCTCTCTGCCTCCCTTCTCTCCCTCGAGTCCTTTTGCGTTCTCCTCCTCTGCCTTTCTCCACTCCCTCTTGCGTCTGCCCTTCCCCCCCCCCCCCCCCCCCCTCTTATGAGTCCACTCCCTCCGTCGGCTCCTCAAATTGGTTCAAATGGCTCTAAGCACTATGCGACTTAACTTCTCAGGTCATCAGTCGCCTAGAACTTAGAACTAATTAAACCAAACCAACCTAAGGACATTACACACATCCATGCCCGAGGCAGGATTCGAACCCGCGACCGTAGCGGTCGCTCAGTTCCAGTTTGTAGCGCCTAGAACCGCACGGCCACTCCGGCCGGCCGTCGGCTCCTCCCTCCCACTTCGGTTTTCCTCTCCTTTTTCCTCCCTTTTTTTCCCCTCATCTGTCCAGGTCTCCCCCCCCCCCCCCCCACCTCTGTCTGCCCTTGGCTGCGGTGTGACATCTTTGTGCCAACTTTTTAGTGCAGTGTTTTAAGTGAGTGTTCAGTGTTGTGCATCTTTTCTGAAGTGTTGCAAACAGAAATCATACTGTCACTGGGTGTGATTTTTATATCTCTTGGGAACAGAAACCAGACTGTCGCCATGTTTTTAATTGTCCATCTACTATATTACCTGTCTGCTTCCTGTGCATTTTATTAGCATTGCCCCTTTGTTTTATGGTTTACCTTCCACAATTTTCCGCTATTTTACAATTTAAGTCACCGTTTTTAACGTCTGCTTTTATAGTTTATTGTCTTCTTCTTCTTCTGTTTTAAAAATTCTGTCGGCTGAAGAGCGGCATACTAAGCTGCTGCCAGCGCGCCCCCTTTGGGGGGAATTGAAACTCAATGAAGGAAAAAAAAAAAAACATGTCGCTTCAGTGCTTCATCTACTTACCTGACGACGGCCGGACGGCTCTGGGCAGAAATATCGTGGCAGAATGTTGATGGGACCCCGCTGCAAACCCGAAAATTACTGGAAGAAGAAATACGGCTGGTAAATTTCAGAAGTCACACCATCAGAGAGGTTGCTGATTATGTCGGCATATCCATTGGCCCGTACCAAGTATTTTTTTTCGGATATTTTCGGTGTAAAACGTGTAGCAGCAAAGTTTGTTCCGAAATTATTGAATTTCAATCAAAAACGTCGCGCAGGAATTGCCAAATGAGGTCGAAAACGATTCAGAACTTCTAAGGAAATTTATAACATGTGACGAAACATGGATATTTGGGTATGACATCGAAACCAAGGTCCAATGGTCCCAATTCAAGCTGCCTGAAGAGCCAAGACCGAAAAAAATTAGACATGTTCGATCACATGTGGAGGTTCTTCTCACTGATTTCCTCGATTACCAAGGGATACTGTATTATGAGCTTCTGCTTTTTGGTCGTACAGTCAACAAGGAATACTATCGACAAGCTATGTGCCGTTTGCGTGAAGCAATCCGAAGGAAACGACCAGAATTGTGGCAAAACCATTCGTGGAAACTGCATCAAGATAATACACCAGCTTACACTTCATTGCCTGTTATTGATTTTTTTAGTAAAAAACAAAACAGTTATGTTGCATCAGCCACCATATTTGTCTCTGGCGCCTGTTTCCACTCCCGAGGTCACAGAGAATCACGAAAGTACGCCGTTTTGCCGCAATTGATGAGATAAAAACAGAATCTCTGAAGGAGCTGAACACCGCAGTGAAAAGTGAGTTGCAGAAGTGCTTTCAAGATTGGAAAAAGCGTTCCCATAGTGTATTATATCTGAGGGAGATAAATTTGAAGAGGACAAACTGATGTTGATGAATAAGTGAAGTTTCATTAAGAAGAACGAAAATCCCTGTTACTTTTTGATCACACCTCGTATATACTCTATATGATCGACGTTACGACCCCTGTGCCAGGATTCGCGGCACGGAGCCTGGTGGCTGTCCAGTAGGTGGCGGCACATACGTCGGCGAGCAGTCCCGTATAGTTGATGGCAGAGTGGTGGCTGCCAAGAGCCTGAGCAGCCAGACAGCACTCGCTGGTTTGGAGCCTGGAGGTGGCTTTGGCAGTTAGGACATAGTTGCGGCATAGACTCCAATGCTGCAACAGTTTCGGCGATGACTGACACACACAGCAAGCCCTACACATGGCCCTGCCATGGCGTCATCTACTCTGATTGTCCAGGGGGTTAAATGCAGCTGTCCTGGGCTGACTTTGCAGAACGGGCTGCGTTTCTGTGTCACGAAAAATGTCTCATAAAAAGGGCCACTGACTGAGGCCAGTCGATCGTCAGACAGCAGTGGGTTGACCTGCAGAAGCTTCCTGAAGGTTGGTCAGTGTCCTAGGTAGTTGGCACGTGCAAGTCTGGTGACACGGAAGCAGCTCACTGTTTCTGAAGTCGCTGAACAGGCATGGTGTTGTTTGGTAGCTGCCTGTGCTGGGTTTTCATCGATCTGCCAAAGGCACTGGGCACAGATTGTGACCTGTGCCACTGCAAAATGAAGACTCTAAAATGAAGATTCTAAAATTGCCATTTTTGGTGTACGTGAGTTGCACCGCTTTGACTTGTGACATGTCACAAGCCACACAATGCTACAACTGGCTAAAGGAGAGGTTTAGCTGAATCTCGGGAAATGACTTGTAGCAGCGTGCAAAAATTCTCTAATGAATAAAAGCAGAGGACTCCAGATTGCAAGGGATGGAGAATGTGCCCCATCCTCCGTCCGCCACTTCTTGCGGATTTGGTGTAGCATGCCGTACGATATCCACTACTGGCCATTAAAATTGCTACACCAACAAGAAATGCAGACTGCTACGGTCGCAGGTTCGAATCCTGCCTTGGGCATGGATGTGTGTGATGTCCTTAGGTTAGTTAGGTTTAAATAGTTCTAAGTTCTAGGGGACTGATGACCACAGATGTTAAGTCCCATAGTGCTCAGAGCCATTTGAACCATTTGAAGAAATGCAGATGATAAACGGGTATTTATTAGACAAATATATTATACTAGAACTGACATGTTGTTGTTGTTGTGGTCTTCAGTCCTGAGACTGGTTTGATGCAGCTCTCCATGCTACTCTATCCTGCGCAAGCTTCTTCATCACCCAGTACTTGCTGCAACCTACATCCTTCTGAATCTGCTTAGCGTATTCATCTCTTGGTCTCCCTCTACGATTTTTACCCTCCACGCTGCCCTCCAATGCTAAATTTGTGATCCCTTGATGCCTCAAAACACGTCCTACCAACCGGTCCCTTCTTTTTGTCAAGTTGTGCCACAAACTCCTCTTCTCCCCAATTCTATTCAATACCTCCTCATTAGTTATGTGATCTACCCATCTAATCTTCAGCGTTCTTCTGTAGCACCACATTTCGAAAGCTTCTATTCTCTTCTTGTCCAGACTAGTTATTGTCCATGTTTCACTTCCATACATGGCTACACTCCATACAAATACTTTCAGAAACGACTTCCTGACACTTAAATCTATACTCGGTGTTAACAAATTTCTCTTCTTCAGAAATGCTTTCCTTGCCATTGCCAGTCTACATTTTATATCCTCTCTACTTCGACCATCATCAGTTATTTTACTTCCTAAATAGCAAAACTCCTTTACTACTTTAAGTGTCTCATTTCCTAATATAATTCCCTCAGCATCACCCGATTTAATTTGACTACATTCCATTATCCTCGTTTTGCTTTTGTTGATGTTCATCTTACATCCTCCTTTTAAGACACTGCCCATTCCGTTCAACTGCTCTTCCAAGTCCTTTGTTGTCTCTGACAGAATTACAATGTCATCGGCGAACCTCAAAGTTTTTACTTCTTCTCCGTGAATTTTAATACCTACTCCAAATTTTTCTTTTGTTTCCTTTACTGCTTGCTCAATATACAGATTGAATAACATCGGGGAGAGGCTACAACCCTGTCTCACTCCTTTCCCAACCACTGCTTCCCTTTCATGTCCCTCGGCTCTTATAACTGCCATCTGGTTTCTGTACAAATTGTAAATAGCCTTTCGCTCCCTGTATTTTACCCCTGCCACCTTTAGAATTTGAAAGAGACTATTCCAGTCAACATTGTCAAAAGTTTTCTCTAAGTCTACAAATGCTAGAAACGTAGGTTTGCCTTTTCTTAATCTTTCTTCTAAGATAAGTCGTAAGGTCAGTATTGCCTCACGTGTTCCAATATTTCTGCGGAATCCAAACTGATCTTCCGCAAGGTCCGCTTCTACAAGTTTTTCCATTCGTCTGTAAAGAATTCGTGTTAGTATTTTGCAGCTGTGACTTATTAAACTGATAGTTCGGTAATTTTCACATCTGTCAACACCTGTTTTCTTTGGGATTGGAATTATTATATTCTTCTTGAAGTCTGAGGGTATTTCGCCTGTCTCATAAATCTTGCTCCCCAGAGGGTTGAGTTTTGTCATGACTGGCTCTCCCAAGGCCGTCAGTAGTTCTAATGGAATGTTGTCTGCTCCCGGGGCCTTCTTTCGACTCAGGTCTTTCAGTGCTCTGTCAAACTCTTCCCGCAGTATTGTATCTCCCATTTCATCTTTATCTGTATCTGCATCCTCTTCCATTTCCAGTACATCGCCCTTGTACACTTCTATATACTCCTTCCACCTTTCCGCCTTCCCTTCTTTGCTTAGAACTGGGTTTCCATCTGAGCTCTTGATATTCATACAAGTGGCTCTCTTTTCTCCAAAGGTCTCTTTTATTTTCCTGTAGGCAGTATCTACCTTACCCCTAGTGAGATAATCCTCTACAGCCTTACATTTGTCCTCTAGCCATCCCTGCTTAGCCATTTTGCACTTCCTGTCGATCTCAGTTTTGAGACATTTGTATTCCTTTTTGCCTGCTTCATTTACTGCATTTTTATATTTTCTCCTTTCATCAATTAAATTCAATATTTCTTCTGTTACCCACGGATTTCTATTAGCCCTCGTCTTTTTACCTACTTTATCTTCTGCTACCTTCACTACTTCATCCCTCAGAGCTACCCATTCTTCTTCTACTGTATTTCTTTCCTCCATTCCTGTCAATTGTTCCCTTATGCTCTCCCTGAAACTGTCTACAACCTCTGGTTCTTTTAGTTTATCCTGGTCCCATCTCCTTAAATTAGCACCTTTTTGTAGTTTCTTCAGTTTTAATCTACAGTTCATAACCAATAGATTGTGGTCAGAGTCCACATCTGCCCCTGGAAATGTCTTACAATTTAAAACCTGATTCCTAAATCTCTGTGTTACCATTATATAATCTGATACCTTTTAGTATCTTCAGGATTCTTCCATGCATACAACCTTCTTTTATGATTCTTGAACCAAGTATTAGCTATGATTAAGTTATGCTCTGTGCAAAATTCTACCAGACGGCTTCCTCTTTCATTTCTTCCCCCCAATCCATATTCACCTACTACGTTTCCTTCTCTCCCTGTTCCTACTACCGAATTCGTCACCCATGACTTAAATTTTCGTCTCCCTTCACTACCTGAATAATTTCTTTTATCTCATCATAGATTTCACAATTTCTTCATCATCTGCAGAGCTAGTTGGCATATAAACTTGTAATACTGTAGTAGGCGTGGGCTTTGTGTCTATCTTGGCCACAATAATGCGTTCACTATGCTGTTTGTAGTAGCTTACCCGCACTCCTATTTTTTTTATTCATTATTAAACCTACTCCTGCATTACCCCTATTTGATTTTGTATTTATAGCCCTGTATTCACCTGACCAAAAGTCTTGTTCCTCCTGCCACCGAACTTCACTAATTCCCACTATATCTAAGTTTAACCTATCCATTTCCCTTTTTAAATTTTCTAACCCACCTACCCGATTAAGGGATCTGACATTCCATGCTCCGATCCGTAGAACGCCAGTTTTCTTTCTCCTGATAACGACGTCCTCTTGGGTAGTCCCCGCCCGGAGATCCGAATGGGGGACTATTTTACCTCCGGAATATTTTACCCAAGAGGACGACATCATCATTTACTCATACAGTAAAGCTGCCTGCCCTCGGGAAAGATTACGGCTGTAGTTTCCCCTTGCTTTCAGCCGTTCGCAGTACCAGCACAGCAAGGCCGTTTTGGTTAATGTTACAAGGCCAGATCAGTCAATCATCCAGACTGTTGCCCCTGCAACTACTGAAAAGGCTGGTGACATGTGATTACATTTTCACGCAATTTGGATGCATAGATTCTGAGAAATCAGTATTCAGAACAACAACCTCTGACTGTAATAACGGCCCTGATACGCCTGGGCATAAAGTCAAACAGAGCTTGGATGGCGTGTATAGGTACAGCTGCCCATGCAGCTTCAACACGATACCACAGTTCATCAAGAGTAGTGACTCTTGGCGTATTGTGAACAGCCAGTTGCTCGGCCACCATTGACCAGACGTTTTCAGTTGGTGAGAGATTTGGAGAATGTGCTGGCCAGGGCAGCAGTCGAACATTTTCTGTATCCAGAAAGGCCCGTACAGGACCTGCAACATGCGGACGTGCACTATCCTGCTGAAATGTAGGGTTTCGCAGGGATCGAATGAAGGGTAGAGCCACGGGTCGTAACACATCTGAAATGTAACGACCACTGTTCAAAGTGCCGTCAATGCGAACAAGAGGTGACCGAGACGTGTAACCAATGGCACCCCATACCATCACGCCGGGTGATACGCCAGTATGGCGATGACGAATACACGCTTCCAATGTGCGTTCACCGCGATGTCGCCAAACATGGTTGTGACAATCATGATGCTGTAAACAGAACCTTGATTCGTCCGAAAAAATGACGTTTTGCCTTTAGTGCACCCAGGTTCGTCGTTGAGTACACCATCGCAGGCGCTCCTGTTTGTGATTGCAGCCATGGTCTCCGAGCTGATAGTCCGTGCTGCTGCAAACGTCGTCGAACTGTTCGTGCAGATAGTTGTCGTCTTGCAAAAGTCCCCATCTGTTGACTCAGGGATCGAGACGTGGCTGCACGATCCGTTACAGCCATGCGGATAAGATGCCTGTCATCTCGACTGCTAGTGATACGAGGCCGTTGGGATCCAGCACGGCGTTCCGTATTACCCACCTGAACCCACCGATTCCATATTCTGCTAACAGTCATTGGATCTCGACCAAGGAGAGCAACAATGTCTCGATACGATAAACCGAAAACGCGATAGGCTACAATCCGACCTTTATCAAAGTCGGAAACGTGATGGTACGCATTTCTCCTCTTTACACGAGGCATCACAACAACGTTTCACCAGGCCACGCCGGTCAACTGCTGTTTGTGTATGAGAAATTGGTGAGAAACTTTCCTCATGTCAGCACGTTGTTGATGTCGCCACCGGCGCCAAACTTTTGTAAATGCTCTGAAAAGCTAATCATTTGCATATCAGAGCATCTTCTTCCCGTCGGTTAAATTTCGCGTCTTTAGTACGTCATCTTCGTGGTGTAGCAATTTTAATGGCCAGTAGTGTAGTTATTGAATTAAAATAATGGCATATAATAGTGATCTTTCCACCGACCGTTGTGGCCGAGCGGTTCTAGGCATTTCAGTCCGGAACCGCGCTGCTGCTACGGTCGCAGCTTCGAATCCTGCCTCGGGCATGGATGTGTGCGATTCCTTAGGTTAGTTAGGTTTGAGTAGTTCTAAGTCTAGGGGACTGATGACCTGCAATGGTAAGTCCCACAGTGCTTAGAGCCATTTGAACCATTGGCGGAGCCGTAATAGGTACTCATGTGGTACATGTGGGAAGGTGTCCGACGTGATTATGACCACCACACAACGGGAATTAACGGACTCTAAATGCGGAATGGCAGTTGGTGCTAGACGCATGGGGCACACTCCCTAACATCGTGTCCGACCTCCTTTTGCCCAGAGTAGCGCAGCAAACTGGCTGTGGTATGGACTCAATAAGTTGTTAGAAGTCCCCTGCAGAAATATTGAGCCATGATGCCTCTACAGCCGTCTATAATTGCGAAAGTGCATGAACTGCTCTCTCGGATACGTACAATACATGTTAGATATGTGGTCAAATCATTCTCGCGAAATTTCCAAAATGTTCTTTAATCGCGAACAATTGTGGCCTGGTCACAGGGCTCACTGTCATCCATAGAAATGCCAATGTTGTTTGGGAACATGAAGTCCACAAATTGCTGCAAATGGTCTCCAGTAGCCGAACATAGCCTTTTCCAGTCAGTGATCGTTTCTGTTGCACTAGAAGACCAATTCCATTCCATGTAGACACAGCCCACAGCATTATGGAGCCACCACCAGCTTGCATAGTTTGTTGTTGATAACTTGGGTCCATGACTTCGTGGGGCCTGCGCCACACTGGAACACTATCAGCTATTACCAATTGAAACCGGAACCCATGTGACCAAGCCACTGTTTTCCAGTCGTCTAGGATCCAATTGATACGGTCACTAGCCCAGCAGAGGCGCTGCAGGCGATGTCGTGCTGTTCTGCTGCCATGGCTCTTTAACGCCGAATTTCGCCGCATTGTGCTAATGGCTACGTTCGACATATGTCCTACATTGATTTCTGCGGTTATCTCATGGTTTGTTGCTTGTCTGTTAGCACTTACGACTCTTTGCAAACGCCGCTGCTCTCGGTCGTTAAGTGAAGGCCGTCGGCAACTGCATTGTCTGTGGTGAGAGGTAATGCCTGAAATGTAGTATTCTTGGCACACTCTTGACACTGTGGATCTCGGAATATTGAATTCACGATTGATTTCGGAAACGGAATGATCTACGCGTCCAGCTCCAATTACCGTTTCGGTTTCAAAGTCTGTTAATTCCCGCCTTGCAGCCGTTATCACGTCGGAAATCTTTTCACGTGAATCACATGAGTACAAACGACAGCTCCGCCAATGCACTCCACTTTCAGACCTTGTTTACGCGATACTACCGCCATCTGTGTACGTGCATATCGCTGTCCCATGACTTTCGTCACCTCGGTGTACATCAGACTCACAGTTTCAAAACTTACATCTTTTCTTCTAATCCAGAATGAGATTTTCACTCTGCAGCAGAGTGTGCGCCGATATGAAACTTCCTGGCAGATTAAAACTGTGTGCCGGACCGAGACTCGAACTCGGGACCTTTGCCTTTCGCGGGCAAGTGCTCTACCTACCCAAGCACGACTCACACCCCGTCCTCACAGCTTTACTTTTGCCAATATCTCGTCTCCCACCTTCCAAACTTTACGGAAGCTCTCCTGCGAATCATGCAGGACTAGCACTCCTGGTTCGCAGGAGAGCTTCTGTAAAGTTTGGAAGGTGGGAGACGAGATATTGGCAAAAGTAAAGCTGTGAGGACGGGGTGTGAGTCGTGTTTGGGTAGCTCAGCCGGTAGAGCACTTGCCCGCGAAAGGCAAAGGTCCCGAATTCGAGTCTCTGTCCGGCACACTATTGGCCCACATATTGTTTCACTAATACATTATAATTTAGCAGAATCTTTCACTCAGTGCATGAGTGATTGTTGAATAAAATCCTCTAAGTCAGTTTTTCCCGCCCTTTCTGACACCATTGGCCCTGAGTGCAGCCAGATATTAGTTACCCCCGTCCCAGGCACCTTCAACATTAGCATGTGACGAAACTGAAAAAAAAAACTGACACAAAAAAGAATTTGCCTTGATAACTTTCATTTTAAAAATAATTAAAGATAAATGATATTTAATTTTTGTAGATATTTTATTAAAACGTGAACTACTGATGCAATGAGACAATTCGTACTACTTATTTCTAACAATCTTCTTTATGGGATGGTGAGGCAATTCTGAGTGATTTATGCAGAAAAATATACTTCCTGTGCATCACTCCTCACCCTAGCGACACTTGCTTCATCCACAAGCTGCACCCTCATTTACAATCAATAAAATTAAAATGTATACACTACACTTAAGCTTACAGTTTGCAAATCACTTGTTCCATGGACTCCTTACATCCGATCTGGCAGAAACTGGATGACTTCACGATGACAATACTTTGTGCATGACCACTGCCACTAGTAATATTAATAGTAATTTTAATAATACTGTGTGGGCCCCTACAGACTTATAGTAGACATTACATAGTTACTGTTGTGGTGAGCAGTCAGTTAGTTCGTATAGTGTTGAAAATGAATTATGAAGAAATTTTTTATCTTTTGTGGGAACCACCTTCGGCTCAGAGAAATCAATTTCGTGAGATAAGCACACATGATGCATATATCTCAAGGTTACTGTCATAGTTACATAGTACAAAGTATGTGTGTAGCGGGCTGGCTATGTAAAGAAATCCACACTTTCATTTCAAAAGCCGTAGTCTCCATCACATTGTGTCCTACATTAATGATAGTATATGGAAAAAAAAACATTATTGGTAGCTTACAATGAGGTGACAAACGTCATGGGATAGCTACATGCACATATACAGATGGGGATAGTATCATATACACAATAACTAGAAGGGCAGGGCATTGGCGGAGCTGTCATTTGTACTCAGGTGATTCATGTGAGAATGTTTCCGACTTGTTTATGCCCTCACAACGGAAATTAACACATTGAAAGCAGAATAGTAGTTGGAGCTAGAGGCATAGGACATTACATTTCGGGATTAAATCATGAATTCAATATTCCGAGATCCACAGTGTCAAGAGTGTGCCGAGGATGGCAGATTTCATGCATTGCCTCTCACCACGAACAAGACTGTGGCTGAAGGCCTTCTCTTAACGACCGAGAGCACCGGCGTTTGCGTAGAGTCGTCAGTACTAACAGACAAGCAACAAAGCTTGATATAACTGCAGAAATCAATGTGCAACGTATGGCGAACGTAGCCGTTAGGACAATGCGGCGAAATTCTGTGTTAAAGGGCCATGGCAGCAGACGACAGACGGGAATGCCTTTGCTAACAGCACAACATCGCCTACAGCGCATCTCCTGGGCTCGTGACCATATGGGTTGTACCCTAGTCTATCGGAAAACCGTGGCCTGCTAAGATGAGTCCCGATGTCAGTTGGTAAGAGCTGATGGTACGGTTGGAGTGTGGCGCAGTCCCCACGAAGCAGTGGGCCCAAGCTGTCAACGAGGCGCTGTGCAAAATGGTGGTGGCTGCATAACGGGGTGGTCTGTGCTTACGTGGAATGGACTAGGTTCTCTCGTCCAACTGAACCATCTGAGACCATTTCCAGCCATTCACGGACTTAGTGTTCCAAACAAAGATGGAATTTTTTGGACGACAATGTGCCATGTCACCGGCCCTCACTTGTTTGCAACTGGTTTGAAGAACATTCTGGGCAATTCGAGCGAATGATTTGGGCACTCAGATCGTCCAACAAGAGCGTCATCGAATATTTATGGGATACAATCGGGAGGTCAGTTCGTGCACAAACTCCTGCACCGGCAATACTTTCGCAATTACGGACGGCTATACAGGTAGATCGGCACAGTATTTCTGAAAGGTTATTTCAAAGACTTGTTGAGTCCATGCGACGTCGAGTTGCTGTGCTCCGCCGCGCAAAAGGTGATACGACACGATATGAAGAGGTATCCCGTTACTTTTTGTCACCTCATTGTATGTACTCAGCATTACAACCTTTTGAAATTGTGACGTAAGCAATGGTATTTTAAAAATTATTTAGGCTCGTGACCGAAACAATTGAGCCCTTTTCCTTTCACCCCTTTGAAAATCACATTTTACGCCTAGGTTGGGAACCACTGTTTTAAGTGCACATTTTCCGAGCGCGGAATCGGTCCGCCCGGGTCAAGGGATTCGATTCTATACATCCTAATAGTTTTTAAAGAAAATACAGAAACAACGCATGTAATAATGAGAGCATTTTTGTTGTTCTGTTTGCTTGTTTCATCAGTTATCGCTGTACGTCCGTTAACGCCGTGCAGGTAGATTAGCAGCGCATAGCGTAATCAGTAATTACTCTTAACAATATTACGAGACGTGGTTTTTTAAGTAAGTGCCGTTTTGAAATTAAAAAAGACGTGCTAAGATATCTCAATAATTTTATTTTTATATGAGAGCCTGTACCTTATATCTACTTTCTCTACAATTTCCGTCAATATTGAGGCACCTGTCACAACGTTGTACCAGTTTTTGAATACCCTCCTCATAGAAGTCCGCCACCTGACTTGTTAACCACTCCATCACCACTGTTTTGACTTCATCGTCGTCTTAAAGATGCTGACCACCAAGGTGTTTCTTCAAGTACAGGAACAGATGGTAGTCACTGGGCGCAAGATCGGGGCTGTACGGAGGATGATCTAGAGTTTCCCCTCGAAAAGATGTGATGTCTTTGATCTGATTCGCCACATACGGACGGGCATTGTCTTGCAGCAAAACGATGCCCTTGCTCAACTTGCCACGTCTTTTGTTCTGAATTGAACGGTGCAGATTGTGCAATGTCTTACAGTAAGCTGCTGCATTGATTGTCTCATTACGAGGCAGAAATTCCACAAACAATACTCATTTCTGTCCCAAAAAACTGTGCACATGATTGTCTGGGAAGAAATTGTTTGCATAAACTTCACTTTTCTGGGTGAATCTGAATGCCGCCATTCCATGGACTGTGGCTTTGATTCTGGTGTGACGTAGGCCGCCCATGTTTCATCTTGAATAAACACCTGGGCAGTCAGCGTCTTCAAGACGACGACGAAGTCAAAACAGTGATGCAGTGGTTAACAAGTCAGGCGGCAGACTTCTATGAGGAGGGTATTCAAAAACTGGTACAACGTTATTACAAGTGCCTCAACATTGACGGAAATTATGTAGAAAAGTAGATTACGGTACAGGCTTTCATGTAAAAATAAAATTATTGAGATATCTTAGCACGTCTTTTTTTATTTCAAAACGGTACTTACTTAAAAAACACGCTTAGTATTTATTTTCATCCTGAGAGTTGCGGCTGTGCAGATAGTGCACCATTACACATCGAGGAGTGAAGCTGGTGCCTAGCTTACGTTAGGATCGCTCTTGCGCGTAGGGAAAAAAATTTGATCTCAACCTAATTGAGGATTTCATATCGTCCTTATATTTGTGAAGAAAATTACTCAACTTTGGTAGGCCACATAGCATTCTCATTTACAGTGTTTCGTCAAAGCGCACTTCATTGATGTTCGTCGTTTCGTGTATTGAAACGGATAAAATAAATTTGTGTTACCCATTCGGGTAGCAGCTTTGAACAGTCGTCACCCAAATCCTTAAGATTCGATTTATATTGATTAACATGGACACAAATTTTGTAATAACAATGACGTTGGTCTCGGTTCATACGACAGAACTAGAAGTGCAGTTAGTCGAGCTAACGTAAACGGGCAAAATAAAATAATATCTTGTTACCGCTGCTTGGCTAAATACTTGCACTTGCCTGGCACAGCGGCAGTGATTACGGCAACCGATGTCAGCAGTGCTGCGACAACCTCGTGTAGCTTCGCCATACCAACTTGCTCTTCTACGGATGTCAATGCCAACACCAACGACGCCTGCGGCCTTCTGAGGGCGACGGCGAAGCGCGAAGCGTCTGGGAGGACAGGCCGCTCCAGCGCGCATGCGCCGCCTGTCACCTACTGGGGCGACACGGCTGTACAAGCGCAGACGCGACAACAGGTGTGCGGCAAGAAGCGAAGGGTAATGGCAGCCAGTGTGACCACCCTTAATGATCTTTTATGTCTTTCACCTTCATGGAGGTGGGTAAAGGCCTAACGAACAGTCGCCGTAGTTTCATAGATATTCCTGCAATGACAATCTGCTGATCTCTGGTGCGGAAGTTAGATCTTTGAATATTTACTTCGTTACTTTAAAATGTTATGTTCGCAAGAAATAAAAAAAAATGCGGTAACCGCAGCATACAACTTGTATTGTATGCGCCATTTACGATTGGTGGGTAGAACCATTTGTGAGCCCTGCAGTTAACCACTGAAGCGTACGAAATTCAGCACGGAGATGGAAGCAGTGCCGGGAACGCCAATATACATCCGTTCATTCCTGAGCAAGAAAGGAAGACGGGCAACAATAAACCATTGTCTATACTGTACAGGAGAGAAATCGTTTTTAGTGTATCGACAGTCACATTGAGGCGAGATACGAAGCAGTCGCTTTGACGAGGATGACAAATTCCCGCAGATTCGTAGGTTTCAAAGTCGAACTGACAGGCAGAAACTATATCTAAAACGATCTTGCTTTCATGTTTACGACAAGTTGGTACTGGGTTTGAAGTAAAGTGCTTATTTTTGTTTCGGGGTGTGGGTTAGATACGATCAACACGAGAAGTATGAAACTTTGCTATCTGATTTTGGCATATTTTAACACGTTCTCATTAAGTCGCTTTCCTGTCTATCTGTTCGGTATCAATTTTGCAATTGATTTTAAAGTAACTTCTTGATGAGCTAGGGACCTGAAACTTTAGGCAAAGCTCAGAGCTCGATGACTTTCAGTGTCTCTGTTTGTCTGTCTATCTGTCTTTTCTGTACAATTTTGCAATTGTTTTTAAACTAACCTCCTGATGAGCCGGCACGGTAGCTCAGCGTGTTCGATCAGAGGGCTGCGTGCTCTCTGTAAGAAAAAAACTGTGTGAAGGAATCAACGATCAACTTGAATGGATGTCTTGTGACGTCCGCCCAGATCAAACGCAAGGAACAAAAAGAAAAAAAAGGCGGTTTTAGGCGCTTCAGTCTGGAACCGCGTGACCGCTACGGTCGCAGGTTCGAATGCTGCCTCCGACATGGATGTGTGTGATGTCCTTAGGTTAGTTAGGTTTAAGTAGTTCTACGTTCCAGGGGACTGATGACCTCAGATGTTAAGTCCCATAGTGCTCAGAGCCATTTGAAACTTTCAGCGTAGGTCAGAATTAGATGTCAGTTCAGTATTAACTCGCTTTCTTGTCTGATGTCTGTCAGAGCATACGTTGTTTTCAGAACTGTCGGTGTGTTCGGTACAAATTTTGTAACTGATTTGAAGCTAACTTCTCGATGACCTAAAGACTTGAAACCTTCAACACAGTCCAAAACTGGCTTTCCTGTTCCAGTTGCGGGTGTTTCGCGCTAAGAACAATTGTCATCAAACCTCCATGTGAGTTCGATTCTCTCTAATTTTTACCTTCGCGGTCTTTCCACGAGATATACGTAGAAGGACACAATATATTGACTGGCTCAGGTGAAAAGAAACTGAAATAAACCTGAAATTTAGCAGCCATAAAAATTCCATCGTTGTTCGGAGATACGAAATCCATGAATGGCTTCAATTGATCTCCAAGTAACCGACTGCAACCAGGATACAGTCCATTTTATGCAAACCCAGCCCACACCATTATGAAGCCACCACCATCTTGCACAGTGCCTTCTTGACAACTTCGGCCCATGGCGTCGTGGGTCTGCGCCACACTCGAATCCTACCATCATCTCTTACTACCTCAAATCGGGACTCATCTGACCACGCCACGGTTTTCCAGTCTTCTAATATCAATCGTTACGGTCATGAGCCCAGAAGAGACGCAGCAGGCCATGTGTTATTAGCAAAGGCACTCGCTACGGTCTTCTGCTACCAAAGCTTATTACCGCCAAATTTCGCCGCACTGTTCTGTCCTACGATCCACATTGATTTCTGTGTTGCTTGTCTGTTAGCATTGCCAATTCTACGCAAACGCTGCTGCTCTTAGTCGTTAAGTGAAGGCCGTCAGCAACTGCGTTGCTCATAGTGAGAGGTAATTCCTAGAATTTAGTATTCTTGGTATACATTTGACACTGTGGATCTCGGAATATTTGAATTCCCTAACGATTTCCGTAACGGACTGTCCCATCTGTCTAGCTTCAACTATCATTCCCCGTTCAAACTCTGTTAATTCCCCGTCGTAGCGCGCAACAACTCTTTTAAATAGTAAAAATTATAGAACTTACATGAATAACATAATGTCAGGAAGAAGATTTCGAACGTTTTCCTGTTCTGACTGAGTATTTGCTCTAGTAATACGACGCATTTGGCCTCCTTAACTTAACTTTTTCCATTTTTTTCTGGTGCTCTCTGCTGTAGTTTGAATAACCAGAAATAGAAGGAAGTGATGAGCAAAGTATGTTTTCGTAACACATTTAATTCCACTTTTACTGTATTTGTATCGATAGCAAATGAAACTGCAACTCCGAAACCAACGCGTGTTTACTTACATGTATTGGTACTGCTACTAGTTCGTTACATTTTCAGCTTTCAACTCGTATGCACAACATTTTTAGTGTTCAACTTTGCAAAAAAACTTACCTACGTATTCTTTGCTTCCCCATAAACATGCGCAGTGAAGAAGGAAGCAAGGAATGCTATTGAATCTTGTGCATGTCAACAAAGTGAATGATTACTAAAATTTAAAGAAAAGAAAGAAAACAGAAATACATAGAGGTATACCTCATGCAGAATAGAGCTCTTGTTTTATTGGTTTGTTAGTGCATTAGTCTCACTGTAGAGTACTCATCTTCTCACTTTGAAATCCTACCTCAACAACAGCAACTTACATAGTAAAAGAACGATATAATTTTTTAGACATCCTTCAGCACTGTGGAATGCTATAATGTGGTTAAGAGAATGGTCTCAAACACTTAAGATTCCTTAAAATGTATATTTTGCTTCAACATGTATCTGAGTAACTTTTTATTAACGATAGCCTAACCCCTGTAAGATGTAGGCCTACCTTTCCAATAGTAGCCTATTTGCTTCTTTTCCCGCAATATTTCTCGCCAGTAACTCTATCACTTTTCCAGGAATTACCAAACATTGTAAAGTTGGAGTGTACATCTACTTTGATCATCTGCTTTATTTTACTTTTGAATTTGGTTTTTCAAAGTATATAAGTCTGTACCATGCTATGTGATATACCAATAGTTTGTTATTTAGTTTCATGTTTCATGTATTACTTGCACGATAAATTGTAATGATGTGGAACGAGTCATTATACATTGACATCAACTCTTTTTTGCTATAAATACACCTCCATGCTCATCATTTATTAGTTTTAAGATTTTCAATTAAAGACACATGTTAGTAATTCCCATCCATCAGGACTCCCACATTACAATAATAGACAATCTTCTGCGGAACAGGAGGAGTTATCAAAGAGAAGCGTTTTCAGTTTAGTTTCAAATTTTACTTTGCTGTCCGTCAGGCATTTTATATCGGTGGCTAAATGATCAAAACTTTGACTGCAGAATTGTGAACCCCTGCTTCTGCTACAGTCAGCCTTAATGTAGCGTAATGAATGTCATTTTTTCTTCTGGTATTGTAATTATGTACATCATTGTTCCTGTTGAAGTGCAGTGGTTTGTTTACAACAAACTCCACGAAGAAATAACTGTTCTGTGAAACGGGAGCATAAGGCATGCACGACGAAACGAGCGTTCACGTAAATTTTAGCCAATGGCTTCTTCAGAAAGGAAGCACAGCACACATACACATTCATACAATGATACACAAAAACTCGCGCACACATGACCGCTGTCTCCGGCTGTTCTAGCCAGAACCTTTCTTGCAGGGTGAGGAAATGTGAACAATGAATAACAACTATCGGCTAGACGAATTTAGGGCGTCAAACGCTGCCCCAACAATCACCGCGGTTACATAACCATGTATTGTGTGGGTACGAAATCACTGTTATACTGTGGCTCGGATACTGGAGCGTTTGCGGGCTGGAAGACAATGAAAAACACAAGAAATAAGAGAAAGAACGGACACTGCGTAAAGGTAGGCAAACCATTTCAATAAAAGTAAACAGTGCAACAACAATTCACGTACGAGTATACAGAAGAAAACACTGCTTGAATTTCTCCAATTACGAATGAAATGATTCCTTTAAACTTTAGATTGTGATAGGATTGATTAGTACACCCGTAAACAACGCAGCTGATTAAACAACTACGTCTCCATATAATCAAAGCACCTAACACTCTCGAAACTGGGCACGGTCGCGTCAGAGTGACGTCACGGGGAAGTACCATCGCGGTGACCCTAATGTTTTGGGCTACTTACGATGGCGAATATAGGCTTCAAGTTTGTGAGATAATGTCACCTCCCTTCTTTTTTTTACGTCCATGGATTTTTGCCATCTCGGTATTTTTTCGAGGAGCCGTGGTGTTATCTTTCAACAAGACAACGCTAGAAAGCATTTGCTTTTTCTGCCGTGACCTACTTCGATACAGAGAGCGTTCGAGTGTTGTCCTTGCGTTATCGAGATATACCACCCACTGGGAACACCTGGTCACAGGATTCGCAAGGTCTAGCATGATATCACTCACTAACTCAATAGCCACTACTATAGCATAGCGTTGAATTAGCATGGAATGATGTGTCTGTATCAGTCATTAAAGATCAATTCGCCTTTTTCTCCAGCCGGATTAGAACCAGAATTTCTTCCAGAACTGACAATTCTAGTACGAATTTAACACCCGTATAGCCTCAAACCACTTACATATTTATAAATTTAATAACGCATACTTCTTACTATACTGTGTACGCAAAATACGTAAAAGTTCGTTATTTTCTATCCTTCCTGGGACTGCATTTTTAACGGCCGTCAGCGTAAGTTCAATGATGTACTGATGCAGCACACCATTCACCACGTGGTCGACTCACGTGCTCATTTACATCGAAAAATACGCCTTAAAGTCAAATTATAATTTACACATGGATTTAGAAACTAATTCTGTAGTCAGTTGTGTTCATAGATTCAATATTGCCTAGTTTAAATATTGATGCATATATTTGTATGAATGAAAAAATGAATCAGTAATTGTTCAGAACAATATAGCGGTCTTTAACAGTGAATTAAAAACAGTCTTGACCGCAATAAAATATTTATTTTCAGTGGTTACCGGGTTTGGTCAGACTGTGACCATGTTCAAACGGCTTTACCATGATGGAAGACGGTGGCGATGTTCTGACTCCACAAACGTTAACTGCACGATCATGATACAAACGCTCTGAAGATGGCCACATTCTGACCGAAACCGGTAACCATTGCAAATAAATGCTTCATTGCAGTCAATGCAGCTTTATTCCGTTTTTATAGAAACATTTAACGTACAAAATTTGTTCAGTAATGATCAGCGTTAGCTTATTCAAATAGTTATTTTAGCAGACATTTAAATTTTATTGTACTTGGAGTTTATGTTGATCATGTGGCCAATAGCGATTAATGTGTAACTTCTATTTTCTTAAGTTCTGCTTTTCTGTTATATAGTACAGTCGTTAAATTTCGAGTTAATCATTCTTCCCAAAACATGCCTTACCCATATATGGCCCTAATTGTTACTGTGTCCACAAATGTACCTATCTTTAATTTTCAGATAGTTAAAATACTTCTTTGGTTAGTTTCAGAATTATTAGTAATAAGTTAAAGATAACAAATTGGGCAGAAATATGCCCAGGACTACGTATTCTATGATCTAGTATTAAAAAGTAAAGTTGAAATATTTCCGTGTGACTATTAAAAGATTGCCATCCTGCCCTCTTGATCGAATGGCTAAACAACTTCTTCAACAAAAAACGTTGTTGCGAATGTGACAACAGCCATAATTGTGAAGGCTACTCTTGACCACGCTTCTCCTGTGAATCGCATTTATTGCTTTCTCCGTGTCAAGGCCTTCACATTTGTTCCTAATACTGAATTTGAAGTACTCCACGAACTATTCCATTTAGCGACTTACATATTTCACAAAGGCATTGGCGTGCCTCCTGAAGGTACCAAAAAGCTTAATGTCCATTTCCTTGTGATTTACAAGCTTTTCTACGTCAACATATCAATTAAGAAACTGTTCGCTTCTTTGCTCTGAAAATTAGATCAGAAACTATGTAGTCCCTTTATTTTCTTATGAAACGTTGCAGTATGTGCGTCTCTGTATGTTGATATTCTTTGTCAGTTACTATTTAATTGAGGCACTGAGAATCATGAGGCCCCCCAGCATAAAACCTGTTTCGAGGGAAATAGATATTTGTGAAAATTTGACTTGCAGACAAACCCACAGTTTCATAGTTCTGAATCGTTTTTAACCAAATCTCAACATTCCATATTTACTATGAAAAAAATGTCCCTATGTTTTGTTATAAAATATTAATTAATATTTTGAATTAAATTTATTATTAATATTAATTCTCAAACTTTCTGTATATAGGCTACAGACAATAGTGTCATTTGACTTTTGTGTAGTTTTTAATTAATATGAAACTAGTATCGGAACATAAAGAACAGACACCAAATGCATCATACACACAATTATGTCATGTTCCAACACTTCATGGCCCTCGTTATCATCATTTTCATTGAGCACATTCTATGGCCTGAGGTTCAGATGAAACTGCAGAAACACCTCCTATTATGAAGTATTACTGCATCAAACATGATGTAGACACTAAATAACGTTGGCACCCCTAGATAATAACTGAGTTGCCCAGAGCAACAAAATTATGCATTGTGCTTTGGGCCGATATGGAAATGAATATCCGTGAAATCGGTGAAGTAGCTATCCGTACATGTTCATATAAACAACGTGGGCCTACAAATACAGATAAAACTGGTTCACCGTTAGGTCAACAGACATGCTACAATCTCAAACTCGATGAAGGTGTGCTTTAGGGCCTTGTAGTTGTCGGTGCCTCAAGAGTAATTTATCTGCGGAAATGTTTCATGTGGAGAATGCAGGCGACCTATTATCGAATGCGTTTTATGCATGCGTAACTGTTGAAAAGATTCGGACTGAGAAATGCTTGGGTAATTGAATAACTGACGTGAGGAGAGTTTGTTCAGACAACATGACACCGTTTCTCAAACAGTGAATAGCGTTAATGGCAGCTGGAGTAAAAAGACAAATCGCCACTCTGAAAGCGAAAAACAATATTTACAGAATACTTCGTACCACAGTGAATGGTCTGAATACTAGACTTGCACAATCTCTGCTGTCGATATCCAGTTCGATTGCTAGAACCTTTGCTTAAAGAAACTTGTGGCCTAGTTAAGTGATAGAAATACCATGAGCGCACTGTAAAAAATGTTTCGATCTGCTGATCAGACTTAAAACAGTGCAATTACACAACAGCAGTTTTTGTATGTTTCTTTTACTGTATTATAAAGACACGATTACAACGCAACGCGCAGAATTCTGGTTTGCGAGACAGAGACAAGAAGCACACCCAGATCGAGTTAATGGCCGATAGTCAGTTATACTGATCAGGAAGGGTACGTTTTTTCTGTAGCTTCCCTGGCTCCTTCGCCATCACCGCCTCAAAAATTCATCGCGCGACTGCTAGACCCACTGCATGATAAACTGAGTTATTGACGTTTGACGGACACAACGTCCTTCCATTGAATGAGGATGGCACTGTGAAGTTAGAAAGTACATTTCAGCAACAAACCATAATCAACGGTGCTCCTTTCAAAGACCCATAATACTCAGAAAGAAAGAAAATACACACATCAAAAAAGTTTTGCATCACCCCGGTACTCAGAACTTCTGAAGACAGTCTCTTTGACTGTTCAGAGATGTCACTAAACCCGTCCAAAGACAACCAAGCATGAACAGCGCCTATTAGACGGAGGAGGTCCGACAGCAGACCAGTTCCAGTCATTCCACCAGGAAGGAGGTACACGGCTCGTGTTGTCTGTAGTTCAACCATGCATAGACGGTCAATATCGCGGTTCCATCGCGTCCACACTGTTACTTTGTGCCAGGAAGGGCTCTCAACAAGGGAAGCGTCCATGCGTCTTGGAGTGAACCAAAGGGATGACGTTCGGATATGGAGGAGATACAGAGAGACAGGAACTGTCGATGACATGCCTTGCTCAGGCCGCCCGAGGGCTACTACTGCAGTGGACGACCGCTACCTACGGATTATGGCTCGGAGGAACCCTGACAGCAACGCCACCATGTTGAATAATGCTTTTCGTGCAGCCAAAGGACGTCGTGTTGCGACTCAAACTGTGCGGAATAGGCTGCATTATGTGTAACTTCACTCCCAACGTCCATGGCGAGGTCCATCTTTGCAACCACGACACTATGCAGCGCGGTACAGATGGGCCCAACAACATGCCGAATAGACCGCTCAGGATTGGCATCAAGTCATCTTCACCGATGAGTGTCGCATATGCCTTCAACCGAACACTCGTCAGAGATGTATTTGGAGGCAACCCGGTCAGGCTGAACGTCTTAGACACACCGTCCAGCGAGTGCAGCAAGGTGGAGGTTCCCTGCTGTTTTGGGGTGGCATTATGTGGAGCCGACGTACGCCGCAACGGCTGTACGATACGCGAATGCCATCCTCCGACCGATAGTGCAACCTATCGGTAGCATATTAGCGAGACATTCGTCTTGATGGAAGACAATTCGCGCCCCCATCGTGCAAATTTTGTGAATGACTTCCTTCAGGATAACGATATCGCTCGACTAGAGTGGTCAGAATGTTCTCCAGACATGAACCGCATCGAACATGCCTGGGATAGATTAAAAAGGGCTGTTTATGGACCACGTGACCCACTAACCACTCTGAGGGATCTACACCGAATCGCCGTTGAGGAGTGGGACAATCTGGACCAACAGTGCCTTGATGAACTTCTGGATGGTATGCCACGACGAATACAGGCATGTAGCAACGCAAGAGGACGTGCTACTGGTTATTAGAGGTATCGGTATGTACAGCAGTCTGGACCACCACCTCCTATACTAAATTCATTCGATACAAATATAGCCAAACCACGATGTCTAATAACCATACCAGGTTTATTCTTAACATTAACGGTCACTGGTCGGCCTTCAACAATGCGCTTCAAAATAGATGCATATTGAGGCCACCTGGACCACTCAAACTCTTCAAACGCAATTGCCTTGTGAATACGGCTATCGTATCCACCAAATCCGAATTCAGAACAAAACGGCAAATATACGTGCTGCTTTTTAGACAACACCTTCTCTACTAGAGTTGACATCCTGTTTTTCACGAACTTCCGTGGCCCAATTTAGATAATTTTGTTCGTCAGTTTAGGGAAGTTTATAGAGAGTATGTATTTATGCCAAACGGTATAAGGTGTGCAAACAGGTACTTTGATTTTAGGCAAGGTCGTTATAGGCCACTTGGTACATTTATTAGAACTTCAATAAAATAACCTCTAAAGTCATACCTCAGACGCACAGCCGAAGGCAATCCTAGAAAATGGCCTCACGGGTAGTGAGGACACATGCAGTGTGTGGTTTTCTTGAGCAATAAAAAGGGCGGAAATGATGTTTATGTTCATCTCCATTCCAATTTTCTGTACAGGTTCCGGAACCGAGATGATGCAAAACTTTTTTTTTGATGTGTGTAGTATGTGAGATTAAGTGTCATAGCTGAGTCCATATTGAAATGGTAATTTATACAAGATTTTTATGATTTTTAGCCTCGATAAATGAAGAAAAATATCTTAACTTTAACCAGACACAACGTGACAGATGAAAATTAGGTATAACGTGAAGCAATAGTTATTACCGAATGGGTGACGCATTATTATGCTTAAGTACACGAAGGATTCCGTTCTGGAGGAATGTTGCGCTGATACCCTTGTTTAGCTTTTCCACCATTTTCACAAATCATTTCAGACCAAGCCCGTCTCACATCGTCATCAGATCTAGGTAGTATTGCGTCTCTTTATTCCATCGCTAGTTATTATTCTTGTTGTCTACGTATTTTTTACATTAAAATTAAAATAAAATTAAAGGATAGTTTAGCAAAAAAGAAACATACGGTGCATTCATAGATTTGGAGAAGGCATTTAATTATGTTTCCCATTGTTGGGCAGTACGCTATGAACTAGCTTACTAGATGATATAGGAGGTTAGACTAGATTATATTTGATACATCTTTTTTCGATTGATACATAGTGAGAAGATCCCCGATAATAAAGAACAGATCAGAGAACAACACATAATGCATACCTAGAAGAAAAGATAGATGCTAATGATTCTTCCACAGATCCAGTAGTCATCACAACTATGGTATCAATCAAAACATATTTTGATTTAGGAGACGATGACAAACTTGTCACAAAATACGTAAATGCACTGCCTGACGAAACGGGTGAAGTGACCAAAAAGGGACGAGGAAACGGAATAAACTTCACGGGTTGGCCTACTCATCAATAAGACATAGCACCCCGCTCTGGCCTGGATGCATGTCGTTCGAGTGGGAAGGGTGTCATAAAAGTATTATATCCTCTTCTGAGGTAAACTGGTCCTTGATACCCTGGACACTAACACTTGGACGAAGTTGATGTCCGAGCAGGACACACACATACTCTGTCAGGGACAGTACTGGTTGTCTTGCTGGCCACGGGAGTAACACAACATCACGCAGACAGTTTACAGAGAAACATGTCATGTGTGAACGAGCACTGTACAGTTGAATAATGGCACCACGTCATTGTCGCCTGAGAGGTAACATTAAAGACGCAGGACGTCCGTGGCGTAGCGTTGGCCTGTCAGAATTCCCTCAGTCATGACCAGCCTTGACCTGAATTCATATCTGATGGCTCCCACACCGTGACGCCATGAATAACCACGCTGTGCCTCTCCAAAACAATGTAAGAATTGGACCTCTCGTCAGTCGCCGTCATACTCGCCGACGGTGGTGGTTCGGGGACGTGTAGAACCGTGATTCATCGCTGAACACAGTGCGACGCCAATGATCAGCAGTCCATGCTACTCTGTCACGGCACCACTCCAAACGCAGCCGTTTGTGTTGTGTTGGTAACGGCAGCCTACGAATGGGACAGCAATTCTCTAGTCTGGCTGCTGTTAAGTCGCCGACAAGTGGTACGGGATGGGACAGAATGTTGCAGGGAGTCCATTACTTTTTCTAGGGTGGCACTGTCAGATTTGAAGGGGTTTCGATGTGCTAGGTGCGCAGTGTGGCGAACCTGCCTTTTGGTGGTTGGACGTAACTTGACCTAACGTATGGAAGCCAGTTGCCCCAAGCACACACAGTTCGAACGTGTACTACATGAACAAAACTAAACTTTTATGTGCTACACTGGAATAATTTGATAACCACACGATAAAAACGCAGGCAAACATTCGAAAGTGAATAGAATCGTTCGAAACTAGTCACTGTCAAGGAATATGCGTGGAACTTTCACTCTAAAGTAAATAAATAAAAGTATGTTTACTGAGGTTTTATTCTGAGAATACTATATCAGCTACAATTATCAGATAGTATAGATATGTATCACATATCTTTTTAACTCACTAAAGAAAGTAGCAGATTGTATTTTGTGTCCTTGAACTTAAAAGTAGCAGATTGTATTTTGTGTCCTTGAAATTAGCCTATAGACGAGAGTATACTTCCCTGATGAAATTAAACTGTCTCGACTAATTCCAATACCTGAAAAGGTATATGAAGACATTCCTTCAAGCATCACTCCAACATACATAGTCCCAGCGTCGTCAAAGTATTTCTGTGTTTTATTTACTGACAGTTATCCATTTGCTTCGGAAATCTAGGAATAAGGACCACAATGTGGTTTTAGCAGAAACCTATCAACTATTGATGCCGTAGCCTCTGTAGTCAAATACCGCCTTTCATTGTTCAAAGATAAATGTTTTGTTCTTAACGAAGCAATGCCTTTAACTGTGTACAGCATACGGCATTTCTGAAAAAAAGAGAGACTTTTGTGGTATTAACAAACACACTAAAAATATTTTGTCTATTTTACGTATCGGGACTTGACCACAGGGCGGCGGAGGAATCGGCCATTCGTGTGTCAGAAGATGCCACTCCCTTGTCGGTGTGTGGGTTGCAGAGGTGGTGGTGGGTTGAACCACTTTGCGAGCCGTTAATGAAACATCCCTGTTTACAATAGTCCTTTATTAATTTTATTACAGAAATGGGATTATAGCAGGCGGGAGGCTCTTGTCCCTAGATGGAGTCGGGGGCTGCACGTGTACTGTGATCAGCAACTGCCGGCTTTGGAGCCAGTACAGCACGCGCTAACAGCGCCAAGAAGTGAGGTCAGTGAAACCGTCCCTGGAAAGTGTTAGACGCAACTTTTGGGAGCCTGACTAACCCGTGATCGTCAGGCTGACGCTCGCTTCCCTGTCTGATGTTTGGGCTAGTACTGCTAGAGCAGTTTACCGCACCTGACGGAGTTGTGTTGTAACGCCATAGAACTGTAAGCAATTTGTCTTCGTCAGCAAAGGCATATCCAATATAAAGCAAATAAAATTATGTTTTCCTCATGGATCTTTCCTAAGATCTACCCTGTCATATGATACTGATGAATGATCTCACCTCGTATAAATACTTCCTGCACTCATAGATGGTTTTTGTTTTTCATTGCTATGGGCCAGTCTGGTGAAATGAAAGAGAAAGAAAAGCAAAAACAAGTTTTTCTAACATGTGTGGTAAATGGGAGTGTGTCGTAATCTGCTTCTCCCCCGTCTCTGTCCATCTCCTCCTCCCCCTCTCTATGTCAATCTCTCCTCCTTCCCCTTCTCTCTGTCCTTTGTTCATCGCCTCCTTACCCCTCTCTCTGTTTCATCTCCATCCCCTTACTATATATATAGCTTATGTCCATCTGAAGGTGCATTAGAATATTATGTAAACATTTAAAGTAAATCGGTCAAGAAGTTTTGAAGATTTTGGGGAAATACGTTTCTCCTTTATACATCACATATTTATCTATATACCATGTACAGAGTGAAGAAAAACTGCAGCACTTGGAGGTTGGTATGCGATTCTACATCTAGATTCAAGACAAATGTTTATCTAGCAAAATCAGATCGAGTGCACTGTGAAAACACATGTATGAAAACGAGGAATTGGTAACACTCACACATCACGCAGTGCACCCGAATGTATAGAAGAACGTGTATCTCCTACTACCGTGCCAGCCATCATACTGTGCTGGGACAGCAAACTCCCACCCACCATAGAGCTATAGTTCGAATCTTCGTCAGGTTCCCTTTTTATATTTTAGGCATCTGTTCCCTGCTTCTCCTTGTTTATAAGCAAGACATCATTTTGTTGCATGACAGTAGCCTGTCACATGACAGTGGGATGCATTAAAATGCATGTATGGACCTAACTGTGCAGTGCACAACCTTAATTGTTCCTGTCAAGGTCATGTAGGGCAGCTTCCCGATATCGTACACAAACAATAAAAACATTGATTGCTTCACGTGCTGGGTATATCTGATGACCAAGCTGCTATGCTGCTCATACGTATGCTGCATAGTACCCCCAAAGGCACCATTCTGATAAAATGTTTTTGTCACCTGGAGCAATGCCTTTGGGAAACCAGAAATGTCTGTTCACAAGTAATGGACAAAGGTCATTAAAAGAACTAGATGTACCCCAAAAACAGACGCAATTCTTGAAACCATTCACTAATCACCTCAGCGAAGTACCCGTGTTATTATAAGATGGTTCCAAATCTCTCAAAGACTGGTTGTTGCAGCGTTGCACAATGAAGCACTGCATCTGTATCATTACATGTTAACTTTACACATGCTGCCAGAAGAACTCATTTGACGAGTACAGTTTTGTGAACAGATTTTGCACCAAGTGGGAAGAAATGAACATTTTATGAATAAAGTGATATGGACTGATGAATCTAGCATCAATAGTGATTTTATTTTCATCCTCCACATCACTCATTATTGGTCAGAACACAACCCGTATGTCATCCATGATGTGGCTTTCAGGCATGCTTTGGCATAAACCTGTGAGCTGGAATCGTGGGAATGCTTTTGGGCCCGTATCTACTTCCAGACAAGTTTAATGGACCCTGTATCATATGCTTCTTTGAGGTACTTTGCTGGACACATGAGAAAAAGTTCCACTTGCTGTTATGGTAACCATAACCATAACTTGCTGTTTGGGGACAACTATGGTTTCAGCATGATGGTGCACTGCCATACTTTGGAATGAATGTGTGCACCATTTATGTCTATTCTATCAGAGTTCACTACAGGCTGATACGACCCAATTGCACTGTTTGCGTTTTTATAAGTATTTCGGCTTATTGTATTTCTGTTGTCATATGTATGCATCTGCGAACACACGCACTCTAGTTCGGAAATACTTTGTGAGATCTCTTGTTGCCACAATGGCGTTGGACATTTGTTGCTTGCTTCTGTTTTTTCACCTGCAAGTTGACACACTTTGACTGTGCTCTGTTTACAAACAGCTGCACTGTTAGTTACTTGCTGCAAAACAGTATTTACTTTTTTCTCTATTTGTTCCAAAATCTGACTTTCCTTCTCTGTTAGCCAATCTTGGAATTCCTTGTCTACTATCTTAGCTTGTTTGGATAAATGTTGGTCTATAGTTTCCTTTTGCACTACTTCAAGGTTTTCCATATGGTTTGTAAGCTGTTCAACCTCATCTTTTATCAGGGTATGAGGCGTTTGCAAAAATTGCACATTTTGTGCTATGTTGCTGACTATGTTCGGCAATTCAGTGTATACTCATTTTATTTCATTTATCTCTGGCTGTACTTTTTCAGTCTGTTCATTTATACACTCTATTAAGGCTTTGTCTCTTTCTTTCATTTCTTTTTCCCATAACCTGTCCATTTCTTTCATTTCTTCTTCCCTTAACCTGTCCCTTTCTTTAATTTCTTCTTCCCTTAATCTGTCCCTTTCTTCCAACTTCCTAAGAAATTCCGCAAATGAGTCAGGTATCGGCGAACATACAGGCATCATAGCCATTCTCTGCAGTGTGATATTGCTGCTTGCTGTAGTAGGGGCTACCTGTTCTGTTATTTCCATGTGCTGACTAGATCTTGGTGGTTCACTTGAAAATAGTTTATCCACATTATCACTCCTATGATTACTAGTAACATCTACCAACTCCATATTCCGATCCATATCACTAAACAACTGAACATTTTCCTGATTCTGTAGTGACTCCATATTAATAAGCAATTCACTTTCAATGGATAATGCTTCACAGTATAACTACTTACTATCAATACTGGTTCTAATCTTCAGCAGCAGACTATGCTCTCAACAAAATGATTAATATCTCTCAACTCACAGTACTATCACTTGCTTACAATTACTTTCACACATACAAACTATGTCCTTTTCCACTACGCACCATGTACTATCTACTCTCCTGTACATTGATGAATCCAAGCCTATGAAGCAAGAATTGATGCTTACTGGTCCTTACCTTCTCCTTTTGTACGTATTTCTCTGTCCTCTCAGGGTATATTAAGGTTCTTCTCTGGTAGACATGTTCATAACGTTTATATATGCAATAAAATTTGTCTTGTATTAATACACATTTACACTTATGTCATATACATAGGTATACATAATTACTATTATCTTATCGAGCCCCAATGTTACTGGGCGGCACTTCTAATGGTTCTCTTTTAATAGTCTATATTAGTTTTATGCTGTTTGAGACTACATAAGATAAGAAGTTAGCATTAATTACTTTCTTTACATATGAGAGACTGTTAGAAGCAGAGTATCTTATATGAGGCCAAAATAAATGTTTGTTTTCAACTTAAATGAGCGCCAGGCTCCCTACAAGATTATCATAACTGGTTTTCATCTAAATATAATCAAGGCCAAAGTTCACAGATCTACGACAAATGGTGTCTTTTAAATTATTTCAACTATCAGAAAATTAACTCATGAAACTATTCAGATTTAAATTAAATAATGTCTTAAAATGATTTTATAACTTCAGCTCTTGTGGAAAGCTGTAAGTCTGCCACATAGTGGCGGCCAATTGTTGCCAGTCAGTGATCACTGCTTTCATCTTCTTGATAGCTGAAAAATACTAAGTATTCTCTCTTTTCAATTAAAACATTGTGATTAGTGGCTGGCATGTTCTTGAAATAATACAATGAGCTCACTTTTACACATATATTTCCATACAAACCTTTTTTATCATCTAATTGAAAAAGCAAAAAGAACATCTGCTAGCGTTCAACGCTACACAAAATCTCTATCTAACAATAGTAACATGAGAATCAGGAACAGCAGAAGAGTGAGTAGTAACCTATCTTTTCCATCTTCTATAATTATACAAATATATAAATGTTTTATTTCACCCTATTCTTTACTGCAATATTGTTTATCATTGTTATTGTCTTTCCCTACTGTAGTATTGACTTTTTTGTAAATAATTTTATATTTTTTTCACAATTGACTTTCAGTCTGGTCTGATTCAATATTTTTATACACAATTCGCACATATTATTCTTGAAGATCGCAAAAGGGACACTACACCTTCCACTCTGTAATTATGTTTTGGGATGTCGAATGCACTCAATCCTTGTTGGTGTCATCAATGTTAATTAGTTAATTTGCATTTGCTTTAATAGTTTTGTAGCCCTCTGTGACCAATACATATCTTCCACTTAAAGTAATTAGTTCATGAAGTGTTTGTTATGTAGGAAATCGTCCAAGTAATATAAATGGTTGATAAAGTGTTTGTTGTGTAGGAAAGTCAGTGTTTGCGTAGGGTCTACCTCTTGTATGTTGCAAGTACATCTTCTTTCTTGATTCTTCATCTAATTAGAGGGGGCAGTAGTTTCAACTTTGTATTGTGTAATATTTTGTCGTAATCATTATATGACAAGTTTGTAGTATGGTTCTTGTCAGCTTCCACATGATTTTTTGGATGTGTGTAGGTTGAATAGTGCTGACTTTGTTTATTTGGGGAGTTATTATTCTTGTGGGATGATCTTCTTTCTTGATTGTTCACTTAGAGTGACTGGTGTGCATACAAGTTTAAAGACTTTGAAATGTAAGACCTCTATCAATGGGGTTTATGTTGCGTGGTTGTAGAGCATTTTGTTGAAGAGTGTGGCTTTGTTTTTGCAGTGGCTAGTTTCTTGTTGAAGGGAATCTTCTTTCTTGATTTTTCATGTTCAAATTGTGTATAGTAAAATTTGAAAGTGTCCAACATTATGTTCAAATTGAGAGCAGACAGCAGATATGACTTCTTTTAGCTTCCAGAAACTATCTCCAATCAGTTTTGGAACCATCTACATCTTAAAAATTCATATGATCAATTTTTGGAGGATGAACAAATAGAGTGGTTTTACTCTTCAGCTGTTTGAGATTTATTAGGACCTCATTCCAGTGTGAATGGTTTCCATTTTTTTATTTGTCTTGCAGTATGCTAGAAATAATTCAAATGCTGAAGCTGCTTTTTAAATCAATCAACCAGCAGAAATGGCTGTTTTGGGTTTTTACGTACCATCTGAAGACTATTTGACACCAATCTGAAAAATAAGACTTGGATAAATTAGTATCTGCAGGCTAAGCAACAACAAGTGATTTTATGCGACAACTATATGATACAAAAGAGGTATCCCTTAAAGAAAAACTCATCTCCCCTCTTTTATTGGTATCACATTGTGCAGTGAAGTACTTGTGACATCGTAGGTGTTTTTGAATCAAATATCCTGCACAGTAGTTTTGTTTTGCCACTTGCAAATATTCTGGAGTCAATTGATACTCATCTGAAACACAAAAAAATCAACTGGTATCTAGTGATTGAGGAATCTCAACTGCTTTTATGTGACAAATAAGTGACACAAAGTAAGATTAACATTTCAGTCCAATTCATCTTCATATTTTCATTGATCATACAGTGTGGTAGCAGATATTTTAAACATTGTAGCTGCATTCTTAGCCAAAATGCTTGTGGAGCTGTTTCTTTGGCCATTTGCACATAGTTTCATAGTCACTTTTGTTCCCATCTGAAACATACGAATGGATAACATTAGTTCTTACAGCATCTGGGATGCATTTGTTTCTGTTTCATGACAATTTTTCACAAAACAGAGCTTACCTATGAGTCCAATTGATTTTCACCCTTTAAGCGGCCTCAAAATGTGCTGGGTAGTATTTCAAATCATTGAAATCCCTTTTTTATGAAAATCCATCAGATGTCTTCTTTTGCCTTCTGGCAACTATGCACATTCAATTTTGTAACCATTCAAACAAAAATATTGATAAGATTGTGTTTTGGTAGATAAGCAACGTAGAGTGCTTTTACTCCTCAGCTGTTTGAGGCACAGTAGGACCTGTCTTTCAGTGTGTTTGGTTTCTGCTGTTTGATTTCTCTTGCAGTATGGTGGAAATACTTCAAAAGTTTGAGCTGCTTTCTAAATCAATCCACAAGCAGAAATAGGACATTTCTGCTAGGGTCTGTAGACCATTTTCAACCAATAAGAAATGCAAGACATGGATAAATTAATAGCTACAGGGTAAGAAACAACAGGTACTTTACGCAACAACTATATGATACAAAGAGGGACTCCCTTCATGAATAACTTATCTCTCCTCTTTAATCGGTCTCGCATTCGGAGATGGAGTACATAAGCAGCAGTATGGGGTTTTTTAATCAAACACCCTGAAGCGCAGTTTTTTTGCCACTTTCAAATATCTTGAGTCAATTCATACTCATCTGAAATGCAAAAAATACATAAATAAGTATCCAGTGCAATGTCAAAACCACATACATTTTTGTGACAACTGTGTGGCACAAAGTAGGACTAACTTCCCAGTCCAATGTCTATTGACACTTTAATCAATCATGCAGTGTGGAAGGAGCTATTTTAAAAGTTGTAGCTGCATTTTAGCCAAAATCCTCAAAAAGGGGTTTCTTTAACCTTCCTCATATTGTTTCGTAGTCACTATTCTACTCATCTGAAACATATGAATGGGTAACATTAGCTTCTATAGCATGAGACCAAACACATGTTTCTATTTTAGAACAGATGTTCAGAAAATGGTATTTACCTATGAGTCCATTTCGTTTCCACATTTCAAGCAGCTTCACAATGTGCTGAATAGGATCTTAAAAGATTTAACTCCCAAAACACTTCGGGAATGTCTTTCAATTTTCGAATTTATCTTGTCGTGAGAGGGAAATGACTCAAATGTTTAAATTGCTTTTAAAATCAAATAACTGGTAGAAATAGCATCTTTGGCATTTCACATAGATTCTGTACACCATTTTCTACAAATCTGAAAAATAAGACATGAATAAATTAATAACTACAGGGTAAGCAACAACCGGTAATATTACATGACAGCTACATGATACAAAGCGGGACTCCATTCATGGATAACTCATCTCTTTTATTGGTTTTGCATTGTGAGATGTAGTGCTTAAAAACTGTAGGTGTTGTTTGAATCAAGTATCCTGAAGCAAAGGTTGTTCAGCAACTTGCAAATATTCTGCAGTTAATTGATACTCATCTAAAACACAAACAAATCCATAAATTACTATCCTGTGCAAGGACAATAACACATTCATTTTTGTGAAGGCTGTGTGGTACCATGTAGGACTAACCTCCCAGATGAATATCTATTCAATCTTTAATCGATGATGCAGCGTGGAAAGAGCTATCTGAAAAGTTGCATTATCAGCCAAAATCCTGACACAGGGGTTTATTTTCCCTTCCACACATTGTTTGTTAGTCACTTTTCTACCCATCTGAAACATACGAATGCAAAAAGAAAGTTTGTATCACAACTTGCAGATATCCTGCAGTCAGTTGATACTCATCTGAAACATTAAAAAATACATAAATTACTATCCAGTGCAAGGAAAATACCAACTGCATTTCAGTGAGAACTGTGTTGTACAAAGTGGCCGTAGACTCCCAGTCCATTTTCTATTCACACTTTAATCGATCATGCAGTGTGGAAGGTGCTTTTTTAAAAGTTATAGTGGCACCTTTAGCCAAAATCGTAACAAAGGGGTTTTTATTCCTTTTCAAGCATTGGCGGCCACAGGAGAGCTTCTGTAAAGTTTGGAAGGTAGGAGACGACGTACTGGTAGCAGTAAGGCTGTGGGGACGGGGCATGAGTCGTGCTTGGGTAGCTCAGTTGGTAGAGCACTTGCCCATGAAAGGCAAAGGTCCCGTGTTTGAGTGTTGGTCTGGCACAGAGTTTTAATCTGCCAGGAAGTTTCATATCAGCGCACACTTCGCTGCAGAATGAAAATGTCATTCTGGAAAAAACCCCTTAGGCTGTGGCTAAGCCACATCTCCAAAATATTCTTTCTTCCAGGAGTGCTAGTTCTGCAAGGTCCGCAAGAGAGATTCTGTAAAGTAGGAAGGTACAAGACAAGGCACTGGCAGAAGTAAGTCTGTGGGGACAGGGCGTGAGTCGTGCTTGGGTAGCTCAGCTGGTAGAACACTTGCTGGCAAAAGGAACAGGTCCCAAATTCGAGTCTCGGTCCGGCACACAGTTTTAATCTGCCAAGAAGTTTCATACTAGGACCTACCTTCAATTCCACTTAGTTACACTTTTGGAACTGTCTTGTCATGTGATAAAAATGATTCTAATATTATAACTGCTTTTAAAATCAAATACCAGCTGAAATAGTTCCTTTGACATTTCACATAGCTTCTGTACTCCATTTTCCACCAATCTGAAACATGGGACGTGTATGACTTAGCAACTACTGGGCAAACTACTACAGGTAAATTTATAAAACAACTATATGATACAAAGCAGGACTCCCTTCATGAATAACTTATTTCCACTATTTTATTGGTCTCTCACTGTGAGATGTAGTATGTAAAAAGTTGTAGGTGTTAAATGAATAAAATGACCTGAAGCAAAGGTTGTTTTGCACTTGCTACTATTCTGCAGTCAGTTGATATTCATCTGAAACATAAAGAAATCAATAAATTAATATCTAGTGTGAGAACAATACCACATACATTTTTGTGACAACTGTGTGGCACAAAGCAAGACTAACCAGCCAGTCCATTTTATATTCACCCTGTAATAAATCATGCAGTGCCAAAGGGGCTGTTTTGAAATTTGTAGTTGCATCTTTAGGCAAAATCCTGACAACGATGTTTCTTTTCCCTTTCACACACTGTTTGGTACTCACTTCTCCACCAATCTGAAACATGTGAATGGATAGCTGTAGCATTTACAGCATGAAAACAGACGTGTTTGTATTTGAGAGTAGTAGTTCACATAACAGTACTTACCTACAAGTTGAATTTTTTCCACCATGAGAGCGGCTTCACAAAGCACTGCATAGTAGCTTAAATGATATATTTTCCTTTGTGTAGCAGCACCGCAGTTAAAGATAGGGAAGTTAGATTGGTGCAATATTTCAGAGCACACAAGTTACAGCCAGGTGCGGGCCGGATTGCAGTTAAGTTACGCTGACCAGCGGTTGCATAACGGAATGGAGGCCACAGGGGCCATCAAACCACTGAAAAGCATAAACACAGTGGTTTTCATGTCGCGAGTTACAGGAAGAAGGGGCTCACTGGCTCAACCAGGGTGTGGGGCGTAAGTGACTCGGAGCAATGCACTAGCGTAACAGAGGCACATGCAGCTGACTATAAATAGGTGTTGTTTTCTAACGAGATTCATTGAAGTGTGGCAGCTCTCCTGGATGGTGGGGCGTGTCACATTACTGGTGACACATGGCAGCAGATGGGGCACCAGCATCCCCGTTCATGACGGGTCACTGATTCGACTCTCTGACACCATGGTGGATGATTCAAGTATGGTGAGGGGGAGCAGATTCCGATGCTCGATCACGGGCAATCGTTGCCGCTCCATTCCCAGCTGCGCCAGCCGAGGAAGAAGTAGCAGCAGGGCCAGCCTAAGGCTCCCAGTGAAGCAGCGCAGAGTCAACGGGAACGGTGGCTGCTGAGTGGGCAACCGGCGTGTAGCCATCCTGATGTAATCGGGACTCTACAACTGGCAAACAAGGCTGGCATGACACAGCGTTGCATTGCACAGGTCGCTGGGGCAGTGGCCTCACTCAGCATTGCGGGGCCTGTGACGCAGCCTGAGGCCAATGAAATACTGTAGTAGAAATGAATAAATCACTTGAAAAGCCCAGTGTTGAGTTTGAAAACGTCACATTCTGACACTTTCCACTACATTTGTTATGTAAAACACATCAGGAAAGTCTACCTTTGCCATCCAGAAAGCACCTCTCATAAATGCTGTAACCATATAAAACATAAAAATAGCTAATGTCAGCTTTAGGAAATGAGCAATGTAGAGTGCATTTCCACCACAGGTGTTCAAGACATAGCATGAACTACCTACGAGTGCACTTAGTTCCAGTCTTAGAACTGTTTTGTCATCTGATAGAAATGATTCTAATATTAAAAATGCTTTTAAAATCAAATACCAGCTGAAATAGTTCCTTTGGCATTTCACATAGCTTCTGTACACCATTTTCCAGCAATCTGAAACATTAGACGTGGATAACTACAGGGCAAACAACTACTGGTTAATTTACAAAACAACTATATGATACAAAGCCAGACTCCCTTCACGAGTAACTCATTTTCACTCATTTATTTTTCTCTCATGGTGTGATGAAGTATGTAAAAAGTTGTACGTGTTAATTAAATAAAATGTCTTAAAGCAAAGGTTGTTTTTCCACTTGCTACTATTCTGCAGTCAGTTGATACAGATCTGAAACATAAAGAAATCCTTAAATTAATATCTAGTGTGATCACAAAACCACATACATTTTGTGACAACTGTGTGGTACATAGTAGGTCTAACCTGCCAGTCCATTTTATATTCACCCTTCCATGAATCATGCAGTGCCGAAGGGGCTATGTTGAAAGATGTAGCTTCATTTTCATCCAAAATCCTGACAAAGGGTCTTCTTTTCCCTTTCATACACTGTTTGGTAGTCACTTACCTACTAATCTGAAATGTATGAATGGATGACTTTAGTTTTTGCAGCATGGAAACACACCTACCTTCGAGTCCGCTTAGTTCCTCTCTTGGAATTGTCTTGTCAGGTGATAGAAATGATTCTAATATTAAAACTTCTTTCAAAATCAAATACCAGCTGAAATAGTTTCTTTAGCATTTCATATAGCTTCTGTACACCATTTTCCACTAATCTGAAAGTAAGATATGGATAACTTAGCAACTACAAGGCAAGGAACCACAGGTAAATTTACAAAACCAATATATGACACAAAGATGGACTCCCTTCATGAATAACTCATTTCCACTATTTTATTGGTGACGCACTATGAGAAGTAGTATGCAACTGAAACATAAAGAAATCCATGAATTAATATGTAGTGCGAGCCCAATACCACATAAATTTTTGTGACAACTGTGTAGTACAAAGCAGGACTAACCAGCCAGTCCATTTTATATTCATGTTTCCACCAAGTAAGCGGCTTCACAAAGCACTGCATAGTAGCACATCAGGAATGTCTACATCTGCCATCCAAATAACAGCAGCAGTCAATGTTGTACTCATCTAAAACATAAAGATTACTAATGTCTGCTTTTGGAGAAGAGCTTTTTAGAGCGCTTTTTCTCAGTAGGTTTTACAAGACATAGTAGGACCTACCTTTGAGTCCACTTAGTTCCTCTCCTGGGATTGTCTTGATAGAAATGATTCTAATATTAAAACTGCTTTGAAAATAAAATACCGGCTGAAATAGTTTCTTTGGCATTTGACACAGCTTCTGTAAACCATTTTCCACCAATCTGAAACATAAGATGTGAATAAATTAGCAACTACAGGGCAAGTAACTACAAATAAATTTACAAAACAACTATATGATACAAAGTGGGGCTCTCTTCATGAATAACTCAATTCCACTCTTTTATTGGTCTCTCACTGTGAGATGTAGTATGTAAAAATAGTAGGTGTTAATTGAGTAAATGTCCTGAGGTTGTTTCTCCACTTGCTACTATTCCGCGGTCAATTGATACTCATCTGAAAGATAAAGAAATTCTTAAATTCACACACATTTTGTAAGAACTGTGTTGTACAAAGAAGTACTAACTTGCCAGTCCATTTTATATTCACCCTTCAATGAAACATGCAGTGCCAAAGGGGCTATTCTGAAAGTAGTAGCTGCATCTTTATACAAAATCCTGACAAAGGAGTTTCTTTTCCCTTTCACACACTGTTTGGTAGACACTTACCTTCCAATCTGAGACATATGAATGGAAAACTTTAGCTGTTGCACCATGGAATCAGATGTGTTTGTATTTCAGATTAGTTCTTCAAAAAATGGTTCAAATGGCTCTGAGCACTATGGGACTTAACAGCTATGGTCATCAGTCCCCTAGAACTTAGAGCTACTTAAACCTAACTAACCTAAGGACATCACACAACACCCAGCTATCACGAGGCAGAGAAAATCCCTGACCCCGCTGGGAATCGAACCCGGGAACCCATGCGTGGGAAGTGAGAATGCTAGCGCACGACCACGAGATGCGGGCATTAGTTCTTCACTTAACAGTACTTACCTACATGTTGAATTTGTTTCCACCAAGTAAGCGTATTCACAAAGTACTGCATACTAGCTTAAATGATATATTTATCTTTGTTATGAAAAACACAACAGGAATGTCACCTTTGCTATTTGTTGTACCCATCTAAAACATAAAAATTGCTAATGTCACCTTTTGTAGAAGAGCTTTGTCGAGTGCGTGTTCTCCACAGAGCTTTGAGACGTAGTAGGACCTACCTTCGAGTCCACTTAGTTCCACTCTTGGACTTGTCTTGCCATATATAGAATGATTCTAATATTAAAACTGCTTTGCAAAATCAAATACCAGCTGAAATAGTTTCTTTGGCATTTGTCACAGCTTCTGTACACCATTTTGCAACAAGGAACTGAAAGTAAATTTACAAACAACTATATGATACAATACGGGACTCCCCTCATGAGTAACTCATTTCCACTCTTTTATTGGTCTCTCACTGTGAAATGTAGAATGTAAATGTTGTAGGTGTTAATTGAATAAAATGACTTGAAGCAATGGTTGTTTAGCCACTTGCTACCATTCTGCAGTCAGCAAATACTCATTTAAATATAAAGAAATCCATAAATTAACATCTAGCGCACTGACAGTGCCAGATACATTTTTGTGACAACAGTGTGGTACAAAGTAGGGACTAACCTGCCAGTCCATTTTATATTCACCCTTTAATAAATCATTCAGTTCTGAAGTGGCTATGTTGAAAGATTTAGCTTAATCTTTATACAAAATCAGACAAAGGGGCTTCTTTTCCCTTTCATACATTGTTTGGTAGTCACTTATCTACCAACCTGAAACGTATGAATGGATAACTTTAGCTTTTGCTACATGGAAACAGATGTGTTTGTATTTCCAAATAGTATTTCAGATAACAATACTTACCTACAAGGTGAATTTGTTTCCATTATGTAAATGGCTTTACAATGCACTGCACAGTAGATGAAAATGGTATATTTTCTCTACCTTTGCAATTTGAAGTGCTTTTCCTCTGCAGGCGTTCGAGATACAGTAGGGATTACCTTCAATTCCTCTTAGTTTCACACTTGGAATTGTCTTGTCATGTGATAGAAATGATTCTAATATTAGAACTGTGTTTAAAATCAAATACCAGCTGAAATAGTTTCTTTGGCAGTTGACAGCATCTGTACACCATTTTCCACCAATCAGTTTGGTAGTCACTCATCTTCCAATCTGAGACATATGGATGGATAACTTTAGCTGTTGCACCATGGAAACAGATGTGTTTGTATTTCAGATTAGTTCATCACTTAACAGTACTTACCTACGTGTTGAATTTGTTTTCACCAAGTAAGCGGCTTCTCAAAGCACCTCATACTAGCTTAAATGACTTATTTTTCTTTGTTATGAAATACACATCAGGAATGTCTGTCTTTGCTATCCAGCTAACAGCTGCAGTCAATGTTATACCCATCTAAAACATAAAAATTGCTAATGTCAGCTTTTGGAAAAGAGCTATGTAGAGTGCTTTTTCTCCGTAGGTTTTCGAGACATAGTTGGATCTACAATCAAGTCCACTTAGTTCCACTCTTGGACTTGTCTTGCAATGTGATAGAAATGATTCTGATATTAAAACTGCTTTGGAAATAAAATACCAGCTGAAACAGTTTCTTTGGCATTTGACACATCTTCTGTACACCATTTTCCACCTATCTGAAACATAAGATGTGCATAAACTAGCAACTACAGGGCTAGGAATTACTGAGAAATTTACAAAACGACTATATGATACAAAGCGGGACTCCCTTCATGAATAACTCATTTCCACTCTTTTAATGGTCTCTCACTGTGAGATGTAGTATGTAAAAATTGTAGGTGTTATTCGAGTAAATGTCCTTAAGCAAAGGTGGTTTTGCAACTTGCTACTATTCTGCAGTCAGTTGATACAGATCTGAAACATAAAGAAATCCATACATTAATATTTAGTGCGAGCCCAATACCAAATACATTTTAGTGACAACTGTGTAGTACAAAGTAGGACTAACCTGCCAGTCCATTTTACATGCACCCTTCAATGAATCATGCAGTGCCAAAGGGGCTATGTTGAAAGATGTAGCTTCATCTTTATCCAAAATCCTGACAAAGGGACTTTCTTTCCCTTTCACATACTGTTTGGTAGTCACTTATCTATCAATCTGAAACATATGAACAGATAACTTTAGCTTTTGCAGCATGGTTAACAGACATGTTTGTATTTCAGAATAGTTCTTCACATAAAAGTACTTACTTACAAGTTGAATTTGTTTCCACCATGTACATGGCATCAGAGAGCACTGCTCAGTAGCTTAAATGATATATTTCTCTATGTTATGAAAAACGTATCAGGAATGTCTACCTTTGCCATCCAGAAGGCACCTCCAGTGAATGTTGCAACCACCTAAAACATAAAAATTACTAATGTCAGCTTTTGGGGATGAACGATGTAGAGGGCTCCTTCTTTGTAGGTGTTCGAGACATAGTAAGACCTACCTTCGGTTACACTTAGTTTCCACTCATGAATTTGTCTTGTCTTATGATAGAAATGATACTAAAATTAAAGTCAAATACCAGTTGCAGTCATTTCTTTGGCACTTTACATAGCTTCTGTACACCATTTTCAACCAATCTGAAATATGAGACATGGATAACTTACCAACTACAGGGCAAGCAACTGCAGGTAAATTTACAAAACAACTATATGATACAAAGCAGGACTCCCATCATGAATAACTTATTTCCACTCTTCTATTGATCTCTCACTGTGAGATGTAGTACATAAAAATTGTAGGTGTTAATTGAGTAGATGTCCTGAAGCAAAGGTTGTTTTGCCACTTGCTACTATTCTGCGGTCAGTTGATACAGATGTGAAACATTAAGAAATCCATAAATTAAAATCTAGTGCAAGCCCAATACCACAAGCATTTTTGTGAAAACTGTCTAGTACAATGTAGGACTAACCTGCAGCCCATTTTTGATTCAACCTTCAATGAATCATGGAGTGCAGAAGGGGCTATTTATAAAGTTGTAGCTGCATCTTTATCTAAAATCCTGACAAAGGGATTCTTTTGCCTTCAACACACTGTTTTGTAGTCACTTCTCTACCAATCTGGAACATATGAATGGATAACTGTAGCTTTGCACCATGGAAATGGACATGTTTGTATTTTAGAATAGTTCTTCATACAACAGTATTTACCTAGAAGTTGAATTTGTTTCCACCATGTAAGTGGCTTCACAAAGCACTGCATAGTAGATTAAATGGTATATTTTTCTTTGTTATGAAATACATATCAGGAATGTCTTCCTTTGCGATCCAGAAAACACCTCGAATCAATGTTGTAACCATCTAAAACATAGAAATTACTAATGTCAGCTTTGAGAGATGAGCTATGTAGAGTGATTTTCCTCTACATGTGTTGAAGACATAGTAGGACCTACCTTCGAGTCCACTTAGTTCCACTCTTGGAAGTGTCTTGTCATGTAATAGAAATGATTCTAATATTAACACTTACAGCACGGTGCCCGTACACCATATGGGCGCGGCAGCCCTGACGTTGGCGACGCGCCCCTATACCGTACGGGCGAGCCTTTATTCGGCTCCATATGCACGTTTAGTGCGTCTCCAAAGCAGTTTCATCAACTAATGTGGACGTATTTCGTTCTTCTTCTCCAAGAGGCAAGCACTTATCGGCTATCTCATCCTGGGAGCGGCTTTGAGCACTGCAAAGTCGAAGTTACTTGCAGTTCATTCACAGGTGTTTACGATCGTGAAAATATCGTGCAGCGAGTTGACGGAGGCAGAGATCTTGGGTATTCTTTATGGAGATGAAGGATCTGAAGTTGATGATTCTGACAAAGACGATTCGTTCTCTCCAGATGAAAGTACAAGTGACAATTCAGGTATGTATATGGCTGAATTGTTCATAAAGTGAAGAGCCCGTTTGCCCGAAATACTTTGAGTGGTGGTAAAAGCTGTTTTTCCACTTGTTTATAGTGTCAACTGTCAACAGCTTAATTTTATATAAAGAGAACACAAGGTAGAATGTATTCCTAGTAGACATTATTCACAGAGTGGGGAAGAAATTGGCTGAGAAGGGCGGGAATATTTTTCAGCAACAAGCCGCTTCATCCTCACAAATGAGAGGACATTTGCAAGGCACTTTCCAGAGAAGGTTCCACCCACTGCAAACAAGGTTAATACTACTAGGTACTGCAAAGTATGTTCAGACAGGGGGAAGAAAGAGACGGTAAGCGCATCAGGAAGGAAGTAGATGGTGGTGCAAGGACTGTGGCGTTGGCCTTTGCGCCCCACAGTGTTTCCAGGATTTTCACACGAAGGCTAACTACATCTGAACTGTTAAAATACTCTAGTTTACAGGTACTGGCAGTTAGACAGTCAAGTGATATTTTGTTTTAAATTTAGATTACTCAAGAGAGAGGTCATGTAAAACTTTTTTATCCACAATATTTTTGTGTTTTCTTTTTTAATTATAACACCCATTTGTATTTTATATTGTAAAATAAATTCACTATCATGTAAAGCTCTTACTTTTTCCTTTTAAATGATGCAAGAACCATATTCCTATCGTTTTCCTGTTCTTTGCAACCTAATTTCAAACATTCATTAAATATGCCAGTTCACAGCCTAGTGCCAGATGTAAAGACGGCAGTGTTGAAAGTGTTAAATCTGCTTTTAAAACCAATTGCCAGATGAAATTTGGCCTTTGGTACTTCACCAATGTGAAACATAAGACATGGATAACTTAGCAACTACAGGGCAAGCAACTAAAGGTACATTTACAAAACAACTATATGATATAAAGCAGGAATCTCTTCATGAATAACTCATTTCCATTCTTTTATTGGTCTCTCACTGTGAGATAGAGTATGTAAAGCAAAGGTTGTTTTGCCACTTGCTACTTTAAATTTTAACGTAATATCTAGTGTGAGTACAATTACACATTTATTTTTGTGACAACTGTGTGGTACAAAGTAGGACTAACCTGACAATTCATTTTCTATTCACCCTTCAATCTATCTTGCAGTGCGGAAGGGGCTATTTTGAAAGTTATAGCTGCATCTTTAACCAAAATTCTGACAAAGGGGTTTCATTTGCATCTACATCTACATCTACATTTATACTCCACAAGCCACCCAACAGTGTGTGGCGGAGGGCACTTTATGTGCCACTGTCATTACCTCCCTTTCCTGTTCCAGTCGCGTATGGTTCGCGAGAAAAACGACTGCCGGAAAGCCTCTGTGAGCGCTCGAATCTCTCTAATTTTACATTCGTGATAAGGTATAAGTAGGGGGAAGCAATACATTCGATACACACACTGATGGTAGCACTTCTCTACCAATCTGAAATATTAAAAGGATAAGTTTAGCTTTTGCAGCATGGAAACACATGTTTGTATTTCAGAATAGTCCTTCACATAACAGTACTTACCTACAACTTGAATTTGTTTGCACCATGCAAGCGGCTTCAGAAAGAACTGCATATTAGCTTAAATGATATATTTTTCTTTGTTATAAAAAACACATCAGCCATCCAGAAAGGACCTACAGTGAACGTTGTAACAATCTAAGACATGAAAATTACTAACGTCAGCTTTTGGACATGAACAATGTAGAGTGCTTTTTCTCAGCAGGCATTTGAGAGATAATAGGATATACCTTCGAATCCACTTAGTTCCACTCATGGAATTGTCTTGTCATGTGACAGAAATGATTCTAATATTAAAACTGCTTTTAAAATCAAATACCAGCTGCAATAGCTTCTTTGTCATTTCACATCACCTTCCTAATCTGAAAAATAAGACATGGATAAATTAGTAACTAGAAGGTAAAGAACAACAGGTAATTTTAAACAACAACTATATAATACAAAGTGGGTCTACCTTCATGAATAATTCATCTCTCCTCTTTTACCAGTCTTGCATTGTGGGATGGAGTAAGTGAAAGGTTGTAGGTATTATTGGAATGAAGTGCCCTGAAGAAAAAGTTGTTTCATCACTTGTTAATATTCTGCAGTCAGTTGATAATCATCTGAAACGTAACCAAAATACAGAAATTAGTATCTAGTGCAAGGACAATACCACATGCATTTTTGTGAGAACTGTGTGGTACAAAGTAGTACTAGCCTCCCAGTCTCTTTTCTGATCACACTTTAAATGATCATGCAGTGTGGAAGGAGATATTTTGAAGCTTGTAGCTGTATCGTCACACAAACTCCTGACAGAGGGTATTTTTTTCCATTTCACACATTGTTTGTTAGTCGCTTCTCTACTAATCTGAAACATATGTATGGAGAACAATAGCTATTTCAGAACAGTTCTTCACATGACAGTGCATACCTACAAGTCCAATAGTTTTCGCTATTTACATGGCTTCACAATGTGCTGCATGGTATCATAATTGATTTAGCTTCATTACATATGAAAAACATATCATGAATGTTTTCCTTTACAGTCCAAAAAGAATCTATAATAAACATTGTATCCATCTAAATCATAAAAATTAGAAAGGTTAGTTTTTAGAGATGAATGGTATGGAGTGATTATACTCCTCAGCTGTTTGAGACGTAATATGGCCTGCCTTTGAGTGCACTTGATTTCAGCTTTTGATTTGTCTTGTCATGTGATAGGAATGATTCAAGTTTTTAAAGTGCTATTAAAATCAAATACCATTTGAAAAAGTGTCTTTGGCATTTCTCATAGCTTCTGTACACCATTTTCCACCTATCTGAAACATAAGACGTGGATAACTTAGCAACTACAGGGCAAGCAACAACAGATAAGTTTACAAAACAACTATATGCTACAAACTGGGACCCCGGTCATGAATAACTAATTTCTACTCGTTTATCGGTCTCACTTTATGAGATGGAGTACGTAAGAAGTTGTAGGTGTTAACCGAATAAAATGTCCTAGAGCAAAGGTTGTTACGCCACTTGCTACTATTCTGCAGTCAGTTGATACTCATCTGAAACATAAAGAAATCAATTAATTAATATCTAGTGCAAGGACAATGCTGCATACATTTTTGTGACAACTGTATGGTACAAAGTAGGACTAACCTGACACTTCATTTTCTATTCACTCTTCAATCAATCATGCAGTGTGGAAGGGCCTATTTTGAAAGTTGCAGCTGCATCTTTAGGCAAAATCCTGACAAAGGGTTTTCATTTCTCTTTCACACATTCTTTAGTAGTTGTTTTTCTACCTATATGAAATATATGAATGGATAACATTACTTCTACATTATGAGAACATTCGTGTTTTAATTTCCGAACAGTTCTTCATGTAACAGTACCTACATATGAGTCCAATTTGATTCCACCATTTAAGTGGCTTCACAGTGTACTTAGTTGTATGTTAAATGATTTATTCCCTGTAGTTATGAAAAACACGTCATGTATGTCTTCATCCAGAAACTATCTATAGTAAATGTTGTAACCATCAACAATATAAAAATTAGTAAGATTAGTTTCTGGAAGTGAGTGATATGGAATGCTTTTACTCTTCACCTGTTTGAGACATAGTTGGATCTACCTTTGAGTGTACTTGGTTTCCAGTATGGACTTTGTATTGCCATGTGATAAAAATGATTCAAATATCGAAACTGATTTTAAAATGAAATATCCAGGTGGAATAGCTTCTTTAGCATTTCACATAGCTTGTGTAAACCATTTTCCACCATTCTGAAAACTAAGACATGGATAAATTAGTAAGTACAGGATAAGCAATAAGAGGTACTATTAATGAGAACTATATGCTACAAAATGAGACTCCCTTCATGAATAACTAATCTCTCCTAATTTACTGGTCTCGTTTTACAAGATTGAGTACTTAAAAAGTTGTAGGTGTTAACTGAATATAATGTCCTGAAGCTACTATTCTGCAGTAATTTGAGACTCATCTGAAACAGAAAATAATCCATAAATTAGTGTACAGAGCAAAGTCAATACCACATACATTTTCATGACAACTGTGTGGTACAAAGTAGGACTAACTTTCCAGTCCGTTTTCTATTCACCTTTTCATCGATCATGGAGTATCGAAGGGGTTATTTTAAAAGTTTTAGCCAAATTTTTAGCCAAATTGCTAACAGAGGGATTTCTTTTCGCTTGTGCACATTGTTTGGCAGTCACTTCTCTACGAATCTGAAACATACCAATGGATAACATTAGGTTTTGCAGCTTGGAAACAAATGTGTTTCTGTTTCAGAATAGTTCTTCACATAAGAGTAGTTACCCACAAGACCAATTTGTTTCCACCATTTAAGCAGCTTCACGGTGCATTGCATAGTAGCTTAAATGATATATTTCTCTTTGTCATGAAAAATACTTCAGGAGTGTCTACCTTTGCCATCCAGAAAGCACCTCCAGTCAGTGCTGTAACCATCTAAAACATAAAAATGACTAATGTCAGCTTTTGGAGATGAGCAATGTAGAGTTCTTTTTCTCTGCAGCTGTTTGAGACATAGTAGGAGCTACCTTTGAGTCCATTTGTTTTTCACCCTTGAAAATGTCTTGCATTTGATAGAAATGATTCTATAATTTAAACTGCTTTTTAAATAAAATAAGAAGTGAGAAAGCTTCTTTGGCATTTCACATAGCTTCTGCACACCATTTTCCACCAACCTGAAACATAAGACATGGAGAACTTAGCAACTACAGGGCAAGGAACTACAGGGAAATTTACAAAACAACTATATGATACAAAGCAGGACTCCCTTCATGAATAACTCATTTCTACTCTTTTATATGTCTCTCATTGTGAGATGGAGTCTGTAAAAAGTTGTAGGTGTTAAATGAATAAAATATCCTGAAGGAATTGTTGTTTTGCCACTTGCTACTATTGTGAGGTCAATTGATACTCATTTGAAACATTAGAAGATCCATAAATTAGTATCCAGTGCAAGGACAATACCACATGCATTTTCCTGACAACTGTGTGGTACAAAGTAGTACAAACCTCCCAGTCCATTTTCTATTCACTCTTTACTCAATCATGCAGTGTGGAATGGGCTATTTCGAAAGTTTTAGCTGCATCTTTAGCCAAAATCGTGAGAAAACGGATTCTTTTCTGTTTCACACATTGTTTGGTAGTTGTTTTTCTACCCATGTGATACATATGAATGGATAACTTTAGCTTTTACCTACCTATGGTCCGCAGCTCGTGGTCTTGTGGTAGCATTCTCGCCTCCTGTGCACGGGATCCCAAGTTCAATTCCCAGCGGGGTTGGCGATTTTCCCTGCCTTGAGATGAATGGATGTTGTTGTGTCATCTTCTTCATCATCATTCATCCCCATTATGGTCGGAGAAATGCAATGGCAAACCACCTCCGCTTGGGCCTTGCCTAGTTGGTGGTACGAATCTCCCTCTGCGTCCACTTTGCTCCTTGGAGTATGGGACCTAATTATCTCCTGCCTATGAGTCCAATTCAGTTCCACCATTTATGTGACTTCACAATGTACTGAAGTGTATTTTAAATGATTTATTCTCCTTTGTTATCAAAAAACACATCATGAATGTCTTCCTTTACCATCCAGACACAATCTGTAGTATATGTTGTAACCATCAACAATATAAAAATTAGTAAAGTCAGTTTTTGGAGATGAGTGATATGGAAAGCTTCTACTCCTGAGCTGTTTGAGACATAATAGGACCTACCATTGAGTGTACTTGATTTCCAGTTTTGATTTGTGTTTTCATGTGATAAAAATGATTCGAATATCTGAACTATTTTTAAAATTGAATAATAAGGTGGAATAGCTTCTTTCGCATTTCACATAGTTTCTGTACACCATTTTCCACCAACCTGAAAAAGACACATATAAATTAGTAAATACAGGGTGAGGAACAACAGGTACTGTTACACGACAATGACAGCATACAGAGCGAGACTCCCTTCATGAATAATTAATCTCTCCTCTTTTATTGGTCTCGCTTTGCAAGATGGAGCACATAAAAAAGTTGTAAGTGTTATTTGAATAATATATCCTAAAGCAATGGTTGTTTTGCCACTTGCTACTATTGTGCAGTCAATTGATACTCATCTTAAACATAAAATAATCTATAAATTAGTACACAGAGCAAGGACAACACCACATACGTTTTCATGTCAACTGTGTGATACAAAGTAGGACTAACCTCCCAGTCCACTTTTTATGTACCCTTTAATCGATCATGCAGTGTGGAACGGGATATTTTAAAAGTTATAGCTGCATCTTTTGCCAAAATGCTAACGGTTTAGTTTCCCTTTTACACATTGTTTGGTAGTCGCTTCTCTACCCTTCTGAAAAACAAAAATGGAGAACATTATCATTTACAGCATAAGAACAAACGTATTTCTATTTCGGAGCACTTCTTCACATAACAGTACTTCCCGATGAGTCCAATTCGTTTCCACCATTTAGGCGACTTCACAATGCACTGCATAGTGTTTTAAAAGATTTAACTCCCTTTGTTATGAAAAACACATCAGGAATATTTTCCTTTGTCATCCAGAAACCATCTCCAGTCGATGTTGCAGGCATCAAAAACATAGAAATTAGCAAGGTCAGATTTTAGAGTTGAGCAATATAGTGTGTTTTTACTCCTCAGCTATTTGAGACATAGCAAGACCTACATTCGAATGCACCTGATCTCCATTTTTGAATTTGTCTTGTCATGTGATAGAAATGATTCGAGTTTTTATACTGCTTTTAAAATCAAATAATTACAGAACATTTAAATGCAATAATTCTGAGTTCTATAATGTAGGTACATAGATTATGCATGCCTCATAAAATCCGTTCAGTTTACAGTATCTAAACTATGATGTAAATTTCCAGAAATGGTATGGCTAAAACTTATTAGTTATCTTACCAAAACTATAGTTCAAATCAGTAAAAAAATGTTGTTGTTGTTGTTGTCTTCAGTCCTGAGACTGGTTTGATGCAGCTCTCCATGGTACTCTATCCTGTGCAAGCTTCTTCATCTCCCAGTACCTACTGCAACCTACATCTTTCTGAATATGCTTAGTGTATTCATGTCTTGGTCTCCCTCTACGATTTTTACCCTCCACGCTGCCCTCCAATGCTAAATTTGTGATCCCTTGATGCCTCAAAACATGTCCTACCAACTGATCCCTTCTTCTAGTCAAGTTGTGCCACAAACTTCTCTTCTCCCCAATCCTATTCAATACCTCCTCATTAGTTATGTGATCTATCCACCTTATCTTCAGCATTCTTCTGTAGCACCACATTTCGAAAGCTTCTATTCTCTTCTTGTCCATATTAGTTATCGTCCATGTTTCACTTCCATACATGGCTACACTCCAAACGAATACTTTCAGAAATGACTTCCTGACACTTAAATCTATACTCGATGTTAACAAATTTCTCTTCTTCAGAAACCCTTTCCTTACCATTGCCAGTCTACATTTTATATCCTCTCTACTTCGACCATCATCAGTTATTTTACTTCCTAAATAGCAAAACTCCTTTACTACTTTAAGTGTCTCATTTCCTAATCTAATTCCCTCAGCATCACCTGATTTAATTTGACTACATTCCATTATCCTCGTTTTGATTTTGTTGATGTTCATCTTATATCTTCCTTTCAAGACACTGTCCATTCCGTTCAACTGCTCTTCCAAGTCCTTTGCCGTCTCTGACAGAATTATAATGTCATCGGCGAACCTCAAAGTTTTTACTTCTTCTCCATGAATTTTAATACCTACGCCAAATTTTTCTTTTGTTTCCTTTACTGCTTGCTCAATATACAGATTGAATAACATCGGGGAGAGGCTACAACCCTGTCTCACTCCTTTCCCAACCACTGCTTCCCTTTCATGCCCCTCGACTCTTATGACTGCCATCTGGTTTCTGTACAAATTGTAAATAGCCTTTCGCTCCCTGTATTTTACCCCTGCCACCTTCAGAGTTTGAAAGAGAGTATTCCAGTCAACATTGTCAAAAGCTTTCTCTAAGTCTACAAATGCTAGAAACGTAGGTTTGCCTTTTCTTAATCTTTCTTCTAAGTCGTAAGGTCAGTATTGCCTCACATGTTCCAACATTTCTACAGAATCCAAACTGATCCTCCCCGAGGTCCGCATCTACCAGTTTTTCCATTCGTCTGTAAAGAATTTGCATTAGTATTTTGGAGCTGTGACTTATTAAACTGATAGTTCTGTAATTTTCACATCTGTCAGCACCTGCTTTCTTTGGGATTGGAATTATTATATTCTTCTTGAAGTCTGAGGGTATTTCGCCTGTCTCATACATCTTGCTCACCAGCTGGTAGAGTTTTGTCATGACTGGCTCTCCCAAGGCCGTCAGTAGTTCTAGTGGAATGTTGTCTACTCCGGGGGCCTTGTTTCGACTCAGGTCTTTCAGTGCTCTGTCAAACTCTTCATGCAGTATCTTATCTCCCATTTCGTCTTCATCTACATCCTCTTCCATTTCCATAATATTGTCCTCAAGTACATCGCCCTTGTATAAACCTTCTATATACTCCTTCCACCTTTCTGCCTTCCCTTCTTTGCTTAGAACTGGAGTGCCATCTGAGCTCTTCATATTCATACACATGGTTCTCTTCTCTCCAAAGGTCTCTTTGATTTTCCTGTAGGCAGTATCTATCTTACTCCTAGTGAGATAAGCTTCTACATCCTTACATTTGTCCTCTAGCCATCCCTGCTTAGCCATTTTGCATTTTCTGTCGCTCTCATTTTTGAGACGTTGGTATTCCTTTTTGCCTGCTTCATTTACTGCATTTTTATATTTTCTCCTTTCATCAATTAAATTCAATATTTCTTTTGTTACCCAAGGATTTCTAGCAGCCCTCATCTTTTTACCTACTTTATCCTCTGCTGCCTTCACTACTTCATCCCTCAGAGCTACCCAGGGGATATTCTGAAAGATGTAGCTGCGTCTTTAACCAAAATCCTGACAAAGGGCATTCTTTTCCCTTTCACACATTGTTGGGTAGTTGCTTCTCCACCTATCTGTAACGTACGAATGGATAAAATTAGTGTTTAGAGGATGAGAACAAACATGTGTTTCAGTTTCAGAACACTTCTTCACAAAACAGTCCTTACCTACGTATCCAATTCAGTTCCATTGTTTACGTAGCTCCACAATGTGCTGCATAGTATATTAAATGATTTAACTCGCTTTGTTATGTAAATCACATCAGGAATGTCTTACTTTGCCATCCAGAAACTATCTCCAGTCAATGTTGTAGGCATCTAAAACATAAAAATTAGTAAGGCCAGTTTTGAGAGATGAGCGATATAGAGTGTTTTTACCCTTCAGCTGTTTGAGTCTTAGTATGACCTACATTCAAGTACACTTGATTTGCACTTTTGAATTTGTCTTGTCGTGTGATAGAAATTGATTCAAATGCTGAAACTGCTTTTAAAATCAAATAACCAAGTGGAATAGCTTCTTTGGCATTTCACATCTCTTCTTTACATCATCTTCCGCAAATCTGAAAAATAAAAGATGGATAAATTTGTAAATATGGGGTAAGCAACAGGTAATATTACACACCAGCTATATGCTACAAAGTGGGACTCCCTTCATGAATAATTCATCTCTCCTCTTTTATTGGTCTCGCTCTATGAGATGGAGTATTGTAAGTGTTATTTGAATAAAATGTCCTGAAGCAAAGGTTATTTCACCAATTGCTACTATTCTGCAGTCAATTGATACTCATCTGAAACAAAACAAAAATCCATAAAATAGTATCCAGTGCAAGGACAATACCACATGCATTTTCGTGACAACTGTGCGGTACAAAGTAGCACTAACCTCCCAGCCCGTTATCTATTCACACTTTAATCAATCATGCAGTGCGGAAGGGGCTATTTTAAAAGTTGTCGCTCCATCTTTAGCCAAAATCCTGACACAGGGGTTTCTTTCCCCTTTCACACATTGTCTGGTAGTAGCTTTTCTACCCATCTGAAACATACGAATGGAGAACATTTTCTTTTACAGCATGAGAGCAAACATGTTTCTATTTTTGAACAGTTCTTGACATAACAGTACTTACCTATGAGTCCAATTTGCTTCCACCATTTAAGTGACTTCACAATGAGCTGCACTGTGTCTTAAATGGTTTAACTCCCTTTGTTATGAAAAGCCCATCATAAATGTCTTCCTTTACCATCCAGAAACAATCAATAGTAAATGTTGTAACCATCTAAAACATAAAAATTAGTAAGGGTTAGTTTTTGGAGATGTGCAATATGGAATGCTTTTACTCGTCAACTGTTTAAGACATAGTAGGACCTATCTTCAAGTGTGTGTTATTTCCATTTTCTAATTTGTCCTGCAGTGTGTTAGAAATACTTGAAATGTTTAAGCTCATTAGAAATGAATCACCCATTAGAATTAGTGTCTTTCACATTTCTGAAAGCTTCTGTAGTCCATTTTCCACCCAAGTGAAAAAGAAGACATGGCTAAATTAGTATCTACAGGATAAGCAACAACTGGTGATCTTACATGACAACTATATGATACCAAGTGGGACTCTTCTGGAATAACTCCTCTGTCCTCTTTTATTGATCTCAATAGCTGCTATGACGTACATATAAGCCGTAGGTGTTTTTGAATCAAACATCCTGCAAGATAGCTTGTTTCATCACTTGGAAATATTCTGCAGACATAAAAAATAGATAAACTTGTATGCAGTGCATGGGCAATACCAGGTTTGTTTTGTGAACACTGTTTATATTGCGTAATAGTTTGCGTAGTGATTGTGTGTCAAGTTTGTAGGGTGCTTCTCTTCAGATTCGATCTGAGGTTTGGATGTGTATTGATTGAATAGTTTGTTTATTATGGGCATTAATCTTCATGTATTTCATCATCTTGCTTGATTCTTCATATAGTGTTACTGGTTTGAAAGCCTAAGAGTTTGGTGTGTAAGACATCTATCACTTTGTTTATGTTGTATGGTTTTATAGAGTGTAGCTTTGTTTTTGCCATGGCATGTTCTGTCTTGAAGAATTTTTGTTCCTTTGATTCTTTGTGTAACATTGGGTTAAACCAGTTTAAAACTCATTGTGTGTATTTCGGTACATTATCCATCTTTATGTTTAAGTTGAGAATGAGTCAGGAGTATGTTTTTGTTGGCATTTTGTGGATATGTATAAAGTGTTTTTGAGTGTATATGGAGAGTATATGGAGAGTATGTGGTAAAGGTTGTTCAGCCTTTGTTGAATAGTATATAGTGTTTGATTTGATTCAACACATTTACAGTAGTATGTTTCCTGCCTTTTCACTCTCTCAGTACTCAATTGCAGTCACTCTTGTTCAGTCTGCATTAGTTCAATGTCTGTTATAAAATGAGAAGATGTTTTGTTGCAGGTTTTTATTTAGATAGTCACATTTACAGTTCTTACACTAGGTGGCTGCCACATTTTCACTAAATGTGTGATAAACATGTAACATCGCAGTCTCCAGTATTTTTTCTCTAGTGGAATGCCAGTGTAAAATCATGTTATTCATCAAAGAAAGCAGGTTTGATTGAGTTATTTTATTTAACTCTGCATTTATTGCAGTTAATTTTTTTTGTTTTTTTGGGTAAATTCTGTGGTGTATTGCAGATCTGTATTTTTAAGGCTTTTCAATTTGTAATTATGTTTTTTGCATGTGAGATGCACTCAGTCTTTGTTGCTGAAGTCATCATGAATTATTTAATCTGCAATTGGTGGTAATGGCTTTGTAGGTATGTGTAACCATCCCATATCCTCCATTTAATCTAATAAGTTGATAAAGTGTTTCTTATCCTCCATTTAATGTAATTGGTTGATGAGGTATTTCTTGTATATGAGTTTTCCTGTTTGTGTAGGTTCTTCGTATTTTATGCTGCAAGTGTGTCATCTTTCTTGATTTTTCTTGTAATTAGATGGGGTAGTAGTTTCAGGTTATTATTGTGTAATAATTTTTCATAGTGATTGTGTGACTTGTTTTTATTGTTCATCTTGTTAGAATCTACCTGAGTTATTGGATGCCTGTTGATTGAATAGTGTTGAATTTGTGTATTAGGGGCATTATCCTTCATGTGGGATAATCTTCTTTCTTGATTCTTCAGATAGTATACTGGATGTGCAAGTTAAAGACTTTAGTATGTAAAACATCCATCAATGAATTTATGTTGCAGAATGTGTTGTTAATGAGTGTGACTTTTTTTTTGGAATGGTATGTTTTTTGTCAAAGGGCTATCTTCTTTCTTGATACTTCATGTAATTTTTGGCTAAAGCAGTTTAAAATGCATAGTGTAAATTTCAATACAGTATCCAACTTTATGTTTAAGATGAGAATAAGTATTTGTTGGTGTTTTGTGGATATGTTATAGTCTTTGTGAGTGTAAATGGGAGGATATATGGTAATGGTTATTAGTCTTCATTAAATAGTATATTGGCTATGATATGATTCACCACACCACATATGCAGTTGTATTTCCTCTGCTTTTCACTCTGAAACATAACATCCTTTTGTGTGGGGTCTTCAACATAAATACAGGTGAAACAGATGACACCAGTGACACATTTATGAATATCCTATGTAGTTTTGGTATGTCATCACTAGTCAACTGTGCAACAATAATAACCACACATTCATCATCTACCATTGACCATGTAGCTACAGATGTAGGCAGAGAAAACTGTGATGTACTTGTCAAAAATCTGGCACTGTCTGACTATCTATGTCAGATTATATAAGTAATAGCTTGTGTAGAAAAAGAATCAAAACTGCAGTTATATAAAAGAGTCTACTCTCCATCAGCTTTGCAAGAGTTTTCCTTAAAGTTAACACATGAATGTTGGGAAGGAGTATATACGGAAACTCAAGTGAATAGCAAATTCTCCAATTTTATGCCTGAGTTTAAATTAAAATTTGAAGAAACATTCCTCAAAGCATTAATTCATACTGGAACACCCACCAACAATTAATGGATTTCTAAAAAAATTAGAAAATGTGCTCAAACTTATAAATACTTAAACTCCATTAAAAAGGACAATAATGATCCAGTTTTTCTGCACTACTACAAAAACTACAAAAGGATCTACAGGAAGGTACTCAACACTGCAAAAAAATCAGCCAAGATAGGTTCATAAATTTAGCCAATAATAAAAGTAAAGCTACATGGATTGTAGTGAAACAAGAAACAGGAACTGTGCAGCAGAAAGGTACAAACACACAAATCAAGAACAAGGAAAACTTAGAAAGTAACCTGAAAGAATTAGCAAATTATGTGAACACATTAAGCAGCAGCATCGCAGCAAAGTAACAGAAATTTTTTTCAAAAAAAGTGCTAATCAACAAATACAGAAGCATATAGCAAACTAAATGGTATTGCTTCCAACTATTGAGGAGGAAGTATGCAATGTTGTAATGCAATTAAAGAACAAAAACTTGGCAGGTTTAGATGAAATCCCAATGGGTGTGCTGAAAAAATGCATAAATGGTATCAAAGCTCCACTAACATAAATCATAAATGGTTGCTTCCCTGACTATCTGAAGCATGGCAAAATTTTACCAGTTCACAAGAAAGGTGATGTAGAAAATATTGAGAACTACAGACCAATACTCCTATTGTCATGCTTTTCCAAAGTGATACAAACAATAATGAAAAAGAGGCTTATGAGCTATCTAAGTAAATTCAACCAGCTCTGCAATGACCCGCATGGTTTCAGGTCTGGTAGAGGTACAGAACCTGCAATAGCACAATTTACAAAAGCAGTTTTAGAAGCATTAGATGAGAACAGCTATGTAACTGTCCTTTTCCTAGATCTGTCTAAGGCATTTGATAGAGTTGACCCCCAGAAGCTGTTGCATAAGTTAGAGGCACTAGGAGTAAGGGGAGTGGTTCTTAAATGGTTTCATTCATATCTAGAAAACAGAGTACAGTCAGTAGATATCACACATGTCTCCAGTGGATCGAAGTACATTGAGAAACATATAGCTGATCCACAATATATCAATATTGGGGTCCTTCAAGGAAGTGTACTGGGCCCAGTATTGTTTCTGGTGTATATAAATGATTTCACACAACATATCAGCCATGGAAGAAGACATTGTTTGCTGATAACAGCAACATAGTAATCACCAGTAAGACACATGAACACAAAACAGAGTCCCTTAAATTTAGAACTAGATAACACCTCCATAGATGATGTACCTACAACAAAATTCGTAGTGTTGCACATTGAAAGCCAAATGAAGTGGAATGAACATGCTATGAAACTCTCGAAAAATATATCTACAACATGTTATGCACTTAAGAGTCCTTGTATCACATGCAGTAATGAATGTATGAAAACTGTGTACTTTATTTATGTTCATTCAGTAATCAGTTTTGGTATTACTTTCGGGGGAACAGTGCTCAGAATTTACGAACAGTATTTAAAATGCAAAAGAGAGCAGTAAGAATTATAACGAAAAGCAGTAAGCGGGCCCACTGCAGAGAACTTTTCAAAATGTTATATATTCTAACTGTTCCTTGTGGGTTTATATTCCAAACCATAGTGTACATCAAGAAAAATATATAAAATCATAGCACAAATAGCAGTTTTCGTAAATATAGTACAAGAACAAGTCACTGTCTTCACCTAGACAGGAAGAATAAATATAAGACACAAAATAGCATCTTGTATGAAGGTGTAAAACTGTATAATAAACTGCCACAGAAAATAAAAGAAACATATAACATGTACTGATTTAGGAAAAATCTTAAATTGTTTTTGCAGGAACACTGCTTTTACACTATAAGTGAATTCCTTGGTACAAAATGATTGTAAATAACTTTTGTTTCACAATATTTAACCATATGTAACGTTTTGATAAGGAGCAAATATGATTCTAAATAACTTGCATGTCACAGTGTTTAACTACATGTAACAACCAACTGTATAAATATATGAATGTACACAAACTGACAACATCCATACATTTTAAAATGTCCACAGATGGCTAAGTAAATAAGTAAACATTGTCAGTATTCGATGGTAATAATTCTGGTTCAGTCTGCATTAGTTTACTGCATGTTATAAAATGAGCTTCTTCATTAGTCACACTTCCAATTCTCACACTAATTAGCAATCACATTTTCATTTCCATACATGTAGTGAAATGTCTGAGAAACATGTGACCTTGCTGTCTCCAGCTTTTTTTCTCTTATGGAATTCCAGTGTAAAATAATGTTATTCGTCAAATATAGCAGGTTTGATTGAGTTATTGTATTCAACTTTCCATTCATTGCAGTTTAATTATTTTTTTGTATATTCTGTTGTGTATTGCAAATTTGTATTTTCAAGGCTTTTCAATTTTTGATTATGTTCTTTGCATGTTGTTGGCATAATCATCATTAGTTAATTTGCATTTGTTGCTAATGGCTTTATAGGTATCTGCGACAATCCCATATCCTCCACTTAATGTAATTAAAGTCTTTGGGGGTGTACGTGGAGGATATATGGTAAGGGTTGTCCACCCTTTTTTAAGTAGTATATAGGTTTTGGTATGATTCATCCCATATGCAATTGTATGTTCTCTGCCTTTTCAGTCTCTCAATACTCAATAGTAGTCACTCTGATTCAGTGTGCATTATTTCAATATGTGTTATAAAATGGGGAGGTGTTTTGTTGCAGCATTTTATTTTCATAGTCACATTGCCAGTTCTCACACTATGTGTCTATCACATTTTCGTTTCCATATATTAAGTGAGATGTGCGAGAAACATGTGACATCGCAGCTTCCAGCTTTCTTTTCTTATGGAACATCAGTGTAAAATTATGTTATTCATCAAGCACCGCAGGTTTGATTGAGTTATTTTATTTAATTTCACATTTATCGTAGGAAAATTAGTTTCTTATTTTTCATAAATCCTGTGGTGTATTACAGATACATATTTTTTAGGCTTTTCAATCTGTACTCATGTTTCTTGCTTGTGAGATGCACTCAGTCATTGCTGGTGTCATCATCATTAATTAGTTAATTTGCATTGGTTGCTAATGGCCTTTTAGGTCTCTATGACCATCCCATATACTCCATTTAAAGTAATTAGTTGTTAAAGTGTTTGTTATATAGGAATGCAACCATGTAATATAATTGGTTGATAAAGTGTTTGTTATATAGGAAAGTCAGTGTTTGTGTAGGCTCTGCTTCTTTTCTGTTGCAAGTACATTTTCTTACTTGATTCCGCATGGTATTAGAGGGGGTAGTAGTTTCAACATTGTATTATATAATGCTTTACCATAGTGATTGTGTGACAAGTTTGTAGTGTGGTTCTTGTCAGATTCCACCTGAGTTTTGGATTGATGTTAATTGAGCAGTGTTGCCTTTGTTTATTAGGGGCACTATTTTTCTTGTGGGATAATATTCTTTCTTGATTCTTCATATACTGTTATTGGTGTGCAAGTTAAAGATTTTGGTGTGTAAGGCTTCTATGAATTAGTATATGTTGCATGGTTGTAGAGTGTTTTGTAAAGGAGTGTGGCTTTGTTTTTGCAGTGGCATGTTTCTTCTCGAAGGGCCATCTACTTTTGTGATTCTTTATATAATTTTGTGGGAAAGCAGTTTAAAATGTGTAGTGTGAAATTTGATATAGTATCCAACTTTATGTTTAAGTTGAGATTGAGTCAGGAGTAAGTTTTTGTTTGTGTTTTGTGGATGAGTTTTAAGCCTTTATGAGTGTATATGAAGGATATGTGGTAAAGGTTATTCAGCCTTTGTTAAATAATATATAATGTGGTTTTGCTCTCTAATGATGAGCTTCAGAAAGACACAACAAAAAGACTGTCTGAAAGTCAGCTTTCAGCCAACAAGGCCTTTGTCAAAAGTAGACAGCGCACACACACACACACACACACACACACACACACACACACACACACACACACACACACACACACACACACACACGTGTGTGTGTGTGTGTGTGTGTGTGTGTGTGTGTGTGTGTGTGTGTGTGTGTGTGTGTGTGTGTGCTGTCTACTTATGACAAAGGCCTTGAGGGCTGAATGTTAACTTTACAACAGTCTTTTTGTTGTGCCTTTCTGCGACTCAGCATCTCTGCTATATGGTGAGTAGCAACTATCCTCGTCATTGTAATATTAGAAAAAGTAATATAGTTGCTGCTTTTAGAATTGATTACAAAACAAGGAGTAATTTAGTGACAGTGTCATCCACAGATGAGTCATCAGATGTGTTTTCTTGTTCATAATATAGAGGGTGGATACACAGGCTGACAATGAGAAAATGATGAGAATATTGAAGAAATGACAATAGAATAAGAGAAAAGGAAAATAAAAGTGCTCACGAGCTTGTGCACATTTGTGGTTATGGTGGGTAGGTGCGTGCATAGGTGAGTGGTTGGTGGGGGCATGGGTAGGTGAGTGGATGTGCACATTTCCAGATGATATTTTATCTAATTAAATAGTTAATCTAGATTTAGATTAATATAAAGGCAGCTCATATAAATTGTCATGATGAGCCATGTTTATCATTGAAAATATTTATTGTATTTATAAATCAACTGAAATGCAATTGTAGCCCACGGAACATGCGAATAACTAACTAAAAACACACAGTTAACATGTGTAACTTGATAGCCTGTGCTGTTTAAAAATAACAGAGAACATTGGGAGTTTTATTTGTGACACAACAATAGAACAGTTCATAAAATGTTTGCCAAATGATGACTGATGAAGTTTACGGTGAAACTAGGGCAAGTGCAAAGTATATGTTGTATATTTCATTATTGACTTCACAAAAGTTTATAAAACAATGTGGAGTGAATAATTCTGATACAAATAAATTGTCATGAAAATCACTATAAACTTGTACGCAATTATGTTGTCGATTGACAAAAATTTAGCTTTCACTACTTTTTCCATTTCAGTTAGTGGCAATTCTGGGCACTTATGTAGTAGAAGGGATGAGCTTGCCAATAGCAAGGAAGAACCAGTGCTCATAACTCTTATGGTATGCACGTTAGAGCCCATGTTTACTAGACTTTTTTTCTTGTTTTTGTCTATAGTAGCACCGCTCAGAAAACAAAAAGCGAACAGCTTGCAGTAGGAGAGATTTGTTTCACAGTATCAAAGATGAAGTAGTACTCATAGCTCATAAAGTATGGTTACTAGACACCTGAAACCTCCATTGATGGGGGATGGAGATTAACACACCATATAAAGCCCACAGAGTTTTGGTGGTGAACTGCAGAGTAATAATGCCAAACATGGACTAACCATGCTTACATTTATTATTTATATGAATTAAATCTTTAGTGAACAGTTCATTCCAGTTTCATCACATTTGTTATAATAACAAATGTAAAATGAGAAAGATCAACATTTTAGTGAGCAATCTCCCTATCATTCTCAAATCATGAGCTGTGGTGGCACCACAGATACTCTGCAATTTAAACTCACAGTTTGCACCAATGCAGAGCATAGAAGAGGCCATCCAGGAAAATAAAATACATGTAAGGCACAAACACCACCTGCCTCCTAGAGACCATAGTGATAAATTCTCATAAAGTAACAATGTAATGCACAATGAAGAGAGTTGCGCACTCTTGATGCCTCTGTGGATTTTAACAAAGAAAGAGCTGTGCCCTCACACAGTTCTAACAAAACTGTTTGTCCCTCTTTCTGCTGGTGTGCCCTAATTTAATCTCAACAGATTCTCTTAGAACTCTATACTATTGGTCACAACTGAGCACCAAAATTCTCATATCACTGTAATACATGGGATAACCACTGGTAAAGCAATTTTCTGCAATTGCACAATTCCTTGACTGTTGTAAATGATAAATGAATTGGTTATGATCCTCTATAGTCCTGGTGGTTTGGTCTCAATGTGCCCAGCCTGGTGTAGGACAAACTTATTCTTGACGGAAACTTGTGGGAGGCCTGCTCTTCGAAGGAAATAAAAAATCAGATTCAAGGTGCATTTCCCTAAGATAAGCCTGATTATAATTGAAATATTCCCTCTGTAGGGCAAAATAGCTTCTGTTTTGGGAGCCTTCTCCTCTGCCTCTTCACCTTTCAGAATTTTTGTGTTTTAGTAAAACAAGATGCATCTAATCTGTAACAATTCTGGCAAAATGTGTTCTTGAGATTATATACAGATCAACACACAGGATTTCAGGGTGAGGGATAGTTACATTTCAGCATCCCCCTCAAGTTGTGCTGGATAGTCGCAGCTACTGATGTAGAGGTATAAGTCTGTGTGAGTAGGCTTCTGATGAATATGGTGTTCCAGTGTATTGTCACTTTTCTCCAAATCAACAGGGCAACACAGGGAAGATTACCATTCTTTTGAATCTCCATAGTAAATTGACTATAGGGATGAAGATAATTTTGGTAGTGCAATAACAAATGCAGATTGTCACTACCATGAAGCATTATGACAAAGGAGTTGCCCAAATATCTTCAGAAGCATGAATCTTCCTGCTAATGATGCCATGCAAATGATGCCTGCATCACACTGTCTCATGATAGTAACAGTTAACCAATACTGAAGTGTTATATACACTCCTGGAAATGGAAAAAAGAACACATTGACACCGGTGTGTCAGACCCACCATACTTGCTCCGGACACTGCGAGAGAGCTGTACAAGCAATGATCACACGCACGGCACAGCGGACACACCAGGAACAGCGGTGTTGGCCGTCGAATGGCGCTAGCTGCGCAGCATTTGTGCACCGCCGCCGTCAGTGTCAGCTAGTTTGCCGTGGCATACGGAGCTCCATCGCAGTCTTTAAAACTGGTAGCATGCCGCGACAGCGTGGACGTGAACCGTATGTGCAGTTGACGGACTTTGAGCGAGGGCGTATAGTGGGCATGCGGGAGGCCGGGTGGACGTACTGCTGAATTGCTCAACACGTGGGGCATGAGGTCTCCACAGTACATCGATGTTGTCACCAGTGGTCGGCGGAAGGTGCACGTGCCCGTCAACTTGGGACCGGACCGCAGCGACGCACGGATGCACGCCAAGACCGTAGGATCCTACGCAGTGCCGTAGGGGACCGCACCGCCACTTCCCAGCAAATTAGGGACACTGTTGCTCCTGGGGTATCGGCGAGGACCATTCGCAACCGTCTCCATGAAGCTGGGCTACGGTCCCGCACACCGTTAGGCCGTCTTCCGCTCACGCCCCAACATCGTGCAGCCTGCCTCCAGTGGTGCAGTGGTGTCGCGACAGGCGTGAATGGAGGGACGAATGGAGACGTGTCGTCTTCAGCAATGAGAGTCGCTTCTGCCTTGGTGCCAATGATGGTCGTATGCATGTTTGGCGCCGTGCAGGTGAGCGCCACAATCAGGACAGCATACGACTGAGGCACACAGGGCCAACATCCGGCATCATGGTGTGGGGAGCGATCTCCTACACTGTCCTTGCACCTCTGGTGATCGTTGAGGGGACACTGAATAGTGCACGGTACATCCAAACCGTCATCGAACCCATCGTTCTACCATTCCTAGACCGGCAAGGGAACTTGCTGTTCCAACAGGACAATGCACGTCCGCATGTATCCCGTGCCACCCAACGTGCTCTAGAAGGTGTAAGTCAACTACCCTGGCCAGCAAGATCTCCGGATCTGTCCCCCATTGAGCATGTTTGGGACTGGATGAAGCGTCATCTCACGCGGTCTGCACGTCCAGCACGAACGCTGGTCCAACTGAGGCGCCAGGTGGAAATGGCATGGCAAGCCGTTCCACAGGACTACATCCAGCATCTCTACGGTCGTCTCCATGGGAGAATAGCAGCCTACATTGCTGCGAAAGGTGGATATACACTGTACTAGTGCCGACATTGTGCATGCTCTGTTGCCTGTGTCTATGTGCCTGTGGTTCTGTCAGTGTGATCATGTGATGTATCTGACCCCAGGAATGTGTCAATAAAGTTTCCCCTTCCTGGGACAATGAATTCACGGTGTTCTTATTTCAATTTCCAGGAGTGTATAATGTAGGCATGTATTGTCTAAAGTTTGGAGGTGAGTTCTCCACATAATCTGCTATGATAACAGTGCTTTTGCTTCAGTGTGCTATAGTTAAAACTTACATAATGGAATCATAAGTACTCTGTGTACATTACATACATATCATGAAACATTATTTGTGCAGTGATATTTGTTTGTATAGTATGCTGGGCCCACCAGTCATCATACTTTTTCACAAAAACACTAAAGCTCAAACATTGCTTTTGTAATGGATCTGACTGAAATAGAGAACTAATCTATAAAACTAGATGACTCATACTTAAGTTATACCACTTGAAAATGGCCTAATAGCAAAGTCTTGTTATAGACTAAGAGAAAAATAAATTATGAGATAAGGCAACGTTTATGGAAATATAGTTTTCTTCATTTGCAGTTGTCATTGCAAAACCTAATATTATCAGAATATTTAATTTGTCATGAACAGAAAATGCATCATATTTTGTGATGTTGCTGTCATTGCAATCTTTAGGCTGAAGACTGGTTAGATGCAGTTTGGTGCTGTCCTATCTACCAGTCTCTTTCTTCAGTCAAACAGTGCTACAGAATCGATTCCATACCTCGTCCTTAGTTATCTGATCTACACACATAATCTTCAGCATTATACTGTACCATAGCACTGCATTTCAAAAAGCTCTTATTATCTGAACTGTTTATTAGGCGCATTTTACTTCTGTACAATGCTGAGTTTCAGATGTGATGAATATATTCACAGTAACATTGTCATAAGCTTTCTCTAAATGTTTTAGAATATTACAAGTTGGTCAACAAAGTGAAGAAACTCCAGAAATGTTTTGCTTTCTGTGTTTGTTGTTTGTAGATGATGCCATGTGGACAAAAGATGGTTTTAGGAATAAAAACAACATGAAATAAAGAGCTGAAAAACATGAGAATTCAAAGCAGCACACTGATAGTGCAGTTTTACTGTCAACATAATGAACTGTAAGTATTAAAGAGAAATTTAATGAGGATTATAGACTTCCAGTCAGTGAGCATAATATGAAGGTTAAAAAGAATCTTGAAATTTTGTGCCAAATATATGATGCATTTTCTTCTGTGAAAACTTTGAAACTCCCTCCATGGACATGACGAAAAACATCATTCGGTAAATCCTGCAGTATTTAGGAGATTAGTGTAGTTTGCTTCTAAACTAGTTTCAGATTAAAACAATTAGTTAGAAACCAATGTACTCTTCAAAGGTGCTTGTAACACCATTTAGAATAAGATACTGGACCACCTACTAAAATACGATGAGAAGATAAGAATGGAAATTCAGAAATCTTTCTTTTTAGCTGTCATGGCTGATGACAAAACAGATGTTTTCGAACACTCTCAAACTGTGTTTGTTCTGTGGTAGATATTGATTGGAGAAGTATTTCAGCATTTTTGGGGATTGTTTATTCCAGAAAATCCAACTACAAATGCCATCTTATTAGGTCTTCAACCATCAGTCTAGTTAGCAGCAGCTCACCATGCATTGCTGTCTTCAGTCTTCCTCTTGAGAGCAGTATAGGTGGTGTGGCTGGTATCCTCTATGATCTGGTTGATATGTCCTAGTTTTAATCTGCCTCTTGTGTTCTTCCTTTCTACAGTTCCTTCAATGATAATCTTTAATGACTCCATCATGTCTATTCAGGAGCATTCTGGCTGTTCCAACAATCTTCTCAAGAAACATAGGGACGTCAGCACATTCCACATCCATCCTGTATGAGGTAGAATTTCAACAGACGTACAATAAACAGAGTACATGAAAATTTGCAACCTTTAAAAAAACTGCCCTGGTGAAATTCAGTCAACATCAAATGCAGACCTAACCATTCCAGAAAAAACAGGATTTTTAAAATAACTAAATTATGATAATTTCAGGTCTTGGTTAGAGCTTTTTTGTAGATTATGCCCCATGTTGAAATAATTTACAACTAAATGCAATCTCAATAAATTAGTGTGTTTAAAGTCAATGAATATATAACATATTTCAAAACTGTTATTATAAAATTAGGAAATCCTAAATGCTGTGAGACCGCTCAAAGAAACTCATGGCAGAGGCTAAGGAAACATGTGACAGTATAAGTGTCAATATAATGGACAGAAACTAAATATTTAAAACATGCTACATTTTTCATCAAAAACTGCTTCACTAGTTTTAAGAATGAACATCCTACAGAAGACCACTGAAGCATACCCCATAACTGACAAAGAAAGCTTGAAACTGAACTAATAGTATTATTCAGGAGTATTATTCAACAAATATTGTAAATTAATGGAGCTGCTGAAATTTATCTTGGAAAATAATCTAGATGATGTTATTAGTGAAATCGATCAAAAATCATCCTGATAGTTCGCATGACTACATCAGAGGCAGAATGGTGCTCTTTGACAATTAAGAAAATAAAAACTTTTCTAAATGCTATGAATTTGGAGAGAGCTTTTAACCAGGAAAAATTTCCTTAGTAGTCACAAGGAAAAAAATTATTGATATTTTTATGCAAAGTTGGTGCGGACCAGGAATCAGTTTTGTAGCATTTACACCAGATGCTCTACCAGTTTATGGAAAATTCCACAGGATATTTTTGTCTTTTGAGTGAAGCACCTGCACTGATTCCACATTGTTATGTGAGATGTCAGTGTCAGAAGTGTCTTCTGATTAGACTGTAAAATGAATGTTGTTGTCACTGGTGTGATTTTCTTCTTCAGGAATATTCTCCTCACAGTCAGATGCAGTCACTAATGCTTCAAACTGCCTGTCATAATAGCCACAGAGGGATTAATATGTTAGATACATAAACTGCATTCACACCTAATAGTTGATGAAACATTACTGATAACAATAGTGTTTTGATTAAGAACATTACCCATGTAGTCAATACACTATTAAAGATGTACTATGGACTAAAACATCCACATTTTTTGTCCTGTATAATAATACTGGGTAGGACAATAAATATGCATACGAACATACTGCTCAAGCTGAAGGGAGGGGGGGGGGGGAGAGGGAGATATTTAATGGAAGGCTGTCTCACCAAGAGCAAGAGAATCCTGTAAAAACAAGTTCAAAGAATTTAAAATTATGACCCTCTACTCTATGTACATATTTCAAACTACCATGTATGTTAGACACACACACACACACACACACACACACACACACACACACACACACACAGAGAGAGAGAGAGAGAGAGAGAGAGAGAGAGAGAGAGAGAGAGAGAGAGAGAGAGAGAGAGAGAGAGTCTCTGCCAGTTTTCAAAAAAAGCAAAGATCCTAAGGAATGTGCTACACAGGCCATGTCATTGAAAAGTAAATGTGAAATTTTTCTTGTGTTCATCAGCATTGTAGCAGTCCAGCAGAAATTGAAATTCAGTGCCTGTACCTAGTAAATTAAATTAGTAACAAAGCTTTTGTTTTCCCTATGTTTTCAACAATTATTACATATATCTCTATAAGCAAGCCTATTGTAAAATAACATATGTACTCATTTGTAATTTATCCTGTAACTGCAAATTATCCTAATCCCTCTACACAGCAACTGAAGGGTGGTAAATAAATAAATGAACATAATAAACAACAAGTATTATTGTGTAACTTCACACATTTCAGCAATAAGCAAGCAAAGATCTGCATCGTTATAATAAATCTAAAATTATGTACGTGTATCTCAGACAAGTATACATAAAATATTATTACCGATATTGCATCTGTAAATTTTTAAACACCTGGACCAAGAACCAATGGGTACAAATGTAAGAAATTAAGCTACAAGAAGAGGTGAGAAAACCATTATTTCTCATTTCAGCCTTAAGCTATGTATAATGTGTAGAAAAACAGTCATTAAGTTTCAGGTACTAGCATTTAAATATAAGAATGAGAACAAACTTCTTTCCAAGTTATATTGATTTGAAGACAACAGCAGGGAGGGGGAAAACCAGATACGCTCTGTCCCCCCCCCCCCCCCCTTCCCCCCCAACCCCCCACATATACTAAGTGAAACTTCCATCAGGTATGTGCAATAAGGCAATAATTCATCAAAGTTATTATATGGAAAACCTGTCATCAGGACATCATTCAAGCTTTTCAATAAGGGTTGACTTTCATCTTGGTGTAAACAGGTCAGTGAATTTGAAATTTCACTTTTCTTCAGGTTTTAGAAAATCTTTGGAATTGTACCTACTGACATAGAATGAATTACCACATATATATTTCACCAAGTCCTAATTACTTTATACAGTATGACTCGGTATACATTTGTGTTACATTAAAGGAAAAGCCCTGGAACGGCTGTACAGAAAAATGTGTGTATACAGATATACTTTTCATCTAAGATGTGAAATTACACGATTTCTCACATTTCATTTATGCTGATTGCCTATTAAAATAGTAAGCTGGTAACTAGCACACAGCTTACTGTATAATGGTTAAGGAACTGTTTTCTTTGTACAAATTATTTTGTTCCCTGTCTGATACACACCTGGTGAATGTTGCAGTTTCTTTTGAATCATTCTATATTGTTAATAACAAACTACATGAGATAGCGTATGTACTAATATTGCAGAGAGAGTCTGAGACACACAGAACAGATGCCTATATGAATTTGACTGTTGTTCTGCAGATAATACTGCTTACCTTTTTCTGAAACATGAAAATCCTTCGTGAATGTACAGAGTAACCTGAGCAAACTGTAACATGTGGTTGTTAAAACCAGTATCATAGACACAGATAAACAACAAGAGAGTTCCCATGAGGGATCCTTGCGGTACACCGTGCCTTTGTTTTTGTTCTTTGGAGATTGGTCTTACTGAGCAGTGTCTTGGGTGAGATGCAGTCAAAATGTTTTGCTGAGATCACAGAGTGTCATTTCCACTCTTTCTCTGTCTTCAAACTCCTGCCTATCTTTCTAATTAAATCCAGTGTTGTTATAAGTAGTGACTTCCCTTTACAAAAACAATACTGTGTGTCCTGGAAGAGTTTATTGTCTTCAAAGTAACTTGATTCTGGTATTTCATTAAAACTCCATAATTTTAGCTGTAATGTGGATTATTGAAACTGGTCTAAAAGTAGACACTTCACATGGATCTCCTTTATTATAGACTGGTACTATCTGTGCCAGTTTCAGGAATTCTGGGATATCAAAGGATAAACATTTGTTGATTACTAGGGCTAGTGGCTGAGCAAGCTCAGGAATAATTTCCTTTAGGACTGTGCAGGACATCCCATACATATCAGTGCTCTCTGAATGCTTATACAAATTCACTACTTTTACACCATCCTTAGGATGTACTTACTTCCAGATTTTAATAGTGCAACAGCACACATCTGTTATATAAGATGTAGGATGTAAGCCTGAATCTGGAATTTCGCTTAGAGTATTTTTCACTATCCTGTCAAATTACTGACTGAAGACATCAGGACTACTGAATTAATGCAGAGGCAGGGTTCTTCCTGTACTCATTTACCAGATTCAAAGCTGCTTGACATGGATCATCAGCCTCCTTATAGAACTCGTTGTATTTATTTTTTGCATCCTCCACTCGCTTTCTGTAAATTATCTTAGCTTTTAAGTAGTTACAATGAAGCAGGTCTTCAGTTGTAATTTCTAAAGCTGCCTTCTTAATGTCTCTGAGAATTACGGCAAGTGAATACGTAATTTGAGTGCCAAATGCTTGGATGCAATTTAATTTTGCTTTTTGTACTGAGTTCCATTACTAAGGCACTGTGATCTAGTCAGTTGCATTGGCAGTATAACCCTTAGTACTGAGGTTGGGATAAATGTGTCTAGATAAAGCTCTTTCAGGGAGTTGGTTTGCTACAAACAACTAATAGCAGTTTATTAAGCTCATGCTTTAAGTATGCTCTTTTTAGTACTTCCACCACCTAAATGTATGTTGAGATCACCACAAAATGTAATTTTAAACTTAAAGTGTCTAAACTAAAGTAAACAGTTCATCGTCTGTGCAATAAAGTTATGAAAGATAACATACGGTGAATGGTACTCAGAGATAACAATGAGATAAATATTTGTTAACATTAGTACAGGCAGTTCAAGATAAAGGCCTGTACAAAAGTTTTTAAATCAATTTCCAACAATATCATGAACAGAATAAATTGCTACTCATTGCAAAGGTGACACTTTGAGTTTCAGACAGGCACAATGAAAGGACTTTTGTGCATTTAGCATTTGGCCAAAGCTTTTTTCAGAAAAGAAAACACACAAGACACATTCACACAAAAAAGCACACATCAGTCACTCACCTCTCCTAAAGTGGAGTACCATTGCCCCACAATATCTTATGTCATCCCTACATAACTCCCAATCCTAAATCCATGCCACAGGGCTCATATCCCGGTGGGAGACCCAGGTGTAAGACCTGCCATATCCACCCACCCAGAACTTCTTATTCCAGTCTTGTTACAGGTTTATTCTAACCTATCAGAGGCTGTGAAAGGAGCCATGTCATATAACATCTCTGCTGCAATCATTGCACAGCTCTTTATATTGGTATGGCAACCAAACAGTTGCCCACCAGGATGAATGGCTACTGTCAAATAGTGGGAAAAGCAAAGTAGACCTCCCTAAGGCACAACACACAGCTGAACATAACATGGTTGATTGAAATGATTGCTTTACAACCTGGGCCATCTGGAACCTCCGCTCCACCACCAGCTTTCCTGAACTGTGCAGATGGGAATTTTTCTAACAATACATTATCTGTTCTCAAAATTATCCTGGTCTCAACCTATGGTAACTTATGTCCACACCCAACAGTTTTGACAACCTGTATTCTATCACATCCACCCTTTTCACATGTCTCCCCTTATCCTCTTTGTTTGCTACTCTCTGCCAATGCACCTGCTGATCTTTTCCCCTTCGTTGCTCTTCTCCTTCACCACTCCCCGTCCCCCTTCCCCCATTTCACTGCCCCAGAGCTTTCCAATGCTACTCCTGGCAGATTTGTCATGCCACTATGTAGTCCCTGCATGATTCACTAAACAGCACTCTTCTGTCCCCCTCCCTGCTATCCCTTCCACAACATAGGACAGATTGCTGCTTTAGTTAAACGTGGCAGTTGCATTCTGGTTGGAGCTGCCGGATATTGTGGTCATGTGTGCATGAAATGTGCTTGCTCGTGTGAATGTGTATGTGTTTTCTTTTCTGAAGAAGGCTTTGGCCGAAAGCTAAATGTATAGCAGTTATTTCATTGTGTCTATCTGCAAACCAGCATGACATCTTTACGGTGAATAGCAGTCCATCCATTTCTTAATATTATTGATATTCCAACCTCGACCAGCCATTGTTTAAACTGATTTCCTTTACACAAAGATTTCTGTTGGCGTGTACTAATGAACCACTATTGATTGTAGTTCTTTGTTGGAGTACATTTACTATATCCAAATGCTCAGTAGATCTGTAGAAATCACCTTCTGCTTCAGTCATCCAGTGCCCACAAATACATAAAACATTTGGTTTCATTTATTGTACAAAGAATGACAAAAGAGCTCTTACGGGTCTTAAACAATGCACATTAATAATTGCTATAACTATAGGAATATAACTAGCAGCACTAATATTCTTATTTCATTGAGGCATTGATTGATCTCAACAATGAAAGAAAGGCTTATTATAACATTCTTGGGCCATATGGCAGTGTACATTAATTTGTCCTTTAGATGAAAGTTGGCAGCAGTCTTGAAACTATTGTTTACTCTTAGTTTATAGTTTCTCTACTTGAGAGTTGCTGTAACCTGTAAAGACTTACTCCAGAAAACTGCTTACATTTTAATTTGTACCATTTCTGGCTTTCCCTTAATGGAGTCATGCCTTCATTTGAAGATACAGCACCTCTTGCTCATCACCAATGGCTGTTATCAGATTTTTCTCTGTTTTTATCACTTGAATTTCTGATTTATGATGTGATAAATGCTTAAGGGTTTGTTTTTTTCTTTCTCTGTGATTTTCTGAAGTGCAATCTTACACTGCACAATTATTTGACAGATGCATTCTGAGTCATTTCGTGCATGTTGTTTGTTGTTATGCAGCAGTGGCTAGGAAAAGCATATCACAGTGATGGGTTGTTATTTTCGTACAATGTACCTCATACCAATCTTCATTTGTATTGGGTGAAAGTTCCTCTCCTGATAGACTCACTGAGCTGTAAAGACTATTTTGACCATTACTGATGTCAGCTTGGTTCATACCTCAATTCTGTGTTGCTTCATGGATTATAGTCTCTTTATTATTATTTTCATGTTCCAATACGTCTTTTGCGGTTACATTGTTGTTTCCTTTTCCACTCTCAAGTTGTTTTAATGACTTGAGAGGGCTGTGACACACTGTGATTTGGTTTTTTGAATGTTTGTACTTCTACTGATTGTAGAAGGAGCACTGAACAGTGCACGATACAACCAGAACATCTCCCAGCTCCTTCTGTTGCCTTTTGTAGAAATTCAGAGAATTGTGCTGTTTCAGCATACTTAGTGTATTAATCTACATACTCTCCAGGATGTTTGTGAACTTCATTGGCCTGCCTAGTTATTGAGCTAGTCACTATTTGGACATGTGTGAGAGTTGTTGGGATTCTACACTACAATGACATCTCCTGACCTATTGTGTCAACATGTGCCAATAGCATCCTCTGTATCTCTCTTGATGATACCTGATGTCAGTCACGAGACTGCAATACATCTGTAGGAACCTACACAAGATACTCTGCCATTATGTATATGATTTGATAATTTTGATCGTATCAGATGTAAAAAATTTGAATAAATTTTATTTATGTGCCTTGTAGCCTCAAAGTCTTCATTTTTAACTTGCATGTTTTGAGCTTAACATGGAAAGTTACCCAAGACCAGAGACATACCAGCACTGAATGATAGAGAAATCAAGAGTGAAAACCACTAACAATTCATTTGGAAAAGTGTGAATTAGGGAATCAGCAGTGATCTTGAAGGGTTCATTTTTCTCCATTACTAATTGTTTATGTGTTATACTTATTTCCAGTTTCCATCTGTCTCTCTTTGACTTGACAGCCCTCTGTGTCAGTTCTAGCTTACCAAGTTTTCAAATATTGTACTTTACTATTATTTTTTTCTTGGTGCCCCATTTCTCCTATCCTGTACAAAGGTATTCCTTTGACATGAAATCTTGGGTGACTTTCTTATTTTATCTCTCATTAGTCTCATTTACTTAAGATCTTCCATATCTCATGGCAGATGAAAAAATATTATTTCCAGAAGTTAGCAGTTTTGGTATTCTGTTTGTGATGACTCATTTATTGCTTTGTTAACTAGACTCATTTTCTATCAATATTTGATTTTAGTTTAATTTTTGTGATAATTTTCCTTCTAGAGGAAATAATAAAAAGACACCAAAACACTAGCTGTCCATGAAAGACTTTTATGACAGAAAGTTTTAATGGCCAAAACAGTGGTATTTGTTCTTTATAATTTATGCAGGAAGTCTTTGCCTGAAGAAATGCAAGTAAATACAAATCAGCCTGGTACCTACCAGCACAACCATACAGCAATGATTTACACATGCTTCTGGGCCCAGGTGTCATTGCCAGTTGTGTAAAAATGGATTCTTGCAGCTTGTAGAATTAGAAACTGGAAGTGAAGCAGAGTTGTTTGATAGACTGAGTTATCAGGGGCAAGAACAATCATCAAAAGGTTTTGTACAGATGCTATCCAAAGAAATTCTTTTGTAAAGTGTCTTAAAATGGGAACCAATAGGGACTTTTCAACTATTATTAAAAGTGAAGTTTTTGCTCATCTTTCCTGAACGAGTATTTCTTTATGGCCTGAAAAAACTGGTAGCTTTCCAATGAAGTTTCCAACAGGAAAGCAAGAACTGTTAATCACTGTGATATTTTTGTTGTTACAATGGGTGTTCAATATGTAAAGTAACACATTTTTTCTGAAAGCAGATTGGTCTTATTTGGTCCCAGTACATCATATCATTCCCCATACTTTTGACTATGAAACACTACTGTTGAACATTATCTCCATACAATACAATAGCCTTGTGCCACCTTACTGGGAGTACCTGTATGCTTACACGATACCACTCTACTGATTGATGCCTCAGTCAATGCCTAGCTGCATCAATAACCTCTCCATCATCTACATACTGCTTCCTGTGGAGTGCATCCATCATTGGGCCAAGCATGTGGAAATCAGGAGGTGCGAGATCTCTCTATAGGGTGGATGGGGGATCCAGGGGTCCAATTAAGTTTCATCAGCTCCTCTCAGGGGCACAGACTTGTGTAAGGCCTTGTGTTGTCATGGAAAAGGAGAAGTTTATCTGTATTTTTGTGGTGATGAACACACTGAAGCTATTTCCTCAATTTCCTGATGTAGCAGGATACACTTCAGAATTGATTGTTGCACCATGAGGGAGAACATCAAACAAAATAATGACTTCCGAGTCCCAGAAGACCATTACTATGACTTGACTAGCCGAGGATGGGAGTTTGAACTTTTTATTCAGATGAGAGGTGGTGTGACGCCAATCGATGGATTGCCATTTTGTTTTCAGTTCTAAGTGATGAACCCATGTTTCGTCACCTGTATGAGTGACAAAAAATTGTTATGATCAGCCTTGTAATGAGCAAGCAACTCTGCAGACAGTCTTGTTATTAAGGCCTTCTGTTAGATGGCGAGAAACCAGTGGGCACACACCTTTGAGTAATTTCAATAATTAAAATTATCGAAGTAACACAGAGTTTTTGACATGCAATCATGTCTTATTTTGTCATTTAGCTTTACTGAAAAATTTTATGTGTAATGTCAGTAAACTCATTCTATATTTATTGCTATGTCATCTTATAAAGTGATAACATACAAAAATGTCCAACATTTTGTGTAACAGTTAAATTTCATCTGTCACTTTGACTTAATTCTCAAATTATACACAAATCACCGGGCGAGGTGGCGCAGTGGTTAGCACACTGGACTCGCATTCGGGAGGATGACGGTTCAATCCCGTCTCCAGCCATCCTGATTTAGGTTTTCCGTGATTTCCCTAAATCGTTTCAGGCAAATGCCGGGATGGTTCCTTTGAAAGGGCACGGCCGATTTCCTTCGCCATCTTTCCCTAACCCGAGCTTGCGCTCCGTCTCTAATGACCTCGTTGTCGACGGGACGTTAAACAACACTAACCTAACCTATACACAAATCAGCTTAGTTTACTTGGCAGTCGACTATATTAACACCAATTATTTGGAGAGGTCTTGAGCAACTATTGTGTTATGAATTCACTTGCTTTCTCTATCAAAAAATCAAGGAAAAGAATTACCAATAATTTAGCTAAATGAATGAAATTGTGTGAATTTTTGTTGACAGTTGCCAACCCAGTAACTATGTTTTTCAACAAGTATGACATATATCATCATGGATACATTAAAACTGAAGAAATGTTACACCACCATGACAAACTGAATGCATTATGCAACATCCTTAGTGAAAATGTTATCAAAATTCTTCAACCCTTTTTTGTATTACAGAATTCCAACAACAATTACGCCTTTCCTATTAATGCAACTGTGCTCATTCATTGCAAAAACAAAACATACCGGTACAACATTGGAAATCAAACTTTTGTCATAGACACTGTCAGTAAGTATATTTCTGGAAGTGGCAACACACTGACCTGATAAAAGTAAATTAAAGTCACTTCCATTTGGTGATAACTGAAGCACTCTGCAGCATTTTCTCGTGAGCATATTGTGTTTATACAACGTGAAACTCTTCTATGAATCTCAGCGTGTATTTCACATTAATCCGAACGATGAATTTTTTGAACACATGGGGAATTGTTATGGTACTCTTCATTACAGCAACAGATTTATGGATACTTGAGATCTGAAAGTAACTACTATTACGGAAAAAATCTGTAAGCTTGTCATTCATTCTCTGTTATTGCTTATCATTATTATACAGTAGAAATGTCACCACTTTGGTTGTGAACTGCAAATTATTATGTTGCAGGAAGTACTGTCAACTGGGACAACTTCACAAGAAAAAAAAACGATGTCTGTCGCTCTGTCAATTTCCTAAACGATGCAATACAGGCAACGATGCTTGCGTCGCACGAAGACTTTTAACAATGACAGTTTTTCGCGTTTTCAGCATTGTATTGGAAGAGATCATTTTCGGTAGTCTATAAAAGTGTCTAGCACTACTCTTTGATTCACATCCGAGTTTGTTTTTCGCTTAACAGAGCATAGAATTGTCTTTCAGAAAAACTGTTATATGTAGGGTAAATATTACGCTGTGTTTATGAACGATACTACCCGTATCATTTGGCAATACTGCAACACGAATTGTATTGGAAAGTAGATAATTCTGCCAACCTAGAATTTAGAATTTTTTTCTTCTATTTCTGTGTTGGTACTTGTTTTCAGTAGCGAGTTGTTAGTTTTACATGTT